>NC_073634.1:86505000-87755000 GCF_029407905.1 Bubalus kerabau | reverse complement strand
GGTAAGTGCAATTTGCCCTTTCTTGGACATAATTTTCTTTTTTTCCAATCTCCTCCCATTTTTCTTCTCAACTTAATGGTGATCACCTTGAGGCTATATGAAATGATAATTGGGAAAGCCATGACATTCATGAAAGACTCTAGATTTGAGCAGTTTAGTTCAACTGAGACTGCATACTGGGTTTTAGTCACTAAAATCACTAAAAATCTCTTTCAATTGTAAGTGTTACTTTTTGAGATCTGGTAGCAGCTTGCTTTTCTAATACTGTAGAACCCTCTATCTTTGGATTTTCTCAATTTTTATAGACATCTATTTGAAAATCAGTCCTGTTCTTGCCTGAACCTTTTTTTTTTTTTTGTAATACTGTGCTAAGTAAAATCAATATAATTTGACATGCAAATATTGTAACTTTTTCCAACTATTTCTTCTAGAGCTACAGAAATCAAGTTGACTGAGGGCAACCATTTACTAAATATTCTATCATAGTAAGTCAAAGTTCTTCACTCTTCCGACCTAATTTATCTTTACCTGCCACCCTCAAATTAGCCACTAAACCAATACCAAGGTATCAGCTTCTATAATAGTTGTGGGGCAGCATGTGCTTTTGAAACAAATAAACCTTCACACCTTAGTAGCTTAACATTATAGGTATTTATTTTTAAGTTATATGAAGTCTAATATGGTGTTCTGTGGTGGCTTTCTAAAGATAATGTAGGATCCATTGCAGTGTCTCTATTTAGTTTTTCCACTATAACCTAGGAGAATGGAGTCCCATGCACCAGTGGACAAGGAGGAAAGGATAAGAAACCATTTGTCAGAAGCTATTATAATACAGGCCGAGAAACAGTATATGTCATGTTCATCTACATTTTCATTGGCTAGAAATAAGTTACACATAGTCATATGAGCTCTAATGAAGGCTGGGAAATGTTATGTAGCAGTGCGTTCAGGGATAAGAGGAAATACATCTGTGAATATCTAGGCAGCCTCTATCACATTTACAGAAAAATAAATAGCTAACATGCTAGTCTATTAAAGGAAGAAATAGAACTTTACAGTAAACTCATTAATCTGACAGCTCATTTTTTATGTGTCTGTCTAAACTCTCCTCTTAGAATCTGCTGGAATGAATCTAGCTGGGGCCTGGCCTGAGCATGGTGGTGAGGAAACTCATGACAAGTTTAAAAAGAGTGGGACCAAGGATGTTTGAATGCTGGTTTCAAAGACCAAAGACAAATGGACATCATGCTGGTCTTTCTATCAGGGCATTGGTCAAAAATGGATGGGAAGAGACATGAAAATCCACTTAGAGACTTCCCTGGTGGCTCAGTGGTAAAGAATCCACCTGCCAATGCAGGAGACACAGGATCAGTCCCTGGACCAGGAAGACTTCTCATGCTGCAGAGAAACTAAGTCCATGGATCACAGCTATGGAGCCTGTGCTCTAGAGCCTGGGAGCCACAACTACAGAGCTCATGGGCTGCGAATGCTAAGGCCTGTGTGCCTAGAACCCGGGCTCAGCAACGAGGGAAGCCATGGCAATAAGTCCGTAAACCCGCTCGCCCCAACTAGAGAAAAGCCCACATAGCATAGCTTAAAACAAATTAATGACTTAAAAAAATAAAAACAACTTTAAAAGTCAAAACTCAGGGTCGAGCACTCTGAGAAGAATTGGCTCAGATGCTAAAGAATCCACCCGCAATGCAGGAGACCCAGTTTCGATCCCTGGGTGGGGAATATCCGCTGGAGAAGGGAATGGCAACCCACTCCAGTATTCTTGCCTGGAAAACTCCATGGACAGAGGAGCCTGGTGGGCCGCAGTCCATGGGGTCTCAAGGAGTTGGGCATAGCTGAGTGACTAACACAAATGAGTGACTAACACTTAAGGATGCTAAAGATCAAAATATATGGACTAGGGATGGAAGAGCAGAGTAGGCAAATGTGTCTGAGATGCTTCCACAAAGTCCAAGGCCATTTTCCTAAGAATTCTTAACTCCTGTTAGAAGTGGGGAATGAGATTTTCAGAGCTCTGAGTGCATCAGGATAGCAATGGCTGAAAGTGACAGAGCTTTGTTTTCTTCTTTGTAAACATGTAATAAATCCTCAAAACCTAAATGGGGAATATGTTCACAAGTACTAGCATCGCCTTCACTGTCACATTTTTCCTGGCTTTGCAGAGGTTAAAGGGATTATGGCATGGCAGCTTCCAAGCCTGGAAAAAAGAGGTAATCAAATTGGCTCACATCCCAGGGAAACTGTGAGGTCTTACTCAGCTTGAGTGCCAGCGGAAAGAAGCATTTTGAAATGCAAACCGGGAGGGAAAAGTCCAGAAACTCTGTGACCAGGAACTCTCTCTGAGAAGCGACTAATCATAGGGTTTCCGCCCAACTCAGAAAGGTTACTCCCCTGGTTTCCTCCTCCAAGTTGTATAAAAAAATAGGACATTGCGCCTCACATTGTATTTTTACCCTGACCTTGCCAGTCATCCGGACAAGATTTAAGAAATGCAGGAGGAGTGGTCACTGCCTGACCATGGGCTGTGGAACAGCATAAAGAGGAAAGAAGCCTGCAGTGGGGATCCAAGGACCCTAACTGGAGTCCAGGCCAACCAGTGTTTGGCCAGCGGCCAGTCACTTGACCTCGCAGAGCTTTAGCTCTTCCATCTCTAAGATGTTTACAGGGTATTCCTCAAGAACAAGGACAGTATTACCTTTCCTATGTGTCCTCAGGCTCAGTGCAAATACTCAGTAAATTGAGATTATAAACAAGGAAACAAACAAATGATATTCCAGATCATGGATGTGTTGGTGTTTGGATTACAGTAAGATTATTCATAAGACTTTTAATACAGTTATCATATACATGTTCTACAAGTTAGTATTACATTAAACTTGATCCTTATAAAGGCAGGTTCCATGAGGGATAGCGGTTTAATCAATTGTCTATCCCTATCTACGTCTTCTCTTTCTACAGAATTCCTTAAACCCAAGCAACGAGCTCTGGGTGGATGGCAGGCAGGCACAGAGCTGTGCACTCTGAGAAGACTTGGATCAGATGATAAAGAATCCACCTGCAATGCAGGAGACCCAGTTTCGATCCCCAGGTTGGGAAGATCCCTTGGAGAAGGGAATGGCTACCCCCTCCAGTATTCTTCCCTGGAAAATCCCAAGGACAGAGGAGGCCGGTGGGCTACAGTTACGGTCTATGGGGTCGCAAGAAGTTGGACATGACTGAGTGACTAACACTCACTTTCAGCTGGAGAGTAAACCAGTACCCTCTTGTCTGTGAGAAGCCCTTCTGTCCTCTTTGGAGGGCTGTGCAGCTCTGTGACAGGCACTCAGTAAGAAGGGAAAAGGTATGATAGGGTCCTCCTGCCCTCATTGTCATTCTGCATCAGGTTCCCAACTATATCACCCTTGACTCAGGGACCTCAACCTGGGGCTCTGTAATAACCTAGAGGGGTGGGATGGGGAGAGAAGTGCAGGGATGTTCAAGTGGGAGGTGACATGGGTAAACCTATGGCTGATCCATGTTGATGTTTCATAGAAACCAGCATAATACTGTAAAGAAATTATCCTTCAATTAAAATTAATAAAATCAAATAAATACAACATAAGCTTGATTCAATAATTGGTGAGATAGCCACGTCTATGTACTCATCAATAAAAGGATAAATTCAATAGTAAGACAATGTCTATACCAGATAGGCCATGTGCTTAGACGCAGGGGGAGTTCAAGGCCTGGAGTTGGCAGAAAATGCTTCCTGGGTATACAGCCATAACACCCTGAACACGCCCCATCTCGCCTGATCTCGGAAGCTAAACAGGGTTGGGCCTGGTTAGTACTTGGATGGGAGAAAAGCTTCTTGGAGGCAGAGGTACTTGACATGCATCTTGAAAGCTGCTTTGTATTAAGGAAGAATGAGACCAGAAAACACTTCTGGAGTGAGGTCCTTGGGCAAGGAAAACCACAGAAATTCATGTATGATACATTCAGGATGAGCTTGGTGGCTGGGGGTGATTATGCAGGCAGAAGTGGAGATGAGAAAAGGCAGGTCAAGTGGGATTAGAAAGTGGTATTGCTTTTTTGCTGGTGATAGGAAGTCAGTGATTGAAGGCTTTTAAGGACAGGAATGACATGACCAGACTACGGTTTTAGAAAACATTATTCTGGTAACAGTGTTTGCAAAATGATTACACAGGCAAAGAGTAGAAATGGGAAATGAATATGGTTGGAGTGTGTTACCCACCTAAGCTCTGGAATGCATTCTTGGACCAAAACATCCCTGGGGTCAAAATGGTCAGGTCAAGGCACGTGGTCAAAACATCCTGGTCTTATTATACAACAGTTGCTTGGGAATCCAAACGATGAGTCAGTTGTTACTGGAAGGAGTCTCAGTGGTGATGTTTAGGAAAATTCTCTGCACACAATCTGTTTAAGGAGTGAAAAGGGCAAAACACTTGGAGTAATGAAGGCTGTGAAGTTGTCCAAAAAAGTGATCAGATAAAATTGGGTCTGGGTAAAAGTTCTTCTGTCTTGAATGAACTACTTGAGTCAAATGATTGTTTGTCAGACGAATCCCATCTACTCTTGACATACAGACAGGTGCATTAAGTGATGCCGGGAATACATGCATTTCTCCATAATCCTTTGGTGGGTTTACAAACACAGTTTGTGACAACCTCTTCTTTTTCTACTTTTCATACATGATTTTGGCTCCAGGTATCTTGCGAATGATTATAGTGGGTCAAGTGAAGGGTATATTGCTGCAATCTGTTAAAGAAAAGCAAATCCCAATGCCAAGAGCAGAGGAAAATTCTCCTGGGGAGTGAGCCAATGTCACTGTCTTTGCTTGGAGAAATGTGGCCAATAATTATATCCGAGCTGTGAAATAGAACGTTTTTCCCTCCTCCAGCTGGCAGAGGGATTTGGACCACATCTGTTAAATATTTATCAGTAGCGGATACTAGTTTATCTTAGTTTTACATTCATGCACTGATCATCAGAATTTTTACCTCATTAATCTAGAAAATTGCTAGTGGAACCTGATTTCTCTTATGGAAACTGGTGTGCTTTGTAGATCAGAGGTAGGTAAAGAGAGGATGACCTTTGAGCAGATGAAATTGTACACATAGTGTGAAGATTTTCCCTCGATTGCTATATAAACATTTATTTATTTTCTTTAGCAACTCAAATCTGAATTGAACATTTGTAATCTTAGTTAACTTCCAACATATTGAGAAGGTGACTTAAATGTAAAATTTTTCATAGAATAATTTATGCTTCATGACATAGGGCTATGGTATTTGTAACTCTTTAGAGTTGCTATTTTGATGAGGGAAATTTGGTAGTGAGCCAATCTCAGAGAGTTTAACATTATGCCTTAATTCTCTCATCTTCTTCTTTTAACGTTAACTGTAACTGGTATGACTCTAAACTTGGTCGTTTGAAACTACTACATTTAGTGAACTAGATACTCTTCAAAAAGTCGACTATTTGATTTCTGGCAAGAATGTAACATACAAAAGGAACAACAATATTTTTCTGATCTGTCCGTTTAAATGATTCAGCTCATTAACTTTTCTTTCTGCAAAACTTTTTCCCAAATGGAAGAATTTTCTTTCATGGATAGATTGAGACAAGATGGCAAAGGAGAGACCACTGCATTATAAAGTGATGTTCATGTTGCATATCTGTAAATGCAGCCATTCATCCTTTCTAGCCTTATGGTTCCCCCTGATGTAAAACTGGGCTTCCCAGGTATCGCAGTGGTAAAAAAGCAAGGGGAAATTTGCAAGAGAGGAGGGTTCGATTCCTGAGTCGGGATGATTCCTTGGTGTAGGAAATGGCAACCTGGCCCAGTATTCTTGCCTGGAAAATTCCACGAACAGAGGAGCCTGGCAGGCTATAGCCCATGGGGCTGCAAAGAGTGGGATGCGACTGAGCAAAGGGAAGTTCAGTTCAGTTCAGTTCAGTTCAGTTGCTTAGTCGTGTCCCACTGTTTGCGACCCCATGAATCGCAGCGTGCCAGGCCTCCCTGTCCATCACCAACTCCCAGAGTTCACCCAAACTCATGTGCATCGAGTTGGTGATGCCATCCAGCCATCTCATCCTCTGTCGTCCCCTTCTCCTCCTGCCCTCAATCCCTCCCAGCATCAGGGTCTTTTCCAGTGAGTCAAGTCTTCGCATGAGGTGGCCAAAGTATTGGAATTTCAGCCTCAGGGATGTAAAATTGGGACAATCACACCTGTCCTGGAGATTCCGCTGTGGCATTAGGAAGAAAAAGAATGGTGACAATGGTGCTGAGCCTGACAACTACAGTAATGTACGATGGGCACTTATTCCATTATAGGACTACGCTGTGAGCTCTGCAACATTCATCATTTAAAGCTCTTAAGAAACCTATGAGGGAGGTATATTTCCCATACTTGGAAAGTAGCTGCCAACTCCTGGAGTTTGATGCAATCAACAGCCATATCATGTGAATGTTTTCACAGATTCTACAAATGCAGAATGTCATAGTTTTACAATGATAAACATAGACATTCTTCTATAACTATTCCTTTCATCTTAGATAATCTGTTTCCTATCAGAGCAAAGCATCAACTACGTGTTGAGTGTCTGTGTTATCCAAGTCCTTGACAGAATGAAGAAAACACTTCCAGAGGGGGACTGGGCTCGGAGATCGCATTCAAGTGCGCATTCCTCCTGATCAAGGGCCACACTGTGTTTTAGGAACTTTCAGTTCAGTTCAGTTCAGTCGCTCAGTCGTGTCCGACTCTTTGGGACCCCATGAATCGCAGCATGCCAGGCCTCCTTGTCCATCACTAACTCCCGGAGTTCACCCAAACTCATGTGAATTGAGTCGGTGATGCCATCCAGCCATCTCATCCTCTGTCGTCCCCTTCTCCTGCCCCCAATCCCTCCCAGCATCAGAGTCTTTTTCAATGAGTCAACTCCTCACGTGAGGTGGCCAAAGTACTGGAGTTTTAGCTTTAGCATCATTCCTTCCAAAGAAATCCCAGAGCTGATCTCCTTCAGAATGGACTAGTTGGATCTCTTTGCAGTCCAAGGGACTCTCAAGAGTCTTCTCCAACACCACAGTTCAAAAACATCAATTCTTTGGCGCTCAGCTTTCTTCACAGTCCAACTCTCACATCCATACATGACCACTGGAAAAACCATAGCCTTGACTAGATGGACCTTTGTTGGCAAAGTAATGTCTCTGCTTTGGGAATATCAAATTGATTTTGTCTGTGTGAATAAATGCAAGGGTACATGGAGGAGGTTGAATTGAGGGACTCTAGAAGCTGTGTGCCCTAGACAACTCAACTTTATCTGTATAATTGGCAATAATGATTTTTATTCTGTTGAACTGTTATGCAGATCAGCACTTAAGAAACTGAATCATTGTGTAGAGCAAGGATGGATATTTCCATCATACAAGCATGGCAACAGGCTCAGACACCACTCAAGGGTGCAGTCTGAGTGGTAGGGCTAGGATTCTATTGAGGAACTCCCCAAATCAGATCTGCTTCTCCCACTTGTGATGTGCTGCCCTCCACAGGAGTTTGATCCAATGAATCTCCACCATGCCGGTTATACCTCTGTCTTTCTACAACATTCATCTGCAACCAGAGTTATCACCTTCTTTGACTTTAGAAGAGATAGTCCCTTAATCAGGAGAAACGTGGCCAGATGATGGTGAAATCCACAGTTTCAATTTGACTCCTTCTGTATTTTCTCTTTCTCAGTGTTATAACCAGATTCCATTTATACCCCAGCCCTGAATTCATGACTTCATCACCATACTTCTGTTCCTCCTATTCCCCCAGACCTTGATTTCCCTTACCCACTTCCCACCCCCCAGTTTCCAGATGATATCTCTGTACAGTGCTGAGCTTTTTGTTCTTCAGAACTTAAACAAAATACTCTTTTCCTCCATCAATATATCCTTGAGCTCAACAACCAGATTTAATTGTACCACCCTTTGAATTTTAGCAGAATTTGTCTCTACTTATTTTATACACTCACCACTTATTTTTTCCACCTTGTGTACTTGTATTAATGAACACCTTCCTAACTTGTTAAACTGTAAGCTCTTTAAGAGCAGGGGTTAAGTGTTATATCTTTCTTTTGGCCACTTCTTTGGCCTTTTCCCCATCTCCACCTCCAAAACTCATACAGGTCCTATCACACAGTTTATTTATTCTTCAGATTCTGTTATCTTCTAATAGGCTCCTAAGATGATGAGTGAAGTTTTTTCTTCTATGAGTCTTTTTTCAACCTTTATTCAGATGTACTTGACATTTGATATGAAAATGAAAAACAAAAGTAAGTTTAGCTGCTCAGTCACCTCTGACTCTTTTGAGACTCCATGGACTATAGCCCGCTGGGCTCCTCTGTCCACGGAACTCTCCAGGGAAGAATATTGGAGTGGATAACCATTTCCTCCTCCAGGGGATCTTCTTGAACCAGGAATGGAACCTGGGTCTCCTGCGTTGCAGGCAGATTCTTTGCCATCTGAACCACCATGTATACATTGTGAAAGTATCCCCATCAAATTGATGAACACATCCATCACGTCTTATATTTATCTTTTTTATTTATTTTGAGAACAAGATAAATTGTACTTTCTTAGAAATCTCAGCGATATAATACATTATCAATTGTCACTATGCTATACATTTGCTCTTCAGATCTTATTCATCTTACATGTGCAAATGTGCACCTTTCTGCCACCTTCTTTCTATTTCTCCCACACCCCTCTACCAGCCTCTGGCATCCATCCTTTTATTCTCTGTTTCTATGAATTCAATTTTTTTTTATTGCCCATATAAGTGAGATCATGCAGCATTTGTTTTTCTCTGTCTGGCTTGTCTCACTTAACATAATGCCCTATGGGTTCATGCATACTGTCACAGATGGCATGGTTTCCTTCTATTTCAAGGCTGAATAATATAAATTTATATATATATATACACACACACACACAACTTTAATGAATTCATTAATTAGTTCTAAGAGTTTTTTAGGTGGCATCTTTGGGGGTTTTATATATAATATGGCATCATCAGCAGGTAGAGATAATTTTCCTTTTCAATTTAGATGCATTTTATATCTTTTTCTTGCCTAATTGCTCTGGCTAGGGTTTCCAGTACCACATTGAATAAAAGTTGCAAGGATGGGCATCCTTGTCTTGGTTCTGATCTTAGAGGAAAAGTGTTTAGCTTTTCACGATTGAATAATACTAGCTGTGGGCTTGTGAAGGATTACTCTTACTAATTTCTTTTCTTAATGATTATTTGTTGAGATAAACAGAATTGGAAGTTCTAGTAACAAACAATGATGATATAATAGATGTACAAAGTAGAGAGATAGCTCAGAGAATGGAGGGACAGATAATACTGAAAAAGGAAGAACTTCCAGGGGACTCTCCCCAGAATGAATGGCATCTGAGCTGAGTTATGAGGGAAGGACAAAGGACATGAGGGAATGAGAAATGAACTTCCCATGAAGAGCTGTTCAACTCCTCATCCAACAAATTCTTGATGTGGTGGTGGTGGTTTAGTCACTAAGTCATGTTCGACTCTTGGAACCCTATAGATCGTAACCCGCCAGGCTCCTCTGTCCACAGGCTTTCCCAGGCAAGAATACTGAAGTGGGTGCCCATTTCCTTCTCCAGGGGATCTTCCTGACCCAGGGATCGAACCCAGATCTCCTGAAGCACAGGTGAACACTTTACTGCCAAGCCACCAAGGAAGCTGTAACAAACATTTATTTTGCCCTTTTTCTGTGGTTGGCACAGAACACTTTGCTGAATTGAAAATAGTTAATAAGACCAAGTTGGCTACAAAAGTATGAAACAAATTGCAAAAACAGTCACTCTGAAAGGGAATAAAATATTGAAAAGCTTTTTAAATACATTGGCCACTGTTTCTCACATGTAAAATATAAATCATAATAATGATGATAAAAATACCTAATTCACAGTGTTATGTGGAAGGTCAGGAAGATAAAATGGAGAAAAGAGATCATATACTTCAAAATTATCTCTAAATACCAGTTCTTCTCAGCCAGTAGAGGATAACTCATTATCACAGGACTCGTAATTTCCTTTAATTGCATATATCTTGCATATAATGCTCTTAAAAACCGAAGGAAAAAGAAATCACTGTGTAAGACAAGTGGTAGGTTCTGAACGGAATCAGCAGGCAAGTTGAAATTACGAATCTAGTATAAGAAAGTGAGAGATAAATGACCTGCTATATCCTGGGCTATCTTTAGCAAAGGCGGGAATCTCATTTAGGCAGTAATTAATTATAGGTGCCCCAACATTTTCAGTTGTTATGATTAACTTGGCTTGGGTGATCCATCTTGGGTATCAGCTCCAGGAGATAGGTGGGGTTTTCAGTCTGATATGGAAATTATTTCAAAATTAATCAATCCTTAGCCCTTCTCTAATGACAGCATTTCCCTGTTACCAGGTCTTGAAGCTTGATTAGCAGGCTGGACATTTTATGTACATTCCACAGTAGCAAAAGGAATACCATGAATTATTTCACAAAAGTTTAACCAAGTGTTGAGACTAAGGCAAAATATCTCTTCTTTGCTTTGGGGGAAAAACAAAAGAAGGAAAGCTGATGCAATAATCATCTCTGCCTGTCCTCTTGGCTCACATTCTTCCACAAACGCTGTCTTCCTTGCTCTTTTCCAATAGATCAGGCATGTCCATCTCTTAGATGGTTTGCACTTATTCTCTTGGCCTGGAATGTCCTTCCTGTTTGTACCCTTTATGTCTGTGAGGTCTCTCCTTGCCAAGTCATTTAGAATAGAATAAATCATCCCCTTTTCAAGTACTTCCTGTTCTCCTTTCCTCCTTTGTTTCTTCTCCATAGCTCTGATTAGACAAATGATACGATGATTTCATTTCTTAATTGTTTATTATTCGTCTCCTCCCATCAATGCACACTGGTGTGAAGGCAGAGGTTCCGTCCCCCTGTTCCTTGCTGTGTCTCTCAAAGGAGAGTGATGCTTGTCACAGAGAAGCCGCTTGTCACAGAGCTTGGGAGTAAATGAATGAAACTTTACATGTGATGGTCTTATCATGCTTTTCAAAATATTTCCATGTTGTACAAATTAAATGTCTCCACAACCCACCTGCCAATGCAAGTAGATGTAAGAGACGTGAGTTCGGTCCCTGGGTCCGGAAGATGCCCTGGAGGAGGGCATGGCAACCCACTCCAGTATTCTTGCCTGGAGAATTCCATGGACAAAGGAGCCTGGTGGGCTATGGTTCATAGTGTTGCAAAGAGTCGGACATGACTGAGGCGACTTAGTATGCATGCACATGTGACAGTTCTGATTTACAGCATAACCATAACTTGCTAAGAACACAAACACTTACATGTGATTTCCAAGAGGTGATTATTTAAGTGCTGGCAGCTTCATTGCTTATTTTAAAATTTAGGTTTGCGTTTAAAATTGAACATATCCCCAAAGACAATAAAATGGGGAGAATGATAGATCAAAATAATTACCCTTTTCTAACAGAATACAAGGAAATAGAGTCAGTTTACTCATCCATCAATTAGCATATATCTTGGAGCACCTACAAATGGTTTGCCTATTTCATGACCTGGAAGAAAGCCTTAATATGTAAGTTAAAATGGCTTACCCTCTAGTTTCTTTGGGGCAATACTGAGCATTAAGGAGACATTATTGGAACTGGAAGACCACTTTAATATAGTTCCTGCTATATCCTAAAGGAAATCAGTCCTGAATATTCTTTGGAAGGACTGATTCTGAAGCTGAAACTCCAATACTTGGCCACCTGATGTGAAAAACTGACTCACTGGAAAAGATCCTGATGCTGGGAAAGATTGAAGGCAGGAGAAGGGGACAACAGAGTATGAGCTGGTTGGATGACACCACCGACTCGATAGACATGAGTTTGAGCAAGCTCCAGGAGTTGGTGATGGACAGGGAAGCCAGGCATACTGCAGTCCATGGGGTTGCAAAGAGTTGGACAGGACTGAAAGACTGAAATGAACTGATTAACTCTCTGAATCACATTAGTCAGGTAAACTTTAGATTCTGAGTATCAGTATCTCTCTCTATTAAATAATAATAGTGCAGGAACTCTACATTCCTTCTCAAAGCAAGATACTAGATTTTACATCAGGAGGTAGGGCAGAGCTGAGCACATGACTGGCTTCTCAATAAACACTCCTTGGTTAGCAAACCTGAGTCTCTTCTTTCATCCTAGTGGGGAGCAGCTCCTGCAGCTGGTAAAAGGTAATCCTTGTGCTGGAGATTGAGCAGCGCGGAGTAGTCCGGATAGAAGAAGTTATAGAGAGGAAGCACAAACTCATCAGCAGCTGGAGGATAAACACCCTCCTACCGCCGGCAGCCCTTAGGCAGCCTGGTGATGTGGTTCTGGCGCCACCTGGTGATTCTTCTCAAAATTTCCCTGCAGCTCCAAGGACCCGGGTGACAGACCTTTTTTTTTTTTTTTTTCCTGTAAAACACCCTTCAAATGAAGGCTCATCTGATGAGTCCATGAAACTGAAAAGATTTATTAATAGTGTTAAATATCTAGCTCAGAGAATGGGAGAGGAAGCAAGTCTATTCTAAAAAAGATGAAGAAATGAAGAACAAGAGGCCCAAGCACTGCATTTTAAAACAGTATTCCGATAGTGGCCAATGGTAAACCTGAGGTGTTCTCTGTCTGATTGAAACAGTTCAGTAATTTAATTTTCTATCACTGGTTTTCATTCACAACAACACAATTTGCTGGGCTTCTTTTGAGGCTTGATGTTTGTGACAGGCAGAGGAGCACAAAGCTGTGTTCAGGACACAGGGAGCTGCATTCGGGCTTTTCACCCAGGGAGTGCGCCATGGGCCAGAGGGTGGTCATTCTCCTGTGAGAAGTGCAGATAATGTTACAGGAGCTCACAAGCGAAAAGGACACGCTGTGTGCACAGCGGTGCTGGGCACGCCTGAGAGGTGAGAAACGCCTGGGAGGCGACTTAGAAGGTGGTTCGAATTGTGGAGATCCAAAGTGAAGAAACACGGTGTATATAAAACAGAAAAGCAACAAGGACTGATTGTATACACAGGGAACCATATTAAATCTCTTGTAATTACTGATAATAGAAAAGAAGCTGAAAAGCCTATGTATGTGTATACACAAATATGTATGGTCTTCCCAGGTGGTGCAATGGTAAAGAATCTGCCTACTAAGGCAGGAGATGGAAGAGACACGAGTTCGATCCCTGGGTAGGGAAGATCTCCTGGAGGAGGAAATGGCAACCCACCCCAGTATTCTTGCCTGGAAACTTCCGTGGACAGAGGTTCTGGTGGGCTACAGTCCATGAGGTCTCAAAATGCTGGACACGACTGAGTGAGCAGGCACACACATAACTGAATCACTTTGCCATACACCTGGGACTAGCACGGGGTTGTAAATCAACCAGACTTCAATATAAAAAAGTGAAGAAAGGTAATTTGAGGTGGAAGGAATCAGTGTCAGGGAGCGTGGGGGTCAGGAAGGTCAAGATGTCCTCTGGGAGGATGGCTGGGTATACCTGCTAAGGTTCCTGCTCAGGGGTCAGGAGGGCTTCTCACAACCCTAACCCTAATTCAAGGGGCTGGACTTACTGCCCACAGTGGCGAGGGCTGTGGTATATTGGGAATTCATGGGACCAAAGCTTCATGTGAATTCAGTAAAAGGAAATGCTGCCATTTTATTAAAAATCTGAGACCTTTAGAATTAGCTGGAATTCAATTCTGGGGATCTTTAACTGGGAAACATATATATATATCACACTCATGTTAAGGTTTTCACCTTAATGATTTTTTTTTTTGGATGGGCAAATATGTTTCAAAAGCTATTAGTCAGCCTTGAGAGAAAATTGGATATCGAAAAAGTAGAAATA
The DNA here is from genome assembly GCF_029407905.1 of Bubalus kerabau. Taxonomy (NCBI): domain Eukaryota; kingdom Metazoa; phylum Chordata; class Mammalia; order Artiodactyla; family Bovidae; genus Bubalus; species Bubalus kerabau. Next base: position 87,741,060 of record NC_073634.1, on the reverse strand, counting down.
TATATGCTTTGTCTAGAGTAAGTCAAACAAATTAAAGTGTGGTCTTTTCCACATTTGTGAATATTTTTGACATTTCTTGTGAGTCTGGATTCAGGGGAATGAATACAATGAGTTAGGTGAATAAAAATGCAGTGCCCATAATAAGTACAACTGCAGAGAATCTGCTCACCGCTTTAAAGCATAGATGGCTTAAATGTTTCCCACAGAATTAATATATGTCAGATATCAGAATTACTCTAGGAGGATTAAACATACTGTTTATGTTCTGCACTTTGAAAGCAACAACACAGATAGATGAATGGAAAAATATTTGTCATTTTTAGCTATCATTTATCTTTAAATGCTGAAAATTTTGAAATGTTACATGAAGAAGTAGAAATATACATTTTAAAAATTCACATAATGTTTCATATTTGTATATTATTTTCATGTTTTATAAACACGCTTTTAAATCATAGTTTTTCTGGAGAACATTCCAGATCCTCTTAAATCAGGGTGGATTTTCTAGGTGAATTTTATGATCTCGCAATTTGGGGAAACACTTAAAGAAATTGCCCTCTCAAAATCCTCATCCAGTAGCTATTGATCATCCCCACAAGTGTGTGAACAATGGCCCAGAGAGCCTGAGTGGCCCAGGTCCCCAAAGATGGTTCTGACTTCTAACTTAGGTCAGTCTGTGTGTCTCTGAAGCCCCAGCTCTGCCCAGCAGTCCTCACTGCACCACGGTAGTGACGGTTTGATAAAGGACAGTTTGGAAATCTGTAAATAAAGCATTCCTTCTACAGATCCTAAGGCAGCATCTATACTGGGCCATCTATGATGGACAGGGAAGCCTGGCGGGCTGCAGTCCAAGGGGTCGCAAAGAGTGGGACATGACTGAATGACTGAGAAGCTCTATACAGTCAGGAAAAGCAAGACCAGGAGCTGACTGTGGCTCAGATCATGAACTCCTTATTGCCAAATTCAGACTTAAATTGAAGAAAATAGGGAAAACCACCAGATCATTCAGGTATGACCTAAATCAAATCCCTTATGATTATACAGTGGAAGTCAGAAATAGATTTAAGGGTCTAGATCTGATAGAGTGCCTGATGAACTATGGACTGAGGTTCATGACATTGTAAAGGAGACAGGGATCAAGACCATCCCCATGGAAAAGAAATGTAAAAAAGCAAAATGTCTGTCTGAGGAGGCCTTACAAATAGCTGTGAAAAGAAGAGAAATGAAAAGCAAAGGAGAAAAGGAAAGATATAAGCATCTGAATGCAGAGTTCCAAAGAATAGCAAGGAGAGATAAGAAAGCCTTCCTCAGTGATCAATGCAAAGAAATAGAGGAAAACAATTAACGGGAAAGACTAGAGATATCTTCAAGAAAATTAGAGATACCAAGGGAACATTTCATGCAAAGATGGGCTCAATAAAGGACAGAAATGGTATGGACCTAACAGAAGCAGAAGATATTAAGAAGAGGTGGCAAGAATACACAGAAGAACTGTACAAAAAAGATCTTCATGACCCAGATAATCATGATGGTGTGATCACTGACCTAGAGCCAGACATCCTGGAATGTGAAGTCAAGTGGGCCTTAGAAAGCATCACTACGAAGAAAGCTAGTGGAGGTGATGGAATTCCAGTTGAGCTATTTCAAATCCAGAAAGATGATGCTGTGAAAGTGCTGCACTCAATATGCCAGGAAATTTGGAAAACTCAGCAGTGGCCCCAGGACTGGAAAAGGTCAGTTTTCATTCCAATCCCAAAGAAAGGCAATGCCAAAGAATGCCCAAACTACCACACAATTGCACTCATCTCACATGCTAGTAAAGTAATGCTCAAAATTCTCCAAGCCAGGCTTCAGCAATATGTGAACCATGAACTTCCAGATGTTCAAGCTGGTTTTAGAAAAGGCAGAGGAACCAGAGATCAAATTGCCAACATCCGCTGGATAATGGGAAAAGCAAGAGAGTTCCAGAAAAACATCGATTTCTACTTTATCTACTATGCCAGAGCCTTTGACTGCATGGATCACAGTAAACTGTGGAAAATTCTGAAAGAGATGGGAATACCATACAACCTGACCTGCCTCTTGAGAAACCTATATGCAGGTCAGGAAGCAACAATTAGAACTGGACATGGAACAACAGACTGGTTCCAAATAGGAAAAGGAGTACATCAAGGCTGTATATTGTCACCCTGCTTATTTAACTTCTATGCAGAGTACATCATGAGAAATGCTGGGCTGGAAGAAGCACAAGCTGGAGTCAAGATTTCCAGGAGAAATATCAATAACTTCAGATATGCAGATGACACCACCCTTGTGGCAGAAAGTGAAGAAGAACTCAAAAGCCTCTTGATGAAAGTGAAAGAGGAGAGTGAAAAGGTTGTCTTAAAGCTCAACATTCAGAAAGCGAAGATCATGGCGTCTGGTCCCATCACTTCATGGGAAATAAATGGGGAAACAGTGGAAACAGTTTCAGACTTTATTTTGGGGGGCTCCAAAATCACTGCAGATGGTGATTTCAGCCATGAAATTAAAAGACACTTACTCCTTAGAAGGAGGGTTATGACCAACCTAGATAGCATATTCAAAAGCAGAGACATTACTTTGCCAAACAAAGGTCTGTCTAGTCAAGGCTATGGTTTTTCCAGTGGTCATGTATGGATGTAAGAGTTGGACTGTGAAGAAAGCTGAGTGGGAAAGAATTGATGCTTTCGAACTGTGATGTTGGAGAAGACTCTTGATAGTCCCTTGGACTGCAAGCGGATCCAACCAGTCCATTCTGAAGGAGATCAGTCCTGGGTGTTCTTTGGAAGGACTGATGCTAAAGCTGAAACTCCAATACTTTAGCCACCTCTTGCAAAGAGTTGACTCATTGGAAAAGACCCTGATGCTGGGAGGAATTAGGGGCAGGAGGAGAAGGGGATGACAGAGGATGAGATGGCTGGATGGCATCACCGACTCAATGGACATGAATTTGCATGAACTCTAGGAGTTGGTGATGGACAGGGAGGCCTGGCATGCTTCGATTCATGGGGTCGCAAAGAGTTGGACAGGACTGAGCAACTGAACTGAACTGAGCGACTGAACTGAACTGATTACTGGACCAGGGGATGCAGAAAAGTTCAGGATGTGGGTCCCTAACTATCCTCTCACAGGCAGGGCCAGGCCACAGTGTTAGAAGGCCTATAGATACGCATGGGGGTGGTCTGGTTGGCTAGTGGGTTACGAAGCAAAGATCTTGGCCCTCAACTCTGCTGATGATTCCCAAAGCTGATCTTTAAAGGGCTGTAGGAAGGTGGCTTGGGACTGCCAGGCCCCTAATCCAAAAACATTCATAAAGCAGACTGGTGGCCTCCAGAAAGATTTCCTGGGTAAACTTACTTCTTATAACTCACATAAGAAACCTGTATGGGTGCTATTTGACACCCATAATGTTTTTAGTTTAGAGATCAAACCAGTCAATCCTTGTTTGATTGGAAATCAGGAAATCAACTCTGAATATTCATTAGAAGGACTGATGCTGAAGCTGAAGCTCTAGTACTTTGGCCACCTGGTAAGAAGAGCTGACTCATTGAAAAAGACCCTGATGCTGGGAAAGACTGAGAGCAGGGGCAGACGGGAGAAGAAGAGGATGAGATGATTGGATGGCATCACTGACTCAATGGACATGAGTTTGGGCAAACTCCAGGAGATAGGGAAGAACAGGGAAGCCTTGCATGCTGCAGTTCATGGGGTTGCAAACAGTCGGACACAACTTAGCGACCAAATAACAACAATGAATATTTAGTTAATTCTTGTTCAAGTTTTATCACTCCTGAGGAATGGATGCATCTTCTAAAGATCAGAATAGAAGCCAGTTAGAATGGGAACATGTATAAACAAAACTAGCAACTTAGAATGGGTTTTCTTAAAAATCAAACAGGAGACTAGTATATCTCCAGTCTCTTTTATTTGAGTTGGGTCATATAGTCTAGTGGGGCTTCCTCAGTGGCTCACTGCTAAAGAATCTATCTGCAATGCAGGAGATGCAGGAGACACGAGTTCAATCTCTGAGTCAGAAAGATCCCCTGGAGGAGGAAACAGCAACTCACTCCAGTATTCTTGCCTGGGAAATCCCGTGGACAGAGGAGCTTGGCGGGTTACAGTCCATGTGGTCACGAAGAGTTGGAAGTGACTAAGCACTCATACACATGTAGTCAACCATATCCTGGAGGTCAAATGAAACCAGTCTCTAAAGAGGATTAATCTGTAGGTGAGAGATCGAAAGTGATTTTCCTTTCCTGCGTGGTTTTAGAGAGGACACCTTCAGAGGTTTAGGGGCTAAATTCTGGGCAGGTGACAGGAGACTAGGCTAGTGTGCTTAATGAACTTAATTTTAAATAAGAACATGATTTTGGAAACAATCTGACAGAGAAAATGCTCATATCTTGAAGCAATTACATTAGTAGACCAAGGGAATAAAGGATGATTTTTTCATTGTCTGATATCATTTCATAATATGTGTCCAAAATAGCTGGTCAGAAATAGTGTTTTAACTATATATATATTCAATATATTTACTGTATAGCATATACTATAGTACACATGGGCTTCCCCTACTATTCTATATACTGTACACCAATCTATTTACTTAGGTAGTATTATAGATCAAATATTTTGATTCTATGACTAAATAAATCCTAATTTTTCTAGATGGATCCCATGGAAAAACTTCTATTATTTAGGTAATTGATTAGGTTCACACCAATCTAGCTTTAATTTATTGTAATGTCCTCAAATCATAGTAGTTTTGGGGGTGCAAGGAGATTGAAAAAAGGAAGGAGGCAGGAGCCTAATGTGGGGTTTGCTGAGGAAAATCTCTTTTAGATAAATATAGCAGGCATCACCCAGATACAGATCAAGTCTTGTTTTTCTCTGTGGAAGATGGAGAAGGATGCAGAGCTGGAAAAGGTCACTCTTCAGAAGAGCATCCCAGCCTGGCTGGTCTGGTTGGTGGGACTGTGATTTGCACTGGCTTAGTCCATCAGACACCTGCATATTCCATCATTATAAATGCCAGGCTTGTACCCAGCACTGATGGGGGTAAGGTAGAGGGTACATGGGGTCTGGCCCTCAATGGATCTGATGCTCCATTGTGTTGCTGGCTGTCAGACTTGATGGAAAGTTTTGATGGAAAGGTCTTTGAATGCATTTCCTCCTTTGTAATGTAAGTGAAATGAAGTCACTCAGTCATGTCCGACTCTTCATGACCCCATGGATTGTAAGCCTGCCACACTCCTCTGTCCATAGGATTTTCCAGGTAAGAATACTGGAGTGGGTTGCCATTTCCTTCTCCTTTGTAAAGTAGGGATAATGGAAATAACTTCACAGGATTGTGAGGAGGATTAGAGATGATGTGCATAAATTTGCCCACCTGATATGAAGAGCCTACTCATTTGGAAAAGCCCCTGATGCTGGGAAAGATTGAAGGGAAAGGGAGAAACAGGCAGCAGAGTATGAGGTAGTTAGATAGCATCACTGACTCAATGGACATGAATTTGAGCAAACTCCTGGAGATGGTGAAGGACAGAGGAGTCTGATATGCTGCAGTCCATGGGATCATAAAGAGTTGGACACAATTAAGTGTCTGAACAACATATACGTACCATGCATGGGCCTCACAGAGGGTAGGCACTCAATGGGTCATCAATCTCTCTCTCTCTCTCTCTCTCTGTTTCTCTCTCTGCCTCTGTCTGTCTCTCTCTCTTACACACACGTGCACACACACTCCAAGTCCTGATCCAATATAACAACAAACTGTGACCTTTTTTTTTTCCTATCCTTGTCATTGCTGCTGCTATAACCATGATCCACTGGGTCAGACCACTAGTGTTTACTCAAGGATTATGTACCTACTTCCTCATAACTGAGGATATCAAGGAGTATGACTCATATTGCAGTTTTTTAAATATGTGAAATATTACTCAGCCAGGGGTCATTTTAAAATGATCTACCTTCCAGCTCTTTGTTGTCAATGGAGATCTTAAAACTTTTATTTGTTCTTAATAAAGAGGTTGTAGGATTGAGATTATTATTATTTTTTAAAATTTTTTCTCCAAGCGTTTTGGCTTATTGGCTTCAGTATGCTAATTTCCCTGGTAGCTCAGGTGGTAAAGAATTGGCCTGCAATGCAGGAGACCTGAGTCCAGTCCCTGGGTCAGAAAGATTCCCTGAAGAAGGGAATGGCTTTTTTTTTTTTTAACATGACCAATAAAATTTATTAAACATATTTACATATATTCACAGATTCTTTCATACTTGAGTATTAAAATAGACATTTACAATTTCAGAATTTTCATTCAAAGGCATTTTTTGGGGGGAAGGAGAATAGGCTCTATCGTGAGATGAAGAAAGAGCTGTTTCTTTGCATGACTAATTCTAAATAAAATGTCCAACATAGTAAGCCAAAGGCCCTACCCTGGGAGACTGGTGTGGAACACCTTACACCACCACCAGGCATCACTGTGGAGAGGGTTAAGTTACAGGGAGCATGCAGCTAAGTCACCGTCTCTACAATTCTGTGATGGCAACAAGCTAACGCAGACACGCATGCCTTATTTAAAGGTCCTGCTACCTCAACACACTATCACTACACTCCAGAATTCTTGCCTGGGAAATATTCTTGCCTCCTCCTCCTGGTCAGAGGAGCCTGGTGGACTACAACCCATGGGGTCACAAAGGGTCGACACGACTGAGTGACTAACACACACTCAGCATGTCCGGCGAGGCGTGTGATGGTTTTCAATATGCCAGGTCTGGACTGCAGAGGGCCCTGGCAGGTACCCTTGCACCATATTAATTGCCAAGCAGGTTTCAAGCAAGAAGGTAGTAACCGACTAGCAAATCCCACTGGATATTTGGGGTTTACCTGCATGTCAGTTCCATAGTCCTATTTCATATTTCTTCTACTTTGTCTTTAAAGAGTTCAGTTCATTTGCGTTGCTCAGTTGTGTTGAGACCCCATGAACCGCAGCACGCCAGGCCTCCCTGTCCATCACCAACTCCCAGAGTCCACCCAAACCCATGTCCATCGAGTCAGTGATGCCATCCAACTATCTCATCCTCTGTCATCCCCTTCTCCTCCTGCCCTCAATCTTTCCCAGCATCAGGGTCTTTTGAAATGAGTCAGCTCTCTGCATCAGGTGGCCAGAGTATTGGAGTTTCAGCTTCAATATCAGTCCCTCCAATGAACACCCAGGACTGATCTCCTTTAGTTTTCTATAAAATGTATAAGTTTCCTGGCCTCCTTGATCTGGGTGTCTTAAGATTTCTGCACTGTTTCTCCCATTTCCTCACATCAAGATGGTCCTTGCCAAGTCCCTACTTAGACTCGATTTCTGCTTATTAAGTCCCAGCTCACTGCTTCCTGTCGACCATCCCATGTGTAACTCCCCTGGACTTTCATTATACTCTAATCCTGACAGATAGTGCTGTTTGCTTTGGAGAAGCCATTTTTCATTTTCTTCCTTGCTAACTGAAAGCAAAAATGATTTTTGCTCATCAGATGAGTAGCAGGGCCTGACTCAGTCCTAATATTTTTGTTTAGTGGAAACCAGTCTTGTAATCCTAGTTCTCTCATCTGAGGATGAAGTGGGCTGGAAGAATAGGGAGATATAAATGTATATGTTTTCAACTTTTCTTGTTAAGACTTTCTTTCTTCATAGACTGAAAATCTATGGAGAAAAGGGCTACACACATTTTTTTTTTTTTTTTTTTCGCTGCTGCTCCTTCCTTCCCCTTGTGAGGCTGCTGTTCAGCCATCATTTTATGACCATGAACAAGAGACCAAGAATCACAGAGACATCCACCAACACCTTCTATCTTGATGCTAATTAACAAGTCTGGGACCATCTTCCTCTAAGCATCTCCCAAACACAGCATTCATGTCACGATTGGATATGTGCTTATAACTCTTTGGGGCTTCCACACACTAATGGTCACTGCATCCTTGCCTTACTCTTTTCCGGGCTATGGGTTCCCAGCCACAAGGTAACTACAGTACAAGAGTTCATGGTTAGAGGAAAAAGAAAATGGACAGAGAATGGCCTTCCATTAGGAGGAAAGTCCTGAAAGCAATGCTTTTTGTTTGTAATTTTAATAGCATTTTGTTCTCAACCTACAGGAAAGTTTAGTATTATTAGTCCTATTCCCTTGTAGCTCAGTCAGTAAAGAGTCTGCCTGCAATGCAGGAGACCCAGATTCGAAACCTGGGTCGGGAAGATCCCCTGGAGAAGGAAATGGCAACCCACTCCAGTATTCTTGCCTGGAGAACCTCATGGACAGAGGAGCCTGGCAGGCTACAGTCCGTGGGGTTGCAAGAATCGGACATGACTTAGCAACTAAACCACCACCACCACCAAGAGATTAGAAAATTGAGGATTAGAGAGTTTAAGCAACTTGCCCAAAGCTTCAGATTTTGCAAGCCATGTGAAATGTGTATAGTTTCAAGGTTTATATTTATACAGTTTACAACTCTGCCCTGGTGGCTCAGACTGTAAAGCATCAGCCTGCAGTGTGGGAGACCGGGGTTCAATCCCTGGGTCAGGAAGATCTCCTGGAGAAGGAAATGGCAACCCACTCCAGTACTCTTGCCTGTGAAGGAGGAAACAGACAGAGCTGGACTCCATCTTAGGCCAGGCTGCAAACATTAGGCTACACGCATGGTCACCCTCCCAATGGACTCTGAACTTTGCACCCGGTGTCTACAGAAATGGCATACCAATGGAAAACCAGACCCCCTGGATAAAAGAGCCTCAGGACTTGTACTTGGACTCTCCCTCACCTAAAAGAATATGCTAATTATCTCTGTAACAGAACAAAGTCATAAATACCATTATGTTTATTGGGATATGACCACAGGCCTGTTAATAAATGTCCACTGTTTAACTATCTAGGCTTATGACACATGAATCATGGGTTAACTTTGATTGTATCTCTCTTTTACCTTTTCCAGACTAGTTTCAAGGAATTTGGGGAGGTGGGTTTGAGCACGTACACTTAGGGTATACAAAGTTTTCACAAAAACTGGTCGGGGTCCTTGGCTAAGAGGAGACTCTGGCTTGGGCCCGCTGGTGTAATAAACTGCACTCCACTATCTGCATTGTCCTTCTGAGTGAGTTTGTTTCCTGCAACGCGTGGCTACAACACCTGGAAAATCCCATGGACAGAGGAGGCTGGTAGGCTACAGTCCATGGGGTTGCAAAAGTTGGAGACAACTGAGTGACTTCACTTTTCTTTTACAACTCTGCTCTGTGCAATAAGGATGAAATCTGAATCCTAACATGATTTTAAAGACTTACATGATGTTATCCTATTATTAACAATTTTTACTTAAAATTCCCCAAATGTTCAAGGTTCCTCTCTCTTCTGGATCTTTGCTTATGCCATTCCCTCTGTCTGGAATGTTCTTCCTGTTTTCATCTGGGTAAATCCTATTTCTCAGAACTGAGCTAGGACATCACGTTTTCTTGAAAACATCCTGTACTCTCCAGTCAGTCAGATATGCCATCCTTTATATTTAAATTGAACTTGTATGTGCCTGTTTCTTGTGCAAATTGCTGTTCCCTGTGAGCTGCATTCCCTGAGCTGAGAGCAGATTCCTGCTCCACTGGGGAATAGTCCTATCCATCCTCATCCTTGAGGACACAATAGATTTAACTTTGACTTCAACTCCACATGATGTATCAGGTGCTCTAGGGCTTGAGGAGGGGAATTTACATTTTGAAATCTCCACTGATGATTATAATGTGTATTCCTGGTGATAAGCGAGAATAGCATGTGCTCAAAAGTATTTCTTGTGCAAATTCTGTGCCAGTTCCTTGACTGGTAAACAGAAGACTAAAGTGAAGTTGCTCAGTCATGTGGGATCCCATGGACTGTAGCCCATTAGGCTCTTCTGTCCATGGGATTTTCCAGACAAGAGTACAGGAGTGGGTTGCCATTTCCTTCTCCAGGGGATTGAACCTAGGTCTCCTGCATTGCAGGCAGGAGCTTTAGCATCTGAGCCACCAGGGAAGCCCAACAAAAGACTAAAAACACAAACAAATAACTAAAAATGTTCAATATTCTCCACCTAGTTATATGGGCTAATTCAGTACCATCATAATCACTGAAGCCAAGAATATTGTTTAGAAGTCCACAGTAAAACAAAGAAAGCAAAATATAAATAAGCCAGACTATCCACAAGTATCCCAACTCTAAAAGGTCATTGCACATTCCAATATCGGTCAGACAATTAAATCGTATAGGAATGACCTAAATCAGTTTCTGAGTGAATTTCTATGTTCCTTGAAAAGCATTCAGATTAGATATTTTTATCAGAACTTAGAAGGAATTAATGATTTAAGAAAGAAAATCAGTAGACTGGAATAAGAGTGAGGATAAACTCTTTGAAAACTACATTTTATTCATATGTAACTTTTCTATTTCTGATAAAATTACTTGTAGGGTGTGCACATGTGGGGGTTGAATTCCTTAGGAGACAGAATGCTCCTGGAGAAATGGGAGCTTAGAATAGAGAAAACAGGTCACTGGCAGATGTCTTGCCTGGGGACAGAGAACAAAGAGTAATTTCAGATGGCATCCTGGAGAGGGTAGAGGAAATCCACTCATAATTATAGATTACATGGGTAAACATTAACTCTATTGAAAATCCCCGCAAAACAGAGTCCTTTCATAAACTGTCAGAGATGGTGCTGATAATTTAAAATGAAAGAGCTTAGATATAGCTAAATAGAAAAAGAGAAAAAAAAAAGTTTGAACTTGGAGAAAAATGATTTTCTGTTCACAGAGCTACAGTTGGCAAAGAGAAGCATTATCATAAAATTTATGTTAAAATGGACATAAACAGGGACCTCCATTTTGAAAGGGAATGTTATAGTCTTGAAGGAGTATGAATGGACAGAAAAAAGAGGTTGAAACAATGTTGTAGTATAACCCTAAAATATCTGTGTTCTGTGTTTAGATAGGACACAATTTGGAGTTATCAGGACTTTCAGTCCAAGCCAGATCTTCTATTCCTACCAGACATGACACTTGAGTCTTAATGCCCTAATTTGTTATTGTAACAATTAGTAAACACTCTTTCACAAAAGGAAAAGGTACCATGAGCCTGAGACAGAATCTCAAATAGGTCTCTAAAATAAATTGCAATTATCTATTACTCTTAACATAGAGACAGAGGTTAGAAATAAATTCCCCAACAATGAAAATTGGTCTTTGACATTCTTGCTACCATCACAGTGTTCTAATATTTGGGGAAAAAAAACACATTCTGAGCAGTTTCTTTGGTGTTAGGAGGCTTTCACTGAGAAGCTGGTACTGGCATTAGATTGTGTCATATCTAGTGGAAATATGATCTTGCTTGTGTGTAATCCTACACATCTCAAAGCATTTTTCTTTGTTTAATTTGATCTTCCCCGGACAGGAATTCATAACTGGATATACAGATTATGGAGTAGTGAAATTTTAAAGTCAGAAAATAGTTCAACTATTTATTAGAATGACCCAGTGCCATGGTTTTTGGCTTTTATCTTGTGTTCCAAGGTAGTGAGACAAAAGCTGGAGGAAGGATAGTAATGTGGGGAGAGAGTCCCTAGTGAGCAGGGTCTTTCCTGAATGTAAGGCCAAGAATGGCCCTCTTGTAACTGGGATTAGAGCAGGAGAGGGACGTTCAAGTTCCTCTGAGACCAGACAGTTCTTCGCTGCATAGGCTCTCTGAAAACTGGAAGCAGAGCCACGAGATTAAGAGAGAGATCCAAATGTATGGAAAGTTCGACGATGAGAAGAAGAGGAAGAACATACAAGGGTGGTTCAATAACTGGAAGGCAGAATACAGAGGGCAGAATGCATTTCCTGAGTTCTGAAAGGTAATGGCTACGGTAGAAAAAATAAAGAAATCTTTAGACTCTAGTCAGTGTGCAATATTCCAAAGAATTTAGTTTTGATTCTGCCTTGAAAATATGTGAAGCAAGTTGAGAACTAAACAAAGCCACAACACAGCCTAGACGTATCTTAACTGCAGATTGGATCCTTGTAGCCTCCATATTGGCACCTCTCATGTCTTTCTTCAGATCCCTATTGTTCTTTCATATAGAATCTCTAGCACACAGTTATAAACTAGGGGAAAGCAAAGGGCTGAAAAATATAAACTATCATTAAGATAAAAAATAGTCTATAGAAACAGGACCAGAGGTGGCCTCAATGTACGAATCACTAGAACATGACTTTAATAATGATAATTATGTTAACAGAGTGGAAAAGGAAGACAACATGAGTAAAGAGATTGGTGATCTATGAGAATTAATAAAGTAATAACATTTGAAATAGAAAAGACAATCAGAAATTAGAAATGAAGAACTCATTGTTGAGTTAAATAGCAGACTTGAAATAAGAATATGTCAGTACTTTTGATGACAGTTCTATTTAAATTCACTAAAAAATCAGAATATTGAAGAGATATTGGGCTCCACTCCAGGTTCATTGCAGCATTATGCAAAATAGTCAATATATGGATACAATGAATGAATGAATGAATAAAGAAATGTGTAAATCAGTGGAATATTACTCAGCCTTAAAAGAGAAGAAAATCCTGTCCTTCGTAACCATGTGGACTAACCTGGAGGGTATTACGCTAAGTGAAATATATCAGTCACAGAAAGACAAATGCTGCATGATTCCACTTACATGAGGTAACAAAGCTCACAGATCTACTTGGAAGCCTGCTCTGCCTTCCCCAGGAAGGCCCATTCTGTACGTAATGAATGTTTTTGTCCCTTTTTATGTATGTGTGGTGTCATCAGTCTCAATATCTGAATGGGATGGTCCAGTCCCTCTCTTAAGTTTGATTAAACACAAACACTGACCATCACCAAACATACACAGTAAGAGCGCCTTCCCACTGGGTGTGCGACATTTCATGAGCCCTATGAAAGAATTTTTGGCAGCTTCTTATAAATCTCATGTGTACTACCCAATGTTTTCTCTCCTAGATATTTTCCCAAGAGAAATGCAACAAGTTCCCAAACACTCATTCAAGAATGTTCCTAATAGTCTCAAATTAGTAATGCAAATAACCTGGGCTTCCCAGGTGGCTCAGCAGTGAAGTGCCTGCTTGCAATGTGGGAGACCTGGGTTCAATCCCTGGGATGCGTCCCCTGGAGAAGGAAATGACAATCCACTCCAGTATTCTTGCCTGGGAAATCACATGGACAGAGGAGCCTGGTGGAATACAGTCCATGGGGCCACAAAAAGTCAGACACGACTTAGCGACTAAACAACAACAACCCAACTGTCTATCAACAGTATAAAAAGCACATTGGAATGGAATTGAATGCTAATGAAAAGAGTCAACAAATATTTGAAAGGATCTCAAAAATTATGGAGAGAGCAAAAATAAATATATCCAAAGGATGTCTATAGTATAATTCTATTTATTTGAAGACCAACAGGCAATGCAGATATGAGAAGTGATTGCCTCTCTTGCCAACTGGAATTGCTCAGAAAGGGACTCAGGGGAATTTCTGTCATGGTGGAAAAGTTCTATATTCTGTTTTCTTTGGAAGTTACCATGAGCATATAAAACTGAAAATTCATTCACCTGAAAATTTAAGATCTGCTATTCTTGTTGTTCAGTCCCTAAGTTGTGTCTAACTCTTTGCCATCCCAGGACCATAGCCTGCCAGGCCTCTATGTCCATGGGATTTCCCAGGCAAGCACACTGGAATTGGTTGCCAGTTCCTTCTCTAGGGGATCTTCCTGACCCAGGGATTGAACCCGAGTCTCCTGCATTGGCAGGCAGATTTTTTTTTTTTTTTACCACTGAACCATCTGGGAAGAATATATTCAAATTATACCTCAGTTTAAAACAGTGAATAAAGGCTAAGCATTCTATACATTAGGAAAATTAATGTGTTAAATTTTCTAGCAGTTAACCTTTATTGCAGCATATGTGCAGTTTCTTCAAGGACACTGTGTGAGCACGGGTGCTCTGTTTCTGAATCATTTCTTACTCTTTGAGACTCCATGGCCTGTAGCCCGCCAAGCTCCTCTGTCCATGGAATTCTCCTGGCAAGAATCCTGGAGTGGGTTGCCATCCTCCTCCAAGGGATCTTCCTGACCTAGGGATCAAACCTGCATCTCCTGCGCTGGCCCACAGATTCTTGACCACTGAGCCACTTGGGAATCAAGGGCACTTTACTTACTGCATAGGACATAATGTTGTGCATTAGGGATTTAATTTATAGACCTGTTTGCCATATGAAGAAACTGGGTCCAGAAATGCAAATAATTTCTCCATTTATGAAACTATTGGTACAAATGAAGAGAATTCTACTCTTTTGACTTGAAACATCATGAACCCCTCAACTTCCATGAGGTTGATGTTTTCTTCATGTGTCTTTATCTTACTGGACTTTCAGAATTGATTACCCGAGGAGGTGGTTCTGTCCACAGACACTTGCATTGCTCGAGTGTTCTCAATGCAAGTGACTCTGCCTGGGATTTATGATTCTGAAAGTTAGAGCTTTTCTGGAAGTCTTTTCAATGACTAGCTAGCAAGCATGAGCACCAAAAAGCTAATGGCATCTTAGAGTATGAGGTAATGATTTACATGACAAGTCTCTCAAGTGTTAAAAATGCTGGCCCTTCACATCCGTGAGGCCACATGCATAGAACTTTTCTCTTCTGCCATGGACTGCTGATAAAATACTTTTAATTATATTATGCAATTATCTCAAAGAAAATAGATAGCTTTCAGCTGCTAAGTTTCCTTTCAATGACCTGATTAAAATGCATCAGGGGAGATAAGACCCAGATGTTCTTGTCGTTAACTGATAAGATATTGCCTGTAATTTCTACCAACGGCTGAAATCATAGGGAAAATGCAAATAGCAGGAAAAGAGCAATGTCTTAATAGCAAAATATGGACAGCGTCTCCTATGAGCTGTACCTTTTGATGATTTATCTTTCTTTACCTTTTAATGTTTATATGTATTTTCCCTGGGGTTTGGCAGCCGTTCCATGCTGTCTCTGCTGGTTTACTGGGGAAAAAATTACAACGGTGATGGCAGGCGTGCCTTTTAAATTAAGTTTATAGATAGTGTTGATTGGAGACAAAATTATGAAATAAGATAACTCTACTTCTAATGCTTCACGTGTTTGTGCACAGAATAATTATTTTTGAGATTCTAAGTAAAATTTAATTTTTACTCAGATTATGATAATAGCTCTTAGTCTTGCCACTGGCCTCTCTGTGTTCCTGTCCATCTTTTAAAATGCCTCGAGGCCCAGGTGGTGCTAGTGGTAAAGAATCTGCCTGCCAATGCAGGAAACATAAGAGACCCAGGTTTGATCCCTGGGTCGGAAAGATCCTCTGGAGAAGGAAATGGCAACCCACTCCAGTATTCTTGCCTGTAAATTTCCAGGCAAAGGAGCCTGGCGGGCTACAGTTCATGGGTGTCATAGAGTCGGATATGACTGCAACTGAGCACAGGCTAATATTTGTAGGACGTGTAAATCCTCGTGGCTCCACTCTGCCCAAACACTGTAGGTGGAATGGGAGGATATTTAGTATTAGATAAGCCAGAGATCAGCAATCTTTCTCTGTAAATAGACAGAAAGTAAAGTTTAAGGCCCTGCAGGCCATCTAGTCTCTGGTGTTGTAGCATCCACAAATAGTATGTAAATAAATGGACATGGCTGTGTTCCAATAAAACTTTGTTTCCAAAAATAGGCAGTACATCAGATTTGACCCATGGGTCATGCATTGGTGACCTCTGAATTAGTGAACCAACAATTTGTTCTGATATAGAATTACACACATTTAAGATCTGTAGTTTATTTTCAGTTGTCTGAAAATAATTGCCAAAGTTCTAAAGTGTCATAAAAACACAAAATTTGTCCACAAAATGTGAAAACAGTCAAGGAAGCAATGTTAGGGCTTAATTCTTATTTCCATTACTAATCAAAGTCCTCACTCTTGATAGGGCAAAATATACATACAATCATAATTGTAGATAATAACTAGATGCTAAATCTATTTTACAAAATAACCTTGGAAAAACGTCCCAAACCAACTTATAATTTGTGGATTTAATATTAGAATATTTTCTATACTCTTTGTTGACAAAATATAGCCTTTGTATTAGAAATAAGAGACTCGGGGGGCTAATTATGTGAATGGACCTTTCTCCTTGAATAGAGCAATCTGAATTGGCAAGTTATGACATAAAGTAATATTTTATGCCCACATTTGAAGTTGACAGCAAATTTTAAATAAAAACATAAAACATCAGAGATCGTCAAGTTATCTACTTGGATGTTCCATGGTTACTTTCAAACTAAAATGGGTAAATCATAATTTTCTCTCCCAAAACTTCTTCGTCCATGGGTGCCCCATTCATCTGGTATAAAGATATTTACTGAATAAATATGTGAGGGAAAATAAAAGGTGTGAATTCCTATTAGAGGACTGTTAACATTGCTTTTGTTTTCTTTAGTTTTTAATTTTTCTGTCTTAAGGAGAAGGGGCAGTATTCCTCATGGCATTCAGTCTGTGCTAGTTTTTTGGAATGGAAAGGAGACAGAATTTCTTCTCAAAAAGCTAGTGCACTGGGACGACCCAGAGGGATGGTATGGGGAGGGAGGAGGGAGGAGGGTTCAGGATGGGGAACACATGTATACCTGTGGCGGATTCATTTTGATATTTGGCAAAACTAATACAATTTTGTAAAGTTTAAAAATAAAATAAAATTAAAAAAAAAAAGCATGCAATAGAATTTTCATCAGTGAGGATGAGTGTAATCAATACGGATGACTCTACTCCTGTCTGTGTTAAAAGTGTACAGTCCCCATGTCACAGCGAGCCCTGACCACAGAAAGGAAGGTTCTCTGACAGAGATCACCCATGGCTTGATCAAGACTAAGCTAGTGCAGAAGATATTTTCAAAGGCGATAATAAACCCTCACTTTCTGCATGCTCTTTTGCAATGTGGTCCTGCCTCCCTCCCATCAAGAGGTGAATTCTTAGCCTCCCCTGGAATCTGATCGGGTCCTATGTCTGATGTTGACAGAGTGAAGCAGACAGGATATTGTGTGACCTCTAGGCCTTGTGGCTTCCACTTTCACCCCTTTGAAACCCTGGGTAATGATGTACAGGAGTCCCACTCTTCCTGGAGAGACCATGTGGATAGAGAGGCCCCCTCCTCCACCCCGAGTTATTGCAGCCATTGCGGTGAAGCACCATATGACTAAGACCATCTTGGATCATCCTGCCCCCAGCTCAGCTGAACCTTCAGAGGATGTCAACAGCAGGAGTGACCACAGGTGAGACCAGAAGAACAACCCACTGCACACTGCAGAATCAGGAAAAAATAAATGATTCTTGTGCAGCAGACGTAATGGATATGGTTCCTTCTATGTGTTTGGTCTATATGAGCACAATGGAAAAAAAAATCTTTGTCATGTCAAGGCACCAAGGAGATGGAGGATTGAGTGACTGTTGGCTGTTTGCTCCACACTTTGTTATTATACATATCTTTCTGCTGTTGCTGCTGCTAAGTCGCTCAATCATGTCCAACTCTGTGCGAGCCCATAGAGGGCAGCCTACCAGGCTCCTCCATCCATGGGAGTTTCCAGGCAAGAGTACTAGAGTGGGTTGCCATTGCCTTCTCTGATACAAATCTTAAAAAACCCCAGAAATTTGCTCCTGATGTTGAGCCAGTGCTACCGGGGTGGGTACCCTCTCCCTTCTGTAGGGGTTCTTCCCAGGTTTCCCACATTGCAGGTGGATTCTTTACCAGCTGAACCACAAGGGAAGTCCAAGAATAACTGCAGTGGGTAGCCTAGCTCTTCTCCAGGGGATCTTCCCAACCCAGGAATTGAACGGGGATCTCCTGCATTGCAGGTGGATTCTTTACCAACTGAGCTATCAGGGAAGACCATCTATTTACACAGTACTAGTAAATTGGAGGACTTCCCCTGTAGCTTAACTGGTAAAGAATCCTTCTGCAGTGTGGTAGACCTGGGTTCGATCCCTGGGTTAGAAAAGTACCCTGGACAAGGGAACAGCTACCCACTTCAATATTCTGGGCTGGAGAATTCACAAAGAGTTGGACACAACTGAGCAGCAAATTAGAGAGATTGTAGATAAAGGAAAAAAGGACAATTTCATTTTCTGATATTATGCAATTTTCAAAGAAATTTCATAATCATCTAATTTGTAATTTAAAACATATCAAAGAGATTCATAGGGGAGATATCATGACTTACATTAAAATTTTGAGGGTTCAGGAAGTTAATAATGACTTTATCAATAGCTCAGGTAAGAACTGACATAGCTAAGATTTGAAATCATATTTTTAAGTTTAACCTCTGTTTTATTACTGTTTCTCAGGTGTTAAGCTTATGTTGTATATGAGAAACAGGGAGCTGTCTTTGGTATAAAACAAAATTCAGCTTCGGCAGTTAGCATTCTATCACTACAAATGTTTGTCAGTATCTAGGCTAAAATATTCATGATGGCACAGAAGTCTGTTTTTATTGATCTTTGGGCAAACTGAAGCATGTTAAGTGATGGATAGAGTGTCTGTCACATAGTATATTCTAAAAATAGTGATCACTATTCTCATTATTCCTCATTCCATACCATAATTATTTATAACTCCCCCTAGTATGTACCAACACGTTACAGATTACACATGACCCATGGATATTAATGTTCAGTTTTCAAGATTAAAATCATATTTTGGTGCATGAAAAATACTGTGTATTGTTTTGTTAGCACCCTAATATTATCAGGTGAGCTTTGATTTTTATCATTTATATAAACTGTAAGTGTACCTGCATTTTAATAGCTGGTTTAGACATGGGAGCAGAGATGATTATTTCAAATCTTTCTACATAAGGTTTAATTTTTAAGTAAGAAATATTTATACTTTCATAACTTTTTAATAAGATGCATTAATAACTATTTAATAAGGGGCTATGGGGAGGTTTATATAAGAAGTCTATTTTTGTTGTGGCTGCTAACTCGTGCATTTAGGCTTTTCAGTATTTTAAGGGTTACAAGTAATTATAGATCAATTTCTTGTTTTCTCACAAAATACTTTATCTCATTTTTCTCTACTATTGCTCAGCCTTTTCTAATGTTGGATGACTGATCCGAAAGGACAGTGGTTTTATAATCAAGTCCTCTCACCCACACACTAATTCTCATTTTCTATCCAGTATCTGAGCTGGTTTTCCTGTCATATAAATCTCTCTAGTCTTTGCATTAGGATTTGCTTTCTAAGTTATCCCAGCCTTTCTTTTGGAATTGAAATACCTTAGAACTAGAATATTTAATGGAAGGGAGAGAGAGAAAAAGGGAGGAGAGTTTGAGAAGTTATTTCAGATGAGTTTTATGATTTTTGATCTGGCTCTACTTCGAATAGAGTTTAAGCAAACCACATGTGTACTTCAGATCAGAGGCAGCATTTGGATCCCTGCAGTTCTTTCATTAGACCAGATCTTTCTGTAGCTGACCAGACTTGGTCTCATTGAAGAGGGTTATTGTGAAAATCCATTTCCTGTCTGCTCAGGTGACAGGAGCTCAGAGTGTATTCTTTATACCTTTTTGAAAAGTGGAATAGTCAAAAAGGACTGATTTTTTACAGAGAGTTTTGCTTCTTTCTACCTGTGGGATTTCCCCTGCAGGACAGATTTACAGTAGACAATGTCCCTGATGGAAACATCACAGATGTGGAACTAAATCTCAGAGAAGAAAATCCTTTGATTAGATGTTTGAGTTTAAGAGAAGATAATAGTTCTCTATAATCAAATATATTTAAGATCTATTCTAAGCATTTACAATACTGTATAATATTCTTTGGGGCTGGCATTTATGTATATTGCTTCAATTGTACTCAGTAACACAAGGTAGTTACAGTCTGTGTAAAGTCAGGAAAGTACAGTGGGGTCAGATTTAAGATTTAAGAATCTGAACTCACCAAGTCACACTCACCTGAACCTCAGTCCACTGAAGAATCCTAAAAGTCAGTAGATTCGGTGAGGGGATGGAAGAGAGACCCTCTTTCTCTTCTCATTTAGTAAATTTAGACACCAAAGGAATAGGTAGAAGATTGAGGGAGCAAGGAAGAGACAGGAAGGAAGGTTACCTACATCTGTCCTGAGTGATAACTGGAGAATGAGCTTCTTAGGATGAGCTTGCACAGAACAGACTTGAGCCTGATCAAGCTGGACCAGAATCCCAGGTCTGCCACTTCCCAACTGTGTGACACTGGAAGAGCTACTTCATCTTCCTCTGACTCAGTCTCCCCATCTGTACAATAGGGCTACTAAGAGAATTTTGTTCATATGGTTTTTATGGACATAAAATGAGTTAATTTGCTTGAGAACATAGTTCCAGGCACAGGATAGACTCTATTTAGATTTATGAGCTCACTTTATGATAAAAATGCTACTTGTTATTCAAAGGAATCTGCACCAGCGAATGAGGTGGATCACTACTTAATTAAATCTCTTGCATTTCCCCCATTTCTTACATATTTCCCAACAGTATCTCTATTTGGGGTCTTATTGTCTCAAATCAATCCATCAATAAGCAGCCATTATCAATGTGTTCTTTTTGAATGACTGTGTCATCAGTCTTTTTTTAAAACTCCTAAATCATGTCCCATTCTGCATCAGATCCCAGCCACTAAGTATGAGACTCAAGGCTTCCCACAATCTCATCTCAGCATATCCTGCATGCCAGGCTTCATCTCCTCCTACACTTCTTTCTACAGCTTCTGTTCATGAATGTCTATATTTCACTGCGACATTGTTTTGTTTGTTTTTGCTTTAAACTTTCTTTTCCTAAAGTTTACCTGTGAAAACATACATAATCATCCAAGAGATAACAATGATGCTCTCTTCCGTTCTTTAAAAGTCTGGGTGTGGACATGTACACACAGTTATATTTAAAATGGATAACCAACAAAGAACTATTGTATAGCACAGGGAACTCT
The DNA here is from genome assembly GCF_029407905.1 of Bubalus kerabau. Lineage (NCBI taxonomy): Eukaryota > Metazoa > Chordata > Mammalia > Artiodactyla > Bovidae > Bubalus > Bubalus kerabau. Next base: position 87,720,019 of record NC_073634.1, on the reverse strand, counting down.
ACCCAATGCCGACTGGATGGGAGGGGTATTTGAGGGAGAATGGATACATACATTGATATATGTATTAATATGGCTGAGTCCCTTCACTGTTCACTTGGAACTGTCGTGACATTGTTTATTAATCTGGCTGAGATCCAACCGGTCCATTCTGAAGGAGATCAGCCCTGGGATTTCTTTGGAAGGAATAATGCTAAAGCTGAAACTCCAGTACTTTGGCCACCTCATGTGAAGAGTTGATTCATTGGAAAAGATTCTGATGCTGGAAGGGATTGGGGGCAGGAAGAGAAGGGGACGACAGAGGATGAGATGGCTGGATGGCATCACTGATTCAATGGACGTGAGTCTGAGTGAACTCTGGGAGTTGGTGATGGACAGGGAGGCCTGGCGTGCTGCAATTCATGGGGTCGCGAAGAGTCGGACACGACTGAGCGACTGAACTGAACTGAACTGATACTCCAATATAAAATTAAAAAGTTTTTAAAAAAAGTCCGAGTGAAGATATGTGTTTCTGATTTAATTCCGATCTATCCATCTCTTAACTACTGCGTTTACTGCATCGAGTGTCAAAAAGGGGACATGTCTTACTTTAAGAAAATTTGTCATTAATTCAGGTTTTCCCCTTCTATAACTTCTCTCCTTATCTTGATACCTCTATTTGATGCCCAAAGCTTCAAGAATTCCTTCTTAACACTTTTGAAAATGTTTCTAATATATTGCCATAGCCCAGACCTCACTATTTTAAATCCAAACTACTCCCATGTCCAGACATATACCTATCCTTTTTACAGGTCTTAAGTTACAAAGAAATGTTTTTAAAATGTCAATTCGTTTTGCCTATCTGTTGAATACTTTCCAGTATCTTTGCTATAGTGCAAATCCCTTCACTAGTGTGGTGAGTACTGTTTTCAGTTCAGTTCAGTTCAATCACTCAGTTGTGTCCAGCTCTTTGCTACCCCATGGACTGTAGTACACCAGGCTTCCCTGTCCATCACCAACTCCCGGAGCTTACTCAAACTCATGTCCATTGAGTTGGTGATGTCATCCAACTATCTCATCCTCTGTCATCCACTTCTCCCCCTGCCTTCAATCTTTCACAGCCATCAGGGTCTTTTCCAATGAGTCAGTTCTTCACATCAGGTGGCCAAAGTATTGGAGTTTCAGCTTCAGCATCAGTCTTTCCAGTGAATATTCAGGACTGATTTCCTTTAGGATGGACTGGTTGGATCTCCTTGCAGTCCAAGGGACTCTCAAGAACCTTCTCCAACACCACAGTTCAAAAGCATCAATTCTTCAGCTCTCAGCTTTCTTTATAGTCCAACTCTCACATCCATACATGACTACTGGAAAAACCATAGCTTTGACTAGACGGACATTTGTTGGCAAAGTAATGTCTCTGCTTTTTAATATGTGGTCTAGTTTGGTCATAACTTTTTTTTCTAAGGAGTAAGTGTCTTTTAATTTCATGGCTGCAGTCACCATCTATAGTGATTTTGGACACCCCCCCCAAATAAAGTCTGTCACTGTTTCCCTATCTATTTGCCTTGAAACGATGGGACCAGATGCCATGATCTTAGTTTTCTGAATGTTGAGCTTTAAGCCAACTTTTTCACTCTCCTCTTTCACTTTCATCAAGATGCTCTTTAGTTCTGCACTTTCTGCCATAAGGGTAGTGTCCTCTGCATATCTGAGATTATTGATATTTCTCTTGGCAATCTTGATTGCAGCTGGTGCTTCATCCAGCCCAGCATTTCTCATGATGTACTGTACATAAAAGTTAAATAAGCAGGGTGACAATATACAGCCTTGACATACTCCTTTCCCTATTTGGAACCAGTCTGTTGTTCCAAGTCCAGTTCTAACTGTTGCTTCCTGACCTGCATACAGGTTTCTCAAAAGGCAGGTCAGGTGGTCTGGTATTCCCATCTCTTTCATAATTTTCCACAGTTTGTTGTGATTCACACAAAGTCTTCGGCATAGTCAATAAAGCAGAAATAGATATTTTTCTGGAACTCTATTGGTTTTTGGATGATCCAGCGGATGTTGGCAATTTGATCTCTGGTTCCTCTGTCTTTTCTAAATCCAGCTTGAACATCTGGAAGTTCTCAGTTCATGTACTGTTGAAGCCTGTTGAGTATTGTTTTAGGAATCTCAATTATATCCATTCTTAATACCATGCTTCCCTGGTGGCTTCTCTGGGCTTCTCTGGTAGCTCAGGCAGTAAAGAATACTACTGCAATGAGGGACACCTGGATTCGATCCTTGGGTTGGGAAGATCCCCTGGAGAAGGGAACATCTACCCAGTCCAGTATTCTGGCCTGGAGAATTTCATGGACAGAGGTGCCTGGCAAATTACAGTCCCTGGATCACAAAGAGTTGGACACGACTGAGTGACTTTCACTTTATTCACTTTTAATGCCAGGCATGTATGAGTCCATCCACACAGATTTGGAATGAAGACCACGCTTGCCTACTGTGGATTAGCTTTCCTGAAAAGACATGGTAGTCAAATCACATAAGAATGATCCTATCACACTATTCCAGTTGTGGAGGGAGACGGTAAGATGGAAGGAATAATTCTGAACACAGTCCCTGTCTACTCACAGTATCATCCAGCCAGTCCTCCCAGAAGCACAGCTCAGCTTGAAGGAAAATGTCCACAATAAAGTGATGACATATTTTAGATTCTTAATAAAAGGGGAAAATAAATCTTTTGGATCTTAAGAGAACAAACTAGCAATGAGACATTAGTAACAAGAATCCCTTGATTTTTATCCAGTTTCATCCTGGTATTCTTGTCTTTTGGATAAAGCAAAACAGAAAGTGAGGTGATAAGTGTTACTGTTAATGATTCAAGTTGGGAGTGATGAAGAGGGTTTGTCCCTTTACATTCCTGGTAAGTGCATGAAGAATAAATGCAGTAGGTACTGGGATCTAACAGAGGCCTTTGCTCTTATTTAATGTTTTTATGAATATCAAAACTCCAGGCAATGTGGCCCTGTGCAAGCCATCTTCCCTAAGGAGGCCTCAAAGTCCTCATCTGTCTGAGAATAGTCTCAGATGAAATATTTAGGCTTACTCACATACACAACATTTTTCTGTCCACTAAGGAGCATGTATTGTGAGTAAAATCCCAGCTCTGTCTTTCCCAGGGGTAAGAGTAGATCCCTCTGCAGTGACTGATGTAATTTTCCTCTGTAACTCAGAATCAACGCAAAGGCATCACTGGCCCACTGAGCCAGCACGTGTCAGGATGTGTATACAGGCCCTCAAAGTTCTTTTCCCATATGTCACTTCTGAAAACCTAAGACTCTCCCCTCCTTTAAATCAGCGCTTCATCACTTAATAAGATACTGGAAGGTAACACACATTTTTATCTTGTGCTAGATATGACATTAAGTCTGTGAATCCACTGATAATAAAGAAACTACAAGCAGCAATTTTAGAAGGAAGGGAAGATAGAAGGCAGGGAGGGAAAGAGAGAGGGAGGAAGGAAGGAAGGAGGAAAAGGAGGAAAGAAGGAGGGAAAGGAGGAAGGGAGGGGGAAAGAAAGAAGGGAAAGAGAGAAAGAAAGAAAAGGAGGAAAAAAGAAAGAAAAATAAGAAAGGAAGGAAGAAAATCATATCCCATCCAATCCTAACTAAATCCAGCTGAACATACGTGCAAAATAGCTATAACATGCAAAGATAGATGATGATTGCCAGAAGTAAGGAAGTTACTCTGTCAGATTTAACATTTAAAACTATGTCATTAAAAGAAATACACTTTGACTACAGATTTGTCTTATCATAATCCTTAGCAAGACTCTTTACTAATGATCTATAAACTTTGCTGTTCACAAGAGTTACTCTGGGTAATTTGCTATTAACTTACTTCTGCCCTTTTGCCACTGTTCATGTATTTTGTGAATTTCTTTTTGTGTTTCTGGAGCAAGAAAACAAGATCAAGCTGAAAGGCAATGGGCTGAGTCATATTGTCACAGTAAGCAGAGAAGGAACATGTTCTAGAATTGGTTAGAAAAGGCCCACTGGGTGATGAAAGAAAACAAAGCATAGACCTTGCTTTCTGAAGTTGTAGGTTGAAACCTACTTGGTCAAGGAATCCTTAGCCTTCTTTCAGTTCTCTTCCTGAGGGGACAGTGAACATAGTAATTGCTCAATAAACATTACTTTTTGAAAGAACAAAAAACAATTGCTAATTTACTCATTCTCGCTCTACAGTTCCATCTTCTCCAGAATTTCGTACCTTTGAAATCATAGAATATGTATCACTGATACAATGCAGTTTTGTCTCTCTGATATTAATTAAAATCTGGATCTATGTACAATTGACATTCCGGCATCTTCCACGGATGGCAGATATATATATTTTCTCAAGTCACTGGACTAAGAGATTGCCAGTACCATTTTTCAGCATCATTTCAGTATTCTGTAATTTCGATGGAAATTTTCTTAGGCATCTTTAAACAGCCAGTGAGTACTAGCTAGAGAATAATACTAAAGTCTTAAAAATAATATCTTCTAGTTACTGACTATTTTCTATCTATGGGCACCATGCAGGTTACTTTATACTTGAATTATTTAGAACAGTCTTGCAAATAATTATAATTTCAACATGGCAAAACTGTGGTTCATTGATGGTGACAGTATTATTGAGATCAATTTATAGTTATAGATATAAGATAAATATTTAGGGATTGCCAGGAGCCAGCCTGAGGAACTCCGCCCGTGGCAAAGGTCATGAGGAAGGAGGCTCGGCATATGCAAAGGCGGGATCGAGCCTCAGGAGTCCCCCTGGAAATTCTCGAGCATCTACCCCCAAAACCAGAGTCTGCCTACTTTACTGCTTTGTGCTCTCACCTACACCTCTGACTTTATGGGGGGCTGTCCCCCACTACCATCTCTCTCTCTGAAAAAGAGTTAACTTACAACTCCAGTTAATAAAGTTCCTGGGTGTGACAAGAGTGTTTCAACCTACAAACTCCTTTGGAAGTCCTCTAGCCTGCCTGAATAGGTTCTTCTGGCTACATGTGATTATTCAGAGCTTTCCAACTGTGAGAGGCATGAGACGTTCTAAACTGTCTAAATACAGATTCCTTTGAGCAGTTAAAAGGTTGATTAGAAATTGTATTGGTGAAGGGTTTTTCACTTGTTGGGCCAATGTTTGCTGCTAAGTTTCCATATCCCTTACCTACTATGTCCCTGACAGTGTATTGATTAATATAATTGGTGTATAGGAATGTAAGTAGTAGCTTTAATGTTTGCAACCTTGGACGCTTGACTTAATTCTTTTCTTGTTATAGCCCACCACACCTTTGCCCTATAGGAATGCAACTTTATCTAATGCTTTTGGAGGGTGGCGCCTGACTTTAAAATAATCACCTTTAAAGAAAAATAAGTTTTCTGAAGAAAGGATCTTAAAATGTTAACAGGCTTCCTGGCCAGAAGATGATGTAAATCACCTAAACTTTTGCATATGGTAAGTTTGAAAGCCTGGCTTTGATTAGGATCAAGGATTGCTGTCCTTGCATGACTCTACCCCTTCCCCCATTATCCTCTATGCACAACTTAAGGTATAAAAATTATTTTGGAAAATAAAGTACGGGCTTTGTTCACCGAAACTTGGTCTCCCCATGTCGTTCTTTCTCTCACCTTCTGGCTGAATTCCCATCTGGGGTGGGGAGGCTCGTCAAGCCTACTAATTTTGCCTGGGCTTCTAAGATCTGACTGGGGAGGCCTTAGTGTCTCCTCTCCTTCGGGAGAACAGGAGGATGCCTGCAGCCTACGTAGGTGATGTAAATTCCTTGCCTTGGAATCTTATTAGCTTTCCACGTAAACCTAGTTATTCAGCCTCTTTTCTCCACTGAATTTTCTCACCGAGCTATCCTTATTTAACCACTCTTTATATCCTTAATTGACGTTTAATTAAGCAATTGTTTCCTGATCCCCGCCGATGCCGTCCCCGCTTCGAATTCCCTGGATCCACCGGGGCTGGACCCTGGCAAGGGATGTCTGATTCTGAGCCCCTTCTCTCTTTCATACTCTAAGTCTTGTCTTTCTTCTCAACCAGAAGAAGAAAGCATTTTGTTGCCTCAGACAGTTTTAAAAGTTCTTGCACCTCCCCAAGACTGGGCTTTTTGTTGTCTGATTATAATCTTGAAAATGAAGGTCTCCATTTGTCCTTCAGGAGCCATTGAGAAAATATTCCTACATGTACTGTTCCTTAATGGCTCTACTGCTGTAAATAATGTATATGACATGACCTGGATCAGCCCTCATTAAAAAAGATGGAGTTCCCAACTATTCACTCCTGTAGCCAACGGTGGATCAATAACACTGTGATTAACTGTGGGCTCCTGCCTGAGAATTGCCTGCTATGTGCAGCGACACCAGTGTGCTATTATGATGTTGATGAAAAGAGCTAGGAGCTGTAGTTTATATGACAAATAATAAAAGACAAACCAGGGCTGTGGCTTCAAGAAACAACGACATACTGGGCAAATGCAAAAGAGGAAATTAAGTTTCTTATTTTTTTAAACATAGGTTTAGTTAAACCTCACCTGGTTTACTGCTACATTCATGTGAAAAGGTGTGTTGGCAGGTCTGATTGCCTGGGGAGCCTAGTCTGTTTTGGGGAAGCTTAGGAAGGGCTTCCCTGGTTGCTCGGTTGGTAAAGAGTCCACCTGCAAAGCAAGAGACGTGGGTTCGATCCCTGGGTTGGGAAAATCCTCTGGAGGAGGGCATGGCAACCCACTCTGGTACTCTTTCCTGGAGAATCCCCATGGACAGAGAAGCCTGGCAGGCTGCAGTCCATGGGGTCACACAGAGTTGGACACGACTGAATGACTAAGCACAGGAAACCTCCTGGGACAAAGGATGTGAGCATTCAAATGCTCAAGATTATTTCAAGGATGGTACATTATTTTAAAGAGTATATTTTATTAGAAGGTTCTTCCTTGTCTGTTTCTTAAAACTGTCACTTTCTTAGTTCTTAGGGAACTGTACCTAAATTCCAGGTAAGACTGTGATAAAAAAAAAAAGTGAGTAGAGGTAAGAGAGCTAGAAAACTTGAGGGCAGAAACTGCAGTTTCTGCAGCATTTAGGTGATGACAACCTTGGCCAGACACAAGAGCCTTCCCATTGAGAATCAGGGCCATCGACATTAGTATTGCTGGCTATACCAACAGTAGCCCTTATGCTGGACACCAGCACTGGGGCAACCTCAGTGGGATCTGCTGTTTAACTCTTCTGTTAGTGCTCGGAAGAGGACACAGGCAGATGCTATGGATGGTCAAAACGTCTAGCTTAAGGAGCACGTGGAGCTACTCTCTGGGACTCCTGTAGGTGAGATAGACTACAGTGGCCTTAGCAGGAAGGAAGCAAGCAGTGGGAAATGGGATAGAACCTCTGAAAGTATGGGTGGGACTACAGACTGGAGCTTCCCTGGTAGCTCAGATGGTAAAATCATCTGCCTGCAATGCTGGAGACCCGGGTTCAATCCCTGGGTGGGGAAGATCACCTGGAGAAGGAAACAGCAACCCACTCAAGTACCCTTGCCTGGAAAATTCCATGGATGGAGGAACCTTGTAGGCTACAGTCATGGGGTTGCAAAGAGTCAGACACAAGTGAGTGACTTCGCTTTTACTTTCACTTTTCACAAATTGGCAAGGAATGCTCACATATTACTTGGAAATTGGGAGGAGTCCACTCACTGACTGGCTGTGTGTGAGCATTTTAGGTAGGTAGATGTCCACAGCCTTATCTTGTCAACCCCTGAGGAACTCAGAATACGGAGCTGAGCCAGCAGAGTGTAAATTGTAGGATTTGACACCAAAAGGTTAATACACAAAGAGAAAAAATGATTATTTGAAATCATTTGAACAGATAGAAAATATAATATTTAAGAAGATTAAGATCCTACAGAGAGCTAGAGAATTATTAAGTGAAATTGCAAACTTTTTAAGTGGATAATGTAAGAGATAATTTTACATTAAAAAGAGAAGGATTATCACCCAAAGAAGAAATTTTCATTCTAAGAATTCCAGTAAAAGAGCCTGCACAAGTATGGAATGGCAATTATTAAATAACCTGCACTAAACCACACTGAAAATTCTTTATTTTGCACAGTGAGTCAATCATTACAGGCTGTCTGGAGTCAGGGAATTTCAAGCCTTGGTTATTCATCCCAACCCCTGTATGTTCTCAGGTGAGTGCTGAGAACTGCAGGTGTTCAGCTTGCCCAGTTCTGGAAAAGCTCAGGAGGAGATGGCTGCAGGATGGGGACAAGGGGCTGATGACTGCACTACCATAGAGTAGACGTGAGAGGTTACCCGAGGCTACGACAGGACCTGAAAGATACAGTTTGTAACTAGATCGAATTTCTCCATTAGCTATTCTGCCTTTGAGCTTCCTTTATCTGGAGATATTACTTGAGTAATATAATACACACCCGTTGGACCTGGTTTTCATCAAACTGGATCCATGAATGGAAAGAGGCTACTTTGTTTATCAGGTTGTATTAAGGACACTTTGTGTCTGAAACAGTGCCAATGTTCTTTTAATGCACACATTGCCAGTTAATTTTATATATTTTACACGAGTTAATAGTGGCCTACTCTGTGCATAATGCTTATCCTTTCACTCTGCAATTTACGATTGATAGCTAGGATAGGGAACTACAGTTTAGCTTAATCAGAACTGTGGTAAAAGGCATTGCCAATGATGATGAAAATATGGAAAGACAGCGAACCCAATTTGAATATCCAGTAAGAGTTCCTCGAAGAGGTTTCACATCAGCTGTATATGGAAGACTTCAATGCTGGCATCCGAGAAACAGAGCAGAACGTTGGAAGTGCTGAACTGGGAGGACTGATGGAGGGTATGATTCTCCACTTTGCAAAACTGGAAACTTTCCCTGACAAAGCTACCTTCAGCAGGCTGTCAACCTGCTCAAAGGCAGAGCCTCCCTCAGACAGGTCAAAGGGAGTACAAGAGGGTAAGAGTAAATAAACACCCACAATTAGAAAAAAAAATGAGGCCTTTGCTTCTAGATGTGCGCATGTGCTAAGTCACTTCAGTCGCATCTGACTCTTCATGACTCCACGGAGTGTAGCCCGCCAGGCTCCTCTGTCCATGGGATTCTTCAGGCAAGAAAACTGGAGTGGGTTGCCATGACCTCCTCTAGGGGATTTTCCCAACCCGGGGATCAAACCCTCATCTCTTATGTCTCCTCCATTGGCAGGAAGGTTCACCTGGGAAGCCCTTGCTTCTTGGAGGGTACATTTATTTAGAGCTGAAAGTGGAAAATCAGGGATCATAGGTTTTCTAACAGGCATATAGGCTGCTGACTTCTTTCACTTTGTTTTAGGTCGAATCCATAAAAATTCTACCCAGTGTAAACAGAAATTGAAGGAAGAAGGATCTTTAAACCATTTTCAATGTTTTTTTTTTTAACTCTATTTATTTAAATGAAACTAAAGAATCTTTTCTGGAGAATCAGCCTGCTGACCCTAAAAAGCAGAGGCCACCAACTCAGGGACACAGCTCTGGCTTTCTGGGCATTTCCAGGTGACCCTTCTTTTCCACTGTGTTGACAGACGGGACATTTTCCCAAGATAAGAGGAAAAGCAAAGCACTGCACTGCAACTCTCAAAGGGCTAAAAGAGACTCCATTTAAAAAATAGTATTTTTGTTATATGTTACCTATGTGTGTTTCATGCATTTTTGTTTAATGACCATTTGCTGCCCACTCGGTTAGAGAAGTGTGGCTGTATGTGAGCAGGAAGGAAAACCCCTTTGTTTATACCACAGGATGTTCAGTCAACATCCACTTTGTTGTGGATATCAGAGCAACACTTGAGATTCTCCTAAATATGAAGCACCAAGTAGTCTGGGTGTTTATCCTCATACTCAGAGAAAGACCAAATACGAGTGATTGATCTTGAATTGCAACGACTGAAATCTAAGTGCTATAAAATGAACTTACCAATAATAAGTGAGTTTAATAAAACAGTTCTTCTGAAGCACTAGGGAATGCTTGGGGTATTGCTGATAAGCGCAACAGCAAGAAATTTTGAAACATAGCCCAGGGCATGGAACTACAATAATTTTTTAGGAACCTCAATATCCATAAACATTAAAGATCCTGTAGAACAACCAGGACCTCTTACAATAAACTTGATTTTCATAAGACTGGATCTCCATGCACATATATTGACTTATTATCTTGGACAACTTGTATAACTTATTAACTTTTACAAGTCTCAATTTCTTAAATTGCAAAAAACAAATATGCATGGGAGGATTCTTATGAGGACTACAAATAGTACATGAGTTGCTACCATGTCCTGATTCTGCCAACAATTGTCAATATCACATTTCCCTTATTACCCAAATTATAATAGCTCAAATTATAACAACAGAGACATTGCCAACAAAGGTCCACATAGTCAAAGCTTTGGTTTTTCCAGTAGTCATGTATGGATGTGAGAGTTGAACCATAAAGAAAGCTGAGCATTGAAGAATTGATGCTTTTGAACTGTGCTGTTGAAGAAGACTCTTGAGAGTCCCTCGGACTGCAAGGAAATCCAACCAGTCCAGCCTACAGGAAATCAGTCCTAAATATTCATGGATGGACTGATGCGGAAGCTGAAGCTCCAAAACTTTGGCCACCTAATGCAAAGACCTGACTCATTTGAAAAGACCTTGATGCTGGGAAAGATTGAAAACAGGAAGAGAAGGGGACAACAGAGAATGAGAAAGTTGGATGGCATCACTGACTCAATGGATGTGAGTCTGAAGCAAACTCCAGGAGATGGTGAAGGACAGGGAAGCTTGGCATGCTGCAGTCCATGGGGTCACAAAGAGTCAGACATGACTGAGTCACTGAACTGAATTGAATTTATTTAAATGTTATATTTAATCATTATTTATAATTTTTAATAAAGATTTCTGATATTCTCATTTTTCACCAGAAGAGGCCACTATGATCCAACATAATGGATTTATTGTCAATTACTGAATAATTCTATGTAGGAGATCAGTCCTGGGTGTTCATTGGAAGGACTGATTTTGAAGCTAAAACTCCAATCCTTTGGCCACCTGATGAGAAGAGCTGACTCATTTGAGAAGACCCTGATGCTGGGAAAGATTGAGGGCAGGAGGAGAAGGGGACAACAGAGGAGGAGATGGTTGGATGGTATCACCGACTTGATGGACATGAGTTTGGATAAACTCTGGGAGTTGGTGATGGACAGGGAGGCCTGGCATGCTGCGATTCATGGGGTCGCAAAGAGTCAGACACGACTGAGCAACTGAACTGAACTGAGAAAATTGACAGTTACTTAAAAGGCAATGATCACGAATATGTTTTCTTTCCTCACAACCCACCTTTTGAAAGGCAGCCTCCTCTTCTATCCTAGCATAGTGTTTATAGAAGATCCTTCCTCTGATTCCTTGGGAGAAGTCAAGATTTTAGAGGTAGACAAACATAGATTTAAATCTTGGTTCTAGCACAGACACAAACTGTTTAACCCTGGTAAGTAACTTAAACTTGTTCACTCCTACAAAGAAAAAAGGATGGTATCTAGCTTGCTTTTGCTTCTTTTTCCTTCAGCGATTAGATGAGCTACTGCTATCAGAGTACTTAAATGGCACCTGTAATAAAGAAGAGACTCCTATTAGTTCCTATGCCTCTAGAATCTCCAATACACTGTTGCCCATACCTGATTTTTGCTACCAAGTATGCTCTAAAGAATTCTAACATGGTTTATGTACATTTACCTAATAATGGAAAGAATAGAGTGAATGCTAAATTCAAGGCTGTTTACAAGGTTAATATTGAGAAAAATTAAAAATAACTGGACAGTGGAGATTAAGGATTTATTCATTTTTTATCCTCAAATTATCATTGCAGTTAAATTTTTGCCTTTACATTTTAAAATAGCAAGCATATGCTTCCTTTCCATTATAAAACATTAAAATAAATGAACAACTTATCTTTCCTTAGATATCTCTTCTATTTCTGTAATCATTTATCAAATGGGCATATATGAAACTAAAAACTAAAATACTAATAGCAATGGTTGGTATTTTCCTGGAAGTCCAGTGGTTGAGAGTCTGCCTGCCAATGCAGGGGACATGGGTTTGATCCCTGGTTCATGAAGATTCCACATGCTGTGGAACAACTAACTTGTCAGCTGTAATTACTGAGTGCACGAGTATTTATACATCAGTTCATTTCAGTTCAGTTCAGTTGCTCAGTCATGTCTGATTCTTTGTGACCCCATGAATTGCAGCATGCCAGGCCTCCTTGTCCATCATTAACTCCTGAAGTTCACACAAACTCATGTGAATTGAGTCGGTGATGCCATCCAGCCATCTCATCCTCTGACATCCCCTTCTCCTCCTGCCCCCAATACCTCCCAGCATCAGGATCTTTTCCAATGAGTCAACTCTTCCCATGAGGTGGCCAAAGTATTGGAGTTTCAGCCTCAGCATTAGTTCTTCCAATGAACAACCAGGACTGGTCTCCTTTAGGATGGACTGGTTGGATCTCCTTGCAGTCCAAGGGACCCTCAAGAGTCTTCTTCAGCACCACAGTTCAAAAGCATCAATTCTTCAGTGTTCAGCTTTCATCACAGTCCAACTCTCATATCCATACATGACCACTGGAAAAACCATAGCCTTGATTAGATGGACCTTTGTTGGCAAAATAATATCTCTGATTTTTAATATGCTGTCTAGGTTGGTTATAATTTTCCTTCCAAGGAGTAAGTGTCTTTTAGTTTCATGGCTGCAATCACCATCTGCAGTAATTTTGGAGCCCCCCCCAAAATTAAGTCTGACACTGTTTCCACTGTTTCCCCATCTATTTGCCGTGAATTGATGGGACCAGATGCCATGATCTTTGTTTCCTGAATGTTGAACTTTAAGCCAACTTTTCTACTCTCCTCTTTTACTTTCATCAAGAGGCTTTTTAGTTCCTCTTCATTTTCTGCCATAAGGGTGGTGTCATCTGCATATCTGAGGTTATTGACATTTCTCCCGGCAATCTTGATTTCAGCTTGTGCTTCTTACAGCCCAGGGTTTCTCATGGTGTACTCTGCATAGAAGTTAAATAAGCAGGGTGACAATATACAGCCTTGACATACTCCTTTTCCTATTTGGAACCAGTCTGTTGTTCCAAGTCCAGTTCTAACTGTTGCTTCCTGACCTCATATTGGTTTCTCTAGAGGCCAGTCAGGTGGTCTGGTATTCCCATCTCTTTCAGAATTTTCCACAGTTTATTGTGATCCACACAGTCAAAGGCTTTGGCATAGTCAATAAAGCATAAATGGATGTTTTTCTGGAATTCTCTTGCTTTTTCCATGATCCAGCAGATGTTGGCAGTTTGATCTCTGGTTCCTCTGCCTTTTCTGAAATCAGCTTGAACATGTGGAAGTTCACAGTTCATGTATTGCTGAAGCCTGGCTTGGAGAATTTTGAGCATTAATTTGTACATCAGGCTACCATATATCTGAATTATGAGGATGTGAATATATTTTTCTAGTACTGAGCTTCATATCCCCTATTCCACTCCATCCCCCAAACACAGATGTTTATAAGACCTTGCACATCCCAGAGCAAATCACCGTATTAAAACTTTTAATAGATAAGACACATAGATTTCTTTTATAAAGAGGAAAAAGAATTATTTGTGAATTTAAGATATCTACAGGCAAATCTATTATAAGAGATTTTACAAATGAAAGTTAACAATCTGGAAAATAACCTTCTCTTGACCTAGGTTCTCAAATGAAGATTCTTCCTTTAACACACTCTAATCATATGCAACTCTTTAAGACAAGTAGAAAATAGAAGAAAAAAAATGTAATATTTCTGAGGGAGATAACAACCATGGGTTAAATGTCTTAAATTCATTCTGTAGCTGTGAAGTTAGAACTATGGTTTCTACGTCAGAATGGCATTAAGCATTGTCCAAATTTGATCTACAATGGTTGTCTCTTTTGAATATGTCCCTTTTTATACCAAGGGGCATTTTTCCTCTTGTAAGTCAGGAAGGATAATATGATGGTGAGGTAGAGTCTGAAAATTACGTTTCTATGACACTCTCCCCACATTCTGGAAAGCAAGGCTCTGCCAAGTTTAATACCTGGAAACAGATCTGAAAAGGTACAGTCCTAGAGCTTCTAAACCCACGGTGTACGCGTGCAGACACACATGTAGGAAGATGGAGACACCCATTATTTTTGTGGCTGTGTGTGCTACAAAGGGTGTCATCACAAGTCCCAAAGCACAAAATAAACATCTCCTTGGTATTTCTGAAGTACTGGAGGAGTTTGCCTCAGCACAAACACTGTTTGCTTTGATAATCTAACTACGTATTTCTCAAGGGAGTATAAACATCTAAAAATCAGGAAATCTTGCTAAAATGCTTTCTTTGCTGAAGCCGTATCTCAGTATAATAGCTTAGTAACTCAACTACTTAGACATAGTTATTTCTTTGTTACGTATGGCTCTGTATTCTTCATGGAGCTTTAAGCTGTGCTGAAACTGAATATTCCTTTTGAATAATTAGCCTTCCTACTAGTAAACTAATCAGTGACTCTCTTGAGGCCAACAAAGTGAATGATTTTGAGTCTGACTCTTGTTGAAAAAGCACACTTAGTCCCACAGATGGCACTGTGCTATAAATCTGTGAAGTTATATATATTAAAAAAAAAAAAAGATAATCACTATCTTTTTTTTTTCCTCAAGCAGACTTTATGAAGTATTAATCAATTTAGGGAAGCTAATAAAATGCCTGGAAAATGAATCCCAGTGTTATTTAAATTATAGCTATTTATCAGTAAACAGAAGAAATTCATGAGGCCCCTATTGGAGCATACCAAAAGGCAAGCTGGTCAAAATAGATTTGACACCTGAGGAAGTTTGGGGATATTTTTAGTGCAAAGAATAAAAGTTTGGGTGTGCTATTGTGAGCAAAATGAATTCCATTATTGTATTCCTTTCAAGGAGTCGACTCTGACAATCCCCACGTTGAAATCAAGTTGTCTATGCAGCAACTTCTTTTGTAAATTTTAAAATCCTGCCAGCCTTTCTCTGAGATGCTGGTATCTTTAATATGTCAAAAGAATGTTTGCCTGCCACAGTGAACTAACATTTATTTTTGTTCCAAATTAGAAAAACAACAGGGCTGAATCAGCTTGACATGACATTTAGCTGAACACCACGAGGGATATTTTCATCAATAAAGATGAAGAAATAGGAACGATGGTTCCCAGAAAGGAAGTGTGTGCTGCAGTCAACAAGGGGCTGTGTGAGGGGAGGCTGGTTGGAGACTAAGGGAGTGTTTAGGTAACAGTAGTCTGGGGGCATGGATAAAATATTCTGCATCTTACAGGGCATTCGCAGGCAGTATTTCATTTGGTTCTCAGCAATTTTTTTTAATTCTTTTTTTTTTATTGAAGTATAGTTGTTCATAATGTTTCAGGTGTACAGCAAAGTGATTTAGTTTTAAATATATACTAGTTATATATATGTGTATGTGTGTGTGTATATATTCTTTTCTATTATAGGCTATTATAAGATAATACAGTTCCCTGAGCTATACAGTAGATCCTTGGTGCTTATCTATTCTGTTTCTTTTTTGAGGATGGTTGTCACTTGATTTTGAGGATGGTTGTCACTTGATTTTTTCAGAATTTGACTGCAATTTTTCAGGAGATTATTTAAAATTTCAAAATCAGGTTTGCTTTTATCTAAAATTTAAAAAATTGCCTTAGAATCCTAATTTGAATAATTTAAGAGAATGACAATTTGTGATATTCATATATATTGTGAAAGAATATAATTAAATTTATTGACAAGAGGGTAGATAGGTTTTAATCATCTATTAGTTTTTTTTTTAATGAATTTGATTAGAGTATAGTTGCTCACAGCAATA
Source organism: Bubalus kerabau (assembly GCF_029407905.1). NCBI lineage: Eukaryota > Metazoa > Chordata > Mammalia > Artiodactyla > Bovidae > Bubalus > Bubalus kerabau. The sequence continues at coordinate 87,704,077 of NC_073634.1, read as the reverse complement.
TTTGAAGGAAGAAATTAGAAACCAAAGGAGAGGGGAGTATTACCATTTTCTGATGAGGAAACTCAACGACAGAAGTTGGTTTGCCTTAATTCATGACCCCACGTGAGAGCACTTGACGCAAGTAAAAATACCATTTTGTTGCTTTTCATTCTGATGACCTGTCAGTGATAAAAAGAGAAAAGCTTCACTTTAAGAGTCTGTTTCTATTGAAGCTCATTTTTTTTTGCACTGTGGGATGACGTAAGGCTTAGAAGTTTTATTCTTGCAAATGAAGACTGTCTTACCCATGACCTTCTGGGCACCGGAAGACAATGTGATACAATAGGAAAGACACAAACCCAGGGGTTGGGACACATGTTTCCTGCTGCTTCATCTCTCCAGGCCTGTGTGTTCTCATTTATCCAATAATAGGGTAGAAACCATTATTTCTACAGTCCTTATTAACACCAAAACTCTATTTTCACTTCATTTTCCCAATGGTGAACATAATAAATGATGTAAAATTTAATGATCTCATTACTACAAATGGTAAATTGCATTTTAGAGTAGAAGGTTGAATTACTCATTAGTAAGTCTGTGAACACAGCAGTGAATTTCTAGGTTTTTTTTGACATCATCAATCTTTTTGGAAATCAGCTCAATAGGAAGAATGATTCAACTTCATCCTGAGAGTTTGGCTTTTTTCCCTCCTTTCCTTCTTTTTTTTCCTTCTTCCCAAAGATATTTATTGAGTAATTATTATGTGTTAAGTTCTGTACAGGGTACTGGGGATAAAGTGGTCATAAATCAAATTTTGACACTGCCTTTTAGAGTTTACAGTTTAGGAGATAGTCAAATTAGCCAAATATTAGAACATAGAAAAATAGTGCTAAGGAAGGTGAAAATATAGATTAACACATGGGCTGCCTCTACCCAGTTCAAAAGCAGAGCCCCCCTCTGTGTTTATCCATTTATTTCTTTGCATCTTTCCTTTCTCAGATTTGACAACGGCATCTTCATGATCTCAAAGATGCTTGTGCCCAGGAGAATATCTCTATACACTATTTGTATTAGTTTCCTAGAATTTCTTGAGAAAATACCATAAGCCTGTGGCTTAAATGAGAGAAATAGTATTCTCTTACAGTCATGGAGGCTAAACGTTCACAAGTATGGTGTTGGTGAGGTCATGCTCCCCCCAAAGCCTCTGGGAAGCATCCTTCTTTGCCTCCTCCAGCTTCCAGTGGTTCCTGCCAATCACTGGAATTCTTGGTTTGTAGCAGCAAAGCTCCAGCCTCTCTCTCTGTCTTCATGTGACCGCCTCCATGTCTGTCTCCTCTGTGTCTTCAAATCTCTATTTCTCTTCACAAGAACACCATCCATTGAGTTCAGGGCCCACCTTAGGGCCTCATCTTAAATTGATTACATCAGCAAACATCCTATTTTCAAATAGGTCATATTCACAGTTTCCATGTGTAAGGACATTTTTGGAGGAACTATTCAAATGAGTTCAAGCCTAAGGAAAAAAGAGATAACAAAAGAAGGATGCAGAAGAGACTTTATTGTTAATATGACTTTTATATTTTTTAATGATTATGCATATATGTTTATTAAGAGAAAATGGAGCATGGTTTAATAAAAATATAGACGTGTGCATTTAAAATGAATGGTGTTTCCATTTAAATGCTTATAGTACACAGATCACAGTTAGGGGACTCTGCTGATCACAGGTAATAGGAATCCTGAACTTTCATGGGTGTCAGTAGCTTCATCCTCATTGCCCAGCAAGGTGGAGCAGAGTGTCCTTTTCACTCCCTTGCCATCCTTCAGAGAAAGCACTGATGTTTTATAGGGGGAAGGCCACAGGAAAATGCAAAATGCAAAGTCTGAACAATTGTAGAACAGGATAATTTGCTTCTGAATTATTAGGAATGTGAAGAATTCTTGACAACATAATGATTCCACCAAATTTTCTACCAATTTTCCTTGATTCAAAATCAATTTCAAATTTACTTGTATGGCTATTAGAGGTGACATATTTAATATGAGGGTCTTTAAACAAGGACAGCTTAAAATCCTCTTATGATAGATGAGTTACTAAACCCTCAAGTCACACATCAAACTTCTTAAGATGCAGTTTATATTCTTTTCAGTTTTTTTTTCTTTTTTTTTTTTTCAGTTCTGGGAGAATTTTCATTGACAGAGAATTTGCTTCTGTAAAATTCAGGCAAAACTAATACTCTGAAATTGTAGGATTTTCCCCTTCCTCGATCAGACTTCAGTTGAGGACAAAGTATGGTCTTTATTCCACGGTTTCTTTCTCTTGTCTCCTTTCCTTTCCTTTCCTTTCCACTCTCTCTTCTTTTTATTTTTTTGCTTTCAGGGACTAGAAATAGTTCTATATTGAGATCTGAAAGTTCATCAGTGTGTGATTCTCTTTGTAAACTTGTCCCAAAAGACTATGATAGATAGAATTCAAGTTTTGCATCCAAAATGATAAAAAAAAAAAGAGCCAAAGCTAACTATGTGAGGTGATATATATGCATATGTATATATGTATATAGAAAGATAGACATGATGGAGGTGATCATTTTATAATGCATTGATATAAAAACACACTGAGTTGTATACCTTAAAATATACTACTTTTATTAATCAATTATACCTCTGATGCTCCTGCTGCTGCTGCTGCTAAGTCGCTTCAGTCCTGTCTGACCCTGTGCCACCCCATAGACGGCAGCCCACCAGGCTCCCCCATCCCTGGGATTCTCTAGGCAAGAACACTGGAGTGGGTTGCCATTTCCTTCTCCAATGCATGAAAGTGAAAAAGTCAAAGTGAAGTCGTTCAGTTGTGTCCGACTCTTAGAGACCCTATGGACTGCAGCCCACCAGGCTCCTCCGTCCATGAGATTTTCCAGTCAAGAGTACTGGAGTGGGGTGCCATTGCCTTCTCCAATTATACCTCAACAAAGCTTAAAAAAAAGCGCATATTCTAAAGTTCAAATGCAGTTACTAGAATCATACGCTTAGGTTCCCTGGTGAGCTAAAGTAGGAGGTTGCAGGAGATTAGGAGAGAGGTAGGCAGAGGTTTAAAAAAAAAAAAAAAAAAAAAGCAGGCTTGTTCAGGATCACTCAGGGTTTGGGGCACACCTGAGAATGGGATAGGAGCTTCTTACCAGCACAGGCGGAGCTGGACCTCTGGGTGAATTTTATAAACATCTCAGTTTTCCAGTTCAAAAAGGTGCCTTCTGGGTACAGAAGCACCGCATTAGGTACCCCTTCCTCTTGTCTTCACAGGCTGAGCAGAGCTGGGTCGTGTCCCTCCCTCCCGTAGCTGGGCAGCCTCTGTAGCTATAACTCACCCACCCATGGGGGCAGCCCTGACCCTAGCTCTCAGACAGACTTCCTGCAGTCACCCTTCACTTTCTTTAGCTTTGATGACTAGTCCTCATTTGCTGTGATGCTCATATCCTTGGCAGAGAAAAGACATTTTATAAGTTGGAGAAATAACAGTCGCTTGTATTTATCAAGAATCTTTGAACACATAGTTATAGTATCTAGAAAGTTCTGGGCACAGGGACACCGTGAACCCACTGGTTATTAGTGGGATTGACTGGGTTTGGATTCTGAAGGTTCCACCTCTTTTAGCTGTATGTGTCTAGACTTTAGACACATTATGGGAAAACTATTATTCCTCTTCAGAGGGGCTGATTTTAGCAGCAATAACATGATTGTATAGATTAGAAGGATTAATGCACATGAAGATTATTTTTAAGAAATGGAAAAAAAAAGTATTTGGCATGTGCAAAGTGCTAAAATGTATTATATTTTTAATGAATTCAATATAGAAGCAATAATATTTAGACACTGATCATGAAGGACTTACCATCTCATGAATTTTACTTTAAATGTTTTAGAAACAACTATTGGGTAATCTTCCAGGACTAGTAACTGATTTTAATAAAAACAGAGAAAACCAATAAGGCAATGTTTTTACTTACTCAGGGGTCTTCCCTCATTCATAAACACACAATTATATTTCTTAAATCTAATTTTGAGTTGAATATATTTGGCATTCAAGGTAAGAAACAGCCCATAGGTTTAGACTTAACCCCAATGGAAATAATGTTTCATCTGTCTCCATTTATGTGTGTGCTGCGGGGTATAAAGGAGAGATGAGCAGAGATTGAGAGAGAGAGAGAGAGGGAGAGAATGAATTTTGAAGACAATGAATTCAATACATTTATTTCAGTTCAATTCAGTCGCTCAGTCGTGTTCGACTCTTTGCGACCCCATGAACCACAGCACACCAGGCCTCCCTGTCCATCACCAACTCATGGAGTGCACCCAAACCCATGTCCATTGAGTCGGTGATGCCGTCCAACCATCTCCTTTTCTGTTGTCCCTTTCTGCTCCTGTCCTCAATCTTTCCGAGCATCAGGGTCTTTTGAACTGAGTCAGCTCTTCGCATCAGGTGGCCAAACGATTGAAGTTTCAGCTTCAACAGCAGTCCTTCCAATGAACACCCAGGACTGATCTTTAGGATGGACTGGTTGGATCGCCTTGCAGTCCAAGGGACTCTCCAGAGTCTTCTTCAACACCACAGTTCAAAAGCATCAATTCTTCATTGCTCAGCTTTCTTCACAGTCCAACTCTCGCATCCATACATGACCACTGTAAAAACCATAGCTTTGACTAGACGGACTTTTGTGGACAAAGCAATGTCTCTGCTTTTGAATATGCTATCTAGGTTGGTCATAACTTTCCTTCCAAGGAGTAAGCGTCTTTTAATTTCATGGCTGCAATCACCATCTGCAGTGATTTTGAAGCCCAGAAAAATAAAGTCAGCTACTGTTTCCCCATCTATTTGTCATGAAGTGATGGGGCCAGATGCCATGACCTTAGTTTTCTGAATGTTGAGCTTTAAGCTAACTTTTTCACTCTCCTCTTTCACTTTAATCAAGAGGCCCTTTAGTTCTTCTTCACTTTCTGCCATAAGGGTGGTGTCATCTGTGTATCTGAGGTTATTGATATTTCTCCCGGCAATCTTGATTCCAGGTGGTGCTTTATCCAGCCAGCGTTTCTCATGATGTACTCTGCATATAAGTTAAATAAGCAGGGAGACAAAACACAGCCTTGACGTACTCCTTTTCCTAATTGGAGCAGGTCTGTTGTTCCATGTCCAGTTCTAACTGTTGCTTCCTTACCTGCATACAGGTTTCTCAAGAGGCAGGTCAGGTGGTCTGGTATTCCCATCTCTTTCAGAATTTTCCACAGTTTACTGTGATCCACACAGTCAAAGGCTTTGGCATAGTCAATAAAGCAGAAATATATGTTTTTCTGGAACTCTCTTACTTTTTCGATGATGAAGCAGATGTTGGCAATTTGATCTCTGGTTCCTCTGCCTTTTCTAAAACCAGCTTGAACATCAGGAAGTTCACGGTTCATGTATTGCTGAAGCCTGGCTTGGAGAATTTTGAGCATTACTTTACTAGCGTGTGTTCAGTTCAGTTCAGTTGCTCAGTCGTGTCTGACTTTTTGTGACCCCATGGACAGTGAGATTTTCCAAATTTGCTGGCATATTGAGTGCAGCACTTTCACAGCATCATCTTCCAGGATTTGAAATAGCTCAGCTGGAATTCCATCACCTCCACTAGCTTTGTTCATGCTTTCTAAGGCCCACTTGAGTTCACATTCCAGGATGTCTGGCTCTAGGTGAGTGATCACACCATCGTGATTATCCGGGTTGTGAAGCTCTTTTTTGTACAGTTTTTCTGTGTATTCTTGCCACCTCTTCTTAATATCTTCTGCTTCTGTTAAGTCCCTACCATTTCTTTCCTTTATCAAGCCCATCTTTGCATGAAATGTTCCCTTGGTATCTAATTTTCTTGAGGAGATCTCTAGCCTTTCCCATTCTGTTGTTTTCCTCTGTTTCTTTGCATTGATTGCTGTGGAAGGCTTTCCTGTCTCTCCTTGCTATTCTTTGGAACTGTGCATTCAAATGGGTATATCTTTCCTTTTCTCCTTTGCTTTTCACTTCCCTTCTTTTCACAGCTATTTGTAAGGCCTCCCCAGACAACCATTTTGCTTTTTTATTTACCTCTATATATAATTTCTCTAGCTATTTGAAATTGAATATATATATCTATTCTTTAGGGTTTCCCTGGTGGCTCAGATGGTGGTAAAGAATCTACCGGCAATGCAAGATACCTGGGTTCGATCCCTGCATCAGGAAGATCCCCTGAACAAGGAAATGGCACCTCCAGGATTCTTTCCTGGAGAAATCGATGGACTGAGGGTCCTAGTGGGCTACAGCCCGTGGGGTCACAAAGAATCAGACACAACTAAGCAACTAACACTTTACTTTTTTTTTTTGCTTTTTATATATTCTTTACAGAGGAAGAATGGTGGTGTAAAATGAAAAGCAGCTTTACAATTTGACACAAGCTAATCTTTCAGTTGGAGAAGGCAATGGCACCCCCTCCAGTACTCTTGCCTGGAAAATCCCACGGACGGAGGAGCCTGGTAGGCTGCAGTCCATGGGGTCGCTGGGAGTCAGACACGACTGAATGACATCACTTTCACTTTTCTCTTTCATGCATTGGAGAAGGAAATGGCAACCCACTCCAGTGTTCTTGCCTGGAGAATCCCAGGGACGGCGGAGCCTGGTGGGCTGCCATCTTTGGGGTCGCACAGAGTCGGACACGACTGAAGTGACTTAGCATAGCATCTTTCGGTTCAGCCATTTACTGATAGTGTAATTTTGAGTATGCTACCTCAATATTTGGAGTCTCAATTTTATCATCTGGAAAATGGAATTAATTACAGTTTATAAATTTGTCATAAGGGTACGTAAGCATTTGGTTCACAGTAGTGCTCCATAAGTCATGACTACTGTTTTTGGAGGCCAGAATAACATCTCTTGGGTATTCATTGTGCTAAGTCACTTCAGTTGTGTCCGACTCTTTTCAACACTATGGACTGTAACCCCTCAGGCTCCTCTGTTCGTGGGATTTCCCAGGCAAGACTACTGGAGTGTGTTGCCATTTTCTCCTCCAGGGGATCTTTCTGATCCAGGGATCGAACCCAAGTCTCTTTTGTCTCCTGTATTGGCAGGTGGGTTTTTACCACTAGTGCCACCTGGGAAGCCACCTGGGTACTCAAAGAGCTACAATTTCATGCTGGTGCTGAGAAGACAGAGTATTTGATTTCTCAGAGCAGCAACACAGGGCCCTTGCAGAGCTGTGAGTCATTCACAGATTACTAAGAGGTGAAAGACCAGCTCCTTAGAAATCTCTGAGCGACTCTATTCCCAGTTCACAGAAACCTTTATTCCTACTTTGGCAGCATGATTTCATGATTCCTTCCACTCTCATTTACTATCACACACCACACACAGAAAAGCACAGGTTTACTTAATTCTTTTGATGATTACTTAGGGTTGACCTTCTCCCTCCATAAAGTCTATTCCAGCAAATTTGATAAGATTTTCTTCTAATTTCTCCAGCATCTTTCACCTTAGTTCAGGACTTCATTACGTTTCATGTAGAGTGTTCCAACAGCCCACTCACCATTCTTTCAACCTCTACACACTCCCCCTCAGTCTTTCCTTTGCAGGACAGCCAGAGTGTGCTTTCTCAAAATAGGGATTTTCTTATTTTATTATGCAGCTTTTGATATTTGAACAATTATCCCAGTGAGTAATGAGATGTCCTACAGGATTATTCTTTGCAAAAAGAGGCTTGTGAGAATTGAACAAGGATTAAATTGGCTTTGATGCTTACATAGAGTGCTTTTTATTCTCTGTAACCTAGAGTAGAAAGTTCCAAGTCCGCTTTACAGGAGGAAGAGAAGATTGAACAACTCAGGATGTGCAGGGAAATCAATCTGGTGAGTTTATTATCATGTGATATTGCCTTTTCCAAATCATTTATGAGTATCATGTCTGCACTGATAATTGGGATGTACTCATTTAGTTAGAAAAATGACAGAAGAAGCAATTAAGTATAGACCACTTTCAAGGATGTATGAACACTGGACACTAGGCATCAACAATAGCAGAGAATTAATGTTTTTATACACTAAAATTGAGCAGGTTGCCCTCCACATGCTGTCTCATTTAATCCTCAGAGTGATTTTACAAAGTAACGATTAACATCTGGATTATAATGAGGAGAACTTAAAGGCTTGAAGGGGCACCATAGCTTGTCCCAGAGAAACTCACTGCTGCTGCTGCTACTGCTGCTAAGTCGCTTCAGTCATATCTGACTCTGTGCGACCCCATAGACGGCAGCCCACCAGGCTCCCCCGTCCCTGGGATTCTCCAGGCAAGAACACTGGAGTGGGTTGCCATTTCCTTCTCCAATGCATGAAAGTGAAAAGTGAAAGGGAAGTCGCTCAGTCATGTCCAACCTTCGTGACCCCATAGACTGCAGCTTACCAGGCTCCTCTGTCCATGGGATTTTCCAGGCAAGAGTACCGGAGTGGGTTGCCATTGCACTAGCAGATGTCAAACCCAGGTTCTTCTGAAACCCTTAGCATTACTCTTTCCTTTGCATCACTCAGTCTCTTATTAGGAAAATCTCATCTCACAAGTCTGTATCCAATATTTATGCATGGAACTTTTCACAATCATTTCATTCCAGTCACTACCTATTGGATATTCATGGGCTGCTCTGGTGGTGCAAGTGGTAAAGAACCTGTCTGCCAATGCAAGAGATGTAAGAGACAGGGGTTCAATTCCTGGGTGAGGAAGATCCCTTGAAGGAGGTCCTGGCAACTCACTCCAGTATTCTTGCCTGAAGAATCCTACAGACAGAGCAGCCTGGCGGGCTACGGTCTATAGGGTCACAAAGAGTCGGACATAACTTAAGCAATTTAGTACACATGCACACATGTCATATATGCACACAAGCATATATGACATATAATGCTTCTCCTCTCTCCAAGTTTAAATGTTAGTTACTCTTGTTTTCCCTCTTGTACACCTGTTTTCTAAATGCAATGCAATTATCATCCTCCTGTGAAATGTAGGTAAGAGCAGTAGAACATAGAGACCAAAATGATCGAAGTGCAGCCAGGGCAGTTGCATGGGGCATTTGAAATCATCTAGTCCAGAGACTTTTAAACTTTCAGCAGACAGTTCACACTAGATATGTCTCAGCTGGTAAAGAATCCGCCTGCAATGCAGGAGACCTGTGTTCATCCCTGGGTTGGGAAGATCTCCTGGAGAAGGGAAAGGCTACCCACTCCAGTATTCTGGGCTATTACATGGGCTCGACAGTCCATGGGGTTGCAGAGACTTGGATGCAACTTTCACTTTATATTTAAATTTCTTAAAAACATCAATTTTATATTCTTCACAGAATACAAATAGATGATATAAGTCACAAGCATAAATTTTAATTAAAGAAACCATAGAACTGACTTCATTCTTCTGTTAATGACCTTTTATTATTTGCTGTGTGACCTTTAACTACAGGTATTTAATAGCAGACTATAGGTTTAAAAAGTATGGGATGGATACTTGTTTGCCTACCTGCTAATAATTTTCTGTGTCCCACCTAGTACCCAACACCAAAACAAATAGAAACAAACAAAAAATAAATAAAATGTTAGTACATAGTAGGTGGTTGATATCCAAAGGAAGCATAGTCATTGTCAAGTGAAAGCATAGTCTACTTTAGACCAATAATCTTATTTATTTATTTTTTAAATTGGGCAAAATGAAGTCTAGGAAAAGGACATAATTTAAACTGTCAAACTGTTTTTAGCTGTAAAGTCTATCACCGCTGGTTTTAATCCTCTTACTGTTTCTCAGGGGAAAAGACTGCTTTGATAAACCACATTTTTAGGGCTCTCTGTTGGAGATATGACTGATGCCTCTTTGCTTTCTGTACATGCACAAACACACATATGCACATGTACACACACCGTTGGCATTGCTTAAAGACATGCTGGTTTTTTCCTTTTAAAAAAGCAATGTGTGTTTGTCCCTGAGCAATTTTAAAAAACAGTCACAAACTCTAAAGAGCAAAATAAAAAGTATCCTTATTTTCCCACTAATTTAAACAAGAAATTTGCTCAGGAGAAAATGATGAAAATTTTAAAAAGTAATAAACCTTTTTTACAGTAGGTTGTAATGGTACTAGTGTTCACCAAAATTTCAACAGATTTGTTAAGAAGTTATACCTGTACTCTAAGATTTTAACTCATGTTTTTACATGACTCAAATTGAAGAGTGTTTTTTGAAAGGGAAATAAAACCAGTTATAATGATACCAAGACTGAGCTTGAGTCTACAAATCTCTCTGCTTGAGAATTAATCTCTCCGAAAGATAAGCTTCTTGTTAGTGGCCCCATTTCTCTATCAACTACCCAAAGATCCACTACTCAGTCAATATATTTTATCTTTTAAAATTAGTCCTCCTGTAGTGAGCCTGATAAAGATGATTTAAGTAGTTGAAAAAACATGATTCTATCTTCATTTTTTAAGTTACATTTTATTGAAATGAGTGTTCTTCTTCTTCCTATTTTCTCTTTAATTTCAAAGACCAGGGTTTAAAGTTGATTAACCATCATTATTAAACTAAAGTACATGTAAATGAGAATAGATTTTCTTCTGAGAGAAAATACTTTTGAATCTTCAAAGAAAAAGTACTGTGTTATTCAGATCTAGTTGCTAGGACTTAAATACATCTGGCCTCCTACTGGTAGGAATTCAGAAAGAGGCCCTAATTCTGCATGCTGCAAAAACAAACAAACAAACAAAAAAAAAACACACACACAAATAAAGGAGCCAGTAGAATGGTATAGACTCTCATGATGTCATGGAGACCAGGATCTGGGGAAAATTGGAAGTGGTCAAACAGGAGATGGCAAGAGTGAACGTCAACATTCTAGGAATCAGCAAACTAAAATGGACTGGAATGGGTGAATTTCAGATGACTATTATATCTACTACTGTGGGCAGTAATCCCTTAGAAGAAATGGAATAGCCATCATGGTCAACAAAAGAGTCTGAAATGCAGTACTTGGATGCAATCTCAAAAATGAAGAATGATCTATGTTTGTTTCCAAGACAAACCATTCAATATCACAGTAATCCAAGTCTATGCCCCAACCAGTAACGCTGAAGAAGCTGAAGTTGAATGGTTCTATGAAGACCTACAAGACCTTCTAGAACTAACACCCAAAAAAGATGTCCTTTTCATTGTAGGGGACTGGAATGCAAAAGTAGGAAGTCAAGAAACACCTGGAGTAACAGGCAAATTTGGCTTTGGAATAAGGAATGAAGCAGAGCAAAGGCTAATAAGAGTTTTGCCAAGAGAACTCACTGGTCATAGAAAACACCCTCTTCCAACAACAAAAGAGAAGACTCTACACATGGACATCACCAGATGGTCAAAACTGAAATCAGATTGATTATATTCTTTGCAGCCAAAGATGGAGAAGCTTTATACAGTCAGCAAAAACAAGACCAGGAGCTGACTGTGGCTCAGATCATGAACTCCTTATTGCCAAATTCAGACTGAAATTGAAGAAAGTAGGGAAAACCACTAGACCATTCAGGTATGACCTAAATCAAATCCCTTATGATTATACAGTGGATTATACAGAAATAAATTTAAGGGCCTAGATCTGATAGATAGAGTGCCTGATGAACTATGGAATGAGGTTTGTGACATTGTACAGGAGACAGGGATCAAGACCATCCCCATGGAAAAGAAATGCAAAAAAGCAAAATGGCAGTCTGGGGAGGACTAGCTGTGAAAAGAAGAGAAGCGAAAAGCAAAGGAGAAAAGGAAAGATATAAGCATCTGAACGCAGAGTTCCAAAGAATAGCAAGAAGAGATAAGAAAGCCTTTCTTAGTGATCAATGCAAAGAAATAGAGGAAAACAACAGAATGAGAAAGACTAGAGATCTCTTCAAAAAAATTAGACATACCAAGGGAACATTTCATGCAAAGATGGGCTTGATAAAGGACAGAAATGGTATGGACCTGACAGAAGCAGAAGATATTAGGAAGAGGTGGCAAGAATACACAGAACTGTACGAAAAAGATCTTCATGACCCAGATAATCACGATGGTGTGATCACTGACCTAGAGCCAGACATCCTGGAATGTGAAGTGAAGTGGGCCTTAGAAAGCATCACTACGAAGTAAGCTAGTGGAGGTGATGGAATTCCAGTTGAGCTATTTCAAATCCTGGAAGATGATGCTGTGAAAGTGCTGCACTCAATATGTCAGCAAATTTGGAAAACTCAGCAGTGGCCACAGGACTGGAAAAGGTCAGTTTTCACTCCAATCCCAAAGAAAGGCAATGCCAAAGAATGCCCAAACTACCGCACAATTGCACTCATCTCACATGCTAGTAAAGTAACGCTCAAAATTCTCCAAGCCAGGCTTCAATAATATGTGAACCGTGAACTTCCTGATGTTCAAGATGGTTCTAGAAAAGGCAGAGGAACCAGAGATCAAATTGCCAACATCTGCTGGATCATGGAAAAAGCAAGAGAGTTCTAGAAAAACATCCATTTCCGCTTTATTGACTATGCCAAAGCCTTTGACTGTGTGGATCACAGTAAACTGGAAAATTCTGAAAGAGATGGGAATACCAGACCACCTGACTGGCCTCTAGAGAAACCTATATGCAGATCAGGAAGCAACAGTTAGAACTGGACATGGAACAACAGACTGGTTCCAAATAGGAAAAGGAGTATGTCAAGGCTGCATATTGTCACCTTGCTTGCTGCTGCTAAGTCACTTTAGTCGTGTCCAACTTTGTGCGACTCCATAGATGGCAGCCCACCAGGCTCCCCTGTCCTGGCGATTCTCTAGGCAAGAACACTGGAGTGGGTTGCCATTTCCTTCTCCAATGCATGAAAGTGAAAAGTGAAAGTGAAGTCACTCAGTCGTGTCTGACCCTCAGCGACCCCAGGGACTGCAGCCCTCCAGGCTCCTCTGTCCATGGGATTTTCCAGGCAAGAGTACTGGAGTGGGGTGCACCTTCTCCTTGCTTATTTAACTTATATGTAGAGTACATCATGAGAAATGCTGGGCTGGAAGAAGCACAAGCTGGAATCAAGATTGCCGGGAGAAATATCAACAACCTCAGATATGCAGATGACACCACCCTTATGATAGAAAGTGAAGAGGAACTAAAAAGCCTCTTGATGAAGGTGGAAGAGGAGAGTGAAAAAGTTGGCTTAAAGCTCAACATTCAGAAAACGAAGATCATGGCATCTGGTCCCATCACTTCATGGGAAATAGATGGGGAAACAGTGGACTTAGTGACAGACTTTAATTTTTTGGGCTCCAAAATCACTGCAGATGGTGACTGCAGCCATGAAATTAAAAGATGCTTACTCCTTGGAAGGAAAGTTATGACCAACTTAGATAGCATATTCAAAAGCAGAGACATTAGTTTGCCAACAAAGGTCTGTCTAGTCAAGGCTGTGGTTTTTCCAATGGTCATGTATGGATGTCAGAGTTGGACTGTGAAGAAAGCTGAGCACCGAAGGATTGATGCTTCTGAATGGTGGTGTTGGAGAAGACTCTTGAGAGTCCCTTGGACTGCAAGGAGATCCAAGCAGTCCATTCTAAAGATCAGTCCTGGGTGTTCTTTGGAAGGAATGATGCTAAAGATGAAACTCCAGTACTTTGGCCACCTCATGCGAAGAGTTGACTCATTGGAAAAGACTCTGATGCTGGGAGGGATTTGGACAGGAAGAGAAGGGGACGACAGAGGATGAGATGCCTGGATGACATCACCGACTCGATGGACGTGAGTCTGAGTGAATTCCAGGAGTTGGTGATGGACAGGGAGGCCTGGCGTGCTGTGATTCATGGGGTCGCAAAGAGTCGGACACGACTGAGCGACCGAACTGAACTGAAGCCTTCTGATTCTTCATCAAAGACATTTCCCAGAAACTCCTCTGTCACTAAAAAGATCTGTAAAAGTGATGTAATTTGGTTAACTAATTTTCATTAATTGTACTAGGTCAGCATTAATTGTCTAAATCAAAACAAGGGAATCTTCCCAAGGGACTGAGTATTCCATGGTTAAAAGCTGAATCAAGACCTCTCTTACCTATGAAATGGCCAGGAATTCTCTGGTCTATGGAGAAACAGTGAAATGAAAGGTATTACATGGGATTCTTAGGAGGTTATGGCCCACATTATGACCAACTAAGAACCAAGCATATGTGAGTTTGAACCTTTCATCCTGGGCAGTGGACTGAGGCATCACCCCTTGGAACTTGCAAAGCTGAGTCAGATTTCCCATTTTAACCATATGACTAGCAGATAACGTGATTACCACAGCCAATCCTTGAAACACAGGTTATCATCTTCTTTATATTAATAGTTCTAAGAAAGTAAATACAATAGGAAAATGATAGAACAGATCATCTTTAAAGATTTCATTTAGAATCAGAAGGAAAGGGCTCAGAGAGACAGGGTGACCTAAAGGCAGATACTGAAGCTAGAGGCTGAAATTATAACTGAATCAGTGATGACATGACATCTCCTTAATCACCCCTTTGCATCTCAGTAAAGGTAAGCAAAGTAGCCAAAGACTGAGGTGGTCATTTTAAGATCAGATCTAGTTAGAAGCAGTGGTAGGGAGACTAAGAAATATGTGAGGTCAACCCAGACTTTTTCTGCAAACAGCTTCATTTGCCTATCCTAAAGAACAGTGAGAAGGTGGGAACAGGTTTGATCAGAGTAAAAGTCAAAAGAAAGCAGATTACCTCCTGCAAAGGTAGGCTAGGTAACCACAGACCATAGGTAGGAAAGGGGATGAAGTCTTATTCTGCAGTGAATGCTTGAATTAAGCATCCATTTTTTTTTTTTAAACTGGTTGGAACTATTAAACATTGTAGGTTTTTTGGGGTCTGAAAAATGACTGTAGGATTATGTAATCACATAAGAACAAACTTAGAAAACACATAGTGATATCTGCTCAAATTTCTATCCTGGAATGGGGAAAGATTATTCTCATGTAACTCAGAGTCATAAAGGGAGATGAAATAAAATTTTGTTTATATTTTATGACTTAGCTTTAGCATAATTATTACAGAAGAAAGGAAGTATAGGAAGGGAAGGAAAATTGAAAAGGAAGAAGGAAAGTTCTTGGATGAATTTTCTTTTTTCCTTATCAAATATGAGGCCAAGGACCAAATGATCCTTTTTTCCTTATCATAGCTGGTCTGAGGACCAGAGGATTGATTTACCAAACTATATGAATGTATTTATGAAATATATTTTATAATTTACATTCTGTTCTGTATCTATTGCTCCAAGAGAGAATCCATGTCCTTTTCACCTTATTCTTATTTCTTTCATTTTGAATATATTAAGATCAAAATAGTAGTATTTAAAGGAAATAAAATATAAATACTGTATGGAATTAAGCCTTGATTTTTTTTATAATCTGCTCTGTGCATCAAAATTTTAAAAGAATTTTAGTTTAAAATTCAGCTAAGCATCTGTGAACTATTAAACATAGTCAAAACAAATCATAAACTAATTCTTTCAGCCAGCAACAAACCCAAATATACCGAATTAACAGATTAGTTCTTCCTAGCAATCTGTGGTACGTTATCAACAAAATGTTCTCATAGAAAATGTTGTCTGGGAGCATTGGGGAATTATCCCAATGAACACTGTTGTAATTATAATTATAAATTAAAATAATAGTAGCTCCTCTGAGGAGTACAAAACACTTCTCTGAGAATTTTTTAATGATTTCAGTCTGAGCTTAACATTTTTCATCCAGAGTCAAAACAGAAGAAGAGACAGTTTATCAATAATAAACTAGGAAATAAATTATGAGAAATGCTCAGAGCTAAAGAACCAGATATAGAATTACCAACAGAAATTCAGAGCAAGAACTTTTTATCCATACTCTACAGATTTAAATAGGCATCAAATTGAAGAAGAAATTCAATAGAAGATTGGATCAATAGGTCAAAAATACTGGTCAGTGAAATATTATGTGTAAGATACCACAAGATGTCCCGTACTGAATTAGGATGCTTTCCAAGAAGAAGAAAAAGAAAAGACAAATCACCTTTATGCTAGAGGATCGTATAGGAGAGTTAGAAAACAAACATATTGTTTAGGTTTTTAATGAAATATTTCACTATTTGGGAATCAAATAAACTGCTATTGCTATAGGAATTTTAGGGGTGATGAGAGTCACTTAAAGAGGAAAAAGAAGGCTGGCATTGTCAGAGAGGGCTTTATAAAGTGTTATCTAGTTTAAAAGATTATTATAGTCTAGGAGTAAAATTCTTTGCTCAGTAAGATACTTGAATATTCTATGGGATCTGAGTGGTCACTATGTCATCCATATCCCTAATCTCCTGAAGGACACATAATAACACCCACAATAAAGGCAGTAGATCAACCATTTATAAAGTAGAGTAAGTTTATAAGACAAATATAGTGAAATCATCTATGGCCACGATAAATAGTTAGAGGATGCACACAAAATGATATAAAATATGATGTCAAGACATGATGGATGGAGGGGCAGTAAAATATGCAGGGTTGTTAAAATCTGTTCAAACTTACAGGAGCAGCAATTTAAAATTTTATATGTATATATACACATACACGCACACACACACACAAAGACTATAAAGAAAGCTGAGTGCCAAAGGATTGATGCTTTTGAACTATGGTGTTGGAGAAGACTCTTGAGAGTCCCTTGGACTGCAAGGAGATCCAACCAGTCTATCCTAAAGGAAATCCGTCCTGAATATTCATTGGAAGGACTGATGCTGAAGCTGAAGCTATAATACTTTGGCCACCTGAGGCAAAGAACCTGATGCTGGGAAAGATCGAAGGCAGGAGGAGAAGGGGACAACAGAGGATAAGATGGTTGGATGGCATCACTGACTCAGTGGACATGAGTTTGAGTAAACTGCGGGAGTTGGGGTCCGGAGAGCTGGCTATAGTTAGTTCCCCTCTCTATGTAGCCAGCTGCAATTTGCTATTGACAGAAAGTCTAGCTGTATAACTTTCCTCCAGGTCCCTGTTGTGTTAAAGAATAATACATAAAATAATAAATTCTCATAACTTTTGCTTTGGAAAGAAAGTTCATAGAAAGTTCATCCTCAGAAATTTATGTTAGAAAAGCCTTCTACAAATTATCTATATTAGAAGGTTGCCATGAGGCTTAAGTAAAAGGATGCCCCGTCCAAAAAAAGTGTGTGAACACTTTTTTTACACCCAGTAAGTACAATTCCTTCTCATACTGTTCATGGTGTTCTCAAGGCAAGAATACTGAAGCGACTTGCCATTTCCTTCTCCAGTGGACCACGTTTTGCCAGAACTCTCCACCATGACCTACAAGGGTGGTCCTACAAGGCATGGCTCATAGTTTCATTGAGTTAGACAAGGCTGTGGTCCATGTGATCAGATTGGTTAGTTTTCTGTGATTATGGTTTTCAGTCTGTCTGCCTTCTGATAAGAAGGATAAGAGGCTTATGGATGGTTCCTGATGGGAGAGACTGCTTAAGAGGGAAAATGTGTCTTATTCTGATGGGGCCATGCTCACTAAATCTTTAATCCAATTTTCTGTTGAAGGGTGGGGCTGTGTTCTCTCCCTATTATTTGACCTGAGGCCAAACTAAGGTGGAGGTAATGAAGATAATGGCAATCCCTTCAAAATGTCACATGCACCCACTGCTACACTCAGTGTCCCCAACCCTGTAGCAGGCCACTGCTGACCCACGCCTCCACCAGAGACTCCTAAACACTGAAGGGCAAGTCTGGGTCAGTCTCTTGTGGGATCACTGCTCCTTTCTCCTCAATCCTGGTGCAAACAGAGTTCTAGTTGTGTCCTGCAAGAGTCTGTTTCCCCAGTTCTGTGTAAGTTCTGACAGCTCTATGTGGGTTAATGGTGACCTCCCCCAAGAGGGCATATGCCACACCCAGGTCTGCTCCACCCAGAGCCCTTGTCCCTGTGGCAGTCCACTGCTGACCTGTACCCCCACAGGTGACACTCAAATATAGTTCTGTCTCAGTCTCTGTGTGGTCTCTGGGTCCTGGTGTGCACAAGGTCTGTTTGAGCCCTCTGAGCATCTCTGGTGAGTATGGGCTTTGATTCTAAATGTGATTCCACCCCAGCTACCATCTTGCTGGGGCTTCATCTTTGCCCTTGGACATGGGGTATCTTCTCAAGTTTGCTCCAGCACTGCACAGCTGCCACTTCAGTGCCTAACATCTTGCTGGGGACTCTCTACCCTTGGAAGTGGGGTATCTCCTCACATTAACAGTACGAAAAGGCAAAAAGATATGACACTGAAAGATGAACTCCCCAGGTTGGTAGGTGGCCAATTGCTACTGGAGATCAGTGGAGAAATATCTCCAGAAAGAATGAAGAGATGGAGCCAAAGCAAAAACAACACCCAGCTGTGGATGTGACTGGTGATGGAAGAAAAGTCTGATGCTGTAAAGAGCAATATTGCATAGAAACCTGGAATGTTAGGTTCATGAATCAAGGCAAATTGTTAAGTGGTCAAACAGGAGATGGCAAGAGTGAGCATCGACATTTTAGGAATCAGCGAACTAAAATGGACTGGAATGGGTGAATTTCACTTAGATGACCCTTATATCTACCTCTGTGGCAAGAAACCCTTAGAAGAAATAGAGTAGCCATCATAGTCAACAAAAGAGCCCAAAATGCAGTACTTGGGTGCAATCTCAAAAATGACAGAATGATATCTGTTCATTTCCAAGGCACCATTAAATATCACAGTAATCCAAGTCTATGCCCCAACTAGTAATACTGAAGAAGCTGAAGTTGAATGGCTCTGTGAAGACCTACAAGACCTTCTAGAACTAACACCCAAAAGAGATGTCCTTTTCGTTATAAGGGACTGGAATGCAAAAGTAGGAAGTCAAGTAATACCTGGAATAACAGGCAAATTTTGCCTTGGAGTACAGAATGAAGCAGGTCAAAGACTAACAGAGTTCTGCCAAGAGAACGCACTGGTCATAGCAAACACCCTCTTCAACAACACAAGAGAAGACTCTACACATGGACATCACCAGATGGTCAATACTGAATCAGATTGATTATATTCTTTGCAGCCAAAGATGGAGAAGCTCTATACAGTCAGCAGAAACAAGACTGGAAGCTGACTGTGGCTCAGATCATGAACTCCTTATTCCTAAATTCAGACTTAAACTTAAGAAAGTATGGAAAACCACTAGACCATTTAGGTATGATCTAAATCAAATCCCTTATGATTGTACAGTGGAAGTGAGAAATAGATTCAAGGGATTAGATCTGATAGAAGAGATTAGATCTGAAGAACTAAGGATGGAAGTTTGTGACATTGTACAGGAGGCAGTGATCAAGACCATCCCCAAGAAAAAGAAAGGCAAAAAGGCAAAATTGTTGTCTGAGGAGGCCTTACAAATATCTGTGAAAACAAGAGAAGTGAAAGGCGAAGGAGAAAAGGAAAGATATACCAGTTTGAATGCAGAGTTCCAAAGAATAGCAAGGAGAGATAAAGACTTCCTCAGTGATCAATGCAAAGAAATAGAGGAAAACAGTAGACTGGGAAAGACTACAGATCTTTTCAAGAAAACTGGAGACACCAAGGGAACTTTTCATGTAAAAATGGGTACAATCAAGGAGAGAAAAATGGTATGAACCTAACAGAAGCAGAAGATATTAAGAAGAGGTGGCAAGAATACACAGAAGAACTATACAAAAAGAGATCTTCATGACCTAGCTAATCATGATAGTGTGATCACTCACCTACAGCCAGACATCCTGAAATGCGAAGTCAAGTGGGCCTTAAAAAGAATCACTACAAACAAAGCTAGTGGAAGTGATGGAATTCCAGTTGATCTATTTCAAATCCTAAAAGATGATGCTGTAAAAGTGCTGCACTCAATATGCCAGCAAATCTGCAAAACTCAGCAGAACTGGAAAAGGTCAGTTTTCGTTCCAATCTCAAAGAAAGGCAATGCCAAAAAATGCTCAAACTACTGCACAATTGTACTCTTCTCACACACTAGTAAAGTAATGCTCAAAATTCTCCAAGCCAGGCTTCAACAGTATGTGAATTGTGAAATTCCAGATGTTCAAGCTGGATTTAGAAAAGGCAGAGGAACCAGAGATCAAATCGCCAACATCTGTTGGATTATTGAAAGAGCAAGAGAGTTCCAGAAAAAAATCCATTTCAGCTTTACTGACTATGCCAAAGCCTTTGACTGTGTGGATCACAACAAACTGTGGAAAATTCTGAAAGAGATGGGAATACCAGACCACCTGACCTGTCTCCTGAGAAATCTATATGCAGGTCAAGATACAAGAGTTAGAACTGGAGATGGAACAACAGACTGGTTCCAAATAGGAAAAGGAGTATGTCAAGGCTGTATATTGTCATCCTACTTATTTAACTTATATGCGGGGTACATCATGAGAAACACTGGGCTGGATGAAGCACAAGCTGGAATCAAGATTGCCAGGAGAAATATCAATAACCTCAGATATGCAGGTGACACCACCCTTATAGCAGAAAGTGAAGAAGAACTAAGGAGCCTCTTGTTGAAAATGAAAGAGGAGAGTGAAAAAGTTGGCTTAAAGCTCAACATTCAGAAAACTAAGATCATGGCATTTGGTTCCATCACTTCATGGCAAATAGATGGGGAAACAGGGGAAACAGTGACAGACTTTATTTATTTATTTATTTTTTGGCTCCAAAATCAATACAGATGGTGACTGCAGCCATGAAATTAATTAAAAGACACTTGTTCCTTGGAAGAAAAGTTATGACCAACCTAGACATCATAATAAAAACCATAGACATTACTTTGCCAACAAACATCCATCTAGTCAAAGCTGTGGTTTTTCCAGTAGTCATGTATGGATATGAGAGTTAGACTATAAAGAAAGCTGAGCACCGAAGAATTGATGCTTTTGAACTGTGGTGTTGGAATAGACTCTTGAGAGTGTCTATCCCTGCAAGGAGATCCAACCAGTCCATCTTAAAGGAAATCAGTTCTAAATATTCATTGGAAGGACCAATGGTGAAGCTGAAACTTCAATACTTTGGCCACCTGATATGAAGAACTGACTCATTGCAAAAGACCCTGTTGCTGGGAAAGATGGATGGTGGAAGGAGAATCAGATGACAGAGGATGAGATGGTTAGATGGCATCACCGACTCAATGGACATGAGTTTGGGTAAACTCAGGGAGTTGGTGATGGACAGGGAGGCCTGGTGTGCTGTAGTCAATGGGGTTGCAAAGAGTCGGACACTACTGAGCAAGTGAACTAAACTGAATGGAAGTAGAATGCGCTGGAATTTTTTTTTTCTTAAATTGGGTCTTTGTATCTATATGTAGAAAAATATTTTGTTTTCTCTTATGCTGTTACCTTCCCAGGTGATGCCAATGGTAAAGAACTCATCTGCCAGTGCAGGAGACACAAGAGGCACAGGTTCGATCCCTGGGTCAGGAGGACCCCCTGGAGAAGGGAATGGCAACCCAACCCAGTATTCTGGCCGGGAGAATCCAATGGCTAGAAGAGCCTGGTGGGCTACAGTCCATGGGGTCTCAAAGAGTGGGATACAACTGACTGACTAACATTTTTGCTGTTACTCAGTTCCAATTAAATAAAAAAAAAATCATTATTAAACGTATTATTCCTGCTGTGTGAGCTGCTAAATGCTTACTGTGATACAAGGCTCTGGAAATAATGTCATGCTGAATTTGCCCTTTTGAGGAAAAAGTAACTTCCAGACTGTGCTGAGATGAAGATATATCTCTTTCTCTCTCTCCTACCTAGCACTTCTGGACAAGTGCACAATCACCATGATACTTTTGCATGCTCCTACTGAGTAAAGCAATTTTAGGTCATTTCTCATTTAACCATGGACCTGCATCATTTTACATGTGGCTTATCAGGATCAAAAGGTAGGGCAAGGTTAGAGGAAGAAAGACAGAAAACTGAACCAGACAAGAACCCTACCTTCAAGGTAAGTGTTTGTTTATCCTACACGTATTGGATTTTATTATGGGTCTTCCCTGATGGCTCAGATAGTAAAGAATCTGCCTGCAACGTGGGAGACCTAGGTTCAATCCTTGGGTCAGGATGATACCCTGGAGAAAGGAATGGCAACACTCTCCAGTATTCTTGCCTGGAGAATTCCATGGACAGTGGAGCCTGGTGAGCTACCAGCCTATGGGGTTTCAGAGTCATACATGACTCAGTGACTGACAGTTTCACTTTCTGTGACTGAAAGACTGTAAGTTTCCGCCCATGTATGCAGTGTCTACATTCCTGCAGAGAAAAAAAACATATTTAACCATGGAAGCCAAAGTGTGTAACAGATCTAGGTGGGATATGATTTTGATTTTGGAATATGAAGTTGGATATAAATAAACTGTATGATTTCTCTCGTAAAGAAAGATTTCTCTCTTCTTTTTCTTGGAAGGCCTAAGAATCTGTCCTGTTAAACTTGATATATTCTTTGTAGTTCACACAGGCAGCTATCTCGGGTAGAAACATTTTCTGTTTTTCCTCTGTGGGCCCAGCAAATGGAAAGGCTGTTAAGGGTTGACCCAGAGTGGTGTGTGACACTGGGGACTTATGCTGTGCTAAAAGAAGAGACCCAATTATTTTCTGTAGCAAAACTCAATTTTTCCTGGCTTCATTGCTCCAAAACCAAGA
Source organism: Bubalus kerabau (assembly GCF_029407905.1). Classification (NCBI taxonomy): domain Eukaryota; kingdom Metazoa; phylum Chordata; class Mammalia; order Artiodactyla; family Bovidae; genus Bubalus; species Bubalus kerabau. Next base: position 87,681,395 of record NC_073634.1, on the reverse strand, counting down.
GTTACATGACTCATTTGGGAATTCCTTTTTCTCTAGACAAAATGAGTTTCATATTCTGGACATGATGCCCAGAGGCAATTTTCAGGATATTTGATCCGAGTTCATCGGTTGGGTATTTAGATAACTTTTCATCCTTTGGTGCCAACACAGTGGATGCAATCCCATTTGGGGAGAAGTAAAAAAACAACAAAAAAAAAAACAAAAAAACCCCACAAAATCCATTATTGATGTAAACACACATCAGGGACAGTAATTCTAAGTTTTAGTCAAAATGTGCACCATGCTTCAGGATTGATAAACCATGTTTTCAGCCATTATACCACTTTATGCAATCCTATTCCACAAAAGTAATCTATAAAATAAGTGTGATTACTTCTGTCCATTTTACAAAATGCAAATTTATCTAACAGTAGTGGTAGAAATACGTTTGGAGGAAGGAAAGAACGGATGCTTATCCTTATTAAACACTAATTATATGCTTATGCCACTATATCCTGTCTATCATTTTACTTTTCAAAAAGTCATATAACTTGTGCATTTCATCTCCCATGACTATTTTGATGATACTGAACCTAAGTTCCTAAAATGAAACTTCTTCCTTCCTGTCTTTGCACACACCTGAACCCTAGGTCATGCTGAATCTTCTGCATGGAATACAATTTCTTCCACTGGTCTATCTATTAAACTGTTCTGTTAAAGCTCAAATGTGATATCCAGATCCCATCAGATCAGATCAGTTGCTCAGTCGCAGAGTCAGTGTCTGACTCTTTGCGACCCCATGAATCACATAGCACGCCAGGCCTCCCTGTCCATCACCAACTCCTGGAGTTCACTGAGACTCACATCCATCAAGTCAGTGATGTCATCCAGCCATCTCATCCTCTGTCATCCCCTTTTCCTCCTGCCCCCAATCCCTCCCAGCATCAGAGTCTTTTTCAATGAGTCAACTCTTCACATGAGGTGGGCAAAGTACTGGAGTTTCAGCTTTAGCATCATTCCTTCCAAAGAAATCCCAGGGCTGATCTCCTTCAGAATGGACTGGTTGGATCTCCTTGCAGTCCAAGGGACTCTCAAGAGTCTTCTCCAACACCACAGTTCAAAAGCATCAAGTCTTCGGCGCTCAGCCTTCTTCACAGTCCAACTCTCACATCCATACATGCGCACTGGAAAAACCATAGCCTTGACTAGACGGACCTTTTTTGGCAAAGTAATGTCTCTGCTTTTCAACATGCTATCTAGGTTCGTCATAACTTTTCTTCCAAGGAGTAAGTGTCTTTTAATTTCATGGCTGCAGTCACCATCTGCAGTGATTTTGGAGCCCCCCAAAAATAAAGTCTGACACTGTTTCCACTGTTTCCCCATCTATTTGCCATGAAGAGATGGGACCAGATGCCATGATCTTCGTTTTCTGAATGTTGAGCTTTAAGCCAACTTTTTCACTCTCCACTTTCACTTTCATCAAGAGGCTTTTGAGTTCCTCTTCACTTTCCGGATAGATGTCCTTAAAATTCTCACAATGTATTGGACAAAAAAAAAAAAAAAAAAAAAACAATTTGATATTTCCAGTGTGTGTGTGCTCAGTCACTAAGTTGTGTCCGACTCCTTGGGACCCTGAGGACTGTAGCCTGCCAGGCTCCTCTGCCCATGGGATTTCTCAGGCAAGAATCCTGGAGTGGGTTGCCATTTTCTTCTCTAGGGGATCTTCCTGACCCAAGGATCAGACCCATATCTATATTGTAGGCGGGTTCTTTACTGTCTAAGCCACCAGGGAAGTCTCAATATTTATAGTAGAATGTAATAAATGTGCTAGGTGTTAAGTTGTGGGAAGGGAAGAGTGATTGAATCTGCCATAGTAACATATCTCACTTATGTTTCTGTTCTTAGTTTCAAACATGGCAGAAAATCTCCCAGCAATTTGTCAAGATAAATGTGTGAACTAATGCTTTCTCTGCTATGAATGATACACCCTTTGATGGCAAGCTATTAGTGCATTACACAACTCTTTCAAGAATACATGGAGGCCCTGGAAGAATGCACAGTTGTATTTTGCAAAATCTGCTTGGAGTTCTAAGTTCTGCTTAAAGAAGGCCAGAGTGTGTTTACAACTAATCTATGAGAGGTGGCAAAGCTGTAACTAGAGCAGCACCTTCCAAGGTACCTTTTCTAGATAGCCAGAGGACCTAATGCCTAAAAGCTCCCCACCTTGAAAAAGGATTCTCTTTGACCTTCTTGGGTTACATGCTTAAGTCAGAAAAAAGCAGTATTTCACTAAGATCTAATACAAATCCAGTCTTTGAGAATTCAACTTGACATTCAGCTGGTCTCAGAAGTATTCCGACACTATGTAGGACATGCGAATGTGCTATGCTATTGTTTTAAACTAGTCAAGTACATACAGAATAAAATTTAAACCTAATACTTGCAGAAGTGCCAGAGTACACTGCAGGGGTAGAGTTCCGTAAAACCCAGTTTAAAAATTCCTGAATTAGGAGATGCCCTATGCCTCCAAGATGGCATGCCTAGAGTTCACAGAAGCACAGCTTGGGCGGCAGGTTTGTACATGGAGGAAGTCTCGGTACTGCTGAAAGAATTGCACAGATCCTGACAATGAGTTCTGGGCACCATGCAGGATCTGGGTGGGTCCCACTGACACTGTAGACTCCGGGACAAAAACAAAGAAGGGTCAGAGTCCCCTCCAGTGCTTGGGGCCCAAGCAGAGGCCCTGGTTATACTGATATGCGTACAATAAAGAATTGCTACTGGCTGTACTGCAGTCTTTCCTAGTTAAGCTGAAGAAGGCACTTAGGGTGGCAACCAACTCTAATTGACAGTGTGACTCCAGGAAATTCACTTTTCTTTAGGAAAACCATTCCCCTCTCCCAAAGATGAGGACTTGGACTAAATTATTTCTTTAAAAATGATTTTGAGGCCTTGCCCCTTCTTTCTAACTGTGTATACTTGGAAATTACAAAGCCTCTTCTTCCGAGACTCTCACTTTTTTACTTACATATAACGAGGATTCAAAATTTCTACCCATCTCACACACTGTTATGAGAATATTAGTTAATGTAACCAAAGTACTTTCCATATTGTAAAGTGCTCAGTCATGTCTGACTCTTTGTAACCTCACGGACTGTAGCCTGCCAAGCTCCTCTGTCCATGTGATTTTTCAGGCAAAAATGCTGGTCGGAGTTTTCATTTTCTTCTCCGGGAGATCTTCCTGACTCAGGAAATGAACCCATGATGTCAGTGTGTCCTGCATTGGCAGGCAGATTCTTGACCTGCTGAGCCATTGGGGAAGACCCATTATAAAGCACAACTCATGTAAACGCTGAGATTTGCCTCAACCTCCTTCCAGGTTGAAAAATCAAATGTTGACTCTATGAAAAGCTTTAGTGGATGAGAATTATTTTTTTCCCACTGTTGAGTTGGCATTGCCTTGGAGGGAAGGCTTGCCACACCTTATTCCTATCCTAGAGGGCAGTGCCCCCTACCCTCAACCCCAACCAAACTGCTTTCAGGAACAGGTAAAATCCATGCAACAGGGATTTTAACCCAGACTGCTCTGCTCGCTCCTGCTCTGTGTGTGTGTGTGTGTGTGTGTGTGTTAGCTGCTCAGTCGTGTCCAACTCTTTGCGACCCCGTGGACTGTAGCCCACCAGATTCCTCTGTCCATGGAATTTCCCAGACAGGAATACTGGAGTGAGTTGCCATTTCCTCCTCCAGGGGATCTTCCCGACCCAGGGATTGAACCTGCATCTCCCATGTCTCCTGTGTTGCAGGTGGATTCTTTACCACTGAGCCACCAGGGAAACTCAAAACACTTGGTACTATGACTGCTACTTGATACAAACAAAATAAACACTATTGATTGAGTTAATGCTGTTGCTGCTCTACCTTATTGTTTTTCAACGTCATTCCCCCCCCCCCCAAACTTTAATGAGATATAATGAATACATAACATGGTGTGAGTTGAGTATGTTTATTTGGTACACCTATTGTTGCAATATGATCACCACTGTAGTGTTAGTCAACACCTTATTATGTGCCATGCTTATTTCTTTCTTGTGGTGTGAACATTTACAATTTACTCTCCTATCAGCTTTCAAGTATACAACATGCTGCTGCTGCTGCTGCTAAGTTGCTTCAGTCATGTCCAATTCTGTGCAACCCCATAGACGGCAGCCCACCAGGTTCCGCCGCCCCTGGGATTCTCCAGGCAAGGATACTGGAGTGGGTTGCCATTTCCTTCTCCAATGCATGAAAGTGAAAAGTGAAAGGGAAGTCACTCAGTTGTGTCCGACTCTTCGCGACCCCATGGACTGCAGCCCACCAGGCTCCTCCGTCCATGGGATTTTCCAGGCAAGAGTACTGGAGTGGGGTGCCATTGCCTTCTTCCACCTTCTGCCTGGAAGTTTGTAACCTTTGACCAATATCTCCCCAATCTTCCCCAGCCCACCCTTCAGCCCTGACAATCACTGTTGGAGTTTCCATTTCTATGAATTTCGGTTTATTTGTTTTTGAGATTCCAGCTATAAGTAACACCACACAGTGTTTGTTTTCTATTTCAGAATTATTTCACTTGGCATCATGTCCTCTAGGTCCATTTATATTGTAGCAAATAGCAGGATTTCCTTATTTCTCATGTGAATCATGACACTTTTGCAGAAAATAGAGAATTGATTTCTTAATTTATATATATACTTCTGCTTCTTTATTGGGAAAAAAAAGCTTCAAGAAATGTTCTTTTCCTCTTTGTCTCTTCTGATGCTAATCAAATGGATCCTGTTTCCTCTCTAGCATAAATGTTTTCTCTCTCTTGCCTTCAAGGGTAAAAATAGAATATACACGAAACAGTAATTTATTAACAAATCCTTTAGAATTTCCCACCGTGGGGCTGATGCAACTCTGTTGTGCCCCATGATTGACACAGATATGCCCAGATGTATCCAGGATTTAGTCTCTTGCTCCAAGTTCCCTGAGTACTGAAACTGGGCAATCATCAGACATGCCCCAGTATTCATTGCTTCTGGGTATTCTGGGGGAAATATGTCTCTTCCCCAAATTTCCTCAATCTTTGAAAGGCAAAACAAAGACAAGTACAACACTGTTTCTCTAAGACATTAAATCAAATGTACTCTTTTTTATTGTGGTAATACAAGATTCCAAAAAGATTTGCTTAATAATTAAAAAATGAAATATTAGTGCTATGCAGCAAAGTGTACTTCTGTCAGTAATAGAAACGACAGCTGTCAGGCTGTATTAAAGATAATATAGAGAACTTGTGTTCTTTTTTGGTAAAAAATAAAGTATAGAATGGGGCTTCCCAGGTGGCTCTGCCTGCAATGAGGGAGACCCAGGTTTGATTCTTGGGTCGTAAAGATCCCCTCTAGAAGAGAATTTCAAATCCACTCCAGTATTCTTGCCTGGAGGAGCCCACGGACAGAGGATCCTGGCAGACTACAGTCGATAGCATTGCAAAAAGTTGGACATGACTGAAGCAACTTAGCATGTACGAAGTATACAAAAGATACTTCTATAATACCAGCTTGTTTATAAATTGATAATCACAACTTATAGACCGAATGAGTTCTTGGAATCTCCATTCAGGTTAGAAATCTGAATCATAAAGCATGAATTTCTTTCCAGATGCAAGAAGGATCCTAAATAAATTAATAGTCAACCTTTTTTTTTCTTTTTTTAAAATTTATTTTAATTGGAGGCTAATTACTTTGCAATATTGTATTGGTTTTGCCATACATCAACATGAATCTGCCACGGGTGTACACATGTTCCTAATCTTGAACCCCCCCCTCCCACCTCCCTCCCCATACCATCCCTCTGGGTCATCCCAGTGCACCAGCCACAAGTATCCTGTATCCTGCATCAAACTTGGACTGGTGATTCATTTCTTATATGATATTATACATGTTTGAATGCCATTCTCCTAAATCATCACCCCCTCCTCTCCCACAGAGTCCAAAAGACTGTCCTATATATCTGTGTCTCTTTTGCTATCTCGCACACAGGGTTATCATTACCATCTTTCTAAATTTCATATATATGTGTTAGTATACTGTATTGGTGTTTTTCTTTCTGGCTTACTTCACTCTGTATAATAGGCTCTAGTTTCATCCACCTCATTAGAACTGATTCAAATGTAATCTTTTTAATGGCTGAGTAATACTCCATTGTGTATATGTACCACAGCTTTCTTATCCATTCATCTGCCGATGGACATCATATTCAACCTTTGTGTTTAAGAATTTCTAATATATTTATGTGGTCATTTTTACTGTTAAACATTTTAGAACCTAGCATTTTTGAGAGATGTGCTAAATATAGCATGAAGCACTTCGGGTAGTTTGAGTATAGTTGCTGAGCTCCACATACTAAATAGAAAAGGGAGATATCTGAGCTCCTAGATTAGACCAGGAAATACTGGAATTATCAGGAAAGATATGAGCCTATCAGTCTGGGACTTTTGATTCTGGCCCTTTCTGGCCATATATGACTTTTATCTATAAAAAGAAATCCCTTAAAATGGAGTGGTGAGAGAGAGAAAATGTCTTGCTTTATTGACTTTTCTTTCTTCCTGTTCCCAGATTTTGGAACTGATTAAGGTTCACCTCGACTTCCCGAGTGGCTCAGCAGTAAAGAATCCACCTGCAATGCTAGGAGACTCAGGAGACACAGGGTTTGATCCCCGGGTCAGGAAGATCCCCTGGAGAAGGCCATGGTGACCCACTCCAGTATCGTTGCTGGGAAAATCCCATGGATGGAGGAGCCTGGACATGGTGTCTTAAAGAGTCACGCTTGACTGAAGCAACTGAGCACAACACAGCACAGGATTCACCTATAAGAGGATGAGATGGTTGGATCACCAACTCAATGAACGTGTTTGAGCAAACTCTGGGAGACAGTGAAGGACAAGGAAGGCTGGCATGCTACAGTCCATGGGGTCACAAAGAGTCGGACAGGACTTAGTGACTGAACAATAAAGGATTCACTACGTCTAGTTGTCTGTATAGACCTTTATTTGTTTCTAACTTAATTTTTGACAAACTGACATATATATAATTGTTTGCAGGCACCAGTATGATCATGGTATATGCAAAGCTATTATTATCATTTTACATTTTTTCACTTTTCCTGAAACTCCCCCTCCACTTCCCAACTCTAGACTTTCCCTTCACTACAAACCAGATAGCATATGTATTATATATGTACACATGTATGCATATAATACATAAGTTGAAGCTTATAAATGATTTTTCAGAGTGAAGCCATATTATATACACTTTCCTTTTACAATTTTTCTTTAATATCTACATGGCATTCAATATTCTTCTGGTGACTGTGGCATGATTTATTCTGACAATCTCCAGGTGATGGACTTTCACTGGTTTTCTAAATTTTCCCTCTACAAAAAATGTTTTAATAACAATTCTATTATGTATACCCTGACATGTTTGTGTTTTCATTTAGTGGAATAGATTCCCGTGAGTGAGATTGCAGGGTCAAAGGAAATGTTTACTTTTATATTTTCCCAAATGTAGTAAGATTGTTGTCTAAAAACTCTGTAACAATTCACACTTCTGTCAAATGTATGAAGGGGATATTTCTGCCACTATTGTGTATGGTTTAACATTAAAATGGTCACTAGTCTTTTAAATATAAGGAGATACATAATTGCTACTTTGATTCGCACATCCTTGGATACTAGTGACTTTAATTATCTTCTCATATATGCACTCACCTTCTGGATATGGTCTCTTGTTTGTTTCTAGACTCCTTTTTTTTCACCTGAATCCAGAGTGTCTTTAATTTCAAAATGAGACTTGTTCCTATTAACTGCATAGCAACTGGGCATCTGTGAGATATGTCTACAATAGGAAGAAAGGACCTAGAGAACATGTCTCAGGACAGAAGTTAAAGGAAAAAATGACCTTTATTGTTTTCATAATTCTTTTAGTCAAGCCTCTTCTGTAAATAAGTTAAAAGAGTAAACATGCCACCTGCTCTGGTATCTATGGTTCAACCTATTACAAGGGAAACATAAATAGACTCAATGCTTTAATTGATAAATAGACGGCATTTAAAGCATGAAATTTTAGTTCAGTTTTTTTTTTTTTTTATTTGATACTAGAGTGGACCCTGGATATCTGATATGGAACCTGTCCTCCACCTAAAGCCACATTTCTGGAATCCTTTGAACTTACTGTAAGAAGGAGACTGAAACAATTCAGCTTAGGCTACTTTAGGACCAGGAGAAGAACCAGAAGACTGATACCAGCTCCAGCTTCCCTGTACACCTGATCTCATGATTACCATGGTGTCCTTTGGATAGCTGGTTCAATAGCAAATTAAGAAGAAACCCACCTGGGTGGCTGTAGCCATCACCCTCACTGACGCCTTCTCTGGACAAGTTTCTGTGGTCAGGCGGGGCTCAGCCTCTGGTTCACAAGTAGTGTGAGGTTACACTGACAACAGATGTGACAGAATTTGGTCATATTTATTATTAGCATTAAGATGAATCATACTCATTGCTCTTTGATCAGGATATGGTGAACAGAACTGGCTCAAACATGAGGTCCTTGGGGGTAAGAGAATAGAGCCATATCAAAGTTATTAGACACACGTAGAAAGCACCAGGGTTTCACTAGTGGCTCAAATGGTAAAGAATCTGCCTGCAGTGCAGGAAACTGGGTTCAATCCCTAGATCAGAAGGATCCTCTGGAGAAGGGAATGGCAACTCACTCCAGTATTCTTGCCTGGAAAACCGCATAGGCAGAAGAGCCTGATGGGCTACTGTCCATGGGGTGGCAAAGAGTCAGACAGGACTGGGTGACTAACATTCACTTTTTTTCAGAAAACGGCTAAGCTAAGGGGTGGGTGATGGCTAAGTCAAGTAGGAATTAAAGCACAGGACTTTCTCCAGCTCAGTGCTCTGCGGTCAGTTCCATATCTCCATTTGCTCATATGGAAGATATATCCATCCTTTCCCTGGTACCCTCTGCTACCACGTTCCTTCTCTTCAAAGCAATCATGCTTTAATCAGGATAACCTGACAGGTAAGGGGATCCTTCATTCTAGTGTGGCACTCACAGCAATGGAGGGACTAAGGCATTTCAGAAAAACAAACCAAAGGACTTTGTTGATCCTCCCAGAAGAAGTGCTTTTGCTGAGTCTTGAATATGGAGTGGACATTCAACAGGGCAGATGGAAAGGAAACCTCTCAGGTGTGTGCAGAGCCCTGGGTGTGGGCCACATCCTAGGTAATGACCTCCCACAGCCCTCTTCACCTCCCCAAGCATCAGTGTCCTTGTCTCTTATGTGTATAACATTCATCTATTGTGACCCCTTGCTGGCTAATAACCAAGTAGGTTATCACACGTGAAATCACATTTTAAAGCTCTATTGATGACAGTGAAGATGATTTTCACTGGGTTCTGAAAGTGTGGCTCAGTAAATAGTGAGGAATTTGATTGTTTACTTTTTGAAACCATAGCTTAGTGCTGGGTGCTGAAAGAAGTCCACGTCTCAAAAATAATACACCTGCTTCTCCAAGGGAAGGCAAAGAGATGGTTTTGTAAACACACTTAAGCTGTTCTTATTTGTAATTTAAACGAAGCTCTTCTTGGGCCTCCTCTTTCTTCCTTCACCTGGACATCAGCTGACCTCCCTACCCTCTCTTGTTCCGCCTCCTTCTCTTAGCACCTAATATGTAGATGGTGCTGAGGATGAAGACTTGAACTCCTTGCTTTGTATACATTGCAGGTGACCAAGGTTCTCTATAAAATTATATAGACGCTATAGTTGTGCACAAATTATAGATGAGAAAGTCTAAAAGGTTTAAACCATTTTTCTAAAGCCCATGCCCAGGTCCAGCAGTTTGGTTTGGGCCCCTGTACGTGACCAGGTTGCCTTATTGCCTTCAGGTATGGTTTGTATGCAGCACGTGTTCAGCTTTACAATGCTTAAATTTTCTGCCCTTCCAAAGGAACAACAAATCATCCAGACAGCAATTAAGATGCTTTTATGACCACTGAATGCAGTGCAGTGGTGGCATCAAGGAAGAGCTGGCACAAGGATAGTAAGGATGACTTACCATGACTTTGCTTGTCCCCTCCCATGTCTCCATACCCAAATCAACATCTCACACTGTGCAGGACACCTTCCATCTCCCATGCTGTCAGGTGTCTGCTATTAAATCTTTCCTCTAAAGAAAACCTGCCACAATCATTGCATGATTTATCAACCTGGAAAATCATCGGAGTAAAGTGCAGTGAGCAGGAGACCTGGGGTGTATGACATGGGTTCAGGTGAAGGCCCCCTCTTGTCTATTGTGGGACTGTGTTAGTTTCCCAAGGCTTCCTTAGCAAAGTACTGTAACCTGGGTGGCTTAAAGCAAGTATTCTATCACAGATCTGGAGGTGCCAAGTCCAAAATCAAGGTGTAGCAGGGCCATGCCTTCTCTCAGTTTCTGGCTGTTACCATGGTCCTTGACATTTCTTGTTTTGCAACCATGTAACTCCAGTCTCTGCCTCGATAGCCGTGTGAGTCTTCCCTCTGTGTGTATGTTTCTTCTGATGCTGTTGTCCTCTCCATATGAATCTGTCCTCACACCGAGTTTTCCCTTCTTATGAGGACCCCAGTAATGTCAGATTAAGAACATATTCTAGCACGATCTCATCTTAACCCAATTACACCTGCAAAAACCCTATTCCTGAGTAAGGTCAAATTCACAGGTCCTGAGGGTCATGAGCTCCACATGTCATTTTGGGGGACACAATTTAATCTATAATGGGGGCATTATAAAATAAACATTTTCTCCTTATCATTTAACACAGTTCTAGAAAGAGGGGTTTTCAGGCCAGGTGATCTCTGATTTCCTTTCCAAATCTAAACAGACCATGACTCTGACACTTAGGAGAATAAGGATATTTTTGTAGTCTGAAGAGTTTGTTTTAATTGAAAGAAAAGATAAAAATACACTATGAGGGCACACGTGCATGCATACACACACACCAGGCTTCAGAGAGCACAGTTTGAAGCATGCAGTGTGCCGATGGAGTCAGAAAAGAGCTCTTCAATATTTCAAGTCCACAGTGAATTGCTGGAAGCCTATATACTGCCTTGTTGCAGAGGTCACCTACTAAACAGCTTACAGGAGTTTTGTTTGCCCAAAGATTAATTTAGAGATTAACCAGGTGACTTTGCAGTGGCCCCTGAAGGCTTTTCATGAAAGCTCATAAAACACATTTGTGGGTGGTTGTTAATGTTTATGAGTGTGTGTGTCTGTGTTCAACCACATTCCTAGGTCTACAGAAACAGATCTGCATGATCCCTTAGCTTTCTTCTTCTTGAGATTTCATTATCTGAATAATTTCCTAAAGACTAAAAAACAAAGTATTTTAGGGGTACAACCACCTCTATGTCAGATGACAACCACCTGGTATATTAAACACCTCGCTACAGACAATGGGAGTTTATTTTTAGTGTTTTCAATGGCTATATACCAGCGTGTATACTCAGAGAAAAACAAAATCCAAGGATTTACAACAGGGAGTTTATTCCAGTTATTGTGTTTTTCTCTTCGTGGGGGAGGACTTAGAGGAAAATTGCAGATACCAGAGAGGAGGAAGAACTAGAATATGCTGCATTTACATAGACTCAGGGAGGACACTGATATTTGTAGTCATTTTTACATGACAGGAGCTTTGCGTAGCTCATCTCATTGGAGCCTATAGGAACATTTTCTTATTGTTTCCATTTTACAGAAGAATGACTTGAGGCTTCTGAACTTTCGTCACTTGCCTCTGATTAAAGGAGATTAAAGGAGTGGTAGGAAATGGAGCAAGGATTTGAAATGAGATTTGGTAGACTCAAAATCCCTATGCAGTTGTCTCTAAGCCATGATGTATGTGTGTGTGTAGGGTGTGTGTGTATGTGTGGTATGTATGTGTGTATACATGTGGTGTGTGTACATATGGTGTGTGTGTGTGTGCATGGGGGTGTGTGTGTGTGTGGTGTGTATGTGTGGTATGTGTGGTATGTGTTTGTGTGTGTATGAAGAGATATAGGGAATAATTATCCCCCAAAGGAGTTTTGTTAGAGAACTTAAAACTTTCTAGTTTCTTTCTTGCTCCACATATTCATCTTAGGTTCCCCCTTGTGAAATGTTTAGAGCTTAAAAGCTTAAGTTTGATAACTGGATAATGAATGGCTGGATCGTGGGTTAGAAAAGAGGTTCTCGGCATTTATATTCAGGTTTTCCAGAGAAACAGAACTAGTAGGATATGTGCATTTGTGAACAAACATAATATATAAATAAATATACATTCTGTTGTAATCAGTCTCCTGATATAAACGTGAATCACATCCAAAAATATCCTCATTGAAACACCCAAAACAATGCTTGACCAACCATCTGGGCATCCTGTGGTCCAGTGAAACTGGCACATAAAATTAACCACCACAGCATTGGTGAACACTTCTTTTTGGAAAAAAAAATGAAGCTCAATTTGCCAAAATGAATAAAGCTTAATCTCATTTGGACCTAAAGGGAATATAGATACAACCTGAATACTAAGAAAAGACTACACAGTTTCTGCAACAAATCTCTTTTCCCCTTCACATCTGATTAAAGTTCTCTGAAGTTCTCCGTAAGCATCATATCCCACTGTTTCTTCCCATTTGTCCTATGTGCTAAAAATGCCAGAATACTCGGCTCCCTGAACACCCCAGGTGGCCATGCACTCACACGCCACCGAGCCTTTGAGCCTGCTGTGTCCTCTGCATCAAGTGACCTTTCTTGCCCCGTTCTCCACCCAGGAGTAACTGACCCAACTTTCAAAGGCTGGTGTATACAGCATCTCCTCTGGGAAGTTTTTACCAGCCCTTTGACCAACAACATTGCCCTGTTCCCCTATTTGATCAGAGAATAGTCTTCAGATCACTAGCAAGCATCTGGCCTGACTCTTTGCTTGCAGCAGGCTCACTGTCGATATCCACAACCCATCAATCAATAGCCATTGTACTAACTGCTCCAGCTGCTTCTGCAAGAATCCCTTGGTGCTTTCTCATTTTGCTTCCAGCTCTCTCCCTTTGATTCATGTCTCAGCCCATTCTTGCTTTTGCTTCTGCTTTACTTTGTGTTGGCTTCCTCAGCAACTCAGTGGGAAAATAAAAATCCACAGGACAATGCAGGAGACACGACAGATGTGGTTTTGATTCCTGGGTTGGGAAGATCCCCTGGGGAGAAAATAGCAAACCACTCCAGTATTTGTGTCTGGAAAATTCCATGGACAGAGGAGCCTGGCGGGCTTTGGTCCATAGGGCTTTAAAGAATCAGAAATGACTGAGCATTCATGCACAGTACTGTATGTTGGTATTTGTCTTTCCTGATTTTAACTTCTGAGTTAAGAAGAACTGTTATTTTCTATATTCCTGCACTATTCTGGGTAACTTTGAAGAGCACCCTCCTGGAAGACCAAATTCCCACAAAGGGCCTCTTCACCCTTGTATGTGTGGATTCACTAAGAATTCCTCACTATCTGCTCAGGCTATGTAATTATTTCTCTCCTCTTGGATAGTGAGCTCTTCTCCTGTAGAAATTATACCTTATTCATCTTTGAACTGCTGGTGATTTCCTTATGCCCAGCATGTTTTATATGGCTGGTAAATATGTTATATGAATCAGTGAATACAATTAAATACATCTTTATCTTGAGTGTCCTCCTTGCTCCTCTTAACTTCTAAATTCTTACTATCTTTTTAGTGTTAATTCTAGTCTTGGATTACCCCAGCTGGAGCTAATTTATTTTTAACTGGGTTCCTAATTCCCATAGAAACCAGATGGTATACATCTTACTGTGTGTTTATATGCTATGTCTCTCACTGAAGCTCCATAAACCTGAATCACAAATCTGGAGAACCAGGAGGATCATTGTCCAAAGGCTGGAGAATGTACATGTCTCAGCTCATGCAGAGAGAGTTAATTTGCCTTCCCTCCACCTTTTTGTTCTAGTCAGTTCCTTACCAAGGTGGGTAAAGTTCACCCACTTTGTGGAGGGCCATTTGCTTTACTCAGTTCACCCATTCAAATGCTAGCCTCTTCTGGAAACACTTCACAGACATACACAGAAATAATGTTTTGTCTGCTAAATGGGCATCACTTAACCTGGTCAAGTTGACACAGAAATTAATTATCATGCAGGCAAATGGGTAGGCTAGGATTCCAGAGTCCTAGGGATTAAGTGGTAGTGACCAAATCCGAAGGAATACACTGAAGACTTCAGCGGTCCACTTTCTCCAAGTCCTCTGCTTTCAACATCTAATGTGTTGTTTAGTCACTAAGTCATGTCAGACTCTTTGTGACCCCATGGACTGTGTGGCCCACCAGGCTCCTCCTCTGTCCATGAAACTTTCCACGTAAGCGTATTGGAGTGGGTTGCCATTTCCTTCTCCAGGGGATCTTCCTGAACCAGGGATTGAACGCGCATCTCCTGCATTAGCAGGTGGGTTGTTTATCACTGAGCCATCAGGAAAGCCACTCTACATCCCCATCTAAGAACGTGCAACCCAAATACCAAGCCTGCATGCCACATCTAAGACCTGATGCAGACAAATAAATAAATAAATATTTAAAAATGAAGTTTTAAGCAAGTTAGAGGAAGCAGAAATCGTGCAAATTCATTCCCTACAATCTTTTTCTTCACTCTTCAGAATTTTCCATTACATTTACTCTATGTCCATGACAGGAAAATGAAACTAAAGCTATGAATAACAGTAGCCTGAGGTAGAAAAGTAAATATTATTCCTTTGGGTGGCACATTTTTTCAATTTTATTACCAATTTTATTCACTCACCAGCTTCTTGCTTTCAGAGCAACATCCATTTCTTTCAGATCCTTATTCTGTTTGTCTATGTTTTTTTAATAATGCTATTATGAGGTACAGCTTTAAGTGTTTATTAAATATTTTAAAACACAGATTGGTGTAATTTAATTGAAAAATGTTGGCATTTCTCTATAAAATTAGTGAACTGCCTTTAATGATTTGTCTTCTCAAATTGCCTTGGGGAGGAAAAAAGTGAGAAAGCATTCCTATTTTCCTTGCAATGTTACAATTTAAAATCAGTCCAGTATTTGTGTGATCAAATTTGTAATAATCTGTCACTACTGGCAGAAAAGAAGATTAAAGGATTCAATTTATTACAAAGAACAAAAGTGTGATATCTCCTCCCTCCATAGAAATAATACAAAATTCTAGAGTTGTTTTGATATCATTCTCATATTTCTGCTACAATGATATACTTTGAAGGAGGAATTCTATCTATTCACAGTATCCACAATGAAAATTCAATTCCTCAGAATCAGAAACTCTATATATTCCCTAATTCTCTGTTATGGGCTTTGTGGGTAGAACTCTCCTTAAAACTTCAACTTGACTGGAAGATCATTCTCTCCCTCTTGTTGGGAAGAGCTGACTATCTGTCCACTCATGGTTTAGCTCGTTGAGAAGGTCAAGGAGTGAGAGAACATTGCTCCATCTCGTGAATTTATGGACAGTATTCTCCACACAAAAATTAAATGAGATGTTAAGGCCTTAAATAGATAACTGCAGTAAACCTCTCTATGTTATCAAGAATTAACTGTTAATAGATGGCAGAAAGTAAAGATTTGGCCTGCTTGTCTGGTTCTGGCAGTAATTAACTGCTTACTTACTCCAACATATATTCAGTGCTTGAGATAATTGGAAAGATACAGAGGCCTTCTCGCTGGTCTCTCTCCATAAATATCCCTCCACAGCTGCTGAAAGACATATAAATGTGTCTGTTTCTTTTTGTTCCACTCTACATGAAGAGAAATATGTTCATGAACATAGTTTGAAGGACAGGGGAATTAGGGTCCAATTCAGCCTTAATATTTTTTTCTTCTCCACAAAAAATATCTTTCCTGAGTATACCAAAACTTATTTATAGATTTGGTGTCAAAGGCCATCTTTATTATTTTTTAAAGTGGTGGGCCTTTAGTTTAATGGTGTCAATTCCTGTCAAATTAAACTATTGTTTAAATAAAATTCTAATCACAATCTCGACAAGGTTTTTTTCACCGAATGTGTCTACAGACTCTGAAATACATATGGATGCATAAGCACTCAGGATGAATCAAAGTTGTTGAAAGGAAAATAATGAGGGAGAACTTTTTCTATTATAAAGAATTCACAGGAAGCACCTCTGATTAAATTAGTGGAATAGAGAGAGGACATAGGCAGAGTAGAAAGGAATACAGTAAAAGAATTGGAAACAGACCCACTGATAGATGGTAATTTCATATAGACAGATCATCTATGTCAGGTATGGAATCAAAAGCCAATGGACTGAACATGGGGCACTTAATAAGTGATCATGACAGTTGACTTTGAAAATGAAAAAAAATGCAAAAACTAGATCTCAACCTTAGGTCATATCCTAAAGTATATTCTGAGGATGATTAAATTCCTAAATATAAAAAGTAAATCTTTAAAATTTTAAAAGGGAATATATTAGATCTTTTATAATAGTGAAAAAGAAAAACAGTAGCAAATCACCTTACATGAAAAGGCAACTGGCAGACATGCATAAAATAGTTGCATGCATACCCCTCTTAACAAATTAATATTGAGAATATATAAAGAAGCTCCTAAAATGAATGAGAAAATATAAATCTTAATATTCTGTTTTTATACAATGTATTTCACTTCAGCTAATCAATTAGGGAAAATGTATTTGGGCATGTGAATAAGGGGTCCAGAGGTACTGTAGGCTATATCACAGTTAGACTGAAGGATTTCAATGATGGCAACCAGCTCTGCCCTCCTCACTTTAAAATAGATTCTGTACTTGGTAAGCAAGATGGCTGATGTCATCCATCTCCCGTCCTGCCAGTTTATTGACTTCAGTAGGAAAGAAATCTCTCCCAGTAGGTATACAAGAAAAATCCCAGGGTTATTCCAACTGGTATTTAGTCATGTCCCTAAGGCAACCCACTCCAGTGTTCTTGCCTGGAGAATCCCAAGGACGGGGGAGCCTCATGGGCTGCCGTCTGTGGGGTCACACAGAGTCAGACACGACTGAAGCGACTTAGCAGCAGCAGCTATCTATTAACCATTCATGATAGCAGCGATGCTAAAGTCCTCTGACAAACCGCCTCTTAGCAATGTGCCCTTCCTTGCAGTTGATGGAGGGAAAGGGCAGAATCAGGACCTTCCAGACAAGAAGGAACTGAGCCTCCAGTGAAAAGAGTGACTGAGTGAACAAAGTAGGTTTCCACTACGAGGAAGTCACACACATACAAATAAGATCTCAAGTTTTGACTCATATTCTTAGCTTGTAATTATATTAAAAACACAAAAATGAATAAATAAGATAGTAAAGAAATGAAACTTTATATTACAAATTTCCCAGCTATTGTAAGCTAAAATGAGAACAACTTTCTCACCTATTGAGTCAATGGGAAGACTAAAATTGTATATTATTATTTAATAATAATGTCTCTTATTCAAAGTCAACATCCATTCTTAAACAATTTTTAGAAACACATTTGGTGCAAATTATCAGTTTATAGACAAATATGTATCAACCAGCAATAATATGAAAGTTATTCTTTTGGGGTTTTTTGTGAATTTTTAAAAATTTATTTCTTTTTATTAGAAGGATAATTGCTTTACAGTATTGTGCTGGCTTCTGCCAAACATCAACATGAATCAGCCATAGTATAAACATGTCCCCTCCCTCTTGAAACTCTCCCCGCTTCCCTCTCCATCTCACCCCTCTAGGTTGTCACAGAGGCCCGGTTTGAAGTCTTTGAAAGTGAAAGTGAAAGTGAAGTCGCTCAGTTGTATCCGACTCTTCGAGACCCCATGGACTGCAGCCTACCAGGCTCCTCCACCCATGGGATTTTCCAGGCAAGAGTACTGGAGTGGGGTGCCATTGCCTTCTCCGTCGGATAGAGGACGTATCAGATATTATACTGATAAGAACAGATACTACACTTGATCTTAGCCAAAAGGCCGAGAAGCGAGTCATACAGCAAATTCCCATTGGCTATCTATTTTACATATGGTAGAGAATAACATGGAAACACATATTACCATATTCTTTAAGTTTTTGTGCAGACTGAAGGAATATGAGGCCACAGTCTAAGTCCTAAGTGAGTTTCAGTAATATATGGGAAAAGAATAAGATATGTGGATATGGAAATTTACTTTCACTTTCACACTTTAATAGATAAGATACATACAAAGAGAGAAGCCATAAAGAAACTATAAACAAGGGGTTTCCAGATTCAGTAGGGACTCTGCTCACCTCACCAAAAGGCCAAACATCACTCTTCACTCAGGCCTGTCCCAGCTAGGGACAAGAACTGCATGTTCCAGCCAAGAACTGACATAGCAGAAGAGAGTCCTGAACAGTTGGGCATTTGTGCTAATGTGAGACGAATTTGGGAGGGTGTGACATCAGTTTTAACTACGTTTTTTCTTTCAATATAAAATGTTATAGAACCTTTTGAATTCTCAGAAGAATAATTTTTTAGTATTGAAATCATTTGGTTGGTGTCTCGGGCACCGAGGTTTTCATTTTCATGAGGTTTTGAATTTATGCCAGCCATATTTCAGGTGCTATGATTCCTAATTTAAGGACTTTATTTTCATTCATTCATTTTCCATAGCATCGTTCGTATCCATTCAGTGCAGGGCTTCCCTCATAGCTCAGTTGGTAAAGAATCGCCTGCAATGGCAAGAGATCCCAGTTTGATCCCTGGGTCAGGAAGATCCCCTGGAGAAGGGATACGTTACCCACTCCAGTACTCTTGGGCTTCCCTGGTGGCTCAGCTGCTAAAGAATATATCTGCAATGCAGGTGACCTGGGTTCTATCCCTGGGTTGGGAAGATCCTCTGGAGAAGTGAAAGGCTAGCCCACTCCAGTATTCTGGCCTGAAGAATTCCAAGGACTGTATAGTCCATGGGGTCACAAAGAGTTGGACATGACTGAGCAACTTTCATTTTAGGAATATTTGGATCTATGAAGAGAAGAATTTCCTTATAGTCAGTGGAATTGAGGAAGGCTTAATAGGCTGTAATATCCGGCACTTAAATACTGAGCAAAATCTCTAAATATAGGTAAGACTGTCACAGACTTCTGGCCAGAAAGAGCACTGTCAGTAGGTAAGGATCTGGAAAAATGGAGAATGGGGCATCCTTTATCAAAGCTGGAATTCTGTTCATCTCTCTCTCACTCTAGGACTTCCTACTGCTGTTGTTTATTCGCTAAGTTGTGTCTGACTCTTTGCGACCCCCTGGACTGCAGCATGCCAGGCTCATCTGTCCTCCACTATCTCAAATTCATGTCCATTGAGTTGTTGATGATATCTAACCATCTCATCCTCTGCTTCCCCCTTCTCTTTTTGCCTTCAATCTTATTCAGCACCAGGGTCTTTTCCAATGAGTGGGCTCTTCGCATCAGGTGGCTGAAGTATGGGAGCTTCAGCTTTAGCATCACTCCTTCCAGTGAATATTCAGGGTTGATTTCCTTTAGGATTGACTGGTTTGATCTCCTTGTGTCTGGTACTTAAATAACAAAGAGCATACTGGGCTTATTGTCACTTTTTGTCTCTGTTTCTCTTCCTTCTTTCATACATATGTCTTCTTTGGGAAATGTCTTTTTATTTTTTTAAATTATTTATTTATTTATTTTTACTTTACAATATTGTATTGGTTTTGCCATACATTGACATGAATCCGCCATGGATGTACATGT
The DNA here is from genome assembly GCF_029407905.1 of Bubalus kerabau. NCBI lineage: Eukaryota > Metazoa > Chordata > Mammalia > Artiodactyla > Bovidae > Bubalus > Bubalus kerabau. The sequence goes on along the minus strand of NC_073634.1, from coordinate 87,661,592 downwards.
GTTCCCCATCCTGAAACCCCCCTCCCTCCTCCCTCCCCATCCCATCCCTCTGGGTCATCCCAGTGCACCAGCCCTGAGCACCCTGTATCATGCATTGAACCTGGGCTGGCAATTCATTTCACATATGATAATATACATGTTTCAATGCCATTCTCCTAAATCATCCCACCCTTTCCCTCTCCCACAGAGTCCAAAAGACTGTTCTATACATCTGTGTCTCTTTTGCTGTCTTGCATACAGGGTTATCCTTACCATCTTTCTAAATTCCATATATATGTGTTATTATACTTATTGGTGTTTTTCTTTCTGGCTTACTTCACTCTGTATAATAGGCTCCAGTTTCATCCGCCTCATTAGAACTGATTCAAATGTATTCTTTTTAATGGCTGAGTAATACTCCATTGTGTATATGTCCCACAGCTTTCTTATCCATTCATCTGCTGATGGACATCTAGGTTGCTTCCGCATCCTGGCTATTATAAACAGTGCTGCAATGAACATTGGGGTACACGTGTCTCTTTCAATTCTGGTTTCCTTGGTGTGTATGCCCAGAAGTGGGGTTGCTGGGTCGTATGGCAGTTCTATTTCCAGTTTTTTAAGGAATCTCCACACTGTTCTCCATAGTGGCTGTACTAGTTTGCATTCCCACCAACAGTGTAAGAAGGTTGCCTTTTCTCCACACCCTCTCCAGCATTTATTGCTTGTAGACTTTTGGATAGCAGCCATTCTGACTGGCATGAAATGATACCTCATCGTGGTTTTGATTTGCATTTCTCTGATAATGAGTTATGTTGAGCATCTTTTAATGTGTTTGTTAGCCATCTGTATGTCTTCTTTGGAGAAATGTCTATTTAGTTCTTTGGCCCATTTTTTGATTGGGTTGTTTCTTCAATATCTGCAAATCAATCAATGTAATAAACCACATTAACAAATTGAAAAATAAAAGCCATATGATTATCTCAATAGATGCAGAGAAAGCCTTTGACAAAATTCAACATCCATTTATGATAAAAACCCTCCAGAAAGCAGGAATAGAAGGAAATTACCTCAACATAATAAAAGCTATATATGACAAACCCACAGAAAACATTATCCTCAATGGTGAAAATTTGAAAGCATTTCCCCTAAAGTCAGGAACAAGACAAGGGTGTCCACTCTCACCACTACTATTCAACATAGTTTTGGAAGTTTTGGCCACAGCAATCAGAGCAGAAAAAGAAATAAAAGGAATCCAAATTGGAAAAGAAGAAGTAAAACTCTCATGTTTGCAGATGACATAATCCTCTACGTAGAAAACCCTAAAGACTTCACCAGAAAATTACTAGAGCTAATCAATGAATATTCAACCTAGATCAATGACCAACCTAGATAGCATATTGAAAAGCAGGGACATTACTTTGCCAACAAAGGTCTGTCTAGTCAAGGCTATGGTTTTTCCAGTGGTCATGTATGGATGTGAGAGTTGGACTGTGAAGAAAGCTGAGCACTGAAGAACTGATGCTTTTGAACTGTGGTGTTGGAGAAGACTCTTGAGAGTCCCTTGGACTGCAAGGAGATCCAACTAGTCCATTCTAAAGGAGATCCGTCTTGGGTGTACTTTGGAAGGAATGATGCTAAAGCTGAAACTCCAGTACTTTGGCCACCTCATGCGAAGAGTTGACTCATTGGAAAAGACTCTGATGCTGGGAGGCATTGGGGGCAGGAGGAGAAGGGGAAGACAGAGGATGAGATGGCTGGATGGCATCACCGACTCGATGGACGTGAGTTTGAGTGAACTCCGGGAGTTGGTGATGGACAGGGAGGCCTGGCATGCTGCAGTTCATGGGGTCACAGAGTCAGACACGACTGAGTGACTGAACTGAACTGAACTGAATCAATGAATATAGTAAAGTTACAGGATATGAAATCAACACACAGAAATCCCTGCATTCCTATACACTAATAATGAGAAAATAGAAAGATAAATTAAGGAAACAATTCCATTCACCATTGCAATGAAAAGAATATAATACTTAGGAATATATCTACCTAATGAAACAAAAGACCCATATATAGAAAACTATAAAACACTGGTGAAATAAATTAAAGAGGACACTAATGATGGAGAAATATACCGTGTTTGTGGATTGGAAGAATTAATATAGTGAAAGTGAGTATACTACCCAAAGCAATCTATAGATTCAATGCAATCCCTATCAAGCTACCAATGGTATTTTTCACAGAGCTAGAACAAATAATTTCATAATTTGTATGGAAATACAAAATACCTCGAATAGCCAAAGCAATCTTGAGAAAGAAGAATGGAACTGGAGGAATCAACCTGCCTGACTTCAAGCTCTACTACAAAGCCACAGTCATCAAGACAGTATGGTACCGACACAAAAGCAGAAATATAGATCAATGGAACAAAATAGAAAGCCCAGAGATAAATCCATGCACCTATAGACACCTTATCTTTGACAAAGGAGGCAAGAATATACAAAGGAGAAAAGACAATCTCTTTAACAAGTGGTGCTGGGAAAACTGGTCAACCACTTGTAAAAGAATGAAACTAGAACACTTTCTAACACCATAGTGAGTGAGTGAAGTCAGTCAGTTGTGTCCGACTCTTTGTGACACCCTGGACTGTAGCCCTGGAAAAGGCAATGGCACCCCACTCCAGTACTCTTGCCTGGAAAATCCCATGGACGGAGGAGTCTGGTGGGCTGTAGTCCATGGGGTCGCTAAGAGTCGGACACGACTGAGCAACTTCACTTTCACTTTTCACTTTCATGCATTGGAGAAGGAAATGGCAACCCACTCCAATGTTCTTGCTTGAAGAATCCCAGGGACAGGGGAGCCTGGTGGGCTGCTGTCTATGGGGTCACACAGAGTTGGACACGACTGAGGCGAGTTAGCAGTTAACAGGACTGTAGCCCACCAGGCTCCTCCGTCCATGGGATTCTCCAGGCAAGAATACTGGAGTGAGTTGCCATTTCCTTCTAACACCATATACAAAAATAAACTCAAAATGGATTAAAGATCTAAACGTAAGACCAACATAAGACCAGAAACTATAAAACTCCTAGAGGAGAACATAGGCAAAACACTCTCCAACATAAATCACAGCAGGATCCTCTATGACCCACCTCCCAGAATATTGGAAATAAAAGCAAAAATAAACTAATGGGACCTAACTAAAATTAAAAGCTTCTGCACAACACAGGAAACTATAAGCAAGGTGAAAAGACAGCCTTCAGAATGAGAGAAAATAATAACAAATGAAGCAACTGACAAAGAATTAATCTCAAAAATATACAAGCAACTCCTGAAGCTCAATTCCAGAAAAGTCTTTTTAAAAACATAATTCAAACAAATTGTTTCTTTTGTGTTTGTATAAAAGACCAGAAAGCCCCGGTGCTTAGCAATTCTATCTGGCCCCAAGGGAGGCTGCCATTTGTTTTGTGGGCATCGGAAACAGCTGTGAGGACCCTCACCTCTGGAAACACTTTGCCTGGTTCATGGCTAGTTATTCTGTGAACACCACAGAGGACTATATCAGACTAATTGTTCCAAAGGGGTGAGATCTCACATTATAGGCTTAGCTGTTAATATAATGGAAAAGGACAAGGCAAAATGCTGGTGAAAGGGAAGACAAACGTTCCTCTCTCTTCTGGGCAAGGGTGGCTCCTTGTCCATTTGGCCAGTCCATTGTCACAGTCAGGATTTTACTTGACTTTCAACGCCTTGCTTTTAAAGCATAACAAACTTCCACCATATATGGCACAGGAAAACATTACTAAGTCTCTTTCCTTAAGGAAAAAATGTACTAACTTACTTAATGTTTTGTAGCATACAGAGTGATCCCCCAATATATGCTATGCCAGACTAACTCACTTCAGTTGTATCCACTTCTGGGCAACCTATGAACTGTAGCCTGCCAACCTCCTCTATCCATGGGATTCTCTGGGTAAGAATACTGGAGTGGATTGCCATTGCCTTCTCCAGGGGATCTTTCCGACTCAGGAATTGAACTAGTCTCTCTTATGTCTTATTGCACTGGCAGGTGGATTCTTTACCACGAGAGCCACCTGGGAAGCCAGGGATCTTCCTGACCCAGGGACTGAATCCAGGTCTCCTACACTGCAGGCAGATTCTTTACTGTCTGAGCCACCAGACAAGTTCCCCCTAGCCCCCGACACACACAATATATATAAACCTATTTAATTCTCAATAACCCCAGATATGCAGATGACACCACCCTAATGGCAAAAAAGCAAAGAGGAACTAAAGAGCCTCTTGATGAGGGTGAAAGAGGAGAGTGAAAAAGTTGGCTTAATGCTCAACAATCAAAAAACTAAGATCATGGCATTTGGTCCCATCACTTCATGGCAAATAGATGGAGAAAAAAATGAAAAGAGTGAGAGACTTTATTTTCTTGGGCTCCAAAATCACTGCAGATAGTGACTGTGGCCATGAAATTAAAAGATGCTTGCTCCTTGGATGAAAAGCTATGACAAACCTAGACAGCGTATTAAAAAAACAGAGACATCACTTTGCTGACAAAGGTCTGTATAGTCAAAGCTATATTTTTCCAGTAGTCTTGTACGTATGTGAGAGCTGGACCATAAAGAAGGCTGAACAGCAAAGAATTGATGCTTTCAAACTGTGATGCTGGAGAAGAATCTTGAGAGTTTCTTGGAAAGCAAGGCGATTAAACCAATGTATCCTAAAGGAGATAAATCTTGAATATTAATTGGAAGGACTGATGCTGAAGCTCTTAATTCTTTGGCCACCTGATGTAAAGAGCTGACTCATGGGAAAAGACTCTGATCCTGGGAAAGATTGAAAGCAAAAAGACATGGGAACAGCAGAGGATGAGATGGTTAGATAGCCTCACTGACTCAATGGACATGAATTTGAGCAAACTCTGGCAGATAGTGAAAGACAGGGAAGTCTGGCATGCTGCAGTCCATGGGGTTCACAAAAAGCCAGACATGACTTAGTAACTGAACAACAACAAAATGATCTATTCATCATACCAAGCCCTGAATGCATTTTGTGTTTGCTTTATCCTTCTAAAATGGTAGTATATAGTTTTCATTATTATTCCCAAATTGTGGTAAAGAAATTGAGATCTAAACATGCTTAGCAATTTGCTTCAAATCTTACACAACTGCTGCATGAGTGTATTATATAGGGTTATCCAGAGAAACAAAGCCAGTAGATAGACAAATGGATAGATGGATGGATAAAAGGAAATATAGGAATTGACTCATGCAGTTATGGGGTTTAAAATGAGCCACAGTCTTCTCTCTACAAGCTGGAGAACTAGGAACTGGTGATAACAGTTCAAGTCTTAAAGTCTGAGAAGGAGTTTGGAAGAAGTTTCACTGAAAAAAGTCCTAAAGCATAAAGGCCTGGACCCAGAAACCCTAATGTTCAAGGGTCAGGAAAGATGGATGTCCTTGTTCAAGAAGGAAGAACTAGAATTTGCCCTTCCTATGCCTTTTTGTTTTATTCAGGTCCTTAAAGGATTGTTTGGTACCTGGCAACACTGGTGAGGACAGATCTTCTTTACTCATTCTACTGATTCAACTTCTAATCTCAGACACACCCAGACCTGATCCTATACCATTATCTGGGCATCCTTTGGCCCAGTCAAGCTGACTCATGAAAATTTACAATACCAATACCAAAGTTATGTTTGAACATGGGTTGATGATCTCCATGTCTATCAATACTGTGTATTTTTTAATACTATATTTATTCATTTAACAAATACCTATTTGAAACTGGAGCCTATTATACAGAGTGAAGTAAGTCAGAAAGAGAAACAGCAGTACAGTATATTAACACATATACATGGAATTTAGAAAGACGGTTAATGGCAACCCTATATGCAAGACAGCAAAAGAGACACAGATGTAAGAACAGACTTTTGGACTATGTGGAGAAGACAAGGGTGGAGTAATTTGAGAGAATAGCATTGAAACATGTATATTACCATATGTGAAATAGATGACTAGTGCAAGTTTGATGCATGAAGCTGGGCACTCAAAGTCGATGCTCTGGGACAGCCCAGAGGGATGGGGTGGGGAAGAAGGTGGGAGGGGGGTTCAGGATGGGGGGACACATGTACACCCATGGCTGATTCATGTCGATGTATGGCAAAACAACCACAATGTTGTAAAGTAATTAGCCTCCAGTTAAAATAAACTAATTTTAAAAAAAGAAAATAGAAAAGACACTTAACACCTTCTATGGTATGAATCCTGTTCTCATAGAAGTTAACATCTCTGGAGGGGAAAACCTGACCTCACTTTGATACACTGCCATATTCCTTCTCATGTTTGGGTAGTGTTCAGGAGTAGGTTTCTGTTTAGACTTTTCTGCTCTAGTGTTCCTTTGCTCTAGGCTGTATGAGCATCATACTCTCTTTACTAGTATCTTTAAAGGTTTCAAAATTTTAAAGGTTAGTGAAATTAAGAAATGTAAATCCTTCAGTTTTGATTTTACTAGTCAAGGTTAAGTTTAAGGTTAACTTGACAATCACTGGTTCTTTGCATTTTCAAGTAAATTTCAGTATTTGAAATTTACTTGAAATTTAATAATTTAAGAATTATAATTAATAATTTCAGAATTATTTTGTCAGTTTCCACAGACACACATACAGACCTAGATTTTAGGATTGCACTAAATTTATATAGACATTTTTAAAGAATTAATATTTTACAACTGTGTCTTTCATTCTATGAAATGTATCAAAATGATACAAGACCAAAAAAATCTCCATTGTTTGATTTTTAAAATTCCATTTCATACTAGCAACCTTCTAAACAAATAATCACCAAGTCTAAATGACTAGTGTCATGTATTTTTGCAAGCATTTAATAAAGTATAACTCTGAATAAAAGCTTTCAGAAAATAAAGTAAAAATACCATTTACTAAGTCTTGAGACTTGATATTGAAATCTGAAATAAAATACAAGAAAAAATAATTCACAGGCAATTTTCTGAGTATAGTTGTAAAAATTCTAAAGAATATAATACAAGTCACATCCAACAATTCACCAAGAGAATAATACATCAAGACAAAGTGTAGTTTATTCCAAAAACATAAGGTGGTTAGCATTTAACAAAATAAATTGATGTAATTCAGCAGTGTGATTTTATAACAATCAAAAAAGATAAATATCACTTGATGATCTCAAATACAGAAAAATTAATCTCTAGTGTGTAATACTGACTGTGGTAAATGTTCCTTCACATTAACGATGAAGGAAACCTTCTTCATCTCATACTGTTATCTTCACAAAGGTAAATATCACATTTAGCTAAGAAATATTAAAAACATTTTTTCTGAAGTTCATAAATGGAACAAGATTGGGAAGAAAAAAATAAGCTTTTATTTTCAGGTTTTATACACATAAATCCAAACGAATCTACAAACAAATAATTAGACTTAGCATGCAATTATACCATGATTGCTGAGTACAAGATCAAAATAGCAAAAGCAAGTGTGTTGCTATAGGCCAGCAACAAGAAAACAGAAAATAGTCACTTAAACATTATATCATATTAAATATTATTCTAAAACATCAAATACCTAGGAATAAATCTAACTGAAGATTTGTAAAACTATTATACTTTTTATGATTTCCATACAACTATACCCTTACAAATACCATAAAGCATAATAGAAATGAAAGAAAATCTAAATATATGGAAATTTATGCAGATGATAGCATGAAAGACTTGATATGTTTAAGATGTTAATTGTACTTTACAATGTCAGTTGTATCCAAATTGATCTACAGACTCAGTGCAATCTTGTACTTGATCCTTAAGCTCACATCTGTAGGACAGGTACTACCTACCGCAAACACCTTTGATTCACTGCCTGAGCCTCAGATTTCCTGCGTTGTATAGAAATGCTGAGATATTTTTACTCGATACCATGTTTCCAAAGACTAAATATAGGAAATAAAAAGTTATTTTCTCAGCCTATTTCTCTACCTGATTCATTTGCTACCTAATCCCTCAGTAGCTTTACATAATAATTAAAAGTGTTGGTATAAGGTAATCTGAAACCATCCTCAATATAATTATTTTTTTCCACTTCAAAAGAGATATTTAAAAGATGACTAAATGCTTTTACTTGGAAGGAAAGTTATGACCAACCTAGACAGCATATTAAAAAGCAGAGACATTACTTTGCCAACAAAGGTCCATCTAGTCAAGGCTATGGTTTTTCCAGTGGTCATGTATGGATGTGAGAGTTGGACTGTGAAGAAAGCTGAGCGCCGAAGAATTAATCCTTTTGAACTGTGGTGTTGAAGAAGACTCTTGAGAGTCCCTTGGATTGCAAGGAGATCCAACCAGTCCATTCTAAAGGAAATCAGTCCATTGGAAGGACTGATGCTAAAGCGGAAACCCCAATACTTTGGCCACCTCATGAGAAGAGTTGACTCATTGGAAAAGATTCTGATGCTGGGAGGGATTGGGGGCAGGACGAGAAGGGGACGACAGAGGATGAGATGGCTGGATGGCATCACCAACTCGATGGACATGAGTTTGAGTAAACTCTGGGAGTTGGTGATGGACAGGGAGGCCTGGAGTGCTGCAATTCATGGGGTCGCAATGAGTTGGACACGACTGAACGACTGAACTGAACTGAACTGAAATGCTTTTACATCTCTCAAAGGGGTTATTTTCCAACCATCCTGCTTGATCGTGCAATCTCAAATCATCTTATCTGACAGTGCTAGGTTTAGGATACCTATTTCAATATAATAAACTATCCAACACCAAAATGGAAACAAATTGCTAATATTAGGAAAGGAAATAAGTTTTAAGGTATGTTGTGCTTTTAATGGGCCTCCCAGGTGGCCCTAGGGGTAAAGAATTCGTCTGCTAATGCAGGAAATGTGAAGACATGGGTTTGATCCCTGGGTAGGGAATATCCCTTGGAGGAGGGCATGGCAACTGACTCCAGAATTCTTGTCTGGAAAAATCCCATGGATGGATGATCCTGGAGGACTACAATCCATAGTGTTACAAAGAGTTGGACCCCACTGAAGCAACTTAGCATGCATGCATTTGCTTTTAATGTAAAATGGGGGAGGAGTTTCTGTGAGGCATATTTTAAATATTAACTTTTTTTCCCCCATACTATGACCCCTGAAAGAGGACTTAGTTACTTTTAAAAACTGAATTCACTTAAAGAATTCAACAACACCCATGTTCACACTTGGAATTTGGAGCAGAATTCCAATTTAATAAAAGACAATGGCCTATTTGTTTTTTATATAAAACTGTTCATTCTGTGCAATGGAGTTGAGATCATTGGTTGTGATTCTGCACGTGGGAGGCCCTGCTCAGCATTTCTGACTAAGACTACGCCCCTTCATTCCTGAAGGAGAGTCTAGCACAGAGTGAGAAACCAAGTAGCTCTGTAATCTTTGGATAGGTTAGACGTTTTGTTCTGGTGGGCTGAGTTGAACCACACAGAAGATGCAAGGGCTCATTTTGTTCCTTTGGTCAAGAGCAACAGTAAAGGAAGTTCCTCGTACCTCCTTTTTCTTTCCCTTTGGCTAATAATTATTCAATATGGGTATGAATCTAAAGGGGCTTCCCTGGTGGCTTCTTGGTAAAGAATCTGCCTGCCTATGCAGAAGATGCATGTTCGATTTCTGGGCTGAGAAGATCCCTTGGAGGAGGGCATGGCAACCTACTCCAGCATTCTTGCCTGAGAAATCACATGCACCGAGAAAGCTGGTGGGCTACAGTCTATGGGGTCACAGAAGAGTCAGACAGGACAGGACTTGTGACTGAACAACAACAGCAAAAATGAATCTGAAACCCCTGGAAAGCTTGCTAATCATTCCATCAGATTTTGAGATGAGGGTGAGAATTTTACATTTTAATGGGCACAATGGTAGATAATAATTGTTATTATTCTTGTAATAACAGCTAATATTTGTTGAGCACTCGCTTTATATGCATCATCTTATTTAATTGTTAGAATATCACTTAATAATAAGTGTTACTATTGCAACCATCAACACCACTTTAGATGAATCAACTAGAGGTTCCATAAATATGGAGCTAACTTAATACCTTTACATTTGATTAAACTGAATATTCACTGAGAAACACCACTATAGCCCAGGGCACCTCCCAGAGGTGAGAAATACTCCAACATGGCCTTCCAGAATAAGGGATATAGAAAAGCAAAGCACATAAAAATGCAAAGAGGCAAAAAAAAAAAAAAAAAAAAATGAGTGATGCAAAGGCTGGGCTCTCTTACTTTTCTCATCACTTAGCTGCCTGAGACTGATCCACTTTTATTGGTGCCTGAGTATTGCATTTGATGTGGTTGATCCTCAATTGATTGGTTCATTGTTTTCTTATGCCAGTTATTACTTGATACATAATTTTAAAGGAATGCTTTGTTACAGATGATCCTAGTCCAATATCTTCTTCATTTCACAGGTATATAACTATAAGCCAAGAGAAACCAAATGACTTCTATCAGAGTATATAATTAGTCATCCACAGAATAGAAACAGAATTCTGACTTCCTCACTTTTTTCTTAGCATTCCTGCTTTCTCTCCAGTCCTTGGAATCAGCCCACCTTTGGACCCTTCTGTTACACTTTTAGAAGTAAGGAAAACTCTAACCCAAACTTCATTGTATCTAGAGAGAGAGGGTAGTATCAGCACAGGCTTCTGTAAAAGGTAAGATAAATAATTTAGCAGTTATAAAGTTTTACATGCAAAACCCTCTAGTTTTCCTAAGGTTATTAAAAATTGCTTCACTGAAAATACTCATTGGCAAAGACCCTGATGCTGGGAAAGACTGAGAGCATGAGGAGAAGGGGACGACAGACAATGGGATCGTTGAATGGCGTCATTGACTCAGTGGACACGAGTGTGAGAAAATTCTGGGAGATAGTGAAGGACAGGGAAGCCAGGCTTGTTGTAGCCTGGGATTGCAACGAGGCTGACATGACTGAGTGACTAAACAATTTTGCTCTAAGAGAAAAACATTGATTATAACTTCTATGCTTTGAAATATCTACATATTTTCAGCCTTCAAATATGTTTCCCATTTCAGTTTCAGCTTTTAATTATTAGAATCAATAGCACTGCTGGGATTATAAAAGTATTTTGCTGAGATTTTCCTTCCTTTAATGTTCAAATTAGTGAAAGTCAAAACTGTAGAAAAATTGAGCATTCCCAGAGGATCCCTGAAAAGAGTGCAATTAGAGTTGATTTCAAAGAAAATCCTAGGAATTTACCAGGCAGAATTCAATTCATAATCCCACAAACCAAATTTATTCTATTTTTTACTTATGATTCACCTAGGAAAAAACGTGTAACAGAGTGATTTCCCCCAAAGGCCCTCTTAATGATGAATGCGTCAATATAAATGAGGTTCAGTTTCCATATTTTTCCAATTGCCTGTGACAGTCCTTGCCATTCTTAATTCATAGGAAACATTTTGTTACACCTCCTGGATGCAAGTATTACACAGAGGTTTAGGACAATTATGAGTACTTCTTTTAAGCTAAAATAATTCAAGGTCATTTTTCCTTTACTTTATAAGGTGGCTAATTGGATATAGAGAAAGAAAAGGTGATTTCAAGGTATTCTTTCTTTCTATCCACCCTGTGTGTGTGTGTGTGTGTGTGTTTTCTACCTTTTTTCTACCACCATCCTTACCAAATATAGGCTTTACAATTAGGAAATTCTAGTAAGCTGGAGTAATGAGAGGAAAATAAACTTGAAGCAAATATTTACCATTCTTTATACATGCATGAAGGAGTGGACAGAAGATCATTTTTAAGCATTTACTGTACATCATGGGCTCGTGTGATTGTGTCTCATGTTTACCTACTTTTAATAACAACACGGTTACTAGAATATGTGATGTGATACCAAGAAACTGAAGCCCAAAGATAATAGTATACCCTTGTCCTGAGAACAGGGTGTACAGTTTATAGTCAACAAAAAAGAACCAAAACAATTCAAAAATAATAGTTATAAGGATTGAAAAAAGAAAGCTATCTGTCATTATTCCCAGAAAATACTTTATTTCCAAATGACCCTACCCTCCAAAGGAATCTATAGATAATTATGAAATTAAAGAGAAGGTTAAACAAGTTTATCAGATATATGCTCACTATCAAGAAAAAGTACTGTGTTTCTATTTACCAGCAATAGCTATAAAATTTCGTGTTCAAAAAGAATGATATTTTCAACAGCAAAAAATAAAATTCTCTTGAATACAGATAATAATGTGCACAAACCTTAGAGAGAAAATGATAAAATTGCATTTTATAGCTGTTAAAGATAAGCTTGTTAAGTAGAGAGATTTATTAAGGCTATGAATAGCAGAATCCATTATCATAAAAATGGTAACCTCAACAGAAGTTATAGAGATTAATTATAATTCCAGTAAACTCAAAACAGACTTTCTTTGTATGCATATGATTGAAAATTAACAAGCCAAATATTTTTTCCATAACAGCAAAGACTCAATATTTACCAATACTCTAATAAAGAAAATTTATGAGTCTTACATACAGATATCAAAGCTTATAATAAAGATATACTAATTACTATGATTTTATGCAGTGATAGATAATTGAAGATGGTATAAGATGGAGACTATATTAATAAATACATTTACATTTTTAATAGATCTTGTATTAATATCAGTGGGAATAAAATGACCATTCTAAACGGTAGAACAATCAGTCATATATATGGGAAAATTAAAATTAATTATTTTCTCATTCTATTTACCAAAATAAGCTTTAGTATATTTAAGAATTTAAATGTACAAAGCAAAACTTAAAAAAAGAATATCAGAGAATATCCTTAAGACATTAAATAACTTTTTAAGTAAAACTTAAATGGAAAAACTATTAAAGGTAAAGCTTATAAATCTGACTACCTAAAAATAAAGAACATTTGTTTATCAAAATCCCCCATAAGGAGAGGGAAAACACAGAGCCATAAATGAAGAGAATGTATTTTTAATATGTAAATATGACAAGCAGAATATATAAAGAAGCTCTCTAAAGCAATAGCAAAGTGGGAGAAATATATAAACTGGTATTTCATTGATTAAAACAACAGAATTATCCTGGTAAACCTCACAAGGAATAAGTGGAACACAGCTGAAAACCAGTACGAGGCATCAGTGCACCCTCCACATGTCAGGAGATAGACAAACATATACGATACCAGATGGTGCCAATTACTGGTGATGCAAAGCAATGAGAATATCGATATAAGGGTAATTGGAGTGTACTTGAATCAATACTTTTGGAATAACATCTGGAATTATATCAAAAATTACTTATTTCCCACCTATGACCCTAGAATATATATTATAGGGTATATAACCAAAAGAAACCATTGCACATGTACATCCAGAGACATGGACCAGAAGGTTCAATGAAGCATCATCCACAATAGAAACAAGAGCCACAATAACAAAAGTCAGATTACTATATACTTTTTTGTGTAAATAGACAACTGATTAGAAGTTGCTGCATAAACACTGGGAGCCCAGCCTGGCACTCTGTGACCTGACCTAGGAGAGTAGAATGAGGGAAGGGAGGGAGGTTCAAGAGGGAGGTAATAGATGTATCAGTTCAGTTCAGTCACTCAGTCATGTCCGACTCTTTGCGACCCCATGAACTGCAGCACGCCAGGCCTCCCTGTCTATCACGATCTCCTGGAGTTCACTCAAACTCACGTCCATCGAGTCGGTGATGCCATCCAGCCATCTCATCCTCTGTTGTCCCCTTTTCCTCCTGCCCCCCATCCCTCCTAGCATCAGAGTCTTTTCCAATGAGTCAACTCTTCACATGAGGTGGGCAAAGTACTGGAGTTTCAGCTTTGGCATCAGTCCTTCCAAAGAAATCCCAGGGCTGATCTCCTTCAGAATGGACTGGTTGGATCTCCTTGCAGTCCAAGGGACTCTCAAGAGTCTTCTCCAACACCACAGTTCAAAAGCATCAATTCTTAGGCACTCAACTTTCTTTACAGTCCAACTCTCACATCCATACATGGGCACTGGAAAAACCATAGCCTTGACTAGACGGACCTTTTTTGGCAAAGTAATGTCTCTGCTTTTAAATATGCTATCTAGGTTGGTCATAACTTTTCTTCCAAGGAGTAAGTGTCTTTTAATTTCATGGCTGCAATCACCATCTGCAGTGATTTTGGAGCCCAAAAAAATAAAGTCTGACACTGTTTCCACTGTTTCCCTATCTATTTCCCATAAAGTGGTGGGACCAGATGCCATGATCTTAGTTTTCTGAATGTTGAGCTTTAAGCCAACTTTTTCAGTCTCCTCTTTCACTTTAATCAAGAGGCTTTTTAGTTCCTCTTCACTTTCTGCCAGAAGGGTGGTATCATCTGCATATCTGAGGTTATTGATATTTCTCCCGGCAATCTTGATTCCAGCTTGTGCTTCTTCCAGCCCAGCGTTTCTCATGATGTACTCTGCATAGAAGTTAAATAAGCAGGGTGACAATATGCAGCCTTGATGTACTCCTTTTCCTATTTGGAACCAGTCTGTTGTTCCATGTCCAGTTCTAACTGTTGTTTCCTGACCTGCATACAAATTTCTCAAGAGGCAGGTCAGGTGGTCTGGTATTCCCATCTCTTTCAGAATTTTCCACAGTTTATTGTGATCCACACAGTCAAAGGCTTTGGCATAGTCAATAAAGCAGAAATAGATGTTTTTCGGGAACTCTCTTGCTTTTTTGATGATCCAGCGGATGTTGGCAATTTGATCTCTGGTTCCTCTGCCTTTTCTAAAACCAGCTTGAACATCTGGAAGTTCACAGATCACGTATTGCTGAAGCCTGGCTCAGAGAATTTTGAGCATTACTTTAGTAGCGTGTGAGATGAGTGCAATTTTGTGGTAGTTTGAGCATTCTTTGGCATTGCCTTTCCTTGGGATTGGAAGGAAAACTGATCTTTTCCAGTCCTGTGGCCACTGCTGAGTTTTCCAATAGATGTATAAGTATGGATAATTTGTGTTGTTGTATGGCAAAACCAACACAATATTGTAAAGTATTTTTCCCCATTAAAAATAAATTTAATAAAATTATATTACCAAAATATAGATAAATAAATCATGGTATATTTGCAAAGTAGAATAGTACACAGCAGTGAAAATTAAATATAACTTTAAATATATACATATATAATTTAATATAAATTTATTACTTAAGTTTAATTCTATTTTTTATGTTTTATGATACTAGAGTTTTATAAAACAATGTGGCTGAAGATTGCAAAATATTGAGGATAATTTCAATTAATTTTGTGTGACTTATTTATATGAAGGTCAAAATATTTAAAGCTAAAAATACTGCATAGAAATGTGTTTATTTGTGATTAAACCCTAAGAAAAAAAAATTTGTTTTCTAAGTTTTAAACGGTCTATGATCAGAAGAAACCTCACTGGAGTATTCAAAGTTATCTGTAATTTTGTATTTTTTAAGCTTATTGGTGTGTATCTAGGTGTCTACTTTATTCATGTTATCAATTAAAATGTGGATACTAATTTATTTATTTTTGTCTACTTATTTTGTTACATAATATAAAGGGGAATTAATAACAAAGTCTTTTGGACAAATTACCTAGAAGTTAAACTTTTCAGAAGAAAGATCATATGCACAAATATCTTATAGTATGATTTTATTTACACATGGCTTCCTTAGTGGCTGAGACAGTAAAGAATCTGCCTGCAATGCAGGAGACCCAGGTTCAATCCATGAGTCGGCAAGATCCTCTGGAGAAGGGAATGGCTACTCATTCCAATATTCTTTTTTTTTTTTTTAATTTATTTTTTTAAATTTTATTTTATTTTTAAACTTTACATAATTGTATTAGTTTTGCCAAGTATCAAAATGAATCCGCCACAGGTATACATGTGTTCCCCATCCTGAACCCTCCTCCCTCCTCCCTCCCCATACCATCCCTCTGGGTCATCCCAGTGCACCAGCCCCAAGCATCCAGTATCATGCATCGAACCTTGACTGGCAACTCATTTCATACATGATATTTTACATGTTTCGATGCCATTCTCCCAAATCTTCCCACCCTCTCCCTCTCCCACAGAGTCCATAAGACTGTTCTATACATCAGTGTCTCTTTTGCGGTCTCGTACACAGGGTTATTGTTACCATCTTTCTAAATTCCATATATATGCGTTAGTATACTGTATTGGTGTTTTTCTTTCTGGCTTACTTCACTCTGTATAATAGGCTCCAGTTTCATCCGCCTCATTAGAACTGATTCAAATGTATTCTTTTTAATGGCTGAGTAATACTCCATTGTGTATATGTACCACTGCTTTCTTATCCATTCATCTGCTGATGGACATCTAGGTTGCTTCCATGTCCTGGCTATTATAAACAGTGCTGCGATGAACATTGGGGTATACGTGTCTCTTTCCCTTCTGGTTTCCTCAGTATGTATGCCCAGCAGTGGGATTGCTGGATCATAAGGCAGTTCTATTTCCATTTTTTTAAGGAATCTCCACACTGGTCTCCATAGTGGCTGTACTAGTTTGCATTCCCACCAACAGTGTAAGAGGGTTCCCTTTTCTCCACACCCTTTCCAGCATTTATTACTTGTAGACTTTTGGATCGCAGCCATTCTGACTGGTGTGAAATGGTACCTCATAGTGGTTTTGATTTGCATTTCTCTGATAATGAGTGATGTTGAGCATCTTTTCATGTGTTTGTTAGCCATCTGTATGTCTTCTTTGGAGAAATGTCTATTTAGTTCTTTGGCCCATTTTTTGATTGGGTCATTTATTTTTCTGGAGTTGAGCTGTAGGAGTTGCTTGTATATTTTTGAGATTAGTTGTTTGTCAGTTGCTTCATTTGCTATTATTTTCTCCCATTCTGAAGGCTGTCTTTTCACCTTGCTAATAGTTTCCTTTGTTGTGCAGAAGCTTTTAAGTTTAATTAGGTCCCATTTGTTTATTTTTGCTTTTATTTCCAATATTCTTGCCTGGAGAATTCCATGGACAGAGGAACCTGACGGGCTACAGTCCATGGGATTGGGAAGAGTCAGACACTTCTGATGAATGCATTTACACACAACCATAAACAGGTAAAATTAGCTGTTAAGAAGATCTAGGGAACTATTAGTAAAATACTCAGTATAGAGTTTTTCTTTATGGAAGCAGGAGAATCATGATTCAGGGATGTGTTTCCTGGGTTTCCTAAGCTGGATAGCAGTTTCCTAAGTCATCATTTTACATTAATTCTTTAAATTCCACATTCATATTACATATACTCCAATGCATGCATTTGTAAGGTATATTTAAAAATATAATGGAATAAAATAATGGAAGGAAAGAAGGAAGGAAGAAAGGAAGGAAAGAAGGGAGGGAGGAAATCAGTTCTAGGTCTTTCTACTTTGTCAGTGCCCAGCTCTACTCCCAACTAGGAAACTGGACTTTGGACTCTGAATTTTTTAGTAAGTGATTACTGAATACCTAATTTGTGTTAGGCAAATCTATATGTTATCTTAATTAATTCTCACAAAAGAGGTGAGAGTTACTTCTTACAGATGAAAACTGAGAATTAAGTCTTGCAAAAGATCCCCAGATACAGAGAAAGTTGCTTGAATCTATTTCAATTAGCACCATTAATTTATTAAAGTCAAGGTTGCATCAGGAAACTGATAGCATTATTACCATAATTCCCCTAAACAGTCCTTAAAATTGGAATTGCTGTTCTTATTACAAATGAGAAAAGGGATGGCCAAAGAGAATAAATAACTTGATTAAACTGAACTAGGCCATGGCAGAGAGAGGATTCACACCAAGTTCATTGTAATTCTAAAACCTATGCTCTTTCTCCTACAAATGAATCCCAGTCTTTTGAAAATTTAATTAATTTTCTTTCCATTATTCATAGTTTTCCCTCATATTTAAGCATCACACTTTATACTTTCATATCATAAAATCATACACATTAGTTCATTAAAGTTTTGCAACCTTTTAAATATAGAAACTGGGGTTAACATATAGCCTAAAAATGCAGAACTGATAATAGAAACAGTATAGCTTGACTTTCAGTCTGATACTCTTTCTGTAATAGAGCAATGCTTTTCATCTCATGAGCAACTATCTCAAAATAAAATACACTTTGAAGAGTATTTTTATAATGCAGTCTGTGCAGTTTTTAAAGCCTACCTTTACTTTTTCCTAAGTAAAAACAATTGTTATAGTCATTTTTTTCAAAGTACCTCTCAGCAAACTGTTTTCCATGCTATTTCACATCTGGCCCTTCCCCTCACAGATGTTCAGTTGTAAAAATAGCTGAAGAGAGTAAGTATAAGTGAATAGCAAGAATCCAAGATTGGAAATAAGCTCCCTCATTTATTTTAAGTCTATGGTTTTCTATTTAACAATAGGCATTCCAGAAAGATTGTTACCAAAGATCTGGATAGATTTTCCAAACTTTAAGAGCAGGGGTTGTCTGAAATTAGAATTTCATGCATGCAGAATTCCAAGTGCATTATAATAAGGAATAGCAGTGGATTTTACAAGCTTATAGAAGGTGGCAATTACTTCAATGCCATTGTTCATTCACACATGAAAGTTTCTGTTTTATGAGCCTATTGCTTCTATAACAAGTTGCCACAAACTTCTGGCTTTAAAGAATCTACCTGCAATGCAGGAGACCCCAGCTCGATTCCTGGGTTGGGAAGATCCGCTGGAGAAGGGAAAGGCTACCCACTCCAGTATTCTGGCCTGGAGAATTCTGTAGATTGTATAGTCCATGGGGTCACAGAGAGTCGGATATGAGTGGGCAAATTTTACTTTTAAACAGTATGGATTTATCATCTTACAGCTGTACAGGTCAGAAGATGACACAGGCCTCACTGCACTGAAGTCCTGGTGGGGTTGCATTCTCTTGTGAAGGTATTCAGTTCACTTCAGTATTCAGCCGCTCAGTTGTGTCTGACTCTTTGAGACCCCATGGACTGCAGCACGCCAGGCCTCCCTGTCCATCACCAACTCCCGGAGTTTACCCAAACTCATGTCCATTGAGTTGGTGATGCCATCCAACCATCTCATCTTCTGTCAATCCCCTTCTCCCACCTTCAATCTTTCCCAGCATCAAGGTCTTTTCAAATGAGTCAGTTCTTTGCATAAGGTGGCCAAAGTATTGGAGTTTCAGCTTCAGCGTTTCAATAATAATTGAATATTATTGAGTTTCAGGAATTTCAATAATAATTGAATATTATTATTCAATAAATATTCAGGACTGATTTCCTTTAGGATGGACTGGTTGGATCTCCTTGCAGTCCAAGGGACTCTCAAGAGTCTTCTCCTTAGAGGAGACTTCATTGCTCTGGTGCCGCTAGCTTCTAGAGGCCTCAAGCATTCCTTGGCTCCTGGCTCTTTTCCTCCATTTTAAAGTCAGCAATTACAGACTGAGTTACTCTCACACAGCATCTCTCTGAACCCTTCTTCTGCATCCACTTTCATTTTTTTAGGACCCTTGCGACTACTTGTGGATAAACCAGAATAATCTCCTTAATATTCAGGTCATGTCAACCAACAACTTTAATTTCATCTGACTTTTTTTTTTTTTTTCCTTGCTATGTAACACAATATATGCACAATATATCCACAATATATCCTGGGGATAAGGATGTGAAACTTTCCTGCGGGGCGGGGGGCGGGTATTATCTGCCTCCCACAAGTGCAAGCTGTTGTTTATTTACATCATAAAAATGCCATTGATCCAGTCAGTTAGGAATGCTTGCTGCATGGTAGCGCTGTGAAGAGTTTTACTGAGAAAGATGATTCTGAGCTGTTTTAGTGTAAAGTTTGCTTTGTGTGCTGGAGGTGTAAACAGTGTTGGTTTCTTTCTTCACTCAGTGTTTTTTCAACCCAACCTACATCAACTCTAATTGAGTTTTTTCAGTTTTTGGAACAAGCCACATCATCTCTTAATTATAACTTTAATTTTCACTCACTGAATTCCCTGGGACAATTGTTTTTACCTTCATTCAACGACATTAATTGAATACCCACTGTGTGTCAGACAAATATAAAAGTAAAGAAAGATTCTATTCTCTAGGTAGCTTACATGCTATTGTGATTACAGGGGAGACAGGCAAAAAATCAATACAGTAAATAATATGTTATATTAGAAGGCATACATACTTAAGGCAAGATATATGTTTACAAATAATATGTAGATTCAGAGGTGAGTGTGGGGTGGACAGCTGAAATTTTAAACGGAGAGGTGTATGACCTTTTCAAGACAGCAACATTTGAACACTATATTGGTACTGAAGAAACTGTCTGTGTAGGTAGCTTGGAGGAGAGCTGTTTGTGACAAGAAAGAGACATGTAAAAACAAACAAAATCTCAGCGCATCACTAGACCAGCTTTTGGTTGGGTTTCCAGTTTTACGTTTAAGCCATTAGGCCTTCTGTGGCTGATGATGAATCTGGGATTTGGAAAGTGGAAGAGACTTACAGACAAGAGACTAGACTTAGAGACTCAAAGGAGAAAATTGATTCAACGGTTTCAAGGAACCAGACACCTGAGTCTAGACAGAGAAAGAGTTACTGATTCAAAGGAAGACCATGAAGATAGCTCATCAGAGCAACCTCAAACCAAGACTAGTTATGCCCAGATTATGGCTGGGAGTCCAGAAGCACCAGGAAGAATCCAGACATGCTGAAACCCCACCTCTTCTTCAGTTTGTTTAATGACAACACACCCACCATTACCTAGAATCTTCTCAACTCTCAGCAGCATCCTTTCTGATTTGTTTCAGATTTTTCCTGTTTTTTTTTTTTTTTTTTTTCTGAAACTTGTTTCTGTTAGCATCTTTCACAATCTTAGAAAATGTCAGTGGCCCCAAATTGCTCTCAATTTTAACATACACTCCTTAATATTGCATTGAACTGCCTCCATGATCGAGCACCAGTCAACAACTTCACATTATCTTCACTAACATTTCTAAGCCATTGTTCTCCATTCTACCACAATTTGGGCTTTCAAATTATTTTTGGCTTTGGTCCTCCAATTTTCCTGTTGATCAAATCACTTGGCTATTTCAAAGTTAAAATCTCTTGTCCAGTGATGTCTTCTGGATGTAACTAATCATATCTTAGAAAAATTATCTTCAAATTCAGGATGTTTTTTTCTCTATTATGACCACACTTTGCTTTTATAAATTCCATCACAGCAGAGTCCATATTGCATTTTTTACCTTTCTAACATTTAGTACAGATATTAGAGACTGGACAATGAGTTTTCTTTAATTTAAAGATAATTATTTAAAATTTATTTAAAGGAATAAAAAATAGGTTCCAAAAAGATGTAGAATGTTGCCTTCATTCTAAATCTGAAATTGAAACTAATTTTAAAAATGACATAGTTGTTTTGTTATAATATGACAGATCCTTCAGTCAAGTTTTAAACTGTGTTTTAATGTAAATTAATTTACACATATTTTTCCAGAGAGCTAATGAAATTACAAAAATATGTTTATTGAAGCTTATGATTTTGTAAATTCTTATTTAAATAATCTGATATTTATGGACTACAATATTATAAATTCTTATTTAATTGCTGAAATTGTTTTAAGTATATGACTATCTTTTATGTCTTGGGATTTTATTTCTGTTATAAATTACAGGATATGCAGAAATTCAAAACAAAACTATACTTGATTTCCAGGTTTTATTTCCTTTGGCTATATACTCACAGTTGGGATTATCTGAATATGGTAGCCATATTGATAAGTTTTTGAGGAACTTTCATGCTGTTTTCTATAAGGTCTGTACCAATTTACCTTTTCACTAAAGGGGTATGCACAATAGTCTAGCTGTAGAAACAATCTTCAGTTCAGTTCAGTTCAGTCACTCAGTCGTGTCCAACTCCTTGTGACCCCATGAACCGCAGCATGCCAGGCCTCCCTGTCCATCACCAACTCCTGGAGTGCACCCAAACCCATGTCCATTGAGTCAATGATGCCATCCAACCATCTCATCCTCTGTCAGCCCCTTCTCCTCCTGCCCTCAATCTTTCCCAGAATCAGGGTCCTTTCCAATGAGTCAGCTCTTTGCATCAGGTGGCCAAAGAACTGGTGTTTCAACTTCAACAGCAGTCCTTCCAATGAACACCCAGGACTGATCTCCTTTAGGATGGACTGGTTGGATCTTCTAGCAGTCCAAGGGACTCTCAGGAGTCTTCTCCAACACCACAGTTCAAAAGCATCAATTCTTCGGCGCTCAGCTTTCTTTATAGTCCAACTCTCACATCCATACATGACTACTGGAAAAGCCATTGCCATGACTAGATGGACCTTTGTGGCAAAGTAATGTCTCTGCTTTTGAATATGCTGTCTAGGTTGGTCACAACCTTCCTTCCAAGGAGGAAGCGTCTTTTAATTTCATGGTTGCAATTGCCATCTGCAGTGATTTTGGAGGCCAGAAAAATAAAGTCAGCCACAGTTTCCACTGTTTACCCATCTACCTGCCATGAAGTGATGGGATCAGATGCCATGATTTTAGTTTTCTGAATGTTGAGCCTTAAGCCAACTTTTTCACTCTCGTCTTTCACTTTCATCAAGAGGTTCTTTAGTTCTTCTTCACTTTCTGTCATAAGGGTGGTGTCATCTGCATATCTGAGTTTATTGATATTTCTCCCAGCAATCTTGACCCCAGCTTGTGCTTCTTCCAGCCTAGTGTTTCTCATGATGTACTCTGCATAGTAGTTAAATAAGCAGGTGACAATATGCAGCCTTGACATGCTCCTTTTCCTATTTGGAACCAGTCTGTTGTTCCATGTCCAGTTCTAACTGTTGCTTCCTGACCTGCATATAGGTTTCTCAAGAGGCAGATCAGGTGGTCTGGTATTCCCATCTCTTTCAGAATTTTCCACAGTTTATTGTGATCCACACAGTCAAAGGCTTTGGCATAGTCAATAAAGCAGAAATAGATGTTTTTCTGGAACTCTCTTGCTTTTTCAATGATCCAGGGGATATTGGATCTGGTCCCATCACTTCATGGCAAATAGATAGGGAAACAGTGGAAACAGTGTCAGACTTTATTTTTTTGGGCTCCAAAATAACTGCAGATGGTGACTGCAGCCATGAATTTAAAAGACGCTTCCTCCTTGGAAGGAAAGTTATGACCAACCCAGACAGCATATTGAAAAGCAGAGACATTATTTTGTCAACCAAGGGTCCATGTAGTCAAGGCTATGGTTTTTTCAGTAGTCATGTATGGATGTGAGTTTGAATGTAAAGAAAGCTGAGCACCAAAGAATTTCTGCTTTTGAACTGTGGTGTTGGAGGAGACTCTTGAGAGTCCCTTGGACTGCAAGGAGATCCAACCAGTCCATCCTAAAGGAAATCAGTCCTGAATATTCATTGGAAGAACTGATGGTGAAGCTGAAGCTTCAGTACTTTGGCCACCTGATGCAAAGAACTTACTCATTTGAAAAGACCCTACAATGCTGGGACAGACTGTAGGTGGGAGGAGAAGGGGATGACAGAGGATGAGATGGTTGGATGGCATCACGGACTCAATGGGCATGAGTTTGGGTGGACTCCAGGAGTTGGTGATGGACAGGGAGGCCTGGCGTGCTGCAGTCCGTGGTGTCTCAAAGAGTCGTACATGACTGAGCGACTGAACTGAACTGAACAGATTCAGTAAAATAATGCTTTTTCCCCCTCATTTCTCTGTCATTATAGAGCTTCCACTTTGGAAACTCTGATAGCCAGTTGTTTAGGATTTTCAGTATTTCCTATCCTAGATGAATTTCATGTGATTGCTTTTCTATTTACAAGAACTTGCATGGACAGAACTTGAAATCAAAGGCTGGTAAGAGTCCTGGTAACCCAAGTCTATGCTGCAACCAGTAATGCTAAAGAAGCCGAGGTTGAATGGTTCTATGCAGACCTATAAGACCTTTTAGAACTAACACCCAAAAAAGATGTCCTTTTCATTATAGGGGACTGGAATGCAAAAGTAGGAAGTCAAGAAACACCTGGAGTAACAGGCAAATTTGGCCTTGGAGTACAGAATGAAGCAGGGCAAAGGCTAATAGAGTTTTGACAAGAGAACACACTGGTCATAGCAAACACCCTCTTTCAACAACACAAGAGAAGACTCTATACATGGACATCACCAGATGGCCAACACCAAAATCAGGTTGATTATATTCTTTGCATCCAAGGATGGAGAAGCTCTATGCATTCAGCACAAAAAAAGAAAAAAACAAAAACAAAAAAATACACTGGGAGCTGACTGTGGCTCAGATCACAAACTCCTTACTCCCAAATTCAGACATAAATTGAAGAAAGTGGGGAAAACAGCTAGACCATTCAGGTATGACCTAAATCAAATCCCTTATGATTATACAGTGGAAGTGAGAAATAGATTTAAGGGACTAGATCTGATAGAGTGTCTGATGATCTATGGACAGAGGTTCATAACACTGTACAGGAAACAGGGATCAAGAGTATCCCCAAGAAAAAGAAATGCAAAAAAGCTAAATGGCTGTCTGAGGAGGCCTTATGAATAGCTGTGAAAAGAAGAGAAGCAAAAAGCAAAGGAGCAAAAGAAAGATATACCCATTTGAATGCAGTTCCAGAGAACAGTAAGGAGAGATAAGAAAGCCTTCCTCAGCGATCAGTGCAAAGAAATAGAGGAAAACAATAAAATGGGAAAGACTAGAGCTCTCTTCAAGAAAATTAGAGATACCAAGGGAACATTTCATACAAAGATGGGCTCGATAAAGGACAGAAATGGTATGGACCTAACAGAAGCAGAAGATATTAAGAAGAGGTGGCAAGAATACACAGAAGAACTGTACAAAAAAGATCTTCACAATCCAGTTAATCATGATGGTGTGATCACTGACTTAGAGCCAGACATCCTGGAATGTGGAGTCAAGTAGGCATTAGGAAGCATCA
Source organism: Bubalus kerabau (assembly GCF_029407905.1). Classification (NCBI taxonomy): domain Eukaryota; kingdom Metazoa; phylum Chordata; class Mammalia; order Artiodactyla; family Bovidae; genus Bubalus; species Bubalus kerabau. The sequence continues at coordinate 87,636,603 of NC_073634.1, read as the reverse complement.
CTATGAACAAAGCTAGTGAAGGTGATGGAATTCCAGTTGAGCTATTTCAAATCCTGAAAGATGATGCTGTGCAAGTGCTGCACTCAATATGCCAGCAAATTTGGAAAACTCAGCAGTGGCCACAGGACTGGAAAAGGTCAGTTTTCATTCCAATCCCAAAGAAAGGCAATGCCAAAGAATGCCCAAACTACCATACAATTGCACTCATCTCACATGCTAGTAAAGTAATGCTCAAAATTCTCCAAGCCAGGCTTCAGCAACACATGATCTGTGAACTTCCAGATGTTCAAGCTGGTTTTAGAAAAGGCAGAAGAACCAGAGATCAAATTCCCAACATCCGCTGGATCATTGAGAAAGCAAGAGAGTTCCAGGAAAACATCTATTTCTGCCTTATTGACTATGCCAAAGCCTTTGATTGTGTGGATCACAATAAACTGTGGAAAATTCTGAAAGAGATGGGAATACCAAACCACCTGACCTGCCCCTTGAGAAATCTGTATGCAGGTCAGGAAGCAACAGTTAGAACTGGACATGGAACAACAGACTGGTTCCAAACAGCAAAAGGAGTACATCAAGGCTGTATATTGTCACCCTGCTTATTTAACTTCTATGCAGAGTACATCATGAGAAACACTGAGCTGGAGGAAGCACAAGCTGGAATCAAGATTTCCAGGAGAAATATCAATAACATTATGCAGATAACACCACCTTTATGGCAGAAAGCAAAGACGAGCTAAAGACTCTCTTGATGAAAGTGAAAGAGGAGAGTGAAAAAGTTGGCTTAAGGTTCAACATTCAGAAAACTAAGATCATGGCATGTGGTCCCATCACTTCATGGGAAATAGATGGGGAAACAATGGAAACTGTGGCTGACTTAATTTTTTTGGGTTCCAAAATCACCCCAGATGGTGATTGAAGCCATGAATTTAAAAGACTCTTCCTCCTTGGAAGGAAAGTTATGATCAACCTAGACAGCATATTAAAAAGCAGCGGCATTGCTTTTTCAACAAAGGTCCATCTCATCAAGGCTGTTTTTCCCAGTAGTCAGGTATGGATGTGAGAGTTGGACTATAAAGAAAGCTGAGTGCCGAAGAATTGATGCTTTTTGAACTGTGGTGTTGGAGAAGACTCTTGAGAGTCCCTTGGACTGCAAGGAGATCTGACCAGTCCATCCTAAAGTAGATCAGTCCTTGGTGTTCACTGGAAGGACTGATGTTAAAGCTGAAACTTCAGTACTTTGGCCACCTGATGAGAAGACCTGACTCATTTGAAAAGACCTTGATACTGGGAAAGATTGAGAGCAGGCAAAGGGACAACAGAGGATGAGATGGTTGGATGGCATCACCGACTCAGTGGACATGAGTTAGGTTAAACTCCGGGAGTGATGATGGGCAGGGAGGCCTGGCGTGCTGTGGTTCATTGGGTTGCAGAGTCAGACATGACTGAGGACTGAACTGAACTGAACTGAACTGAAAAGTATATTTGACAGTGTGGTGGACCAGTTACAAATTTTTCTAGATTAATTGTGAGACTTCTTTAAATCTCAAAGATACTATCATTAATTATTTGTGTACAATGAAGTCTATTATAACATAAGAGAATTCTTTTAAGTAGTGTTCATTTAATAATTGATTTATTTTTAGATGAATTTATTTTAGTCTTTTTATTCATTTCATTGATGTGGTTTGTATAGAAGGTAGACTGGGGAAATGCTTAAAAATTATGTATTCAAAGTCTTTGCTTCTAGATGAAAGCACAGAGACCTCAAAAGCAGAAATGACCTGCCCAAGGTCAACAAACTGCCCTTCACTTGGTTGGGACCAGAGCCAATTGTTTTCCATCCATGACTCATGGCTCATTTCACCCCTTTAGTCCTGCCAGAAGTCAGTGACTTGTCTAAAACTAGCTTAATCATGAGCAGTGATAGTTATTGCCCTTAATCACTTAAGTGAGTGTGTTGCAAATTCATGCTGGCTTACAAACCTTCTGAAAGCAGGGATTCTCAAACAAGTTCTCTGCCTTTATCTATTTTTAGGGATTTGTGTTTCTTACCTCCCTTTAAAGAGAGAATAACAAACTAGTTTGGAATTTACGATATTTATAGTCAGTAACTTCACTCTTTTACACATTAATTACTAATCTTATTTTCTCCTTGATACCTTCTTTACTGTGATACACAGGCATACTTGTATTACTTCATGGAAAGTAGATGGGGAAAAAATGGAAGCAGTGGCAGATTTTACTTTTCTGGGCTCCAATATCACTGTGGATGATGACTGCAGCCATAAAATTAAAAAACACTTGCTTCGTGGAAGAAAAGGACTTAGTGTAATAAAAAGCAGAGATACCACTTTGATGACAAAGGTACATATAGTCAAAGCTATGCTTTTTCATGTATGGATGTGAGAGTTGGACCATAAAGCAGGCTGAGTGCCAAAGAATTGATGCTCTCAAATTGTGGTGCTGGAGAGAATTCTTAAGAGTCCCTTGGTCTGCAAGGACATCAAACCTGTCAATCCTAAAGGAAATAAACCCTGAATATTCATTGGAAAGCCTGATGACAAAGCTGAAGCTCTACTACTTTGGCCACCTGATGCAAAGAACCGACTCATTGGAAAAGAGGCTGATCCTGGGAAAGATTGAGAGCAGAAGGAGAAGGCAGAGACAGAGAATGAGATGGTTGAATGCCAGCACAGACTCAATGGACATGAATTTGAGCAAACTCTGGGAGACAGTGAAGAACAGAGAAGTCTGCAATTCATGCAGTCACAAAGAGTCAGATGGACTTAGCGACTGAACAACAACAACAACAACTGAACAATGACAAAGCCCAACAGTTTTATTGAGCTTTCCAGATACTGCATTATTTTTTAACAAATTAAAGATTTGTGGCATCCCTGTGTCAAGCAAGTCTACTGGTGACATTTTTCAACAACGTTTGTTCATTTCACAACTCTGTGTCACACTTTGATAATTTTTGCAATGTTTTAAACTTCTTCATTGTTATATTTGTCATGGCAATCTACGATGAGTGATCTTTGATGCTACTATTGCAATTATTTTGATGTCTCCACAAATTGCTCCCATATAAGATGGCAAACAATCAATAAATGTTGTCTGTGTTCTAACTGGCCCACTAACCAGCCAGTCCCTTGTCTCTCACCCTCTCAACAGTTCTTCCTATTCCCTGAGACACAACAATATTGAAACCAGGCCAACTAATAACCCTACTGTAGACTCTAAGTGTTCAACTAAAAGGAAGAATTACATATCTCTTACTTTAAAAGATAGAAATGATTAAACTCAGGAAGGCAAATTGAAAGCTATGTTAAAGCTAGAACTCTTGCACCAAGGAGTTAGCCACATTGTGAATGCAAAGGAAAAATTCTTGAAGGAAATGAAAAGTGCTACTTGAATGAACACATAAATGATAAAAAAAAAAAAAAAAAGAGCAAAACAGCCTTATTGCGGATATAGAGAAAGTCTTGGTGGTTTGCATAGAAGATCAAATCAAGTCCAACATTTTATTAAGCCAAAGCCTTATCCAGGGAAAGACCTCAATTCTCTAACTAATTAACACACCACTTAATTAGTAATCTCACCAGCATTATATAAGCCATTCACCCTGCTTATTTAACTTATATGCAGAGTACATCATGAGAAACCCTGGGCTGGAAGAAACACAAGCTGGAATCAAGATTTCCAGGAGAAATATCAATAACCTCAGATATGCAGATGACACCACCCTTATGGCAGAAAGTGAAGAGGAACTCAAAAGCCTCTTGATGAAAGTGAAAGTGGAGAGTGAAAAAGTTGGCTTAAAGCTCAACATTCAGAAAACGAAGATCATGGCATCCAGTCCCATCACTTCATGGCAAAAAGATGGGGAAACAGTGGAAACAGTGTCAGACTTTATTTTTTTGGGCTCCAAAATCACTGCAGATGGTGACTGAAGCCATGAAATTAAAATACGCTTACTCCTTGGAAGGAAAGTTATGACCAACTTAGATAGCATATTCAAAAGCAGAGACATTACTTTGCCAACAAAGGTCCGTCTAGTCAAGGCTATGGTTTTTCCAGTGGTCATGTATGGATGTGAGAGTTGGAGTGTGAAGAAGGCTGAGCACTGAAGAATTGATGCTTTTGAACTGTGGTGTTGGAGAAGACTCTTGAGAGTCCCTTGGATTGCAAGGAGATCCAACCAGTCCATTCTGAAGATCAGCCCTGGGATTTCTTTGGAAGGAGTGATGCTAAAGCTGAAACTCCAGTACTTTGGCCACCTCGTGCGACGAGTTGACTCATTGGAGAAGACTCTGATGCTGGGAGGGATTGGGGGCAGGAGGAGAAGGGGACGACAGAGGATGAGATGGCTGGATGGCATCACTGACTCGATGGACGTGAGTCTGAGTGAACTCCGGGAGTTGGTGATGGACAGAGAGGCCTGGTATGCTGCGATTCATGGAGTTTCGAAGAGTCAGACATGACTGAGTGACTAAACTGAACTGAACTGATGCCCAATAAATGGGCTTCCCAGGTGGCTCAGTGGTAAAGAATCCACCTGCCAGTGCAGGAGACACAGGAGTCATGGATTTGATCCCTGGGTCAGGGAGACCCCTGGTAGGAGGAAATAGCAATCAACAACACTATTCTTTCCAGTATAACTTCATGGACAGAGGACCCTGGTGGGCTACAGTTCCTGGGGTTACAAAAGAATAGGATATAACTGAGCACGTGTGCAGGATGTGGAATAAACTTTGCCAAATTTTATCAGAGGCAGAATTTTGCTTCAAGGTTGAGACTCAATGTTTTCAGTGTTGACAACAAGTCACATACTTATGTAGACCGATGTAAATCCCAGTAATGCCACTAAACTAGAGGAAGGAAGTGATGCTAATACAGAGGGCCTTCATTAAGGAAAATAAAAACTTAAGTGCACATTTTATGCATATAGGATGCTTTTGAAAAGAAAAGCACAAGGGTAATATTGTTAGGAAATTGAGGCTGGAAAATTTTAGGATTTGCCAAATATATCAGAATATTCTTGTAAAGGCTGAAGTTTAGGTTTGATTCAAGCCAGTTATTTCCATAATTTCATATTTTATCTGTTCCTCCAGTTCAGATGGTAAACAAGAATAAAATAAGATGGATATATTAATATTTATTCAAAATTTCTTCCTTTGATTCATCTCCAGATATATCATTCCCATTTCAGCTTCTCCAGATTATATATATACACACACATACTCATTTCAAGAAAGCTATCTTTCATGAGAAAGGTTGTATGATGTCTAACAAAGCTTATTTCTATATTTATAATCTTTATCTATATACATATATGTTTATCTGAAAATCTGAAGAATTTAAATATTATATTTTCTGCATTAAAAAAATAGCACATTACTCAAGTACTTAGCTACAAACAGACACTAAAGATTAGAAACCAAATTAATTTCTAAATTAAAATAAAAAAATTATGTATGACCTCTGATTAAATGCTTGAGTTTTAGCTATTGAACATGGAAAAAAATTAATAGAATAAGGGTACCAAGGTCACAATAACCTCCCTTAAAATATAACCATAATAACTTTCATTCAGTTGTAGAAGTATAAGGTTGTATCTAACCACTTTTTACATATATTTACGTTATTAAGGTTGCACTACTTCTGAGCCTCTTAAATAAATGATCCATTATTGAGTGCAATGTTTGGAAAATGTCTTTGAAATGCATATATATCATCACAAAATTGACAGTCCAATGCTGAGATAAGGAGGAAAAATGAGAGCCATAACATTCCAAGAGTGCTAGAACTCTATAGAAGGTTTTACTTGAGTAATTTCATCTAGCTGCAGTGATGGAAAAGATCTATGGATTGTTAAGTAGTAAATGCTTTTTTTTTTCTTATGGGAAATTATTCTCAAGTATTATTAACACAGTTTTTACCTGTCATCTTCTATTTCTCCCTTCTTATCTGTGACTGAATCATGGTGATTAAGGAATTGAGCATGAAATGTTAATTTTTGAATCCTATTCTTAGAAATAGGTTAAACTTCACATGTGATGAACCTAAATGAAGAAATCATCCCTAAGGATCATTAAACTTCTTTTGCCTTAATTTAATATTCATGGTCATGCTGGGGATGGGCAAATTTCCCCCCTGCCCTTCTTGAGTTCTTTTGGCTAATCTAATAATTAAACTGAAATAAAACCAATTAGTAGGGATAAAGCAAAACTATGTAATTCATGCTTACAGAGTTCTCATAGAAATGGGACCTAAAAAATGGTCAAAGCAGGAAGTTTTTATATTTTTTAATATGAAAAATAAACAATAAATTTATGAGGAATTGATAGAACAAAGAAATGTAGGCTTGGGGTAGCAAGTTAGTAATGAAATAACATACTTGTTTATATAAGCTTCTTGGTCTTTAATTCTTTATCATTTGTGATAAAGGTATTCTTCCACAAATCAGATGCAGAGAGGACATCTTTCAGATGCTTTCTGGGGGACAGAAGAAGTTCAGAGTTCCTTTTTCTCATCAGTTGTTTTCCAAACAAGTTCAAAATAATCAATAGGCCACGGTGGTATATTGGGGGCAGCCTACCCTTAGCCCCAGCACTCATCATAAAGGTCTATCACTTATATCCACTGAATAGAGTCACGAGAAAATCATGACATCTGGAGATTCCAGTGCTTCTTTGCCTGCAAAATACCTTTCCTGCAGGATACACCTCAATACTGAATTTCAGTTGTTTTGACACAAATTTAGGCTGTATAACTACCATTAACTCACAATAAGAACTCTTCTTTTAACCTGTAGGCATTATCAACCTTCAATTGTGATCTTCTGGCTCTACATTTCACACTATTTTTGGTTTGTTTGAATGTTTATTTATGAAACTAATTTTCATTTTGTCTGTATAAATTTTTTTTTTATATTTCTGACCAAGGGAATGACGTGATAAGACTTTCATTCCCGTATTTTAGTATATTTGATGTTGTTCAGTCGTTAAATCATGTTCAACTCTTTGTGACCTCATTGACTACAGCACACCAGGCTCCACTATTTCCTAGAGTTTGCTCAAATTCATGTCCATCGAGTCAGTGATGCTATCTATAAATGTCTCTTTCTCTGTCATGCCCTTCTTTTGCCTTCAATCTTTCCCAGCATCAGAGTCTTTTCCAATGAGTTGGCCCTTTGCATCAAGTGGCCAAAGTATTGGAGCTTCAGATTTAGCATCAGCACTTTCAGTGAATATTCAGGGTTGATTTTCTTTAGGATTGACTGGTTTGATCTCTTGCAGTGCCAGGGACTCTCAAGAGTCTTCTCCAGCACCACAGTTTGAAAGCATCAGTTCTTCAGTGAATATTTTAGTGTTCCTGTCTCTTAATCATGCCCAGATCTAAATGTAAACTGAAAATTCTCTTCAATATCACAATTCCCATTGCTTTGGGAATGTTAAAATTTATTATTAGAAGATCTATATGAATATGAAAAGAATATATTGGAGAAGGGAATGGCAACCCACTCCAGTATGCTTGCCTGGAAAATCCCATGGACAAAAGAGCCTGGTGGGCTACAATTCCTGGGGTCATAAAAGAGTTGGACTTGACTTAGTGAGTAAACAACATGAATATGAAAAGAATATATACATATGTATAACTGAGTCACTTGCTGTACAGTAGAAATTAAACACAACTTTGTAAATTGACTATGTACTTGAAAACAATTTTTTAAACCAGAAATTCTATAATTGGCCTTAACCACTTTTTATTGGCATACTGATAGAAATTAGGTTTTATATAGTCTTATCACCACAAAAAGTTTTTTTTTTTTTTTTTTCAAAATCATGGATATCCCACCATATATGTATTATTTTGTCAGATAGAAAGCCAAAGGTATACAGAATGTAACCATTCAAAACAGACTTAAAAAGTGCAAACCTCAGGGACACACAAATGCATGTTAGCATTCTCTCACAAACTAAAAAAACACATGGATTAATGAATGATATATTTTTTAAAATACTCAAAGCACAACATTCTAAACATTGAGAAATTCACTTAAGAATTATATCTATCTTAGATAATATAGAAATTATTTTAAATATAACTGCTTCTCCATTCCAGGAAAATTTAAGAGATGGACACAATAAAATATTTGATTAAGAATGAGTAAAAGAAACAACATGAGATCAAAAGAAAAAAGGGAGATGGTAGAGCTAAGCATATAAATTAAGTTAAAATTTAATATTACTGCTGAACTCTGATTATCCTAATCGGAGTGATGCTGTGAAAAATGTAAAGAAAAAAGTTGTGAGAGAGTCTTGTGAAAACCACACCAGTTACAAAGGAAATGCATATGGTGACTGAGTGTCTAGAGGAAGAGCAAGAGAAATGGAAGAGAGACAATAGAATACCTACAGAATTTTGATTAGTGTCAATTCAAGAAAATATATCAGATGATACATTAAGATAATATCAAGTATGAAAGAAAGTGTTACTGGAATGAAGACATAGATATACAGATAGGGAATCTCATTGCTTTCCAAGAAAATGAAATTAACTATCACAACTATATATATGTAAATATATTAATATATAGTGATACAGTCAATTGTACCTCATAGTAAAAAAAAAAAAGTGCAAAATTTTCTACTCCAGGAAATGCTGCAGTTTATTTAAAAGGAGAACAATAACTGGCCTCTGGATTACTCATAATTAATAAGACACTATCAGAGAAAATAAATATCCAGAACATTGTGAAGGGAATAAGATATGAACTTTAAATTTCTATATTCCATTACATTTTAATGAGTAAAGATAATAAAAAAGACATTGTTAGATGTATCAGGTCTCAAGAGTTTTATTATACAAGTAGCTTTGCCGAAACATTGACTTGAAACCATAATCCTATTAAACAATATACAAATGAAAGTCAAGAACAAATGAATGTGGGAATAAAGACTTAAAGACTTATTATAAGATTTAAATCCACATAATTACAAAATTAAATTTAATTCAATGAGATGATTATGGTCATGAAACAGAATGCTTATGATATATATAGCAAAGAGTTTGCATAGTGTAAAAATGATTGAAATAAAATAACTATAGACTACCATTTCTGGAGTGCTTCTAAGATTGCCAGGCAACAGTCCCAGATGTTGAAAAAAAAATTAAAGGAAAGACATGACATCTTTGGCCTGGGGCTGGAAAATAAATCCCTCAGAGTGTGTTTAAAATGGGAAAAATAATATTTGCATGAAATGAAGCTAAACTGGATATAATGGTCACATGGTATTTTTAGATGTAGTGACTTCTGCTTAATATCTTAGATTTGCTAAATTAAAATTTTCTAGGCCTACAGACCAAGAATACACAAGCTGCCAAGATGATTTTATTCACACCAAAATTGGAACATTACTCTTCTTAATAGATGGGAAAGTTAATAGGTAACTGAAATGAAGAGTAAGAAATAACAGGGTAAGTACCCTAAACATCCAGGATACAGTTCAGTTCAATTCAGTCACTCAGTCGTGTCCCCACTCTGTGACCACATAAACCACAGCATGCCAGGCCTCCCTGTCCATCACCAACTCCCGGAGTCCACCCAAACCATGTCCATTGAGTAGGTGATGCCATCCAACCATCTCATCCTCTATTGTCCCCTTCTCCTCCTGCGCTCAATCGTTCCCAGCATCAGAGTCTTTTCCAGTGAGTCAGCTCTTTGCATCAGGTGGCCAAAGTATTGGAGTTTCAGCTTCAACATCAGTCCTACCAATGAACACCCAGGACTGATCTCCTTTAGGATGGACTGGTCAGATCTCCTTGCAGTCCAAGGGACTCTCAAGAGTCTTCTACAACACCAAAGTTCAAGAGCATCAATTCTTTGGCATTCAGCTTTCTTTATAGTCCAACTCTCACATCCATACATGACCAATGGAAAAACCATAGCTTTGACTAGACGGACCTTTGCTGACAGAATAATGTCTCTGCTTTTTAATATGCTGTCTAGGTTGGTCATAACTTTCCTTCCAAGGAGTCAGTGTCTTTTAACTTCATGGCTGCAGTCACCATCTGCAGTGATTTTGCAGCCCAGAAAAATAAAGTCAGCCACTGTTTCCCCATCTATTTCCCATGAAGTGATGGGACCAGATGCCATGATCTTCATTTTCTGCATGTTGAGCTTTATGCTAACTTTTTCACTCTCCTCATTCCCTTTCATCAAGAGGGTTTTTAGTCCCTCTTCACTTTCTGCCGTAAGGGTGGTGTCATCTGCATATCTGAGGTTATTGATATTTCTCCCAGCAATCTTGATTCCAGCTGGTGCTTCTTCCAGCCCAGCGTTTCTCATGATGAACTCTGCATAGAAGTTAAATAAGCAGGGTGACAATATGCAGCCTTAACGTACTCTTTTTCCTATCTGGAACCAGTCTATTGTTCCATGTCCAGTTCTAACTGTTGCTTCCTGACTTGTATACAGGTTTCTCAAGAGACAGGTCAGGTGGTCTGGTATTTCCATCTCTGTCAGATTTTTCCACAGTTTATGGTGATCCACACAGTCAAAGGCTTTGGCATAGTCAATAAAGCAGAGATAGATGTTTTTCTGGAACTCTCTTGCTTTTTCAATGATCCAGTGGATGTTGGCAATTTGATCTCTGGTTCCTCTGCCTTTTCTAAAACAGGTTGAACATCTGGAAGTTCACAGATCACATATTGCTGAAGCCTGGCTTGGAGAATTTTGAGCATTACTTTACTAGAGTGTGAGATGAGTGCAATTGTGTGGTAGTTTGAGCATTCTTTGGCATTGCCTTTCTTTGGGATTGGAATGAAAACTGACCTTTTCCAGTCCTGTGGTCACTGCTGAGTTTTCCAAATTTGCTGGCATATTGAGTGCAGCACCTTCATAGCATCAGTTAAACTAGATCTTGGGCTATGGGCAGAATTTGTGTATTTTGTGAGAGGAGTAAGGACATATATTTCTTGACATGGAATTTAAGAAGTTAAACAAACTTAGCAGGTCAGCGCTATCATGGGTACATGGTGAGAAGTGACATGACACCTTTTCCTATTGCTACAAATTACCTTTTCTTTCCAGAATGATATTTATTTATCTCATTAGCAATATGAGCTAATGATAATATGTGAATGTTTCAAACATGTGTGTCAGTTTCAAACTCCTTGATTTTCTCAGCATGAACCCAATCTCTTGGGTTGATAACTATTTTTAATATTTAGAATTTTCTTTAGTTGCATAAAAACTAGCATTCTTTTAATAAAAGTATAAACATAAAATTAACTCTTGTTTTTGGCAATACTTTCCATGTGGTTTAATTGATTCAATTCAAGAATATATAGTAAAAAACTTCATTAAATACAAGACATAGAAGGGAAACTAAAAATAAGTAAGATCTAATTATGTCTAATTAGCTTTGACTTGATGGACGTGAGTCTGAGTGAACTCCAGGAGTTGGTGATGGACAGGGAGGCCTGGCCTACTGCGATTCATGGGGTCGCAAAGAGTCGGACACGACTGAGCGACTGAACTGAACTGAACATGTATAATTTAGATATTTCTGAAACATCCCAGATATAATTTATTTTCTAATAGTGGGCCATGAGAGTTGGAATATATAAACGTGTTTGAGAGATTGTCTAGCTTCCTAAATACAGTGTATTCTCACTTGCATGTTATCTTTGATGATTAACTGCTAATTAAATAAAATATACCTTAGAAAACATATGTTCTGATTTGTGTACTAAAATATAGTTTACTTTGACACAAGGAAACAAATAGCTCTCTCTGAAGCAAGAGTAAATCTGTAAGCAAGATTGTACATAGCCTTTTCAGAAATGAGAAATTTCACAGCTTGCTTTATTGATAATCCTTTAGAATTCTTCATAGATTGTATGAGTTAAGGACTGCAAATTCTATAGAAAAGTGAAAGAGGCTGGAATAACAGATGAAGTTTCAGAAGCATGATGCTATTTTTCAAATTAGAGCTAGAGATACTAATGTTTTACAAACAATAAAGCAAATCCTTATTTTGCACATCACTTGTAACATCTATTGAATATCAAAAAAAATATTTTCACTATTAACCAAACTCATATTTTAAATGATAGGTTGCAAATAAATTGTAATATGAACATTGAAAATGATAAACATATAAATATTTGGCCCTCTAAAAAGCAGTAAGTGTTGGTATTCTTTATGTTCTAGAGAGCTCAAATGTTTTGGAATATTCACTTATAAACAAATAATTGAATCTAGCACCTCACTTTATGTAGTTTCTGCTTTCTGTAAATCTTCCGAGATGAGAATTTTTGTTTCCTTTGTCCTCATTTGCTGTATTCCTGTATGATTACCCCTTCCTCCAACACTCATGGAACCATCATTTTAGCAAAGCTTTTATCTGCATTCTGATTTTTAGTAATTAAAAAGAAAATGTTTCCTCTTTTACCTTCTCACTCCAAAAAGAGTAGAAGATAGTTCCCAATGAATAAATACAGTCTGACAATCAGAGTGGTGATTAAATTTGTGGGTGAGTAGGAGAAGGCAATGGCACCCCACTCCAGTATTCTTGCCTGGAAAATCCCATGGATGGAGGAGCCTGGTAGGCTGCAGTCCATGGGGTCGCTAAGAGTCGGGCACGACTGAGCGACTTCATTTTCATTTTTCACTTTCATGCATCGGAGAAGGAAATGGCAACCCACTCCAGTGTTCTTGCCTGGAGAATCCCAGGGACGGGGAGCCTGATGGGCTGCCATCTATGGGGTCGCACAGAGTCGGACACGACTGAAGCGACTTAGCAACAGCAGCAGCAGCAGTCTTATATTAACAAACTTGGTTGATAAATATTTGATTCCAAATTGGAGAACGTGCACTCTAGAGATAAAAATCACTAGATTACATTTAAAAAGACTATAAAAATTGGCTCATATGATGTAAAAATATCTTTAGAAAGATCAAAAAATTAAGATGCACTTTTGATTTGCAGAAATATGGCATTAGTGCATTCTGTAGCCATGCTCTTCAGTCTTGTGCTAGGACATACCTACTGCTCACATTTGAAGGTTGCCTGGAGCTCCAACTACAGCCATGGAATATACTAAAGAAAAGTGGTCCACAGAGACTGAACTGAGTTATAGTCATATAGGTCTGTGTTTTAGTTAATTAATAGAATTTAATATTGTCTGTTTTGAATTCTTTTTTTCAGATGCCTAGAATGTCATTGGAAGGACTGATATTGAAGCTGAAACTCAAATACTTTGGCCACCTGATGTGAAGAGCTCACTTATTGGAAAAGACCCTGAGGCTAGGAAAGACTGAGGGCAGGAGGAGAAGGGGACAACAGAGGATGAGATGGTTGGATGGCATCACAGACTCAGTGGACATAAGTTTGGGTAAACTCCAGGAGTTGGTGATGGACAGGGAGGCCTGGCGTGCTGTGGTTCATGGAGTCGCAAAGAGCTGGAAATGACTGAGCGACTGAACTGAACTGAGAATGTCTATTCATTAATTATAAACTTGATTTTTTTTAACAAAGTTTTGCCATTTTGTCATAGCTGTTTTCTTTACTAAATCACCACTATATAAAGACTACTATCCATACTTCTTAGTGAAATAAAAAGTGTTTTACATTATTTTTAGTGAATGCAATCAGAACAATTATGTTTCTTATTACTTTAATATTTTTTAATTTATTCTAAAATATTTTGGTCACAGAATCAAAATCCTTTTACTTCTTAATCATATCATAAGGGTTTTAGACTTGTAAAAATAGCTTTGGCTTTACAAAAAAGGAATAAGCAAAATATTTTTCATAACATGAAAAAATGCACAAAAAACCTAGTGCTAACTCATAGAAGATAAAAATTTCATTGAATTAAGTAATTTTCCAAACGTCTGTCTTACTTGTATCCTCCAGCAATGTCGTCTTTTCCAGCATATAGAAGAGCCAGGCAGGTCACACATATACATCACTTTTTTCCAGTCTGTGGTATCTGTTCTGTAACATTACTAAGATTTCCTTGCAGAATAAACATGGTTTGTGCAGAGTGTCTGCGGGCTATTGGAACTAAAAGAAAAACCAAGTGGACTAAGACAAGATAGCGTTTCAGATGCTCTCATAGGGAAAAGTACAGAATGCTGTAGAGGACTTGCGGAAGGGGTCCCTGGGTGCATAGCTGAGACTCAGAGATTTTCTTTGAGAACTGATAGTGGAGATGAATCCTGGATATTAGTGTATTCGTTTTCTACTGCTGCATAGCAAATCACCCCCAAGTTTACTACCCTAAAACCAGCCACATTTACCATCTCAATTTCTGTGGATCTTCTAGCTCAGAGTCTCTTACTTGCAAGATGAGCAAGTCATCCCATTTTGCCCAAAAACCTTCCTGATCTTAAAACCAGAAATCCTACATCCCAGGAAACCCTTGTTTCCAGGCAAACCAGGATGGATGGTCACCTCACTCACAAGGCTTTCATCAAGATGCTGATTGAGGACAAAGCACCCTTTCAACTGGGGAAGGATCAACTGGGGCAGAATCTGCATCCAGACTCACTCAGTGGCTGTTGACAGGCTATTCCTTCAGGGCTGTGAGTCTGAGGGCCTCTGTTCCCTTTGTCCATTGGCCAGAACCTGCCCTGAGTCCTTTGCCCTCAGTTACCCTCTCTGTCAGAGCCACTGTGTGAGAAGAGAATGCCTGCAAGATGAAAGCACTGTCTTTGCTAGCCTAACCATGAAGTCATTCCATCATTTTTTCTGAATTCTGTTTGTTAAAATCATCGCACCAACTAGATTCAACTCAGCCACAAGAGGAAGGAAATAATCAGGGGCAGGACCACTAAGAATTAAGGGTCACTGGGAGCTATGTCAAGTTTCCTACACAAAAGAGTAATTAGGTAAAAGAAGGACCCAGAATAAGAAGCATACAAAAATCACATGCATATAGATATTGATATTTTATAGAGTATGCAACTATGATAAAAATTATCTAAATTTATCAATTAATAAAATTTTTTCAATCACTAAATACAAAAGAGATTTTATAGCTAGTCTCCTTTTGTTCACGTTGGAGTGGAATGTCTGGTTTGGAGTGACCTCTTTTTTCTTTCTACTTTTAAAAGTTATTTTTGTTACAAAATTCCAGGGGAGGGGGGAACTGTACATCTGAAGTTTTAAAAGGGCAACTCTAAAAGTAAAGAATGGATGTTGTTCAAATGGTTACAATGCCTATAATACCCACTGAGTTTTCTTGTCTTTGAGAAAACCATATTTTCTCTTGCTTTCTGACATTTTCATTTTTTCAATATCTTTTTCAGCCTTCCAGACACTGCTTTTGCTTGTAATATTTCTTTCTCCCAGATCACCCTCTGCCCCTATAATGCTTGTTACTCCTTTAGATTCATCCCAGACATCAGTTTCTTAGTATTTTCCTAGCTAATATAATTTCCCCTATTAAACATCCTAATGTCTACATATTTCATTTTCTGGCATCATCACAGTTCTATTTTTACATTTATGATATGATTATTTAGTTTGTATTTATTTCCTGAAACATGAGTTTCATGTGGGAAACCACCACATTTTTCCCAGTCTTAAGCTAATATCTGGCATAATGTAGATTATTTTAAACTATCTGATGATTGAATGAACAAATACATATCTAATAATTGATCTGATCTTTTTGCCAATGACTCTGTCTTCTTTAAATTAAAAATATTTTTGTATTTGGCATATATATGGTGAGTAATTAGGTAGATAATAATTTTATACAGACCATAGTTGTTTATTTTCCTAAATTTAATATTTTTCACACCAGGCCAGACCTAGTCATCAAGATTTTTAGTCAAATAAAAAGTTAACCTACTGAATAAATCATTTAAATACATTTTATTTGAACTATCTGTGTCTGTTAGTGACACAGTCATGTCCAGCTCTTTGCGACCCCATGGACTGTAGCCCACCAGGCTCCTTTGTCCATGGAATTCTCCAGGCAAGAATACTGAAGTGGGTTGCCATTTCCTCCTCCAGGGGATCTTCCCCACCCAGGGATTGAATACTGGTCTCCTGCATTGCAGGCAGATTCTTTACCATCTGAGCCACCAGGGAAGCCCCATAAAAATGTAATTATGATATGAATCCTTTCTTTCTGTTCATTTAGGTAATGAAACACTTTAATATACATTAATTTATTCTGTATTCCTATTGAGATTATTTCAGCATAGAAATATCTCCATTTTAAAAATGAGGGCAATGAAGCTCAGTGCAATTTAGTGGCTAACTCAAGGTCATACTGCTTCTGAAAACAATGTTTTTTTAAAAAGTATAGATACAATCGAATTCCTCTGTTTC
Source organism: Bubalus kerabau (assembly GCF_029407905.1). Taxonomy (NCBI): domain Eukaryota; kingdom Metazoa; phylum Chordata; class Mammalia; order Artiodactyla; family Bovidae; genus Bubalus; species Bubalus kerabau. The sequence continues at coordinate 87,620,242 of NC_073634.1, read as the reverse complement.
ACCAAGGTACTTAAGATGCCGGCATTGTTTCCAATATGTTGTTGCTTAATTCTGTGTTTGGAGTCCAGGAAAGCATCTCCAGAGAGACGCGGGAGGGGCTGATCATCACTTTGACTACTCCTGCCTGATTGGGCAGAATTTATGCTGCAAAATGGATTTGCCACAAGAGGGCACAAGAACCTATCAAACGGATTTACTGTATGTATGTTTTTTTTTGTTCCCCTTCAAACTGACTGAAAAAGGAAAGAAAAGTAAAGAGCAAGAGAAGAAAAAGAGAGTATTTTAAGCAATTAACTTTCAACTATTTCAAATTCCATCAAACAAGCTGTTTAGAAATGTAAAGTACTTCTATTCATTAGAGTAGGCAAATATAAATACTGCACAGTTTTGAGATGTTCAGGAAAATTTGTTGCAAACGCTTTTATTAATAAATATTTTATAGGCTTTGACATTCAGAAAATGTTTTCATGTGACTACTATGAAAAGAAGTCTTTTGGCTTATAATCACAACTCCGATATTCTTTCTTTTCTTTTGTCCTACATGCTCTTCAATGTAAAGAAATTTTTAACCATTTTAGGAATTCTTCCTTGATAGTATCAGCCCCAAGAATTATATTCTTCTTCCACATGAACATTAATAATTTCATTGCCCATTTGTTCATCTCACCCATATAGTAAGTGTTTCATAATCTGAGCTGAAGGAACTCAGATACTAATGGATGTTAAAGAAAGGGAATTAAAAAAAAAAGTTCCTTTTAGCAGTAATTATTCTATTAGAGCGGAGAAGGCAATGGCACCCCATTCCAGTACTCTTGCCTGGAAAATCCCATGGATGGAGGAGCCTGGTGGGCTGCAGTCCATGGGGTCGCTAAGAGTCGGACACGACTGGGCGACTTCACTTTCACTTTTCACTTTCATGCATTGGAGGAGGAAATGGCAACCCACTCCAGTGTTCTTGCCTGGAGAATCCCAGGGATGGTGGGGCCTGGTGGGCTGCCGTCTATGGGGTCGCACAGAGTCGGATACGACTGAAGCGACTTAGCAGCGGCAGCAGCAGCATTCTATTACAGATTTTGAATCACAGAGGTTTAAGCAATTTCCTCCAAATCATACCAAGAAGACCAATTTGACTCCAAAATCAGATTAAGACTGATCTGACTCCAAAACGTTCCAAAAAGAACACATACTTTTAATCTCTGCACAGAGCTTTCAGGACTTCCTTGGTGGATCAGTTGATAAAGAGTCTGCCTGCAATGCAGGAGACCCGGGTTTGATACTTGGGTCCATAAGATCTCCTGGAGTATGGAATGGCAACCCACTCCAATATTCTTGCCTGGAGAATTCATGGACAGAGGAACCTGGCAGGCTACAGGCCATGGGGTCAGAAGAGTTGGACATGACTGAGAGACTAACACTTCAGGCCTTTCAAAATCATAATAGATTCTCAAGTCATATGTATAATAATAAGTGAAGCCAAAGTTTGTTGATAAAAACTCATATTCATAAATATTTGATTTACTCATCCCTAAATAAATCTCACTTGTAATTAGGCACAAAATTATCTTTTGTGTAAGAGGTAAACATGTGTAGAATTTTCAGTAAACATAAAACTGGCAAATTTATTCATATAAATGAAAATCATTAATTGAAATCCAAATTGTTTTTGGTTACTTTCTTTGTGTGATGAATTATGCTTTGAGATCAAATGAGAACCAATTATATCAGCCTGATGATTAAGATTTCACAGAGGATCATGGTTAGAACTATTTTGAAGGTTCTGGAAGAAACCTATTGAAAAGGGGAGTAGATGATTTTAGGAAGAATGCCTTGTATGAGAAATGGTCTGCAGACAAGGATTTAAAATGAACAATACCATATTAGGACAATTTGCAGTAACTAAGTTAAATTACAAAATGAAAAAGTACTTGACAAGAAAAAAAGAGAATATACAATAAATTTTTTAATCTAAATTATATTAGACAAAACTTAAATAAATTAAAAATCTACTTCATCTGTCTCAAGAAAAAAATATGTAAGTAAAATAAAAATATGTACATATAAAGCATATTACTATATACCTGTAACCAAGGTGTTCATATATATGCATTCATTATATTTTAGAATGAAATTAAAATAGACAAACTATCTGAGTAGTTAATGATTGCTGAATTCAGAAAGTAGATATTGTTAATGATAGAATCAAAATTGAGTTTTGTATATTGCTAAATATACTTACTAGTTCTAATCTTTTGTGGAACATTTATTTTTTTTTAACATATATGACAATGGCATATGTGAACAGAGAGATAATTTTGCTTATTTATTTATTTTTTTTTCTTATTTGGAATTTTTTGTTTCTTCTTTTTCTGATTTGGTTGCTCTGGCTAGGACTTCCAGTATCACAATGAATACAAGTGATGGGTGTGGGTATACTTGTTGCCTTGTTACTGATCTTAGAAAAAAGTCTCACAGCTTTTCACCACTGAGTATGATATTTGCTGTGGACTTTTCATGTATTATTTTATTATGACTTTACTACATTAAACTTATTTTTACTTGTACTTTAACTGAGGTGATTTTCTTCTAATCTTAGTATATTCAGTGTTTTTATTTTTTATCATAAAACTCTAATTGTGCCCAATGCTTTTTGTGCATTGATTGAAATGTGATCATGTGGTTTTGTTATTCATAATTTTAAAGTGGTGTATTACATTAGCTGATTTTCATATGTATTCCAGGAATATACCTCACTTGGTTATAATGGTATCTTTTTACTGTGTTGTTGAATTCAGTTTTTTGTATGTTTTTAAGGATTTCTGTCTTAATATCATTGCAGATATTAATCTGTAGTTTTCCTTTCTTGTAGTAAGGTCATCTTATTTTTGTATTGGAGTGATCTTGACCTTCTAGAATAGCTTATAAGTATTCTCTTCTCTTCAAACCTTTGGAAGAGATTGGGAAAGATTGGTATCATTCTTCATTAAATATTTAGTAGCATTTTCCAATGAAGCCACCTATTCTTTGGCTTTTCTTAGGAAAAAATATTTTTATTGATTCAATCTCCTTATTATAGGTCTGTCCAGATTTTTTATAGATATGTCCAAATTTTTAAAAATTTCTTCATGGTTTAGTACTGATGTGATGTATATTTTTATACGTTTATCCATTTATTCTGTATTGTCCTTTCTTTGTATAATGTTTCTCCTGAGATCAAATGATGATTTTTGAGGGCTCCATTGAACATGACAAATCTTCTTCCTTTTGAAATTTTCAAGATTCTCTTTTGTCTTTGATTTTTGATGGTTTCATGATAATGTGTCTCCATATGGGTATTTATGGGTTCAACCTGATTGGAATGTTTTCAGTTTCTTAAATTTGAATGTCCATTCACTCCCTCAGGTTTAAGAAGCTTTTGCCTATAATTTCTTTAAATAAACACTTGTCCTTCTAGTCTTTAAGGACTAGCTGTATACAGGGGAAGACTTTCACCAATCAGTTCACCTATAGATCACCAATCAGACCTCTTTATGGGAAAGTGTCTTTCTGGGCTTAAGCATACAATTTTCCAGTTGGAGAGGTTTGCCAGTTTCTTTTTCAGAAGCATGTACAGTCAACTGTCATTCCTCAGTACAAGTTCTCAGTACAAGCAGAGGATTGGTTCCAGGATCTCCCAAGGAAACCAACATTTGCAGATGCTTATGCCCTGTAGTCTGCCCTTTGTATCTGCTGTTTTGAATCCATGGATTCACCAGTCATGGTACTGCATGTGTTTGTTGAAGAAAACTCACATATAAGTGGACTTGTGCTGCTCAAACTCAAGTTGTTCAAGGGGCAACTGTAGTTTCGTGCTCCTGATGATGTCTGTTTGTGGTCCAGAAGATTCTCTTATGAGAGTTGGATCATAAAGAAGGCTAAGAGCCAAAGGATTGATGCTTTCAAACTATGGTGCTAAAGAAGACTTTTTATAATGCCTTGGACAGCAAAGAGATCAAACCAGTAGATGTTAAAGGAAATCAACCCTGAATATTCATTGGAAGGACTGATGCTGAAACTAAAGCTCCAACACTCTGGCTACCTGATGTAAACAGCCTACTCACTGGAAAAGACCCTGATGCTGGGAAAGGTTGAAGGCAGGAGAAGTGGATGACAGAGGATGAGGTGGTTGGATGGCATTACTGACTCAATGGACATGAGTTTGAGTAAACTCTGAGAGATGGTGATCGACAGGGAAGCCTGGCGTCCTGCAGTCCATGGGGTCCCACAAAGTCAGGCACGACTGAGTAACTGAACATCAATAACAACAGCAACAAGATTCTCTGGTGCTGCCAACAAGCCGCTGAGCTTTTTTTTGTTCTCTGTGCTCCCTAGCCATGCAAGGAATGCAGGTACCCAGTCAGCAGTTCAAATCAGATAAGACAGAGGTTAATCACTCAGGCAGTATATCCCAAAGCCAGAATGTTGGACGTACATTTCACTCTCTTTTTTCCTCTCAAAGAAGGAAGCTGCTAGTTTGGGTTTTACTCCCAGTGGTGAACTATGCCAACATAGAAGAGGGGCTGATGTGGTTGAAAAGAAAAATTTTATTACCAGTTTCAAGGTGGTGGTTTTTGACTTTGAGCTTACTTTGCTGTACTACAATTTACTGACTGGCTCTGGACTTCTCATAAAGGTTTTTTTTGGGGTTTTTTTGAACATATGTTGCTGTTAATTTGATATATCTGTGTGGAAACAAGCTCTAAGACTTCTTATTCCACCATCTTGCTGGATGGATAACATTAGGAATATTTTGATAATACATGATGTTTTGATAATATTTCTTGCTTTGTTGAAAAAAAAAACCAGAATAATTTAGATTAAAACTATTCCTGTTATAGCTTTAAAGACAGCAAAGAGATGAAGAATAAAAATGAGTAGGAATGCAATGTACTTAGGGGGGTAGCTTTAAAACATCCTCACTCTGGAAGTATACAGAATACCAGGAGACTCAGAGAATTTGATTTACGAACTTTCAACGTCAATGACCTCAGCTAGGCATGATTGAACTAGCAGAGGTACCTCAATTCAGGTGGATAATGCTGAATTGCAGAGTTAAGAGTCACTTATTTAGCCAAAAATAGTCTAAAAAGTACCTGGATGAATCTGTGACTATCATGACTAAAGCTCTGGAGGTGATGGTAACTCCCAGCTGTACAAGGACAATGATGCCCATTGTTACACATGAAGCTGTCTTTTCTTAAAAGCTTAGATTCCCATAGGTTGAAAAGAATGAGATTTTATAATTCTTCTAATCCATGCCCTCACATACGTTTTTCCAAATAAAATATTCTAGAATTACATTTCCTTTAGGTGATCTCCAGAAAGTTATATCAGGAAACATTAGAAAACATTGACTTAATGTTAGTAGTTTTTATTTTTAAAGATCACTAAAGCTCATGAATGTCAGCCAAATTTAGTAAATAATATGTGGATCTAAAACTCTAGCTCTGGCCTCTCCCCAAAACTTCCATCCTATATTCAGATGAATGAAATCTGCATATCATTTCGAAATCATTCTTTAGGTCCAAAGTTTAAATTAGAAAGTATATACATTTTTATATTTGTAAGTGTTATTGTCATCCTCTTGCCTAGATGTTAAAACGAATGGTCTAATGATCAATCTCCCACTTCATTCACAATCCATTGCATTATGTCCTGGTCTTGTCAATTCTGGCCCTTTTGATATCTCAAAAGTACCTGCTTAATATTCTTACTACAATCACTTCTGTAATAAAGACTTACAAATTATCACCTACATAATTTTGAAAGTTCTTCTTACTGGAATGATTACATGCCTACTATGCCTACCACAGTGGGATGAATACCTTATCAGTTCAGTTGTTCAGTCGTGTCCTACTGTTTATGACCTATAGACTATAGCATGCCAGGCCTCCCTGTCCATCACCAACTCCCAGAGTTTACTCAAACTCATGTCCATTGAGTTGGACATGCCATCCAAGCATCTCAACCTCTGTCATCCCCTCCTCCTCCCACCTTCAATCTTTCCAGCATGAGGGTCTTTTCAAATGAGTCAGTTCTTTGCATCAGGTGGCCAAAGCATTGGAGTTTCAACTTCAACATCAGTCCTTCCAATTAACATTCAGGACTGGTCTCCTTTAGGATGGACTTGATGGATCTCTTTGCTCTACAAGGGACTCCCAAAAGTCTTCTCCAACACAACAGTTCAAAAGCATCAGTTCTTTGGCACTCAGCTTTCTTTATAATCCAACTCTATGGACCTTTGTTGGCAAAGTAATGTCTCTGCTTTTTAATATGCTGTCTAGTTTGGTCATAATTTTTCTTTCAAGGAGGAAGTGTCTTTTAATTTCATGGCTGCAGTCACCATCTGCAGTGATTTTGGAGCCCAAAAAACTAAAGTCAGCCACTGTTTCCCCATCTATTTGCCATGAAGTGATGGGACCAGATGCCATGATCTCAGTTTTCTGAATGTTGAGTTTTTAAGCCAACTTTTTCACTCTCCTCTTTCACTTTCATCAAGAGGCTCCTTAGTTCTTCTTTGCTGCCTGCCTTAAGGGTGGTATCATCTGAATATCTGAGGTTATTGAAATTTCTCCTGGCAATCTTGATTCCAACTTGTGCTTCATCCAGTCCAGAATTTCTCATGATGTATGCTGCATGTAAGTTAAATAAGCAGGATGACAAAATACAGCCTTGATGTACTCCTTTTCCTATTTGGAACCAGTCTGTTGTTCCATGTCCAATTCTAACTGTTGCTTCTTGACCTACATATAGATTTCTCATGAGGCAGATCAGGTGGTCTGGTATTCCCATCTCTTTCAGAATTTTCCACAGTTTATTGTGATCCATACAGTCAAAGGCTTTGGCATAGTCAATAAAGCTTTATAGCCAAATTGTTAGCTATAAAATATTTTGGATTATCTTATTCTAGTATTTAGTTATGTTCATGGACTCACCATTACCTATTTAGGAATGCTTGAATTCCTTAGCCAGATATTCAGTGTCTTCTGGACTCTGCATTCAATCCATATTTCTAACTTTATTTCTCTTTTAATTATTTCTATTTTATTTACATCTCATTTGGCTTGAACGGAAAATAAGAGTTTTTTTAATAACTAAAATTTTAAAATTAAATAAAATATCTATAAATTTCTGCCTAATGAAAATGATAAAGAGTAAGAAATAATATTGCACAACTATATAAGGAATTGATATGTGTTTCTGATTTATAAAACAATTTAATTATACAAAATTAAAACTAAGTGTTGAGAGAAAGATCTAGCCAAAATCACAACTTAACAGTCAGAACAAATAACTACTGTTATAATAGCCCTTGTTAATTCCTTTTGTATCATGGCCTGATTTAAAAATATATATTCTAAAATTAAATTTATAGATTCATAATCTGAACATTTGCACTTTCCACTTCCACTAGAGAGATATACAGAGGCATATGTAATGGAGTTTGAATGACTTCCTGCTTGATTCGCAAAATTACTGATACTTTTAAGCAATTTCAGTTTATTAAAATTCTTCACTATAAATTTAGATTTTGTTTTGAAAATCTATTGTCTCCCTTCCTAAAGTCAGAGAAAACAATTTCTTTTCTGGCTTGATAACTTTAAAAGAAATTGGCTTTAAACATAAGTTCAAATTGACTCACAAGTCACACAATGTCCATCGAGTCAGGAGCCATATAGAAAAGAAATCATTTAATACATGACCTATATGAAAATATAGAAGTAGAAGAATTTCATTATGACTTAAGAGTAAGGGGGAGAATCTAAGTTAATTTATATGTACTTAAAAGCTTTGAATAATTGAGGAAAGACTGACTTGCTCTTCGTTCCTATTTATCAGTTCAATTCAGTCACTCAGTCATGTCTGACTGTTTGTGGCCCCATGGACTGCAGCACGTTAGGCTTTCCTGTCCATCATCAACTCCTGGAGCTTGCTAAAGCTCATGTCCATTGAGTAGGTGATGCCATCCAACCATCTCATCCTCTGTCATCCCATTCTCCTGCTTTCAATCTTTCCCAGCATCAGGGTCTTTTCTAAGGAGTCAGTTCTTCGTATCAGGTAGCCAAAGTATTGGAGCCTCAGCTTCAACATCAGTCTTTCCAATGAATATTCAGGACTGATATCCTTTAGGATTGACTGGTTTGATCCCTTTGCAGTCCAAGGGACTCTCAAGAGTCTTCTCCAACACTACAGTTCGAAAGCATCAATTCTTTGGCACTCAGCTTTCTTTATGGTCCAACTCTCACATCCTACATGACTACTGGAAAATCATAGCTTCGACTATATGGACCTTTGCAGCAAAGTAATGTCTCTACTTTTTAATATGCTGCCTCTGCTTAGTCATTCAGTTGTGTCCAACTCTTTGAGACCTAATGGATTGTAGCCTGCCAGGCTGCTCTGTCCATGGGTATTCTCCAGGCAAGAATACTGGAGTGAGTTGCCATGTGCTCCTCCACGGGATTGTCCCGACCCAGGGATTGAACCCCATTCTCCTGCACTGCAGGCAGATTCTTTACCATCTGTATCACCAGGGAAGCTCAATAGCTGTCTAGGTTTATCATAGCTTTTCTTCCGAGGAGCAAGTGTCTTTTAATTTCATGGCTGCAGTCACCACCTGTAGTGATTTTGGACTCCCCCCCGCCCCCCAAAAAAAGTCTCTCACCGTTTCCATTATATTTCCAACTATTTGCCATGAAGTGATGGGAATGGATGCCATAAACTTCATTTTTTGCATGTTGAGTTTAAACCAGCTCTTTCACTCTCCTCTTTCACTTTCATCAAGAGGCTCTTTAGTTCATCTTCTCTTTCTGCATAAGTGTGTTGTAATTTGCATATCTGAAGATATACTGTCCTAAATAGTACCACATTACAAATATATTACCTCATTCAAAACCCAAAGACAGATTAATTATGTACTTGTTGTCAATGTATGTGCTTCAGTGAAGCGGGATCATTGAATGGAAAGAACACTAGGATTTCGGGAACATACTGCACATATTAAATATGAATTGAAATCGTTGTTCCAGCACCTTCTAGGTATGTCATACTAAGCAGGAAACTATGTCCCTGAGTCAATCTCCTCTATAAAATAGAAAAAAATTCTGCAGCCCAAAGTTTTATGAATATTATTAAAAGTGCCTGCAACAGATGTGAAGAGTCATCCATTTCCAGTGAATGTTAAGTTACACTTGAATATTTGCTTTTATTCTTTATTCAGTTCAGTCACTCAGTTGTGTCCAACTCTTTGTGACCCCATGGTCTGCAGCACTCCAGGCCTCCCTGTCCATCACCAACTCTCAAAGTTTACTCAAACTCATGTCCATAGAGTCAGTGATGCCATCCAACCACCTTATCCTCTGTCGTCCCCTTCTCCTCCCGCCTTCAATCTTTATCAGCATCAGGGTCTTTTCAAATAAGTCAGTTCTTCGCATCAGGTGGCCAAAGTATTGGAGTTTCAGCTTCAACATCAGTCCTACCAATGAACACTCAGGGCTGATCTCCTTTAGGATGGACTAGTTGAATCTCAGGGTAGTCCAAGGGACTCTCAAGAGTCTCCTCCAACACCACAGTTCAAACGCATCAATTCTTCAGCATTCAGCTTCCTTTATAGTCCAACTCTCACATCCATACATGACTACTGGAAAAATCATAGCCTTGACTAGATGGACCTTTATTGGCAAAGTAATGTCTCTGCTTTTTAATATGCTGTCTAGGTTGGTCATAACTTTCCTTCCAAGGAGTAAACATCTTTTAATTTCATGGCTGCAGTCACCATCTGCATTGATTTTGGAGCCCAAAAAACTAAAGTCAGCCACAGTTTCCACAGTTTCCCCATCTATTTGCCATGAAGTGATGGCAGATGCCATGATCTTAGTTTTCTGAATGTTGAGCTTTAAGCCAACTTTTTCACTCTCCTCTTTCCCTTTCATCAAGAGGCTCTTTAGTTCTTCACTTTCTACCATAAGGGTGGTGTCATTTGTATATCTGAGGTTGTTGATATTTCTCCCGGCAATCTTGATTCCAGCTTGTGCTTCATCTAGTCCAGCATTTCTCATGATGTACTCTGCATATAAGTTAAATAAGCAGGGGGACAATATACAGACTTTCATTTTCCTATTTGGAACCAGTCTGTTGTTTCATGTCCAATTCTAACTGTTGCTTCCTGACCTACATAGAGATTTCTCAAGAGGCAGATCAGGTGGTCTGGTATTCCTATCTCTTTCAGTATATTCCTCAGTTTATTGTGATCCACACAGTCAAAGACTTTGGCATAGTCGATAAAGCAGAAATATATGTTTTTCTGGAACTCTCTTGCTTTTTGCTGATCCACCGGATGTTGGCAATTTGATCTCTGGTTTCTCTGCCTTTTCTAAAACCAGCTTGAACATCTGGAAGTTCATGGTTCATGTATGGCTGAAGCCTGGCTTGGAGAATTTTAAGCACTACTTTACTAGAGTGTGAGATGAGTGCAATTTTGTGATAGTTTGAGCATTCTTTGGCATTGCCTTTCTTGGGGATTGGAGTGAAAACTGACCTTTTCCAGTCCTGTGGCCACTGCTGAGTTTTCCAAATTTGCTGGCATATTGAATGCAGCACTTTCACAGCATCATCTTTTAGGATTTGAAACAGCTCAACTGGAATTCCATCACCTCCACTAGCTTTGTTCATAGTGATGCTTCCTAAGGCCCACTTAACTTCACATTCCAGGATGTCTGGCTCTAGGTGAGTCATCACACCATCGTGATTATGTGGGTCATAAAGATCTTTTTAGTATAGTTCTTCTGTATATTCTTGCCCCCTCTTTTTAATATCTTCTGCTTCTGCTTCTGTTAGGTCCATACCATTTCTGTCCTTTATTGAGTCCAAGTTTGCATGAAATGTTCCCTTGGTATCTCTCATTTTCTTGAATAGATCTCTAGTCTTTCCCATTCTATTATTTTCTTCTATTTCTTTGCACTGTCACTGAGGAAGGCTTTCTTATCTCTCCTTGCTATTCTTTGGAACTCTGCATTCAAATAGGTATATTTTTCCTTTTCTCCTTTGCTTTTCACTTTCTTCTTCTCACAGCTATTTGTAAGGCCTCCTTAGACAGCCATTTTGCTTTTTTGCATTTCTTTTTCTTGGAGATGGTCTTTATTAAACCTTACTTATATCAAAATGCTAATTTTAAACCTTCCCAACATATTGCTGGGGCTTCCCTTGTGGCTCAGCTGGTAAAGAATCCAGCTGAAATGTGGGAGATCTGGGTTTGATCCCTGGGTTGGGAAGATCCCCTGGAGAAAAGAAAGACTTCCCTCTCCAGGAATCTGGCCTGGAGAATTCCATGGACTGTATAGTCCAGGGGGTTGCAAAAGGCAGACAGTACTGAGCGATTTTCACTTCACTTCACTTCAGAGCAATATGAGTTATGTACTGGTAATGGCTGAACTACTTGTTTCAAGCCATTCATCTCACCAACCGGTGGAATCTCATTGAATCCCATGAGGTAACTGTCAATTATGATGAGGAGGTGGGCAATGTTTTTTCTTTCTTTCTTTCTTTTTCTCTCAGAAAAGAATGTTTCTTTTCTTTTCTTTTTTTTAATTTTAAATAAATTTATTTATTTTAATTGGAGGTTAATTACTTTACAATATTGTATTGGTTTTGCCATACATCAACATGAATCCGCCACGGGTATACACATGTGCCCCATCCTGACCCCCCTTCCCACCTCCCTCCCTGTACCATCCCTCTGGATCATCCCAGTGCACCATCCCCAAGCATCCTATATCATGCATCGAACCTGGACTGGTGATTTGTTTCATATATGATATTATACATGTTTCAATGCCATTCTCCCAAATCAACCCACCCTCTCCCTCTCCCACAGAGTCCAAAAGACTGGTCAATGTTTTTTCTAGACTCAGAAAATTTGGGAGTGATGTGAGAAGTCAGAGGTCAGAGACTTATGAGGAAAAGATGAGCTGATTTTTAAAAGTCAGTCTTTGGGCTTCCTTTGTGGCTCAGCTGGTAAAGAATCTGCTGGCAATGCGGGAGATCTGGGTTCAGTCCCTGGGTTGGGAAGGTCCCCTGGAGAAGGAAAAAGCTACCCACTCCAGTATTCTTGCCTGGAAAGTCCATGGACTGTATAGTCCATGGGGTCGCAAAGAGTCAGACATGACTGGGTGACTTTCACTTTCACTTTAGTTTATAATCCCAAGGGAATACATTTTAGGAGAAAAACTGAGACAAAAATTGATCAGTCTCTCAAGAATTTAAATCTAACTTCCAATAATCTCGACCTCTGATGGGATAAAGACAATGACTCTTAAACTAGTTGTCTAAAAAACAAACAAACAAGAAACAAAAGAAGCCCAAAACAGTGAACTCACTGGGGAAGAACACAACACCATTCAAAGTTTCTAGTAATTTTTATAATGTTTTATGTGTGATATCTGACATTCAATTACAACAAACTTTCACAGAAGGGAATAAAATGTCAGAGTATGAAGAATTCTTTAAAAAAAAAAAAAGAATTCTAAAAAAAATGGATCTACATTATATCTAGATACTGCTGTTATTAGACAAAGATTTTTTATAGTAACTGAAAATTATATTTTAAGATAATTAAATGATATATTCAAAAATTCAAGGGAATTCATAATTTTTTAGAGCAAATGGCTATTATCAAACTAAATAATACAGTGACTGAAACTAAAAACTGAAAGAATGAGTATAATAAGATATTAGACACAGATGAATGTCAGATAAAAATAGATTAAAAATATCAGGATCCAAACAAAGGGAAGAAAATGTTATAAAATTATATACATTACATGGTAAAAAGGTTTAATACAAGCAATTTCACTTACATTAGGAGAAAAGTGTGTCAAAATAATGTGAATATTTTCATGATTCTCCATGCTTACTTAGGACTTTCTGATTTAAGAAAATTGACATGCATTGGCATGCTTTATAACAAGTGAGAAAGTTTCCTTTCCCCAGAACTATTTGCTTCTCACATTCTAAGGGTGATACATCTAGAGCCACATGTCAACAACCAGTTTTTAGCCATGCTGAATGAGTGACATGAAAAAGACAGCCCTGTTTTCTCAGCCCACAGTTTCCTCGCCTATTTTTCTTGCTGGTGGCAGGTGTGTGGAAGGAAAGAGCAACAGTGAAAAAGTTGACTGAGAGATAGGGCCTAAAGAGTTCAGGAGAAGATGTTGTTGGAAGATGAAGAGTTCTACCTTTAGACTATAGAATTCTAAACAGTTAATTGAACATGACCAGGAGAAGAGGTATCTTTTACATTTTCTTGCATAACCTTGTGAAGAATTACATTTGGGGTCATCATTAACAAAATTCAGTAATAAGAACATTTAAATTGGAAGCCAGAGGCCACACAAGTAGCACAGTGGATGACTCAGCATCGTAAGTAATTATGTAACTTGCTTTAAATAAATGGAATTAGAAAACTGCATGGATAAGAAAATTTGCATTGTTTCAAAATAAGCATAATTTGAAAAATCATAGGATAGTAAATAATAACAGCCTTGATCTCTTTTTCTTATAGACATGAAATTTGATAGTAAAGTACCCAAAGAGATGTTTTCTAGACCTGGACAGAAAGTGATAATGTTTAGACACTATGCAAACATATACAGTGAGAACAATCAACAAAAGCATAAATCGCTCATGTCTTCTTATTATTTTAAATACTAGCTAATAGGTAACTAAACCTCACATGGTCCCATACATTTTTATTTATAGAATTTAAATAGAATTTTCTATAAACACAATAACCTTGCAAGCATTATCACATATGATTTGTACACATTAGTGGTGACTCTGTAGGTTTGAGAGTAAGTGTCCAGAAAGCCTTTTAAGGCTCCTGTACCATTTACAAAGTGATAAAAGTATTTATTTACATCCCTCTGGGAACCACCCAAGCAAATACTTAACAAAAATATAGCTAAAAAAAAAAAAAAGGAAAAAGCACAGAAGCACTGACATATATTTTTCTTCCAGCTGTACTGAGACATAATTGACATATAAAGTTGTGTAAATTCAAGGTGGACAATATAGTAATTTGATACATGTATGTATCAGGAAATGATTTGTTGTATTTGTTGTTTAGTTACTAAGTCATGTCTGACTATTTTGCAACCCAGAGGATTGTAGCCTGCCAGGCTCCTCTGTCATGAGATTTTTCCAGGCAAGAATACTGGAGTGGGTTGTCATTTCCTTTTCCAGGGGATCTTCCTGACCTAGGGATCAAATCAACGTCTCCTACATTCCAGGTGGGTTCTTTGCCACTGAGCCACAAGGGAAGATCAGGGAATGATTACCATAGTAAATTTAGCTAATCCATTCATCTGCTCACAAGAACATAAACCTTAAGTTGAAGGCCAGAAAGGAGGGAATAAAGAATATAGGAAAGGTGAAGTGAACTTCTTTTGTTTCCTAACCAAAGATAATCACAAGCTTAAATCTATATATAACAATAATTGCGTTAACTGTGAGTGAAATTACGCCATTAAAAGACATGTATTTGAAGCTCAATAAAAAGGTCAAAATCCAATCACAGATTCCTTGGAAAGGATGGGCCTTAAATGATTTCAGATTATGCTACTTTGTTCCATCCATGTTCACTTTCCAGGCCTTCACACCCATTCGAAACTGCTAGGATGATAGATCTACAGCTTCATCCTGCACTGGGATTTACTGTATCCTTGAATGAAGGGAATGGCCTCGTCCATGTTTACACCACCTCTTTCCCAGAGATGTCCCTTGGCCTCCTTAGCTTGGGCAACTTGAGTCATCCGGGCCACAAAGCTACCTGCAGGATCATTAAAGGTCTCAGTTGCCACCATGTCAGTTTCTCCCAGTGCAGTGGTAAAGAACCCACTTGCCAATCAGGAGACACAAGAGACACGGGTTCAGTCTGTAGGTTGGGAAGATCCTCTGGCAAAGGAAACAGCAACCCACTCCAGTATTCTTGCCTGGATAATCCCATGTACAGAGGAGCCTGGCCATTTATAGTCCATGGGGTAGCAAAGAGTTGGACACAACTGAGCAACTGAGCACGCACACTTATCAATCTGGTCTTAATCACTTCTGTATAGGCACACATTTTGAGTGTAGTCCCCATAAGTCTGAATATAACTACATCTCAGTCCATTTCCAGGCTTCACACTAATAATAAGAAAGAAGAGTTGAGAGTAAAAAATATATATATTTATAAAATTTGATCTGCACAACTAAAATGGATCTATTTGACACATTAATAGAACTTTATACCCAACAACTGAGGAGTTCATATGTCTTTCAGTTTACATAAAACTAGGACCAAAAAATGATTATTTAGAGACAGAGAGGGATTTGAAACAAATTTGAAACAAATTTCAAAGGACTGGAATTATTCAAAGTAGTTGTCTGACTATAGCAAAGGGTATTCTGTACAGTTTGGTTTAAAACTAAAAATGTAGGTAATTCACCACCTTATCAGAAAAAAGAGAAAACAATATGATTACCTTAATATATTAAAAAATATACTAGAATTTAAAGCTCTCAATAAATCATAGCTACAACGGTTCTTATGAGGTGACTTGCATAAAATGAGATATATAGAAAAGAGTGCATGAAAGTCCTACAATATTATGCTATCAGTTTGGTAGGACTATAAGCAGGTGCCTCTTGAGAAATTTGTATGCAGGTCAGGAAGCAACAGTTAGAACTGGACATGGAACAACAGACTGGTTCCAAGTAGGAAAAGGAGTACGTCAAGGCTGTATATTATCACCCTGCTTATTTAACTTATATGCAGAGTACATCATGAGAAATGCTGGCTGGATAAAGCACCACCTGGAATCAAGATTGCCGGGAGAAATATCAATAACCTCAGATATGCAGATGACACCACCCTTATGGCAGAAAGTGAAGAGGAACTAAAAAGCCTCTGGGTGAAAGTGAAAGTAGAGAGTGAAAAAGTTGGCTTAAAGCTCAACATTCAGAAAACAAAGATCATGGCATCCAGTCCCATCACTTCATGGGAAATAGATGGGGAAACAGTGGAAACAGTGTCAGACTTTATTTTTTTGGGCTCCAAATTCACTGCAGATGGTGACTGCAGCCATGAAATTAAAAGACGCTTACTCCTTGGAAGGAAAGTTATGACCAACCTAGATAGCATATTCAAGACCAGAGACATTACTTTGCCAACAAAGGTCTGTCTAGTCAAGGCTATGGTTTTTCCAGTGGTCATGTATGGATGTGAGAGTTGGACGGTGAAGAAGACTGAGCGCCGAAGAATTGCTTCTTTTGAACTGTGGTGTTGGAGAAGACTCTTGAGAGTCCCTTGGACTGCAAGGAGATCCAACCAGTCCATTCTGAAGGAGATCAGCCCTGGGATTTCTTTGGAGGGAATGATGCTGAAGCTGAAACTCCAGTACTTTGGCCACCTCATGCGAAGAGTTGACTCATTGGAAAAGACTCTGATGCTGGGAGGGATTGGGGGCAGGAGGATAAGGGGGCGACAGAGGATGAGATGGCTGGATGGCATCACTGATTCGATGGACGTGAGTCTGAGTAAACTCCCGGAGTTGGTGATGGACAGGGAGGCCTGGTGTGCTGCGATTCATGGGGTCGCAAAGAGTCAGACACGACTGAGCGACTGAACTGAACTGAACTGATAAGCAGGTGCTAAAATATCTCAAGATAAGATATGGTGAAGTGTGATGAGTCTTTTAAAATAAACATGGATTGGAAGGAGCAGAATTTGGGAATCATTAAGTAAGGCAGGCAGAAGGTAATGAGGGCATGCATGAGATCTATATGGCAAATGCTTGTCACTGTCACTCAATACAATCAATACTTTCTGTCTGTAAAGTGAAATGACCTTAAGTATTGCCAGCTTCTAGGAAGCATTAGGAAATACGATCAAAATTCCCTGATCAAACAATTGAGATTCACCATTTTGACTTACATGAATTGTTTAAAAATGGAATAATTTTGTAGTTCTTTAAAATTTTATTTAAGAATCGATTCAAATTTGGATTTTTTAATACTGAAAGTTCAAATAATATTATAACTAACCTATGTGTACTATGTGTAATCTTCTTAATTTTATTCACCAGTTTATATTACTTTATCCATCCAAAAGAGAAAACTTCTTTCCTCATGAATTTGTATCTTTCCAATCCATAATTTTGAAGCAAAAACTGACAGAATTATAAGTATAAATGTACCAATTCTCTGTTGCTGTGGTTGTTCAGCCCCTAAGTCATGTCTGACTCTTTGCAACCCCATGGACTGCAGCACTCCAGGCTTCCCTGTCCTTCACTATCTCCCAGAATTTGCTCAAACTCATGTCCGTTGAGTGGGTAATACTATCCAATCATCTCATCCTCTGTTGCCCACTTTTCCTCCTGCCTCAATCTTTCCCAGCATGAGGGTCTTTTCCAATGAGATGGCTCTTCACCTCAGGTGGCCAAAGTACTGGAGCTTCAGCTTTAGCATCAGCCCTTTCAATGAATATTCAGGGTTTATTTCCTTTAGGTCTGACTGGTTCTATCTCCTTGCAGTCCAAGGGACTCTTAAGAGTCTTCTCCAGCATTACAGTCAGAAAGCATCAATTAATTCTCCAATGCTCAGCCTTCTTTATGGTCCATCTCTCATATCCTGTGTAGTAATTTTCTTTTTTCTCCTAATGCAGTTGTTTCTTTCTAGTTACCTTCTTCCTCTCAGTTCACTCACTGCATTTTTCTGCCTTAATTCAGTTTCTCATCTTGTTTTTCAAACTTTTCAAATATTTTTGTTTTGCTCACTATTCTTTACCAATTTCTTCACTAGTATTAATATTTTTGTCTTCAAGTTTCCTTTAATTTTTAAAAATTGCTTCTAAATGTAAACATTTTTATCTCTAAATACAAAGTGTGCTTACTTGGTGTTTAATTCTAAGTCTTCCCCAACCCCTGCCACCGCAATGATTGTCTTTTTTTTCCAACTGGCTTTATGACATGTAACACAAATTTAGAAAAGCATATGTCAAGAAATGAAAAGTTCAGTTCATTTATCAAGTGAACAAATAAGCAACCAAGACACAGGTCAGGCTAGACCTCCTCAGACAGCCATTTTGCTTTTTTGCATTTCTTTTTATTGGGGGTGGTCTTGATCCCTGTGAAAAGAAGAGAAGCAAAAAGCAAAGGAGAAAGGTAAGCTATACCCATTTGAATGCAGAGTTCCAAAGAATAGCAAGGAGAGATAAGAAAGCCCTCCTCAGTGATTAGTGCAAAGAAATAGAGGGAAACAATAGAATGGGAAAGACTAGAGATCTCTTCAAGAAAATTAGAGATACCAAGGGAACATTCCATGCAAAGATGGGCTCAATAAAGGACAGAAATAGCATGGACCTAAAAGAAGCTGAAGATATTAAGAAGAGGTGGCAAGAACACACAGAAAAACTATACAAAAAAGATCTTCAAGACCCAGATAATAACAATGATGTGATCACTCACCTAGAGCCAGACATCCTGGAATCTGAAGTCAAGTGGGCCTTAGGAAGCATCACTACAAACAAAGCTAGTGGAGGTGATGGAATTCCAGTTAAGCTATTTCAAATCCTGAAAGATGATGCTGTGAAAGTGCTGCACTCAATATGCCAGCAAATTTGGAAAACTCAGCAGTGACCATGGGACTGGTAAAGATCAGTTTTCTTTCCAATCCTAAAGAAAGGCAATGCCAAAGAATGCTCAAACTACCGCACAATTGCACTCATCTCACACTCTAGTAAAGTAATACTCAAAATTCTCCAAGCTAGGCTTCAGCAATACATGAATCATGAACTTCCAGATGCTCAAGCTGGATTTAGAAAAGGCAGAGGCACCAGAGATCAAATTGCCAACATCTGCTGGATCATCAAAAAAGCAAGAGAGTTCCAGAAAAACATCTATTTCTGCTTTATTGACTATGCCAAAGCCTTTGACTATGTGGATCACAATAAAATGTGGAAAATTCTGAAAGAGATAGGAATACCATCCCACCTGATCTGCCTCTTGAGAAATCTGTATGCATGTCAGGAAGCAACAATTAGAACTGGACATGAACAACAGACTGGTTCCAAATAGGAAAAGGAATGTGTCAAGGCTCTATATTGTCACCCTGCTTATTTAATGTCTATGCAGAGTACATCATGCATAATGCTGGGCTGGATGAAGCACAAGCTGGAATCAGGATTGCCAGGAGAAATATCAATAATCTCAGATACACAGATGACACCACCCTTATGGCAGAAAGCAAAGAAGAACTAAAGAGACTCTTGATGAAAGTCAAAGAGGGGAGTAAAAAGCTGGCTTAAAACTCAACATTCAAAAAAAAAAAAAACACAAAAAACTCAACATTCAGAAAACTAAGATCATGGCATACAGTCCCATCACTTTATGGCAAATAGGTGGGTAAACAGTGAAAACAGTGGCAGATTTTATTTTTGGGTGGCTTCAAAATCACTGCGGATGGTGACTGCAGTCATGAAATTAAAAGATATTTACTCCTTGGAAGCAAATTTATGACCAAACTAGACAGCATATTAAAAAGCAAAGACATTACTTTGCCAACAAAGGTCCATCTAGTCAAGGCTATGGATGTGAGATTTGGACTATAAAGAAAGCTGAGTGCAGAATTGGTGCTTTTGAACTGTCATGTTGAAGAAGACTCTTGAGAGTCCCTTGGACTGCAAGGAGATCGGACCAGTCCATTCTAAAGGAGATCACTCCTGAGTGTTCATTGGAAGGACTGATGTTGAAGCTGAAACTCCAATACTTTGGCCACCTGATGCGAAGAACTGACTCATTTGAAAAGTCCTTGATGTTGGAAAAGATTGAAGGTGGGAGGAGAAGGAGTTGGCAGAGGATGAGATGGTTGGATGGCATCACTGACTCAATGGACATGAGTTTGAGTAAACTTTGGGAGTTGGTGATGGACTTGCCAGGGAGGCCTGGCAAGCTGCAGTCGGACACGACTGAGCTACTGAACTGAACTGAACTGAATAGTAGTAAAATACCCTGCATTCATGCTCAGTCATGTGTGACTCTTTGTGATCCCATGGGTTGTAGTCCACCAGTCTCCTCTCTCCACGGAATTTTTCAAGCAAGAATATTGGAGTGAGTTGCCATTCCCTCCTCCAAGGGATCTTCTCCACCCAGGGACTGAACCTGAGTCTCTTGTGTCTCCTGCACTGGCAGTCAGATTCTTTCCCACTGAACCACCTGGGAAGCCAATAGTAGTAATATAATTGTAATACAAATAAGCAACAGTAATTTTTTTTTTTTAATAATTTACACTCTGTACAGAAGTTTATGAGAGTACTTTTTGTTTCACATTCTTTCCAACCACCGGTATTATGAAATTTTGGGTCAGTTTTTTCTGGCTTTCTATAGAGGAAGTAGGGTTATATTCTCATGGATTTAATGCTTATTTTCCCAAACCTTTAAACTATCTTTTCATATGTTTATTGATTATTTTATATCCTTATTTGTGAAATGCTGTTCAGTTGTCTTCTGCCTATTTTTATTGAGTTGCCTTTCTTTTTCTTAGTTATTTAAAGGAATTACTTATATATTGTGGATGCAATCTTTGCCAATTATGTAAGTTACAAATATATTCTTTTAGCAAGTACTTGCTTGTTTTCTGAATTAATGTTGTTTCTTCAGCAGAAATATCGCCAAACTTTATCAATATTTACTTTCTTAAAGATTTTTAAGGCCTGTTTAAGAAATATTTTTCTATACAGAAGTCTTTAAAAATTCTCTTACCTTATGACAGCTTTTATTTTTCACCTTACCATTCAGATCTACAATCCATTAGAATTGGTTTCTATACAAGCTGTGGATATATATTTATCTGCATGAATATCAATTATTCCCAGAACCATTTATTAAAAACATGGTTTCTTTCTCCATGCTCTCTGGGGTTATAGTTTTCATAAGTTAAATGCCCATATATGTGTTTGTATCTCTCTGGGTCATCATTCTGTTCCATTGGTTTAGTTGCCTGTTTCTGTACAAATATCGCACTATTTTAATTGTAACAGTTTCACTATTAGCTTTAATATATGGTGGGAAAGTTTTCCCATTTTGTTGTTCTTCAGAATTACCTTGGATATTTTTTGCCATATGCATTTCCATATGATTTTTAGAATCAACTTGTCAAATCAACAACCTACCATATTAGCATTTTGATTGGGTAAATCTGGTATAATTTGGATAAAATGACATTATGATATTGAGACTTCTGATATGTTAATATGATATTTTCCTTCATTTAAATAGGAATTTTTTTGGAGGAGGTAGGGACTAAGAGGGAATAATTGATCTTACATCCAACAAACTTGCTTATATTGCTGTTTTATTATAATAGTTATCCATAGATACTTGTGGTTAGTTTACATATATCATGACAATGTCTACAATAGTATAACATTTTTATTTTATGTCCTCACTACTTAGAAATTAGGTTTTTTTCCCCTTCTTTTAATGGACTACCTCAGCAATATTTACATATTAGGCAGTTAGTACCCTTCAAGTACTATGGCTGAGACAAAAAAAATCACCTATGAAAGCCAAGTCTGTCTCTTCCACTTCCCTTCTCCACATCATACAGTTTTCATTTACAATATTTAAAGCATGCACCATTCATATTCAGGTAAACTATGCTAACCTGAAACAAGGAGACTTTCAGATATTTCTCCTGCAAAAAAATGGGTCTATTCAGGATCAACAGAGAATTGAATTCTAAGTTCTGCACCATGGCAAGCCTAGTGCAAGTTTCTTCTCAAGAAAGTTTAGTGCAAGTTCCTACTACTCTTTATTATAGAGAGGAAAATATATTTAGGAGGGTCACAGTAAGCAGAGTCCCTGGCTTTTCATTGGCTGAGTCCTTACCAGGAAAGAAGAGGATTTTTCTTCTTCCTGCTGGGCTCTGCTATCATCAGAGAGAATGAGAGTTCCCCCTCTGGTCTCCTAAGTCTAATTAATTGGGTTTCTCTTTATTAATTTTTTTACAACTACTACCACCTCACATTTTATGCTTCTACTTCATTTTATTTTATTTCTTTTGGTTCATGCCCTAAATACCTAACACCTTATTTGTTCCTTAATGATGTTCTATTTACGTTTCAAAAACAATACACCCACAAAAATTGTTTCTTAATATTAATAAACATTTGTTAAGAATTTTCATAGTAGCGTCTCTTTTCAAAACTGTAACTGAACACCACAAGTATATTAGTCTGCGTTCAGACATATTCTCTAATTGTCACACAAAATACACACTGGGGAAAAAACTTCTGTTATTCCACATGTATTTATAGTGTATCCTCATAAAATGCAAAATTTTGAGATATGAATAATGAAACTAATAAAGAGTTCCTACAGATGTGGAAAATTATTATACCATAATGTTTAACATCAAAAGCAGACATAAAATTTAATGTACAATAGAATATCCATCATCTTAAAAACTACATCATAAAGACTGGAGAAAACACATTAAACTACTGAGTTTGGTCATCTGTGAATTGGAGGATTATAGATGCTGGTCATTTATTTAAAATACTCTTCTCTGTCCTATTCTTGTCATGACCATATATTACAAAATGTTTTATTAAATATAATTTCTCATTTCTCCCAAAATGCAAAGGACTGTCTTCCCTCCTTCTTTTTTTCTAATTAGGAAATTTATTTTAGGTTGGAAATAGGCTAATTAGTGATATATTTATAATTTTTCCTATATATCTAAGTTCAACTTAAGTTTTTATTTATATTCTGGGAATTTTCCTCTTAAGATAATATTCCACAGTACAACAGTTTTATTTATATTTTTGTTAGTTCAATTTTCCTCTACTGAATTAGCTTTTACTTTCCTGAAGGATGAACTTGAACAATGATAACAATAGTATTAATTTACTATTAAAATATTGAGTGTTCATTATGTGCTAGTAACAGAGTTCATTAAATATTTTATGTGTACAATCATGCTGCATTTCAAAATTTTCATATGACTTAGAGACTACTTTTATCACCATTTTCAAGTGAAGAACTTCTTCCTACAGTTGCTCAGTTATATCTGACTCTCTGTGACCCCATGGACTGTAGCCCACAAGGCTTTTCTGTCCAGGCAAGAATTCTTCTCCAGGCAAGAATACTGAAGCACATTGCCATTTCCTTCTCCAGGGGATCTTCCTCACTCAGGGATCGAACCCTGGTATCCTGCTCTTCAAGCGGATTCTTTACCATCTGAACTACTAGGGAAGCCAACAGAGATTAAAAGAGTAGGTGCCTTCTCCATAATCACTCTTTAGTAAGTGAAAGAGCATAATCAAACACAAGTTTGTGTGGCTCCAGTAATCAAATTCTGAAACAGTCAACCCATATGATCTCTTTTATATGCTCTGTATCTCAGCCCTGCACATATTAGTTAATACATGTGTGATGCCTGATATATATAGTTCAAAATGTTAATTAAAAGTAAAATGATGAACAAATGTTGACTTATACTCTTATGTCTATTTTTCCATATAGCTCAATACAGTATAAAATATTCCAGAAATGATCTCAGTCTACAGAGGAAATGGTATGCCTCATTTTCCTGCTTATATGTGACATTGGACAAAATGTGTTTTTAGTTTTATGAATCAGGACACCACTAAACATGCTTACGTTGTTTTCTATCTTAAGTTTACTTTCATCCTCTGCTCAAACAAGTTAGTCTCCCTAAAGCATGATTAAATCCCTATTTTTACAAAAGCAACCAAAAAAAAAAAAAAAGAGTGACAAAATAAGACACCAACAAAGAAGAAAATAATACTGTAGGTATTCTACACACTCCATTATTCAAATTTTAGCTCATGCACAAATGACAGCTTTACCAGTCATGAGTAATGAGAGGACTAAAATTCTCACTTAAACCCAATAGGCAGTGTTTTTCTGTGTAAATATATGGACTCGTGTAACTTCAAATTTCTCTGTAGGCTTCCTCTGAGCTTTCTACTTTTCCATAAGGTAAAACTATAGTCTTTTCATTTTTATGCACAAAAGTGTACTGAAATATTTTTACCAGTAAATACAAAGTATTTATGGGATTTTCTGGTGGCTTATATGATAAAGATGGAGAAGGCCATGGCACCCCACTCCAGTACTTTTGCCTGGAAAATCCCATGGACGGAGGAGCCTGGTGGGCTGCAGTCCATGGGGTCGCTAGAGTCAGACATGACTGAGCGACTTCACTTTCACTTTTCACTTTCATGCATTGGAGAAGGAAATGGCAACCCTCTCCAGTGTTCTTGCCTGGAGAGTCCCAGGGACGGGGGAGCCTGGTGGGCTGCCGTCTATGGGGTCACACAGAGTCGGACATGACTGAAGTGACTTAGCAGCAGCAGCAGATAATAAAGAATCTTCCTGCAATGCAGGAGACCTGGGTTTGATCCCTGGGTTGGGAAGAGCCCCTGGGGAAGAGAATGGCTACCCACTCCAGTATTCTTGCCTGGAGAACTCCATGGACAGAGGAGTCTGGTGGGCCATAGCTCATGCAGTCACAAAGAATCAGACATGATTGAGTGACTAACACACTAATGGCATTAAAATTAACTTAATAACTTAGTTATCTTTTGTTACCTACAATTAAGGTAGAGCTGTGGTAAGTCATAGATGGCATTACCCATGCGTATTTTTTAACGAAAAGAAGTCCGGGAGGTTGCGGTGAGAAATTGGAATTCAGTGTGATGGAAAAGCAGCCATGAATGTGTATGCCAAGCAACCTTATGGGTGACAAGTAAGTTGAGGTAATATACACTAAAATCAGGAATAAAGCCATGTATGTGTTACATCACAGGTGAGGTAAGTCATAGGTAAAGGAAACACCGTGGAGACACTGCTGTCTTTTTCTGTGCCTGAAGTTGAATGTCCCTGAGTTTATGTACTCCTGGAACTAATTTTATGGCTAATCTCCTTTTCCATGAGGGATAGCTTCCTCATACTGAAATTGAAGGTGGGAGGAGAAGGGAATAACAGAGGATGAGATGGTTGGATGGTATCACTGATTCAATGGACATGAGTTTGAGTACTCCAGGAGTTGGTGATGGACAGGGAGCCTGGTGTGCTGCAGTCCATGGGGTCGCAAAGAGTCAGACATGACTGAGCTGAATTGAACTGAAAGGGTTGCATAAATATTAAGCATACGTTTTAGTTTTCAAGTGCTCAATTTTCTCGGATTTCTAGACATAGTGGGAGGCAGCGTCATTGACTATGAAATTCAATACAAAAACGCTATTAAATTCAATGGCTTTATGATAGGGGTTAATTTTTTGTATTACTATCCAATTTTTAAAAGTTATCCTTGTCTAAAGCAGAAAGCTGTTAAGCGAGAATGTACTTTAAAAGTAATAAGCAAGTGGAATAAAGATGCCATCTTTCTATCTAGAATGATTTTTGAGTGATGTACTGCCTGTTTAAAATTCATAATCCATGATCTTGGCTTCTGAACTGCAGATGAAGAAATACTACTATTTTTATTTTTCTTTAAATTTTCACTCTTATTGCAAAAGTTTCACTTGACTGTGTACTCTGGGTGTCAAATGATCTCATCTGAAATAGTACAAGCTTATATAAAGTATATCCATGGAGCAGAATGGGGTAAAAGCTAAAGAAATTTTACTGCGAGTGACTACAGCAAGTTGCTCTTTCTTAATATATCAGTTGACATTTTGTGTGCAGAATTCATGCATTTCTAATAGTTCCTATAAAATGTCAGCCTGTTCAGGAACAGTAAGCTGCCAGAGAACAGTCTCCTGTAGCCCATCCAGGGGCCCAGAGCTGCCCCACTGCCAGGCCGTGGCCCAGTGACGTGCCACACACAACTTCTCTGAATAAGAGCAAAGGAACTCTAAATGCTATCCACAATTCTGCCCTCCACCCTTTCCCCCCAAAACTGAACTCGAAGGTCTATTTTTTTTTTCAAAACCTCTGTACTATAGTGACAAAGTAAAAAGGAAGTTAAATTCTGAATTATATTATTTGAATTGAGTGAGACTTTTAAATTTGCAATTGAATAAATCCATTTCATTATCAATCAAAGCAACTCACTTGTCTGTGAAATTTTCTTTCTTCTCTCCCTCACGTCCCAATCCCCGATGCACACACAGCTGCTCCTTATATTGTAAAAGCTTTCTACAGGAAGAAAAATTGAAACCATGTAAAAACATGAAATTTGTTTTCAAAGAACAAATACAATGGTAAGCATTTATTTTAAACCTCAATTTTTATGTAGTTAAATTTAACATCCCTAGGAAAGTCTTCCAGTTTCCCAGACTAGCCGTAGCCATTCTGATCTTTGAACTGTACCATGGAATATTGCTAAAGGATAGAGATTCAAGAGCCATACTTGAACAAGAGCCTCAGTTAAATCCCAGTTCTATATCTTGTAAGCTAAATGACTTTGGCACATCATATAATACCTCTGTGCTTTAATTTCCCTATCTGAAAAATGTAAATGATAAGGTTACTGACTATTCATGGATTAGTTTTGAATATAATGAATATTAAATGAATTTATAGATATGAATTACATTAAACAGTGTCTGGTTCATAGACAACATAAATCTATGCTGTTATTGGTATCACCTGTGATTTCTCACTCGACTATTGTATTATTATCTGAACTTATCATTTTGTACTTTGCACAGGCTCTATTGATCGCTATTTAGTTACAGATACTAGAAAGAGACGAACAACAACTCAGTCTTGGATTTTGGATTACTTACAGTATTGATATAAATTCAAGCATGCTAGGTTTTCCCTTGAGAAAAAAAAAAGGGTAAAACTGTGTTATTTAATGATATACACATGCCAAATTAGATAATTCACTGGTTTAGCTGATGTATATGACAGTTTGTATAAAGATTTTAAAACCATGATTAGAACTCAACAACAGAAGAGACAGAAATTTACCAGATGAAAATTGTGAATCCATTTTAGCAATCTAGCACATGAGACGGAGAAGGCAATGGCACCCCACTCCAGTACTCTTGCCTAGAAAATCCCATGGATGGAGGAGCCTGGTGGGCTGCAGTCCATGCGGTCGCATAGACTTGGACACGACTGAAGCGACTTAGCAGCAGCAGCAGCACATGAGAACTAAATGTAGTTTTACACACTTAGGTGAAGGAAAGAATAGTAGCTTCTATCTTTGTATTATTTGTTTAAAAAAGAATACCAATTTTTGACAGATAGACAAAGTGGTTATTTCTTCCCTTCTTATATTCTGAGGGGAAATCTATCATATGGAGAAAAAAAATTAGTGATAAAACCACAAATTATTTGACTTGAGGTGAATTATTTATTACATGTTTACATATTAGGTTTCAATAAAAGGTCAGAGAATAGTACGGTTTTGTTGCTTAGTGTGCATTTTCTACGGACTTTAAAGTATATGTATTTGGTATTTTACCCTTTGCTGAGATCTGACTTGATTTAGGTCAGAACTTTGATAACAGAAGAAGAAAAAAGACCATAAATGTTCCCACTTGAACATCAATTTTCTCAAGCATGAATTTGGAAAGATCTGAATAACAACATGTAAGATTCAGCTCTTTGGCAAGTGTCCACTATAGTCACCCCATGGTGTCATATGAAGAATTCATAGTTTCTGATGTGATGGCGGAGTAGATGTTCGGTAGTAAGTGTTACAGCATCTGTACTGATGGCAGATGGTTGCCACTGAATAGACCCTGAGTACTTTTCCTTCAAAACAATGCAAATCAAAGTAAGTACCTAATACTTAACATGCTTTAAAAATTAAAAAAAAAAAACAACAACAAAACAGAACTCTGGAGTGAGAAAACCAAGATTCTCAATAAAATAAGAACCAAATAGGCTTCAGAGAGAAAACCATGCTTCTCAAAGGGCTATATAGAAACAAACTTGAATAAGCTTAGAGCACCCAAGGTTCAGCTTCTTGATCTGTATAACATGTTTGGGAAACAATGCGTGAGATAACCTTGTTTCACCCCAATCTCTGGTTCGATAATTGACACATGATAAATCCTAAGAAAAGCCAGTTATTTCCTCTTGTCCCAAACTTCCTATTATTTATTGTGAAAGATCCAAGTATTGCTTTTTAGAAAGTAAAGTCAGTAAGATTATCATAGAGGATATACTGATAATAGTATCTTTTCTGGTGCACCCATTGTTTATGTAAATAAGAAGAGGCTCCAGGGCTGGGAACTTGAAGAGATGATGCTCAGTTGGAAGGAATAAAGAGTTGATTTGCAGGCCCCCATGATTTATGCAGATGTTTGAGAACTAAACTGCCAATATTCCTGTGCCACTTGGTTTCCAAAAATAGAAAACATCAGCAGACAGAGATAATCTTAAAATGCCATCATGAGTAACAGAACGGACTCTTTTGTGCAAAAGCAGAATGCCTTCCTAGTTGTCCAGAGTAAACAAGAGCATATTTAATCAGAATGGACCTCATAGCTATAACTGAACCCAGACATAGTGGCTGATGGGCAATCAGTATACACCAGAAAAAGGAGAAACACAACATTAGTTGAAGCACTCACAAAACATTCCCTGATAATGCAACTAAATGTTTTATTTGTTGATTGAAATATAAATTTCTGAAGGCGTGAGTCTCTTGGTTAGCAAGAACGATGGACATTGCATTTGGTAGCAGATCCAAGAAGAAGACTTGCTCTGCATTTTCAAGGTATATATTCTTACCCCATGGTCTGTTTACTGATAAGCAGTTAATGTACCAACTTGTTTTGTTTAACCCTGTCATCCTCTCCATTTGTTAACAATGATATCTAAGCTGGGTAATGAATCTTTACTCTCTAAGGATCCTACAGGGAATCAAGGAAGGGACATGCTATCCACTCATGAACATGACAGAAGCATGTGCTACTCTGTTGTTGACCGTAGAGGTCATACCTGTCCAGATGTCTTTTTATACAGGGTTTAGGATTTTGGCAGAGAAGGCAATGACAACCCACTCTGGTACTCTTGCCTGGAAAATCCCATGGATGCAAGAGCCTGGTAGGCTGCAGTCCATGGAGTAGCAAAGAGTCAGCAACTTCACTTTCACTTTTCACTTTCATGCATTGGAGAAGGAAATGGCAACCCACTCCAGTGTTCTTGCCTGGAGAATCCCAGGGACGGCGGAGCCTGGTGGGCTGCCATCTATGGGGTCGCACAGAGTCAGACACGACTGAAGCAACTTAGCAGAAGCAGCAGCAGGAGGATTTTGGCTTTCTGGAAACCCTGGAACTGGCAAGAATCATAGAGCTCCTGAAATATCACACAATCAATATAACAGTGAGAAGAACTTTGTCCTAAGAGCACGTTGTTCACTTCAGTTCAGTCACTCAGTGATGTCTGACTCTTTGTGACCCCATGGACTGCAGCATACCAGGCTTCCCATCACCAATTCATGGAGCTTGCTCAAACTCATGTCCCTCAAGCCAGTGAAGTCACCCAACCATCTTATCCTCTGTTTGGGTCAATATGAACCACAGTCTAGCTTTAGGTTTCTACAAACCTGAAATTCAATGTCTGAGTTTAAACAGATCCTAGTTTGCTATTAGGCTGATATAGAATAACTTATTGAGGAGGAAGGAAAAAATATGCAACAGGTTTATTTATTCAAAGATGCCAATATATGTTTTGACCATCTAGAGAACTCACATATTCTATTAAGAGCAATCTCTTTCCAGAGCAGAAGTTTGGAAATAAAATTTATGAGTCAGAGGGTTTCTGAGAAAGCAGGAAATTAGAACAAGGAAGAGACCAAGTTGAATTCTCCTTAGTATCCCTCAGTGCCTAACACATTAAGAAAAAAATACATATATATGGCTTTAGTAAAGATATAGGTTGCAATACTTGACCAGAAAATAAACACAATGTGTATGTATTGTGATTGCAGAATAATTATAGAGATGCTATTTACTTATATTATAGTGAGTAGAGTCTGAGATTACATACCAGAAACCTGGGTTTTGATTCTAGCTCTCTCACTAATTAGCTGTGTGACTATAGCATTTTGCTTAATTTCTCTGACCTTCAATTTCTACAGTGCAGATGATTTTGTTTCTATCAGTTCAGTTGCTCAGTCACGTCCGACTCTGCGACCCCATGAATTGCAGCACGCCAGGCCTCCCTGTCCATCACCAACTCCCGGAGTTCACTCAAACTCATGTCCATCGAGTTGGTGATGCCATCCAGCCATCTCATCTTCTGTCGTCCCCTTCTCCTCCTGTCTCCAATCCCTCCCAGCATCAGAGTCTTCTCCAATGAGTCAACTCTTCGCATGAGCTGGCCACAGTATTGGAGTTTCAGCTTTAGCATCAGTCCTTGCAATGAACACCCAGGACTGATTTCCTTTAGAATGGACTGGTTGGATCTCCTTGTAGTCCAAGGGACTCTCAAGAGTCTTCTCCAACACCCCAGTTCAAAAGCAGCAATTCTTCAGCATTCAGCTTTCTTCACAGTCCAACTCTCACATGCATACATGACCACTGGAAAAACCATAGCTTTGACAAGACGGACCTTTCTTGGCAAAGTAATGTCTCTGCTTTTGAATATGCTATCTAGGTTGGTCATAACTTTCCTTCCAAAGAGTAAGCATCTTTTAATTTCATGGCTGCAATCACCATCTGCAGTGATCTTGGAGCCCCCTCCAAAATAAAGTCTGACACTGTTTCCACTGTTTCCCCATCTATTTGCCATGAACTGATGGGACCAGATGCCATGATATTAGTTTTCTAAATGTTGAGCTTTAAGCCAACTTTGTTTCTATCACAAAATCATTTTAAGGATTAGAATTCTGTATTTAAAGCCCTCTGTGAATTGTGATACATTTTTCTAGTTCACAATATTATCATCAATCCTCTCAGATTTCTCTGCATTTGACAGAAACACATTTTTAAAAAATGAGTATAATTTTAAGGCATACAGAAAACTTCCTTTGCTTTCATAATAAACAGCTTGCAATTAACAGCACTTAATTTTTATGACGATGCTTATAGGAAAATTCAGTTATCATATGAAAACTTGGTGCATAACTATTCAGTAAACACTTCAAAAGCTACCTAAATTGTCTTTATAAAATATAAATACATGTGAGGGAAGAAAATCAACTGCTAAAACGGATTGCTGTCTCTGCGTTCTCTAACAATAAGCTCCTATGAAGGAAGATAATGAGGTTTTACATTTGCATAACACCTGTTTAAACAGGCTCAGACTGAGAAGGAAATGTACCTGTACCAGCCAATGTCCTGGGCCTGGAAGTGCTGAGAACAATTTGAAAAATTTGCCTCTAACTTAGCTGAAACAGCTTCGCAGCCTGTTTTGAGGAATATGCTATTTTTAATGTTCATTGTGATTACTTACAGCAAACAAAGTACACATCAAAAGTTTGAGCTTCATTTTTGTTTCCTGTTCCTGACTGCAGAAGTTACCAGATGTAATTTTTTCTAGTTCTTAAAGCAAACTGGTACAATTCTTCCTAGAATATGTTTAGTCATCTTACCAATTGAGAAGTTTTTTTTTTAATAAATATATTTGCAAGATTTGAAATTGGTTATTGTTTGAAAGCATCCTATCCCAGATATAATCACAGCAGCCATTGACGATCAGCAACATTTTGTAGAATATTTTAGAAAACATACACATATACCAGCTACTTAACTAATAGGTTTCCGTCTCCTTCTACTTAAGCCAGTAGCTTTCCTCAGCTTTACTATGGAAACTTCTATTAAGCAAATGTCACATTTGTGGTTAATAAGTACTACATTACAGTTTATGAGCAGTTGAATTTTTAATGTTCAGAGTAGTTATATTCCATCCTTTGGCAATGGTGTTCATAGTTTGCTGACTCTTTGCCTTCCAGTCTTCAAAAAAAAGAAAAACTTAATGTATGTACTAATGTCATTCATTTACCTAAGCCCACCTTAAAATTAATCCAGGCAGTTTTAAAGTAAAAATGCTTGTGATTTACACTTGTCTTTTGGACACTGGCAATCAAAAAGTAGACCTGTATTAATGTGGAAATACAAGAATTTCAGTATTCACAATCCAGATCTAGATTTGGATCTTAGGTCTGCTCCTTCTTGCTGTAAAAACATGAAAAAAATCACATCATTTTTTATGCTTTTTTTTTTTTCTGATCTGTAAAATAGACCTCCAATGTTTTTTAAAATTACAACAGGAAGCAGATAAGATAGTCTATCTTGAGACTTTACAAGGAAAGTCTGTTCAGTGTTATTTCACTTCCCATCATTTAACCCCAATAGGTTAAAAAAAAAAGATAAGCATATCTATAGATACGTGTAAAATATCCTGTTGCTGCTGCTAAGTCGCTTCAGTCGTGTCTGACTCTGTGCGACCCCATAGACAGCAGCCCACCAGGCTCCCCCGTCCCTGGGATTCTCCAGGCAAGAACACTGGAGTGGGTTGCCATTTCCTTCTCCAGTAAAATATCCCACTAGAATTTAACTGAAAAATATTATGCATCAGTTTCAGCCACTTTAAAAGAATTCACTCAACAATTTATTTAACAATTTACAAAATATGTCTTATAAAGAAGAGACTATATGTATTAAAGTCAAAGAGTTATTTATCATATTCTAATCAGGAGATTGTACTTGCCTTTAAGATCTAGTACAAAACAAACTTCTATTGATTAGAGGTTCAGAATATTGATTAGAGGTTTTAACTCATAACCCTTAATAGATGGATAGACTTCAATTTTGATTTTGTGGTAGACCCAGGAATCTGTACATTTTACAAGTTTCCCAGACGATTTTGATACAGATGGCCAATAAATGATATTCTGAAAAACTCTCAAATATTGCACAGATAATCCCCAACTAAACATAAGGTGGCACTAAAACATGCAGTGACATTCATTTGGAGTACAAAGGAATCCTTGAATTTAATAAATCAACATTTATAAAGCCATTATTCTGAGAAAGGCAGTCTGCCAAGTGTAATCAAAGATGAAAAGATATCTAAGAATCTGTGCCAGGCTTATTCTAACACAGAAGAGTAAATGATAGTGTGCTAGATGTGTTTTTCATTGTTGATTATGAAATTGTCACATAGGTTAACACCATTTTGCCCTATTTTAATTTCAAGGGTTAATCCAAATTTTACTTACTTCAAGAAAGAGTACAGACAATGACATTCTAACCAGAAGGAAAGACATTTCCTTTTACTTCTCAGTGTAGCACTACAAATTATCTCTTCCTAATACAAATGATCTCTAGTGAATATGACAGATCATATTTTGAAAATACCCACTTTACAGAATTAGGTATATCCAAGATTATAACATCTGACATCTTGCTCAAACACCAAAGAAATACACTTATGATCATTTTACTTATATGAAAATTCTTCAGCTTTTCATTTGTCCTATAACTTCTAGAAGCCCAACATTTTTATTTCAGTTTCTTTTTCAGGCATCTCAGATGGAGAAAATTGAACCCAATTTCTTGCCAAGAAAACTCATTTAATTAGCTGATCAATACTCTGCTAGACCCAAGCAATGCTGTGACATACATGAAATCTTGCTCTTGAAGAAGCTAAGGTCTTAGGTGTTTAAATGATTTGACTGAGATCACAGGGATCATTACTAGAAAAATCTGGGCTTGAACCCCAGCCTTTGAACTCTTAATTTGTGCCCTTGATTGCAAGGTCAGAAGTATGGGTTGTGGGATGAGGGTATCACTTGGTTTTATGAAAACTTGAACCAGGCTAATGCTAGCTAAAATTTTTTCTTGTAATTGTACATTCAATAACAGAATTAATGCAGTGTATTAAGAATTGTAAAATTAGGTTTTAAAGTCATGATTAAATTTCATGAGAGCAAAAAGAAATGAAGATAGCATTATCATAATGATATCTTATTAAATTGAGTTTTAAAATTCTGATTGAAGGAGGTCTACCAGATGAGAACATTAGGGAAGATAATATTCCTTCTATTCAAAGGTTCCATAGCTCTGTTTTACAAAATTTGTTGTTTTTTAAAAAAACCCATGGATCAAACTATCAAAATGTTTCTTTAGGCCCCAACTCTCTAGATTAACAAACTGTCAAAAAAATACCTGGATATGGTGTCATAAGAATGTAAACTAATCTCAAATGTCACCTCACTGTTTAAGAACTTCTTTCTTCAAAAAGAGCTAAAAACATTCAGGAATCCACTGTTCTCTCATTTAGCACTTCAAAGTACCATGAATTTTTTTATATGGTGAATATAAAACATAAAAATACTTAGCTCTTCCTAGCCATTCAAATTTTCTATCTGAGTTGACTGATCAGTAGGTCAATACTTATAAGCCAAATATTTACTTATAAATCCAAACGTGATAAGATTACAGAGGATAAGCATTCAGTATAGTTTTTCAGAGAGGAAACTCCAGAAGTGACTGATAAGTTCTGATCCTGGCTTTACCACCTACTAGCTGGATGACTTTGGAAAATTCACTTTAACTCTCTCTGCCACATTAACCTTATTTGTTAAAGTGGGGTTTTAGAAATATATGCTTAATTGAGTTAAGGGAGAACTGAATTAAATAATATATCTAAGTTGCTTTGAAGAGTACCTGGAATGTGATTTTGCCATATAAACAAGATTAATACATATAAAGATTTTTAAAAATCTTTTAGAAAAGCAAATATAAAGCAGTTATAGAGTGATGAATGGAAATTTACCAGGAAGAAAATGGTGAAAATGTTCTAAAATACACAAAAGCCTGGGAAAAGCATGAGTAACATCAAAGAATGGAGACCAACTCTGTACGGGGCAAGAATAATAAAGGTAGTGAGCTTTATGAAGACCCATAAAGTTAGGTTAAGAAGAGATGTGAAAGCCTTCAGCTTTGCCCTTCAACAATGTTGTAACTTTAAAGGAATAATCCTTTCCTTTATTTCAGCAGCAAAATGAGCTTATTTGAGAACATTGCTAGAGAAGAACATTGTCATATGTGGATTTTCCTATTAACCAGGCGTTCGAGAACACCGACTATATTTACACTGTACGTGTGTGCTTAGCTGCTTCAGTCGTGTCCGAATGCCACCCCATAGACTGTACCCCGCCAGGCTCCTCTGTCCATGGGATTTCCCAGATGAGAATACTGGAACAGGTTGCCATTTCCTTCTCCAGGGTATCTTCCCAACCCAAGGATCAAACCTGCTTCCCCTGGGGCTCTTGCATTGGCAGATGGATTCTTCACTACTGAGTCACCTGGGCAGCCCATATTTACACTAGCAACTGCTTTATCTTTCCAGTGTTTCAAAAAATTCTTTTAACTGTTTTATGAAGGATGAACCAAATGGAGGGCAAGAGATTGAAAACAGGGAGATAAATTAAAAATCTCTTGGAACTATGTGGGTTTTCGTTGTTGCTCAGTTGCTCAGTTGTGTCCCACTCTTGGCGACCCCATGGACTGTAGCCTGCCAGGCTCCTCTGTCTATGGAATTCTCCAGGCAAGAATACTGAAGTGAATTGCCATTTCCTTCTCCAGAATATGTGGGTAAAAAAACTAATAAGTTTTTTCAGTAAAAAAAAAAAAAAAAAATACTGCATGCTGTGCTTAGTTGCTCAGACATGCCTGATTGTTTGAGTCCCCAGGGACTGCAGCTCGCCGGGCTCCTCTGTCTGTAGGGACTCTCCAGGCTAGGGTGGGTTGCCATTTCCTACTTCAGGAGATCTTCCCAACCTAGGGCTTGAACCCATGTTTCTTGGGTTTCCTGTATTGGTAGGCAGATTCTTTACCACTGCACCTCTTGGGAAGTTACTAGGACCAAGAGAAATACAAGGACCAACATTTACTGAATTTGAAATCTTGCCAAGTGTTCTCAGTACAGTCTTTGTTCTGTGGCAGGTATAAACATACATTATAACATTATACTGGGTTGAAGTGTGTGTAATTTCCATTTTGTAAAACTAAAAGAGTAAAACAGTAGTAATTTCATGATTCATCATGGTACCTTATTTAGTGGGAAACAATTTAATACATGACATGATAAAGAATGCCAAAGTAAACTCAAATGATCTTAAAAAATTGACCAAAAGATTTGAATTTTCTACTTATAATGATTGGATTTAGGAATTATATCAAATTACATTTTATAATTACTTGCAAAAGAAGTAAAATATATAATTACATTCTTCTCAGATATATATATTTTAAAGAAAATTATTTCAGAGATAATTAAATGAGCTAAATATTACTCTTTAAGCTTTGAGGTGAGGAAGTATATTAGTTGTGTTCTTTGATGCCATTTTTTTTTTAGTTCAGTAATCCTATTTAAGGTGCTGTGATTTTATAGTTTTCAATAAAGATTTAATTATGCATAAGATCATTAAAACCTGTCCTTGCAAACCGTTCAAAGGGAGAGCTGCTTTCAAACAACTGGATGTGAATAAGTATTGAGATGATGAATAATGAGGATTTGTTCATGTTGTTTTTAATTTACACATAATTTAAAAAAATACCTCCAACCTATTTCATTTCTTCCATGAGATAACTCTTCAGGGTAACTTTCTTGCCTTTCCAGAACCCTTTCTTATATGTGCTGAAAAGTCCTGAGGTTTTGTATACCAAGAGATGGCCTGGATGGATTGGAACATGAGCACACTTATTCAGGAATTCAGACCCACCTAGTTCATCTGGATGGCATACAGAATGTTCTGGGGGATGGCAGGATTAAGGAGGGTGCTGGGAAAGAAATCTAACATGAAGAGAGATTTGACTCAGAAGGTCTCGTCCTGAGAATCAGAATGAGGGGATCATTATGGGTCACCTGGAACTCCTCATGATATTCCAGATCTGAGTCTTAGATATTAACAGGGAGTAAAATCTCAGAGAGGTGTGTTAATTATCCGTAACACAATGATAGTCTCCTCTAGGATGGGTACAGTGAGTTGTTTGTTGTTGCTGCCTAGTTGTTCAGTCTTGTCTGACTCTTTTGCAACTCCATGGACTGCAGCCCACAAGGCTCCTCTGTCCATGAAATTCTCCAGGCAAGAATACTGGAGTGGGTTGCCATTTCCTTCTCCAGGGGATCTTCCCAACCCATGGATCAAACCCATGTCTCCTGCTCTGGCAGGCAGATTTTTTACCACTGAACCACCAGGGAAGCTAAAGTACAATAAGGTACGACAGGAAATAGGTGAGAGGAATGTTTTGTATTTAGAGAAGAATACTCCAGGGGTTGGTGATGAACAGGGAGGCCTGGCTTGCTGCGGTTCATGGGGTTGCAAAGAGTCAGACATGACTGAACTACTGAACTGAACTGAACTGTGTCCCAACTAGAGGGCATTATACAGTTGTATGTCACTGTTTAAACCTGGGCACTGGGGCTGTGGTGGGATAAGTGACTTCATCTTTGGTACTGATTAGCTGTGTTATATTGGGCAACCACCTTATCCTCTCTGGGCTTCTGTAGCCCCATTTACAAAATGAATAAGATAATAGTGTCAAATTTAGAAGGTTTTAGGGAATGTTAAATGAATTTGCACACACATGACATTAAGAACAGCACGTGGCACACAATGTACACTCAGTACATTTTTAATTATTTGTTATTATTAGCTACAGTGAGCCCTTAGGCTTTTTGTTTACAAAAGAAATAGTGAGGAGAGCTCTTGGAAAGAGGGAGTAGAGTTATAATGTGGATGTTACATGCAGTGAAAGGTTTGAGGAACTGACAATACCCCATTACAGTAAAACTGCCAAAAAAAAAAAATCATTGTTACATATTGAAAACAAAAAAATAATTCTGAAAATCAAGTATAACTAGACATCCTGTATATTTAATTGTTAAATGTGGCAACCCTAAGTAGATATTTCATGGAGAGAAAGAATATTGAATTAGGAATTTAAAGACCATTTTGTGAAAGCAGAAACTACTATTTCTTTGGATGTACTCAGATTAATTACTTCCTATCTCTGAGTATCAGTTATCTGATATAGGTTGTGTGCGCTCTAAGTCGCTTCAGTATGTCCAACTCTTTGTGACCCCATGGATTGTAGCCTGCCAGGCTTCTCTGTCCATGGATTTCTCCAGGGAAGAGTACTGGAGTGAGGGGATCTTCCCAACCCAGGGACTGAACCTGCATTTTCTATGTCTCCTGTATTGGCAGGTGAGTTCTTTAACACTAGCACCACCTGAGCAGCTCCTCATGTAGGTTAAGAGATAATTAAGAGATGACCTCCAAATCCTTCTGCAGTTCTCATGTTCTGCATATGTAAATAATGTTCAGAACTTGGGGCTAACTACTTTTAATATGCTGCTACTACAAAGTCCCTTCAGTCGTGTCTGACTCTGTGTGACCCCATAGACGGCAGCCCATCAGACTCCTCCATCCCTGGGATTCTCCAGGCAAGAACACTGGAGTGGGTTGCCATTTCCTTCTTCAATGCATGAAAGTTGAAAGTGAAAGGGAAGTCGCTCAGTCGCGTCCAACTCTTAGCAACCCCACGGATTGCAGCCTACCAGGCTCCTCTGTCCATGGGAGTTTTCAGGCTAGATTACTGGAGTGGGTTGCCAGTGGCTGCTGATATTCATATTAACATTGAACATTCATTCATTCTCACACATAGTTCATTACTTCTTTTATTTTATGTATAATTCTGAAAATAAGTTCATTTTCAAATGTGCAAACTGAGGTTCAGATATTAACTGGTTTAGCCAGTTCCCTGGTGTCTCAGATGGTAGAGTCTGCTGCAATGTAGGAGACCCAGGTTAAAACCCTGGGTCACAAAGATATCCTGGAGAAGGGGATGGCAACCTATTCTAATATTCTTGCACAAAGAATTTCATGGACAGTGGAGACTGGTGAGGTACAGTCCATGGGGTCGTAAGGAGTCAGACATGACTGAGAAACTAACACTTTTTTTTTTTTTGACACTATACAGTTAATAAATTTAGTACTCAGGGTTTAATTCCTCTTCTTTCAAATCTCTTCTATTTTTGTCACTCTCAATATCCTTGAGCTTTCTTTGAGTTTTCTTTTGGTATTTAAAGTGAGTTGTTAGTAGAGGATATTAAAGTAAGTAATGTAAAAATAGATATTATATTACTGAGAAAATATTAAAGTGTAGTCATAAATTTTCACTAATAAATAATTGTTGAAATCTAATTATAAGTTTTCACATTAGAAGAGACACTAATGAAAGGCATTTTTATCTTTTTTTTTTTCCCCTTTTGCAGTATCATTCCTGTGATTCTACTTTTCAAAATAGGGTTTCAAGGTTTTCTAGGGAAAGAGATTGGTGTCAGAATTTCCAATAAAAGCTTGATTGTGTGATAGATTACCTGTTCAAGTAGTGATGTATAGTTTCCAATAATTTTGAAAGCACATTTAGCCCTCATTCCACCGTACGTATTACATAGATTTTATTTGAAATTTTGCAAAAGTGCTACCCAATCATTCTTTGTACTTAAGATGAAGGGGAAAGCTGTAAGTTTCACTAAAGCATGACACTTCCAAGCACATATTCACTATATATATATATTTTTTTTTTTTTTCAAATCTTTCCTTGAACACTTAACAGGTCAGTAGGCAAGATATTATAGAGACAGAGTACTTTGGTGTAATGCAAGTGTTTTAGAAGCAGATTGATGTCTGCCCTCATAAATTAGGAATTAGGCAATGACAAAAAAAAAAAAAAAGAAATCAGCAGCATTTTGTTTTCAATTAGGGGCTAGAAGAGGGACTTCCCTGGCTGTCTAGCAGTTAAGAGTTCGCTTCCCAATTCAGGGGTTCAATGGTTCAATCCCTGGTTGGGAAGCTAGGATCCCACAGGTTGTGGGGCCAAAAAAACCAAAACATAAAACAGAAGCAATATTGTAACAAATTCAATAAAGACTTTAAAAAATGGTCTAGATAAAAAAAAAAATCTTGAAAAATAAGATCCAGAAGAATGACAGTCAATGAGGTACTCTGAATAATCCCAACAGTTACAAAATGCTTCAAGGCATGTGCTTGGTGATGCAATTAAATAGCATGATCATGAATATTATGGCCTTGTTTGGGTCTTGAGTAGGGTGAAGAATGTGAGGATGGTTTTCTTTTCAGTAGAAAAAGCCTAGAAAGGGAAATATCCTTAGGAAGACAAGGTAGTGCCTTGAAGTACAAGAGGAACAACTTTTCTTTCCCTAATCATTCAGTATTCTCAATCCAGTGAGGAAATGGCATGAAACAAATAGCCTACACAAGGATATTTAAGTAAAGTGTACTTACTTAAATAATGATTAATTTGTGTGATAAAGAAGAGATAAATTTTCCAGTTTGGAGGATTGGGATTAACAGAGGTAATCAGAGCTGGGATGGAATTTGGGCCTATTTTACACTCAACCCATGTGCTCCAGACAGGCAGGGCTCTCAAGGCCCTTAAGTGCTCTATTTCTTTTTATCCTTGTCAACTACTCCCTCTCAAGGCTGTGTACATATGACTGGATCCTCATATCAGTTATAACTCATGATCCACAGCCTCCC
Organism: Bubalus kerabau; assembly: GCF_029407905.1. Taxonomy (NCBI): domain Eukaryota; kingdom Metazoa; phylum Chordata; class Mammalia; order Artiodactyla; family Bovidae; genus Bubalus; species Bubalus kerabau. Next base: position 87,579,664 of record NC_073634.1, on the reverse strand, counting down.
CAGTGTTACCAAATCCTTCCACTACCATTAGCATGATGATCGTTTGCCATAGCTAGCAAATATGTAGAATGAACATTGGCTTTCATATTGTTTTGTGGTATCAGGTAAGTGAAAATATCTGAAATATAGCATTTATTATATAACAGGGAACACCCAAATAATTTTTTTAATTATTTCACTTTTATGTTTTTATCAATATTATCTCTCTTACTCATAAGAACTTTAAGAGGTGAGGATTATAATTCCACAATACAGATTAGGAAATTGAGTCACAATTTATAAGGACCTTATGTCCTGAGTATTGTGACCTACATACTGACTTTTGACTCTAGAATCCCAGCTTTCAACCATCTTAATTATACTAAAGTTTCCAGATATAATTTGGACTGAAGCCGTGTACTCTGGTGGGGAAAATGCTGGTGACATTTGCAAATCTTTTTTAAGTATTTTCTCATTAGCATATGTTATTTGTCTTCCTCCTCTCCGTCCTCCTTCTCCTTGTTCTTTAATGATATCACTGGAAAAAGTGATGAGAGATGATAGGGAGCTTTCTGATGAAATGACTAAGACCAGGAGCTCTGTGGAGATGGATTTGAGACACTCTTTTCTTTCCTGACCTTATCCTGGTTTGTCCATGGGGAAGCAATAGGCCAAGTCTAGAAGAGGATATTCTAGGAGGGTCCATCAGACTCTCAGCAGGACTCTGACCAGCCACAGTGTCCATGGGTGCTTGAGCCTGGACACAGCTTAAATGACTAGCAACAACCACTGTGGCAATTCTAGGAAGTAACAGTCTTCTCACTGCACATGAAGCAAGCAGACATAAAGGCAATTAAGGCATTCTTCCTCAATTTCCCACCATGATGCAGACACCTCCATCTCCATCTAAATGCACTTGCTCTCAAAAAGGAAAAGGGAAATCTCACAATGCCTTCCAGACTGACATCTTGATATCCTCTTCTTCCTTCTTGGCTGCTGCTGCTGCTAAGTCACTTCAGTCGTGTTTGACTCTGTGCAACCCCATAGATGGCAGCCCACCAGGCTCCCCTGTCCCTGGGATTCTCCAGGAAAGAACACTGGAGTGGGTTGCCATTTCCTTCTCCAATGCATGAAAGTGAAAAGTGAAGTCGCTCAGCTGTGTCCGACTCTTAGCGACCCATGGACTGCAGCCTACCAGGCTCCTCCATCTATGTGATTTTCCAGGCAAGAGTACTGGAGTGGGGTGCCATTGCCTTCTCCATATTCCCTACAGATGGTTTCAAATACTCCAGATTTAATATAAATGAAAAGTGCCCTTTCCATTCCCCATGGAATTCAAGTGTCTCCATCTTAATAGACTTAGACTAATTCTGCTACTCAACGTTGCCACATAAAAATAGGAGATAATTAATTACCTTTGTGCTGCTTGTTTTACTTCTATCGATGCTGGGTCCAAGGGTTTCTCCTTATGTTCTAGGCTGAAAGCAGGATGTTTCTTCCAATAGCCTCTATAAACCTCTGTCCTTCATATTCTATGAAGAATCTATTCTATTCTCCTATTGTGCTTCTACTTTTCCTTGGGCATTTTCCCTTATTTTTTCCTTTACCCTTTTGGCCTGAATTCCCTGACTCTATTAGCAAATATATGTCTAAACTTTTTTTTGTGTATCTTTTGGTATATATATTATTCTTTAAAATCTTGTTTTGAGGTTGATTTATATACCATGAAATTCACCCAAGTTAAATTACAGTTCAGTTAGAGTTTTAATGAATTTATACAATGGTGAAAACATCACTATGATTCTATTTTAGAACAATCTTACCATTCACATACAATTCATGTTAGTTAAAAATATCTTGGAGAAAAGCACTAAGGGATCTGAATAATATCACGTGCTCCTATTTTAGCTGTGCCAACTACAGTCTAGACTGCTGAGGAAGGAAGCTAGTCTTCTACCTCCCCCATTCCTGCATGTAGAATCTGTATTAATCACATCATTCAATCTTTCTTCTGATAGCTTGTTACGTGGGAGAGAAATGTGTGTTTGTTCTGCAAGCATCCCACTAATGTCCAGAACCTGTGTTGGACATGGGTAGAACATAGAAACTTTTAATCATCTCCACTGGACATATTTGGACTAGGCTCCCTCAGAAAGCAGTGAAGTATTCAGTAGGATCTAGGTGAATACCTACTTGTCAAGAATACAGTAGAAGTGGGAATTTCCTGGAGGTCCAATGCCTAGAACTCAGAGACTTTCACTGTCTAGGGCCAGGTCTGATCCCTGGTTGGGGAACTAAGATCCTACAAGGTATGTCAACTGGACCAAAATAATAACAATAATAATAAGACTGGAAGTACCACATGGGTCATTAGAAGATATTGCCATTCTTATGAATCTCAAAACAATCTAAGATTTAAAGTTACCTTACAGACATAAAGGACTTCCCTGGTGGCTCAGACGGTAAAGCATCTGCCTACAGAAGACCTGGGTTCAATCCCTGGGTCAGGAAGATCTCCTGGAGAAGGAAATGGCAACCCACTCCGGTATTCTTGCCTGGAAAATCCCATGGATGGAAGAGCCTGGTAGGCTACAGTCCATGGGGTTGCAAAGAGTCAGACATGACTGAGCAATTTCACTTTCACTTTCATTTTTAAAGACATAATAGAGATTTTTCAAAGGAAAAACACACCTTTATAATAGCTAAGTGACAAAGAATTTGTAGATGTAATTATTATTCATGAAGGTGCCCACTGAAGCATAAAGAAACTCTTTTATTTTAGGTGCAGGTATGTCAGGGCCACCCATAAACTTGAAAATCTTCAGGCCAGTGCTGAGCAATCATTTTAAGTGATGCTCTATCTGGTGTGAAGTTTAATGTAATAGTCTGGCAGAATAGAATATAATCTTATTACAAGAAGCACATATATTTTGTTGTTATTAAAATACATCATTGGAAATCAATTACATACCAACCACAGGTGTGTTTATGCTAGATTAGTTCAATTTATTTTGGTCATTTTGGCACATTGGATTTGCACCATTAGCTATTGTCTTAAATATAAGAAATCTAGTGTCAAGATGGCTAAGGATGAGCTGAGAGATCTATCAGAAACCCTATTTCCTGCCGTTTGTTATGTTCATTCTCCCATTTGACAATGCTTTGCATAATACTATGCTGAGTCTGACAACATCGATTGCTGTCAGCATAGACTAGCTAAAGATTTTTGTATAGTATACATGCACTGAAATCCATGATACAAACCAGTATTTTTTATTTTGTTGGCTAACGTCAAGCTATTGATCCAATTCAGTATTCACCTTTCTGGTGAGGCTTTCTTAGACCTCACCTACTTCTGGAATGAATCCCTCCTCTGAGACCTCTAAAATACTACTAAATTTTTTTTTTTTTTTGTAATTAATAAACTTCATATTTTAGAGAGGTCCCTCTAGGGTTTGGTCACAGCCTCATCTACTCATGGAAGTACAAGCCCTGTACACAGAAGAAAGGGACTATAACCAGGAGATGCAGAGCCTATCCTACAATGTGTAACGACTGGAGTCAGATAAATACAAATAGGACAGGATTCTGACAGTGTTAAGTGAAAGGATAACAGAGATACTGCTAATACGGGGACACTTTCCCATATTAAATACTGTAAGAACACTGTTTAGCACCCCGCTAGATCCCAGAGAGGCTGTGCTACAAAGCACTGCTGAGGTTGCTCTTAGAAGCTTTGGGAAGCCATGGCCCCACAGTGATGTAACACAGAAACAGCAGGATCAGCAAAGTAGATGGTGGAAGAGGGAATCAAAAGGTTTCTACCCATCAAGAATGAACTTCCATGGAAACTGCCCTCAAGGACAAAAATCTATGAAAAATCTATTTTTCTGACCATGATCCATAGGCAGCAAAGGACTGTGATCCCAGAGAGAAAAGAAACAAATGAGGTGACCCTTTGATTACACCAGTTTACTGCTTGAAGACAAGTTCCAGGCTGTGGTAGGGAAGAAAAATCCAAACAGTCTGAGCTGAGGAGGTAGAGGTCTGAAATAGGGGAGGTTGAGGGTGGGATTAGACTTGCAGGCTGGAGCACTAAAGAAAGGGAGGTGCGCAGACAGCGCCAGGGATCTGCAGACGATTGCCCTGCTTTTTGGTTAGACTCCCACCTGCGCAGAGGAAACACCACCCAAACAGTCAACTGGACAACTCTACACAGGATAGGAGGGGAAAATAGGAAATATTCTTGCAAGGCTGTACACCAAATGTCTGGAGATATATTATTTGAAGTTAAAGATAGATATTATAAACCTGACAATCATCCCTATTCATTCCCTGAAAAGATTCTGCCCTCATACATTTTTACTATTTTCTCCTTACTCCATTGTCCTAATTGCAGGCACACTTCACAGCTTGATGCAGACATAAAAAATAAGGTAGGCGTTAAGGTCATTCTACAATGTTTATGCTTCAATGGAGGTGGTATGCTGTACTGCTTTCTCAGCAAAAGGTTCTTCCTCTTACTGGACCATAATTTTTCGCTGCATTTAGATTTCTTAATAATAGTTAATCTACTGAAATATTACCTTAAGAAGAAATGAGAAATAGTTAAATCTGTTTAAGTAGTATAGATTATTTTTCAAATGCATCTTAGTACATTTTACATTAGATGAGAAGCAGACTTTAATGTATTTTTCTTTTAAACAACAACGAACTATTAACATTTAAACCCTATATTCTTGGAATTCATTTGAAATTGATCTATCCTACCAGATGGAAAAATTAAGTTATTAACTTTACATTTTATTGAATATGATTCCTACCCATAAATCAGGTTTATGGGTAACAACCTATTCTAAATAATAGCCTATTTTATGTTCATGTTTTGTAACATTGAAATTATTCTAAATTACCAGTCTAATAATGTATTACTACTTTTCAGTCATTTTTATGTTTTTTTCCTGTTGCAAAGGTAGCACATTCATTATGACATAGGGTTTAAGAGCACAAGGTCTATAGCCAGATTTGCTCATTAAAAATCCTTGCTCTATCATTTCCTCATATTTTCCTCAATAACTTTGTATATAACACTCCTCATTTAAACAAATAAACAAATAATAATATTTAATTTGTACATTTGCTTGAAATTAGCTTATAATACATGTAAAGAGCTTAGAATTTACATTCATATTTTAAAGGTCTGCAAATGTTTTTTTAATTATTTTTATTCATGATATAAAAACCTGGCAAACAGATCTGTGAAAGAAGAAAATTTCCTCTATTCTTACCAAATATAGATAATAATTGATATTTTGTTCTTTTAGATTTTTTCTGATGAATATTTGAATACTTTCTATAATTTAAGTATTTATAGATACTGTTTATTTATAAATATTTTGATATTTGGCAAAACTAATACAATTATGTAAAGTTTAAAAATAAAATAAAATTAAAATAAATAAATAAATACTTGGGGATAGACACTCTTCCAACCTGAAAACATGGGGATATTTATTATTTTTTTAGAAATTAATAACAATTGAATTTATGGGCATGCTTCTTTAAAGATTTTTGGACATATTTTAATATATCCAAATTGTTACCATAATTCGAACTTCCAAAGTATCGCACTCACTTCTCTGCTTGTATTACCAGCACTTATCAAATCAAAGGCTGACATTGCCCTCTCCGTATCTCTGTTAGTGCATTCTCAGTGGTGTCTGATTCTTTGTAATCCCAGGGTCTTTTGTCCATGGGATTCTCCAGGCAAGAATACTGGAGTGGTTTGTCATTCCCTTCTCTGGGGGATCTTCCTGACCCAGAGATCAAACCCGTGTCTTCTGCATTTCAGGCAGATTCTTTACCACTGAGCTACCAGGGAAGCTCCATGTCTTGGGGTCTCCTCTTTTCTGTGAACTTTTACTAAATTTTTCTCACTTATAATCTGGCCTGGCTTTTCTTTTTCTTTTTTTGCCTTCTTTTTTTTTAATATAAATTTATTTATTTTAATTGGAGGTTAATTACTTTACAATATTGTATTGGTTTTGCCATATATCAACATGAATCTGCCACAGGTATACACGTGTTCCCCATCCTGAAACCCCCTTCCTCCTCCCTCCCCGTACCATCCCTCTGGGTCGTCCCAGTGCACCAGCCCCAAGCAACCAGTATCACGCATCAAATAGGTTACAGCAACCTTGACTTTATGCAGCCTCTAGACTCAAGTGTTGAAAGGAATCTGTGCTTTACTATGGCTCACAGATTTTCAGAGAGTTTCATTGTGATTTTTAATTTATTTGACAATATGAATAATATCTTGATTTATTAGATAATTTTCTTGAAAATCAACTACATTTTTTAGTTTGATGACTGCTGACACAATTCAATAAGGGTTGGTGCTGTTAAAATAATGAGCTCTTTCAAATTTAAAATCTTACCTTAACTGGAAAATAATTGTTAAAGCATTATTATCTAGGCTAACATTTCCACATATTTATTCAGTGGAATCTTTTTAATACATACTCAAAAAGCCAACCTTAACAAACAATCATGTCCAATGTTCTCCATCTTTGCTTAATAGTGGTTTAAAAGGATTGATTTGACTGTGTGTTGCCCTTAATTGTCAATATTGTGGTTTTTGTAGTATTACCCTTGGTGGAAGCCTATGGAAAAGTGTATATTATTGGATTTGTAGGTCTGCAATTGTGATTAGCAGGAAGGTATTTTAACTTGGATACTAAATTTTGTATGGAAAATGCCTGTTTCGCATCAAATATTTTGTCTATCAAAGATCACTTTTATAGCGGGCCATGAAAAATATACTTGAGTCAAAAACTAGTATGATATATTAACAGAAGGTAGATCTATAATATGCCAATTTATGCTTTACTCGATATAATTGTACTTGTTTTTAAGGTGCTTTAAGATGCTAAAATTATTTAACTTACTTTGGTTTATGTAGCATGGAGTTAGACAACTGCATTTGTGTTGTCTCAAAGCCTCAATATGATGATGAAATTTGAAATCAAATTTGGGACTTCCAGACTCAAGACAATGGTAGCTTATGCCTACGTCTTTTTCCAGTATTTCCTCCAAAACAATAAAAAATAACAAGAGTAAGAACTACTTTCTCTTCCTTTTAAAAAGTGTTTTTATATTAGAGGCATTAGCCCTATATCTGTGACATAGGTTGTAAACATTTTCTTCCAGTTTTTCATTTACTTTTAAATTAAAAAAAAAAGTATTATGAGAAGACAGCATTGGGTTTGATATGATTAGAATAATTCATGTAGGTGATGCATTCAACCTTCTATTTCTCAGTTACCTCACATGTTGAATTATCTTTTCCTTACAGCTAATCTCAATCATGTACTTCCATCATCATATTCTGGAACCAGAGCTCAATACACTCCAAACTTTTAATTTCAAGCATCACACTATGAACACCAGCATCAGTAGCCCACCTACTTTAGTTATACTAATCTATCAATTTCCTGACCTAATTGAGTCAGTTATTTGATTACCTATTGCTAATTTTCTTTTGTTGTTTTTAAAAATGTCATCACTCTGTCAGTCATCACATACTGACTTGGAATCCACACCACAGCTCAGCATTACAATCAATCCCTTTCAATCAGTCTCAACTTCATTGCCTTTCTCAACTACAAAACTCACGTTTCAGCTTAAAACTGTCTGCTGCGTTTGTCTGAATCTCACCTCACATTTATAGCCAAAGACTTCAGACCATCATTCACAAGACCAACCTCCTATGCTTCCCAAGGACAAGTTCTATTTCGCCTCTCAAGACACCCTTTTACTCCTCCTCCTCTTACTCAAACCCGCAGCAGTACTCCCCAAGTCTCAGTGCCCAACCCATGAATTTGTCTTCTAATTTGCAGAGAAAGTAGTCATGATCACCTTAAAATATCTTCTTGTCATCACAACAATTCTGCTCTCCTACTCACGTCTGCATGTGCATGCCCTTCCTTCCCTTTTGCAACAAGAGGACCTCTGTCTATACTTTTAGCTAAGACAAACCTTCCATTTGAGCTATAGAAACTCTATCCTCTCCAAAAGTCTATTGTGTTTTCCCTCATTATAAACTTTCCTGCATCTAAATTTATTCTAAATTTAAGGAAAAAAAAATCTTAAATATCATCTATAAGAGACAAAACCAAACAAAAGTATCAATGAAACTACAACACTCTCTTGCTTGACTTCATTAACTTTTCAGTTGTTTACTTCTGTTCTTGTCACAGAAAATTTTTCTTGAAAGATGTTTGTTTTTACTGTGTCTTCATGCTAATGGGAGCAGGGCTAAGTTTCCCACCAGTTCTAGCATATAAATCTTATTTTGCTCAAGCAAATTGCTATTTCCAATTCTCATACAAATGTTGGACTTTTCTTTGGCATTTGATGCAATTCTGATCAGAGACACAGGAAGGAAACTGTGTTTAGACATCTGGAATATTTTTCCTCAACCAACTTAATTTACCATATAATCTAACAGACTTTAATTCTCATCATTCCACAAAAATAGTTCCAAATTACCAATTGTATTGTTGTTGTTTAGCTGCTAAGTCGTGTCTGACTCTTCTGAGACCCCATGGAGTACAATCTGCTTGGCTCCTCTGTCTATGGGATTTCTCAGACAAGAATACTGGAGTGGGTTGTCATTTCTTTCTCCAGGGAATCTTCTAGACCCAGAGATCAAACCTGTGTCTTCTGTATTGGCAGGCAAGATTTTTACCAGTGAGTCACCAGGGAAGCCCATCAATTGTATGCAGCATGCTAAAGCACAAAGATAAGTTCTCTATAGTCTTCCAGATACTCAAACTATTTACTCATTATTACAATAAATAAAATATCCTTGAAGGTAGGATCTTTTTTTATTTTTCAATGTGTATTTAGATGCCTGTCACCTCATAAGCCTTTATTTTTTTAATCAGTTAAAAAGTTATCAGCAACATTTGACATAAATGATCATTCATTTTTCTTAATTTTTAAGTTTTTTTTTATTCTCTACTGTATGCCTACTTCTTTACATTCACTGGTTCATCCTTTATATTATCTTTTGCAGTTTCCTTCTTCCATATTATGCATTTCTAATATACATATTTAATTTACGTACTATTGGAAAATATGTTTTTGAGCAGAAAGTTATAATTTCCTATGTCTAAATATAACATAAAAATCTAACTGATGCCCCTTATTAAAATCTTAAAAATATATACTTCAATTTTGACCACATCTTATTGTTATAAACAGTCAATTCATTTTTCAAATTTTTGTTTAAAAGGGTCACTTATATTTTATAGAAATTCAAAATGAAAATAATACCTTTGACGTTTACTCACTTGTTTGTGATTTTTAGTAATCTTCATTTTGTTTGGTTGTATTTTTGCATTACCTTTTAGCATAATTGTTTCTCTTTTTTGAGCTTTCTTTTTAACTTTTATTGTAGATCAAATCTATTGGCAATTGATTATCTTAAATTTTATTTCTCTGAAAAAATTTAATTTGTTCCTTCAATTTGGGAAGACATTTTCTCTAAGAACGTAGTTTGAAAGTTTAAATTTTCATTTTTAAGAATTAGAAATACCTCTCCAGTTTCCTCTGATTTACTCATTTATGAAAATAGTTGAAAGATTTATGAGCCTTTCATTTATTCCATTGTAAATAATATATCTCTTGTTCTGTGACATATAGACACATGTGTATCAAAAATTTTATTATTAACATTCTCACGATTTTTTTTAAATGTATTTTCTTAGAGTTCATTGAAGTTCATAGAACTTGGGAGTTTATTTTTCATCACATTTGGGAAAAATGTATCCATTATTTACTCAAATAATGTTAAGCTTCTATTGTTTGAGATCTCAATTTTATGTGAATTGTAGTACTTTATATTTTCCCAGAGGTATTTTCTGTGCCCTCTTATTTTGTTTTTCAGTCTGTTTCCCTTTATTTTTGTACCTTATTTTGAATGACTCTACAGCAATGTTTTGTTCACTAATATTTCTTCTACAGAGTCTAAGCCAACATTAATGCCATTGGGATATTTTAAATTTCAGATACTGCATTTTTATTGTCTATTAATTAATTTTCAATCTTTGTACATTGTTCATTTGCTTGCTTATTATATTCAAGTATTCTCCATTTTCTTGACATGGCACTTCATTCATACAGATGTGTTGTGGTTTAATTTTATTATTTCTATCATTTCTGGATATATTTATATTGATCAAGTTTGTTTGGATTGTGTATTATGTTCTCTTGCCTCCTTGCATGGCTAGTAATTTTTGGTAGAATGCCAAACGTTGATAATATTTTTGTTGCTTTGTGCTGGATTTTGCTTACTCTTTTAAATAACATTGGACTTTACCTGTCATATAATTAAGTGACTTGTAATTAGTTGAATCATTTTTAGATTATCTTTTAAAGTTTGGTAGGATAACTGCTAATTATATGCCTTTTCAATGTCTGTGGATGGCATGGTTTTCCCTGCTGGCTGGTGTGAAGATGAATGTATTTTTTAAAAAAAATATTCATTTATGTATTTGGCTGTGTTGGGTCTTAGTTGTAGCATATGAGATCTTCAGTCTTGGTTGTGGCATGTGAATGCTTAGTTGCAGCATGTGGGATCCTAGTTCTCTCACCAGGTATTGAACCCAGGTCCCCTGCTCTGGGAATACAGACTCTTGATCCCTGGACCACAGGGAGTCCAGGAAGATGAATATTGACAACCCAGTGTGAGCCCTAAGAATCTATGGCTTACTACATTCTGGTAGTTCTTTTCCCAAACTCATGGAGTTTCACCTCATGCACATACAACCCGTGACATTCACCTAGGGTCCCAAAAAGACCCTTCTGAAGACATCCCGAGTCCTCTTTCTGAAGCACTCTCCTCTCCAGTACTCTGCTGCGTAAATCCTAGTTGTGTATGTATCTTCCTGAAATCCAATCTCTGTCTCCTGAAGTTAGCAGGACTTCTGAGCTCTGTTCGAGTCACCCTCCCTATTCAGGGGCCTGGAAACTGCCTCAAGGTGGTAAGCTGGGGAAATTTTAGAGTTCACGTCATTGGTTTCTCTTTTCTTGGGGATCACATCCTTGCAATTTGACAGTATCTGTTCTGCAATGCCTGAAAATATTTGTTTTGTATACTTTATACAGTTTTCTAGCTATGTATAGTTTTGTGGTACTTCTTGTAACAGTTAATCCTTTATGGGCAGAGAAGAAGTCTTCCTACCAGATGTTTAAATGTTGGAGAGCGCTAGAGCTATGTACTTAGTCTCCTCCTTTTTAAAATTTTCTTTTTTTTTTAACTGTTTCTTTTTTAAAAAATTAAATTTATTTATTTTAATTAGAGGCTAATTACTTTACAATATTGTATTGGTTTTGCCATACATCAATATGAATCCGCCACGGGTGTACATGTGTTCCCAATCCTGAATCCCCCTCCCACCTCCCTCCCCATACCATTCCTCTGGGTCATCCCAGTGCACCAACCCCAAGCTTCCTGTATCCTGCATCGAACCTGGACTGGCGGATTCATTTCTTATATGATATTATACATGTTTCAATGCCATTCTCCCAAATCATCCCCCCCTCCCTCTCCTACAGAGTCCAAAATGATCTTACGCAGTCCACTTACTTAAAGTACTATTTATATGCCAATGGCTCAAACATATATTTCCATAGCCCAGAATTTTCTTTCTTCCCCATTATATTCAACTGTTTACTTGACATCTCATCTGTTAGCCCTCTCAGGTTTATTCTGACCATAACAGAACTATTGATTCTTTAGTTTGCAGTAAATTGAACCACAATTTACACAGATACTAAGGCCAAAAACTTGAGTCATTCTTGATTTCATTCTTTCTTTAACCCTCATAGTCAATCCATCAATAAATTCTGAAACCTCTGTCTCCAAAATATATATTTCTTTTTACTACTTTACCATTTTCACTTCTATCGACTTAGTTCAAGTCAATAAAATTAAACTGATAATGTCACTACCCTCTTTAAACCATATTTTTTAAAATACAATGAATTAAAATCTTTTTACTATGTTTTATAAAGTCCTCTCTGATCACTTAATTCAGTTCTTTTATCCACTCATTCACTATGATCAAGCCACACTGGACTGCTTTCTGTCTCTTGAACACACAAGTTTGCTTCCAGCTCAGAGACTTCACACTTTTTCTTCATCTTCTTCAAAACCTCTTCTACATGGATTTTGACATAACAACATTTAGGGGACAATTTATGTAATGGTGAATATTTGTGTGTGTGTGTGTGTGTGTGTAGAATTCAAGTGAATTAAGACATGCCACTTTCTGTAACAATATCACTTCTATCGTCTCTATTCTTACTGCAATTATCAATGCTTTCTTCTACATTCATTTGTGTATTTGTTTTCTCTTTTCTCCAGCCAGAGTGAGAATCCCTCAAGTGTTAAGACTTGATTTATTTTATGAATCAATAAATTATCAGCACTTAGATGAGTTTCTAACAAATAGTAGGAACTAAATTCATACTTATTGAATATATGAATATATAAATAATATATTTTATTGTAAAAATATAATATATGGATGCATAAAGCACTTTAACATAAAAAAATCTATCTATGGCAGGGGTAAGAATTGTGCCAGAAATTTTCTGTTGATGTACAAAATAATTTTTTAAAAAGCTGTTATTTTGACTTTTTATTAGAAATAAGCCAGGAAATGAAAAGACCTTGTTTCAGTCAGACTAGTAAAATAGAGAGAACATCATTCATGATATTATCATATTTAAAATGTAAAGAAACTTATTTAAATAGGCAGTATATTTTTTTCCCATTATTTCCTGCTCTATAGCATAATGATACAGACTAAAGAATAAAAATCTTTCAGGAGTGTTTTCAAAAGAATATTTTATTCACATCTGTTACACAGTAATCCCACATTGTAAAAATTCAGGAGATGACACAAGTATTTTTATAACTTATTTTAATAACATATATAACTTTTATTAACTTGTATAGTTTCTCTCTGCTCCCACATATTTAGGATTGAGTTTGTCATGAGTTTTGTTTGTATTATTAGGCTTCTTATTATCAGGCTCACATTTGCCTTAATAAACTGAACTCTCCTTTATTTGCTTAAATCGTAAGGAACATGGCAAAGTTCTGAGTGAAATGGGAAGCTTCTATGCTTAACTGTGTTACGATTTTGATAACTCTTGTTATTCCTAATGGGAATGCATATTAAGTGGCAACTTCAAATGAAATGAGTAAGCACTATACAGGTTAACCAAGTCCCATTGACTCAGCCTTTTCAAATAAAATCATTTGTCAAATGGCCTGGGAGGAATAAGACGTAGCCTTAGAAGTTTAGAGGAATATTTTTTTTTTTCCGACAAATTTACGACTTCAACTATTCTACCATATATGTTAAAATATAGCCTATTATTGTAGAAAGAATATGTACTCTGGAGTTAGAAGAGAAAGTTGGGATATGAAATAGGGATTTGATATCTTTAGAATTTAATACAGTTGTATAATTTCTTTGAGTTTCAGTTTATGTACCTGAAAAATGTCACAATATCTAGTTCACTGCGTGGCTAGAATCAATGAAGAGCAATTCGGAAGACAGTCTGACATCAGTTCAGTTCAGTTCGGTTCAGTCACTCAGTCGTGTTCCAACTCTTTGTGACCCCATGGACTGCAACACACCAGGCTTCCTTGTTCATCACCAACTACCCGAGTTTACTCAAACTCATGTCCATAGAGTCAGTGATACCATCCAACCATCTCATCCTCTGTCATCCCCTTATCCTCCGACCCTCAATCTTTCCCAGCAGCAGGGTCTTTTCCAAAGAGTCAGTTCTTCACATCAGGTGGCCAAAGTATTGGAGTTTCAGCTTCAGCATCAGTCCTTCCAGTGAATATTCAGGACTGATTTCCTTCAGAATGGACTGGTTGGATCTCCTTGCAGCCCAAGGGACTCTCAAGAGTCTTCTTCAATACCACAGTTCAAAAGCATCAATTCTTCGGCGCTCAGCTTTCTTTAGAGTCCAACTCTCACATCCATACATGATTACTAGAAAAACCATAGCTTTAACTAGATGGACCTTTGTTGGCAAAGCAATGTCTCTGCTTTTTAATATGTTGTCTAGGTTGGTCATAACTTTCCTCCCAAGGAGTAAGCATCTTTTAATTTTATGGCTGCAGTCACCATCTGCAGTGATTTTGGAGCCCCCCAAAATAAAGTCTGCCACTGTTTCCACTGTTTCCCCATATATTTGCCATGAAGTGATGGGACCAGATGCCATGATCTTTGTTTTCTGAATGTTGAATTTTAACTCAACTTCTTCACTCTCCTCTTTCACTAATCAATAAAGTAATCAATAAACGAATCAATAAAGATATCTTTATTTATTATAACTATTTCTACCCATCAGGAAATTTTAAATGCCTACTTTGTAACCATGTTGTGTGAAAGACAGAGAAGCATACATTATTGGGTATATAGTAAAACTTTGGTAAAATAAATCAATTTTTATGATACTAGTAAGGGTCAGAAATATTTCAGTAAAGAGTATCACAGGCTTGAAAATTTAATTTTTTTTCTGCCTAAAATTTCACCAGTCTATTTTATTATATTGTTGCTTATAAAAACAGTTGGCTCAGGTCATTCTAAAAGTATTCATTTTACAAATATTTATTAAGTATTAACTAAAATTTGTGTATATATCCATTCATCTTATTTTCTGTTTATACAACCATTCATCTATGCATATCTTCTTTCTTTCAACACATTTTTTGATATAGTAGTTAATGCTACAAATAAGAGGAGCTAGAAGTACCAAAAAGAGCACAAAGTAAATAAATCTGGTTTATGAATTGTATATTTCACAGTGATATATTATCTTTTCTGGTATTGAAAATGGTAGAAAGGCAAATGACTGGTAAAGGTCTTTCTGGGTCAGTGGTATGTGAGTGGTAATCTGTATAGAAAGAAAAATATGACTGAGACATAGTCTCAGCCTATGGTCTGGTGGAAAAAGACAGGTATGGGGAACAATAGATTATTCTGTCTAGGATAATTAGTGTGACAGAATGTTAAATGGAGAGTCTTGTCTCAGGTGCCAAAATATGATATATATAAAACCTCAAATGAGTTGTGATATAGATCAAAATGCAGTCTTCAAAGATATGAAAGTTGGACCATAAAGAACACTGAGCACTGAAGAATTGATGATTTTGAATTGTGGTACTGGAGAAGGCTCTTGAGAGTTCCTTGGACTTCAAGGAAATCAAACCAATTAATCCTAAAGGAAATCAACCCTGAATATTCATTGGAAGGACTGATGCTGAAGCTGAAGCTCCAATACTTTGACCACCTGATGCAAACAGCCAACTTATTAGAAAAGACCCTGATGCTGGGAAAGAGTGAGTGCAGAAGAAGAAGGGAGTGGCAGAGGATGAGATGGTTAGATAGTATCATCAACTCAATGTACATGGATTTGAGCAAACTCCGGGAGCTAGTGAAGCCCAGTATACTGTAGTCCATGGGGTCACAAAGAGTCAGACATGACTGAATGACTGAACAACAACAGATATATATGAAGAAGTTTTAAAAGTTCTTAGATCTCTTATTCATTTCAAGGATGGGGAAATTTTTTTAAATATTATGAGGATAATTTTAGGAAGAGGAATTTCATAGACAACAATGGAGATTCTAGCTAAAAACTTTGGAGAAAGTAGCAAAAAATGGACTTTGAAGGATAAGTAGTTTTATTGTTTTGTTTTATTTTGTTTTGTAGGAAGGCAAGGGGCAAATAGAGAAAAATGACATTTCAAATTTAAGTTTTGACAGTTCGGTCACATATAATAATTAGTTATTTTGCAACAATATTATTGGGTAGGAAGTCCAGGGCATGAGAGACCGAGTCCTGAATGGGAGGTTGGAGTCAGATCCAGAGGAGAGTAGAAATATAAGAAGTTATGTCTATAAGTTATGGAAAGCTATTAATAGTTAGTCATGAGAGTAAGTAAATTTCAGGGTATGTAGCATACCTCTAGGGTATGGTGAATGAGCTTAAATATCCAGACAGTTCAAATATTCTCTGTAAACTGAGCATGTCGCAACCTTCTGAACTCATTTCTTGTTTTTCAGTCATATTTACCAGATAATACTGGCTTTAGGGAATCAGAGTAGAAATTGTTGGCTTTTCCTTAGTATTTGAAGAATGAATGCTGTAGTTTACTAATGCAATAAATGTCAATAAAGATGATAAAACAGTTTGTGGTGGGCGTTAATTTATTGCACCTTGCCTTTTGTGTAAAGCACAGGAATTTTCTTCATATTCCTCATTTAAGATATACTAACAATAAACTAGATTTGACCAGGGCCTTGCGTTGCTTAGTGCACTATTTGCTCAAAGACTCTAAGGGATTCCTGGGCAAAGTTTTGAAGATTCTCAGTTCCCTCCTTTGTTCAACTTTGCCCCCACAAATTCCAACCATGTCAGTAGGCCCAAAGGGTGATTTCTACAGCATTGTCCCAGAAGATGCCTGTTTTTGGTTTTGGTTCTCCTTCCCTGAACCATGGTTTGGAACATATAACTAGGCAGAAATGAGGGGAGTGGGAGGGGAAAATTGAATTTACCTTGTACAATCCTTTAAGAACGAAGCCGTGCTCTTTCTACTGTGCCCTGTCCAGATTCACAGTTGCTAACACTGGGAGAGTTCATCAAACACCTTTGGCATCATCAGAGTCTGATTTAAAAAGTTCTGCTGAGCACAGTAATTATAGTTATTTTAAAATCTGATTCTGATAACCTAAACATCTGTTGTCTATTGTTGGTTTTTACCCATGTGCTCCTGTCATATAATGAGTCTAGTTTTTCTTTTGTTTTTAATTTTTTTTCTTTTTCAATGTGTCATGCTCTGAATTTAAGAAACACTTTTAGATGCAACTTGAGGGCAGGGCTGGGATAATAAGTAATTAGAGTTGCATATGCTGCTGCATGAAATTAAAAGACGCTTACTCCTTGGAAGGAAAGTTATGACCAACCTAGACAGCATATTAAAAAGCAGAGACATTACTTTGTCAACAAAGTTCCATCTAGTCAAGGCTATGGTTGTTCCAGTGGTCATGTATGGATGTGAGAGTTGGACTATGAAGAAAGCTGACTGCCTAAGAATTGATGCTTTTGAACTGTGGTGTTGGAGAAGACTCTTGAGAGTCCCTTGGACTGCAAGGAGATCCAACCAGTCCATCCTAAAGGAGATCAGTCCTGGGTGTTCATTGGAAGGACTGATGTTGAAGCTGAAACTCCAATATTTTGGCCACCTGATACAAAGAGCTGACTTATTTGAAAAGACTCTGATATTGGGAAAGAATGAAGGCAGGAGAAGGGGATGACAGAGGATGAGATGGTTGGATGGCATCACTAACTCAATGGACATGAGTTTGGGTAAATACCGGGAGTTGGTGATGGACAGAGAGGCCTGGCATGCTGCAGTTCATGGGGGTTGCAAAGAGTTGGGCACGACTGAGCAACTGAACTGAACTGAACTGATGCTGCTGACTGGTGCCTCACGTTGATATCCAAGAATCTCCTTAATCCAATTTCAGAGACAGGTCATTTAAAAACTGCACAGGGATCTGTGAATGTTTCCACTTCTGGTTTATTCTTCCTTTTGTAAAGAGACCTTGGCTGTTTCAATCTTATAGGAAGAAGGCTTTCGAGGGCTATTCCCCAAAGTCGGGGGACCTGAACACTGATTCCTTGGCCCTTAACCTGGAGAAATTTTAACAATAAGCCTTAGCCTCCAGATTCTTAGGTTCCCGTGCTAGACTTGGTATCAGAGATAAAAGCAGATTCCCAAACGAGATTCTACCCTGCTGTAAACTGAATATTTGTGTCCCCCACACCACCCAAATTCATTTATTGCAATCCTAACCTCCAATATGAACTGAACTGAACCTCCAATATGATGGTATTAGGAGGTGGGCCTTTAGGGGCTGATAAGGTCATGAGAGTAGACCTCTCATGAATGGGATTCAGATCAGATCAGATCAGTCGCTCAGTCGTGTCTGACTCTTTTCGACCCCATGAATCGCAGCACGCCAGGCCTCCCTGTCCATCACCAACTCCTGGAGTTCACTGAGACTCACGTCCACCGAGTCAGTGATGCCATCCAGCCATCTCATCCTCTGTCGTCCCCTTCTCCTCTTGCCCCCAGTCCCTCCCAGCATCAGAGTCTTTTCTAATGAGTCAACTCTTCGTATGAGGTGGCCAAAGTACTGGAGTTTCAGCTTTAGCATCATTCCTTCCAAAGAAATCCCAGGGCTGATCTCCTTCAGAATGGACTGGTTGGATCTCCTTGCAGTCCAAGGGACTCTCAAGAGTCTTCTCCAACACCACAGTTCAAAAGCATCAATTCTTCGGCGCTCAGCCTTCTTCACAGTCCAACTCTCATATCCATGAATGGGATTAGTGCCCTTAATTAAGAGACCCCAAAGAGTTCCCTCATTCCATCTGTTCTGTGAGGACACAGGGAAAAGATGGCTGTTTTTGATCCCAGAAGCAGTTCTTCACCAAAACTTTATCACTGGTAGCCTGAAACCATACTTCTAGATTCCAGAACTATAGATATACATTTCTTGTTGGTATGAGCCACTGAGTATATGGTACTTTGTTACAGCCGCCTGAACAGATAAACACACACTCTGAAACTGTCCTTGTAGAATTCTACCCCAGTAATTCTTGACACTGTTATTAGCTCTTCAGCTCACAAGCAGATAGTTTTTGAGTTTTGTCCAACTTTTTCTTATTCTTTTTTTTTTTTTTTTTTTTCCTGAATGACCAGATTATCAGGGTAGGGCCATATCGCATGTCCTGTGAGCTCTGTTAGCTCAGTTATCCTGAGGTATCTCATCTTAAATGCAGATATGAGCATGAGGCTTCCTTTATTAGATCTATTCAGTGATGGTCTATTGCTTTTAAATAAAGAACAGACTATTTAGTGGATCTACATAGCTTTTACTGCTCTGTACCCACACATCTCAGCAGCTATATTTTATGCCACTCTTTGTCTCACTTTGCGTTATTTAGCAACTTGGGGCATTTTTCAAGGTCTTGAAAGTATTGTGTTTCTTATGGATAAGGTCAGTACACGTGGCATCCTCTATGACTGGAATGTCAATCTCTTTTTCTTCTATGTCGTTAATTACTATTTATCCTCCAGATATCAGATTAGACTTCTTCCTCAAAGGAGCCTGACCTCACTCTCCAGATCTCCTTATTGCATCCTCTTAAATAGCCATGTGTTTTGTTTCATAGCACGTTAAATATGTAGAATCTGTTCATCATATCCATCCTTCCATGCTGGAGGCATGCTCTGAACTCATAATTGTTTTTTACTTTCATGACCAGGGGTTAGTACATAAATCTTGTCCTTAGCAGATGATCAATTCATATTTGCCCAATGAATAAATGAACAAGCTGTGAGGCATGGTGAATAAATGCCCTAATTCATTAGAACTTCAACAAAATCAAGCAGTAATAAGTGATTCTTAAAGGTTATTTTGGTAATATTTAACATATTTATAGCATTTTGTCAATAAACATTGTCCATTTACTTAGCAAACTGTTGAGCAAACTATTTAAAAGGACAGCTTTTAGAGCCTACCTACCTGGCTCATAATCCTAGCTCAACATTTTAGGAGTTTTTGTGATGTTAGACAATTTAGAACTGTACACCCCCCCACCCCCCCAACTTTCATGTAAAATTTCTCATCTGTAAATTGAATATATTGATAGAATACTTCTCACATGATTGTCAGTCATTCCATTGTAATAGTGCTTAGGAGAGTCTGGCTAACAGTAACTATTGGCATTTAAGATTACAGTTTTCTTACTAAATTTGATGGTATCATCATATTTCCTAAATTTTCCAGGGTAAAATGACTTTTACAGTGGAAACTTTTTTTTTCTTTTATGTAGTATGGTAGATAATTTTTTAAAATCAGAGTTGCTAAAATGTTTTGTTCCTCTTAGGACTTCCCAGCTAGCTCAGTGGTAAAGAACCCACCCGCCAAGCCAGAGACTCAGGTTGCTCACTGGATGGGAAGCTTCCCTGGAGAAGGAAATGGCAACCCACTCCAATATTCTTGCCTGGAAAATCCCCTGAACAGAGGAGACCAGTAGGCTGCAGTCCATGTGGTCACGGAAGAGTTTGACATGATTTAGTGACTAAACAATAACAAGCCATTAATAATCTATTCAGAAAATGTATCCTCAGAAATATACAGAACAATAATTTTTGTATAATGTGGTTCATCTACACATTATTTATAATGTTAATCCCAGTTTTCTAGTGTGGTATAACAATACTATAAAAAACTTAGTATGCATTTATTATCTCACCACTTCTATGATTCAGAAGTCTGCACATGGTTTAGCATGGCCTCATGTAAAGCTGAAGTTGAGGTTTTGACCGGGGCTGAGTTGCTCTCGCAGGCTCAACTCAGGAGCCTTTAAGCTTACATGTTGGCAGCATTCAGTTTCTTGCAGACTGCCAGTTTGTGAGCCCCGATTTCTTGCTGGTTGTCAGTCAGAGGACACCTCAGTTCTCTGCCACATGGTCCTCTCTGGAGTGCAGCTCCTACTATGGCAGCTTGCTTCTTCAGAGGCAGCCACAGAATTTCTGGCAAGATAAATATCACAATCCTTCATAACAGAATCTCAAGCTGTTTTCTGTCTTGTATGCTATTGGGTAGAAGCAAGTCACAGGCCCTGCCCACACTAACAGGGAGTATTGAGAGGTGTGAACACTAGAAGATGGTGCTTACATGACCAACTTGTGGTCTGTGATAGCCACAAAAAGCTAGCAATAATTATCAAAAATGTTGTTGCTGTTCAGTCTTTCAGTCGTGTCCAACTCCTGTGACCCCATGGACTCCAGCATGCCAGGCCTCCCTGTCCCTCACCATCTCCTGGAGCTTGTTCAAACTCATGTCCATTGAGTCAGTGAGTGGCCATCAAAAACACCCAGATGTAAAGAAACTAATAAACTATGGCACAAGCACACAAACTTAAAAACTGAAATGAACTTTTGAATATATAGGAAACAGTCGTAATTTTATGCAAAGTTAAAAAAGATAAAAATGTATATATAGATTGATTCCTATAATTACATATTTCATGCTAAAAATACATAGGACATGACAATGCCAAAACATTATCAATTTTGCTTCATAGTGATTTTTATTTACTCATTTCCTAATTAAATATATGATGTGTTCATTATTTGTACACTTTAAAAAAATGTGAACTTTATAAATTAGAAAAGCCAGAACTGACTTTTTCTGAAGTCATTCTTTATTTCTTCTTCTAGTAGATGGCAGAGGGTTGACAGAGATCCTGAAACCTAGAAATCAACAAACTTTTCATTTGTTCTTGTCAGACGTCAAGAAATGCTGAGTATGTACAGAAAACAGAGTGACCCTTAATAGCTTTCTGCCTTTGCAGCAAAATCTCAACAGGATTGAGAGAAGTGTATCTGGGACAGACATCTCATTTCCATAGCAATTAAAATTGCTGAATACAGAACTGAAACACTTTTAGGTGAAAAACTCCTTTCAGACCCAAGAAACTACTGACTCTTTCTGTAGGCCCATACTGTGGACCTCCTTGAAATGTTTTCCTATTTAGCATGTATGTAAACATCATACATAAATTCATTAGATAAGAACTTAGCGACCAGTTGTAATGGAAATAAAAGCAGACAATAGCTACATTTCTAATATGAAGAAGCTTATGGCGGTTGCAGCTATGAAATTAAAAGACGCTTACTCCTTGGAAGGAAAGTTATGACCAACCTAGATAGCATATTCAAAAGCAGAGACATTACTTTGCCAACAAAGTTTCGTCTAGTCAAGGCTATGGTTTTTCCTCTGGTCATGTATGGATGTGAGAGTTGGACTGTGAAGAAAGCTGAGCGCTGAAGAATTGATGCTTTTGAACTGTGGTGTTGGAGAAGACTCTTGAGAGTCCCTTGGACTGCAAGGAGATCCAACCAGTCCATTCTGAAGGAGATCAGCCCTGGGATTTCTTTGGCAGGAATGATGCTAAAGCTGAAACTCCAGTACTTTGGCTACCTCATACGAAGAGCTGACTCATTGGAAAAGACTCTGATGCTGGGAGGGACTGGGGGCAGGAGGAGAAGGGGACGACAGAGGATGAGATGGCTGGATGGCATCACTGACTCGATGGACGTGAGTCTGAGTGAACTCCGGGAGTTGGTGATGGACAGGGAGGCCTGGCGTGCTGCGATTCATGGGGTCGCAAAGAGTCGGACATGACTGAGCGTGGAGGTTATAAGAGTTAGAAATTCCTTTTATCTAACAACTGTTCTCAGAGTTAGTGAGGATGCTGAGTACCTGAAAACTTTGGAGCTTGTTTCACCGTATTGCAAAATACTGATATATTTAATTTCTCAACTGATTAGAATTGTATGTGTACATATTTGATACTGAAATGGGGCAGGGCCCTATGACCCTTGCCTCCCATGTCCTTAGCCTGCCTTTTTTCTGTAGAAAAACTTTAGCCAAAGAATAAGTTTAATCAGAGAAGTGATAAAATGCAGAAACAAGGAAAACAGTCAAGTGGCCAGATAGTCTTTAAGGAAAGCCAAGGACCTTTAGTTCCGCCTCCAGAGCTATACATACTATTCTGAGCCATATCCATTGAGCTGTCTTATTGATTTTGAAACTGCATCAGGTGGAAGAACTTAACTACATAATAACCAGACTGTAGACATGACATAAACTGCCATAATTCTGAGAACTGGTCTCAAAGGAATGGGAACAAACTGACCCTGGAATTAAGAACTAACTGTTTCTAAAACAGTCAAGATGATGCTGATCAGACCACATGTGACTAATTTCAAGATGAGAGTCAGAGACGACTATGCTGTTTCTGAATGTAGCCCCCTCCCTCCATCTATAAAAGCTCTTACCCACTGAGTGTGAGTGGAATGGGGTGAAGTGAGGTGAGATGGGATGGTGGGGAGAGTGAACCTTTGAACAGGAGTCCAACCTCCTCCCTTCCTCCTGTTGCTGGACTCTGAAATAAAGCAAAGTCTCCTTTTCACTAACTTTGCATTTTTATTAGCTTTTGAGTAGGGAAAAGTCAGGCCCCCACTTTCAGTAAAATTAAGTTGCTTAGAAACAGTAAGTAAATTTAATTTACATAAATCACATTGTAAAATACAAATGTAAAATATTGAAATTTACTGATTGGACATTTCCAGCTTGCCTTTTGAAGTATTTCAGTATGTATATATATACCCCTGCTAGTTTTCCTTCATAGTTTATTATGTTTACTTAATTTTTTCCTTTTCACCAGACTGATGAAATCTCTATTGGCCTCCACTTTGTATTAATAAATGCTGATTTGCTGAATGAACATAATGTGCCTCTCATCTATCTTTCCTGATGAGTGGGAGAGAATCACCAAGCAGGCAAGCTGAGACTTAATAAGATGTATGTTCCTTATGATGCAAAGGCTCAGTCTGAGAATCCACATTTTACTAGGCTTCACCATGCCTGATATTTGCCAGTTAAATGCACTGAATTTAGGGCTGAAATCTGGTGTATGATGGTGATTTGTGGTGGGAGAAAGTTTCTGCCCATAGAAATGCTGTTAGTTGTAGTTGAATGTAAAGAACTGATAATATGCTTCTTAGAGACTCTCTTTATACAGTGTCATGAGAAAATGTCAGGAAACAGCAGATAACAGGAATCATTTCTCTCTGACTTCTCATGCAACACATTAAATTCTCTGCGACAAAAATTACAATAATCTGTTTGATAAGGAACATGAAAATTACTGCTCATATTTAGTAAGTGGACTTTTCTTGTGTCTGATCTGAAATATATGACCTTGAATACTATTTGGGGAGAAAGCTGAGCTTATTATTTTTTACTTTTACTTTATCTTACTAATTTTGTTTAATGATTCCTTGATCCATGTAATGGTAACAATCCTATTATTTTAGTTAAACTTTTGATTAAACTAACTAAATTCCTAACTTTCAAAGTACTCTGTTTTGAAAATACCAGGTATTTATTTTCTGCTTTAATTGGTTTTAATGTTGTAAAGGAGAATGTCACAGTTGAATATTTTTCTTAAATGGAGATGGTGTTTTTAAAGCCTATAAATACTCTTTGGCTTATTGGATACATGGTAAAGAAGCACAAATATCCCGAGCCTTGTTGACAGGCAAAGAAAGTACTATTATGTCTATTTTGCATGTATGGTTTTAATGAGTGTGTAAAGAGAGTGGTAGAAACTTATGAAAATGTAATAGCTAATATTTGAGGAGTACCTGTGTTTTCTCATGCACTTTAATAGGCTATTGTGTGTGTGTGTGTGTGTGCGTGTGTGTGTGTGTGTGTGTGTGCCAGTCACTCAGTCATGTCTGACTCTTTGTGATTCCATGGATTGTTATCCCATCAGGCTTCTCTGTCCATGGGACTTCCCAGGCAAGAACACTTGCCTGGGAGTGAGTTGTCATTTGCCACTCCAGGGGATCTTCCCAACCCAGGGATTGAACCCATGTCTCTTGTGTCTCCTGCATTGGTAGGCAGATTCTTTACAACTGGGCCACCTGGGAAAATGTTAATCAATCAGTCATGTCCAAATCTTTGTGACCCCGTGGACTGTAGCCCACCAGCCTCTTCTATCCATGGGATTCTCCAGGCAAGAATACCGGAGTGGGTGTCATTCCCTTCCACACGGGATCTTCCCAACTCAGGGATCGAACCCAGGTCTCCTACATTTCAGGTGGATTCTTTATAGTCTGAGCCACCATAGAAGCCACAGATAGGTAGTCATATATCTGTACTATTCCATGGAGGGGTATGGTTCATCTATAGCACCAAAGAACAATGACTATCATTGATTGACTTTTGTTACATATGTCACTAACTTCCTCTACAATGTAGAAATAGAACTAATTAAAGTACGTTTTCTTAACATCTGTTAGTATATTATGTACCTGGATAAAAAAAGCATCTAAATATTAGAATGAGAGTAAAACATATAGTTTCTCATCCAATTCTTGTATCTTTGTAGTAACTCAAAACACAGTTAAATATTTAATAAGCAAATTACTGAATGAATTAATTAATAAATGATCATCTCTTTAGGCCACTATGAGTCAAAAGTATAAGTTTGTGGCTGCCTAGGGTCCCATTTTATAGTTCAATTATTAAATCTCCTTTCAAGGAAAATTTTATTAGTCATTTAAAGAATATACACATATATATGTATATTTTCTACCATTGTATGGAAGGTTAATAAAAAGATATATATGCATGTACATATATGTATGTACATGCATATATATCTTTTTATATATCATGCTTTGTCCTCCAGGTACATAATATACTAACAGATATTAAGAAAGTATATTTTAATCAGTTCTATTTCTACACTGAAGAGAAAGAGGAAGTTAATGACACATATAGCTATATATATATCTCCTCTGGAGTAGGAAATGACAACCCACTCCAGTATTCTTGCCTGAAAAATCTCATGACAGAAGAGCCTGTTGGGCTATAGTCCACGGGTTCACAAAGAGTCAGACACTACTGAGCATGCGCACAGACACACACACACACACACACACACACACATAATAAAAAAGTACCTAATAATTGGATGCATGTCCTAGTGGAACCCCAAATTCACCTAGCATTCCAATTGAGTTTTTGTGTGCTTCCCTGTTTTCAAAGTGAGGTACAATCTCTATCTTGATTATTCCTTAGTATCATTTTGAGAATGAAATGAGACAATAAATGTGACACTGTTTCATAGACCATAATGTAGTGTATGTGTGTGTCAGGGAATTATGTAATTACATACATCATTGGGTTTCTTATCACAAAGGAATTTAAAATCTATTCCAGAAAAACTACGCTTTTCCTTGGGAAATAACGAACTTTGTCTTAATGAAGAAAGTCAACTTCAGTGAAAAAATGGAAAGAAATAACTACTTGCAGAAATCTCTAATATCAACTCAGGAAGGTTGGTTGAACATTAAGATATTTACTTATGAACCCTGAATGAAATTATCTTTTTTTATAGGTTTTAATCTGTACTTGCCCTAATCCAGCTACCAACATCAACTTGTAAAATCCCTTACAATTTGACGTTGAACTTATTATCAAAGAATCAGAAAAGGTCTATGTTCCAACCCATACAACTGTATGTTTGTATGTATATATGTGAAAAAGATAAAAGTATACATATATAAGCACTGGTGGACAAATGAAGCATTATCTTCCTTTCACAAATGAAATGAGAACAAAAGCTTCAGACTATGAAGTATAAATCAGACCTTGCAATGAGTTGCTATTTTGGTGGGATTTTTGATTTCTAATAGAGGATTTTGGGACACTACAGACACATGGGAAAAGGAGATAAAATCTTGACCCTATCTGTGGCATGTAGAGTTGGAAATATGATTCTCCGTCAATTTAGAATATTCAAAAGATTAAGACTGGATGAAAATATTAACTAGGGAAAAATAGTCTATTTAATTGTACACAGAGAGAAACATTTTTTTGATTTGGCTAGGACTCTGGGATTAAATAAAAAGCAAAAATACTAGAAGTTTCTAACAGAGTTTTCACTTATATGGACTAGAATCTAAAACAAACTAATAATATTAAAGGGAAGAAGCCTATATTATTCATTGTCATTATTATTATAACTTATGGGCACAAGACTAATAGTTATTTACTGCAGTTGTTTCACAGTATCCCTGTAAAAATAACTATGTTTATGATTTTGCATATGCCTTGGAGAGATAAAGCAGACAGGCTTTATCACATAGCACAGGAGGCTATGAAACTGAAAGCTTAGATCTAGTCCACACTACCCACCAGCATGAATTTAGATAAGCACTTTGCCTTTGTAAGTATAAGATATGTACTTTTGTTATTTAACTTCACTTGTAAAATGTGAATAAAAACAATAATAATAGAGCTACTATATGATCCAGAAATTCCACTCCTGGGCATACATCCCAAGAAACCATAATTTAAAAAGATACATGCACCCCAATGTTCATCGTAGCACAATTTACAATAGCTAGAACATGGAAGCAGCCTAAATATTTATTGACAGAGCAATGGATAAAGATGTGGTATAAATATACAGTGTAATATTGTGTGTGTTTGTGTTCATGCTTAGTCATATCTGACTTTTTGTGACCCTACGAAGTGTAGCCCCCAGGCTCCTCTGTCCATGGGATTTCCCAGGCAAGAATATATGAGTTGCCATTTACTCCTCCAGGGGATCTTCCTGACCCACCCAGGGATCAAACCATGTCTCCTGTGTCTCCTGTATTGGCAGGAGGATTTTTTACCACTAGTACCACCTGGGACGCCATAATAAAGAACAAAATAATATCATTTGCAGCAACATGGATGGACCTAGAGATTGTCTTATTGGGTAAAGTAAGTCAGACAGAGGACGAATATATGCTACAGCTTATATGTGGTACCTAAAAAAAAAAAAAAAAAATGGTACAAATGAACTTATTTCCCAAATCGAAATAGAGTCACAGATGTAGAAAACAATCTCATGGTTGTTGTTCAGTCACTCACTTGTGTCTGACTCTTTGTGACCCCATGGACTGCAGCACTCCAGGCTTCCCTGTCCTTCTCTGTCTCCCGGACTTTGCTCAAACTCATATCCATTGAGTCAGTGATGCCATTCAACCATTTTGTCCTGTTGTCTCCTCCTCCCGCCTTCAATCTTTCCCAGCTTCAGGGTCTTTTCCAATGAGTCAGCTCTTCACATCAGGTGGCCAAAGTATTGGAGCTTCAGCCTCAGCATCAGTCCCTCCAGTGAATATTCAGGATTGATTTCCTTTAGGATTGACTAGTTTGATCCCCTGCAGTCCAAGAGACTCTCAATAATTTTCTCCAACACCATAGTTCAAAAGCATCAGCTCTTCAGTGCACAGCCTTCTTTATGGTCCAACACTTATATCAGTACATGATTACTGGAAAAACCATAGCTTTGAATATATGGACCTTTGCCAGCAAATAATGTGTATGCTTTTTAATATGTGTCTAGGTTTATCATAGCTTTTCTTCTCATCACTTCAAGACAAGTAGAAGGGGAAGCAATGGAAACAGTGACAGACTTTATTTTCTTGAGCTCCAAAATCACTGTGGATGATGACTGCAGATATGAAATTAAAAGACACTTGCTTTTTGAAAGAAAATCTTATGGTCACCAGGAAGAAAGAAGGAGGGAGGAATAAACAGGGAGACTGGGATTGACATTTACATACAACTATATGTAAAATAGAAAACTAAAAATAACCTACTATATAGCACAGGGAACTCTACTCAATGCTCTGTTATGATCCATATGGCTAAAGAATTTAAAAATGAGTGGATATATGTCTACATGTAGCTGATTCACTTTGTTGTACAGCAGAAACTAAACACAACATTGTAAATCAACTATACTCCAGTAAAATTGTTTTAAAAAAATACCTATATCATACTATTACATAGCTAGTAAGTGCTAAGATTTAAAGTCTGTTTGATTAAAAATTTCCTATACTTTTCACCATCATGTTTCACCCTAACCACAGCTAAATTTTCTCCAGAGGGCTTTGGTTCAGTGATTTAACTAGCAAATGGCATAAAGATAAATCTAAAGCAGCTCTTCTTTGGAGAGGCTCCCAGCACTGGTCACATAAAAAACTGAATATTAACAATAATGGATATGTCCAGAAAATCCCATGAGGAATATGATCAGAGAATGAATTTGATGTAAAATTTAAATCACATGTTCTAGGCAAGCATTCTATATTTTAACATATTTAACTATAGGAATCAAACTGCAATAATGGCATTTTTTTGTGCCATGTTCTTAAATATGTTTTTCATTTACCTGGAAAAAGTTCAATAAATAGAATTAATAGACAATTTTACAAATATATGTTAAGTAGGTATAGTGAAATAATATCATTCTTTCATCAAAGAAATGTTTAGATATGAAAATGTGAGAGAAATATTGTATTGAAATACCTATAGAATATTTGCTATAAATAAATATATAAGTATAAATATTAATATATATGTATAAATATAAATATAAAAGTATAAGTACTATATAGGAGAAGTAATGTTAATCTATTACAAACAGAAAATTATTAAATGGAAACAGATTCAGCTACTTACAGCATGTTTACATTTTACTTCTGGACTATTTTAAACTACATGTTTTAAATTTTTATAATTTTAGATATTATCTTGCATTTTCTGATTTTTCCTTAATATTACAGAATGGAATTTTCATACAATACTCTTTAAGTGAATATTATTATAATAAGTACATATTGAGATGAATATATTATAATTTATTTTTGTTTACTACTCTTAAATTTACTCTTTTTGCTTTATTATTACATATTTTAATGAAAATATTTATATATAAACACTGTTAGTTACTTCAGATTACTGTCTCAAGATTGGTTTTAAATGGTGGATTGAAATGCTTGAATCTTCATAATATATATTACCAAATTGAAAGATTCTATGTTAACCAATAATCAGTAAGAAAATTCACTATTAAATATCAAACATTCACATAATTTGTTTAGTCATTTGATCACAGGTTTTTTTTTAATAAATTACAAAGAACAAATTTATAAGTGGCTCATAAAGTCTACATTTTAAGTCTTACCTAATTTGCTTTTCAGTTTTTAGTTATCAGATTTTTTAAATGCATCTAGCTGCAAATCTAAGATTATGCTCATAATGAGATAATTACTGTGATTATACAGAGTTAGCATGCTGCAGTCCATGGGGTCGCAAAGAGTCGGATGCGACTGATCTGAACTGAACTGATACAGAGTTAATAAAAGCATGCACAGTTCAACTCAAGCATAAAACAGGTCTAGGTATACCTATCTTACATTATGAAGTGTTTATATGTAATGTATTTAGGCTTTTGTTTTGTGGAACGTCAGTCTTAAACCCAATTATTACCTTTGCAAACGCTTACAGGATCTTTGAACCCTGTTGGTACTCATTAGACTATATAACTCTAAACTTTCTTACAGAAATAAGATTCTGTAGCTCAAAGAAAAGTGAAAAATAAAATAGCCATAGAAAAGAATGATTCTACACAGCTGTAAAAGGTCAGAGAAAATGCCAAATATCAGAGAAATTCAGAGAATCTTACTCTTATTATTTTGATCAAACTGAAAACTGACTTTTTCTTTTTTTACAGACATGAATGCAAATTATACATGCTATAAGGAAATAAGAATCCATTGCAAATCACCAGGAAATCATTTAAAAACTGGAACAAAATAATCTTTGATAAATCGTAAGGAGTATTCTATCTTAAAGGAGTAAGCTTATGAATTTGATTTCAGTGCTTGTGCTTATAAACATTAATTTCATTATGAAAGGTTGTAATTTACTTTCCCCCTAGGAAAGAAAACTCTATCTTGGATTATATTTGCATATCTTTTTAATAGCCTCATTCCATTTTTGACATGTAAAAATATTTATAGTGCTGTGAGGTCTGGTATTTCTGTACTTTTGGCAGTACACAGAGCAACTGGCTTGGAAATGGCTATAATGTCGTATCTTATTAATGTTCCCATTCAGGAATGCAGGGACCCACTCAGTGTCCCTGAATCAATTACAATGATCAAATGTAATTGAACTTTCCACAGATATTGGCTTTTCTCCAAATATACTAATTCTAAGAAGGAGTTAGAACTGTTTATTTTAGGAAAGTTTTTTTTTTTTTTAACATTTATAGAATTAGAAAATTGACATCATCTAAAAGTGCCCTCTGATCACACATTTTGGGCTTCTTCTCTGAGGTTAGTCCTCTCTTCTCATTTACCACTACTCCATTCCTAGTTTAGGAATGATTATTTCTTTCCTGGTCTATTGCAATTGTGTTCTAATTCATGATCTCTCAGTTTCCAATCTCCCTTTTCCCAACACTCCCCCACCTCCGACACACACACACACACACACACACACACACCTGTATCATTTTTTTTTTTGACCTGTATCATTAAGCCATCGTCACAATCAGATTATATAAAGATTCACCCCAAAAGGTAGCAGCTGAAATGGCAGTCATTTATTTTCATTGATCAGTAAACATTTGGCAGCTCATCTCACTTCTGTGAAATATTTTCTCCTTGTCCCCCACATCTAGACATCTGCAATTTCTCCTCCAATGCACCATTGTGTTCTATGCATGTTTTTATAGCATATATTCATACAAAATATTTATGTAATGCCTACTAGAATAGGCATTTGGGATAAATCAATAAACAGATTATGATGATTAATATATTTACTCAATTTTTTGTCTCACTTCTGCTACTATACTTACCACCAACCCCTTTTCCCCACCAGAGATTAATCCTTTATCTTTATGTATCTGCAAGCTTTGGCAGAGTGCTTGACATATATTTGGTGCTCAGTGATGAAATAAATAAAGGACTGAATAAGTTAATGTGCTATGGAGTCTTAAACTCTTCTGATTCATTTCTTTTGCATAGTTTTCCAATGATCTGTCTATGCTGTGACATAACTAGTGTATTTGACATTGGAGTCATTTGATTTTTAATCCCTATTTCATAAGAGAAAATTACTTTCAGTAATAATACCAGAAAAAGGTGAAATTAATAAGATGCATATTACAGGGAATAAGGAGAAAAAGTATAAAACTTATATTGCATTAATGCATTTTTTGAAAAAAGGTGTACATTTAATGGACCACCACAATAATGGAATAACAATAGTCCTGTTTTTATTTTTTTTTTTTTGTTTTTTGTTTTTTAATAGTCCTGTTTTTAATCTTTTCTTTGTTTTAAAACAAGCCCTTCATTTCAAAAAAGTAATCCCATGTTAAAAAGTTATTATTCAAATTCAATAAAATATTTCACATGAAGTTAGAATGTGTACTTCATCAAGGTTGTATGCCTCATAGTTTGCATGTTACACTGCTGTGAATTTTAAACATAAATATAAAAAATCCAAGTAAGTTTTATTATCTTTTTAAAAATTCTCTAGAGACAACATACTCCTTGCTGACACTGTAGCAGACTCTTCCCATGTCCCCTGCTCTCTGATATGTCACTGTGCCTATCTAAGGGTGGAAAAAAAAATAATGTGTGTGCACACACACATATACACAATTTTATGTTCTATTATAGTCAAGAAATAGATAAATGATAAAGGCATTTCTAGGACAATGAAATAAAGCTGCTCTCTGAAAAGAAAGCTGATCAAATAACCATGAAGTGAAGAAATGGCTTTATCAGGAGGTTGTCCATTCCAAAAGATGAGCTGTTAAGCCATCCTCATAATAACCATGCCCTGTTCCATAGAGATCAGGGGCATCCTCTGGTCTTCTTAGTGACTTTATCAGTTACATTAGGCTCTTTGCATGAACTTCTTTGAGGGTGACTGACAGAAGAGCGAGTTGACATAAATAAGAGCTTGTTAATATTTGTTAAACATGACCAAAATATTTCGATGCAATTATTGTTAGAGTAGGAAAAGGGAATTTATCTACCTGCCTAATACTTCTTGTTGAACATACCGTTTTATGGCTTTTAATTGATTGCCCATTGAAAAGGAAACTCACACTGTTTAAATGAAGGTAGTGCACTTCTTTGGTGTCTAGGTGATAAAGAATCTGCCTAGCAATGCGGGGGACACAGGTTTCATCCCTGATCTGGGAAGATCCCACATGCTGCTGAGAACTAAGACTGTGGGCCACAACTATTGGACCTGTGCTCCAGAGCCCGGGAGCCGCGACTACCAAAGACCCTTGTGCCGTACGGTCTGTACTCGGCAACAAGAGAAGCCACCGCAATGAGAAGCTCGTGCACTGCAACTAGAACACAGCTCCCGCTTGCCACAACTAGAGAAAAGCCCATGCAGCAGTGACGACCCAGCACAGCCAAAAATAAATGCATGATTTAAAAAATCAAGGTACAGTTCTGAGAAGAGTGTGTTTAAATCAAGAGCAAGTGCAAGATAGCTAGATAAAATGTGCTCATGTGTGGGACCTGCCCTAGATGTAAGGAATGAATCAAGGGCACAGATTTAAAGCAAAAGCTGCATTTGAAAAGTCAAGAAGATGGGAGGAGACCCTGGCTTGGTCTTATCAAGTTGTTCACAGAGCTTGTGAAATAAAGCTGCAGTGGGAATGGGGAAGATGAAGCTGCAGTGGTCAGTAAGAAGCTGATTATGAAGGAACTTATGTGACTTGCCAAGAACGTGGGTTTTATCCTAAGATTTTCAGAAAACACAAAACATTTGACCACAAATGACATGATGAGATTGTATTCACCAGCTAGATGCATCTCCAAAAGTACTGGAGGTTTGCTCGTTGTGAAGGAATAAAAGAAGTGGGATCAAAGAGAGAAGCTGAACAGAAATACACTGGTGAAAAAGACCACAGCCGATCCAAGGGGTGCCCTGAAACTGTGTCTGACCTTCAAAAGAAAGAAAGAAAATGAAGTCACTCAGTCGTGTCTGACTCTTTGCAACCCCGTGAACTGTAGCCTACCAGGCTCCTCCATCCATGGAATTTTCCAGGCAAGAATACTGGAGTGGGTTGTCATTTCAAAGTTGTCCCATTTTGAGCAAAGTGCTATTCATTTATACTCCTATCACTTTTCTTCTCTCATGGACTAGTCAGTGGCTTTAGTATGTCCCCAGGAGAGGAGCTTGATCTCGGGTAAGGTGGTGTATTGGGGAAAGAGAAATTCCCAGAGAAGTTCTCAGCTGAGAACAGTCAGCCAGTCAACCTTCCTAAAAGGTGGGAGAATGAGGGTCTCAGTTTTGAAATGAAGATTTGATTGACTCACCACAGCATCTTTTCCACTTAACAGACTGTATAACAACTTAACCCAGTCTGGTAAACCTAGTAGAAGAGGGGGAATTTGATGTCTATGAAAACCTGGTAACAAGGAGTAGGCAGTCATTTGTTTTAATGAGTGAATGTTTCCTTTTGAAGATTTTTGAAAGAAATTATCAAATCTGAAACTAGGAGAGAAATTAATTACTGAATGAAGCGAGACAAATAATATAGTTATTCAAGCTGAAGCTAATATTCATTGATCTATTCAGAGACTGGTTCCAAATGGGAAAAGGAGTACGTCAAGGCTGTATATTGCCACCCTACTTATTTAACTTATATTCAAAGTACATCATGAGAAACTCTGGGCTGGAAGAAGCACAAGCTGGAATCAAGATTGCCAGGAGAAATATCAATAACCTCAGATATGCAGATGACTCTACCCTTATGGCAGAAAGTGAAGAGGAACTAAAGAGCCTCTTGATGAAAGTGAAAGAGGAGAGTGAAAAACTTGGCTTAAAGCTCAACATTCAGAAAAACAAGATCATGGCATCTGGTCCCACCACTTCATGTCAAATAGCTGGGGAAACAGTGGAAACAGTGGCCAACTTTATTTTTCTGGGCTCCAAAATCACTGTAGATGGTGACTGCAGCCATGAAATTAAAAGACACTTCCTCCTTGGAATAAAAGTTGTGACCAACCTAGACAGCATATTCAAAAGCAGAGACATTACTTTGCCAACAAAGGTCCATCTAGTCAAGGCAATGGCTTTTCCAGTGGTCATGTATGGATGTGAGAGTTGGACTATAAAGAAAGCTGAGTGCCGAAGAATTGATGCTTTTGAACTGTGGTGTTGGAGAAGACTCTTGAGAGTCCCTTGGACTGCAAGGAGATCCAACCAGTCCATCCTAAAGGAGATCAGTCCTGGGTGTTCATTGGAAGGACTGATGTTGAAGCTGAAACTCCAATCCTTTGGCCACCTGATGCGAAGAGCTGTCTCAGTTGAAAAGACCCTGATACTGGGAAAAATTGAGGGCAGGAGGAGAAGGGGATGACAGAGGATGAGATGGTTGGATGGCATCACTGACTCTATGGACATGGGCTTGGGTGGACTCCGGGAGTTGGTGATGGACAGGGAGGCCTGGTGTGCTGCGGTTCATGGGGTTGCGAAGAGTCGGACACGACTGAGCGACTGAACTGAACTTACTGAACTGATTCAGAGAATTTTTAGAAAAAAAATTACGAGACTTTATATAAGTGAGTTTTCTGTCAATATGCAGTTTGAAAAGCTATTAATCCCATCAACAATTAGCATTGGATGGTGTCTACTTATCCCTTTAAAAACTCATTTTTCTAAAAGTTTTCAAAAATGTTATCTGCCTTTTACATGCGTTAAATGCTATCTCAAAATGATGATTAAGATTCTCAATACCCAAAAGAATTCTGTGGTTTCTACATTTATTTTCTGAATCTATCTTCCATTATCAGCATTGAAATATTGGATTACACTGGCTTCATGTAAAATAAAACAGCCTCTTCAGTCTTCTCAATCACAGATCTCATTCAGGATGGCCTCACATTTCCCACAGCTTCACTGAACTTTAGACAAGATGTTTCTTCCTGTCTCTGGGCACCTGACTGCTCCCTCACCCCTGCTCCTAAGGAACTTACCTGGTCTAAGTGTAGAGATGCCTTCCTGTCCTTTTCTTAAATCATTTGTTCCAAAAGAACAGGCAATGGAAAATCATTTCTCTGTCCCTTTGAGATGTCAATCTTTCCAAAGCTATCTTGGCAGTTTTGTGACCTTGACACTATTTCTCAAGCACTGGGGAAGCTTCCTGGACAATACAGTCATTAAAGAAGGTAGTGTCCCTAATGTCCCAGTTTCTGTGGTAGAGGAATAGCCGAACCTCTAGAGACACCTTGCTCCAAGTTGTAAAACAACCTCTGTCCTGAAGATATGAAAAAAGTTGTTTCCTTTCCCTTCTGGTAATACCAGTTTGCAATAACAGATTACCTATGATACCCCATCTCCAACTTTTAAAATTCCCCCTGCTCCCTTGTTTCTGCAGAGTTTAGTAACACTGTATTCTGGTCTCTCTCCTATTGCCAAATCCTTGAATACAATCTTCATGTTTCTAGCTTTGTCTGATGTAATTTTTTCTTTGACAATCTATAAAATTTCCTAATTTCTCCCATAATGGGTCATCTGTATTTCTTATTTCTCTATTTTTTCACTTTCATAAAATTCAGAATTTTTAAACTACAAATACCAAATTCATCTAATTTAGTTATAATCTCTTTTGCTTCAAAAGGATAGCAATATTAAGTGGATAGCAATATAGATATGAGTGAAAACTCCTTTAATTCTCTTTTAAATTTAATTCACTAATTATTCAACCTATCAAGTCATGTCTGTGGACATTTTGTACTTATACAGGAATATCTACAGATATTCTTTTGTTTAGACAATTCTCTGCATATTACTGGGCTTCCCTTGTAGCTCAGCTGGCAAAGAATCTGCCTGCAATGAGGGAAACCTGGGTTCAATCCCTGGTTTGGGAAGATCCCCTGGAGAAGGGAAAAGCTATCCTCTCCAGTATTCTGGCCTAGAAAATCCCATGGACTGTATAGTCCATGGGGTCACAAAGAGTTGGACACGACTGAGCAACTTTCACTTGTTACTTCCATGCATATTATTGCATGAGAAACAACTAGGAGCAAAAAGAACTACAAGTAACTACTGGAAATAAGCAGCATTAATTGAAAAAAGGTAGATAGTTAGGACTGACCTAAGGCTAAAAAGTATTCAAAGTGTAAAATTTTAATTTTGAAATCTTATGACTGAGACATTCAGGAAGATCTGCACCTGCCTTATCTCTATAATTGTCTTTCCTCTTTTATCAGTTCTTGTCATTATACTGAAAAAATTTTTTTTCTTCTTGCATGTATGTGCATATGACTTGGCACTTAACTACATGCAAAGCACTCTGCTAAGTGCTGCATCTCAAAGAATGAATTAGCAGGTATATATTTTCTGCCTTTTGGAGTTGGCAATCCCACAGGGCGATTAGCATTCATGCAGATTATTACATAAATAGTTACTTAGTCATAATTATAGTAAGATCTCTAAAATAAGAGTGTAGAGAGTCACCAGATTTTGTACCTGAAGATTAGACAATAGCTTAGAGTAAGCAGCAAAGGAAATACTTTAAGGGAATGACATTTTGGAGGACTTGGAAGTTAACAGTAGAATAAGGGAAACATGAAGGAGAATTATACAGAAGACCTTATATTCAAGGTCCTTGAAGCACCAGAGGAATGAAACACAGTTAGCCAGAGGGTCAGGTAGGGAGATGCACTGAGTGAAGATGGTAAGAAGATGGTGAAAAGTCTCCTTAATCTCCTCCCGACACAAAAGATTTTGGATTTGAGAAGTTTAAAGTTTGATCCAGTATAATGTATCAAGTGTTGGTCTGGGAGAGGCAAGATCAGATTTTTCTTCCTATTTCAAGTATTGTTCTCTTCCTACATGGGTTATAGATTTTTAAAAGGAAAAAATAAATTGGAGAGGAATATTAGATAGGGAGACATTGTATTCCAGCTCAAGCATAATTTTGACTTTTAAATAGCAAAGTGTTACATTATAGAAAACAGAAAAGAACTTCCATTCTAAAAGTTGCTATTGTTTTGGTATGTTTTTATCTTAAGCTCTTTTTTTCCCACTTGTGTTCATAATTTTCACATTCTCACAATCTTATTATACTTACTATACTTATTTAATTTACTTGAATCAAATAAGTTCTAAGTGCTTTATTGTGTGAACAAATAAACATCACAAGGATTATTTTCATTTATCTATAATCTTGCAAGTGTATCATTTGAAACACATTCTATATTCAATGCTTACTGAGCATTTCTATTTGAATGTCTAAGAGAACTTTCTAAAGGATTATATTTAAAACTAAACTCTTGATTCCATCCCTCATCCCAAAGCTGCTTTTCTAGAAACTTTCCCCATCTCAGGAAACTTACCTTCTGCTCAAGTTAAATCTCTGGTGGTTATCACAATGTGCTTTTTCTTCTTATCAAAAGCATCAAAACATTCTGCCAGCTCTTACTTTGAAACTTATTCAAAATCTCATTCCCTAACATCATTACTACTGCCATTTATGTTTCTTGCCCGACAAGTTTATTACAGTATTCTTACTGTAGTCTTCCCTTGGATGCATTTAGATGAATATAGGGTACATATTTACTTACAAAATGCTCTGCCAGACACATGATTTATGTTCAGAGGTTATCCAATATACTTCTAATGCATATAAAGTGAGTAACAGGGACAAAAGTCTACTTTTGTGGTTTTTGAACTTTAAAATATTCCCATTCAAAATAAAAGCCCTTCCCACATTAATAGTGAAACATGGACACAATAATATTAAATGAACCTTTTGTTTAATGCTTATTTTTCAATATAATGGAATTCAGGAGAGTGAAGAGTTATTCTCTCCTAAACTTTCCTTACTCATCTGACTGCACTGTTCAGTTGCGTTAGATGACCTACAAGGTCTTTGCCATTTTTATCATTTTCTGTGATTTGTGATATTTTCCAACTGCATGTGATCTATTTTGCTTTAAAATTATTGATTCAGTTAAGTTCAGTTGCTCAGTTTTGTCCAACTCTTTGCAACCCCATGAACTGCAGCACACCAGGCCTCCCTGTCCATCACCAACTACCTGAGTTTACCCAAACTCATGTCCATTGAGTCGGTGATGCCATCTAACCATCTCATCCTCTGTCGTCCCCTTCTCCTCCTGCCTTCAACCTTTCCCAACATCAGGGTCTTTTCAAATGAGTCAGCTCTTCCCATCAGGTGGCCAAAATATTGGAGTTTCAGCTTCAACATCAGTCCTTCCAATGAACACCCAGGACTAATTTCCTTTAGGATGGACTGGTTGGATCTCCTTGCAGTCCAAGGGACTCTCAAGAGTCTTCTCCAACACCACAGTTCAAAAGCAGCTATTCTCCACCACTCAGCTTTCTTTATAGTCCAACTCTCACATTCATACATGACTACTGGAAAAAGCATAGCCTTGACTAGATGGACCTTTGTTGACAGAGTAATGTCTCTGCTTTTTAATATGCTGTCTAAGTTGGTCATAACTTTCCTTCCAAGGAGTAAGCATCTTATAGGCCAAATTAATATGGCATGCAAATTAATAGAGTGTCATTCATATTTTAGGAAATGTTCCTAGACTTTGAGAGAGATATCTTTACTGTATTGCTATTATAATAAGTTATATTGCTAGAGTTGGATTTATTTAGGATATAAGAGGATGTGATTGTGGTGAAATAAATTTTTTCTCATAATTTTGATGGCAAGGAAGAGTTACAATTTATGATATCTGTCTTAATTCTACCTTTTTTCAGATGCCTAGAGTCTCCTAAATTTTAAATTGAAAGCTGACATCTGAATGATTAAAGATAAATTTTAATGGGAGTATCAAGTTGAATGAATCATACATTTCCAGAGTAACGATTTTGGATTAAGAAGACAAATTTTAAGTCCAATAGTTTTGAGCTCCTTGTGTACAAAGCATGACTTTTAGCAACATTTCTTAATGTCTGAGTCTAATTCCTTTTATGTTACATCTAGATCCTAACATGTTTTATGACTTAAACAGACATTAAATATAAATTGCACTGCACAGTGTCATATACAAAGTGATTGTTCAATCTGTGGTAATTATAATATCAGTAGTATCTGTGCTCCATTATGCTTAATCATTGTGCTCAATCTTGTCCGACTCTTTGTGATCCCATGGATTGTAGCCTACCAGGCTCCTCTGTCCGCGGGATAGAGGTAAACAAATAAAAGTCTCTTGAAAATACTGAAAATGTATTTTGTTGTACATCAAAAATTGTAATGAATCAAACAGTGAATGTGTTCTTTTCTCTATATTTTTTCCTTTCCTATTTTGTAATTCGATCTTTGGTGCTACCTACCTTACTTGGGAGCCTCCTTATTCAAAGTGGACTTTGGCATCTAGCAAAGTGCCTGGTATATGATAGGCAACCAAGAAATATTTTTAAATGGGAAATTTCAAATGATATTCCTTGGACTCACTTTTAAAGTTTTTATTTTATATTGTCATTTCACTGGATTTAAGTCAGGAAGCAACAGAACTGGACATGGAACAACAGACTGGTTCCAAACAGGAAAAAGAGAGCATCAAGGCTGTATATTGTCACCCTGCTTATTTAACTTATATGCAGAGTACATCATGAGAAACGCTGGGTTGGAAGAAGCACAAGCTGGAATCAAGATTTCTGGGAGAAATATCAATAACCTCAGATATGCAGATGACACCACCTTTATGCCAGAAAGTGAAGAGGAACTAAAAAGCCTCTTGATGAAGTGAAAGAGGAGAGTGAAAAAGTTGGCTTAAAGCTCAACATTCAGAAAACTAAAATCATGGCATCTGGTCCCATCAGATCAGATCAGATCAGATCAGATCAGTCGCTGAGTCCTGTCTGACTCTTTGCGACCCCATGAATCGCAGCACGCCAGGCCTCCCTGTCCATCACCAACTCCCGGAGTTCACTTCATGGCAAATAGATGGGGTTATAGTGGAAATAGTGGCTGACTTTATTTGGGGGGGCTCCAAAATCACTGCAGGTGGTGATTTCAGCCATGAAATTAAAAGATGCTTACTCCTTGGAAGGAAAGTTGTGACCAACTTAGACAGCATATTAAAAAGCAGAGACATTACTTTGTCAACAAAGGTCCGTCTAGTCAAGGCTATGGTTTTTCCTGTGGTCATGTATGGATGTGAGAGTTGGACTATAAAGAAGCTGAGTGCCAAAGAATTGCTTCTTTTGAACTGTGGTGTTGGAGAAGACTCTTGAGAGTCCCTTGGACTATAAGGACATCCAACCAGTCCATCCTAAAGGAGATCAGTCCTGGGTGTTCATTCGAAGGACTGATGTTGAAGCTGAAACTCCAATACTTTGGCCACCTGCTGCGAATAACTGATTGTTTTGAAAAGACTCTGATACTGGGAAAGATTGAGGATGGGAGGAGAAGGGGACAGCAGAGGGTGAGATGGTTAGATGGCATCACCGACTCAATGTACATGAGTTTGGGTAAACTCAGGTAGTTGGTGATGGACAGGGAGGCCTGGCAGCTGCAGTTCATGGGATCACAAAGAGTTGGAGGTGACTGAGCGACTTAACTGAACTGAATTCTACCTTCAATCTGTCCCTTAGCACCATCCTTATTGCTTGGCTTCTATTTTAATTCCTCACTACCTCTAAATGGTGAACAATGTTGTATATATAGTGGATAACTGCCTGGAATCTGAAACATGTCTTTGGAAGGTGTTGCCAGGTTCAAGGCAGGCAAGTTAGTTAACCATTCTGTGCTTCAGTTCCCTCATCAATCAATGGGGATAATCATTATTCCTATGTTATGACTGTGACATGAGGAACAAATGCATATAAATTGTTTTTGTACATAGCACTTTGCATAAGATAAGCATTCAATAAATTATAGTTATTATTGCTATTTAATTGCAGCATTGTAATATTTTATCTCCTTGAATCTTAGTCCTCCTGAAGGATTCAATCCCATTAGCAATTTGCTCATTTTTTTTCTTCTAGGACACGTTTATCTATTATACCTCAGATGCTCTGAAGGGCACTGTATCCACAAATTTAAATGTCCTATGACTCCTGCTACTCAAAACTTCACAATATTGAGCAAAGGCAAAAGTATTGGAGGCAAACAGACAAATCAATATTCATAAACACTTCTGTAGAAACAAACAGACAAGCAAAACCAGAAAATTTTAATGATAAACTTAAGAAATAACTGTAAAGTGAACACACCAATTTCTATAAGAACAGTGTTCATGAAAAGCAGACTTTATGTTTATCATGATTTCAAAAACAGTGTTTTTTATGTTTTAACTTTTGTATAATGAGTTTACTTTTCATTTACCCTCACAAGTAAATTATCAAAACTTTCCTTATAGTATTCTGCCAAACTATGTAAGCTGTCTTTTATTACCCTCTCTCCTTTTTCACCAGACATAAGACACCTCCCCCTGTGTCTGCAAATATTTTATCTCCACCTAAATGCCTCCCAGGGCTTCCCTGATGGATCAGGTGGTAAAGAATCTGCCTGCGGTGTAGGAGATCTGGGTTTGATCCCTGGGTTGAGTCAATCCCTGGGTTGAGACCATCCCCTGGAGAAGGGAATGGCTACCCACTCCAGTATTCTGGCCTGGAGAAATCCGTGGACTCTACACTATGTGGGGTCACAGAGTCAGACACAACTGAGTGATTTTCACTGATTAAATGTCTCCTATGCCTTCTTCTCTTTTCAAAACCCATTAGTATTATTTTCCTCTGTAGTTAATCTTCCAAAAATGTGGGAAGATTCAAATTTTGTTCTGAAATATACTAGACCCAAATCTAGTAGTGGGCAGGAAATAGGAAGAAAAGTTTCAGGAAAGATTTTGTTGTTCAGTCGTTAGACCCCATTGACTACATCTCATGTCCACTGAGTCAGTGATGCTATATACCATCTCATCCTCTGCCACCCTCTTCACCTTTTGCCTTCAGTCTTTCCCAGCATCAGGATTTTTTTCCAATGAGTTGACTCTTCACATCAGGTAGCCAAAGTAGTGGAATTTCAGCTTCAGTATCAGTCCTTCCAATGAATATTCAGGGTTGATTTCCTTTAGGATCAACTGGTTTGCTCTCCTTGCTGTCCAAGGGACTCTCAGGAGTCTTCTCCAGCACCATAATTTGAAAGCATCAATTCTTCAGTGCTCAGGCTTCTTTATGGTCCAGCTGCTACATCTGT
The DNA here is from genome assembly GCF_029407905.1 of Bubalus kerabau. Taxonomy (NCBI): domain Eukaryota; kingdom Metazoa; phylum Chordata; class Mammalia; order Artiodactyla; family Bovidae; genus Bubalus; species Bubalus kerabau. The sequence continues at coordinate 87,536,866 of NC_073634.1, read as the reverse complement.
ACATGATGACTGAAAAAAACATCACTTTGACTATATGGACCTTTGTCAACAAAATGATGTCTTTGCTTTTTAATATCCTGTCTAGGTTTGTCATAGCTTTTCTTCCAGGGAGCAAGCATCTTTTAATTTCATGGCTGCAGTCACCATCCTCAGTGATTTTTGGAGCCCAAGAAAATAAAATCTGTCACTGCTTCCATTTATTCCCCTTCTCTTTGCCATAAAGTGTTGGGACCAGATGCCATGATCTTAGTTTTATGAATGTTGAGTTTTAAGGCAGCTTTTTCTCTCTCCTCTTTTATCCTCATCAAGAGACTCTTTAGTTCCTCTTCACTCTCTGTCATTTGCCTGGTATCTAATGGCAGAAATCAGGAGGGATGGTCAGATACTTAATAAAAGCATCCTGAAGCTTGTTCCTGTTCTTGATTTTGTAACAGACCTTCATAAACTAAAGGTTCTGAGAAAACCTCTGTTAAAAGATCTAGCATTTCTTTGATTTACTTAATTATTGACCCCCTTTACATGTAATACATTATGAGAACTACATTTGAAAAACACCAGAATTTTTATTAAAAATATTTTTTTAATTTTTTAAAAAATTTATTTATTTATTTTTTTTACTTTACAATATTGTATTGGATTCTTTATTTTGCTTTATTTGCATGTTGGGTGAAAACTCATAGAATAAAAACCCTAAAATATAGTATTCTTATAACAAATTTGAAAAAAAATATGAGCAATTATGTGAATGTGTATAAACAACTAAATATAGATACATATATATGTATGTTTTATGTTGATAGTTGTTGTATACGTATAATCTTTACTTGTGGAAAATATAAAATTTCATGGTCTAGATTAGAATGATAAAGTAACTATATAGTTTGAAACAGAACTGCACCAAAGCTCTTTCGAATTTGGCATTCTGAGTAAAGAAGAAGAATCATCTTAAATTTCTTCTCTGTCATCAGGAAGCCTTAGGTTTCTTTTTTTCAGTTTCCTTTTTATCCTATTTATCACTTATTTAATTACTGCCCATCACCACATTTTATGGTTCATTCATTTAAGCTATATTCTAGTTCTTAATTGTATTGTCTAAAGTTTAAGGGAAATAAAAACAAAAGCAAAATAGCACAATACCCAGAATATTGATCCAGGAGGTAGAAGCACCAGTGATAATCTCAGTTCAATCACTAACCTGCTGTGTGAAATTTGTGATGCCCCCTCATTCAGGTACAGTAAACCCTACAGCCACAGGAGAAGACAGTCATTGATCTAATTAAGATCTCTCAGACAAAGTCTTACACGTTCCACAGTTTGGTTGATGTCTATCAGCCAAATACTGCCAGGCATGCAGTTATAGCCCAACGAAGTTGGGTGACTGCCTTGATGCCTGCCATGAGAGAGAGGGCACGCCATTGGAGATGTCAGGGCCAGCTCAGGGCAAACATGTTGAAGTATTTATGTACAGCATTTTGGAAAGTGTTAGATTTAAGAAAGAAGATTATATTCTGGAAGCTGGGGATATTTTATGCTTATGTATCTTTATCAATCTTATCTAAATGTCAGCAGAAACAAAACAAAACTAAAACTTTTTTTTTTTTAAAGCAGCAATAGCTGCTCCTATTGGCCACAAAAGAGGATGTTTAGTCATTTGCAGGTTTTGGCTAGCATTCTTGCTTTTGTCTTTATTGGAAAATGATTACAGTAAGATTCTGTTTTATCTTAATCTATTATGTCATGAGGCGGTCTTGTTTGATATTGCCATTCTATGAAATTATTCATGAATAGCAGAAAATAACGGCCTAGTAGAGAGCTCCAGTCCAGACTCTAGAACATCAAGGCCTGGCTGTCACTGCCAAACTGGCTCCCTGCTCTTAGGGGCTGCTTTCCTCTGTTTCAACACATCATGCTATATCATGTCTTGCATTAAAACTGAAGTGTATACTTATCTCTTTCACTAGATTTTGAGATCCTAGAGAGCTGCTGTTAATTTTTCTTCTCCTTTATATCACTCAAAATCTATAATACTGGACCTTCCACACAGTACTTTCTTAGGTATTAAGAAATTGTTGATTTGTGTACAAGTGACCTACAAATGACTCGTTCTGTTATGGTCTTACAAAACTTTAGGCCAGCTGTTGAATTTAGCCAAGAATAAAGTTTAGAGGCCCTGCAATAGATCACATAAAATCACTCTAACTTTTGATATCAATTGCAAGGTCGAGAAGTTCCCAAAACCAATTTTGGGCTTAATAATGTACTAGAAAGATTCACAGAATTCACTGAAGACTGTTGCATTCACAGTGATGGTTTATCACAGAGAAATAATATAGATTAACATCAGCCAGAGGAAGAGACGGAGAAGGCAATGGCACCCCACTCCAGTACTCTTGCCTGGAAAATCCCATGGATGGAGGAGCCTGGTAGGCTGCAGTCCATGGGGTCGCTAAGAGTTGGACACAACTGAGCGACTTCACCTTCACTTTTCACTTTCATGCATTGGAGAAGGAAATGGCAACCCACTCCAGTGTTCTTGCCTGGAGAATCCCAGGGATGGGGGAGCCTGGTAGGCTACCATCTATGGGGTCACACAGAGTTGGACACAACTGAAGTGACTTAGCATAGCATAGCATAGCATAGAGGAAGAGATGCCCTGGAACAGGGACAGGAAGATGTAACAGACACAGAACTTCTGTTATCACCACCCCCCACCCCCACTATTCTCCTGGCATAGATCTGTGATGATACCACAGAGTATTGCCAAGCAGGGAAATGTACTTGTGCCTCAAATTCAGAATTTTATTCGAGTTCCATTGTGCAGACATAATTGATTGACTGACTGACTGATTGATTGATGCTTATGTGGTTGATCTCAGTCTCTAGATCTATTGATACTTCATTACTCAAAGTGCCCACCCTAAATCATAGTGTTGGTCTTTTCTGGTATACCCACTGTCCCTCGAAGGCTTGGCTAGCTCCCCCTAAATCACACTGTTATTGATTGTTGTTGTTCAGTCACTCAGTCATGTCCGACTCTTTGCGACTCCATGGACTTCAGTACACCAGGTCTCCCTGTCCCTCACCACCTCCTGGAGTTCATCCAAGTTCATATCCATTCAATCAGTGATGCCATCCAACCACCCAAATCACAATTTCTCTCTAGCTATTCCAAGGCCCCCAGACATGCAATGACCACCTCCCAGTAGCCAAGGGCAAAGGCTAGATCTCTTTTGGAACAATTAAATTCATTTTACATGGGCTGTCATATCAAGTACTCATAATTAAAACATTCTATCAGAGCAGATATTCCTATCTTTTGAAGCATCACCATGATAATATTGTAGAAGAATAGCTAATTTCAGCCAAGTCATAGTTCATAGAAAAATAGATCATGAATAATTCTGAAAAAACATTACAGATAAGGGAAGTATAATCTTGGGAGATGAAGCCTATCATTATGGCTTGCAGATTTCTGCTATATTTAATTCTCATTTTCTCTTTCTTTCATTTTTATACTCTGTCCTTAATAACAGCTTTTAGTAATTCTTCTTTTGTATGCCATTAAGAGCAGAATTTTTCATTGTTAATGAGAAAAAAAAAGTGAAAGTGTTAACTGCTCAGTCAAATCTGACTCTTTGTGACACCATGGTTATAGCCCACCAGGCTCCTCTGTCCATGGAATTCTAGAGTGAGTAGCCAGTCCCTTCTCCAGGGGATCTTTCCAAACCAGGGATTGAACCCAGGTCTCCTGCATTGCAGGTAGATTCTTTATTATCTGAGCTGCCAGGGAAACCCCAGTGCTCACTAAAAGTAATACCCTTTGAAAAATACTTGGAATCATTGCATAATATTAAAAAAGCCCAAATATATTCTTGAATTTTCCTTACCTCATCAAGCATATTTGCTAGGTTAATGTGAGATGGGAGGCTGTTCTTGTTGTGAATGGCCCCTATCTCTCTATATATGTCCATTCAGGTATTTTCAGTACCATATAGGAATTCATTATTTAGCTGGACTAGGTATGAGTTTTTGGATAAATCTGTCCACAGTGCATTGGCTTTCATTGAATATATGAATAATATTGTGTTTGTGTGTAAATGTCTTCATATGGAGTAGAATGGGAAAGTGGTTGCTCCAGAAACCTAGAAGTACTATGCGTGTGCAGTCACCAAGTCATGTCCAACTCCATTGACTGCTCCCCACCAGGCTCCTCTGTCTACAGGATTTCCCAGGGAAAAATACTGAAGTTGGTTGCCATTTCCTTCTCCAGGGGATCTTCCAAATTCAGGGATCAAACCAGGGTCTCCTGCATTGGCAAGTAGATTCTTTATTGCTGAGCCACCAGGCAGTAACTTTAGCAACTCATTGAGCATTTATCAGTATCTCCCAACTGCCAGATACTGTGGTCTTACCATGGTTGCCATTAAAATGTGAGGCACGCTCCTCCTATTCCAAGTTCAGTATACAAATGTTACAAAACACATTTTAGAAGTACAGCTATTTATTTATAGTCAAGTTTAGCAGGTATTTTTCTTACAGAAAAAAATATTTTTTATGATTTGGTAAAATTTTAGAAGTTATTTTGAAATTAATATATTTTTTAATAAAAGGCAAAAGAAAGAATTAGGCAGTGAAATCTAAAACTGGCTCTCCTGATCTGCTTTGTAATTTTCCTTAAAACAAGGGCTGATTTTTAGATGAATTGTCCTTTCCTTAGGCGAATTCAGAGGTCTCTTCTTTTTTTTCACACCAAACCTTGCTGAATATTGCACATTAATGGCAGTTTCTCTCAATCTGTCACTGAAATATGGCTACACTTTGGTGATTTTAGGACTCCACTATGTACATCGTGTCAAATTATATCAATGCAATGAAGTTAGACACATTCATCAAAAGTTTTAAGCATATCAACCTGGTAAAGATAAGTCACGGATTTAAATTTGTGATTAAATATTATCAGAGGAGCCAACTAGTAATGCCATTAATATTCCTCAGGAAGAATTTCCAGTAGACAAGTTGTCTCTACCAAGAGGCTGCATGATGAATTGAAAGGGTTTGTTCAAGTTTAAGGTCCAACAGCTACCAAGTATATGAATTTGGGAAAGTGAGTTACTCTAGTCTCAAAGCTACCTATCATAAGAAATAGCTCTTTTCACAATATTCATAGTGTTATTTCAAGGCTCATGATAAAAATGAATAAATGCTTGTGAAGTACTTTGAAACTGTTGAATATTTTATTTCTATTTTAATTATTTCAGTGCAATTTCTCTTGATTTCACAATGATGACTCTTATGAATAAAGATGAATTTAAATTGGGTGGGGCAGTCCAACTTGTTTCAGTTCTTTTCAGTTGCTCAGTCGTGTCCGACTCTTTGTGACCCCATGAATTGCAGCACGCCAGCCCTCCCTGTCCATCACCAACTCCTGGAGTTCCCTCAAACTCATGTCCATCGAGTCAGTGATGCCATCCAGCCATCTCATCGTCTGTCATCCCCTTCTCCTCCTGCCCCCAATCCCTTCCAGCATCAGAGTCTTTTCCAATGAGCCAACGCTTCGCATGAGGTGGCCAAAGTACTGGAGTTTCAGCTTTAGCATCAGTCCTTCCAAAGAACACCCAGGACTGATCTCCTTTAGAATGGACTGGTTGGATCTCCTTGCAATCCAAGGGACTCTCAAGAGTCTTCTCCAACACCACAGTTCAAAAGCATCAATTCTTTGGTGCTCAGCTTTCTTCACAGTCCAACTCTCACATCCATACATGACCACTGGAAAAACCATAGCCTTGACTAGATGCATCTTTGTTGGCAAAGTAATATCTCTGCTTTTGAATATGCTATCTAGGTTGGTCATAACTTTCCTTCCAAGGAGTAAGTGTCTTTTAATGTCATGGCTGCAATCACCATCTGCAGTGATTTTGGAGCCCCCCCCCAAAAAGAGTCTGACACTGTTTCTGCTGTTTCCCTATCTATTTCCCATGAAGTGATGGGACCAGATGCCATGATCTTCATTTTCTGAATGTTGAGCTTTAAGCCAACTTTTTCACTCTCCTCTTTCACCTTCATCAAGAGGCTTTTTAGTTCCTCTTCACTTTCTGCCATAAAGGTGGGATCATCTGCATATAACTTGTTTAGTTCATTGCTAATACAACAATAGTATTAAATATTCACTGAATGAAATAATGAATAACAATGAATGCATTATTAAAGCACTGCTGCTGCTTCTGCTGCTAAGTCGCTTCGGTCATGTCCGACTCTTTGCGACCCCATGGACTGCAGCCTACCAGGCTCCTCCATCCATGGGTGTTTCCAGGCAAGAGTACTGGAGTGGGTTGCCATTGCCTTCTCCCTTTAAAGTACTACAGAAGGGATTAAATTTTACTATCTTTGACCACAAAGAAGTACATAAGAAATGACATCATGAAATATTAATTTTATCTTTATTTAGACATATTGATGATGCAAAAGTTTCATTGTACACCATTGCATTATGAAATCTGAAGAATGCTTTTGTTAATGGACATATATAACAGAAGAATTATGATTGAAAAAGTTTAAAAAGTAGTTGGATATATTTCATTCTTTAAGTAGACAAGACCTTGGTGTTAATGATGATATGAATACGATGTAGAAAATTGACCTTTTTCATTATCTCAATTTGAAAAGCATTTCTTTAGAACTGTCTTAAAGAGACCAGTGATAACTAAATAGTTAGTTGGAGAAAGTGAAAGTGTTAGTTGCTCAGTTCTGTCCAACTCTTTGTGATCCCATGGACTGTAGACTGTCAGGGTCCTCTGTCCATGGAATTCTGCAGGCAAAAATACTGGAGTGGGTTGCTATTCTCTTCTCCAGGGTAACTTCCTGACCCAGGGATTGAACCCAGGGTTCATTACAGGTAGATTCTTCACCATCTGAGCAACCAGGGAAGCCTTAGTTGGAGAGCAGCATTTAAACAATGGTCTGCAGCAGACCATTGTTGGCCTTCAGGTAAAAAGTAAAATAAAAAGGGACATAGATGGAAATAAAGGAGAGTTGGAAAGGTGAATGGTAGGCAAGTGGGCAGAGTTTGACTAAAATAGAGAATCAGAGAAGCATTTGTCTCCTGAATTGGATTCCTTTATACATTTATCTTAAACCACCACTTATATGTTAATAATCCCATAGCTCTCAGCCAATTCTCTCAAGAGCTCTTTATCCAGGCATAGAATTATTTTCTATAAGTCTGTAACATGGAGCCACAAACACCTCATATATTTCCAACATTGATACCATTATCTTGCTCCCACAAACCTCTTCATCCCATATTATTTAAATCCACAAGTTTCACCGGTTATTTATTCAACACTTATTTATCAGCAAACTAATATGTGCCAGGCACTCTGCTAAGGTTATAGAAAGAAAGAAAGGTAAGTGAAGTTGTGAATACAGTATGGTATAATAAGAATTTTGAAAGGTCATGGGGAAATCCAAAGTCAGGAAGTAATTTTATTTGCCTTGTTTTCATTGCTCCCTGCATCTAATTAGGCAACAGGTTCTACAAATATTTATTAAAAAGGCACACATAGCTCTGGGATTAACCTATGTATCTACTTGTCCATCTGTCATTATTTCTTCGGGTCACCATTGACTCTTACCTAGGTTGTTAAAAATTTTCAACACTGATAGCTCCTTTTTTTTTTTATTAAATATTACATATATGTTTACACAGTCTAGTCATCATTGACTCTTACCTCAGTTCAGTTCAGTTCAGTCTCTCAGTCATGTCCAACTCTTTGCGACCCCATGAATCACAGCACTCCAGGCCTCCCTGTCCATCACCAACTCCTGGAGTTCACTCAAACTCATGTCCATCGAGTCAGTGATGCCATCCAGCCATCTCATCCTCTGTCATCCCCTTCTCCTCCTGCCCCCAATCCCTCCCAGCATCAGAGTCTTTTCCAATGAGTCAACTCTTTGCATGAGGTGGCCAAAGTACTGGTCTCCTTTAGAATGGACTGGTTGGATCTCCGTGCAGTCCAAGGGACTCTCAAGAGTCTTCTCCAACACCACAGTTTAAAAGCAGCAATTCTTAGGTGCTCAGCTTTCTTCACAGTCCAACTCTCACATCCATACATGACCACTGGAGAAACCATAGCCTTGACTAGACGGACCTTTGTGGGCAAAGTAATGTCTCTGCTTTTGAATATGCTATCTAGGTTGGTCATAACTTTCCTTCCAAGGAGTAAGCGTCTTTTAATTTCATGGCTGCAATCAGCATCTGCAGTGATTTTCGAGCCCCCCAAAATAAAGTCTGACACTGTTTCCCCATCTATTGGTTGTTAAAAAATTTCAACACCGATAGCCCTTTTTTTGTTAAATATTACAGATATATTTATCAGAGTCTTATCATTTAAATACTATTTCCATTATGCAAATATAATCTTGCTACAACACTGTTTAAATTATTAAATAAATCTTTATTCACAGGATGATGCCTTAAATTCATTGGTTGGATAAATATTCTTCCTACCTAATTAGTACTAACCCTTGACACTTAATTTCCAATGTATGTTACAGAAATGTCAAGCCACTTGCTTAGAAACACAACAGTGTTTCTCAATATCTTGAATTTTGCTTATGTTTATTGCTCTGCTTGGAATTCCATCTTAAGGTTTGTACATCTGGGTAAAAATATGTGTTCAAGTCTCAGATCAAAGTCTTTGAATTTTGAAGCTTCCCCATATTTCCTTTTTTATTTTTTTGCTTCCTCTATGCTTTTTTCTATGCTGTCATTGCCTTCTTTTACATTTCTTAAGAAACAAAGAATCATTCATTTATTTGCTTACTCAGTAGCCAATACTTTAACACACTTTTTTTCTTATCTCCACTTACTGCTGCTAATTCCCAAAATGTATTTGAGGGGATTAACTTTTGCATCTCTTGAAGTCAAGAACTATAGAACAGTCTTTTGGACTCTGTGGGAGCAGGGGGGATGATTTGGGAGAATGCAATTGAGACATGTATAATATCATATAAGAAACGAATCACCAGTCCAGGTTCGATGCAGGATACAGGATGCTTGGGGCTGGTGCACTGGGATGACCCAGAAGCATGGTATGGGGAGGGAGGCGGGAGTGAGGTTCAGGATGGGGAACACGTGTATACCCGTGGTGGATTCATGTTGATGTATGGCAAAACCAATACAATATTTTAAAGTAATTAGCCTCCAATTAAAATTAAAAAAATAAAATTAAAAAAGAACTATACCATAATTTTTTTGTTGACTGTTTCCAGAACAGTGTCCAGTAGATGTAAAATGCAAAAAAATATTTCTGAAATGAGATAGAAAAAATGGAAAACAGATTTTAAAAGTTTTAACTTAATTTTAAAAGCCTCAACTTTGAGTCAGCAGCATTTTAAATATATTAATAACCCAAGAGATCACAATTATTCAATGCTTATTACATGACTTTTTTCAAAAGCAACTGAGATCATAGGGCGGGTGATTATTAGAGAATAGAGATTTGAATAGAAGCAGCTTGATCTGAGAAAGATGCAAGTGTTAGAAATGAATGCACATATATAATTGCATATCTATACATCACTTCATGGGAAATAGATCAGGAAACAGTGGAAACAGTGTCAGACTTTATTTTTGGGGGCTCGAAAATCACTGCAGATGGTGATTGCAAGCCATGAAATTAAAAGACACTTACTCCTTGGAAAGAAAGTTATGACCAACCTAGATAGCATATTCGAAAGCAGAGACATTACTTTGCCAACAAAGGCCCGTCTAGTCAAGGCTATGGTTTCTCCAGTGGTCATGTATGGATGTAAGAGTTGGACTGTGAAGAAAGCTGAGCGCGGAAGAATTGATACGTTTAAACTGTAGTGTTGGAGAAGACTCTTGCGAGTCCCTTGGATTGCAAGGAGATCCAACCAGTCCATTCTAAAGGAGATCAGTCCTGGGTGTTCATTGGAAGGACTGATGCTAAAGCTGAAACTCCCATACTTTGGCCACCTCATGCAAAGAGTTGACTCATTGGAAAAGACTCTGATGCTGGAAGGGATTGGGGGCAGGAGGAGAAGGGGATGACAGAGGATGAGATGGCTGGATGGCATCACCGACTCTATGGACATGAGTTTGGGTGAAGTCCAGGAGTTGGTGATGGACAGGGAGGCCTGGCGTGCTGCAATTTATGGAGTCACAAAGAGTCGAACACGACTTAGTGACTGAACTGAACTGAACACACACACAGACACATACACATACATACATACATACATACATACACCAGATAAAGCAAATAAAATCTCAAGTGGCTTTTACTTGGTTTGGCCTGGTTTTGTTTGTTTTTTTTTGCTTTGTAGTGTTTTTGTTTCAACATTGGTGATTTCCTTGGAAAGTCTAAACTATATAAGTTACTGATTAAACCTTGATGCTCACTCTAAATTTAAAAAAAATTAAAAAGGAAAGCATTGAAAGGAAATCACTACATAAGGTGAACTTTTAATTTCCAAGTCATTCTCCTAGATGCCTTACATTTGTGATTTTAATTCATCTCCCTAATAAATCTGTGATGGAGAATCATGATTCCCTTTTCACAGATGGAAGTGTGGCCAAGACCTGAATAACACCCAACTAGGGCTGACAGGTATTTAGTGGACCAGAAAACACCTATTGGTCTAAGACCTCAGGGCATAAGGAAAAGCAGTCACTATTAAATGATTTAAATAGCCTACACTGTTCAAAAACAAACTGTTTTAAGAAATTTTTAGAGACCATCCAACACCTCTTAACGTGTGTTCATTTTATCCTTTGGTGAAAATAATCAGAGTTCAGCAAATTAAGTATTCTGATTTGTTGCACATTCCTGGATGATTTATGAGTATTTATGAAGAAATAATATGGCATCTTTCTGAATCCAATAATAGACACATGTTTCATCTTGATTACCTAATTGATTCTACCAAGAAGGGATAAAAATGACTCTAATAAGCTGACTACCCAATGCAGTAATGAATCCCAGGCCTAGCCATAATGCAGAACCAACCAGTGAAGCACCATTCTTTACATCCTAAAAATATTGCAATGGAAAAAGAACATTTTCCCTGTCTAATGTGGCCTAGCAAGCAAAGACTGTGGCAAGATCAACTGCCTTTGTGCTTTAGGAACTGGTCATCTAGGCAATGAATATTTATGGACACCCTCTTGGTGCCAAACTCTCTGCAAAAATTTGGGAACCTGAAGCAAATAAAGAATGTTCCTTCCTTCTTAAAGCCCCATGGTTTAGTGAAGGAGAAAGGAAATTAGGAGAGGAAATAGAACACTGTGTCAACCAGTATAATGGAGGCAAATAAAAGTATTGTGAAAACAAGGATTAACAGCCAGTGAAAATATCCCCTTTACTTATCCCTTACAAGGTACCATGCTTTATGAGGTGTCTTACACTTACCTGCTTTAATTCTGATAGTAAAATTATACAAGGTAAGTGTAATTACCTCGTTATAAGGTTATAGGAATTTAGATCAGTTGTCACAAAAGTCACAGAAAACAAAGTAGAAAAGTCAGATTTTGAAACTGTTTCTATATTGCTTCAAAAATTTATTTTTAGGGGCACACTTGTCCCTCAAGAACTGATTCATGAATCCTTAATGCTTTATAATGTACTTTATCACACATTGCAATGTATCCTTTTAGTGTTGTAGTCATTTTAATATCAAATCCTTCACCACACCACTTTGTAACTTTGGCCATGTTACCAAATATCTCCATGCATCCCTTATTTATTTGTAAAATCTCATAGGACTGTTCTAAGGAACAAATGAGTGATGTGCTATACATCAGAGGTTGGCAAATACTTTATTAAAAGAACCACAGAGTAAATACTTCCAGTTTGTAGATGACATCATATTTGTAATGACTATTCAAATCTGCAGTTGTAGCATGAATGCAACAAAGGAAAACATGCAAATTAATATGTTTTTTTCTGAAAATAAAAAGATTGCTGAAACTCGTGGAAGGCAAAATTTAGCATGTACACCTTAGTCTGTCAACTTTTGCTATAAAGTATGTACTGAGAAATATTTATTAATTTGGTTCATATTATACTTTTTTTTTCTTTCAAGCTGGAAAAATGGATGAGAAGTACCTTATCTGGAGTCCAACATACAGTGTAATTACTAGGCTGAAGATTGCATCCAATTTTTTAAATTCAAAACCAATGGTCTTTTTGCAAGGGTAACTTGTGTAGCTGCAGTGGCCTTTCTGATTTGTCTATTAAGAACATCCTGTGGTTATAGAGTTTCATGAAAAATATGTGCACCTTTTCCATTTCAGGCTCCAACTGCTTACTCACTGAGGCAGAAGAACAGGGATTTTAGATGGAAAAACCATAATATGTTGATAACAAATATTAAACTACTGAGTTTTGCTGACTCTCAAGATCGCCATACAGAGAAAATGATAAAAGACAAAAATTTTGTCATAGCTTTGACTGCCATTTTCAACCTCAAACAATATGTCATCCAATAAGCTAGCATTTGAATGTTCTCGTCTTTCTCACATCTGTGCCTCTAAATTCTGTGAGAAATATGTGAAGTCTCCACTGATCCTTAGTGATTCTACCCCACTTAAAAGTGTTTTTTCAAACCTTATTACTGCGGGTATTCCTCTGAGCACTCTTGTCAATTATTGTGTGAATTTTATTGACACTTATCATTAACATCTGACTTTTCTTTAGTTTTAGTGTTTACGAAGTCCTTAAATTCTTTCAAGCACTTTAATTCTTTGTTGTTTTTGTTTAGCCACTAACTCCTGTCTGAGGTGTTGCGCAATCCCATGGACTATAGCCTACCAGCCTCCTCTGTCCATGAGATTCTATAATACTGGAGTGGGTTGCCATTTCCTTCTCCAGGAGATCTTTCTGACCCAGGGATCGAACCCACATCTCCTGCATTGGCAGGTGGATTCTTAACCACTGAATCACCAGTATATAATATATACATGTGTGGTGCTCTGTCGTGTGTGACTCTTTGTGACTCCATGGACTGTAGCCCACCAGGCTCCTCTGCCCATGAAATTTTCCAGGTAAGAATACTGGAGTGGGTTGCCATTTCCTACTCCAGGGGATGTTCCCAACCCAGGGATCAAACGCGAGTCCCTTGTATCTTGTGCATTGGTAGGCAGATTCTTTACCACTGCATGATCTGGGAATCACCAGGGAAGATGTTAATTCTTTTGTAACTGAAACCATAGAACTTGGAAATATATCCTGGTTTTGTGTGGATTTCCATGACCTCAGAGGCATTCTGTGCTCATGTGCTCAGTCATGTCTGACTCTTTGTGACCCCATGAACTGTAGCTCGCCAGGATCCTCGATCCATGGGATTTTTCATGTTAAAATACTGAAATGGGTGGCCATTCCCTTCTCCAGGGATTCTTTCTGACCCAGGGATCAAACCTGAGTCTCCTGCATCTCCTGCATTGCAGGCTGAGTCTTTATTGCTGAGCCACCAGGGAAGATTTTAATTCTTTGGCATCACTTAACTGAGGTTAATTTACACATGAGTCAACTTCTTTCCAACAAGCTGGAAGAATCTATGGAAGCCTGGGCTGATTATAATAGATTTGCCTTTACAGAGAACTGACTTTGAATATAGCCTCTGCTTGGAATTAGCTCTGTGACCTTGGACAAGTTATAGAACTTCTCTGATCTTGCCTTTTTATCTATAGAATTGAAATGCTATCTGTCTTAGTATTCTTTTATAGATATATGAAATAAAAGAAGAGGTGGCAAGAATACACAGAAGAACTATATGAAAAAGATCTTCATGATTCAGATAATCACAATGGTGTGATCACTCACCTAGAGCCAGACATCCTGGAATCTGAAGTCAACTGGGCCTTAGGAAGTGCCACTATGAACAAAGCTAATGGAGGTTATGGAATTCCAGTTGAGCTATTAACTTCCAATTAAAATAAATAAATTTATATTAAAAAAATAAAGAAGTAAAGCTACCAAACCAAAAAAAAAAAAAAAAAGATAATGCTGTGAAAGTGCTGCACTCAATATGCCAGCAAATTTGGAAAACTCCACAGTGGCCACAGGACTGGAAAAGGTCAGTTTTATTCCAATCCCTAAGAGAGGCAATGCCAAAGAATGCTCAAATTACCACACAAGTGCACTCATCTCTCACACTAGGAAAATAATGCTCAAAAATCTCCAAGCCAGGCTTCAGCAATAAGTGAACCATGAAATTCCAGATGTTCAAGCTGGATTTTAGAAAGGCAGAGGAAGCAGAGACCAAATTGCCAACATCCACTGGATCATCGAAAAGCAAGAGAGTTCCAGAAAAACATCTATTTCTGCTTTATTGACTATGCCAAAGCCTTTAACTGTGTGGACCACAACAAACTGTGGAAAATGCTGAAAGAGATGGGAATAGCAGACCACCTGACCTGCCTCTTGAGAAACCTATATGCTGGTCAGGAAGCAGTTAGAACTGGACATGGAACAACAGACTGGTTCCAAATAGGAAAAGGAGTATGTCAAGGCTATATATTGTCACTCTATTTATTTAACTTATATGCAGAGTACATCATGACAAATGCTGGGCTGGATGAAGCACAAGCTGGAATCAAGACTGCCGGGAGAAGTATCAATAATCTCAGATATTTAGATGACACCACCCTTATGGCAGAAATTGAAGAACTAAAGAGCCTCTTGACAAAAGTGAAAGAGGAGGGTGAAAAAGTTGGCTTAAAACTCAACATTCAGAAAACTAAGATCATGGCATCCAGTCCCATCACTTCATTGCAAATAGATGGTGAAACAATGGAAACAGTGGCAGACTTTATTTTTTTTTTTTTTTTTTGGACTCCAAAATCACGGCAGATGGTGATTGCAGCCATGAAATTAAAAAATGCTTACTTCTTGGGAGGAAAGTTATGACCAACCTAGACAGCATATTAAAAAACAGAGATATTATTTTGCTTAACAAAGGTCCATCTAGTCAAGGCTATGGTTTTTCCAGTAGTCATGTATGGTATGAGAGTTGGACTATGAAGAAAGCTGAGTGCCAAAGAACTGATGCTTTTGAACTGTTGTGCTGGAGAAGACTCTTGAGAGTCCCTTGGACTGCAAGGAGATCCAATAGTCCATCCTAAAAGAGATTAATCCTGAGTGTTCATTGGAAGGACCGATGTTGAAGCTGAAACTCCAATACTTAAACCACCTGATGTGAAGAACTGACCCATTTGAAAAGACCCTGATGGTGGGAAAGATTGAAGGCGGGAGGAGAAGGGGATGACAGAAGATGATATAGTTGGATGGCATCACCAACTCAATAGACATGAGTTTGAGTAAACTCTGGGAATTCATGATGGACAGGGAGGCCTGGCATTCTGCAGTCCATGGGGTTGCAAAGAGGAGGACATGACTGAGGGACTGAACTGAACTGACCTGAACTCAAGAACCTTACTCCATGCCTGCAACCTCAGTTTCTCCCACAAAATATTTCCTTTCTTCTACTTTGATTTTTTCATGCTATCTTGGAGAGAAGAGGCTCTTAGAATATGTTCTTCATTTGATGAATATACTATTTGAGATTTGTTCATGAATTGTATACTTAATGTTCATAAAACTGATTTTAAAAACATGCCCATATTCTTTATCTATCTTAACAAAAGTGTAATAATATGGTGGTTATAATAGAAAACTACTCAGAGTGATATATATTACATTATGTGTCTTTTAAGATACATTTAAAAGCTCATTCTATTTTTCTCAACCCCCACAATTTTTATACACATCATTTTATTTACAGCAGAGCTGCATTATTTTGGTCTTTATGACTAAATAACTAGATTCTCTAGGTTTATCTACTCTGTTTATTTATTGTTGCACATTTTTCAAAGTAATTTGACTTCTGCCTGCATAACAAACTCCCTGAAATAAGCAGAGCAGGGATTTATCAATCTGATTTTCACACCAGGAAACATGATGGAATTATAGTGAGTACAAAAATATGTACAATAAACGTAGAATTTGGGTCTTCTCTCATTGCATATTGTAAAATATGTACCACATCTCTTTTGCCACTGTAAACGCAAGTCAAGGAAAGCAATGATGGTGGAGTAAGACATATGTTTGCACCATAAAGGATGGTCTAATGGCACCCCACTCCAGTACTCTTGCCTGGAAAACCCCATGGACGGAGGAGCCTGGTGGGCTACAGTCCATCGGGTCGCTAAGAGTCAGACGCGACTGAGCGACTTCACTTTCACTTTTCACTTTCATGCATTGGAGAAGGAAATGGCAACCCACTCCAGTGTTCTTGCCTGGAGAATCCCAGGGACAGGGGAGCCTGGTGGGCTGCCGTCTATGGGGTCACACAGGGTCGGACATGACTGAAGCGACTTAGCAGCAGCAGCAGCAGCAAGCATGTATAAGACACAATTCTACCTTCAAGCAAACCACATACTGAGCTATATTGGTTTTCTGAGGTAATAAGCTTTGGGGAGGTAAATAATAAGAATATTTGGAGAAGACACAACTAAAATACAGAAATGGCCATACATGTAGATTGCTTTCTTTCATTTTTACTACAAAGTATAGAATTGCTTTGTAAACATCAATTCCCACTGATACTTATTAAAATATTTATGTGATAATGTGAAGCATATGCCAGCATTTTCTTACCCAGTGAGTTAGGTAGTATCAGCCCCATTTTACAGATTATACAATTGAGATACAAAGTAGCTTATGTGACTGTTGTGTCCAAGATTATATAAGATTGCTAATATGACCAGGACTGTACCTATGAGTTCTATTTCTAGGACCCACAATGAACTGCTGTAATACTTTGATTATCCGATAAACTAATTCTCAGCTGCTAGGTTTTTTTTACTTCTTAGGCTACTCTTAGACCTTCTAAACATTATCAAACTACTTGAAAGCATATGCCTGAAAGAAAACTGAAAGAAAACAAGGACCCAATTGAAACATTCCCTGCTTCCCTGGAGCAGAGTTTCCAGACAATCCCGGGGGTCTACTTTTGTGCCTTCACTGGGACTCCCACTTCAGTGCTGAGAAGAAATAAGGCTGTGGAAGAGGGTGGGGTTATGGCATCTATCTTGAGTTTTAATTTGTTCTCTTTCAGTTCTATAAAAAGTTAAAATAACCAGAGTTTATTTCTCAATGTGTATAATGGAGTTAACAATGGAGTGTTAGAATAGTTAAAAGGAAATTAGATGTTACTGTGCCAAATATTTATTGGGTGGTTAATGGTATACAGACATGCATAGATATAAGCAAAATAGTCTCAAGGTTCATCAGCAAGTAAAACATGCTTCATTCAGTTTTTCTGGAGAAGCAATGAGAGATTATGGTTAAAAACTGAAGCACTAGTGTCAGAGAAATCTGGGTTTGGAGTTTGGCTTTTCCATTGTCAAATCATTTAGTTTGGGGCAAGTTACTCATCTATGCTCAATTCTGAAATGAAGAAATGATTATCACTTATCACTGTGAACATGAAGTGAGAATATTTATAAAGGTTGGGATAGTGCCTGATGCATAGCAAGAAAAGTGTCTAATCTTTTTAATAATCACCTACAATAGGATTATAAAATTTTTACATTTTAGAATTGTGAATCATCATTTACTGATTTGTATATTCCATAGATTCTTAACCCAAACATTTCTGAAGGTTGCCAGATGTCCTGGGTAAAATGAAATTACCTTCAGAAATGTACGGGACCAGGAGGGGATGTAGAATGTGGGAAAGACATCGTTCGGATAATCAACTTTGAGAGACAGATTAGCAGCTTCTGTGCTTCGCTGTCCCTTGCTTGAGGAGTTCTTCAGTTGCATTGCCTGTCTGATTCTGATGCTTTTGTCAATTCTCTTCAGACTCTGCTTATCTCTGGGTCATTTCTGGCCCTGCTTTGTGCCACTGCTGGTTTAATTTTCTTCTTTATCCAGGGCAGAACTCCGCAAGCGATCTGTGATGAAGGACTGTGTGTGTTTGTTTCCCTATCATTAGCTGTGTTGGTTTCCTTTACTGCTCACGAGTACAAAGCCCAGAAGTCTGAAATGGAGGTGTTGGTGGGGAGTCTCTCTTCTCATTGAAACCTGTAAAGGGAATTCTTCCTCACTTCCTTTAGGTTCCGGTGGCCTGCTGACAATCCTTGACATTCTTTTCAGCTGCTGCCACCATCATCAGGTGGCATCCTCCCTTCATGAATGTGTCTTCACCTGGCATTCTCGGTGAATGCCTATGTTCAGTTTTACGTCTTCTTCCAAGGGCACTGGTCATACTGGATTAAAACACAGCCTAATATCTCCACCTTAGTTTGACTACATCTGCATAGATATAGGAACTGTATACTGAGCTTAGGAATTGAGCATATCTCTCTTTTTTTGGTGCTGTAAAGAGTAGCATAGTGATCAGCTTTTTATATTCTGTTCAAGGCTTCCCTGGTGGCTCAAACAGTAAAGCGTCTGCCTGCAATGTGGGAGACCTGGGTTCAATTCCTGGGTCGGGAAGATTCCCTGGAGAAGGAAATGGCAATCTACTCCAGCACTCTTGCCTAGAAAATCCCATGGACGGAGGAGCCTGATAGGCAGTCCATGGGGTCGCAAAGAGTCGGACATGACTGAGCGACTTCACTTTCAAGGAGAAAAAACCACTGAGCAGGTGCTTGAATATCACAGCAATGCCAAATTGTAAGCAATTTTACAATTGTATGGTATTAAAATTGTAAGATTCCTGCCTTCATTCATCACTCTTCATTAACAATTTATAGACTGACATATCAACCACAGTTTAGGAAGCTCTGGCCTTCAGAGACAAACTGACAAGAACACAAATGCTAGTTGCTGGATTCTGCACAAAAGCAATGAGACTGGAGATACTCAAGAGCTGAGCCTGTTCCAGGTGTGCCAGCAAGACTGATGGGGCTCTAATGAGCCCTCAGGCTTTGCCGTTTCTCCTCTGAATTGCCTTTCCTTTCATTTTCATCGAGGTAACTCTTGTTCACCTTTTATAACTCAAACTGGGCTTTTCCAAATGCCACAGCAAGTCTAGTTCAGTGCATCTCCTCTGCATCTCTGAGCAGCCTGGTTACTCCTATGTTTGCACTGTAGTCTCTGATGAACTAGTGTCCCTGAAGGCAAGGACCTTGCCTTATTCTATTGATCCTCCCCAATGTCCTTTTAGTGCCTGGTGCATATCCTGTGTACCGTTTATATTTGTAATTGATAAACAAATGAATTCATTTCCTCTCCTGGAAATGGTGCTTCTCATCAGGGACACTTCTACTTCTCATGTCTCAGCTTATGTCTCCTCTTTATCAGATGCTGAAGATATCATGGGCCATACCAAATTCAGAATAGTTATTAATATTTTCAGATTCCCAGTGGACATGTCTTCCACCAAAACAGTGGTGGCCACTGAAGACTTTTTAGACATTTTGGTGTTGTTCAGTCAGTCATGTCTGACTCTTTGCAGCGCCATGGACTGCAGCACACCAGACTTCCCTATCCCTCACCATCTCCCAGAGTTTGCTGGGAGATGTCCATCGAGTCAGTGATGCCATCCAACCATCTTCTCCTCTGTCGTCCCCTTCTCCTCCTGCCTTCAATCTTTCCCAGCATCAGGGTCTTTTCAAATGAGTCAATTCTTCGCATCAGGTGGCCAAAGTGTTAGAGTTTCAGCTTCAGCATCAGTCCTTCCAATGAATATTCAGGACTGATTTCCTTTAGAATGGACTGGTTGGATCTCCTTGCAGTTCAAGAGACTCTCAAGAGTCTTCTACAACACTACAGTTTAAAAGCATTAATTCTTCAATGCTCAGCCTTCTTTATGGTCCAACTCCCACATTCATACATGACTACTGGAAAATCCATAGCTTTGACTACTTTGTTGGCAAAGTAATGTCTCTGCTTTTTAATATGCTGTGTAGGTTTGTCATAGATTTTATTCCAATGAGCAAGTGTCTTTTAATTTCATGGCTGCAGTCACCATCTGCAGTGATTTTGGTGCCCAAGAAAATAAAGTCTGTCACTGTTTCCATTGTTTCAGTGATGGGACTGGATGCCATGATCTTTGTTTTTTGAATGTTGAGTTTTAAGCCAGCTTTTTCACTCTCCTCTTTCACCTTCATCTAGAGGCTTAGATAGATCAAAATTCTCAACACTATTTATCTTGTTGGCTTGTAAGATACTTTGGTATCCATGATCATATTTGAGAGATATGCTGTGCCCAACTGCTAATGTCCAGTTAGATATTGTACTAACAGCCCCTTATTTCATGTAACATTTGAAGCATAGCAAAAAAGTAATAATATCTATCTTTGTTCTCAAATTTGTAGAACATACTATTATTGAATATTGCAGAGTATATATGAATGAGGTTTTACATTTTTTAGTGCACTGAGTAGAGATACATTTATCTTTAAGGAGTAAACCTAAATGCTCACTGAAATTCTGAATTTGTTTTCAGACATGATGGTTGCTAGCATTAGTGATCCTTAACCCCCAAGTCCATAGAGAATTGTCCATGAGGGTAAGAAATGAAGCTGCAGAGCCTTAAAAACAGTTGGAATTCAATTAAAATTTCTGGAGCTGTATTGAACTGAATGTAATAGACTTGTCTACACACTCATTAGGTTTTTCTTTTGCTAAAAACCAATTTGTCATCACTTTTATAGAGCAGTTCCTTTCAGGAAGTTGCATTCTAAATTTGTATGTTACCAAAATTATTCTATTCATTCTTTTCAACAGAAAATTATGAGCTATTAAGAGACTTAAGAATGTAGTGTTAAGTCTGAGACTGGTTGATTTATCAGTGTCAGTTTGAGGTCCACATTTATCAAGTTCTCCTTTCAAAGGTCAGTGGCAAAGATGAGTACCCTTCTCTTTTCTGTGATTCTATTTTTGTAAGAAGCACGGTAAAATCTTCACCTAAGGATCAAGGGGAAAATCAACTTCCACTGATTGGTTTCACCCCAGGAGGACATATGATGGACACAATGAGCATTAGCACACATTCTGCAGATTTGATTTTCCTCTCAATTCTGTCTGTTAATCTTGATCCCTACTCTAGTTTCCTCTTCCCACTGATTTTATTGACTAAATTGTTAATTGTTTATTTCAACACTAGACAGTGATTAGAAAAAAAAATTTACAGAATTCAGAAGGGAGGCAAATAAATTATGTTCTTTTATGAAGAAGCTTGCCATTTCTGATAATGCTAACAGTACTGTTTTGTTTTCCATGAATGTCTTTACTTTGCCACTCTTTTTTTTTTTTTTTTTTGCCACTCTTAATTTAATAACCATGTCAAACAAAATCATTTGAAATTTACAGTAACTTTAGCTTACTTTTTCATACTAATTCCATTCATGAATTACTTTGAAAATGTTTCCTTTAAATAACAAATGAAAGATTTTAAATCACCAGAGAGATCTTTGGTAGCTACTTTCTGAATTTTTCATAAATTCTCCACATACGTAATTTCTTTTTTTCTTATTCATCTGCAAGTCTGAATCCTAAATACTTCTTATTTGCAATAGTATATATAGGGCCAATGGAATATTATTCTAGTGAGGAGCAAGGGATCATTCTGCCATCCACTTAGCTCTGGGTTAAGAGGATTTCAAGATAGCAATCATGAGAAGAAGAGAAGCAATGCAATGCTGTTAAAACTTTCTCTCTAGCCCTGCTTCTAAAATGCTCCTCAGTGTGCTAATCATCTCTCATTTCCAATACTTTGGCCTTTGCTTTGCTAGTCTGCCTTCCTGTCAATTTGTCTCTCCTGTCACTTGAAAATAGCCACATGAAAAATCAAGCTTTATTGCTGTCAATTTACAATTTTTGTGGTAGGTAGGTAGATGTGTGTGTGTCTGTTTGTATAAGCATACCTTTTGGATTCATGCTGGCTTTTTTTTTTTTCCCTAAGGTAATGTTATGCTTCTATTCTAAAGTTTGTTCCCACTCACTTTTGTCTACCTGGGATGGATAGAGAAGGGCTTTTCAGTGGAAGTTTCCAACAAGTCCTGGCCAACCTATGCAGTGGTACACATAGTAACTTACACAGGAGGGCTTGGGCATGAGGGAGAAGTGTGCATGAATTCAACCCATTTCTCTTGACAAGTGTTTCCCTGAGATTTTTTGGCAGGAGTGTGTCTGTGTCTGAAAATTCCCATCTAGAACAGGCAACTTTCTGTTCTTATTTATGCAAAGGCAAAATCTAAGCTAGCAGGGCCTCTCAGTGAGGGCCTAAGATGAAATGTACATGAAGTAAGTTAACTTTTTAGTTAAACTATTTCAAAGTCTGATTCTATTTGCATAATGATTCAAATAGTCTGCCCTTATATCCTATTGATAAAGATGATTTTTTTTTTGCAGTGGGAATACATTTATTTTTATTATTCATTAACAACCTCGTGTAACTTATATTTTAATTTGTTTTGCATTTTTTTTAAATTTTATTTTATTTTTAAACTTTACATAACTGTATTAGTTTTGCCAAATATCAAAATGAATGCGCCACAGGTATACATGTGTTCCCCATCCTGAACCCTCCTCCCTCCTCCCTCCCCATTCCATCCCTCTGGGTCGTCCCAGTGCACCAGCCCCAAGCATCCAGTATCGTGCTTCGAACGTGGACTGGCAACTGGTTTCATACATGATATTTTACATGTTTCAATGCCATTCTCCCAAATCTTCCCACCCTCTCCCTCTCTCACAGAGTCCATAAGACTGTTCTATACATCAGTGTCTTTTTTGCTGTCTCGTACACAGGGTTATTGTTACCATCTTTCTAAATTCCATATATATGCGTTAGTATACTGTATTGGTGTTTTGCATTTTTTATATATTTCAACATAGACTATTAGAATTTAGCAAAAGACTCCATTACTAGAATAAACAAATAATTCTCTGTATGTGACAGGCATTTAATTAGGCCATTGTTCAATTTTTGTTTATAAAGACACTTGTCACCAAATGTAAATGTTGCTTTAACTATATTTCCAAATATATTTGCAGAGAACACTGATTTGATTTGTTCTCTATAAATTTCTGATATTAATTTCAATTGATTAAAGAAAAATGTCCCCAAAATGGTCTCTTAAAAAGACTAAAAATGGATTCTTATGTAATTTATAAAGCTGAAGATATATGTATTAAGAATGGACATCATTCATTGCAAGAGGTTTTTTTTTTTTTTTTTAATGAGTTTGAGATGTCTAGTTGTTTCAGCTTACTATAAATTGCCTTCCTTGAACCTTGCCTAAGCAAGATAGCAGAAAAAAGGATTCTTCACTTATATCCGCTCTCAGCAACAATAACTTGGAAGCCACCCACAGATAAAAGTTTCTCTGTAGGAGTTTTAGGATCTAATTTTGTTGTTGCTATTGTTTAGTCACTCAGTCATGTCCAACTTTGAGACCCCACGGACTGCAGCACACCAGGCTTCGCTGTCCTTCACTATCTCCAGGAGTTAGCTTAAACTCATGTCCATTGAGTTGGTGATACCATTCAACCATCTCATCCTCTGTTGATCCCTTCTCCTCCTGTCCTCAATCTATCCCAGTATCAGGGTCTTTTCCGAGGAGTTGTCTCTTCCCATCAGGTACCCAAAGTATTGGAGCTTCAGCTTCAGTATTAGTCCTTCCAATGAATATTCAGGATTGATTTCCTTTAGGATGGACTGGTTGGATCTCCTTGCAATCCAAGGGACTCTCAACAGTCTTCTCCAGCACCACAATTTGAAAGCATTAATTCTTTTTGGTGCACAGCCTTCTTTATGGTCCAACTCTCACATCCATACATTACTACTGAAAAAACCATAGCTTTGACTAGACGGACCTTTGTCAGAAATAAAGTCTCTGCTTTTTAATACACTGTCTAAGGTCTGTCATAGCTTTTCTTCTAAGGAGCAAGTATCTTTTAATTTCATGGCTGCAGTCACAATCTGCAGTGATTTTGGAGCCCAAGAAAATAAAATCTGTCATTGCTTCCACTTTTTCCCCATCTATTGGCCATGAAGTGATGGGACCAGATGCCATGATCTTAGTTTTTTGAATGTTGAGTTTTAAGCCAGTTTTTCCACTCTCCTCTTTCACCTTCATCAAGAGATGTTTTAATTCCTCTTCACTTTCAGCCATTAGGGTAGTATCATCTGCATATTTAGGGTTATTGATATTTTTCCCGGCAATCTTGATTCTAGCTTGTGCTTCACCAAGGCTGGTATTTCATACGATGTTCCCTGCACAGAAGTTAAATAATCAGGGTAACAATACACAGTTTGTATACCCCTTTCCCAATTTTGAATCAGTCTGATGTTCCATGTCTGGTTCAAACTGTTGCTTCTTGACCTGAATACAGGTTTCTTAGAAGACAGGAAAGGTGGTCTGCTATTCTCATCCCTTCCAGAATTTTCCACAGTTCCTTGTGATCCACACTGTCAAAAGCTTTAGTGTAGTCAGTGAAGGTGATGCTAGTGGTAAAGAACCCACCTGCCAATGCAGGAGATGTGGATTTTGTTTCATGGGTTTGAAAGATCTCCTGAAAGAGGGCATGGAAACCCAGTCCATTGTTCTTATCTGAAGAATCCCAAGTACAGAGGAGCCTGGAGGGCTATAGTCCATAAGGCCATAAAGAGTCGGACACATCTAGCATGAATGAAAGCAACTATTCTCCAATAAAAATTGATTTCCCCTTCACAGTCTTGTAGTGGCAAAGATTCTTCCATAATTCAGTGAAACTATGAGCCATGCCATGAAGGGCCACCCAAGACAGATGGGTCATAGTGGAGAGTTCTGACAAAATGTGGTCCACTGGAGGAGGAAATGGCAAGCCACTCCAGTATTCTTGCCTCTAGAACCCCATGAACAATGTGCAAAGGGGTCCAGATAGGAGATCTTGAAATCTTGCTGGAGTACAAACTTGAGGAGAGCTATTTTGAGAAAGTAGGCCCATGCTTAGGCAGCTGATAATGGTATGGGTTACAGATAGAGAAACAGCTCTACACTCCCCCTAACTTGGCTACAGCCTCATTTGGCCTTGATCCAGCCAGCAGCACCATACATCATGGGGCCTTAAAGGAATCACACTTGTTGGTGACATGGTGATGGGCACACAGACCTAAATCCCAGATGCAGACTCTGAAGTGAGCTGTAATGTGGCCTGAAGCTCTTGCCCTAGCCTCTCTTGATTGTCGTCTGGGAGTGCTGGGAAGCAAGCCTGCCAAACTCAAGCTGACTGTAGGTTCTGAGATTGCCCTATAACTGAGCTCCAGCCTCCACCAGCTACAGTCCAGAAGCAGTGCTGGTAGCCCAATGTCCCATCAGGATATACAACTGTTTGTACCCCCAGAGATTCTAAAACACTTCTATTCTTGGCTATAGTCCTCACCAGCTACCACCACCCATAAGTAGTCCTGAAAACCCAATATTTTTCTAGGAAACAGGTCCATCAGTCTTTGGAGGCAGACAAACCAAACTTGTTCTGTTAGCAGATCTTTAAATGATTTTGCAAATAGACTTCAATCCCTTTCAGCTGTAGCCCATGAGGAATTCTGCCACCCAGACCTGCGATCCATCAGAAGACATGCATATCTATACCTCTGGAGGTAAGACCACCAATACTGGACCCATTGCTGATCCTGAAACAATCCTATAATTCAGTTCCAGTCTCTCCCAGCCATGGTCAGGGAGCATGCCTGGCCACCTGGGGACTTGACAGGGGACATACCCATCCATCCTCCAACATCAGATCTCAAGTTGGGCTATGAACCCTAATACAACTCTGAGACCCAGACCCCTTCTCAGCCATGCTCTTGGGCCAGACTTGCCTACCCAGGGACATGCTTAGTGACCTAGAAGATGTTCTTCAAGGAAATTGGTGGGAGTCACACCCATCCATGAACCTGATGAGAGGACTAATGTTTTCAGATCCCACTATGGACCCTGAAGCATGTATTTGTCCTAGCACCTTCTTGCCAATCAAGATCAACACTGTTCACTCAGTTACCAGACAGCATTCACACTAGCCCGAGCCCCTGGTAACAGGCCCACCAACTACAAAGGGACTTAGGCTCAGCAATAGCCTCATAACCTGCATCCACCACAGGATAACTTTGATTTCAGAGATATTATCATTAGCTATGGGAATTGGTCAGAGAAAGTCTTTTTTTTTTTTTTTTTTTTACATTTTGATTTCTTTTTTTTTTTAATTTTATTTTATTTTTAAACCTGAAACACTGTATTAGTTTTGCCAAACATCAAAACGAGGGGCTGGTGCACTGGGACGTCCCAGAGGGAGGGAGTGGGGACGGAGGAGGGAGGAGGGCTCAGGATGGGGAGCAGAGAAAGTCTTTATTTGTCAAGAACAATCTGTAAAGACCAGATGAGATTTGCTCCTTCAAATGCACAGACACCAGCAAAAGTATACACAGATCACAAAGAATCAAGCAGGTATGACACCAATAAAAGAATGTAATAAAGATTCAGTAATTGACCTTGAAGATACGGAGATCTATGAATTGCCTGACAAAGAACTTAAAATAATCATCTTGAAGGAGCATAATGAGATATGAGATACAGCAGAACACAGAGACACACAAATGAAATTAGGAAACCATAAACATTAAAAAAATGAAGGACAAAACTCATATGGTCATCTCAAAAGATGCAGAAAAAGCACTTGAGAAATTTCAACACCCTTTCATTATAAACACTGACAACGAATTAGGTATGGAAGGACTGTACCTCAACATAATAAGGGCCACATGTGATAAGCCCATAGTTAACATCATATTCAATGGTAAATGTTGAAAGATGTTCCTCTAAGATTAGGGGCAAGAAAAGAATGCCCTCTTATACTCAACATAGTAATGGAAATCCTCACTAGAACAACAAAATAAAAAGGCAGCCTAGGCAATGAGAGATAATATTTGCAAACCATATATCTGATAAGGGGCTAATACCTCCAAAATATAAATAAGTCAGGAAATTCAATAGTAATAATAATCTTTATCATCATCAACAGCAAATATAAAAATGGGCAAAAACCTAAACCGATAATTTTCCAAAGAACGTATGTGTGACCAACATGTACCTGAACAGGTAATTAGTGTTGCCAATCACCAGGGAAATGCAAAGCAAAACTGCAATTAGACATCATCTCATATTTGTTGGGATGGCTATTATCAAAAAGATAAGAGATAACAGGCATTGGAGAAAAGGGAGCACTTGTACTCTGTTGGTGGAAATATTAATTGGTTCAGTCATTATGGAAAAAGTTATGGAGATTCCTCAATTAAAAATAGAACTAACATATATGTATATAATATATACATATATCCAGGAATCCCATTACTGGATATATATTCAAAGAAAGTGAAATATCTTAAAAACATATTGTACCCATATGTTTACTGCATTATTCACAATAATCAGGATATAGAAAAAAATCTAAGTGTCTATCAATGGATGAATGGATAAAGAAAATTTGGCATATATTCAGCCATAATAAAGAAGGAAATCCTACTGTTTTTGTCAACACAGATAAACCTGGAAGACATTATGCTAAGTGAAATAAGCCAGACCTAGGAAGACAAATATTGTATGATCTCACTTATATGTGGATTCTATAATAAAGTCAAACTCGTAGGATCAAAGAGTATTTCAGTAGTTACTCGGGGGTAGGGAGTGGAGAGTGGGTAGATGTTGGTCAAAGGGTACAAACTTTCCATTATAAACTGAGTCAGTTCTGAGGATATAATGCATTGCATAGTTAACAACATGGGTGCCTGCTCAGTCTCACACTGTATCCGACTTTCTGTGGCTCCATGGACTGTAGTCTGCCAGGCGCCACTGTCCATAGGATTTTCTAGGAAAGAATACTGGAACGGTTGCCATCTTCTACTCTAGGGGATCTTCCTGACCCAGGGATCAAACCTGTGTCTGCTGCATTGGCAGGCTGGTTCTTTACCACTAACGTCACTTCAGGAGCCCTAGATCCTATTTATTCTCCCTACATACACACACAAAATGGAAACTATATAAGGTGATGGTATATTAATCAGTTTGATTGTGGTAATTATTTCACAATAAATATGCATACATATATAAAAGTATTTATAAGTACACTCTATATGTAAGGATGGAGAAGGCAATGGCACCCCACTCCAGTACTCTTGCCTGGAAAATCCCATGGATGGAGGAGCCTGGTAGGCTGCAGTACATGGGGTCGCGAAGAATCAGATAGGACTGAGCGACTTCACTTTCACTTTTCACTTCCACGCATTGGAGAAGGAAATGGCAACCCACTCCAGTGTTCTTGCCTGGAGAATCTCAGGGACGGGGGATCCTGGTGGGCTGCTGTCTATGGGGTCGCAGAGAGTCGGACACAACTGAAGCGACTTAGCAGCAGTAGCAGCATATGTAAGGAGGCCTTACACACACCTATACAAAAACAAAACATTCATTTGATTTGAATTTTGAGTTTAGCTGTGCCTTCTATATTTTATCTGGCAACCCTACTTCTATCCTATGTTCTCCCATGAGACGCTTTGAGATCCAAAATGAATGAATTTGGAAATATTAATTTCTCTTTCTTTCCTCCTACTTATGGTTTCACAACCCAAAACATTTTATGATGCTTTTCACAGCCCGTGTCTGCCTCCTTGTTTACTTTGAGAACTGAAGGATACATATTATGCTTTATTCATTATTATCCCTCCTCAGAATGGGCAGTTTCCTTTAACACTGTACCTGCTCAGATCAAACATTCATTATTTTTCCTTATTAAATCAATCGTTTTTTAAAACATTTTGGGAAGACATTCATTTTTGAGTACTTATGCACTCTGCTAGTTAAAGATTTAGTAAATGTGAATTTACAAAACACATGTTATGAGTTGTAATTTGCACTACAAAAGTATTATTTCCATTATAAAAATAATTCTTTTCTTTAAAGTGCTATTCCCTGGTTAATTTAAAATTGCCAGACTTATGAAAATTCAATATGCTCTTACTTTCCAACTTTAGAATAAAGTGAAGTACAACTAGAATACTTTTCTTTGCCCAAAGATAATTTATTTACAGTGCTCTCTAAAAAACATCTTGATGCTTTTCAGTCTAAAGAAAAGTGTCTCTATAGATTTTCAGAGCAAACAAACAAAAAATATTTAGATGCTTTACTAGCTGAGGCATATGATGTATTTTATTAATTCCTTGGAGTGCCCTTTTAAAATTTTCAAGAAAAGGAAAAGTTTAAGTTAGCACATTTCTGTTTGTTATAATCCCTCAAAGTCTGATTCAATTCTCTTTCTTTCCCAGGAACAAACGGCAGTTATCTTCTCAAGCACAAACGTTATTAAGCAAACCCTGCACAGAACTTTTCAGTGGTTCCCTACTGCTTATTTTAAACTTCTCAATACCAGAATTAGGATAATCGTAAAATTTATTCTCAAAATGGGGACATTTTGAGAGTTAAAAAGGTAATAAAAACACATAAAATGATGTACATATTAAATCATTATATTGTAAAACCCAAATACATATTATGTCAATTATATCTCAACAAACATCATGTACTTTTTGATTGACAAACTGGTGTTATTTTATTGGTGAACCTAAAGAAAATATTGCTCCACTCAAATATTAAAACATTTTTTAATTAAAAAATGTACCTACAAAAAGTTAAAAAATTACCTGCATGTTGTTTAGAATATAGCAGTTACCAAGGTAGAAAAAGGGTGGGAAGTGATAAATTAGGAATATGGGATTATTAGATACACAATACTGTATATAAAATGAATAAGGATTTACTGTACAGCACAGGGAACTCTGGTGTTGGAGAAGACTCTTTGGAGTCCCTTGGACTGCAAGGAGATCCAACCAGTCAATCCTGAAGTTAATCAGTCCTGAATATTCATTGGAAAGACTGATGCTGAAGCTGAAACTCCCAATATTTTGGCCACCCGATGTAAAGAACTGACTCCTTAGAAAAGACCCTGATGCTGGGAAAGATTGAAGGCAGGAGGAGAAGGGGATGACAGAGTATGAGATGGTTGGATGGCATCACCAACTCGATGGACACGAGTTTCAGCAAGCTCTAGGGTTGGTGATGGACAGGGAAGCCCATGGGGTCACAAAGAGTTGGACATGGCTGAGTGACTGAACTGAACTGAATTGAACAGGGAACTATATTCAATATTTTATAATTATAATTTATCTGGAAAAGAATATATATACACACATATAAAACTGAATCGCTTTGCTGTGTGTTTGAAACTAATGCAATATTGCAAATCAACTATAGTTCAAATAAAAAATAGACATATTGCAATTGGTTTCTTAGTCATATCGGTTATCATTAATTGCATGTTATT
Organism: Bubalus kerabau; assembly: GCF_029407905.1. Classification (NCBI taxonomy): domain Eukaryota; kingdom Metazoa; phylum Chordata; class Mammalia; order Artiodactyla; family Bovidae; genus Bubalus; species Bubalus kerabau. The sequence continues at coordinate 87,506,483 of NC_073634.1, read as the reverse complement.
GGTATTTTATTGAACAAGGTACATTTGTTTCCATGTGACTTTGGCATTTTAAACATTTTTCACAAAAATACTATAATTTTCTTAAAAGTTGTACTTAAAATGAAAAAATAATATTTTGCTTTCTTTAGCTTACTTTTCTATATAGACCATATATTCCTGATTGAGAAAATATCTAAGTGTTGAAATACTTGGTAAGCATTCAAAGCAAGCTATATTAGAAGATATATTCTTAATTCTATTATTTTTAAGAAATTTATAATTATTTAGCTTCAACATGTTCACAAAAAACTTATTGCTTCTATCATTGTATCTTTCTTTGAAATATATGTTTATAAAACAAAGCTTGTAAAATTAGTTTTATCTATTGATTTTGAAATGTTTTAGCAAATTAGATGGTGAACAATCATTTTTTAAAATTTCATTTTATACCTACATAGATATAAATTTATCTATTAAAAATGAGAGTTCTAGCAGGAGATTCTTTCCAAAAGTCAATACATTTCAAAATGGCAATTATAAAATTCCAAAATGAAATCCTCTTTATCATTTTGGCTTACAAAATTAAATTTATTTAAGTTATAATCTGCTTTTTTAGAGAGAATTTTCAATGTCTTCTTGTTTGCCAGCTTTATTTTCTGTACTTACCACCAACTAAAACGATTAAGTTTGGGCTCTTAAAGTTGATATGATTGCTTTCTCTTTTTAAAAAATGACTCAGTTGGCCTCTCCTCAATTTTTCAGTGTTCATGAATCAACCATTTTTGTTGCTGGTATCAAATTAACTCCCCTAACTTGTTCTTAAAAATTTATAAATACAAGAAATATATAAAGTATGAATGTGATTTGCATGACTGATGAAGTAGAAGTGCATCCAATGCTGCTTCATTGACCCTCACAAATGTAAATATAAATACATTAATCAAAGGTTTTTTTGTTTTGTTTTGTTTTCTTTCTTCCAAAAATCCACTAGTTTTCTCTATAAGCCAGTGAATACAATTAGGTAACAGAATTAGCTATATAAATTTATCAAAAGAAAAATTTTTGGTGTAAGAAGTTCCAGGGATGGAATAACACAAATAGTTTTGTATGCACATTGGTGAAACTTGAATAGCATTCATACTTCCACACTATATTTAGAGCTGAAATTAATCATAGATATCCTCAGTTATATTTTATGGATGGAGATACTGAAAATGAGAATTTTATTAGTGTAAACAAGTTGATTGTTTTATAATAACAAGATGAGGCTGAAAGGCCCATTTAATGACCTGGTTTTTCAGTTCCTTAACTGTGTTTCTGACATTATTCTACTCAACTCCTGTCTTTCCATTCGTTTTTTTTTTTTTTTTTTTATTTTATTATTTAATTTTACAATATTGTATTGGTTTTGCCATATATCAACATGAATCCGCCACAGGTATACACGTGTTCCCCATCCTGAACCTCCTCCCTCCTCCCTCCCCGTACTATCTCTCTGGGTGGTCCATTCATTCTTATGGGCTCATTCTAAGCATTGTCTTTACCTGAGGTACTCAAACTCTGAAGCTGTAAAGATATTCTGATCTCGTCTTCCTTTGCTTTCCCACAAGGTAGATCATAACTTGTGTATAGCTTGTCTGTTTTTTGAGTGAGAATGAAAGTCGCCCAGTCATGTCCGACTCTTTGCAACCCCATGGGCTATACAGTCCACAGAATTCTCCAGGCCAGAATACTGGAGTGGGTAGCCTTTCCCTTCTCCAGGTGATCTTCCCAACCCAAGGACTGAACCCAGGTCTCCCACATTGCAGGAGGATTCCCAGCTGAGCCACAAGGGAAGCCCTGTCTGTTTTTTACATAGATCTATAAATGATTTTAATGCAAATCCAGTATTCTGATATATCACCCATATCTAATACTTCCTTTTCCCTTTACCTTTTTTGTCTTCACTCTGCCAAAACACTTAAAAAATATCTACCCTTGAGATTCTTGAATGTAGGCATCTTGAGAAAACATAAATCATGTAACCAAACAGACTGATGTTATTAAAAATCTATGGTCTTCTTCAAACATTGACTTAGGAGTTCCCACAGTAACTTTATTTCTAGTAAGTTTGCTTTTCTGTTCTTTCAACCTGCTCTTCAATTATTTATCTCTACAATTGTCCTACACTGCATTCTACTTTTCTTTTATCCGGTGGACTTTTCTCTGATTTTCTTAAACCAAGAGGAGATTTGCCTCCGCCCTTCCTTTCATTCCAGACAAAGAGAAGGAGATCTGTTTTACCACCTAACACTTGAATTTGGGGTCTCTCACAAGGAATTTACCTTGTTCATTATCTGCTCTCTTGTCCACTGATTTCCTCTTAATGGTATTTAAAGATCAGTATTTTTTTTGTTTTCTTAAAAGTGAAAGTGAAAGTGAAGTCACTCAGTCGTGTCCGACTCTTTGCTACCTCATGGAGTGTAGCCTACCAGGCTCCTCTGTCCATGGGATTTTCCAGGCAATAATACTGGAGTGGATTGCCATTTCCTTCTCCAGTAGATCTTCCTGACCCAGGGATGGAACCCAGGTCTCCTGTATTGTAGACAGATGTTTTACCGTCTGAGCCAGTAGGGAAGTCCATAAAGAACACAGCTAATATTAAAATATCCAAACAATTACTTTTATTCAGGGTCCCACTTCAATTTTTGTTCTCTTCTTTCCTCTTCACAAATTCTTAAATCTCTAGTGAAGGTCTTCCATTTAATTGACCTAATAAACTCCTTAATTTGAAATCCTTATCATGTTTTTCCTCAGTGGTATTGCAGCGTTTCCTCTACTCATCACCATCCCCTGCCTTTTTTTTCCCTACTACGCATCTCACTTGGCTCCCACGAAGTCCCTTACTCTGGGGCTTTCTATTTTGAATCATTTTGTGTATTCTACCTGTTGTTTAAATCAAGGTTTCTCAGAACACAATCCATGCTCTGTTCTCATTTCCTCTGCTTCTCCTTTCTCGCACATCACTCGGTAATCTAATCGAATAAAATAATGAAATCTCACTAAAGGCAATGGTACACAATGTCTTACCTGCATGTGTCTTAGACAATAAATAGCAGACTGTCTAATATATTGCATATGTTCAGTAAATGTCTGCTTAAATAATAAGTGAGTAAATAAATGAGTGATCACTTGGGAAATAATGAGTGACCTTATTTACTATTTCTTTGTAATGTTCTTAAACTCTAAATGTTGAATTTCTCATGTACTCCTTTGGCTGTTTAAATTCTTTCAACTTTGTCATGAAATTTAAATAGTCATATGGTGCTCGGGAAAAACTAGACACACAATTGATCCTGCTTACAATTCTTTACTCATAGCAACTGAGAATAGCACAGTCCAGTAATGTTCGACTTCATGGACAAGCCAATCAACAAAAGGAGAGGCAACCAGGCAGGGAACTCAATAGTCTCTAAAGTGAAAGAGGGAGCGGAGATGATTATAGCCAGTTGTCTTTAAACAGAAAAGGTATTTGCAGAATACCATACCACTCATTCAAAAATAAAGGACATAAACCATCATTTGGTTTGGACATGTATTGAACAGCTTTTCTCATAAAGCCTTTCCTGCTTTATGGAGCAATCTGGAAAGGACATTAAGTATTGATAAGGTATTTAGAGAGCCAAAAAGGTGAGTAAGATAAGATACTGCAGATAGGATGGAGCAGCTGAGTACAATAGTTTTCTTCTTCAAGTCAACAACAAAAAAATTTCAATCACAGAATTCAGAAATCCAGATTGATTGGAACCAGACTCAATTTTAAGAAAAACAATCTTAGTAGGCTGAGCAGCTGCTCATTGAAAATCTCCTTACAGATCAGCAGAGATAAGAGAGTACTGTCCTGGAAGTGAGGGAATATCTGTCTATGACTTCTGAGTCCATCTTCTATTAAGTAAAATACTGAAATTGTACCACATGATTCCAAAGATTCCTGACAGCTCTGAAATCATGTAACTATATGACTGCAATTAACCTCTTCCCAAAGTACAATGCTTAATAAGATTGACATGGAACTCAATTTTACTTCATGTCATTACTAAGGAAATTAATCACATGGATGTATGTTTTATTGAATAATAGAGATTAATTGGACACTATTATAAATACTTAGTTATAGACCTCCTAAGTTACAGTCATATCAATTAACTGAATATGTGAACTATTTCCCTTATATTTATAATAAAAGTACGCTAACAATAATGTATTGTATACTTGAAATTTACTAGGAGAGTAGATCTCAAAATCTCACTGCACGCAAAAGAATGGTAACTATGTGAGGTAATGCATATGTTACTTAGGTTACTTGTGGGAATCATTTCACAGTATATACATCCCATTGTACACTTTAAATATACAAATTTTTATTTGTCAACTATGCTTCAATAAAGCTGGAAAAACATAAAGAGGTTACCAATATCCTAGAAGATATTACCTCTTTTCATGAAGTTTTTTTTTTTTTCTTTTAAATAAAGCAATGTTTCAGCTGAGTGTTCAAGAGACTTATTCAGCTTCCTATTAGGTTTGGAGGGTCTCTGTCATATAGTATGCAATGCAACTGGTAGAATCCAAGCTATGGTCCCATTTCCACACCTCTGTGGCCTTAAATGCATCATTTGAACTGATATGATACTGTGTGGGCTCATGTACCCCTGAGACCAAACCACTGTAAGTCCTCAGAGAGTGGTGCTAGCTACGTGTTTGAGGACAGGAAAAGCAAAACCATATCCAGAGGATGTGAAAACTGGGTTTTTCTTTAATAGAAATTGTCCTATGTGAAGAACTCTCCCGCAGGAAACCTGTTGGTTTTTTGGAAAGTGCTGGTCTCCGTTCTGTTAAAGTTTGGATATTTAGTGATACTAGTATAGCTCCAGGGAGCTCAGCTCTTGGACCTGCACAGCCTGTCACAGCCTCCACGCCCACGCCACACACGAGTCCATTGTGCCGACACTAGGTCGTCAAGACAGACTATTTGAAGGATCATCAAAACAGCAAGAGTTCCAGAAAAACATCTATTTCTGCTTTATTGACTACGCCAAAGCCTTTGACTCTGTAGATCACAATAAACTGTGGAAAATTCTGAAAGATGTGGGAATACCAGACCACCTGACCTGCCTCCTGAGAAACCTGTATGCAGGTCAGGAAGCAACAGTTAGAACTGGACGTGGAACAACAGACTGGTTCCAAATAGGCAAAGGAGTACATCAAGGCTGTATGTTGTTACCCTGCTTATTTAACTTACATGCAGAGTACATCATGAGAAACGCTGGGCTGGAAGAAGCAAGGCTGGAATTAAGAGAAATATCAATAACCTCAGATATGCAGATGACACCACCCATATGGCAGAAAGTGAAGAAGAACTAAAGAGCTTCTTGATGAAAGTGAAAAAGGAGAGTGAAAAAGCTGGCTTAAAGCTCAACATTCAGAAAACTAAGATCATGGCATCCGGTCCCATCACTTCATGGCAAATAGATGGGGAAACAATGGAAACAGTGGCTGACTTTATTTTTCTGGGCTCCAAAATTACTGCAGGTGGTGATTGCAGTCATGAAATTAAAAGACGCTTGCTCCTTGGAAGGAAAGTTATGACCAATCTAGACAGCATATTAAAAACCCGAGACATTATTTTGTCAACAAAGGTCCATCTAGTCAAGGCTATGGTTTTTCCTGTGGTCATGTATGGATGTGAGAGTTGGACTATAAACAAAGCTGAGCACAGAAGAATTGATGCTTTTGAACTGTGGTGTTGGAGAAGACTCCTGAGAGTTCCTTGGACTGCAAGGAGATCCAACCAGTCCATCCTAAAGGAGATCAGTCTGGGGTGTTCATTGGAAGGACTGATGCTGAAGCTGAAACTCCAATCCTTTGGCCACCTGATGCGAAGAGCTGACTCATTTGAAAAGACTCTGATGCTGGGGAAGATTGAGGGTAGGAGAAGAAGGGGACGACAGAGGATGAGATGGTTGGATGGCATCACTGACTCAATGGACATGGGTTTGGCTGGACTCCGGGAGTTGGTGATGTACAGGGAGGCCTGGCATGCTGTGGTTCATGGGGTCACAAAGAGCAGGACACTACTGAGCGACTGAACTGAACTGAACTGAGCTCTGCCAGCTTATCTACTTGGTTGTTTGGACCTCCTGACCTTATGACTTGGTGGATCTCACAAACTCCAGCCCATGGTGGGCATTCAGAGCTTTAAAATCATTTGATGACTCACGGTCAGGCCCTCTAACTCTAGCAGAGTCTGAGAGCATGCCAAGGGCTATTTTTCTAATGTGTAGAATCTCTCATGCACTTGTCATGGTCTTGCTCCAGAACCTCAGTAATTCTAATTATGCTTAATAGCATTATGATTATTCTGGGGCGGGGTGCTTATAATAAGCTCTTCAAAATACATTTTCCCATCAATGATACTTGTAATATCACAGCATCTGCTGGATCATATGGGCCAAACATCAGGACTACTTTTAGTACAGCCTACATCTATCGCAAACTATTTTCTTCCTTTGAGCTCCTGAAGGTGGCAAGCTTTTGTGTCACCCAGTATACTGGTCAAAGCAGTATTCCCAAGTGTAAAACACAATATTATGCCTCAGAAACTGAAAGCAACCTCCTTCTTTTAGGATGTACATGGTGAATAAGTGCTTTTTTTACTTTTGGAGAACATTCTAGCATGCCTTAGACCTCTACTTCCTCTAAAAGTTTTACTGATGTGGCAGGCCCTTGAATATTCTTCTGGACGCCAAATGTCTTGCCAAGACCACAGCATGCCAACCATATCTTGCTCATTGGTCTGAATATATAATTTCATTGACACAATGCACCCTTTTATTATGTTAGGAAGCTTCCAGATGCTCCATATCTCTTTAGAGTATATTGTGATAGAATTCAGGGCACATAACAAACCTCCAGAGCAAAGTTTGAAATGTGTACTGTTGTCAGTTCCATGTAAATGCAACCAGCTTAATCATCTTTTCTGATAGGGGTGGACTCATTTTCTCCATGAATGGCTGTAGGCCATGTATCTAAGTCATAGTCATCTTTTATAGCTAGGATACCACATCTGGACAGAAGCAGTAATTTGAGCTACTAACTAGTTGGTTGTATCTGGAGGAATCCACTATTATTCTCCATAATCCATTTGCTTGTTTGTAGGGATTTTTGAAATTTGTAAAGATAAAAGAATAAATTCTATATCCTTGATGTGTTTAAAAGTGATATTAATTTCTGCCATTTAACCTGAGATGTGATGTTTTTAACTTTTTCATCTTAGCTGAAGTGAGATCAATTTAATGGCTTCGATGTGGCCTTCCTCAATGTCATAACTCTATCCCAAAGACTGGGAAGCTTGTACTAATACACACATCTCTTTGGGGATTATATGATTGACCACAGGGTGGGCCTAGTATTCAGTGGATCCATTCCTACAGAGAATCCCCGATGACACTTTGGTCAACTTTGTTTTGTGTTCAACAGTGCTGAAAAACTTGTAATATTTCTCTTTACCTCGTGTACAGTTAATCAAATAAATCGCCTTAGCTTCCTGTAGGCAAGGACTAGGGAGCACTCTTGAAAATATAACTACCATATGATCCAGCAATCCCACTCTTCGGCATGAATCTGGACAAACATTTAATTCCAAAAAATTGTGCACCTTTATGTTCATAGTCCGAGAAGGTAATGGCACCCCACTCCAGTACTGTTGCCCGGAAAATCCCATGGATGGAGGAGCCTGATAGGCTGCAGTCCATGGGGTCGCTAAGAGTCGGACATGACTGAGCGACTTCACTTTCACTTTCCATTTTCATGCACTGGAGAAGGAAATGGCAACCCACTCCAGTGTTCTTGCCTGGAGAATCCCATGGACAGAGAGGCCTGGTAGGCTGCAGTCCATAGGGCTGCACAGAGTTGGACACGACTGAAGCGACTTAGCAGCAGCATGTTCATAGTAGCACTATCCACAATAACCAAGACATGGAAACAACCTAAATGTTCATTAACAGATGAATGGAAAGAGAAGATCCAGTATATGAGATACTACTCAGCCAGGGGAAAAAAAAAAAAATAATGCCATTTGCAGCAACATGTATGCAACTAGAGGTTATCATACTGGTAAAGTAAAAAGAAAGAGAGAGACAAATACTGTATGATATGACTTAAATGTGGAATTTAAAATATGACACGAATGACTCTGTCTCTGAAATAGAAACAGAATTACAGAGAAAACAGAAACTGGATTAAATACAGAACCGACTGGTGGTTGCCAAGCAGGGCGGTTTGGGAGAAGGATGGAGTGAGAAATTGGGGTTAGCATATGTACGCTTTTATATATAGAACAGGTAAATAACAAGGTCCTATTGTAGAGCACAAAAAGCTATGTCTAATAGCCTATGAAAAATCATAATGGAAAATAATATTAAAAATAATGTATGTGTATGTATAACTGATTCACTTTGCTCTACAGCAGTAATTAACACAAAATTGTAAATAAACTACATTTAATAAAAAATAAACGGAAACTTTTTTTTTTAAAGAAAACAGTTCTCTGGATTTAACACTTAGCTTTGAAATGCCAATTAATTGATCTCAACTATTATCATTTTTTGTTAGCAATACCCATCTGATTCCACTGTTCTTGCAATCACCAGTTCACTCATACCCTTGATAAACTGCACCCATGAATTTCTTTTCACTGCTCTACCACCTTATTCTACCGATGATAAAGCTTGCAACAGTTGCATCACTATTTTGTGCCAAAGGTGATATGTGCTTTACTTACCACATGTAATGTAGTCCTCCTTTCTGGCTGGGTAATGGATGTTCCAGTAGCTGTTTTCTCATACTTCTTCCAGTTCCAACCATGAAAATTATGTTGCCTGGAAAATAGAATCAGAAACTAATACAATTATGTAAAGTTTAAAAATAAAATAAAATTTAAAAAAAATAATAAAAAAAATAAAAATCAAAGAGCTCCGAAAAAAAAAAAAAAAGAGTGGAAGAATGTCTTAGTCAGCTCAGCCTGCCACAACAAACTATCAGGCTGGGTAGTTTTGCAAAGGAAGTGTACTTTCTCATGGTTTTGGAAGCTGAGAAGTCCAAGAGGCATATTCTGGCAGTTTCCGTTTCTGGTGAGATTTCTTCCTGGTTGCAGAAGGCTGCCTTCCTTCTGTATCCTCACCTGAGGAAGCAAGACTGAGTTCTGGTCTCTTTTCTTCTTTTAAAAGATCATTAGTTCTACCAGAGCAGAGATTTCCCCTTATGAGATTTCCCCTCACTTAAAAGTCCTATCTTCAGTACAGCCATATATATGGGGGATAGTTAAGACTTCAACATAAATTGGAGGGTGGTGCTATAATTCAGCTCATATCAGAGGTTTCTCTACCCTTACATTGATCAGTCAATCAATATAGGTCACTAGAAATGTGTCCTGGCATTGGACAAGTCTGTTCTCTCCAAGGAAAGCTGACAACTGAGGACTACCTGCCACTGCCACTGGGCCACACCCACCCTATGCCCAGTGGGCAAGTGCCCTCAGCTGAGTAGACTCACCTCACACAAGCCCATGCTTTCTTCCAGATGCAGCCTGCATGCAATGACCAGCTGAGAGGGCTATGAAAGAGCCAGTCACCTTGCCCCGGTGCACCACAATTCAGCAAGGCTCACCCAGCTCCGGAAACCCTTTAGGATTTTCCGACTCCTTGTTGATACTGCTTCAGATTATTTCTCTTTCTGCCAAATAAGGGAAGTACTCTTTCTCTCCTTGTTCATTCTCCCCTGCAGAGGGTGATCCCAAGAATACTCTCCTGGTGAAGTCTCTGCACACAGATTTCCATTTCAGGGTTTTCTCCCCAGTAAACACAAACTGTGCCTTGGAAATCAATAAATATATTTTTTTAATTGAAGGAAAGTAAAAAAAAAATACTATTTTGAGGGATATTTTTTGGTACTTTGATATTATAAACTATATATATTAACATATTAAAAATAATATTAAAGTCAAAAAAATGGACGGATTCCAAAGCCAGGAAGTTTTCTTGGCTGCAGTAGCCCTTCATAGATCAGAAAATAGCCTAAAACCTTGCAGTAATGTAGCCATAAGCATATATCTACAAATGTATGATAAGCAGGTAACTAAAATGGCATAACACGTAATTACAGTCACTAATATGTATTGTGCAACAGTATTATTTATGTAATATTTTTTTTGAACCAGAACTTCACACTTGGAAATGCAAAGTAAATTACAGTTCATTGTATCACAAGCTTAAAAGTTGAAATTCATAGTCAAATAATGAAGTACCCTCTTTACTCATAGACCTATATTATGCTGAAAATAATCTATATTTTATTAGAAAAAATAATTGAAGAAGCTCTTCAAGAATTGTTTACCCTAATACAAGTGTATTATATTTCTTAATATGACTTATATTTAATTTCAGCTATTTCTGTCACCTGTAGCTCTCAAAATATAAATAGTCATAGCAAAGTTATTTTGCATCATCATATATGCCTCTCTGAATCTGATGAACATAATATTGATGTTGAAAATTAACTGGGCAAAGTTATCAATTATCTTGTTGTTTAGTCACTAAGTTGTGTTCAACACTTTTGTAACCCCCCCAGGCTGTAGCCTGCCAGTCTGTAGCCCGCCAGGCTCCTCTGTTCATGGGATTCTCCAGGCAAGAATACTGGAGTGGATTGCCATTTCCTTCTCCAGGGCATCTTCCCAAACCCAGGGATTGAATCTGCCTCTCCTGCATTGGCAGGAGGATCCTTTACCACTGAGCCACCTGGGAAGCCCCTATCAATTATTTTGTGGCTCCTGAATTCCAAAAGGTCATTGTATGCTATAAAAATATTTTTTAGTTTTTCAAAATCTTCCAGAAAATATACAGAAATAATATAAATACTACTAAGAGCACCTGAACTCAGCATCATTTGTATAAGATATATTCTGGTTTAATTCAGTCATATATTTCAGCAAGTAATATTGTTCAGTGCTTACAAACTCAGGCTCTGATGTCAGAAACGAGATGCTGAATTTTGGCTCACCACTTACTGGGAACTTTCAACAACTTAATCTCTCTAAGCCTCAGTTTCCTTATCTCTAAATCATGATTTATAGCCTATACCAAAGTTTCAGTTTAGAATGAAATGAGATAATGGATGTAATAGGATCAGTAATGTGCCTATCATATAGCAAGCAGTCAAGAAAGGTGAGCTGTTGTTATTATATTTTTCACTTACCTTATGTAAAATAGGTAATGCATAAGAAAAGAGCTTTGTAAATTAGAAAGCATTATGTATAATTAAGGATTTGTTAAGCTGCTACCATCCAAGTTTCATGATTAATAATGAAAGCCAGTCTCTGTCATTGTTCCAAACACTAATATAATTATGTATTAATAACTTTTATAACAGCCTTAAATTATGTTTCATCTTCTCCTTCCTATGTATGAGAGATTTGAAAATCAAAGGAATAAATCATTTGCTGAATTCAAACATCTGGCATATAATGGAACTGAATGTCAAATTTATAATGTTCTGAATTCAAAATTTGCAGTTCTTTCCTTATACTAATAGCTGTCTAAAATAAAATAATGATAATAATGGCAACTAATTGCATTTGTTATCCTCTAAAATATTTTTCAGTGTCAACATTTAAAGACACTTTAATTGGTGAATTTCTCATGCCTCATAGTCGCAATCTCAGAAATTTTCCACAAAGGGCAGTTAGAGCTCACTGGCTTTGTGAAATTTTATGCAGTCTAATTTGTAATGTTCATGTTCTTAATTTCAAAATTGCTGGAAATTTTATGGCTCATAATTAGATACTAAACTGTCCACTGGCAAAATACCAAAAGTGATGAAACTTGTATATTCCTGTGTCTCTATTTTCATCATAAACACTTGACAGAGTTTGTTGATAAAATAACAAAGAAGAATATTTTAAAATAGTTATAAGAAAAAAAGCTCTTTCTTAGTGTTAATTTCCACTTTGTTTTCAAGAGAAAGTCAATCGTGAAAGAAGAGATCAATAAATCAAATCTATCTGTTTTTTAAAAAGGATGGCAGAGATAAGAAAGGAAGAACAAACTTTGCGTGCATTGTCTAGAAGTCAAGCTTACTAACAGTCACTGAAAGAGTCATGTATTCATGTATTAACATTTCATAGAAAAAATTTATATCAACCTACAATCTACCTCACAGCAACTCAGAGACCTGGGTGGTGATGACATTTTTTTTTTAGAGAACATAAAATAGGGTAATAATAATAATAATTTTCTAAGGCACAAAATTAAGTAACAGGTTAAGAGAACAAGTTCTCTCTCTTTCTCTGTCTTCTGTCTCTGTCTCTCTGTTTATGGACCATATTCTGGAAAAAAAAAAAAAAAACCTTTATTCTGAAAATAAGAACTATTTCTCTACATACAATGACATGGAGGAAGGTCTAATCTAGACTTTTATATATTTGTATATAAATGCATGATCTACTTATTTGAAATAGTCCTTGAAAATTCTGAAACTAACTTCACTTAGAGTCTTTAAATCTGCCTAAAAATTACATTTCATCTGCTCTTCAACTTCAGATGTAGTGTAGTAAGATATGACACTAGAGGAAAAATTCACTAATGATTAACAAAAATTGTCTGTATGGTTTGTATGTTGTTACGAATTACTGTGAATTACTCTTCACTAGATGCCAGGGAACTGGTGAAAGTTTTACCAGGAGTAGCAGTCATGTTTCTATCACTTGATTTTCATTTGAAAACACTTAATCTTTTGTTGTTCTATTTCTGGGCTATACTACATGTCCTATACTTTCATATAATGTTTGAACCAAAGCTGGCCTTTCATTTCTTGCTATAAACATTAATTTCTTTTTTTTTTTGCAGGGGGGATGACCCAGAGGGATGGTATGGGGAGGGAGGTGGGAGGGGGGGGTTCAGGATTAGGAACACGTGTACACCCGTGGTGGATTCATGTTGATGTATGGCAAAACCAATACAATATTGCAAAGTAAAAAAAAAAAAAACAAAAAACAAAAAAACACATTAATTTCTTAATTAACCAAGTTTTGTGGTCTCTGAAATCATTAGTCCATGTCTAAAAAATAAATTTTAGGTATCCCCTTTAGTCCAGTGATTAAACTGCCAAGTCCTACTTTGTCCAGCTGTCTCCACTGAAACCTGCATCTTTTGGGTTCAGCTCCACTCAGTCTTGAATCATCCATGACTAAGGCAAGTGGTATGTGAGCAGTGAATACCACACAGGTTGGATCCCAAATTAATGCTGTTGCCATATGCCTGGATATGTGCCCACCTTGCTTTTCCTCTACTGTGCATTGCCCTTTTGGCAACATTGATTGAACTTCTGTCTACGTGCATAATCATTGTTTTCTTTGGATGCATTTTCTCTTTGTTATGGCTGGCACCCTTTTGCTGGCTTATGTTTGCTCCTATAATCTAGAAAGACATATACCTATCTTTTAGTATCCCAGTTACTCATTTGCACTTTTGCTGTCAAGAGGCTCTTCATCTAGAAACACCATGAAATTAATCTGTGAACTCAAATATTTGTTGTGCTCTATTTCTGCAACCCCACACTTTTCATCATAAATCTCATAGAATAAAGCATTTATTTTTCAAGGTCAGGTTAGATCATGATTACTCAACTTTTTGGGCAAACGTTTTAGATTTCTGATTCTCATTTTGGTATGAATTCCAAATGCATGTTGAAGTCCACATTCAAAATTTCTTTGTCTTTCAACTCCCCACCTAAGGCTGCAACTTTGGTCATTTGAACTAAAAGAAAAGAAAAAAAAAAGTTTGAAAACCTTTCAAGTCACTCTAGTACCATCTCAGATCTAGTAGTGGAGCATAATAATCTACTCTGCCCTTTTTTCCCTGTACTCTCCAAGACCCACCCCAGTTTTCCAATTCATATTACTCTGATAATGAAAAGATAGATAGTGACAGATAGACAGACATATTAAGCAAAAATTGTTTTGTGTTCAATAAGCCAGTTTAGAAAACATTAATATACAAATGAAGGTTTTCTTTCTCTGCCCTTTATAATTCTCTTCCAAGAAATCACCTCTTCAAAACATAAACCCAACAGATGTTATTTATCATTTCATTTTGCCTTTGAATTACAGACTCTTCTCTTTGGGGAGGAAATAACTGTTAGAATTTTGACATTCACCTGGAGAGATTTAAACTAAATCATTAAGAATACATCAAAAATCCTGTTTCAATTCAGTTTAGTTCAGTTGCTCAGTCATGTCCAACTCTTTGCAACCCCATGGACTGCAGTATGCCAGGCTTCCCTGTCTTTCACCAAATCTCGGAGCTTACTCAAACTCATGTCCATTGAGTTGGTGATGCCATCCAACCATCTCATCCTTTGTCATCCCTTTCTCCTTCTGACTCCAGTCTTTCCCAGTCTTTTGACGCTGATTTCCCTAGCATCAGCGTCTTTTCCAATGAGTCAGTTGTTCGCATCAGGTGGCCAAAGTATTGGAGTTTCAGCTTCAGCATCAGTCCTTCCAATGAGTATTCAGGACTGATTTCCTTTTGGATGGACTGGTTGGATCTTCTTGCTGTCCAAGGGACTCTCAAGAGTCTGCTCCAACACCATAGTCATCCAGTCCATCATTAAGAATATAACAAAAATCTTTTTTACAGGGAACTTAAGATATATTGAAGTACACAGACAGTGAATAGTGAAAGAATGACTTTTCACTAATCCCAAGTATACTTCAAGTTTTTATGAACTTTATTTCATGTATTGAAATAATTGATATAAGTTGATGTATAAAACTTGTCCTTACTACTCAAGGGTCCAGGATGGACATAAAAATACCCCGCAAAAGAAAGATTTCCCAGATTGATGTCCCAGTAAATGGCACTCTGTAGAGTGAGGTCTTTATTTAAAGAAGACAGAGAAACAGGAAAATTTAAAAAGAATGACAGCTGAGTCCCTAGAGATAAGTGAGAGTCAAACCGTGGAAAATAAGAACACTTTCTAAAAATCCAAGCTGCTGCTGCTGCTGCTGCTGCTAAGTCGCTTCAGTCATATCCGACTCTGTGTGACCCCATAGACGGCAGCCCACCAGGCTCCCCTGTCCCTGGGATTCTTCAGGCAAGAACACTGGAGTGGGTTGCCATTTCCTTCTCCAATGCATGAAAGTGAAAAGTGAAAATGAAGTCGTTCAGTCGTATCCGACTCTTAGCGACCCCATGGACTGCAGCCTACCAAGCTACAAGTACATAAACAATGAGAGGCAATAAAAACATACTGAAGAAAGGAAAGATTGGAACAGCCTGCAAAATGCATGTGAAAGGTAAAGTCAGAAGAAAAAGCTCCAAGAAAATTACCCCCATAAGTGTCAGAGTATCTCAGTGTTGCTTTAACTGAGTTCATTATTTCCTAAGCAGTTTCAGGTTCAAACTACAGGTCAAAATTGTGTTTCTATTTTCTGCACACACCTTTTTCTTTCATTTTTCAGGAAAGTTAATAAATGTCATCCTATTCATTCCTGGAATACTAGGGGTAATCTCTTACGGTTTAGAATCAGTGTATTTGTCTTGTGTTGAAAGTTTAGGAGACTCTCAGGATTTGAATTGAAAGGTATATAATCAAATCTGACTCCTATACTCTAAATGTATATCTTGCAATTTGTAGATGAATAATGGAAAGAAAATAAAAAAGAAAACACCTCCAGCCTTGGGTACATGATTCTGGTCGACTTTTTGTTATCCAGATTCCACTTGACCATCAGAGTGACCACTTGACCACCAGAGGGTGCTCATCATTCTTCACAATGGTTATATCAGATATACGCTTGCTTCTTAAGATATCTCTCCACGTGAGATTGATGGGATGACACAGCACGTGGTGTGCACATGACAATCATTCAGAGATATGGGAGTGTATCAGATGTCTCCCCTTGAGTCGACAACACACTCAGATATCCCAGTCTTTTCCATATTGTGCCTATGTTTGGACTTCTCAGTCATGTCACCATCCTAACCATATTCTAGTAGTTTTTCAGTGTCTCTGCTTTTGTAGTGTTTCCCCACTTATTCATATCTAAGATTTAATCACCAAGACATATTGAAGACATCTTTTTTTTGTATGTTTGTTTTGATAGTGTAAGGAAATGTAGAAACATTTGTTCTTGGGAGATAATGTCAGAAGTAGATCTGTATGGTTTTCTACAAATGGACTCTTCTTTCAAATCTAACTCATTTATTACATGGAGCATCAGGAGGTACAAAAATAAAATTCTAATAGTTGTTGAAAAAGTAATGCCATTTCAAAGTTGAGATAATTTGATTTAGCTCTAGCATGAAATATGAGAAGGGATTACTGTTGATTTGAGTGAATCAGGCCACAAAACTGTACTTAATTTGCTTTATACCTGTTAGGACTGTATACATATTTTACTAAGATGTAATAACAGAGTCTATGCCCTAAAAGGGCAGTGAAATGAAGGACATGTGAGTTGCAAAGTCAGGTAAGATTGAATTTGAATATCTGGAGCAGCACTGCTTGGCTATGTGAAATCAGCCAGGTTAATTAACCTTTCTAAATTTTACATACGGAAAACGGAAAAATTGTTCTAGTCCAGTAGCATTGAAATGTGTAAATAGAGTAAATACTTAAATATGTCACACACAGAAAATGGCACTTTGTAGGGTGTTACTGTATCTGATACAATTACTGCAGTTATGAGTTTATTTGTTTACATGTATTTGATATGTCTTTGACCATTTAATATATGTGAGTGTATACAGACAGACAGCTTTACATGGTGCCAAAATACATATATAGATGTAATAAGAATCTAAAAATAAAAATTTTGTATATAACTTCCAAAAGGTGGTTAATTATAAACATTTGCTTTATAAATGAATTTGAAATATATCAATTAATTACTAATTTCAATTTAAAATTAACTTGAAATCAGCAGCCATAACCATTAGGTAACTGAGTTATCCAAGTAATGCAAATATTGTTATAAGGTATTTTGATGGCATTCAGTGAAAGGATGCAATGTACTCAGCATGGTAAATGAAGAAGTCAGAAAAAACATAGTGCATTGTAATACCTTGGAAGGCTTAGAAGTAAATTTGCTTGATCAAAGAAGGATTTCCTGCTTTTAAGTGCTGATCACAATTTTAAATGGTTTTACATGAGGGGAGAAACTACTTCATCAACCAGATTAGGTGAATTGAGCCTACAGATTAATGGAGTGACAAATGTTTCAGTCAGAGTTATTTCATATAAATTATATTCCAAATTCAGGCACTTAATTCAGCATAATCTATGACAAGTAACTCAACTGTGATGATCCTGAATTTCCCCAGCTATTTTGTGGAGAAGATGGACTTACTGGCGAAACACATGACTTAAAATTATTTAAAGAATACACTAGTACTGCAACAGTTCTGAATAAAGTTTCTTATTTTTCTGTGATCATAAACCCCACATACATGTATTCCTTGCCACTTCTATTTTGCTTTAAGTTCAGTTCAGTTGCTCAGTTGTGCCTGACTCTTTGTAACACCATGGATTGTAGCACTCCAGGCTTCCCTGCCCATCACCAAAACCCAGAGTATGCTCAAACTCATGTCCATTGAGTCGGTGATGCCATCCAATCATCTCATCCTCTGTCGTCCCCTTCTCCTTCTGACTCCAGTCTTTCCCAGAAGCAGGGTCTTTTCCAGTGAGTCAGTTCTTCACATCAGGTGGCCAAAGTATTGGAGCTTCAACTTCAGCATCAGTCTTCCAATGAATATTCAGGACTGATTTCCTTTAGGATTGACTGGTTTGATCTCCTTGCAGTCCAAGGGACTCTCAAGAATCTTCTCTAACACCACAGTTCAAATGCATCAATTCTTTCATGCTCAGCTTTCTTTATAGTCCAGTTCTCACATTCATACATGACTACTGGTAAAACCATAGCTTTGACTAGATGGACCTTTGTTGGCAAAGCAATGTCTCTGCTTTTTAGTATGCTGTCTAGGTTACTCACAGCTTTTCTTCCAAGGAGCAAGCGTCTTTTAATTTCACAGCTTCAGTCATTATCTGCAGTGATTTTGGATCCCAAGAAAAAAATGTCTGTCACTGTTTTCATCATTTCCTCATCTATTTGCCATGAAGTGATGGGACCAGAGGCCATAATCTTTGTTTTTAGAATGCTGAGTTTTAAGCTAGCTTTTTCACTCTCCTCTTTCACCTTCAAGAGGCTTTTTAGTTCCTCTTCAGTTTCTGCCATTAGGGTGGTATCATCTGTGTATCTGAGATTATTGATATTCCTCACAGCGATCTTGATTCTAACTTGGGCTTCATCCAGCCTAGCATTTTGAATGATGTACTCTTTATATAAGTTAAATAAGCAGGGTGACAATATACAGCCTTGTCATACTACTTTCCCAATTTGTAACCAGTCTGTTGTTCCATGTCTGCTTCTAACTGTTGCTTCTTGACTTGCATACAGATCGAGTACTGAGTTGTGGGCTGGTTTTGCTTTAACCAGCCCAAACTCAACTCAAATGTGTCTTTCAAACGGACACCTACTAACAGATTAAGTACTGAAAATTACTGTCTTGAAGTCATCATACACATGTTCATGGTTAGTTACATCACTCTTGAGAAAAATAATTTCTGAATTAGGATGGGATCTTAGTGACGTGCACTGGTGAGCAGAAGGTTGGTGGAGAGGTAAGAACATGCTTAGTTCTTTATGTTTTTATCCATGTCCAGATAAATAGGCCAATTTCCTTGGTTAAACACCTGCTATAAACAGAAAAATTTGGCCAAAACAGTATGGATGAGGCTGGACAGTTTGCCCATTGCTAGGCTAGATTTATATCCAGATTTATTTAACTAAGAATCTTGAAAGCCAGCTTTAATTGTGTGGCAACTGAGAATAGAAACATATTTAGCTTGTCCCAGTTTTGCTTCCCAAGGTGCCTTAGACTCTGTAATGAAAACACACAGCTGGTATTAATACAGTCTGTGCAAGGATGACCTTGCTGATTCTAACACGCTTAATTTTTGCTGTGCCACAGTCCTGTTATGCTTGTTTGTGTCATCATTAAGGATTTTTAAAAGCTAACTATGCACTTATTTTTTTCTATTTAAGGAAATATCTACAAAGAGCCAAGTTCGACATCAGTAAAACTATATGCTTAGACCAGGTAAAAAGCAATCACTAATCTGATATACCTGAATCTAACTGGTTATTGATTGTTTCTTGTCTTACTGGCTTCTGCCTCCCTGTTCCTAATACACTGACAAAAGAGCCTGGGAACATCTGACAAAGCCAGTCAAAAAGGCAATCTTAAACTGGAACTCTATGCTGATTTCAGTAGGCACAGCTGAAAGAAAAGTCACACAATTAAATAAAAACACTGGAACAATGATATACCGAGTCAAAACAGAAAGTCTGAGTGACAATATTCATATCATAAAAAAGGGTAGCATGAACTGGTTGATTACTACCATGCTGACAATGTATCTAATACACAATTGATATTTGAGCAATATTTATAAATTGTCATTTTCTCAAAATCTAGGATAAGTTAAGGAGAGACATCATAAAACCACAAGCTAAGAGAAAATAAAGGATGTAAATTTGGTCAGGAAATCAGATGCCAGATTCTAGTAACATATATAGAGATTTTAGAGAAAAACTTTGTGTTCCAAGAATTTTACACCCTGCCAAGTTGTCATTCATTTTGTGAAGGCAACAGAAAGACATTCTTTGCTCTGTATGGGCTTAATTTTCCTAATGCTGCTTCTAGTGCGATAGACTAAACACATGCTGGATCTGTCCGTTTCTTACCAAAACCAAGAAAATGACAGAAACATTGTTCTAAATATAAGCTAATGAATGCTTGCTGCTGCTGCTGCTAAGTCGGTTCAGTCGTGTCCGACTCTGTGCGACCCCATAGATGGCAGCCCACCAGGCTTCCCCGTCCCTGGGATTCTCCAGGCAAGAACACTGGAGTGGGTAGCAGCTATCAAATCCATGAAAGAGAATTTATACACATCAGATCATGAGCTTAGACTACAACTTTCTTGGTTTTCCTTAACTGTCTTTGTCTTCCTGAATAGCCCCATCCTCTCTGGGGGAGTTAAGAATTTGGATTAGCAAGCCACTTGCCTAAGTTTGCATCCAAGTTCTGCTGTTTCCTAATGGTGTGAGTTGGAAATTTCCCTGTGCCTGTTCCCTCATCTGTAGAACAAGAGTAATTATAGCCCCTACCTCCTGTGCTAACTATTGGGATAGGTGTGTGCTCAGTTGTGTCCACCTCTGTGGACTCTTGGACTGCAGCCTGCCAGGCTCCTCTGTCCATGGAATTCTCCAGGCAAGAATACTGGCATGGGTTGCTATGACCTCCTCCAGGGGATCTTTCCAACCCAGGGATTGAACTTGCATCTTTTGCATCTCCTGCATTGGCAGACAGATTCTTTACCACTGCACCACTATAGTATAGGCAAAATACTTAGTCATTCCTGGTTTATAAAAAGTGCTATGTAAGTATTGCTGCTGCTGCTGCTAAGTCGCTTCAGTCGTGTCCGACTCTGTGCCACCCCATAGACGGCAGCCCACCAGGCTCCTCCGTCCATGGGATTTTCCAGGCAAGAATACTGGAGTGGGGTGCCATTGCCTTCTCCCATGTATTAGCTACTATTTATTTTTACATTGGAGGCTAAATAGTCTTAAATTTTCCAGTAAAATATAAAGAAGCCTTTCTGTTTTAAATTATTGTCATTGGGGGCAATTGTATAGTCACTTCAAAGATAGTGTTTTCTATTCAAATTATTCTATCACCTTAGAGTTTAGTGTCAAAAAATGAATTTTTTCAGGCACACAAATATGCTTTCATTTTTAGAAGACTCTTAATCATTGAATATATATGTATGTATATGTCTATTATACATATATCGAATATATATATATAAATATATATTCCAAATAATCTATTCATCTTCCTGTTAGTTTTGATAGTTTGAGTCTCTCAAATAATTGGTTCATTTCATCTATATTATAACATTTATGGGCATAGTTTTATTCAAGCTATTCCTTTATTAACTTTTATTACCCGTTTTGGCTCATTTATTATCTTAATAACCCACGGGATCAGTACTAGTGTTCAGCCTTTCATTTCTGATAGTGGTCATTTGTGTCTTCTTTTTTCTTGGTTATCCTAGCTGAAGATTTATCACTTTCACTGGTCTTTGCAACAAAATCAGATTTTATTTCCATTTCTTCTTTTAATTAGGCTCTCGTTAAAACATTTAGATATGATAAAAATATATTTTATTTCTAAATTTGTATATATTATTCTTAATCCATTTTGTTATTTTCAATACTTTCTTACATTCTTATTTTATCTTCAACTTTTATTTCTTTAAATATTTGAGGCATCACCAACTCAATGGACTTGAGTTTGAGTAAACTCCAGGAGTTGGTGATGGACAGGTGGGCCTGGCATGCTGCAGTCCATGGGGTCACAAAGAGTCTGACACGACTGAGCGACTGAACTGAACTGAGTTATTATAAAATCTAATGTCCTTTGCTTATCTAAATCTATTAGTCATTTGTCTTTTTCACTTTGGATTTGTTCTTATTTCTCTAAAAATACCTTGCCTGTTTAAATATGCTATTCAACATAAGTTTAAATATGGTTTTCTTTTTCTTTTTATCTTTGTATGTCAAAAACAGGGAGTATAAATTGACTATAACTGGTAAATAAAGGTCACAACTCAGATATTTTACTCTTTTCTAGTGTCCTTGAATTAATCTGGGATTAATTTATAGCTGTCTAAAAGCTTAGTTTCCAGGTTATTTTGCTGATAATAGGCCTTTGTTTTCAGTCCAACCCCTTGATTTCATATATGCTTACTCCTCACTCAGTTCATAATTATTTTTGTCCCTGGAGAGTCTCCTTATATCTTGAAAATTTTAAAAATGTGTTAAAAAATACTTGTGTAGGGTGCCTCAAAAAATCTTCTCTTCTACACTTTCATAAGCAAAATTGCTTTTTAAAAATGTAAATTTCAGAAAATAAAGTTAAAAATTATTTTAGTAGAATGAGAAACTAAACAAATAGTACACAATAGAATAGATATAAAAATTACAAAGATGACGTGTTTACTAGATTCATGTCATATATATTCTGTTATCTATACACAGCAATGGAGAAGGCAATGGCACCCCACTCCAGTACTCTTGCCTGGAGGGTCCCATGGATGGAGGAGCCTGGTGGGCTGTAGTCCATGGGGTCACTGAGGGTCGGACACGACTGAGCGACTTCACTTTCACTTTTCACTTTCATGCATTGGAGAAGGAAATGGCAACCCACTCCAGTGTTCTTGCCTGGAGAATCCCAGGGATGGGGGAGCCTGGTGGGCTGCCGTCTATGGGGTCGCACAGAGTCGAACACCACTGAAGCGACTCAGCAGCAGCAGCAGCATACACAGCAAATTGTTAAGATAGTGATGATAGATTTTATTATAATTGCAAGTCACACTCTGGGTATTATAAAAAGTGGAATTATTTTAGGTAAACATGAATATTATTTTATTGCTAGTATAACTCAAAGTGGGACTTGAGCTCTAACTTTTCCTTTATTGCTATTGTTCTTACAGTATCCTTTTTCTCCCCATATTTGAGGACAAGCTCAATAAGACCGTTCAAATTAGAAGCCAAAAGTTTAACGGGTTCTACTATGTACCAGAAACTATTCTCAATTTCAGGAGCACTAAACTAATAAGATGTGAGTCCTATCTTACAGAAATAAAATATGTTGGCCCTCGGGTGGATGTTGAATGTGTGGCATTGGTATTGCTGATGGTAATAACGGCAGTGGCAAATATGCAATGCACATTAACAGAGTAAACTTTACAAGACACAGAAAGAACACTATGAGCATTCGAAAGAGTAAAATACTATATACATATATCTAAATAGGAATAGATATGATAGTGGGGTGCAGGGTATGACTTAGAGCTGTCCCTTGAAAGATAATTAGTACATACAGCTATACTAGAAGTAGGTTTCAGAAAGAGGCTAAGACATTCACAAGAATTTTATGTATAAGCACTGGCAATGTATGGATAAGAGTGAAAACTTCAAAAATTAATAATGCACTGTGTACTGGTACTATTATGTATTATTAAGGAATAAATGCAGATTATTTTAAAATATTAATAAATAACATGAAACATACATACAGTCATAGAAACTGTGCATGTATCAAAGTAGAGACAGTAACTTGCATTTAGTAGGTACCAAGTAATTATTGATTAAAATAATTAATATGTATTAATAAATAATAAATGAATAAATGAATAAATAAATATATTCTAAAAGACTATGTGTCCCTATTATCTTGAGCCTTAAAAACTTTTAATGCAGGACCTGGTGTTTATTCATTTTGTATCCCTAGCAACTAATATTATCCCTAACCACAAGGGTCTGTCAATAAATATTTGTTGAAAGTTGTTAAGTGGATTAAGCCTGCCTTGGTGTTAGACTAAGTATAGAAGCAACTGTTTAGCTAATGAAACATAAAATATTCCCTAATTAGGTCTTATGCAAATAAACCTATAAATTATTTGTAAATATTGCTGAAGAATATACTCCCACTCTGTGCCAGAATTTTACTGCCTTTTAAAAGAACACAATATTTTTTGCATAAGACATTTTAAAATATTTAATCTTGATGAGTTGACAAAAGACATTTCCACGGTGAGCTCCTGAGAAAGTGGGTAGATAACAGCTCTCTGTAGGAGAGTGTGGAAACTCCCTGTGTCTTCCTATTCCTCTAATCTTATTACATTTAAAATTTTTCTTGTCTCTATGGTTTTATATATGTGAATTGACTTCACAATGCTTGGTTATAACTGCTCAGCCTTGCTATAATTACTTTATTAGTTTAGCTGTACCACTGGGAAGATCATTTCCCATTGTGGTTATACAAATTTGTTTTACAAGCCTATATAACTAGAGTTTAAATCATGCTGCTGTGGGTAAAAATAATAATAAATATTTTGTCATGGATTCCTTCAGGGATCAGCTGAAATGATGAGTCAGTGTGCCCAAGGAAATAAGAGAAAGTTTGTTCTTCAAAAATTTGTTTTATATGAAATCCTTAAATGTGTCAAAGGTTTACCTGTTTATATGAGATAAAAACAGACAGAGCAGCATGGCCAAAATCTTTCAAGTGATTGATGCATTAACAGTATGTAAAAATAATGTGTTTGAGAGCTCTAGATGGAGGAAGTAATAGTATCTAATGAATAAAATTTGGAAAATTTATGGTACTTTTATTCAACAGCAACAAATATTTTTGGTTAGAAGTACAATGCATTAAAAAATTGAATGCCAGAATTTGTATGAGATGTATACTCATGGGAGAGAAGAGATTGTTTTGTACTGAAGACCCACACAAAGAGCAAAACTTGAATTAAAGCTCTGGACTTTCCCAACTCATGTGCCTGTGACTTCAGAAATTTTTAATTAAATAGATGACTTCATTAAAGACAGGCAAAAGTCAGAAAGAAATTAGAATTATGAAATACTGGGGGTGGGGGAGACAGTAGGCAGAGGGGAGGTGACTGGTGGTAGTGATGATGTGAATCAAAAAGCTAATGAAGAAAAAAACATTCCAGGAGGAAATTTATTAATAACAAAGAAAAAATTCATACACATAATCTTTCACAGTTACAAGGAAATAAAAGATAATTAGACCAATAAATTGGAAGAACAAGAGTTATGTTTTAAAAGAAGAAATTTAAGGTAACTAAATAAATAGTAAGTTTGAGAAGATAACAACAAAAATATTATGAAAGTCACGTGAGCAATCTGCAGCCAATACAATGCACACAATTAGAAATGTACTCTCATGAGTATAATACCAAGTTAAAGTGAAAAAAAAAATAAAACCACAAACATGCAAGATCAAACACCCATTTTCTATTACGGCATAACTAATTACCACAAACACTGCTGCTGCTAAGTCGCTTCAGTCGTGTCCAACTCTGTGTGACCCCGTAGACGGCAGCCCACCAGGCTCCTGCATCCCTGGGATTCTCCAGGCAAGAACATTGGAGTGGGTTGCCATTTCCTCCTCCAATGCATGAAAGTGAAAAGTGAAAGTGAAGTCACTCAGTCGTGTCCGACTCTTAGCGATCCCATGGACTGCAGTCTACCAGGCTCCTCCGTCCATGGGATTTTCCAGGCAAGAGTACTGGAGTGGGGTGCCATTGCCTTCTCTAAATTACCACAAACACAGTGGCTTAAAAGACTACAAAAGAAGTTTCTATGTCTGCGGGTCAGTAGTCCAGGCGGTATTAACTGAGTGTTCTGCTCAGGATCTTGCCAGACTGCAGTCAAGGTTTAGGCAGGGCTGTGGTTCTCATATAGTTGTTGGCAGAATTTAATTCCTTGCATTGTAACACAGAGATCCTACTTTCTTGCTGGCTATTGACCAGAAGTACTCTCAACTCTGAATGGCCGCCCTTTCACAACTTGACTCTTCATTCAAAGCGAGCAAGAGAATTACTCTTTACCCCTTATGAAGGAGTCTAACATAACTTAATGTAATTGTGGAAGTGACTCCATCATATTCATAGAACCTGCCTACCCTTGAGGAGAGGATTATGAAGGGCATGTATACCAAGGGGTGGGAATCTTGGAGATGATTTTAGAATTCTGCTCACCACAAATTGCAAAATGAAAGTGATGACAAATCATGACAGGAAACATATGCTATAAACTTGATGTTTCTGAAGAAAACAGTAGAACAAAAGAGATGCCAAAGAATTTTGGATTTTTCCCTACCCTCAAAAACTACAGAAAGCAACAAGAATGAGACACAAGAGATAGCTGAAGCCTCAATCTCTAATTTATGAGAACACTGACAAGGCAATCATAATTAATTTAGTTAGTCAAAGGACAATCAATCTCAAATGTCTGCACATACTAGCAAGAAAAAAGCTTGTAAGTCCTGAAGAATCAACAAGAGTTAGGAATGAGGCGTGAGCACTTCTGCAGTTGATGGTGGTTGGAATGAAAGTCCACTAAGGAGCAGAAAGTTGTTCCACTTCTCAGCCACATCCCCCAAAGTCAAGTGCACACTCTTTGCAGAACCATATATAGGATTAGGTATTTATTTTATGGTGGAATTTAATAATGGAAGTGCCAGACTTGGGGACACAGTTCAACAGAGCACAGAAGTAAGCTGCTAGACTGCAAAACAGAAAGATGTACCCTTTACTGACATTAATTGTAATCTACCCCCGTAACTTCCGTATAATGATGGTCAATATTATACCTCCATGCTAAAACTGGCCATATCAAGATACTAATATTCACGGTTACTCAGTTTTAAAGCCACCTAGTAATGTGTGCAGCCAAAGAGAAATCCACCAACAAACATGTAACCTCCCACACATACTACCTCCAGTAAGCACTGTAGTTCCCTCTCTTAAATATGAATAGACAAGCTTTGACAAATAACCTTAGTAATTATAAATCATTCCATAATAAAAGATGTAACATAAGGAACAGAAGAAGTCATGTATCAGTTTTTGAAATTATCTTCAGAGAGAAAGTCTATGGCATCTATACAGCTCAAAGGTAGAAGAATCTATAAAAAATAAGAGTATATGAAAATTTTAAAAAACCAACTGCGAAAGTAAAATATTCAGTAAGAAGAATTGTAAGTCTAGCATATTCTTAGGAGAAACTGCCAAAATTGTTAAAAATGAGTGCCTCTGGAATAGAGAACCCTCCACAGCAACACTCAATGCCAAAAGGCAATGAAGCAATTACTACAAAGTTCTGCCAAGAAGAAATATGACCCTAGAATTCTGAAGTCAGTCATGTGTTCTTGAAAATATAATGGGATGAAACACCCATGAGCTTTACTTTAAAAATCTTAGTGAATGATGAGATCCAGTAGAGCTAGACAGGTATTAAAATAAGGGATCAAATGATGTGAAGACTTAGTAAAAAGAATGATGCTGATAACTAACTCTGTAAGTATGGAAATAAAATAGAACCAAATTTGCTTAAGTCATAATTAAGGGGAGAATGACCTTTGAAAGCACTGGCAACATAAGTTTAATAACATTACCAAATAGACCAATTCATATGAAAATTAGAGGTAAAAAATATTTGTCTTCTATCAAATAAATATTTGAAGAGACACTACTTAGAACTGCATCCTGGAAAAAAAATAATCCCAAACACTTTTTATCATTATCTTATTTTCTGTTGTTTTTGTTTGGGCTTGTTTTAAAATTAATTTATTTTAATTGGAGGCCTGGACTGCAAGGAGATCCAACCAGTCCATTCTAAAGGAGATCAGCCCTGGGTGTTCTTTGGAAGGAATGATGCTAAAGCTGAAACTCCAGTACTTTGGCCACCTCATGTGAAGAGTTGACTTATTGCAAAAGACTCTGTTGCTGGGAGGGATTGGGGGCAGGAGGAAAAGGGGACGACAGAGGATGAGATGGCTAGATGGCATCATTGACTTGACGGACCTGAGTTTGAGTGAACTCCGGGAGATGGTGATGGACAGGGAGGCCTGGCGTGTTGCGATTCATGGGGTCGCAAAGAGTCAGACACGACTGAGCAACTGAACTGAACTGAATTACTTTACAATATTGTGGTTATTTTTGCCATACATCGACACGAATTAGCCATGGGTGTACACGTGTCCCACCATCCTGAATCCCCCTCCCTCCTTCCTCCTCACCCCATCTCTCTGGGTTGTCCCAGAGCAGCAGCTTTGAGTGCCCTGCTTCATACATCAAACTTGCACTGGATGTCTGTTTTACATATGATAATATACATGCTTCAGTGCTATTCTCTTATAGCATCCCACCCTTGCCTTCTCCCACATAGTCCAAAAGTCTGTCGTTTACATCTGTGTCTCTTTTGCTGTCTTGCATATAGGGTCATCTTTACAGTCTTTCTGAATTCCACATATATGCATTAATATACTGTATTGGTATTTCTGGCTTACTTCACTCTGTATAATAGGCTTCAGTTTAGAATTTAAATCTCTCAGGATGAAATATTTAAATAAGTCTAATTACCCCATAATTTTACTCATGGTTCATTTTATTCCATTAAATTAACTATTCTAAAAATAAAAATAGTATAATGTGATACAGAGTGCCACTTGCATATAAGTTGTTGTTACCAGTTTATCATTCTACTTATTTATACATATCTATGCATGTTGTGTTCGGAGAAGGCAATGGCACCCCACTCCAGTACTCTTGCCTGGAAAATCCCATGGACAGAGGAGCCTGGTAGGCTGCAGTCCATGCGGTTGCTAAGAGTTGGACACGACTGAGCGACTTCACTTTCACTTTCCACTTTCATGCATTGGAGGAGGAAATGGCAACCCACTCCAATGTTCTTGCTTGGAGAATCCCAGGGATGGTGGGGCCTGGTGGGCTGCTATCTCGGGTTGCACAGAGTCGGACACGACTGAAGCAACTTAGCAGCAGCAGCAGCAGCATGCATGTTGTGTTAGTATTAGTTACTCAGTTGTGTCCTTCTCTATGGAACCCCATGGACTGTAGCCCGCCAGGCTCCTCTGTCCATGGAATTCACCAGACAAGAATCCTGGAGTGTGTTGGCATTTCCTTCTCCAGGGGATCTTCCCAGACCATGAGTCAAACCCATGTCTCCTGCACTGGCAGGCAGATTCTTTACCACTGAGTCATGTGGGAAGCCTAGTAATAACCCTAGACTTTGGATAAAAGAGAAATATATCCCAAAACTCCTATAAGAAAACTTGCTTTCTCTCTCTGTCCTTCAAAGATGTAAATCTTATGTTTTCAAAATATAAATAACACAAGAGATAACTAAAACACTGACAATTATTGCCTAAAACTTAAAAAAAAAAATAGAAGAAGAAGAAAAGAGGCTTTCTAATATGCAGACTGCTATAGAAGCTCCCTTGTCCAAATCTAGTTCACAGCCTCCATAAGACTACTCATCAAGTACAAATACAAATCTCTTAAAAGTCTTCTTTACAAACATTAATAAAAAAGTTTTAGCCATTTGAACAGGTATCTTAAGTTGTTCCCTCTGCCAGAAACACAGCTTGGATTCAATTTTTACTTACAAACTGGTGAGCTTGGTATTGTTGCACTTGTTTCATGATGAAAATTTCGGGGTGAAAATCACAAGGTGTCTATGTCTATATGTTTATGAACATTTGTGGATATATATTATAGATATGTGATATTATTCTATCTTCCAATAGTATTTTCAAAATTAATTTGTAAAGAGGTCTATTTACTTTGTTTATTGTATTTTGGTACAGTCTACTCACTCCATGCAATGGATCACTTTTTGCTGAATGCTCTCCCTTACCCAGTCTTCTGACCCCTCACCCCAAACTTGCATTAATGCCCTCTCTCACTGTGTGGTGTACTTCAGTTGATATTGCCTGTATCAAAATATACACCAGCTGTATTTTTCATGTTTCTCTTCTCAGTTAGATATTGAAGGCCCAGAGAAATTAGATCTCATTTATTAACTTCTATGACCCTACATGTAGCAGTGAGGTTGGTGATGTCATCAATAAGACCTTGAATGGATTGATAACATAGTTTGTCCTCCATTCTTTTAACCAGGGTTACTGACATGAACTGCAGCATGCCAGGTTTCCCTGTTTTTCACTATTTCCTGGAGTTTGCTCAAGCTCATGTCCATTGAGTCAGTGATGCCATCCAATCATCTCATCCTGTGTCACCCTCTTTATCACCATCTGCAGTGACTTTGGAGCCCAATAAAATAAAATTTGTCACTGTTTCCAGTTTTTCCCCATCTATTTGCCATGAAGTGATGGGAATGGGTGCTATGATCTTTGTTTTCTGAATGTTGGGTTTTAAGCCAGTTTTTTCACTTTCCTCTTTCACCTTTATCAAGAGGCTCTCAGTTTCTCTTCATTTTCTGCCATTAAAGTGGTGTCATCTGCATATCTAAGGTGGTTGATATTTCTCCGGGAAATCTTGATTTCAACTTGAGTAGAGTAATACCCATTAAATTTTCTCTTTGATAATGAAGAAAAAAAACTATCTTGCTTTATAATTTTTAACATAGAATTGAACTTTCATCACAAATCAGAAAAGAATGATAGAAATCATAAAATAATGTGACATGGTTGAAGAATACTAGGTGGGGGTGAATGAAAGTAAGTATTTTATTTTCTAAAAACCAAATACTGAGATACAGATCTTCTATATATCAACTTTGCTGTGTACAATTCTTTGTGAACCCATGTCATATAATTTCCTTTTTACTGATTAGAAATTTGATATTCATAATTTAGATAATCTAGATTTATTATAATTTGTGGATTGGGAATTAATAGCTTTATCCACAATACCTGATGTAAAAGTTATTTCTCCAGTAAAATCGTTGGGAAGATAATTATAAAAGAAGATACACTTGAGGCTTTGACTTTAAAAATTGGGAATTTTTAAAAAACTATATGGAAGTGTCATGGTGACCTCAACTACTTTAAAGAGCTATTGAATAAAGGCTTGCATCTCAGTGTGTTAGTCATGCAATTGTGTTTGACTCTTTGCGATTGCATGGACTATAGACCACCAGGCTCCTCTGTCCATGGAATTCTCCAGGCAAGAATTCTGGACTGGGTAGCCATTCCCTTCTCCAGGGGATCTTCCTGACCCAGGGATCAAACCTAGGTCACCTGCATGACAGCCATACTCTTTAGTGTCTGAGCTACCAGGGAAACCTGAGTAACAGCTTAGGGAACTATTAAATTGCATTGAAATAATTAGAAACCACTAGATTATAATAGCTTTACTGAATATTACTGGAAGGACTGATGTTGAAGCTGAAACTCCAATAGTTTGGCTACCTGATGTGAAGAACTGATTCACTTGAAAAGACCCTGATGCTGGGAAAGATTGCAGGCAGGAGGAGAAGGGGACAACAAAGGATGAGATGGTTGGATGGCATCACTGACTCAATGGACATGAGTTTGAGTAAACTCTGGGAGCTGATGATGGACAGGGAGGCCTGGCATGCTGCAGTCCATGGGGTCACAAAGAGTCAGACACGACTAAGCAACTGAACTGACTGTAGTATAATATTTTTTAGTGTTAAGAATATGACTTCACAAATTGGTAAAAACATGATTTATAACTGTATAAAGGAAGTTTCTGTCTGTGTAGGCCCCACAAACTTACCTATAAAATGAGACACCCATCAAGTACTATCAAAAATGTCTTTCTATGTAGTTTTACTATTTTCAAAATATATTTAATGGCCTAAAATTGAAGTCTAGAGAGCTAAGTACAGAAAATACTTTATTATATTTTTTAAAAGATCTCTCTTAAGTCTTGGCATAAGAACTTGTTTCTTGGAGTTTCTGAAGTCTAGCTTGATGGACATTATTCTTATATTAGTTTTTCTCTTGGCAATCTTCTGAAGGTTTCCAGGCAGATGTGTGGTTACTGCTATAGACTGAATGTTTGCATCGTCCTTAAATTCACATGTTGAGATCTTAATCCCCAGAGGTGGTGATATTTGTAGGATATGAGAAGACTAGTCTGAGTAATATATGCCTCACTGGGGTAATCCCAGTAAGGCTGAACCTATCTAAAGAGGCTGCAGAACTCCCCAACTCCTTCCTCCATGTGAGGATGCAATGAGTCTGGAACCAGGTGGAAGACCCCCAGCTAACTATGCTGACCTGCTGATCTTAGACATCAAGCCTCTGGAATTTGAGAAATAAATTTCTATTATTTATAAGCTATTGAGTCTGGGGTGTTTTGTTGTAGCAGCCCAAAGGGACCAAAACAAGTATCTTCATTTTTAACAAATATCCAGAAAGTAGAGTAGTGGTCACATTGGTACAAACATCCTAGGCAGTAGAATCTTAGTATTACTAGGTGATGCCCAATTACATGGCCTTGTGAGATATTAATATGCTGATACATCTCCACTTTTGAAATATTCAACCAAATGAATTTTCCTAGGTATAAACATAGATACTCACAAATTTGTGCTAAATCTGTCTGCCCACCACTCACAAATGTAACAGATGGTAAGTGATACTACTTTGTATTGAAGACAGTAAGATTTTAAAACTTTGAAAATTTTAACCTGTTAACAAGCATTGTTTTTGATAAAATTATGATAGCTCTCATTTTTTTTCATAGAATTGCCTTAGGGAAAAAGGAGTTAATGGGTCATTTAAAACACAATTTTTTTTTAATCTCTGGTTATCTTTTAAAAATATGTGTTTTATTCTATAGAATACAAATTATAATTTTAACATAAATCTTAATATTTTAAAGTCATAAAATGATTGCTTTATGAAGATCAAAGCACACAGTCTCTGCCTATACCAACCAGCACACTTCCCCCCTGGGATACAGAAATTTGTTTATTTAAAAACAGAGATCAGAACAATGATGGCTGTGGCAATGAGAATTCTGATGTGATATGCCTAGAATAATTAGAGAGCTATACTGCCATACAATCTCTCCTGGCCTTATGGGATTAAATAGACAGCAAGAAATTTACAATGCAGAAGATATCGGATGAAGATTCATTGCCTAAATTCTGAACCTCAGCCAAATACATTGGTGTGAAAAATTAAGATCCTACTGTACAGCACAGGGAACTATATTCAATATCCTGGAATAAGTCATAATGGAAAATAATATAAAAATGAATGTATAACTGAGTCACTTTGCTGTACAGCAGAGATTCATACAACATTGTAAATCAACTAGACTTCAATTTGAAAATACATTTTAAAAGTTAAAAAAAAGTGAGATAAAATGAAAAGGACTTTGAAAGACTCTGGGAGTAAGTTATCCTAGATATCAAGTGTTAGCAAGAGATAAGCTTATATGAACCACACACAGAACATAGAAAAATAGCCTCACCCAGCACAGACTTACCCATCAGCCACCCTGGGGAATATTTCTTGCTTATTTCTTAAGATGGAATAACCAAGAATTGACATCAGCATGCACTCTGGTCAACGTGATTATTCAATGTGTGTACAGAATGTGCTCAGTAAACTTCATGTATCTCTTCTCCAGAGTGTGGATTTCATTATTCCCAAATCCTTTCAGAGCTTTAATGAAATTTTAAGTCAAAGAGATCCTGTTGCTCTTTAACAGATAGATAACTCAGGTTTATGACGTCTACCTGAGTGGTACCCGCAGTAGGCAAATAAGAAAAGTAGTTCCGTTCAGAGCATCATAGTAACTGGGGCTGAAATCTGACTGTTACTCATACCTCATTATTGCAAGGTATTTTTCCTTTGTGTGGGTTTCCTTTTTGTTAAAGAAAGAATGGATCTGTATGTGGTCATTTCACTTCTCAGCAATTCTTCCTCTAGTGACAGCCTGAAGTGATTTCACGTTAAGGGAAGATGAGTTTTGCTGCTCTTCATAAATTGCTAATGAGCTTTTTTGAACAATCATAGCCCTAACCTGATTCACAAAAGAAACTTCTCAGATTTGCCATTAACATGTCTATAACAATAAAGGGAGAGAAAAATACCAAGTAAGTTGATGCCACTTGCTGAAAACTATTTTCCTCCCTTCATTTCAACCCATTAGATTATTTCTCCCTGTGACACTGCCAAGTAGCCTGGATTCAGTTTGACAGTTAAGCTTTCAGATGTCTCTACTAGTAGCCTGTCTCACTTTGCAAAGAGAAGAGAGCTTCAAGGCTATGCCACAAGAAGGATGTCAGGAGAACCAGATTTTATTTCAGCTCTGCCACTCACCAGCTTATGAGATGTTGGGTGACTTTCCCCTTTGTTCTGAGCTAGTTTCTTATCTGCCAAATATATAAAATGGACTTGTTTCCAAAAAGCTCCAAAGTCCCTTTTCTAATTAAGATAGAATGATGCTAATAAATGTATAGCTTTTGAAACTCTATAAATGAGTTTTTTTCAAGGATTTCTCCCTGGGCAGTTTCTTGCTGCTACTTTCATTTCACCTCAAACAACCCAACAACTCATGAGATGTTGCATTAAATTGGAATGTGTGTGTGTGTGTGTGTGTGTACTAAGTCACTTTGTGTCCAACTCTTTGCAACCCCATGGACCATAGCCCGCCAGGCTCCTTTGTCCATGGGATTCTCCAGACAAGAATATTAGAGTGGGTTACGTGCCCTCCTCCAGAGGATCTTCCCAACCCAGGGTCTAAACCTGCATCTCTTAAGTCTCCTGCATTGGCTGGCGAATTCTTTACCGGTAGTGCCACCTGCAAAGCTCCTGGTGGAATGAACAGAAATAGATGTGAGAAAAATATCAACAGTTCCTCCTTAGCTCATCTCACCTTTTACCTTTCCTTATCTCATTTCATCTTTCATATAGTCAAAGAAGTCAACTTGAACTTACACCACTCTTCCTGGAAATTTCCTTAGCCAGATCCACAATTCCCTCAGGCATACTTTCCATCTTTCACATGACTGTAGGGGGCAGTTTCACTAATCTTTCTGTCAGCACATAATTTTAAAGTCTCTCTCTCTCTTTTTTTTTTTTTTTTTTTGGTCACAGGATGCAGCATGTGGGATCTTAATACCCAACCAAGGATCGGATCCATACCCCAGCATTGGAAGTGTGAACAGGGATATTTTTCTGTAGCTCCTACTAGCAAGCTCCTCAGAGTTCTTCAGGTCTTTACCTCTTTCCTGACCCTAATGTCAGTGCTTTGTATTTTGAAGCATCCCTCTGCTAGGTGCAAATTTCTGTTTTTTATCTTCTTCTTTATTTTCTTCCAAACCCAGGTCTCCCACAATTGCAGGCCAACTCTTTACCAGCCAAGCCACAAGGGAAGCCCAAGAATACTGGAGTGGTTAGCCTATCCCTTCTCCACCGAATCTTCCCCACTCAGGAATTGAACCAGGGTCTCCTGCATTGTAGGTGGATTCTTTACCAAATGAGCTATTAGGGAAGCCCATGATGAATAATATCTCATTTCAAATTGGATTTTATTCTAGTGATTCAAGATTTTAACATTTTTAAATCAATATAATTTATCCTGTATTAACAGTGACAATGTCCTTTGATATATTCAGGAAAAAAAAGTATTTGGAAACACAATAAAAACTTCACTGCAGCAATGAAGGTGGGAACTTACATAACATGACAAAATACACTAAATAAAAACCTATGGCTAATTTTATACATAAGTTAAGAATTAGTCGCTCAGTCGTGCCTGACTCTTTGCGACCCCATGGACTGCAGCCCACCAGGCTCCACTGTCTATGAGATTTTCCAGGCAAGGATACTGGAGTGGGTTGCCATTTCCTTTTCCAGGGGATCTTCCCAACCCAGGGTTCGAACCCGGGTCTCCTACACTGCAGCAAATTCTTTGCTGACTGAGTTACAAGGGAAGCCCAATTTTATACATAGGCTAATTATTAAAAGTATTTCTTTTGATGTGCCAAATGTAATAGTATCTTTGCTCTCACAATTTCCATTCAGTATTTTAGAAGGCATCCTAACCAGTATAATAGTAAAACAAAAATATAAAGAGCATAAAATTGTATCAGTTCAGTTCAGTTCAGTCGTGTCCGACTCTTTGCGACCCCATGAATCACAGCATGCCAGGCCTCCCTGTCCATCACCAACTCCTGGAGTTCACCCAGACTCACGTCCATCGAATCAGTGATGCCATCCAGCCATCTCATCCTCTGTTGTCCTCTTCTCCTCCTGCCCCCAATCCCTCCCAGCATCAGAGTCTTTTCCAATGAGTCAACTCTTCACGTGAGGTGGCCAAAGTACTGGAGTTTCAGCTTTAGCATAATTCCTTCCAAAGAAATCACAGGGCTGATCTCCTTCAGAATGGACTGGTTGGATCTCCTTGCAGTCCAAGGGACTCTCATGAGTCTTCTCCAACACCACAGTTCAAAAGCATCGATTCTTCGGCACTCAGACTTCTTCAAAGTCCAACTCTCACATCCATACATGACCACAGGAAAAACCATAGCCTTGACTAGACGGACCTTTGTTGGCAAAGTAATGTCTCTGCTTTTCAATATGCTATCTAGGTTGGTCATAACTTTCCTTCCCGGGAGTAAGCGTCTTTTAATTTCATGGCTGCAGTCACCATCCGCAATGATTTTGTAGCCCCCCAAAATAAAGTCTGACACTGTTTCCACTGTTTCCCCATCTATTTCCCATGAAGTGATGGGACTGGATGCTATGATCTTCGTTTTCTGAATATTGAGCTTTAAGCCAACTTTTTCACTCTCCACTTTCACTTTCATCAAGAGGCTTTTTAGTTCCTCTTCACTTTCTGCCATAAGGGTGATGTCATCTGCATATCTGAGGTTATTGAGATTTCTCCTGGCAATCTTGATTCCAGCTTGTGTTTCTTCCAGTCCAGCGTTTCTCATGATGTACTCTGCATAGAAGTTAAATAAGCAGGGTGACAATATGCAGCCTTGACGTACTCCTTTTCCTATTTGGAACCAGTCTGTTGTTCCATGTCCAGTTCTAACTGTTGCTTCCTGACCTGCATACAGATTTCTCAAGAGGCAGGTCAGGTGGGCATCTCTTTCAGAATTTTCCACAGTTTATTGTGATCCACACAGTCAAAGGCTTTGGCATAGTCAATAAAGCAGAAATAGATGTTTTTCTGGAACTCTCTTGCTTTTTCGATGATGTTGGCAATTTCATCTCTGGTTCCTCTGCCTTTTCTAAAACCAGCTTGAACATCAGGAAGTTTACGGTTCACATATTGCTGAAGCCAGGCTTGGAGAATTTTGAGCATTACTTTACTAGTGTGTGAGATGAGTGCAATTGTGTGGTAGTTTGAGCATTCTTTGGCATTGCCTTTCTTTGGGATTGGAATGAAAACTGACCTTTTCCAGTCCTGTGGCCACTGCTGAGTTTTCCAAATTTGCTGGCATATTGAGTACAGCACTTTCACAGCATCATCTTTGAGGGTTTGAAATAACTCAACTGGAATTCCATCACCTCCACTAGCTTTATTCGTAGTGATGCTTTCTAAGGCCCGCTTGACTTCACATTCCAGGATGTCTGGCTCTAGGTGAGTGATCACACCGTCGTGATTATCTGGGTCATGAAGATCTTTTTTGTACAGTTCTTCTGTGTATTCTTGCCATCTCTTCTTAATATCTTCTGATTCTGTTAGGTCCATACCATTTCTGTCCTTTATGGAGCCCATCTTTGCATGAAATATTCCCTTGGTATCTCTAATTTTCTTGAAGAGATCTCTAGTCTTTCCCATTCTATTGTTTTCCTCTATTTCTTTGCATTGATTGGTGAGGAAGTCTTTTTTATCTCTTCTTGCTATTCTTTGGAACTCTGCATTCAGTTGCTTATATCTTTCCTTTTCTCCTTTGCTTTTCGCTTCTCTTCTTTTCACAGCTATTTGTAAGTCCTCCCCAGACAGCCATTTTGCTTTTTTGCATTTCTTTTCCATGGGGATGGTCTTGATCCCTGTCTCCTGTATAATGTCACGAACCTCCATTCATATTTCATCAGGCACGCTATCTATCAGATCTAGGCCCTTAAATCTATTTCTCACTTCCACTGTATAATCATAATGGATTTGATTTAGGTCATACCTGAATGGTCTAGTGGTTTTCCCTACTTTCTTCAATTTCAGTCTGAATTTGGCAATAAGGAGTTCATGATATGAGCCACAGTCATCTCCTGGTCTTGTTTTTGCTGACTGCATAGAGCTTCTCCATCTATGGCTGCAAAGAATATAATCAATCTGATTTCAGTGTTGACCATCTGGTGATGTCCATGTATAGAATCTTCTCTTGTGTTGTTGGAAGAGGGTGTTTGTTATGACCAGTGCATTTTCTTGGCAAAACTCTATTAGTCTTTGCCCTGCTTCATTCCGTATTCCAAGGCCAAATTTGCCTGTTACTCCAGGTGTTTCTTGATTTCCTACTTTTGCGTTCCAGTGAAGAGGAACTAAAAAGCCTCTTGATTTGAAAGTGAAAGTGGAGAGTGAAAAAGTTGGCTTAAAGCTCAACGTTCAGAAAACGAAGATCATGGCATCCGGTCCCATCACTTCATGGGAAATAGATGGGGAAACAGTGGAAACAATGTCAGACTTTATTTTGGGGGGCTCCAAAATCACTGCGGATGGTGACTGCAGCCATGAAATTAAAAGATGCTTACTCCCTGGAAGGAAAATTATGACCAACCTAGATAGCATATTGAAAAGCAGAGACATTACTTTGCCAACAAAGGTCCGTCTAATCAAGGCTATGGTTTTTCCTGTGGTCATGTATGGATGTGAGAGTTGGACTGTGAAGAAGGCTGAGCGCCAAAGAATTGATGCTTTTGAACTGTGGTGTTGGAGAAGACTCTTGAGAGTCCCTTGGACTGCAAGGAGATCCAACCAGTCCATTCTGAAGGAGATCAGCCCTGGGATTTCTTTGGAAGGAATTATGCTAAAGCTGAAACTCCAGTACTTTGGCCACCTCACGTGAAGAGTTGACTCATTGGAAAAGACTCTGATGCTGGGAGGGACTGGGGGCAGGAGGAGAAGGGGACGACAGAGGATGAGATGGCTGGATAGCATCACTGACTCAATGGATGTGAGCCTGAGTGAAACTCCAGGAGTTGGTGATGGACAGGGAGGCCTGGCATGCTGTGATTCATGGGGTCGCAAAGAGTCGGACACGACTGAGCGACTGATCTGATCTGATAATGAAAAGGACAAAAAACATATTCTTTTTTGGGTATTAGTTCTAAAAGGTCTTGTAGGTCTTCATAGAACCATTCAACTTCAGCTTCTTCAGCGTTACTGGTTGGGGCATAGACTTGGATTACTGTGATATTGAATGGTTTGTTTGGAAATGAACAGAGATCATTCTGTTGTTTTTGAGATTGCATCCAAGTACTCCATTTCAGACTCTTTTGTTGACCATGATGGCTACTCCATTTCTTCTGAGGGATTCCTGCCCGCAGTAGTGGATATAATGGTCATCTGAGTTAAATTCACCCATTCCAGTCCATATTAGTTTGCTGATTCCTAGAATGTCGACATTCACTCTTGCCATCTCTTGTTTGACCACTTCCAATTTGCCTTGATTCATGGACCTGACATTCCAGGTTCCTATGCAATATTGCTCTTTACAGCATTGGGCCTTGCTTCTATCACCAGTCACATCCAAAACGGGGTATTCTTTTTGCTTTGGCTCCATCCCTTCACTCTTTCTGGAGTTATTTCTCCACTGATCTCCAGTAGCATATTGGGCACCTACGACCTGGGGAGTTCCTCTTTCAGTATCCTATCATTTTGCCTTTTCATACTGTTCATGGGGTTCTCAAGGCAAGAACACTGAAGTGGTTTGCCATTAAAATTGTATAGAAAAGTAAAATTTTTATGATCATTATTCAGAATATATGATTATATATTAAAAAATCCAAAATCTAGGAATTAATAATTTTAGAATTGTTGTTGTTCAGTCACTCAGTCATGTCCAACTCTTTACAATCCCATGAACAGCAGAATGCCAGGCTTCCCTGTATATAACAGCTAATTCCAATATAAAAATGCAAAAAAGACTGGAACATGTACATTTTAAAATAGGATGTGTGTGTGTGTGTGTGTGTGTGCTTAGTCGCTCAGTTATGTCTGACTCTTTGCGACCCCATGGACTGTAACCCACTAGATTCCTTTCTCATGGGATTTTCCAGGCAAGAATAGTCAGGGCTTCCCAGGTGGCACTAGTGGTAAAGAACCCACCTGCCAATGTTGGAGATAGGAGACATAAGAGATGCAGATTCAGTCCCTGAGTTGGGAAGATTCTATGGAGGAGGGCACGGCAAGCCACTCCAATCCCATGGACAGAGGAGCCTGATAGGCTATGGTCCATAAGGTCACAAAAAGCTGGACATGACTGAAGCGAATTAATACACACAGGCAAGAATACTGGAGTGGGTAGCCATTCCCCTCTCCAGGGGATCTTCTCGACCCAGGGATCAAACCCCAGTCTCTTGCATTGCAGGTGGATTCTTCACTGTCTGAGCCATCAGGGAAGCCCATAAAATAGGATACCAAAATGCAAAGATACTGACCTTTATTGTAAATACAGTTACATGTTTAATTATAATCAGAGTATGAAGCCCTTTCTACCAGAAGAATGGCTCAGATGAAAACACAAAAATGTCAGGTATTTATGAGAATGTAGAAAAATTGAAACTTGCAGAAGCACTGCTTAATTTCCACATGCAAATAATAAAGCTAAATCATATTTTAAAATTTGCAATGAGTCAAGGACTTAAAAATAAAACTTAAAGCTATAAAACTTCAAAAGAAAACATACAGATAAATTTTCATGACCTTAACTTTAGCAAGGAATTCTTATGCGACATCAAAAGCATGAGCAACAAAATAAAAAGTAAAGTAGTTTTCAGTAAAATTTAAAAATAAAC
The DNA here is from genome assembly GCF_029407905.1 of Bubalus kerabau. NCBI lineage: Eukaryota > Metazoa > Chordata > Mammalia > Artiodactyla > Bovidae > Bubalus > Bubalus kerabau. The sequence goes on along the minus strand of NC_073634.1, from coordinate 87,465,978 downwards.
ATATGAATCAAAAGAGATTGATAAGTAAATAGACAGCCTATAGGATGGGAGGAAATATTTCCAAATCATATATCTATCTAATAAAATTATATCCAGACTATATCGATACAAGGAACTATGAAAATAACTGAACAACAAAAGAGCATGCCAACTGAAAATTGAGCCATGCACTTGAATTGACATTCCTGTCATTCCACTTCTAGGTATATATGCAAAATAATTTTGAACAAGGGACTCACAGGGTACTTGTATGTAAATATTCACAGTCAAAAGGTTGAAAAAACTCGAGAGTCCATCAACAGGAGAATATATCAACAAAATATAATGAAATACAGCTCATGAAAAAAAATGAGATTCTAACAAATGCTACAACATGGATTAAACTTGAAAATGTTATGCTAAGTGCTATAAACCAAACATGAATGGAAAATATAACAAGATTCTACTTATATAAATTATCTGTTGCAGCACATTTGATAAGGTCCAAAACTACCATGAGATTTTGATCTACACCAAAAAGTCCCTGATATTTTATCCTGTCTAAAACATCTAAGACATAGGAGCAACCTAAATATTCATAGACAAATGAATGGATAAAGATGTGGTAAGGATGTACACACCCACACACCCAGACCCACACCCCCCAACCCCACACACACACCAAACATAAACACACACCATGGAATACCACTCAGCCATAAAAAGAATAAAATAATGTCTTTCACAGCAACAAAAGTGGATCTAGACATTATCATAATAAATGAATTATGTCAGACAGAGGAAGACAGATATCATATGATATCATATGCAGAATCTAAAATATGATACAAATGAGCTTATTTACAAAACAAAAACAGACACACAGACATAGAAAATCATTTAAGGTTACCAAAGGAAAAAGGGGGTAGGGGTAAATTAGGAGTTTGGGATTAGCAGAGACAAACTACTATATATAAAATAGGTAAACAGCATGGTCCTACTGTATACCACAGGGAATTATATTCAATATACTATAATAAACCATAGTGAAAAATTATATATACATTTGTAACTGAATCACTTTGTTGTACACCAGAAAGTAACAAAACATTGTAAATCAACTATACTTCAAAAAAAAAAAAATCCCTGCATATATTTGGTCCATGCCAAATGGTTTTAGATAGAACCAAATGGCTGATAATTTAACTATGTCAAATAAGCAGGTTTACTGAGATAGAAAATATATTGGAGGTCAGCAGAAGAAAGGATTGGGGAGTCATTGCTTAATGGGTACAGAGTTTGTGTAATTAAGATTTTTGGAAATAGATATAATATTGTACAAATTGTAAATTTAATTAATACCATGAATTGTATAGTTGAAAAGCCATACAAATTTTATACCACATATGTTATATCAAAAAATAAAAATAAATCTACTTTTGGAAACTTAAATTTGTAAAATCACTTTGGAACACTGAGAATATCTATCAAACATATTCATACTCTAATGAGTCATTATTTATACTCATACCAAACATAATTGTGTACACTTCTATTAAAAGACATTTTTCTAAAATTAGTGCTGAAATGCTACATGTAGTAAGATGAATACATGAGGCATGGTATATTTATACTGTACTTCAGTGAAAATGCAGAGAAGGCAATGGCACCCCACTCCAGTGCTCTTGCCTGGAGAATCCCATGGACGGAGGAACCTGGTAGGCTGTAGTCCGTGGGGTCGCTAAGAGTCAGACTCGACTGAGCGACTTCATTTTCACTTTTCACTTTCATGCATTGGAGAAGGAAATGGCAACCCACTCCAGTGTTCTTGCCTGGAGAATCCCAGGGACGGGGGAGCCTGGTGGGCTGCTGTCTGTGCGGTCGCACAGAGTCGGACAGACTGAGGCGACTTAGCAGCAGCAGCAGTGAAAATGAGCTAAGAATAAAAATGCAAATAAACTTGCAAAACACTTAAAGGATGCCTTTGAAAGAAGCCAGAAGCAAAATATGTATTTTATAATTCCAATAACATAACACATATAAAGGATAAGCAACATTAATGTATGGTTTGAGGTAAAAACATGGTTATTCTCAGAGTGAGGGTTAAATACTTGAAGGAATTACAGGGTTGATAGGGCTCTAGATTGTGATAGCATTCTGTGTTCTGATATGGTTGTCAATTTTTCCATATTAATATTATGCTCCAATAAAGAGTTTATATAAAAAATACCAAACATAAAATGTCCATTGTAAATTAGTAAAATTATCTGTTTCATTTATTTAAATGTTACAGCAGAGAGGCAAATGTGATTACATTGGCAACTAGCAGCTATGTGAATTGCTGCCAGATTCCTTAGTACTGTTAGATTCAACTAATATAAGGTTTATTTCAACATATGTCAACAACAGAGAAATGTGATTTTGAAGTGACTCGTGAATAGCTGTAGGTCATGGGAAGGCTGAATGGAATAAATGTCTCTGGCTGGCAACCATTCACAGGTACCAGTTACATGACAAGCTTACCACTTCCTCATTTACAACGTAATGCACATTTCTCAAAATCTTCTCTTGTAGTTTATCCCAGAATCATGGACAGTTTTCTAATTTGCTGGATAGCCATTTACAAACATTTTTACACCTAAATAATATGAAGAAGTGCTTTGGGTCTTTAGGAAGACCCTGAGGGTATGAAAATTTATTTCTCTTAGTTATTCAGATTACAGCTACTAAAAATGTCTGAATTGTGAAAGTGAATACCTGGTGACATTGTGAGCATGTTGTATTTTTGCTTCCTAACTGAGAAACAAGTAAGATCATTACCCAACATAATCATTTGAATAGCAATTTGAAAATATAAAGAGATTTCAAAGTTTTATTCTTTTGAAGCCAACAATTCTTCTAGTGGAAGTCAAACTTAAGGAGTGTATGGAAAGTTTCACACACAAAGACCTCTATATTAATATGTATTTCAAAGATGAAGAAAATTGGATGCTACACACTACACATTTCTTACTTCAAGAAGAAGATGATTAAATAAGTCAGTCACTCAGAAATCAAATTGCCAACATTCGCTGGATCACCGAAAAAGCAACAGAGTTCCAGAAAAACATCTATTTCTGCTTTATTGACTATGCCAAAGCCTTTGACTGTGTGGATCACAATAAACTGTGGAAAATTCTGAAAGAGATGGGAATACCACATCACCTGACCTGCCTCCTGAGAAACCTATATGCAGGTCAGGAAGCAACAGTTAGAACTGGACATGGAACAACAGACTGGTTCCAAATAGGAAATGGAATACGTCAAGGCTGCATATTGTCTTATTTAACTTCTATGCAGAGTACATCATGAGAAACGCTGGACTGGAAGAAACACAAGCTGGAATCAAGATTGCCAGGAGAAATCTCAATAACCTCAGATATGCAGATGACACCACCCTTATGGCAGAAAGTGAAGAGGAACTAAAGAGCTTCTTGATGAAAGTGAAAGTGGAGAGTGAAAAAGTTGGCCTAAAGCTCAACATTCAGAAAATGAAGATCATGGCATCTGGTCCCATCACTTCATGGCAAATAGATGGGGAAACAGTGGAAACAGTGGCTGAGTTTACATACTGGGGGCTCCAAAATCACTGCAGATGGTGACTGCAGCCATGAAATTAAAAGACGCTTACTCCTTGGAAGGAAAGTTATGACCAACCTAGACAGCATATTAAAAAGCAGAGACATTACTTTGCCAGCAAAGGTCCATCTAGTCAAGGGTGTGGTTTTCCCAGTAGGCATGTATGGATGTGAGAGTTGGACTATAAAGAAGTCTGAGTACCAAAGAATTGATGCTTTTAAACTGTGGTGTTGGAGAAGACTCTTGAGAGTCTCTTGGACTGCAAAGAGATCCAACCAGTCCATCCTAAAGGAGATCAGTCCTGGAAGGACTGATGCTGAAGCTGAAACTCCAATATTTTGGCCACCTGATGTGAAGTGCTGACTGATTTGAAAAGACCCTGATGCTGGGAAAGATTGAAGGCAGGAGAAGGGGACAACAGAGGATGAGATAGTTAGATGGCATCTCCGACTCAATGGACATGAGTTTCGGTAGACTCCGGGAATTGGGGATGGACAGGAAGGCCTGGTGTGCTGCGGTTCATGGGGTCGCAAATAGTTAGACATGACTGAGCGACTGAACTGAACTGAACTGATACTTAAAACAACTCACTATTAATATCAGGGCAGTAGGAGTTTCAATTAGAAGTTATGTGTCTTTAGTTGTCCTATTTCCTATTGTTGAAATAGGAAATAAACTTTAATGCATGTAGCTTAGCATAAAAATATTAAATTGTGAAAAGCTCTTACAAAGAGTTTCTTATATATAATATGCTTATGAGAGTATAAAGATAAGTTATATATATATATATAATGTATATAATGTAATGATGTAAAGCTACAATACAGGAAAATGAAATATTTGTAATAGTGTATAATCATGTGAAACAGTTATTAACAAATTTGAATAGAAGAGGAAATTAATTTGAAGGCAATGGCAACCCACTCCAGTACTCTTGCCTGGAAAATCCCATGGATGGAGGAGCCTGGTGGGCTGCAGTCCATGGGGTCACTAAGAGTTGGACACGACTGAACGACTTCACTCTCACTTTTCCCTTTCATGCACTGGAGAAGGAAATGGCAACCCACTCCGGTGTTCTTGCCTGGAGAATCCCAGGGACGGGGAATCTGGTGGGCTGCTGTCTATGGGGTCGCACAGAGTGGGACACAACTGAAGCAACTTACCAGCAGCAGCAACAGCAAGTTAATTAAAACTGTTTCTGGATTATGTAGAATAAATGCCTCTTAAGCAACTTAATAGAGATTTTTACCTTCAATGATACATCAAATAAATGATCAAGTTCATGCTTGAGCTAGTTCCTTGGTCTATAAAACTAGTGTTCTGCGAGTTGTAAAAAGAAAAGATTTGACTGTGACAATTTAAAAAAATAAAGGGTTTTTAAATGTTGCAAAAAGAATTGTCAGGTGAAATGATTGAGTTGCTGCCAATGCTGAGGAAATAGTGAATGTGGCTATCGAATTGCAATTATTTGAAAAATGAATGGGTGTTTAGTAAGATGAAGGATAATCAATGTAGATGGTTCCTGTGAGAAGTCAAACTGTGAAGAAAACAGAATGATTTGCATATTAAAAGGTATTTATTTAGAAGTCAAATTTTTTGAGATAAGAATAAACTAAACATTATACCAGGTACATTGAAAAGCACCAAAAGAAATAAAATGATTAACTGATCTGTACACTTGTAAGTAATGAGGTTCAGTTAACTAACTCTTATTTTCAAAGAGGAGGTCACTTACTGTCATTTACTACTCAGAAGGAGCTGAGTTTGAAGCAGCAAGACTGTTAAGGGCATCTTTTATACATCTACTATTTTGTTTTTGGTACATTTTATTATTCCTCAGACAGATATTTAAGAACTTGTTGCAGTAAATTTACCATATCTCAGGTTTATTACTTCTATTGCTGTATATGGCTCTTTTTATACTGTTTGTCAGCCTTGTAAAAGCAGGTAGATTTAGCATTCAGACTATGAGACGTTAAGTAATTTATGACTGAAAAGTGATCAATTCTCATCACCATCGCCAATGCTATAAGGAAAAATGTATTGACAGAAATTAATTTCATGACAGTATCCTAGGCACTGGAGGGTTCTGGAAAGCAAAGGTCCAATGAATCATTCTAGTTCAACGTAAATGTTTCCCACCTCCTTCATGAACTACAAATTTCCACATAAGTATGATTTCTAACATCTACTGTATGAAGATTTATAAAGGCAATTTGGATAAAACTCAATTAGCTGAGCAATGAGCACTTTTAATATATTAGTATGAGTTCAGTCACTCAGTGATGTCCGACTCTTTGAGACCCCATGAACCACAGCACGCCAGGAGTCTACTCAAACTTATGTCCATTGAGCCGGTGATGCCATCTAACCACCTCATCCTCTGTTGTCCCCTTCTCCTCCCACCTTCAATCTTTTCCAACATCAGGGTCTTTTCAAATGAGTCAGCTCTTCTCATCAGGTGGCCAAAGTATTGGAGTTTCAGCTTCAACGTCAGTCCTTCCAATGAACACCCAGGACTGATCTCCTTCAGGATGGACTGGTTGGATCTCCTTGCAGTCCAAGGGACTTGCAAGAGTCTTCTCCAACACCACTGTTCAAAAGCATCAATTCTGTGCTCAGCTTTCTTTATAGTCCAACTCTCACATCCATACATGACTACTGGAAAAACCATAGCCTTGACTAGACAGGCTTTTGTTGGCAAAGTAATGTCTCTGCTTTTTAATATGCTGTCTAGGTTGGTCATAACTTTCCTTCCAAGGAGTAAGCATCTTTTAATTTCATGGCTGCAATCACCATATGCAGTGATTTTGGAGTTCAAAAAGAGTCAGCCACTGTTTCCACTGTTTCCTCATCTATTTGCCATGAAGTGATGGGACCAGACATCATTATCTTAGTTTTCTGAATGTTGAGCTTTAAGCCAACTTTTTCACTCTCCCCTTTCACTTTCATCAAGATATCATTTTCATTCAATATATCAGCTCTCCAATATAATGGCTCCCTAATATAGGCATCTGGTCCTATCACTTCATGGGAAATAGGTGGGGAAACAGTGGAAACAGTGTCAGACTTTATTTTAGGGGGCTCCAAAATCACTGCAGATGGTGACTGCAGCCATGAAATTAAAAGACGCTTACTCCTTGGAAGGAAAGTTATGATCAACCTAGATAGCATATTTAAAAGCAGAGACATTACTTTGCCAACAAAGGTCTGTCTAGTCAAGGCTATGGTTTTTCCAGTGGTCATGTATGGATGTGAGAGTTGGACTGTGAAGAAAGCTGAGCACCGAAGAATTGATGCTTTTGAACTGTGGTGTTGGAGAAGACTCTTGAGAGTCCCTTGGACTGCAAGGAGAGCCAACCAGTCCATTCTGAAGGAGATCAGCCCTGGGATTTCTTTGGAAGGAATGATGCTAAAGCTGAAACTCCAGTACTTTGGCCACCTCACGTGAAGAGTTGACTCATTGGAAAAGACTCTGATGCTGGGAGGGATTGGGGGCAGGAGGAGAAGGGGATGACAGAGGATGAGATGGCTGGATGGCATCACTGACTCAATGGACTTGAGTCTGAGTGAACTCCTGGAGTTGGTGATGGACAGGGAGGCCTGGCGTGCTGCAGTTCATGGGGTCTCAAGGAGTCAGACACGACTGAGCGACTGAACTGAACTGAACTGAATATAGGAAAATTGAACTATTCTCATTGACCATATGTCAAAGGGACTTATAATTTCTTAAAGATAATTTTGTGAAAGAGTGTATGCATGTGTATATATATACACGAAAAAATGAAAATGTTAGTTGCTCATTCTGAACATCTGACTCTCTGTGACACCATGGAGTGCAGCCTGTCAGGCTCCTTTTTGATGGAATTCTCCAGGCAAAAATACTGGAGTAGGTAGAGCCATTCCCTTCTCCAGAGAATCTTCCTGTCCCAGAGATTGAACCTGGGCCCCCAGCTTTGCAGGCAGATTCGCTACCATCTGAGTCACCAGGGAAGCCCGTGTACATATGTACATATATACTGCTTAAATTGACAAAATCCAGGATTAATAAACAAGTCCCTATGATTTATAATAATCTGAGAGAAGGCAGAAAAATTGTTTAAATCACAGAAAGTTCAATGAGCTGACACATTATTGAGGTAAAATTTGGCTTATGTATTTACACTGACACATATACAATATATTCTAATTTTAATTCTTCCAAAATTATTTTTGAAAAGCACATTTATATTATTATCAGACACTAAATTTTAATTCAAACTTGTTTGTCTATGGTAATTGGTTTGTGGATCGAGTGCTTTCCTTTGGAAATATCCAAAATGTAATCTGTCAAATGATTCATTACTACTACATGCATATATTTTTCAGATTTAATGAAAATGTCTCATTATTAAGATATGATTTTATTTCATAATGTATCAATTTGCTACTAAAATATTAGGAAATATGACTTAATTTGTGATTTATTAGCACCAATTGAATGTTGTGTTCTTTAATTAAAACTCTTTCAATGTTGGCCTCTCATGCACTATTCTCTCAATTATTGTTGATTTGTGACTTCTCATCTCCCAACTATATTTTATTCCTCAAAAATATACACGGTTTTCCAGTGCATATTAGGATATAATCATCTTCACAATGAGTCATTTTCCCTAAAAATGGTAGGGACACTTTAACATATTTTAGAGTATTTATTAAATAATTGGGCTTCCCTCGTGGTTCAGACAGTAAAGAATCTGCCTGCAATGCAGGAGACCTAGGTTCGATCGCTGGGTTGAGAAGATTCCCCTGGAAGAGGGCAAGGAACCCACTCCAGTATTCTTGCCTTGAGAATCCCCATGGACAGAGGAGCCTGATGGGCTACAGTCCATGGGGTCACAAAGAGTCAGACATGACTAAGCGACTAAGCACACACATACACCATTAAATAATTAACACTGAGTTACTCCTTCACCTTAGACATATAATAAAGACATTCCTGATGTGAAAGAAAAAAAAAAAAAAACTCATGAAGATCTATTTCATTGCCAGAGATAAAATTGCCAACATCATTTGGGTGATAGATAAAGCAAGGGGATTCCAGAAAAACATCTACTTCTGCGTAATTGGTTATGCTAAATCCTTTGATTGTGTGGATCACAACAAACTGTAGAAAATTCTTCAATAAATGGGAATACCAGACCACTTTATTTGCCTCCTGAGAAACCTGTATACAGGGCAGGTAGCAATAGGTAGAACCAAATATGATACAATGGACTGGTTCCAAACTGAAAAAGGAGTACACCAAGGCTATATATTGTCATCCTCTTTATTTAAGTTATATGCAGAGTACATCATCCAAAATGCTGGACTAGATGAAGCACAAGCAGGAATCAAGATTGCCAGGAGAAATATCAATAACCTCAGATATGCAGATGATACCACCCTTATGGCAGAAACAAAGAGGAACTAAAGAGCCTTTTGATGAAGGTGAAAGAGGAGAGTGAAAAAGCTGCCTTACAACTCAACATTCAAAAAACTAACATCATGGTGTCTAGTCCATGCCACTGTAAGTCCAAGGTATTCATGGCAAATAGATGGGGAAACAATGGAAACAGTGACAGACTTTATTTTCCTGGGACACAAAATCACTGCAGATGGTGACTGCAGTCATGAAATTAAAAGACACTTACCCCTTGGAAGAAAAGCTATGATCAACCTAGATAGCATATTAAAAAGCAGAGACATTACTTTGCCAAGAAAGGTCCATCTAGTCAAAGCTGTGGTTTTTCCAGTAGTCATGTATGAATGTGAGAGATGGATCATAAAGAAGGCTGAGTGCAGAAGAACTGATGCTTTCAAGCTGCGGTGTTGGAAAAAATACTTGATAGTCCCTTGGACAGCAAGGAGATCACATTGGTCAATCCTAAAGGAAATAAATCCTGAATATTCATTGGAAGGACTGATGATGAAGCTGAAGCTCCAATACTTTAGGCACCTGATTCAAAGAGCTGACTCATTAGAAAAGACCCTGATGCTTGGAAAGATTGAGGGTAGGAGGAGCAGGGGTCAACAGAGGATGAGATGTTTGGATGGCATCATTGATTCAATGAACACGAGTTTGAGCAAACTCCAGGAGATGGTGAAGGACAAGGAAGCCTGGTGTGCTGCAGTCCATGGGGAAACAAAGAGTCAGATATGACTGAACAACTGAACAACAACAACAGACTGGATTATAATGCATTCATACTATTAGATATATTTTCCTGATGTGAAAAATGAAGTTTGTGGAATTAGGGAAATTAATTCCATTGCCAGAAAGTAAAAGAGCTCCTTTCAAATATTTTTTTCAAATTCTTTTTATTTTACCTTTGGTGTCTCATACAGCTATTTTTGTGAATAAGAGATTTATAGATAAGCATTAAAATTACTAATGATATTAAAAAGGTACCATCAACATCCTGCAAACAGCAGATAAGGCCTTGGAATATCTGTTCTCCTGCTGCCCTGTTACTACTGGCTACTTCATCATATGAATATTTCTAAATATTATGAATTATGAATTTGTCTACAGTTTCCTTCTGGAGCAAACAACCCCAATGTATGCACTCAGAAGGTACCATAAATCAGTAGATGTGGCAAATGATTGTTTTCTACTTTCTAATCAACACTGCCTAAATATCCAGTCTCATTTTTCTTAGGCTACAATCTTACAGAATCATTATTCTTTTTTTAATTCTAAGCCTACTGGAAGATAGATTTATATTTTCTTACCATACACCTTGATACTGATATTATTCCCCAAGACAACTGATTTATTAGTGGTGATATAATGCTCTATGTGGCACCAAAGTGACAGTCTACCCACAAAATGCCAATGTGAGAAACAAGATAATTCCATTTAAAAAAAAAAAAAAAAAAAAGAGTGCTGATCAGAGAAGCCATGATATAGCTCAACAAAACAGCTCACTCTTCTGCTCAGGACTGTATATGACATCTGCTACCTATTTAGCTTATGTAGGGCAGTGCCTTAATTTTGTTAAGGTTAAGAAATCAATTGTGATTCAGCTTCTGCTTATGTTATAATGTTTAATTATGTTCCTAGCAAACATGAAGGGCAGGCCATGCAGAGAATAAGATACAAAGATAGCATATGAGCTGGAGTTTACATAATCATGATTATGTTATTATAGTTTATTTTAAAAGACACTATAATAGAACATAACAGATCTCCCATATTCCTCATTTAATAAAGGTAGAACCTGAGACCAAGTGAATTTGAATGAAACACCCAAACTCTCACAGGCACTCAGTGGAAAAGTGTATCCTCATACTTCTCAAAGGCTTAGATTAAGGTTTATCTGGTTTGATTTGATGAACCTCAAGTGTTTCACAAAATAGGACTAATGAACTACTGCATGTGGCATTCTGGATTTTAGACAGGTCCATTCAATCTGATATTTAAAGCCTGCTGCTACTGCTGCTAAGTCGCTTCAGTCATGTCCGACTCTGTGCAACCCCATAGACGCTATGCAAAGAAATAGAGGAAAAACAATAAAATGGGAAAGACTAGAGATCTCTTCATGAAAATTAGAGGTACCAAGGTGACAATTAACACAAAGATGGGCACATTAAGGACAGAAATGTTATGGACCTAACAGAAGTAGAAGATATTAAGAAGAGGTGGCAAGAACACACAGAAGAACTATACAAAAAAGATCTTCATGACCCAGATAACCATGAAGGTGTGATCACTAACCTAGAGCCAGACTCCTGGAGTGCAAAGTCAAGTGGGCCTTAGGAAGCATCACTATGAACAAAGCTAGTAAAGGTGATGGAATTTCAGTTGAGCTATTTCAAATCCTAAAAGATGATGCTGTGAAAGAGCTGCACTCACTATGCCAACAAATTTTGAAAACTCAGTAGTCATGCAGGACTGGAAAAGGTCAGTTTTCATTTCAATCCCCAAATAAAGGCAATGCCAAAGAATGTTCAAACTACCTCACAGTTTCACTCATCTCACACACTAGCAAAGTAATGCTCAAAATTCTCCAAGCTAGGCTTCAACAGTACGTGAACTGAGAACTTCCAGATGTTCCAGATGGATTTAGAAAAGGCAGAGGAACATGAGATCTAATTACCAACATCTGTTGGATCATAGAAAAAGCAAGAGAGTTCCAGAAAAACACACACTTCTGCTTCATTGAGTACGCTAAAGCATTTGACTGCGTGGATCACAACACCTGTGAAAAAATCTTAAAGACATGGGAATACCAGACCACCTGACCTGCCTCTCGAGAAATCTGTATGCAGGTCAAGAAGCAACTATTAGAACCAGACATAGAATAACAGATTGGTTCCAAATTGGGAAAGAAATATTCAAGGCTGTGTATTGTCACCATGTTTATTTAACTTATATGCCGAGTACATCATGCGAAATGCCAGGCTTGATGAAGCACAAACTAGAATCAAGATTGCCAGGAGAAATATCAATAACCTCAGATATGCAGATGATACCACCCTTAAGCAGAAACTGAAGAGGAACTAAAGAGCCTCTTGATGAAAGTGAAAGAGGAGAGTGAAAAAGCTGGCTTAAAATTCAACATTCAAAAAATAAAGATCATGGCATCCAGTCCCATCACTTCATGGCAAATAGATGGGGAAAGAATGGAAACAGTGAAAGCCTTTATTTTCTTGGGCTCCAAAATCACTGCAGATGGTGACTGCAATCATGAAACTAAAAGACGCTTCCCCCTTGGAAGAAAAGCTATGACCAACCTAGATAGCATATTGAAAAAGCAGAGACATTACTTTGCTGACAAATTAATCTAGTCAAAGCTGTGGCTTTTCCAGTAGTCATGTATGGATGTGAGTTGGCCCATAAAGAAAGCTGAGCACCAGAGAACTGATGCTTTTGAACTGTGGTTCTGGAGAAGACTCTTGAGAGTCACTTGGACTGCAAGGAGTCAAATCAGTCAACACTAAAGGAAATCAACCCTTAATATTCATTGGAAAGATTGATGCTGAAGCTGAAGTTCCAATAATTTGGCCACTTGATGGGAAGAACTGACTCACTGGAAAAGACCCTGATGCTAGGAAAGATTGAAGGCATGAGGACAAGGGTAAGACAGAGGATGAGATGGTTGGGTGGCATCACTGACTCGATGGACATGAGTTTGAGTGAACTCGGGAGTTGGTGATGGACAGGGAAGCCTGGTGTGCGGCAGTCCATGGGGTCACAAAGAGCTGGACACAACTGAGCAACTGAACTAAATTGAACTGATGGATAAGACATCATTCTGGGTGGGTGGGGGGCGACAAGATGGTGAACTGTAACAGCAAAATATAATTTCTAGCCTCACTGAACTTGAGCTTTAAATGAACTCTTGGCTACTCCTGAAAGAATACAGAAATTCCTACAATAGATATGTTTTTTTTCCCTCCTGGTTTCAAAGGCTTCTGCTCTTGTTAATTTGGCTGTAAAATATCCCAGGACATTTTCCCCACCATCACAGCTCCACGTATTGAGTTGACCAAGAAGTTTGCTTGGGCTTTTTTTCTGTAAGATCATCTGAAAAACCTGAACACACTTTTTGGCAAACCCAATACATGCTTTAAATAATTCAGACAGTAGCTAATATTTTATTGAGTATGTTAGAAATATTCTGTTCCATGTCCATTAGGTATATTTATACAATAAATTTCTGGAACTGCCTGGTCTTTTATAGCTAAATAAACAGAGGCATAAAGGGTTTAAGGTGTAAAGGCTTACAAGGTTTAAGCAGTGACCCTAAGCTACCAAGAAAGATGATTTTTCCACAGACCGGGGCCTGAGGCCGGGTGGGGTTGGTTCTGGGATGATTTGAGAACATTACATTTATTGTGCTCTTTGTTTTTTTATTATTATATCAACTTCACCTCAGATTATCAGGCATTATATCTTGGAAGTTGGGGGCTGCTATGGGGTATGACCTTTGGCTTAAGTCTAAAAGAGTAAGTAGTGATCAATCACTGTGAAATAGGAAATAGGATAGTTGAGATTTAAGGCAAAAATGGGTGGGTAGGAGTGATTCCTTAATGGTAAGAGCATTTTCACATAGTCTGTATTATTAATTTGCTTGCATTCTATCATCTGAAATATGTTCTAAGAAGTTAGCCCTGATATCTAGATTTAAAGCAAATTCATAGGCTTCCCAGTTTGGGACCTCAAGTTCTGATATTTAATCCAACTATTTAATTTTATTTGATTAAAATATTAGATTTTTAAGTGAAAAACACTCTCAGGAGTGCTATGTGGAATATGTTTCAGCCCAGGCAAAGCATCCCAGAGATTAAAAAATTATTGAAATTAAATGGTATATTTGAAATGAATCCTTCTCAATTAGATGTTGTTCTTTAAGTATTCAACAACAGGGAACAATGACAGAAGCAAGGAGATGAGAAATGACTTGCAGCTTTTCTGGTAGCAGCATTGAAAGCAAGTAACCTAGAGGAGGGTTCCCAGGTGGCTCAGTGGTAGAGAATCCACCTGCCAATGCAGGAGATGTGGGTTCTATCCCTGGGTCAGGAAGATCCCCTTGAAAAGGAAATGGCAGCCCACACCAGTCTTCTTGCTTGGAAAATCCCATGAACAGAGGAGCCTGGAGGGCTACAGTCCATGGGGTTGCAAAGAGTCAGACACGACTGAGCAACTGAGCACAAATATACAGATGTTATTTGTTGGGACCAAGAACTACAAAGTCAGAACAACAGTTATTTATAAAAAGAATGAACTCAGTGGGTAAGAAAGAATACAAATGCAGTGACTTCACATTTGTGATGGACACCTAGTGGGTTGCTGCTATCTTTTACTGTGGGTGGGCAGAGTCACAAAGCTTTGCCTATTGCTCCTCAGGTTTTCCCTAGGGAAGTACTGATGATGACCTGTAGGCACTGACCACCAGTGAGCCTTGTAGATACAAAACATGGTTCAGGATACACCTGATAAAAATCACCATGCTCCAAACAAATGCAGCAGGAAAAACTGCTTCTATCTAATTCTTTAGACACCACAAGATGGCTAGGTCATACTGTCTCAAATTTTTCTGCAATCTCCCAGAAAGTCTAACAAAGACATTGTAAACATAACCACTGCCTTAGAATTTTTAACAGTCTTTTAAGAAGCATTGTCTTGCCTAATATAATTAATTTTATTTTTAGGTACTTTATAAAAAGTTATGTTTTAATTTTTCTAATCATCATAAAACACTGTCAGGGAAACAGAAGTTTGGTTATTTTTTGGGGGGAGGGGGGAGTTGCCTGAACAGTAACTAACTTCACATAGAAAGTGTCAAATAAATATGTATTGCATAATGAACATTTTATAGAAAAATAAATGAAAGCTTCAAGAAGCCAGATGATATTTCCTAAGTCATATGGACACATCTTTAACCTTTTATTTTATTATATTGTTCAAATAGACATGTTTAGAATACTTTATGATAGTAGTTAAACTGACTCATCAGACTGCTACTTCCTTTATTTCTTTTAGTGTTACAAAAACATCCCCCAATTAGAAGCAAATATTCACCTATGTTATCTTTAATTAAAAAAAAATTATGAGTAGCTAAGTAGGAGCATACAAGAGTTAATATCCCAAGAAAATATAGTTTTTACTTGATTATCAGGTACAGAGAGAGTAAGAAGAGACATAAACTTTATACTTTAAAATCTGTATTTTAAAGTATAAGGACATTCTGAGCTCAACCAAGAGATCTGAGCTCCAAAGTTTTATCACTTCTTAAAAATCTTCTCCTGTTCATGAGATTGTGGTAGCGGCAGGCATTTTATACTAGCCTGGATAATTTAGTCATACCACCAGCCCCATTCACAGTCGATAAACCATAATCAGTGTTGACCACGCTAGTGCAAGCAGAGATCATTCTCCCAGAATAAAGACATTACATTTTTGTACCACGTAGGCAGCTGCGTGTCGGGCTCCCACAAACAGTCTCCAAAGACAGAGAGAATGTAGAAGAAATGAATCAGACTCTTTGAAAGACATGTATACCTGTGGCAGATTCATTTTGATATTTGGCAAATCTAATACAGTTATGTTAAGTTTAAAAATAAAATAAAATTAAAAAAAAAAAAAAAGAAGAGTAAAGAAAAATAGAGAATCCTAGTTATTGTCCTCGTTGTTGGTTCTTTACAGAACTTTCTCAGGTCAACTGGCACCTCAATCTGTTGGTCCCTTTAGCACCTACTTTTTAGAATTCCCCAATTTGTCTTAGTCCTGATTTGCCTTAGTATGTACATATTTGCAACAACTTAAATGTGAAATCTTTAAAGACAAGGAATTTGCTGGTTTTGTTCACTACCATGCCTTTTAGCATCTAAAATAATTCCTATATCTAGAAATTTCTCAGAGAATAGCTGTTGAATGAATGAATTGAAGAGCAACAAAAATAAACATCTATACAAGTGTCACAGACTTCTCCCTTATTTCAAGGGAGTTCTGGGTCTCCCCGGTGACTCAGATGGTAAAGAATCAGCCTGCAACTCAAGAGATGTAGGTTTGATCCCTGGGTTGGTAAGATCCCCTGGAGAAGGGAATGCTACCCAGTCCAGTATTCTTGCCTGGAGAATGCAATGGAAAGAGGAGCCTGGTGGGCTACAGTCCATGGGGTTGCGAAGAATCGGACATGACTGAGCAACTAATGCTTTCACTTTTTCTCTGCTTAGATGACAACAGGAAGAAGAGGAAAAAAAGTATTTAGAAACTACAGTAAAAGATAAAAGCATATGGTTCTATGAACTGTAAGGTAAACAATGAACTTTTTCAAGGTCTAAGGCAACCAGCATCGGACATTACTTCTATCACCAGTCACATCCACAACTGGGTTATTGTTTTTGTTTTGGCTCCATCCCTTCATTCTTTCTGGAGTTATTTCTCCACTGATCTCCAGTAGCATATTGGGCATCTACTGACCTGGGGAGTTCCTCTTTCAGTATCCTATCATTTTGCCTTTTCATACTGTTCATGAGGTTCTCAAGGCAAGGATACCGAAGTGGTTTGCCATTCCCTTCTCCAGTGGACCACATTCTGTCAGACCTCTCCACCATGACCTGCCCGTCTTGGGTGGCCCCACACGGCATGGCTTAGTTTCATTGAGTTAGACAAGGTTGTGGTCTGTGTGATCCGATTGGCTAGTTTTCTGTGATTATGGTTTCAGTGTGTCTGCTCCTGGTGCCCTCTTGCAACACCTACCGGTTTCTCTTAACTTGGACGTGGGGTGTCTCTTCACGGCTGCTTCAGAAAAGTGCAGCCACTGCTCCTTACCTTGGATGAGGGGTATCTCCTCACCACCGCCTCTCCTGACCTTGAACGTGGAGTAGCTCCTCTAGGCCCTCCTGCGCCTGTGCAGCCACCGCTTCTTGAATGTGGGGTTGCTCCTCCCGGCCACTGCCCCTGACCTTGGTCGCCTAGTCAAGGCTATGGTTTTTCCAGTGGTCATGTATGGATGTGAGAGTCGGACTGTGAAGAAAGCTGAGCACCAAAGAATTGATGCTTTTGAACTGTGGTGTTGGAGAAGACTCTTGAGAGTCCCTTGGACTGCACAGAGATCCAACCAGTCCATTCTGAAGATCAGCCCTGGGATTTCTTTGGAGGGAATGATGCTAAAGCTGAAACTCCAGTACTTTGGCCACCTCATGTGAAGAGTTGACTCATTGGAAAAGACTCTGATGATGGGAGGGATTGGGGGCAGGAGGAGAAGTGTATGGCAGAGGATGAGATGGCTGGATGGCATCACTGGCTCGATGGACATGAGTCTGAGTGAACTCCTGGAGTTGGTGATGGACAGGGAGGCCTGGCGTGCTGCGATTCATGGGGTCGCAAAGATTCGGACACGACTGAGCGACTGAACTGAACTGAAGCCAACCAGTGAGGGCTTCTGTGGCATTTGGGCTAAATGTTGAAGGATGTCATATAAATAAACGGTAGTGATTCAGATTGGAGAAAATCTTAAATTTAGAAAAAATTGAGATCAGGATAGAATTTTTAAAACAAAAATTAGAAAGAGGAAACAGAACATGAGGATTCCCAGAGGCACACAAAAAAGATAATGAATATATTCTGGATACTTAATAATTACCTTATGATTGACAGACTTTGCGTGGTAGTCTAAAGATGAATGAGATTAAGGAGATGGATGAGAGAACTGGGTAGGAGATCACATCACTAGATTTTATAGTCATAATTAGGAAGTTATTAGTATTCACACAAAAGCAATTGGGATCCACAGAAAATCATGCCACTCCTCACAGTAACCCTTGATCTCCCCATATTGTGAGGCATTCATTTCCTGATCACTGGACCTCTTATAAACATCTCAAAACTCCTGCCTTTGGATAAGTGAACAGCTTACATTTAAATTTTTCTCAGCCCATTATTCTCTCATGGTACATTGCCTGGCTGATCTATTTCTCTATACTATTTCAGAATTCAAATGTTAGTCATTTTTGATTTAAAGCAAAATGAAATGTTTCACTCTAGCACATGTATTTAAAACAGAAACTAAGTGTACTCTACCATTTTAAAACTGTAAAAAGAAAAATAAAAAATATATATATTTCAGCTAGAGGAACTTGATTTCTTAAGCTAAATTAAGGTTCCCACAGAGAAACTGTGCAAGGACAGAGATACTTGGGCTGAAATTGGCATGGTAGATGTATACTGTGTGTGTCATCATTTTCAAAGACACTGAAGTCACATCAGACTGCATCACATTGAGAACAAAGTCATTCTTGTAGATTGAGAAATGCTTCACGTCCACAGCTAGACTTGGAAATTTCCATAGAAGCTGGACAAAAGGAAGCAATTTGTCCTGTGTTCTAGAAAAAGAAGTACTTCTACAATCATGGTGAGTATATGTCTTATTTCAGTTTTCATACTCTATATGAGAATCCTGTAAGTGATCTATTTGCTAACACTTTTTTCACATTTCTGAGTGTTTTATTGTGATTTCTCTGTTTAAAATGGCCCCAAAGCATACTGCTGCCATGCTGTCTAATGCTCCTGAGCACAAGTAGCCTATGATGCATCTCACAGGAATAATGTATATGTGCTAGGTAAGCTTTATTCAGGCATGAGTTACAGTGTTGTGGGTTACAAGTCCATTGTTAGTAAATCAGCTTTATAATTATCTATAAACAGAAAACACATAAAGCAAGGTATATATTGATCAGTTGATGAAATGTGATCAGAGGTTTGCAAAAAACCTCAAATTCTGTATTTCTTTTAGGAATAATTGCTCAATAGTGACTAATTCAGTGTTTTCAGTGACTTTATAGGTGGAAGAATCGTTTAGAAAACACAATTATTCAGCTAACTACAGTGTACAAAATATTTACTTCCCTTACATAGTGATGCTTAATCTACCTAGTGATCCTTAATCTACACCTGAGAGTAAGATAAGGCTTTAATGCCCATTTTGCAGACACATGGATTCAGAAAGGGTCAGAAAAATGAAAAGACTTCTTTAATGATGACTCAGAGAGCAACTGACTGTGTCAGGGTTAGAAAAAACTCTAAAGCCTGTGATTTTTTCCCACTAGATTAGACTTCTCAGAACTATCAAGTGCTCCATGCTGGGCTGCTAACTGGGGCCAACTTGCTGGCGTGGAGCAACGGCAGAGCCATAGTAGTCACGAGCCAAAGACAAAAGACCAGGGCACTCAGGTTGCCAGTGGAGCTCTGTCTGTGGGTAAAACTGATGGAGAAAGAGTAGTGATAGAGACCCCAGTTCACAGGACAATAACAGCAGCGACCAAAAGAGAGAACCACCCTTTATTGGTGATCTGCTGTATAATAAGGATCCTATTTAACTCCGTACTCTTAAGTTTACTCCTATTTTACCACTTTTATCGTAAGCTGTGCTTTATTCCATGATATATTTAGTTTATTCTACATATGAAAACCATCTATTTATTTTGAACCCAAACTTATGTATATAAATGCAAAAATGCTTTTTAACCCCTAAAATGTGCCAACTTTTAATTTTTTCACAGAGCATTTTAAGGGTTTAATTCTCCAATTTCTCTAGGTTCTTTGCACCTTTGTGTCCTACATAATTTTGCTTTCTTTGTGTACTGCTAACCTTTGTTCTTTCTTTTCATTTAAGGGATCAAAAGGAGCCAACACAGACATTTAGTGTGCAATTGCAGTAATACAAGGAGAAGTTGGGTTGCTAAGTCATGTCTGACTCTTTGCGACTCCATGGACTTTAGACTGCCAGGCTCCTCTGTCCAGAGGATCTTCCTAACCCAGGATGGAACATGAGTCTCCTGCATTGCAGGCAGATTCTTTACCATTCGCGCCACCTTAGCAAAATACCCCAGTCACTAATTCAATGGTTAAATGTAGTATATAATATACATGTTCTCTTAGCTGATATCAAAAAGAAAAGGAATGTGGAATCTAGCCAAGTGCTAGATTCCACATAATATTTCACAATACTTGAGTGAGGGCTTACATAAAGTTTGAAAGACCGACAGTCATCCTTTTAATCCACTCAGTATCTCCCTAAGCTAAGATCCAGGGTGTTCTTTCCTTCTTCAAACAGTAGCCCATCTTAGGAAAAGGACAATATTGAAACTGCTGTTACAAGCATTTAAAAAGGCAATAATAGCTGTTGTAGTGGATATGTGAATGTGTGCTATGCATTAGATACAAGTTTTGCAAGCCACCATGTGTTCATAATGAAAGAGCATGGACCATGGTAATACGAGTTTGAAATACCCCTGAGCCACTGGCAAGCTCTGTGTCCTTGGTCATAGCATTACTCACTGAACCTGTTTCCTCACTTTAACATGAGGATGCACACTTTGCTGTGTCAGTATCTGCATATACATGTGTGTGCATGCCCAGATATCTGGAGTTTAAATGCAATTAAATTACTGACTGCACAGGAAAACATCTAGCAGTAGGTCTGGCCCACAGTACTTGCTCACAAGTCAGGTGAATCTTAATGACCAGCTTTTCAGTCCCACTGAAAAAGTCAAGAACTTCTTGCAAGTAATTAATTCTGTCTTCTAAGATAACCACTGTTTGGCAATGCAGTAGGAACTCCCAGTAGAAGCAACCTTGCTCTCATTGCATCTGCTCCAGAGAAATAAAAAAATAATTACCTTTTTTATTTGGAGATTTGATTGATTCAGCAACCTTCCCCATGGCTGTGGGGAGATAAACTGGGCCAAGGAGAATAACCTGGGTTTTATTTTGCCTTGATTGCTACTATTGCAGGGAAAATTTGAGTTCAGGATGCTGTGTACCACAGCTGATTTAGGAGAAGACCTTGAGCCCAACAACTCTCAGATATCTTGATGACAGAAAAAGGGTGGGGGGCTCCCACTCCATGTTCAAAAATATGATGAGGATGTAACACACTCCACTGCCAAAGCAGCTTTCTATGAATACAAGCAGAAAGCCAGCGTAAGAGTCAGTGTCATTGCCGAAGGAGAAGAATCATGACAAAAGCAAGCATAACTTCCCTAACAGGTACTTCTCTGCCTGAGGTGAGGGAAAATATGTATCAATATGTTGTTTCTTCTTGTTGTGTAGTCGCTCAATTGTGTCCAACTCTTTTGTGACCCCATGGACTGTAGCTTGGCACAGTCCTCTGTCCATGGGATTTCCCAGGCAAGAATACTGGAGCGGGTTGCCATTTCCTATTCAAGGGGATCTTCCAGACACAGGGATAGAACCTGAGTATCCTGCATTGTTAGGCAGATTCTTTACTACTGAGCCACAGTAGTATAGAAAGAGTCACTACTGTGTGTATACACACACACACACACACACACACACCAGAGAAGGCAATGGCACCCCACTCCAGTACTCTTGCCTGGAAAATCCCACGGATGGAGGAGCCTGGCAGGCTGCAGTCCATGGGGTCTCTAGAGTCAGACATGACTGAGCGACTTCACTTTCACTTTTCACTTTCATGCATTGGAGAAGGAAATGGCAACCCACTCCAGTGTTCTTGCCTGGAGAATCCCAGGGACGGGGAAGCCTGGTGGGCTGCCGTCTATGGGGTCGCACAGAGTCGGACACGACTGAAGTGACTTAGCAGCAGCATACACACACACGCATATATGGGCTTCCGTGGTGGCTCAGATGTTAAAGAATCTGCCTGCAATGTGGGAGACCTGGGTTCGATCCCTGGGTTGGGAAGATCCCCTGGAGAAGGGCATGGCAACCCACTGCAGTATTCTTGTCTGGAGAATCCCATGGACAGAGGAGCCTGGTGGGCTACAGTCCATGGGGTGACAAAGGGTAGGACATGATTGAGTGACTAAGCACACACACATATTATATACTATATATATCTGTACTATATATTATATGCACTATATATATTATACTGACAAGTATAGTTAAAACAGTTATTTCATCAGTTTTTATTGATTGAAATAAAATTTTTAATATTAATAGCATCTCTTTGTTTAAAAATATATGCATCTCTTAGTGAAATGGTGGTGATAAGACTGACTAAAATTATCAGTTGGAAAGTAACACTAAAAATAGCCTTTACCCACATATGTTTGGAGTGGATTTTTTGAATATCAAACTAATTCTTCAATCAATCCTCAAGCTCTCATTAATTTGGCTAGTGTCATAATTTAAAAGATACTTAATTTGAAAACTGTCTAAGTTCTATAAACATTAATTAGGTAAATAGGGAAGGCAGAAGAATAGTGAAATGCTTTGGAGAAGGAAACGGCAACCCACTCCAGTATTCATGCCTGGAAAATCCCATGGACCGAAGAGCCTGGTGGGCTAAAATCCATGACATCGCAAAGAGTCGGACATGACTGAGCGACTTCTGTGTGTGTGTGTGTGTGTGTGTGTGTGTGTGTGTGTTGGGCAAGGGGACTCAGGAAGCTTAGTAAATGTTGGTGAGGTATAGTGAGAGTGGTGCTACAATTTAGAGCTTCTACTTACTTATCCTAACCATTATACACCTGCTGTCTGATGTTTTGCAAATCGTGTTATGCTCCTGAGTTTCAGTCTCCTACTTACAAAATTGTGATGACAAATAGCTCTATCCCTTAAAAGTTTCTAGAAAATTACATGAGATTGTGAGCATAATATGTACTGTAGATTATTTTAAAGCACTGCAAAAATGTTCAGTTACCATTAACAGCATTGCCTAAAAATATAAGTAGTTTATTAAGGAGTAAATAAGTCATATGAAACATAATGTGTGCCCCATAGCAAGTCCTCAGTTATGGTGGCTGATGAACAAGCTGTGCAGATAAAACTGAAGAGAGAATGCCACCTACAAATTGTATGGAGCTCAACACACTCTTTCTTTAACTTTTTGGTCCCTCATTTGCTAACTGTTGAATGACGATCAACCCAAACAGTATATATAAACAAACTTGCATGTCTAAATAAGCAATAATATAGTAGATGGTACTGACTATCGTGATATTTATTTAATATTAGTAGAAGTAATATTATAAGTAGAAATAATAACACAAGTATTGTGCGAAGTATATCTAATGAATACCTTTTGTTTTAATTTTATTGAGGCAACATTGGTTTATAGCAATATATCAGTTTCACGTCTACAACCTTATGCTTCTACTTCTCTATACACTATAGTATGTATACCACCAAACATTTAGTTTCCAGCCTTCACCATATAGTTGATTCCTTATACTCATTGTTGCCTTCCCTCCTGCTCCTTCCCTTCTGGTAACCATCATTCTGTCCTCGGTGTCTATGTTCATTTATTTATTTTGGTCGTCTGCCTTTTATATCCCACATAAAAATGAAATCATGTGGTATTTTTCTTTCTCCATCTGACTTATATCACTTTGAAAAATACTTGCAAGGTCCATCCATATTATTGCAAATGGCAAATTTCAACTTTGTTATGGTTGAGAAGTTTTCCATTGTGTGTGTTTGTGTGTGTGTGTGCAACATCTTTGTTTATTCATCCATTCAATTATATGATAAGCAAAAGTATCAAAGTATGTATATCACATGGCATTCACTACTTTGGATGATATCTTTGTAATTTCCCTCAAGGATTAAGAACTGCCTAGATAGATTCTTCTTCAGTGTTTATTATAGGGACTTCCCTATAGCTCAGATGGTAAAGAATCTGCCTTCAATGCAGGAGATGAAGCTTTGATCCCTGGGTCAGGAAGATCCTCTGGAGAAGGGAATGGCAATCCACTCTAGTATTCTTGCCTGGAGAATCATCATGGTCAAAGGAGTCTGGTGGGCTACAGTCCATGGGTTCACAAAGAGTCGGACAAGACTGAGTTTTTATTATATTAGAGTTTATTTAGATTCATTTTTAAAGAAATGAGACAATTGTAATCCACTCCAGGAAGACTTCTTTCAGTTCACGTTCTGATTTAGGAGTCCCTCTCCTATGCTCATTTTTATTTTAGCCCTTTGTACCTTCAGTTCAGTTCAGTTGCTCAGTTGTATGCAACTCTGCAACCCCATGAATCACAGCACTTCAGGCCTCCATGTCCATCACCAACTCCCGGAGTTCACCCAGACTCATGTCCATCAGGTCGGTGATGCCATCCAGCCATCTCATCCTCTGCCATCCACTTCTCCTCCTGCCCCCAATCCCTCCCAACATCAGGGTCTTTTCAAATGAGTCAACTCTTCGCATGAGGTGGCCAAAGTATTGGAGTTTCAGCTTCAGCGTCAGTCCTTCCAATGAACACCCAGGACTGATCTCCTTTAGGATGGACTGGTTGGACCTTATATGGCAATCAAATATTTTAGCCTATCTAACCGTAATTTGAGTGAGAGCAAAAATGAGATGGCAAAACAATAGCAAGTATGCATTAAGCCATTGATGATTCTGCATATAAAAACAAACATTTAATTTATTAAAATAAATTAATATATTCATAGCAAACATATCCTGAGCTTAATTTTGTTTACTTTTGTTTGCTTTGTTGTTTTAATTTGTTAAACCAAATGAATACATTCATTGGTATTTTGCATCTATAAAAGTTTGCTTCTTGATTATTGAGAATGCAGTAACTGTGATCCCTTCTACTATTTTATACCCTATTTCATTAGCGACTACTTTTCAGATTCATTAATCTGAATTAAACTACAGATTTGAGCCAGTGCTTCATCAGCAACTTCTCTTTCACCTCTAGATGAATTTCTAATTAGAATAACCTTTCATAGCATTTTCAGTCTAATAATTGCAGGCCTACTATTACACTCACTCCACATAAATACATTTGTCAATAGAGCCCATGGAATGGTTGAAAGTGAAATACACACCTCTATTCCTTTACATTGATGTGCATATAATACAGTTAGATCCATCTCTTCATTAATTCCAAAGAGCCAGATATGTCCTTTCCAAAATAATATCCCCTTTTCAATCTCAATTTTCAAAGAGAATCCATTTACTGGGAATATACTTCTTCTCTTTTCACTTTTCTTTCAGTTTATCTTTAAAATTTCTCCTCTGTTACATTTTCAAAATGCATTCCTGTCCTTAAGTGTCACTAATTATGACAATTATAATACTTTTAGTTTTCATACTGATTTTATCCCACACTTAATTGTCCAATAGCATTTAATAACTCTACTTATTTTATAGAAAATTCTCTGAAAGGACTGTCTATATAAATCATCTATATTTTACTTTTTTATTGTCATAAGATACATATATATGTATACAACTTAAAATTTGTCATTTTAACCACTTGTAAGTGTATAATTCAGTGGCATTTTATGTTCACAATGCTATGCAGCCATCACAACTATCTATTCCAAAAACTTTTCATTATCTCAACCAGAAACTATATATTTATTAACCAGTAACTCCCCATTTTCCACTCCTCCACCCTGTGCCACCATTGGGAAACTTGCAATGAATACACCTATTCTAAATATGTCATGTACGTGGAAACATGCAATATTTATTCTTTTGTACCTGGTTTCTTTCATTCAGTATAATATATCAAAGGTTTATTCCTGAGGCTGTATGTATCAGAACTTCATTCCTTTTTATAGCTAAGTAATGCTCAACTTAATATATATCCAACATTTCATTTATCCACTCATCTGTTGATGGACTCTTGGGTTTTCAGTATCCCATGGATATTGATGTTATCTAGATCCTTGTGATCTTCATATTATTAAATTGAATGATCAATAATCAGTCCATATTTTATTTGATCCATCAATAGCATCTCATAGAAATGACCACATTTACGTCCATGAAATATCTTCCTCACTAGATTATAAGATGATGTGAGATTGTAAAAACAAAATGACATTTTCACAGATTCAGCCTAAAAGCTGTGATACTTGAAGGAAACCTCATCTGTTGGAAACACAGAAGGACACTTTCACAGAAACTTTGGTAAACCACTCCAACTTGTGTCAGATCATGTGGTCATTCTTGATTCAAATATCAGAAAGGAGGATATGATTATTGTGATTTTCTCAGTCCATTTAATGGAGCTGTGAATAGACTCCATAACTCCTGAATGAGATTCACAAACTTGGAGAGATGAGTATCTGAAGAACTCCAGGATTCTGTTACAAAGGAATAAGATGAGAGTGATGGTAGGTAAGCAACCAACAGTATCTACTGTATGTCTCAAAACATTCATGGAATTCTATTTCAAAAATTGTTTCTACCTCAAGTACTAGTATTAACATCTATACAGTATACTTCTGTGTCTAAAGATTATATCAGTATATCCTCTAAATGTTCTCTATGAAGGATCAAAATAAATAGAAAAAATGTCCTCTATTCCTTTACAAAACATAGCTCCTTTAATGTGTGAACTCATTCCTTAAAATGCACTTCAAAACAAAAATTATGTGTATTTGGCTTCATGATGATAACAGATAAGATTTAATAGCTACCCATCCAAATAAATCCTGCAGGTGGTAAGCAATGGTCCATGCATAAAACAAGCAGCCCGATTTTCAAAAGGCTGTCAATGAAATGAGAAGAACTGTTGAGCTGATCTGCTGCTCCCCAAATGTTAATTAAAATTGCAATATTGCTGTGGGGCAGCCAAACATACTGCAGCTCATGGACAGCTGTGATGCAGCAGCTCAGCATATTGTAATCACAGTGATAGATGGCTTCGATATCATCACTGTGAAACATAGTATTATTCCAGTATATTTCTGATTACTCACTGCCTAGGAACACATTTGTTTCATAACACTCTTTCTTTTCATTCTGTTTTCTCCTCTTCTTAATTCATCTACCTTGTACCTGATGCACCGGTCAATGACTAATGCTCTCCCAGCTCTGGCTTTGCAAGTACATGGTAGTGTACATTTCACAGTCATGGCTCACAACTGATTTCAAACATGAAGAAGCGATTTTCATTTTTCTTTTCTTATGTAAATACTAGACTCTGATTAAATGTGGTTTCCTATTCTTCCTTCTGCTTTAATTCAAAATATTTCATTCTTTGAACGCTAGAGTGTTATTAATGCAGTACTTACTATATTTTGTGGAAATATATGGGATACTAAAACTCTCTTACTTCTGAACGTTACACATATTTTAACTGAGGTAATCGTAAATTTGAGTACAGTAAAAGAACAAAGGAAATCAATCCTGAATATTCATTAGGAGGAGGGCTGATGCTGATGCTCTAATAATTTGGCCAAAGAGTCAACTCATTGGAAAATGCTCTGATGCTGGGAAAGATTGAGGGCAAAAGGAGAAGAGGGCAGCAGAGGATGAGATGGTTAGACAGCATCACTGACTCAATGGACACAAATTTGAGCAAACACCAAGATATAGGTGAGGAGAGTAAACTAATTTATGTTAATGTAAGTTAGATATCCATAGTTTTACTGGTATTCATATCTATGAGTATGTATTAAATTCTGTGAAATTTAATTATAGGTAGTTTTGTGTACATAGCATTGTAGCAAAGATTCTAGACAGTATCAACGCCATAAAATCTTGGCTGTTGTTCTTGAATAATCAGACCCACATCCCACCAGTTTCCCCAACCATCCCTAATCCTTACCACTAAATTTGTCCTTCATTTCTAAAATGTCATCAGAAATAAAATGACATAGCATATTATAGCCTTTTGGAAATTTTTTTTTCACCCAGCATGATTCTCTGGAGATTTACCTAAGTTATGTGTATCAATTAACTAGTCCTTACTATCGCTGAGTAGTATTCCACGACATGAATGTACTACTGTTTAACAATTCATCTGTTGAAGAACATTTGAACTGATTCTAGATTTTAGCTATAATAAATAAAGCTTCTATGAATTTTTGCTGTACAGGTTTTTGCATAAATATGTTTTTATTTCTCTGGGATAAATTCACAGTAGTTGAATTGTAAGGTTAAATGATGATTATATGTCTAGATCTTTTTAGAAAGCTCTAAACTTTGGTTCCTCTGTCCATGGGATTCTCCAGGCAAGAATACTGGAGTGGGTTTCCATTTCCTTCTCCTGGGGATCTTCCTGACCCAGGAATAAAACCCAGGTCTTCTGCATTGCAGGCAGATTCTTTACCATGTGAACCACCAAGGAAACCCAAACTTTTTCATAGTGACTACCATTTTACATTCCCATGTGAAATGTTTAAGCAATCAAATTTCTTCACATATATGATAATTTTTGGTGTTAGCACCAATATTGTTTTAATTTTAGTCACTCTAATAGTGTGTAGCAATATCTTACTGTGATTTTAATGTATATATAGTTATTAATTTATGCATTATATAATTTATAATCATATGAAAATTATATAACTTATAATTATATGAACACTATATAATTTATAATTATATGAAAACATGAAAACTGCATGTTTTCATAGTTTTCATGAATATTTAATGTATATGCCATCTTTGTATTTTCAAATATCTTGCCATTACCTTACACAGAGATGGAGCTCCATTTAAGTGAGAGAAAGAATTAATCATATACAGTTGATTTCTTTAGAGAATAGTAAAAATTTTATTTGTTTCTGTATTTATCATAAGTAGAGTTTCAACCTCTTCACTATTATCTAAATAAATATAAAATTTTAGAATGGGCAGAGGTTTCTAATTTGTATCTTGATATTTGGATAGGATATATTAAAACTGTCTAGAAAAATGTAAAGATCAGGTTCTTATTTCCTACATTGTTTTGAAGTAAATCATTTTAGAGATTCTATTAATAGACTGAATTATCTATATAAATATGTGCTTTTATTGAAAATATCATATATACAATTGCATTAGTGTTATAACCTTTTTACGTTTCTGTAATATTTACAAGTGAAAATACTTGTAATTTTTTCCTGTTGTAGTGAGATTAGGGGAAAATTGTGAACATATGACTAGATGGTTTTTAGGTTTCCATTCAGCACTATTTTTTCTTAATAAATAATAATATAACTCTAGCCTGTTTCTTTTACACTTATTATTTTAGCAACAAAGTTGTCTCCTTTGGAATCTCCAAAATCAATGCCAGGAGAGTGGTCAGTAAGAAAATAAGCAGAACACAAAATTATGTGATCTATATCTACTCCTCTGGGTAATAGATGAAATTTTTGTGAATTTTGATGATAAATCATTTACAAACTAATCAAGAATAATGAAACAAAATATGACACTACTCTGAGATCATAATACTTTTTCCATTTTTTTAAAATTTTATTTTTAAACTTTACATAACTGTATTAGTTTTGCCAAATATCAAAATGAATCCGCCACAGGTATACATGTGTTCCCCATCCTGAACCCTCCTCCCTCCTTTTTTCTAACAATATTTTAACCTCCATAAGGTATCTATTTGAATTCTCTTCTTAGTATCGTCAAGGTTTCTAATAAGTATTAAATTCCTACAATGCATTATTAGATACAGTATCTGTGGATACTCTGTGCACTGGGATTCTAGCATAAGTAGAAAGAAAAAATCTGGCAATATGTATGTACATAAGCTTTGACGAGAGGTATTGGCTCCTACTGCAAACACAATTTTCATCTTAAGGATAACTTATCTAGTTCATCACTCACAGAGGTTTCAGAATGATCACTTCCAAAATGCCACCCTGCTTTCATTTTTTTTCCCAAGGAAGGTCTGAATAACCTGTAAGTGAATCACTGAACAAAGAAAGTACCAAACTTCAAATAGTCCCTCTAAGACCCTTCAACTACAAACTTGTAACATTTTTTTTGTTACTTGTGACATTTCAAAGTGACTTGTGATCCTGACATTGCTGTTTAAAAGATGCAGTTTGAATCCAAATTAAACTGTAAGCCACACATTTAGAGGATGTATTTTTTGTTTTGTTTTCCCATTTGATTTCTTAAAGTTAATTATGTGTGTTAGTTGTTCAGTCGTGTCCAACTCTTTGTGACCACATGAATGGTAGCCCACCAGGCCTCTCCATCCATGGGATTTTCCAGGCAAGAATACTGGAGTGGGTTGCCATTCCCTTCTGCAGGGGATCCTCCAGACCCAGGGATCAAACCCAGGTCTCCCACATTGCAGGCAGATTCTTTACCATCTGGGCCAGGGATGGTTCAGATGGTAATTCCTGGAAAATCCCAAAAGTTAATTATAGCTTTCTTTAATATATATTAATGAGACTAACTTTAATTCAACCTACGACATGAAAACTCTTTTCCTCATTTATCCTAATTTGATAAAGTTTCCATAATTATGACTTAATTCAAAATACTTAGTCCCCACACAGGAGAATCACTTATAATTTGTTGACTTTTTTTTTAAAAGAAGAAAAGACACAATTATATGAATTTCACTATAAGATAGATCAACCTAGATATTGAATATCACATAATTTATTTAAGTGCCTCAAATGAGTTCAGTGCTCTGTGGTCTCTCTAAGATATTACTCCCACATAAAAAAGACTTATTTTGGAGAAACTAGAAAAGAAATTAAAAAGGAAGAAGAAAATATTTTTGCAATACACCTGCCATAGAAGAGCAATGCTTATCTTTACCCCTTACTGTATTGTAGTAGCCCACTATATTGTAGTAGGGATTTGTAGAACTTCTGGTTTCTTTGAACTGCATAGACATAAGAGAAGATTGTATTATGTTTTTTGCAAGTCCTCCATGTGTGTGTTGGTGTGATCACCCCTCCATGGACAGTTTGTATTACTAGTGTATACTGTAATAGAGAGATTTCAGCCAAGTCTCAGAAAAGCTTATGCAAGTCTGTATCATAAAGCATCAATACTTGCACAGACTCTCACTATCTGATTATGTGTTTAGAAGTCAATGGATGCCAGGGATGCACAGAAACCAATGAACAATTTGACACTTCAAATAATCAGTTCAAAACCTTGCATTAAACATTTCTCAGGTCTCCGGGAATATTCCAACTTTATGACCCTAGTCTGGAGAATGCAGTGTATCCTGTTTTATGATTCCAGCTCAGCTCACTGTTTCCCTTTAGTCCCAACCTCAACCCTTTAATAGGTATTTAGAATCTTCAGGATATTTGCAAAAGCTATCTATAAATACAATAGTCGTATGCGACTCTTTGTGATCCCATAGACTATATGGTCCGTGGATTTCCCCAGGCCAGAATACTGGAGTGAGTAGCCTTTCCCTTTTCCAGGGGATCTTTCCAACCCAGAAATCAAACCCAGGTCTCCCGCATTGCAGGCAGATTCTTTACCAGCTGAGCCACAAGGGAAGCCCATCTATAAATATGTGAATTTTTTCACTATGCCAACTACACTAAATATGTGAAAACTTTACAAATAATATACCCACAATAAAATCACTGTATTGTAATATAGCCTAAAGAATTATAGGAACTCAAATCAGACTATGGGATGTCACATTGCTTGTTTACCACCTACATGAGCTTGGATAAGCAGTTTTACTTTTCAGAGCATTAGTGAACTCAACAGGGAAAACTCTTAAAGTAGTTAAGAGATTTAAACCAGACATCTACTAAAATTGATTTAAGAAATACCTGGCACAAAATAGGCACTTTTCCCTTCTTTCTCTTTCATTCACTCACAGTGCCCTTAGGCCATCATATCTGTTCTCATATTGGCAGATCAAAGTGTTAGCATGCTTGTCTCAGCAGTTGAAAACAGGGAAAAAAAAATTAAAATAAATGAGAGTTTTCCACTATTCTTCATCTTTGGCAGACTCCATTTTAATAGCTTGTCTCATCAAATAATCATTACACTCAATAAGTTGTCTAACACACTACTGCAAGGCTAAATGACTGTCAACTGGCTCAGGCCAGTCTTGCCCACTGAGTAATAACAGACTGTGGCAGGATTTCTGTTTCATTAAATCAGAGAAATAACATTTCTAGTAAAATTATGCACTCATAAAATGGAGTTGGCCTAAAAAACAGAGTATTTTCTTCTAATATTTTGAGGACCACAAAATATATCCAAATGATAGAACAAATCAAAGATGGTTTACAAATTAATTTGGCTAAGTGGTAGATTGACTACAACTGGAAAATATAGATCATATAAACCCAGTATGAGGGCACATTCAAGATGTACTGAAAATTCTACATTAACTTGAAATTTTATTTGAATAATTGGCCAGTGGCCTAACTTCTCTACATCTGTATTTCCTCATTGGTAAAATGTCAATGTACAAGTTAGGGTTTATTTTGTATATAAATATTTTTGAATTTTACATTTTCAATTTTATTGCAATTAAGTGTAGTTGTATTATATTTATGTGCTAAAATTGATTAACTGAACACAATCATTTTAAGGATGTTTCATTTAAAAAGATTTTGTTGATGACAAAACTTCAGTTTCAACATATTAATTAAATCACATTTTTAAAGTAAAATACAACTAATTTAGATTGAATTTTGTACATTAAATGAGTTCTTCTCTAAAACTGGCATGTCGTGTATCAAAGAAGAGACATATTTTTCAACTTGCTATTTCTACTATAAATAATTCATATTTTAAATTATGGTAAACTGAAAATTACACCATTGCAGCAATCAGGGACTCTTAATTTTATTCCTAAATTAGACTGGCTGTCTGGTCTTCAGGAAATTATTTTACTCCCTTTTGTCAAAGTTTCCTCATTTGTCTAATGAGCAAAAACATTTTACTTCATAATTTATCAGTGCATATTATTAATACTATGATACTTTTTCGTATATGAACATCACTGAAATCAGATGCCTCTTAAAATTGAATGCATATTATCATAAATATTGGAAGCACACTAATTTTTATTCATAGCAATACCAAACATAGTAGTTTATCCTTTAATTAATGGTCTCTTAGGTTTAATAAAATTTGATATTAACTGAATTAGTTATCTGGGACTTAAATATAGACCCATTTTAAATGAGTGGTGACATGAGTGTACTTTCTTCAAGGTATTTATATGTGAGGCATTAGTAGGCAATGGAAGAACAAAAATATAAAATATTATAGAAGTCAAAGGATGTTTGAAGAGTTCTGGTAGCACTTAGGAGTAGGGTGCAGGGGGTGTGACAGGGAGGAACTGAAGATGAGGCTGAAGCATGGGTTGAAGTCAGATCCTGGAAATCCTTTAACACCATGGTCAGGAAGTTAGAGTCAATCATCAGGTGTACTTCCTTTGCCTACAGTTATTGCTCATTGAATCTGAGCTATTAATCAAGCTAGATGCTCAAAATCTTAAAGAAGCATGATCTTTGCTTTTGTGCAACATTTTAATCAATCCTTAACTCCCGAACCTGCAGACGCCATGCACAGGAAACACCTCCAGGAGATACCTGACCAGAGTAGCAACGTTACCACCAGTTTCACATGGGGATGGGATTCTAGCAAGACTTCTGAACTGCTTTCAGGCATGGGGGTCCTGCCCTGGAGAAGGAGGAGGTGGACAGTGAGAACATCCCCCAAGAACTGCTTTCAAACCTGGGCCACCCACAAAGTCCCCCAAGAAAATGGCTGAAAAGCAAAGGCAATGACAAGGACTTTGTGATTGTCCTCAGACCTAAGCTAAACTGAGAGAACTTTCCAGGTGTTTCTTGGGACTCCCGTCCAGACGAGCTGCTTTTAGGAATCTTTTCCTGTCTGTGCCTCCCTGAACTCCTCAAAGTCTCCAATGTTTGTAAGAGATGGTAATATCTAGCGTTTGACGAGCCTCTCTGGCAGACTGTAGACCTCGCAGGTAGAAACCTCTACCTAGATGTGGTTGGTCGGCTTTTGTCCCGAGGGGTGGTTGCCTTCCGCTGTCCACGATCATTTATGGACCAACCGTTAGTTGAACATTTCAGCTCTTTTTGTCTACAGCACCTGGACCTTTTGAACTCTGATCGATGTGTCTACCCTGCATGGCCTTCTGTCTCACTGCTCTAAGTTGCAGAATCTCAGCCTGGAAGGCCTCCAACTTTCAGATACCGTTGTTGATAATCTTGCTCAGAACACAAATTTACTGTGACTAAACGTTTCTGGGTGTTCTGGATTCTCTGAATCTGCCCTGAAGACTTTGCTGAGCAGCTGTTCCAGATTGGATGAACTGAACCTCTCTTGGTGCTGATTTCACTGAAAAGCGTGTACAGGTAGCTGTTGCACGTGTGTCAGAGACCATAACCGAGCTGAATCTCAGCAGGTACCAAAAGAATCTGCAGAGATCAGATGTCTCTACCTTAGTTGGAAGATGTCCCAATCTTGTCTACCTAGACTTAAGTGATAGTGTCATGCTTAAAAATGACTGCTTTCCAGAATTTTACCAACTCAACTACCTCCAACACCTATCACTCAGTCGGTGCTATGACATAATACCTGAAACTTTACTTGAACTTGGAGAAATTCCCACATTAAAAACACTACAAGTCTTTGGAATCATACCAGACAGTACCCTTCAACTGTTAAAGGAAGCCCTCCCACATCTACAGATTAATTGCTCCCATTTCACCACCATCACCAGGCCGACCATTGGCAACAAGAAGAACCAAGAGATACGGGGCATCAAATGCTGACTGTCACTGGAGAAGCGCCGTTGTCTATGAAGCCTCTATTGCAAGATGGTGTCTCCTCTATTATTTGAACAGGGAAAGTAAGCAGGAAGTCCAATTGTGGAGAGCTCAGCTATTTTTATTCTTGGTTTTCTATTGCCTTCCTCTACAAGTATATTAGAGAATCATTGGAGACAGAAAACTATGAAGTGTTGCTTTTTAGAAATGACTATGAAAACTTTCATCACTCTATACCCTTAAGAGCCTAAGCTCTATGCTTTTTGAAATTTTAGGGAGAGTGAGCCTATAATTTCAAGATACCTTAAATAGCAAAATTTGAACCATGTCTTCCAAGTGCCATTCTTCATAAATCTATTTAGAATCAAGCTTAAAAATCACCACCAGCAAATCATTTTTGTAGCCTATATGGCAACTGAACATTCTTCTATTTAATTTTTCAGCACTGCTTTATTATAAGACATCTGTTTGGTTCAGTTCAGTCGCTCAGTCATGTCCGACTCTTTGTGACTCCATGAATCGCAGCATGCCAGGCCTCCCTGTCCATCACCAACTCCCAGAGTTCACTTAGACTCATGTCCATCGAGTCAGTGATGATATCCAGCCATCTCATCCTCTGTTGTCCTCTTCTTCTCCTGCCTCCAATCCCTCCCAGCATCAGAGTCTTTTCCAATGAGTCAACTCTTCGCATGAGGTGGCCAAAGTACTGGAGTTTCAGCTTTAGCATCATTCCTTCCAAAGAAATCCCAGGGCTGATCTCCTTCAGAATGGACTGGTTGAACACAGGTTGCAAAAAATAATAAGATATTTGTATTGTAAGCTGAAAATAATGAGAATCATAGAGTAGATCTTCAGCAATCTCTTCTGAGGATGGCAAGAAAAATAGACATTTCAACTGCGCCTTTAGATTCGCAATCAGGTTGATGGAAACAAATAGCCCCAGGTCATTCACTTTAAAACCTAAATAAAGAAACAGACAATCGGCCAACCAGAGGTGTAGAATTGGTATAGAATTTAAAGGCTCAAGAGACAGTTTTCTATGACAGTTAACCTGGGGTATCCTCTAATGCACATTAATGAAGTCTCCTTTATGTACAATTGGGAAGGTCCCCTGGAGGAGGAAATGGCAACCCACTCCAGTATTTGTGCCTAGAGAATCCCATGGACAGAGGAGCCTGGCGGGCTACAGTCATGGGGTCACACAAAGTCAGACACGACTGAGTGACTAATACTAATACTTATCTCTATTAGCATATCTAGCAATTTTTTTCTTGGAAATTTTATGTTTATATACCTGCCCTCCTCAGTCTCTGAACCTCTTATGGACAACAACTGTGTCATTTATTTTTGTTTATCTAGTATATTGCCACAATTTCTGACACATAGTTTCATGTATGTAGCATGAACAGTTCCTGTTGGAGCATGTTTTAAACAATGAATCCATGTTAGCAAAAAAATTAAGTATATATAAATGGTATGGGCATTGCCCATGTCAGTTACTCTCGGTATTTAAGGAGGTAGCGGTAGTGCAGCAGCCTCTTAAGGTTCTGACTTGTGTGTAGAGAAAAAACTGGAAGACAACAGAAGAATTGAGATGTACTTCAGTCTTCTTGTCTGAAGTGTGTGAATAATAATAAAGCTGTTTATAAGGAGATGAGAAAAGTATCATGAAAGGATATTGGCCATCTTTGATATTTACATAACCCTTCTTGGCATAGAGCAGGCTCTTAGTTTATATTTGATAAATGTATGAATGAGCAAATGAATGGCTGGTTGTTTTATGTTTTCTCAAGGAAATCTACTAATGTTTAATTTGAATATTCTGGATCTTTACGTAGACATTTCCTACTGTTTGAGTGCTGTGAATACTTTTTATTTTCTTGTATAATATTTGTGATATGCATAGATGCTTAACAAAATTATCCCATCAAAAATAGCCACAGCAGAGGCAAAACTCATCTGGCAGCCAGTTATTTACCAGTTATTGAAGGAAGAAAATGAACATTCATGAAACAAAACACGTACGTTTTTTCTGAACTACATTTAGAGTTTTGAATGTGCGTACTCAAATTCAACTTGAATTGAGATGTGCAAGCCACACTCACATACCCTGTTCTCAGTGTCATTCAAGCACTGTGTATACCAATATGGAAAAGCTTAGTCTCTTTCCTTATTGAAGATCACAGAGTGGTTGAAGTAAAAGAAATGAAAAGAAATAACACATTTTGATGCAATATACATTCATTTTTCAAAGCTCACTTCATGTCACCTAATTTACAAATCATCTGTCTCTAATCTTGATCTAAATGATGTATTCATTGCACACACTGCAAATCATTTTATTACAGAAATATGAAGTAAAAGTAGTACATTATTTTCTTTCTGTACTTGTTTACTTATAAGGTGTTTCTAAATGCTACCAAAGGATTTAGGAGGTAAGTATTGATAATTCTTTTGAAGAATATTCCATCATTGAACTCTGAAAGAAGAATTACAGTAACTTCCTTGGTTTTTCTGTTTGATCTTTAACTTTCCCATCTGTAAAATGAGGTGAATAAGGGCCGATCTAGTTGCCTTTGTGCTTAATTATACTTTCTTTAAAGAAAAAAACAGATTAACTCTTATAAGTTTGAGAAATTCTTCCCCTAGGGGAGCCTGGTGGGCTGCCGTCTATGGGGTCGCACAGAGTCGGACACGACTGAAGTGACTTGGCAGCAGCAGCAGATGTGCCACAGTGGTACTTTCAGCTTTCATATTTTTTCTATGAAAATGCCTCTTGGTCCTATTGAGTCCTGTTTAAGCTCACCCTATGATTTGGCTAGAGTACCTGTTATCACCCACCATCACAGATAAAGTTTTATGAAAATTATATCTTTAAATGGGCCAGAACAAACCCAAGTCATCAAATATAATTTCAATGATGAACCTCAGCATTTTCCATTTGAATAGTTTCCCAAATGATTGCCATTTATTAATGTCAGATTAAAGGACTTCATTCATTTTTCCTATTCAGTAGAGAGGCAGTTAATGAATGGTGCTGACTTGGCCAGGCTTCTAATGAAAATCTGGAAGAGTGCAGCCCTCAGTGTGAAGAAACTCAACTAATGCCGGCTGAATATTGACACGATTTTCATCCATGCAGAAAGTCTTTTCATACACCTTTTGGCTCATGAGATGGTAATTATGTCATCAAAGCTAAATAGAAAACATTGGGCTTAAGACTGTCTTCTCTAAGTGACGTTCCTTGAATTAATGCACGACCTCCTGGTTTCTTCACCATCCTTACCAAGGCTGTGTTGCTTCAGAGAGATTTCCAGAGCAAATGAAGCAAGACAAGATAAAGGCTAGTGCCCATCTTGAAAACTTTAGATAGTGAAGAAGAGTGGAGAAAGGAGATATCTACCATTCATATTATTACCAAAAATATTGGTAAATACTCTGATTTAGTTTATGAACTGGATCTTAATTTATCAATATTGATAAGCTTCAAACAGGTAATATAGAAAGATTCCAATACTTTTCAAAATATGAAGCAGTGTTACTGACATATGATACTTGCAGAGATCTGAAAGCTTGCCTGGCAGGGGGAACACTGATATCCCCATTGATGATTAACTCTGGGAGGGACTGGAGAGGATAAAAGAGGTTGGGGAGGGGAGGCAAGATATTGCCTAGATATACATAAACAATTTAAATAATGAAAAACACAAATAAAAGCATAGTCGATTCAATTTGGTTTCTTTTCAGAAAATGTAACAGTATTCTTGTATTAAGCTGCTTTAATTTGCCAATTCTAGGCTCTAAACAACCATCCTAGTGCATTAAGATACAGAGTAGATTGTTCAGTTTCACCATCTAATGCATTTCTCTTTTCAAATGTAATTTTCATCGTTATCAGTGTGATAGATGTACAATGGGATACAGATTGAATTACAAAGCTTATAATAAGAACAATAACCTGACCCACCATTTTCTGCCAATAATTCTTGTCCCAGAAGAGCAATAGCTTTCAATGGTTTCAGCTATTTATCCTGGCATTTATCCTATATTTCTTAATAATGCTTATATACTTTTTCTTTTTTTGCTTAGAGGTTTTAGATAATACCTAAAGAAAAAAACTTTTGTAGAAAAACAAGAATTAGCACTCTCTCTTTCTCTTACTCTGGCAGATTTTTTTTTTTTTTTTTTTTTGGCCATGGTTCTCAACATAATGACAGTGGTAATATTGAAAATTATTAACTTTTTTTGAATGATTGCATTTAAAGCAAGCATTGAACTACGTATCCTCATAAAATCCATATGAAGAAAGTATTATTACTTCTTTTTTATTGATCAGGCAAATGGAAGAGATATTAACGTTCTTTTAATAATATAACTAGTACTTGGTAGAATTGAAATTCTGATTCAGATTTGTCTATTTAATATGTATAGTCCTAAAAACTAGGTAAACTTCACTGTCCTTGAAATCTTATAACTTTGTATCACTTTTTCACTTGACATGATTTCAGTATTCTTTAGTACTATTAAAACATTTTTTTGTAACCCATGTTATTTTGGATGTACTATATTCCAAGTGAAGAGCGTATATTTATTGAATTCTCTATTTATTACTGTCAATTTAGCCTCCACACAGTTGTTATTCTAAACATTGCTAAGATAAATGTCTTTATGCATTATTCCTGCCAAATTTTTAAAAACATCTTTGTGTTTCAGGCAATTTCTTAGGTTAAGTTGCCATGAGAGGTCATGACTTAAAAAATAATTAGTTAAAAAATAATATAATATGGATAATGACCAGAAATGTAAATCACTTAGTAACACGGAAGTTAAACTAAGTTCACAGTCTCTGCTAATCATGCATTTTATGGAAGATGGAAACCAGTTCATTGTAGTCATCTGGCAATGTTAAACTAGAGTCTAGAAACAAAGTTGTACGTTCTTAAAGAATAACATTTCTACAAGCAATACATATGCCTTATATGTATTATTAGTATAATTACTGTATATAATATAAAATTACTATAAACACTTTAAAAACACAAAATTTATTTTTAGTGCCTTGTCGCTTCCGGGGAACTTTAATAAATGCATTACTGTTGGTATCAGTGATCAATTTTGCAGATGAAGAATACAAAGCTCACAGATAGTAGATGGTTTGTTTAATGTCTTATAGTAGCTAATGGCAGATCAAAGACTAATACTAGGTAATGACTTTTAAAAGTTAATTTATTTTTTATTGAAGGATAATTGCTTTACAGAATTTTGCTGTTTTCTGTCAAACCTCAGCAGGAATCAGCCATAGGTATACATATATTCCCTCCCTTTTGGAACTCCCTCCCATCTCCCTTCCCATCCCACCCCTCTGCTGCTAAGTCGCTTCAGTCGTGTCCGACTCTGTGTGACCCCATAGACGGCAGCCCACCAGGGTCCCCCTTCCCTGGGATTCTCCAGGCAAGAATACTGGAATGGGTTTCTATTTCCTTCTCCAACGCATGAAAGTGAAAAGTGAAAGTGAAGTCACTCAGCCTTCTCCGACTCTTCAGGACCCCATGGACTGCAGCCTACTAGGCTCCTCTGACCAAGAGATTTTCCAGGCAAGAGCACTGGAGTGGGGTGCCATTGCCTTCTCCAATCCTACCCCTCTAGGTCACTCTTTTTACTACAAAGACTATAGCGAAATGTTGGGTGCATCAGAGATATTAAGTTTAAAGAAAGATTGATTCAATTATAGTGTGTTTTCTCCCTTGCTATGCTATGCTATGCTAAGTCACTTTAGTCGTGTCCGACTCTGTGTGATCCCGTAGACGGTAGCCCACCAGGCTCCCCCATTCCTGGGATTCTCCAGGCAAGAACACTGGAGTGAGTGTTTTCTCCCTTACTGGTAGACAAATGAAATTATCTTAAAAACCTAGTCTCTAGAATAGTAAGTTAATAGTAAGTAATTCTTCTAGAAAACAATAGGTCCTAAGGTCAAAGATGCTTATATTTTCTGGTGGTCACTTGATTGCACACTCAGTTGCTTTAGTCATGTCTAAATCTTTGCACCTCTATGGACTGTAGCTCTCCAGGCTTCTCTGTCCATGGGGTTCTCCAGGCAAGAATACTGGAGTGGGTTGCTGTGCCCTCCTCCATGGGATCTTCCCAAACCAGGGATCAAACCTATATCTCCTGCATTGCAGGCAGATTCTTTACAGTTGAGATTAATGAGATTTCCATTAACAAGATTTGCATTCATGAGAAGTCCATTAACAAGATTTTAAACTGTATAAGTTTTATTTTTGTCTCCATATGAATATCTCTTGTGTCAAAGAAAACTCAGTCAGGAAATTAGTCTTCAACTATCACTTGTGGAATAATGTTTCCATTTCTAGGTTACTTTAATACTTTTTCTTGGTGATTCTATGTGGAAGACTACTAATTGTAATTCTTTTGTAATTACTCTCATTTCAAGTGAAGCCCAGAAATAATCCTTTAGGAGTAACATAATTGGTAGAAGCCAGGTCCCTTTACTCTTAAGCAGTATGTTGTGAGGTTTTACTTTGTTTCATTTTAATGTTGGCTGAGTCCCTCCCTATTTCATGTATACAGAAAAGAAAATGCTACTGCTAAGTCACTTCAGTCTTGTCCGACTCTGTGCGACCCAATAGACGGCAGCCAACCAGGCTCCCCCGTCCCTGGGATTCTCCAGGCAAGAACATAGGAGTGGGTTGCCATTTCCTTCTCCAATGCATGAAAGTGAAAATAAAAGAAAATAATGCTCTGAAATTGGAAAGCCCTAATTGTAGATCTTCAGCAAATGTCTTATTTTGGAAACATTCTGGGAAAAGGAAAAAACAATCAGAAACCTATGAATTAAGAGACCCTATTTTGGAGAAATGATCTAATAATAAGGATTTCGAGGTGAATACTGAGGAACCAA
The DNA here is from genome assembly GCF_029407905.1 of Bubalus kerabau. Lineage (NCBI taxonomy): Eukaryota > Metazoa > Chordata > Mammalia > Artiodactyla > Bovidae > Bubalus > Bubalus kerabau. The sequence continues at coordinate 87,424,507 of NC_073634.1, read as the reverse complement.
CAAGATGTTTGCCTGAAACCTGAATTAGATAAACCTCATTTACTAGGTATGTGACCTTACATTTTTCATATCCCTTATCTTCAGTGATAATGACTACTTTGCAAGTTTTTATTTATATTAACATTTATAGTGGGTTTAAAAGTATTTTATATGTAAACTGTATAGTACTTAGTAAGTCCTTAAAAATGTGAGTCATTTATTTGAACATGATTTTACACAGTGCTGATTCATATCTTTGTGATCCCATGGACTGTAGCCCTCCAGGCTGCTCTGTCCCTGAGGATTCTCCAGGTGAGAATACTGGAATGGGTTGCCATGCCCTCCTCCAGGGGATCTTCCCAACTCAGGGATCAAGCCCAGGTCTCCTACATTGCAGGTGGAGTCTTTACCAACTGAGCCACAAAGAAAGCCCATGAAAGAAAAAAGTTATCAGTATTACATCACATCTGTGTGTCCTGTGCATGCTAAGTCTCTTCAGTCATGTCCGACTTTGTGACCCCACGGACTGCAGCCCATCAGGCAACTCTGTCCATGGGGATTCTCCAGGCAAGAACACTGGAGTGGGTTGTCATTTCTCCTAATTCTCAATTAAGACAAACTATCATTTTGAAAATGTGACACCATCTAACTTGGCCAACAGACTACACCATTGGCCACTGTCTGGGGAATTAATGTGTCTGGGGAATTAATATGCATAGGCAGGACAATTGCTGTCTTGGCATCCCGAGAATTAGTATTAAAATAATTAGAATACTCAAACCTTAAAATCTCAGCATTGAATGGAATCTTATGTATAATTCAGCTCATTAATTATGCAAATTAGGAAGTGCAATCTTAGAAAGAAAAAGTCACTTCTTCTAAATTCTGCTCATATATACTGTGAAGAACTGCAGATAGTTTGGGTTTTACCCTACTGGTAAATTAACAGTTACATGGAAGCTACAATTTCATAGATAGTAGCCCAAGACATTAGACTCCTGGGTTGGAGATAAAGGGGTTTATTACACATGGCACTCATGGAAGGTGGAATGAACTTCACGTTACCAATGGTTGCCCTTTCTCTCTCAACTCCCATTGGAGGTAGTTCTAAGTAAATGCTGTGTATACAGTGGGTTTATGATACAGATGAATAACACTGAATTTAGGAAACTCCAAACTTTTAAGTAGGAGTACTAGTGAATCTGCCCAACCTTAGTTCCAGTGGAAGAAATTAGCATTACTAATCTTATCAGAAAGAAAGTATGTCCTTTAAGTGAAGAGGAACTAAAAAGCCTCTTGATGAAAGTGAAAGTGGAGAGTGAAAAAGTTGGCTTTAAGCTCAACATTCAGAAAACGAAGATCATGGCATCTGGTCCCATCACTTCATGGGAAATAGATGGGGAAACAGTGGAAACAGTGTCAGTTTATTTTTTTGGGCTCCAAAATCACTGCAGATGATGACTGCAGCCATGAAATTAAAAGACTCTTACTCCTTGGAAGAAAAGTTATGACCAACCTAGATAGCATATTCAAAAGCAGAGACATTACTTTGCCAACAAAGGTCCGTCTAGTCAAGGCTATGGTTTTCCCAGTGGTCATGTATGGATGTGAGAGTTGGACTGTGAAGAAAGCTGAGCACTGAAGAACTGATGCTTTTGAACTGTGGTGTTGGAGAAGACTCTTGAGAGTCCCTTGGACTGCAAGGAGATCCAACCAGTCCATTCTGAAGGAGATCAGCCCTGGGATTTCTTTGGAAGGAATGATGCTGAAGCTGAAACTCCAGTACTTTGGCCACCTGATGCAAAGAGTTGACTCATTGGAAAAGACTCTGATGCTGGGAGGGATTGAAGGCAGGAGGAGAAGGGGATGGCAGAGGATGAGATAGCTGGATGGGATCACTGACTTGATGGATATGAGTCTGAGTTAACTCTGGGTGTTGGTGATGAACAGGGAGGCCTGGCATGCTGCGATTCATGGGGTCGCAAAGAGTTGGACACGACTGAGCGACTGAACTGAACTGAACTGAACTGATGTATGTATAGATAAGGATTATAGATATAGATAATCATAATTATGTGGATCACAACAAACTGCAAAATTATTCAAGAGATGGAATACCAGACCACCTCACCTGCTTCCTGGGAAATCTGTATGCTGGTCAAGAAGCAACAGCTAAAACCAGACAATGGACAGGTTCCAAATTGGGAAAAGAGTATGTCAAGGCTATGTATTTTCACCCTGTTTATTTAACTTATATGCAGAGTACATCATGTGAAATGCCAGGCTGGATGAAGCACAAGCTGGAATCAAGATTGCTGGGAGAAATGACAATAACTTCAGCTATGCAGGTAACACCTTATCATGTATGGATGTAAGAGCTGGACCATAAAGAAAACTGAGCCTGGAAGAATTGATGCTTTTGAACTGTGGTCTTGGAAAGACTCTCAAGAGTCCCTTGGACTGCAAGGAGATCAAACCAGTCAATCCTAAAGGAAATCAATCATAACTATTCATTGGAAGGACTGATGCTGAAGCTGAAACTCCAATATTTTGGTCACCTGATGCGAAGAACTGACTATTTGGAAAAGATCCTGATGCTGGGAAAGATTGAAGGCAGGAGGAGAAGGAGACAACAGAGGAGGAGATTATTGGATGGCATCACCAACTCGATGGACATGAATTGGTGATGGACAGAGAAGCCTTGCATGCTGCAGTCCATGGGATCTTAGAGTTGAACACGACTGAGTGACTGGACTGAACTGAACTGAACTGATGGATACAGATACAGATATAGATTCACATTCTGAACTAAAAAAGGTTAGTCTGATGATTACATTTTATCTGAAGAGATTTTTTTGTTTCATTGATTGTTCATTTTAATCAGATTCAATCCTTAAGAGAAAATCATTGTGTTTTTGTTCCTTCGTGGCTCAGAATGTAAAGAATCTGTCTCCAATGTGGGAGAACTGGGTTCAGTTCCTGGGTTGGGGAGATTTCCTGGAGAAAGGACAGGTTACCCACTCCAGTATTCTTGCTTGGGGAATTCCATGGACTGTATAACCCATGGGGTCAAAAGGAGTTGGATGTGACTGAATGACCTTCACTTTCATATTTTCCAAAGAATGAAATTAATCCCGAAGCACTCTTTCCCTAGGTATGTGGCATTTTGAGGGATATAGATTAAGGCACAAGTCTAGGAACCTGACTCTCAGCCATACATTGGACCAAACGCTCTATTCCCTGATTTAATATTGAGTTTAATATTGAGTTTTCATTTTTAGCATCCTATTCCTTTTGGTGTCCATTAGGTTTACCTTTGTAAATTCATCTATTCACTTAAAGTGAAGTCGCTCAGTAGTGTCTGATTCTTTATGACCCCATGGACTGTAGCTTACCAGGCTCCTCCATTCATGGAATTTTCCGGGCAAGAGTACTGGAGTGGGTTGCCATCTCCTTCTCCAGGATATCTTCCCAATCCAGGGATCAAATCTGGGTTTCCTGCATTTTAGGCAGATGCTTTACTGTCTGAGCCACCAGGGAAATTATTTACTATTTCTAGATGTTTGAAGCAAGATTCTTTTCCTATAATTTCTAGTCTGCCGATAGTCTTATACATGGAAGAATTCCATCATTCCTTTCTATCTTCAGACACAGTGGATTGCTTGTGTTCCCAAATCACAGTCCAAGTCTCTCTTGGAACTTTCCCTTTGAGTGTATTAGTAAGTTTACCAGAAGTTTCTCCCTCTAATTTCTACATGTTGAAATCCATTCATCTTCCAAACTATTGCAGATACATCTCTTTGAGGAAGACTGCTTAATCATCCACGTAAATATATTGCCTAAATTTGGGACAGTTTTTGCTGGTGATATAGGACTTTTGTTCTCCAACCATCATTACATTTTATTAGGAAGAGTATTAATATTACTAAAAATATCATAATTATAGCACCCATAATTTAAGCCAGGAACTGAGTTATATGCTTTATATGAATTATACCTAACTCTGCAAATTATCTTTCAATGTAAAAATTTTGATCTTTATTTTATAGTTGAAGTGATTACACAGTTTAGAAGTCAATAACACACCAGAATTTATATAACTTGTGCATTCTAGGAAAGTAATCCATATCTATATCTTTGATCCCCAGACACATGGTCCAACTGTAAATGCCATGAGGGAAATGATAATGTAAATATATTTCTGTCTGTCTGTGTATGCATGCTTAGTCGAGTCCAACTCTTTGGGTTTGGAATGATAACTGACCTTTCCTAGCCCTGTAGCACTGCTGAGTTTTCCAAAGTTATAAAGAGTGCAGCACTTTAACAACATAATCTTTTAGGATCTGAAATAACTACTTAAGAATATATTTATTCATTGAAATGCTGGAACTCAGGACAATTTATACATATGCATATCTTTATATAAATATTTAATACTAATTTAATACTTTAATGTGTGTGCATGGTCAGTTGTGTTCAACGCTTTGCAACCCCATGGACTGTAGCCCACCTGACTTCTCTGTCAATGGGATTTTCCAGTCAAGAATACTGGAGTGGGTTGCCATTTCCTCCTTCAGGGGATCTTCCCGACCCAGGGATCAAACCCACATCTCCTGTGTCTCCCACATTGGAAGTTGGATTCTTTATCGCTGAGCCAAATGGGAAGCCCAAATATTATTTCTACAAAGTGGTAAAAGTATAAATGTCTGATCTAAGTAAGGTCATTGGGCTCTGTTTATTGCTTCATAAGTTTTACAATGAAAATATGAGTTCAGGATCATTTATTATAACTTTAAGTAGTGCTTTATGATTTGCTCAACTCACAATGAAAACATAGCACTAACACATACTATATGTCTATAATTTATTTTGGATTTGATGTGAGAACAAGCATAGCTATGACAAAATGATCTGCACTATTTCCTGTCACCTAGGAAAAATATGCTTTTATATTAGGTTAACTTGGAGAATTCCATTTAGTATTATTATGTTGCTTACATTATTTAGTATGTTCCCTAGTAAGTTCATGAAAACTCTGCTAGCACATGTATGTGAACAAAGAAAATTGTACCACATACGACAGACAAATAGCCATAGGACAGAAGTCAGCAGAGGAATCTGTGAAATACCTCTCAAGCAAGATTCCTAAGCTGAAGATCACAAAAAACATTAGTTTTGGTTCTAGGTCCTAAAGACAGTACAATTTAAAGTATAAATCACACTACCATATGTAAAACAGATAACTAATAAGAACATGCTGTATAGCATAGGGAAAATTTTTAAAGAGATGGGAGTACCAGACCACCTGACCTGCCTCCTGAGAAATGTGTATGCAGGTCAAGAAGCAAGAGTTGCCAAATATGGAACAACAGACTGGTTCCAAATAGGAAAAGGAGTATGTCAAGGCTGTATAATGTCTCCCTGCTTATTTAACTTATACGGAGATTACATCATGCAAAATGCCAGGCTGGATGAAGCACAAGCTGGAATTAAGATTGCTGGGAGAAGTATCAATAACCTCAGATATCCATATGACACCACCCTTATGGAAGAAATTGAAGAGGAACTAAAGAGCCTCTTGAAAAAATTGAAAGAGAAGAGCGAAAAAGTTGGCTTAAAACTCAACATTCAGAAAATGTTAAGATCATGGCTTCCAGTCCCATCACTTCATGGCAAATATATGGGGAAAGAATGGAAACAGTGAGGGACTTTATTTTCTTGGACTCCAAGATCACTGAAGATGGTGACTGAAGCCATGAAATTAAAAGACTCTTGTTCCTTGGAAGGAAAGCTATGACCAACCTAGAGAGCATATTAAAAAGCAGAGACATTACTTTGCTGACAAAGGTCAGTCTATTCAAAGCTATGTTTTTCCAGTAGTCATGTATGGATGTGAGAGTTGGACCATAAAGAAAGCTGAGCACCAAAGAATTGATGCTTTTGAACCGTGTGATGTTGGAAAAGACTCTTGGAGTCCAAATCCCTTGGACTCCAAGGAGATCAAACCAGTCAGTCCTAAAGGAAATCAATCCTGAATATTCATTGGAAGGACTGATGCTGAAGCTGAAACTCCCAATACTTTGGCCACCTGATGCAAAGAACTGACTCCTTGGAAAAAACCCTGATGCTGAGAAAGATTGAAGGCAGGAGGTGAAGGGAACGACAGAGGAGAAGATTGTTGGATGGCATCACTGAGTCAATAGACATGAGTTTCAGCAAGCTCTGTGAGTTGGTGATGGACAGGGAAGCCTGGTGTACAGCAGTCCATGGGGTTTCTAGGGGTCAGACACAATTGATCAACTTAACTGAACTGTATAATACAGGGAACTTAACTAATACTCTGCAATGGTCTATATGGGAAAAGAATCTAAAAAAAAAAAGATATAGGTATATGAATATAACTGACTCACTCTTTTATGTGTTGAAATTAACACAACGAATAACTATACTCCATTTAAAAACTAAAATAAAATATAAATCAAATAATCTTTATGAATGTTCACTATCATTAATCAAAAATACAGACAATAAAACTGCAAAAGGGAGAGGTGAAAAAACAAAATGAAAATAATGAGCTCTTTGAAAACAATATCAGCTTATTTCTTAATACTAAATTGATTATGCTAATTATATGATGTTAAGTAAAACATTAAAAACTCAAATAAATTGGACTATGATCTTAAAACAAGATCTAGATGGTGTTCAAACATTTAAGTGTTTCTTTAATTCTGAATTGGATAAGTGACTATCACCTTTCCTTTCCTCTTTCCAAAGTCTATCTAGTGTCTATTATTTCTCTCTCCTCCTAACCATCTATCTATAACACCAGGCATAATTCTTTTGTGATTTACTACATGATTTTATTTTCTTCTCTACTTTCACAACTTGTGCCAACAGCATATTCTTATTTTAAATACAAATGGTTTTTATAAAATTATAAGTAGACAAAATGAAACTAGTGAAGGAATAGTAACAACAAAAACATTAGTTTAAAATTTTAATACACATTTCTACATTGACTATATACCCTTCATGCATCCTCATAGAGTCAAGTTTCCATTCTACACTTTCTTTCACTAATTGTGAAATAAATTATTAGGAGAGGATTGAATAGATCATTGAAATCTCCGAGGATCACAAGTGGGAAGAACTACTTCTCACCTACCATGTAGCTGATGATTTCTCTTTTGGAGCTTCGGGACCTTAACTTAAAACTTAAATGGAAAATTTCTCTCTGGCATAACTAGCTTTGTTCAAAGAGATTCCTCTTATATTCATTCCAGTCAGGCCCAGGCTAAGCAGACGGTAGGTCAGGCTTGGTTATTTCCAGATAATTGATGTCATTTAGAAAGACCAATTTCTTTTGCTTTGTCAAAATTTGTAAGAGTGAGATCAATGAAAAGACTGTGCCTTTCATTCAGCCAGTGACCACTGAGGTGTCTGTGAGTTATAGTAAACATTTATTTTCATCAGGTAATAATTTATTACTTATTGAGTTTATCTAAATAAGAAATGTTTAGTCAAATAGAGAAAATAGATAATATATAGAATAAATTTGACAAAAGTCAGTGATTTGTTGTGATATATTTTGATATAATTCCAAGATTTTCAAGATTATGAGTTTATTTTTGACCTGTTTTATCAAATGGGGAATTAGAGCATAATTTTAGCATGATAAAGTACCAATGAAGTGTTACAACAGAGAAGAGAGAAGCTATCCTAGAGAATTGTGTCAGAATCACTCACAAAACAACAGGAAACTCTGAGATGCTAGAGAACCATCCTGTTGCTACATTGTATATGCAAGGAAATAATTCTGTAAATTTCAGTTAAAGCATTATCTCAGGATGTTATAACAAAATACCATGAACTGGGTGGCTTAGCAACAACAGAAATTTATTTTTCATAGTTTTGGATGTTGTGAGTCCAAGATCATGGTATCAGGATAGTTGGGGGTCTGGTGAAAGCCCTTTGAAGTGCTGAGGGCAGACTTATTTTACCTTCATGTGGTAGAAAGAGAACAAGCCAGATTTCTGGCCTCTTCTTAAAGGTGCACTAATTCCTTTCATGAGACCTGCACCGTCTTGACCCAATCATTTCCTATAGGTCCCACCTCCAAAACCATCACATTGGAGGTTAAATTTCAACATAGGTCGTTTAGGTTGGGGGGATAGCGATATAGACCTGCTATTCATGAGAAGTATGTCTTTTCTTGGTGTCATTACACTCATTTCTAACACTTACCTACTGTGCTAAATCAAAATTAAGTCTTGTTCAACCTTGTGGGCAAGAAGGAGAGGCAGAGGTATTTTAACAATATTGATGATGATCTTTGTTTTTTTTTTATGTATTGGTTACATGGGCATTTATTTTTTCATGCTTTTTATATTGAATATGATCTAAATATTTTCTTTTCACTTATATCTTCCATAATAACAGTACATTTATAATACATGTAAAGTATATACTACAATGCCTGGCATATAGCAAATTTTCAGTAAAGGTCATATCCTTAATATTTTATTTTATAAAATTATAAGATTATGAGGAGTTCTGTGTTCCACAAAATAGCTTATTGGACAAAGCTAAGGCCATGCTGTGAAAAGAAGAGAAGCAAAAAGCAAAGGAGAAAAGGAAAGATATAAGCATGTGAATGCAGAGTTCCAAAGAATAGCAAGAAGAGATAAGAAAGCCTTCCTCAGTGATAAATGCAAAGAAATAGAGGAAAACAACAGAATGGGAAAGACTAGCGATCTCTTCAAGAAAATTAGAGATACCAAGGGAACATTTCATGCAAAGATGGGCTCGATAAAGGACAGAAATTGTATGGACCTAACAGAAGCAGAAGATATTAAGAAGAGATAGCAAGAATACACAGAAGAACTATACAAAAAAGATCTTCATGACCAAGATAATCACAATGATGTGATCACTGACCTAGAGCCAGACATCCTGGAATGTGAAGTCAAGTGGGCCTTAGAAAGCATCACTATGAACAAAGCTAGTGGAGGTGATGGAATTCCAGTTGAGCTATTTCAAATCCTGAAAGATGATGCTGTGAAAGTGCTGCACTCAATATGCCAGCAAATTTGGAAAACTCAGCAGTGGCCACAGGACTGGAAAAGGTCAGTTTTCATTCCAATCCCAAAGAAAGGCAATGCCAAAGAATGCTCAAACTACCACACAATTGCACTCATCTCACATGCTAGTAAAGTAATGCTCAAAATTCTCCAGGCCAGGCTTCAGCAATATGTGAACCGTGAACTTCCTGATGTTCAAGCTGGTTTTAGAAAAGACAGAGGAACCAGAGATCAAATTGCCAACATCCGCTGGATCATGGAAAAAGCAAGAGAGTTCCAGAAAAACATCTATTTCTGCTTTATTGACTATGCCAAAGCCTTTGACTTTGTGGATCACAATAAACTGTGGAAAATTCTGAAAGAGATAAGAATAACAGACCACCTGACCCGCCTCTTGAGAAACCTCTATGCAGGTCAGGAAGCAACAGTTTGAACTGGAGATGGAACAAAAGACTGGTTCCAAATAGGAAAAGGAGTACGTCAAGGCTGTATATTGTTACCCTGCTTATTTAACTTATATGCAGAGTACATCATGAGAAACACTGGACTGGAAGAAACACAAGCTGGAATCAAGATTGTCAGGAGAAATATCAGTCTCCTCAGATATGCAGATGACACCACCCTTATGGCAGAAAGTGAAGAGGAACTAAAAAGCCTCTTGATGAAAGTGAAAGTGGAGAGTGAAAAATTTGGCTTAAAGCTCAACTGCCAGGGTCCAGCCCCAGCTGATCCAGGGTATTCGAAGGACAGACGGCGTAGGCGAGGGTCAGGAAACAACTGCTTAATTAAACGTTAATTAAGGATATAAAGAGTAATAGAATGAGGATAGCTCAGTAGGAAAATTCAGTGGAGAAAAGAGGCTGAGTAGCTTGGTTTATGCGGGAGACCAATAAAACTTCAAGACAAGAAGTTTGCACCACTTACGTAGGCCACAGGCGTCCTTCCGTTCTCCCAAAGGAGAGGAGACACTGAGGCCTCTCCGGTCAGATCTTAGAAGCCCAGGCATAATTAGCAAGCATGGCGGGTTCCACGCTCCAGATGGAGACTCAGCCAGAATTTGAGAGAGAGAGTGACATGGGGAGACCAAGTTTCAGTGAACAAGGCCCGCACTTTATTTTCCAAAGTAGTTTTTATACCTTAAGTTGTGCATAGAGGATAATGGGGGAAGGGGTGGAGTCATGCAAGGACAGCAGTTCCTGGTCCTAATTGAAGCCAGGCTTTCAAACTTATCATATGCAAAAGTTCAGGTGATTGACATCATCTTCTGGCCAGGAGGCCTGTTAACATTTTAAGAAACTTATTTTTCTCTAAAGGTGATTATTCCAAAGTCAGGCACCAGCCTCCAAAAAAGCATTGGACAAAGCTGCATTTTACGTTTCTATACACCCATTATATCAATCAATACACTGCCAAGGACACAGTAGGTAAGGAGTATGGAGACTTAGCAGCAAACATTGGCTCAATAAGTGAAAAACCCTTCACCAATACAATTTCTAATCAATCTTTTAACTACTCAAAAGAATCTGTGTTTAGACAGTTTAGAACATCTCCTGCCTCTCACAGTTGGGAGGCTCTGAACAATCACATGTGGCCGGAAAAACCTATTCAGGCAGGCTAGAGGATTTCCAAAGGAGTTTGTAGGTTAAACACTGTCACACCCAGGAATTATTAACTGGAGCTGTAAGCTAATTCTTTTTTCAGAGAGAGGCAGTGGGGGACAGCCCCCCGTAAAGTCAGAGGTGTAGGTGAAAGCACAAAGCAGAAAGTAGGCAGACTCTGGTTTTGGGGGTAGATGCTCGAGAATTTCCAGGGGGACTCCTGAGGCTCGATCCTGCCTTTGCGTATGCCGAGCCTCCTTCCTCATGACCTTTGCCATGGGCGGAGCTCCTGCTCCCGGCAGTGATAGAATTCCAGTTGAGCTATTCCAGATCCTGAAAGATGATGCTGTGGAAAGTGCTGCACTCAATATGCAATATGCACTCAATATGCAATATGCCGGCTCCCGGCACTCAACATTCAGAAAACGAAGATCATGGCATCCGGTCCCATCACTTCATGGGAAATAGATGGGGAAACAGTGTCAGACTTTATTTTTTTGGGCTCCAAAATCACTGCACATGGTGACTGCAGTGATGAAATTAAAAGACGCTTACTCCTTGGAAGAAAAGTTATGACCAACCTAGATAGCATATTCAAAAGCAGAGACATTACTTTGCCAACAAAGGTCCATCTAGTCAAGGCTATGGTTTTTCCTGTGGTCATGTATGGATGTGAAAGTTGGACGGTGAAGAAGGCTGAGCACCAAAGAATTGATGCTTTTGAACTGTGGTGTTGTAGAAGACTCTTGAGAGTCCCTTGGACTGCAAGGAGATCCAACCAGTCCATTCTGAAGGAGATCAGCCCTGGGATTACTTTGGAGGGAATGATGCTGAAGCTGAAACTCCAGTACTTTGGCCATCTCATGTGAAGAGTTGACTCGTTGGAAAAGACTCTGATGCTGGGAGGGATTGGGGGCAGGAGGAGAAGGGGACGACAGAGGATGAGATGGCTGGATGGCATCACTGACTCGGTGGACATGGGTCTGGGTGAACTCCGGGAGTTGGTGATCGACAGGGAGGCCTGGTGTGCTGCGATTCATGGGTGACGAAGAGTCGGACAGGACTGAGCGACTGAACTGAACGGACTGAAGGCCATGCAGCCAGAGACCAAGGTTCATCAAGATGTAATAATGTCCTCAGTACCTTAAACTTGCCTCTGTTAAATCAGATGGCAATTTGTAGTTTATCCACCTCACCATCTCTTAATCTCTTATATTGCCTTTACCCCTTTGCTTTCCTTTTATAGTGCTTTTCTGGATATACAGAACATACTCCATAAATGCTCAGTGAATGAATTCACAAGCTGGTGAGTGAATAAAGTTGTATTTTCATTAGCTAGGTCTGTTATCTTGAACAAACTATCCCTTCCCTTTCAGTATTACTTTCTTTATTTCTAAAATTAATGGAATGCCTGCCATAGTCTCCAAGATGCCACTAACACTGAGCTTCATTGTATTGTTATATTTCCAGATACTCTCCAAAAGAATTGTCCGTTTCTTCTATTTAGAGCAACAACATTTTAATTTTTTTCAAAAGTACATTCAAAATTTTGTTGAGTTATACTGAAAGTTGAATCCTTCGGAACTGACATTACTAACTGCAGACACCAGTACAGTATTCTCCATCCTTAGCCTCACATTCGAAGAAAAGGTTTAATGTTTATTACCAGATCCCAAAGCAGGGAATTTGCAGCCAGCTTAAGAGGGAAACTCAGCTTACCTTGCTATGCATTTTAATTCAAAAGCCACTTAGTGGATATTATATCAAAAGTATTATATGAGATAGAAGGTATGATGAGATTTTGTGCAAGGAATACATACAGCCAGACAGCATCTTTTGAGATCATTATAACCAGGGCTCATTTTGCAAAAAAAAATTTATATCATGTCAGTAGGGCTATGCTTGTTCTCCAGAGTCAGCTTGCTCTTTCTGCATGGCTATAAATCACTTAGCATTTCTGTGCCTCCATTTCTTTGTAAATTAAAATAAAAACCCACTCTTGACCTCTAATTTTTCTTTATGAACAATCTCAGATTTATTGTCTGGGAAAAGGAGATAATAATATGTCTCCTACACTAATTGTGAAAATATTCTGTGGGAAGCTCCTGTTACATGGCTGTGCTATGGTCGATAGGGTCACCATGGTATTGTTGTTGTTATTTTCTAGTCATTATTTTTAGATAGTTGTGATATTCTCTGTGCCATCCCTTTGCTTGGAAGCAGGTAGAATAATAAAAAAAAAGATTGTGAACATTCATATGAGCCTCACATTGCTAGGAAAACTCAGTATCCATAATCTTGTTACAGTTGTCTCTTTACACATAGGGGCACACACAAGCAGGCATCACACAGAAAATCACTACAAAAATCAACAATTCTCCAAAGATCAACAAGTATTTCATTCCCAATATTTTATACATTCATATTGTTAGTGATAATCCCTCAGTTGTGTTCAGCTCTTTGTGACTCCATGGACTGTAGCCCACCAGGGTCCTCTGTCTGTGGGATTCTCCAGGCAAGAATATTGGAGTGGGTGGCCATTCCCTTCTCCAGGGGATCTTCCCTACCCACGGATCAAACCTGGGTCTCTAGTATTTCAGGAAGATTCTTTGCTGTCTGAGCTACCAGAGAAGCCAATTAAATGGATAACTCCTCAAAATTCTTGTTTCAGACTCTCCATCTTGTCCACAAGGTTTGATCCTGGCCCAGGTATCAAACCTGCATCTCCTGAGTCTCCTGCATTGCAAGCGGCTTCTTTACCACTGAGCCACCTGGGAAGCCTTTAATATTTGAATCAGTTCAGTTCAGTCCCTCAGTCGTGTCCGAATCTTTGCGACCCCATGAATCGCAGCTCGCCAGGCCTCCCTGTCCATCACCAACTCCCAGAGTTCACTCAAACTCAAATCCATCGAGTCAGTGATGCCATCCAGCTATCTCATCCTCTGTCGGCCCCTTCTCCTCCTGCCCCCAATCCCTCCCAGCATCAGAGTCTTTTCCAATGAGTCAGCTCTTCACATGAGGTGGCCAAAGTACTGGAGTTTCAGCTTCAGCATCATTCCTTCCAAAGAAATCCCAGGGCTGATCTCCTTCAGAATGGACTGGTTGGATCTCCTTGCAGTCCAAGGGACTCTCAAGAGTCTTCTCCAACACCACAGTTCAGAAGCATCAATTCTTCAGTGCTCAGCCTTCTTCACAGTCCAACTCTCACATCCATACATGAACAGTGGAAAAACCATAGCCTTGACTAGACGGACCTTTGTTGTAAAGCAATGTCTCTGCTTTTGAATATGCTATCTAGGTTGGTCATAACTTTTCTTCCAAGGAGTAAGCGTCTTTTAATTTCATGGCTGCAGTCACCATCTGCAGTGATTTTGGAGCCCCCAAAAATAAACTCTGACACTGTTTCCATTGTTTCCCCATCTATTTCCCATGAAGTGATGGGACAGGATGCCATGATCTTCGTTTTCTGAATGTTGAGCTTTAAGCCAACTTTTTCACTCTCCACTTTCACTTTTATCAAGAGGCTTTTTAGTTCCTCTTCACTTTCTGCCATAAGGGTGGTGTCATCTGCATATCTGAGGTTATTGAGATTTCTCCCGGCAGTCTTGATTCCAGCTTGTGTTTCTTCCAGCCCAGCGTTTCTCATGATGTACTCTGCATAGAAGTTAAATAAGCAGGGTAACAATATACAGCCTTGACGTACTTCTTTTCCTATTTGGAACCAGTTTGTTGTTCCATGTCCAGTTCAAATTGTTGCTTCCTGACCTGCATACAAATTTCTCAAGAGGCAGATCAAGTGGTCTGGTATTCCCATCTCTTTCAGAATTTTCCAGTTTATTGTGATCCACACAGTCAAAGGCTTTGGCATAGTCAATAAAGCAGAAATAGATGTTTTTCTGGAACTCTCTTGCTTTTTCCATGATCCAGCGGATGTTGGCAATTTGATCTCTGGTTCCTCTGCCTTTCCTAAAACCAGCTTGAACATCAGGAAGTTCACGGTTCACGTATTGCTGAAGCCTGGCTTGGAGAATTTTGAGCATTACATTACTAGCATGTGAGATGAGTGCAATTGTGCAGTAGTTTGAGCATTCTTTGGCATTGCCTTTCTTTGGGATTGGAATGAAAACTGATCTTTTCCAGTCCTGTGGCCACTGCTGAGTTTTCCAAATTTGCTGGCATATTGAGTGCAGCACTTTCACAGCATCATCTTTCAGGATTTGAAATAGCTCCACTGGAATTCCATCACCTCCACTAGCTTTTTTTGAATATTAATATTTAAATTAATGTTTATTTATAAATAAATAATAAATTATGTAAAACTAAACCCTAATACTATGTAGATACATGATATTTATAAGTATATATTTTTATAAATTAATTTAATACTAACTTAAATTTAGGATGAAATGATATAAATAAAGTTATAAATTAAATTGAGATAAAAATAAAGAAAATTAAGATAGAGTAATGATTATAATAAAACAGAACCCAATATATTCTTTCTAATGGTTCCAACACATGACAAATATTTCCTTCTCACTCACACAGACTAAGGAGCTTCCAGACCAGTGAAGCAGGACAAGAGAGTCTATAGTGCCTTGAAAGAGGCTAGCCTCAGTGGTCATTTCTCCTGAAAGCCCGTAGCAAATCTCCATAATCTTGTTTCTGAAGTGGGTAAAATTCCCCATGCTTCTGTTTCCATAGAATTTTTTGATCACCCTCATGTATCAATCTAACAGAACTTGTAGACTTCTATTTAATAGAGGAAATAGTCTGTTGGATCTTCAGGTGATCCATGAAGCCTAGATACTCGAAATACTAGTCTGTTATTAAATTATGATTAACTTTTATCATTATTGTTCTGCCTCTTATTTTAAATTATTTTTGTCTCATATAAACATAAGTACATATAGGTGTGGCAGTCTTTCTGTCATGAATTATTTAGAATATACTGAAAAGGAAGACACATATTTCTAAAAGGTGGATGTGTGAGTAAACTGGAGGCAAATATCTAAAGATAAGCAATCAACAAATATAGAATATCTTTTCCCAAAGGCATGATTGGGCTAAGCTTTCAATTATTTTGAATATATGTTACATGTATATTATTTGCATTCTATTATTTATTTCTACGATATGTATCTCCTTGCATGGTTGTCAATGAAAACCAACACAAGAGTGCAGGGATTAACGTCATCATTTTACAAATGAAGAAAACAGACATTGGTTAGATGACTTTTCTAAGGTGATAGAATTAAAGAATCAGGAAGTGAATGCACGCCCATCTAATTACAAAAACCATTACTCTTTCTTGCCTCACTGCACATGTCTTAAATGTAGACAAACACTGTTTCTAAAGAGAATGCAAATCCTCAATAAATCTTCTGCCAATTAAATATGTACATATATATATACACACAAATGCACATATGCATAAACATTCACAAGCATACATGTACATAAATATATACAAACACACATATATATTCCCACATTACCACAAGATGCACTATAACTAGCTAAATAAATTAATGTATACAAATAGATACATATGTATGTGATAAGGATTTGTCATTTTCTAGATTGCATTTCTCACAATTACAATGCCACTTTTCCCAGATCTTTTATATCATGTTTATCTCATTGTTTTTGAAATACTCAATGAATACACTAATAAAATAATTCTATTATTTTTCTTAAGGAAAAAATTATCATTTCATGCCTACTATATATTTCCAATCTATGTAAAGTGAAGTGATGTGAAGTCACTCAGTCATGGCCGACTCTTTGCGACCCCATGGACTGTAGTGTATCAGGCTCCTCCGTCCATGGGATTTTCCAGGCATGAGTGCTGGAGTGGATTGCCATTTCCTTCTCCAGGGGATCTTACCGACCCCAGAATCAAACCCGGGTCTCCCGCATTGCAGGCAGACGCTTTACCATCTGAGCCACCAGGTCATGTATAAACAGCTTCATTAAATACTTGTATGTGTGTATATGTTCATGAATGCATACACTTATTCAGTTCAGTTCAGTCACTCAGTTGTGTCTGACTCTTTTTGACCGCATTAACTGCTTCCCTGTCTATCACCAACTCCCAGAGCTTGTTCAAACTCATGTCCATCAAGTTGGTGATGCCATCCAACCATCTCCTCCTGCCTTCAGTCTTTACCAGCATCAGTTTCTTTTCCAATGAGTCAGTTCTTCGCATCAGGTGGTCACAGTATTGGATCTTTAGGATTGACTGGTTTGATCTCCTTGCTGTCTAAGGAACTCTCAAGGGTCTTGTAATATCAAGCAAAGTAAAGAGCTGTCAATTCAGGATTGAAACATGGATTCTATTCCTGGCTTTGCTACCAACAAATTTTGTAACCATCTGAAGACTGCAGACACTGAAATGTTTTTGTTCCATTAGCTATGCTAAAAGGTATCTTTAGGTTCTAACCTTTTAAAAAGCAACAAGATTTTGTCCTCAAATGCACAAGCTCTTAAGACAGAACACCTATAATGGCATAACCACCTTAGGGAAATTAATCACTGCAGGTATCATTCTGACTGTGTGTGTTTTCTTCTGCAAACTGTTTATATTAAGAGTTTCAGTGAACTGTTGTGATAATTAAATGATTTAATTCATTTAGCAGCTTATAAAATGCCTCACACATTGTTAACAGTTAATAATGTTGGTGAACGTTATTATCTGGAATACATAGCCCAAAGGTGGGATAGGACAAATTTTAACTTCAAGTAAGATACAAGATTAAAAAGATCATGACATATCCATTAAATATAGAAACATTAGCCAGAAAAAAACCCACAAATTACATAATCATTAATGCATGTATTTGACCTTATTCAAAAAGACAGATGCATATCAATGGCAGAAGGGAAAATGGCTTTTCTGGTTTCACAGCAAATGAGCAGTAAGTGCTTTTACAATTTCCCTCCTGCCATTGGGAAAGCTGGTGGCCCTCGCCATCCATTGTCCTGTCCCTGACATCTCCCTCATCTTAAATTGAACATTATGGTGGCTACTGTCTGGCTCTCCAAGGAAAGAACAAATTGCCTTCTGTTTATTTCCTCCATCAATCAGGCAGAGCAATAGGCTATTTCCTCAAACCCCAGAAACATGTCCAGCTCAACTCAAGCCCCAGTGGTTGGAAAGTGTCCAAAGTCAGAATAAAGGATGTAATAAGATTTGAAGACCAGAGTTCATAAAAAGCAAATGTTCCTACTTGAAAATTTTAATTGCAGTCTTTCTGACTTCTGTGAAACATAATGCAATGGAGAAGAACAGATCTGACTTCATATTAAGTCTGCTTCTTTTACTTTCACCTTTGTATTCTATTGTTTTTGCTTTGAGTGAAGATTGTTGCCTATAGCCTGAAATACACAGGATAGCCTATTCTCAAGGCTCTGACCTTTAAGGGTATAGCACTGTCCATTCACATAGAGATAAAAATTTGCAGAATAGAGAATAACATTTGTCTTCTTGGAGGTTTATAGGAACATGATGCTCTGACCTACCTGGACAGCTGTAAGAACAAAGAATTTCTACACCAGGAAGTTTGCAACCAACCTTGACCCTCCCTCACCTTGCCTTTAAAAATGCTTTGCTGAAACCCTTTGGATTATGGGGTTTTGAGGGAGCATAAGCCCCCAGTTCTCCTCACATGTCCCTGCAATTAAACCTTTCTCTGCTCAGACACCAATGTTTCAGTATTGTTTGACCTCACTCTGTGTCATACCCAGGAACCTGTGTTCAGTAATATTAATAGTTCTCTTATGGAAGAGCTAAAAATCAGTTGAGAATGGAGATAAAAGTCTTACTCCCATTGTTTCTGGAACAAATCTATAACATCCAGCATGTATCCATTTACTTTATTTACTCCTATATGGAATGATACTCCAATACTTTGGCCACCTGATGCAAAAAGCTGACTCACTGGAAAAGATCCTGATGCTGAGAAAGATTGAAGGCGGGAGGAGAAGGGGATGACAGAGGAGGAGGTGATTGGATTGCATCACCAACTGAATGGACATGAGTTTGAGCAAACTCTAGGAGATGGTAAAGGACAGGGAAGCCTAGTGTGCTGCAGTCCATGGGGTTGCAGAGAGTCCGACATGACCGAGCAACTGAACAATATGGAATGATAATAGAAATATCAGCATAATTTTCAAAGCTTTTAAAAACTGTGTTAGTCAACTCTTTCTACCTCATAGCTGATCCT
Source organism: Bubalus kerabau (assembly GCF_029407905.1). NCBI lineage: Eukaryota > Metazoa > Chordata > Mammalia > Artiodactyla > Bovidae > Bubalus > Bubalus kerabau. Next base: position 87,405,622 of record NC_073634.1, on the reverse strand, counting down.
CTTATCTTCATCTCTCACCACTACTATGTCCTAGACCTAATAAACTGCCTGCAATGTCTCTGGATATATTTCTTTTAAATAATTTTTGAGTTAAATTACTTTAACCATACCCTTTGTTGACTTTCCTAACTTCTGGGCATTATTTAATTCCTACATAGAGACATACTTTTCCCTGGATCTTTCCAAAACTGCTGTATTTAGATTGTTTATCAATCTTTTTTGTGTCTTTTCTATACCTAGCTGTTGCTGCTGCTAAGTCGCTTCAGTCGTGTCCGACTCTGTGCGACCCCAGAGAGGGCAGCTCACCAGGCTCCGCCGTCCCTGGGATTCTCCAGGCAAGAATACTGGAGTGGGTTGCCATTTCCTTCTCCAATGCATGAAAGTGAAAAGTGAAAGTGAAGTCGCTCAGTCGTGTCCGACTCCTAGCGACTCCATGGACTGCAGCCTACCAGGCTCTTCCGTCCATGGGATTTTCCAGGCAAGAGTACTGGAGTGGGGTGCCATTGCCTTCTCCGTACCTAGCTAGTTACACCAAATATTTTGGCACTTCATGCATTATTATTTGCTGCTTGTATTTAACTTAATTCCTTCAATGCTTGCATATAACAGGTATTTCTTTAGGGTAGTGTCAGTAAGGGGATGGAGAAGAGGCAATGTGAAATGCCAATGTCTCTCATCCTTGTGAAAACAATCAGGAATGGCAAGCCGGTTTTCATTTTATTCATTTTTAGTGCCTAGTTTGTATCATGATGGGTAAAGGCTAAATAATTTTTTTTCGAATAGAGTCATAAGACTCAGTTGTCTGTAAATGCAATCTCTTGATATAGTCAATGTATGCTGCTGCTGCTGCTGCTGCTAAGTCGCTTCAGTCGTGTCCGACTCTGTGCGACCCCACAGACGGCAGCCCACCAGGCTTCCTGTCCCTGGGATTCTTCAGGCAAGAACACTGGAATGGATTGCCATTTCCTTCTCCAGTCAATGTATACTTGGATCTAAATTGAGAGGTTTTTTTTTTCCTTATTTTTGTTTGTTTTTGCCTCTCAACAACATTGTTACTATTTTTTAAGGATTTTCTGGCTCTTGTTGTGAAAATGACCAGACTAATAGCCATTTTTTATGAGAAATTAGTTTTTCCACGCTGGCAGTTTTTCAGATTTCTGTATTTAGTGTTCTGACGCTTACTAAAATACATAGAATTAATTATTTATTATACATAGAATTGTTTCTGCCTCCAAGCTCTGGAGATGTATGCCTTTTTAATTCTAGACATTTCTCACTCATTATCTATTCAGATATTGCTACCACCTTTCTTCTCTATTACTGTATACTTGTTGAGGGAGCAAAAATCTGTTTTCCATTCTTCATTGTTTTCACATGAATGGGAGTTATTGGCATTTCATATTGACACTTCTCCATCTCTTTACTGGTGCTGCCATAAAGAAATGTAACAGAGTCAATTCCATGGGCAAATATTTGGTAAAAGATTCAAGGCTGGCATTTTAAAGTCAGCCCTGTTGTTGGACTTCAACTTAGATGAGGCAGACGTTTCTCTTTGTTAAGCCTGGCTGGGCCCTGCACTTCTGTGAAAAGTGGAGTCAAGTTTCCTGAAGCTGAGGATGGGTTCAAAAGCCAATGTGACACTCAATTGCACTTTATTTCTTAACAAGTTCTAAAATCCATCAGTGGAAATCACTTAATTGGATGTTTCTTCCAGACCCTACCATTTCTAGAACAATTAGAAGTGTGACATGTTGTTCATTTTCAAGATTGACATCTCAACCTCTTAAATACCAGCTTGATCATTTTTTTTTTCTTCACATATTTAATGACATTTAATTAATTAAGATTTTCATATTACATTGTATATCCTGCTTTTAGCATTTATTCCAGACTCCTAGGAATAGCCTGCCAGTCTCCTCTGTCCATGGGATTCTCCAGGCAACAATACTGGCGTGAGTAGCCATCCCCTTCTCCAGGGTATCTTCCCAGTCCAGAAATCAAGCCCAAGTCTCCTGCTTTGCAGGGAGGTTCTTTACTGTCTGAGCCACCAGGGAAGCCCAGAAGTCTATTCTTGTTATTGGCAAAGTTGAGTTAGTGTTCCACTGTCCACCACCAATCTTCCTGGTGTAAGAAACAGTCTTGATGCAGCAGTGGAAAAAGGGCCAACTTTCTGGTACTCGTCCTCAATCTTCCTGGGTTATGAGAGGCAGTAGAGCCTTAATTTTGGCACAGACTATCAGCGGCCTCATTACATCACTCACAGAGTGGGACAGGACTGAAATGCTGTGGGAGTATTTCTGGGAGGTCCAGTCTAAAGCCTTCTCTTTCAGTCTTCTCTGGAAATTGGAGGCACCTGTTCCCCTGCAATAACTCACTCCAGCTTAAAATTCCTGAAGTAGCTTGCTCTACCTAACTCTGACTCACATAGGAATTCAGATTTTGTTTCCGTTGACTTTCCTTGTCAGAGTGTAGCAGACAGAGTTATGCATTCTATAAATCTGATACACATCTCTTCAAAATCAATATTGCTTTTATGAAACATTTTAATCTCTTAGATTATGATCTTTTAGCTTCAATCTAAGAAATGAATCAGGTTAACAAAATATTAAATAGCATTAATGAACTCAAAATGAAAAGCAACTCTCCTCTCTCCATTCCTCCTCATTTCCTAAGAGAAAACATGTTTAATTACTATGATGGTTATTTTTTAATATGTATTGTTGATTATTGATTTATCATTGTTAGATTCTTATAAACATTTAGTTTTGCTGATAATGATAATACGTCCATCCCACTCTACAATGGTTAGGGTTTCATAATTTAGGGACAAATCTACAAGTTGCTGCTAAGTCACTTAGTCGTGTCTGACTCTATGTGATCCCATAGACGGCAGCCCACCAGGCTCCCCCGTCCCTGGGATTCTCCAGGCAAGAACACTGGAGTGGGTTGCCATTTCCTTCTCCAATGCATGAAAGTGAAAAGTGAAAGTGAAGTCACTCAGTCGTGTGCGACCCTCCGTGACCCCATGGACTGCACCCTTCCAGGCTCCTCCGTCCATGGGATTTTCCAGGCAGGGGTACTGGAGTGGGGTGCCATTGCCTTCTCCGAATCTACAAGTTAACATGAGCAAAAAACAAGGATAATATTGTCCATATGACCACATTGATGTTAACTTCCTATAGACAAAAGTGTCTTTTGTTTAGATATTGTTTCCTCTATAGCTTTTGTTTTTCAGTAAGTTTCTTACTATGTTTATTCCTTGCTGTTTGGGTTTAGGAGTCCCAAGTTATAACACACCTCTAACCACTAAGGAGTAGACCTTTAGAAGTGAGAGCAAGAGAGAGAGTGAAAGAGCTTTGAAAATTATTATCTTTAATGGAGCTCTTAGGGTTTTAATGGAGCTTTACTGTTTTAGCTGAATGAGCACATAATATTGAACTTGTAAATTAGATACACATATCCAGCCAACAGTGCTGATAAACTCATTGCTGGGCAGAATCTTTACTAGTAAACTTATAATGATGACACCCCACAGTTCCTGCTTCTATATATCCATTGTGGCTGCACTAATTTACATTCCCACCAACAGTGCACTAGGGTTCTCTTTTTTCCACACCCTCCCCAGCAATTGTTATTCATGGTCTTTGTGATGATATCCCTTCTGACAGGTATGTGGTGATAACTCATTGTGGCTTTGATTTGCATGTCCTTGATGATTACTGACATTGAACATCTTTCCATTTGCCTCTTGGCCATCTATAGGTTTTCTTTGCAAATGTGACTATTCAGGCCCTCTGCTCATTTTGTAGTTATTTGTTGTTGCTGTTTTAATGTTGAGTTGTATGAACCTTTTATATAGTTTGACTATTAATCTGTTATTTGTCATATTGCTTGAAAATATTTTCTCAGATTCAGTATTTGGTCTTTTTGTTTTGTCAGCAATTTCCTTTATTTTGCAAAGACTTTTAAATCTGATTAGGTCTCATTTACTTGTTTTTGCTTTTGCTTCATCTTAGGAGACAGAGCCAAAAAATATATTGCTGCAACTTAAAGGTGTTCTGCCTTTGTTTTCTTCTGAGTTTCACAGTTTTGGTACACTGGATTTCTTTCTTATGACAACTACATTTTAAATTTATTCTTTTATTGTCTGAGTACTTGATTTTCCATATATATATATATATATATTTTTTTTTTTTTTTTCTTTTGGATGCACAATCTTTGAACTCTTAGAAATTGCAAACTAGGGTCTTTATATCCTTTAACTGCTTCATGAACTGTGTGTTTTATCCAGGATCAGTTTTAGTTTTTGACTTCTTACTCTTTCTCTTTTTAGCCATCCTATTTCACAATAATAGAAAGTTTCACAATTAAAATAATAGAAGTAGAGATTTTTGTAGGTGTGGTAGTATACATTTTTGACTTGCAGATTTCATGTTAAAATGATGAAATTTTATCATGCCATTGCTCCTGGAGAAATCTAACACATGTGAATGATAATATTTCTATAAACTGCCATATTTATAGAAAGTAAAGTAATTGTTGACCAATCTGTGCTTAGATGTGTGAGAATGAAGGTAGAGATATGATTTTTGCAAACATATGGTAAAAATCAGTTTCTCTTCTCCTATTTATGGCACATTACTCCACATAGCCTCCCTTGTGCTTTCATTCTCTGTAAGTTTCCCCAAGTTTTGTCAGATTGGTTATCCATTTCACAACATCAGCACTCTCATAATGCTAACACATCTTTTGTACCATCAATAAGTTTCTTTCCACTTTCCATTTTCCGAATTTTATAAGAAACACTCATTTGCATATGTTGGATTATGCTAATTTTTCTTTATTATTATTTTAAAGTAGTCTTGGAAGAAAAATATAAACATGTAAATTCAACCTATCTTTTGGAATTTGAAAATGCAGTTTATTAGAACATATTAAGTTAAAATAGAGTATTTTACTTGCAAGTTATAACTAAACCATTTATACAATTTAATATCCATAAAGAGATATCATGTATTGAAAAAGTATCGTACTTGGATTTTTCATCCTTTGAGTTAGAACAATCACTCTACCTTCAATCCATCTTTGCTACCATTTTGGATTCTTCATCAGCCCTCTATATCCTACTTTTTTATCCAGCTTAAATTCCGTAGTCTGTATCTTAACCTTATTCATATGTACACCCCACTTCACCTTCTCTAACTCCATCATCAACCATCATGAACAAAAACCTGATTCCAAGGAAATCCCCTATCTGCTTGTTTCTTTTCTACAATCAAGTAGTGGAATGTGATATAGAAAGAAAAATTTCCCACCATGCTGTAAGGATCTTTACTTTAAGTATTTGACCTTATAATTCAAGTAAGCATACTTAATAATTGGTAGGCAATGACACAAGTTTTCTCTTGTCAATTAATTCTCCCTTTCTCCAAGAAAGTTACTTTAAACTATTTACCTTTTCAAACTAGGATTACCTCCTCACTTATTTTTTTTAATTTTATATTTTAATGAGAAAATAAAGGCAAACAAAATACAATTTCCCATCTTCTTTCTCTATAGCACTATTGAATTTATTAGTCTACCTATATTTCTGCTATACTGTTTCTCTCTTGTTATATGAAATAAAAATAATCCTTGTTCCTATGTAATTCCAATTCTTCATATGTCCACTGGATTCCATAACCTTTTGCTTGACCAAGGACTAGACTGAGATAAGTATCTCCTGAATCACTAATTTTTCCTATTGTGTCTTTCCCATTAGCATCAAATCACATGGTAATATCTGTCATTTGAAAAAAATTCTTTTGTAGACCCCTACATGTCTATTCATCTGCCACTCCTTTTCTCAGCAACATTCCTAAAACAAAGTGTTTATGGGAACTCTCAGAGTTTATTTTATTTTATTTTTTTACCTTCTATTCTCCAGTCAATTATTGCAGTCAGGTTTTTGACTGTATTACTTTACTAAAACTACTCTTGAAAAGCATACAAACATCTTCCATTTTGCTTAATCCAATGGTCAACAATTAATGTCCGTCTTACTTGATCTTTCAACAACTTTTGAAACAGTTAATCGTTGCCCTTTTGGGTGACTTTTTTCTTCTCTTGTACTTTGAAGCAACTCAATATTTAGATTTTTATCCTTTCTCACTGGCAATTCCTGGCTACTCACATGCAACCTGATCTCTAGATGTCATCATATCACTGACCTCTGTCCTTTAGCTTCTCAGATTTTTCTAACTATACAGGCTTTTTAGCGATCTCACATGGTCTTAAGGCAGTAAACAAAGCCACTGGCTGTTGTTTTTGCTTTTCTAGCTCTTATTTACCCTCTTAGTTCCAGATTTTCATGTCTGCTAACTCATCGTCATTTGCATGTCAAAACTGTTTTCTTTAAAACACAGATGTACTCCTCCCAGTCTTCCTCATCTTTATAATGAGCACAAAAGTGCTTAGGCCACTATAACTATTTATTTATTAATTTTCTTTCTTAATATTATATCAATTAGTGATGGGATACTGTTGATATCAGCAACCCACATTTTGAACTTTCTATATATATTTTATATATATTATATATATATACACACACACACATATAAATAAATATATAAATCCTCACAGCCTCCTGTGTTGCCTTTTATCCCTGCACCCAAAACTGTTCATATTCAGAATATCAAGATAGCATTGAATATCAAGATAACATTTCCAAACTTCCCTTGGAATGAGTGACATCTGCCTGTAGGTCTAAGATTCTAATTTCTCCATTCTTATAAGCAAAGTAGAAATCATCCATTCATCTTACAATTTCCAAAATTTTTCAAAAATATTTTTTCTATTGTCATCTCCTATCTCATTCTCTCTTTTATTCTGAGGTTATGCCTTTTTTCATTATTTTATTGCCAATTTAAAGTGGATTCTGGAGAGAGAGCTACATCTTTGTGTCCATCATGTATAACTGAGAGCAGCGCTAGTTACCATAGTGAAACTTCTGAAAAAAAACTTAACGTTTAATAATAAAAAAATAATAACTTAGTAATTTATGGTAATTCTGCTTATTGGACCAACATGCCATAATTAAAATAATTTTATAAAAATTACACCCTTATATAGAAAATGCTTATAGTGAAGAATAGAGTAATAATTTTACACTCAATATGACTACAATAGTTTTTTAAAACATCCATTAATGGAATAGTAGTAAGAATAAAATGATATATCTCATTATGTTAGCAATGTAGATAAATGATTAAATTAGAAATTACTGCAGTCATTTTCATCATGTCCATGTTCTCTACATTGACTTCAATGGCTAGATAGTATCTTGATAATGAAAAATAAATTGGATGATAGAATATAAGCAGAGAAAAAAGCTTTATTCACATCATAAAAGCTTTATTTCTAAACCTTTGTAAAAATCAACAGTGTTCTCCTCAAACTAGCCCACCAATTGTTTCTACCAGCTGGACATATTGGCAATTCACCAAGAGAATGGAGATCACTCCTAATTTCCATAATTATGAAAATTGTTTAGCAGCTGCTATTTCTTTTCTATTTAACCTTTCTACAGGAATACATATTTTGTAAAATACATTGAGAATGACAATTAGTCTATCTTTGTACCATCCTTGTAGATAATATAGACAGATGGAACAGCCTGTTATTAACTAACTATGTTAAGTCTAGAAAAACAGTGTATCCTTTCTCAATATAAATATTTTTATCTGTTGAGTGAAAATTTGACTTCAACATAGCTGTTATAAGTAATACTATACTCACTTTATAAATGATAAAAGAGAAATCTATTTGAAATGATTTATACTAGTTGTTTTCAAACTCACTTAGTGAATGGTGTCTTTAACTTCTTAGTTAACTTTTTAGTTAAAGTTAAAAGTCTTTAACTTTTATCATGGCACACCTTTGGCTAAAAGTGTACCAAAAAGTTCCATTTATTTATTAAAAATTTTCAGAAACATAAAAAGTATTAATATCCCAATAACTGTAATTCTGAAAAAAATATGCTAAAGAAAAAAATCTATTTCATTATTAAATAATCACAATTACAAGACTAAATATGCCTTTTGGGCTCTGTACACCTCTCAGACTTTGGAATCAGCTTGAACACTGCCATCTTTGTTTCCTATTCCACACTGATTTTCTTTTGTTATGTTGGTACCTGCTTTTTATTATAGCTACCAATGAAAATCCAGCTTCACAAATATATGACATCATTGAAAGATATGCAAAGGATCCAACACTGAAACTGTAAAATGTCTCAAGCTAGTATTGGTATAATTCCTAGTAGATGTTGAATATCTCTTTCTTTGTCTCAAAACATTTAAATTGCCCACATAGCTTTAGAATTGTGAATTACACACATATCTAGAAATATTTAGAAAGCTAATATCTATTTTACTTTTCAAGACATATTTGAATTTAAATAAATTAGAAGATCCTTCCATAGAACTGTTAGAAGTCCCAGAGCTGGAAGAAGTCCTAAATGTATCTAATTCAATTAATCTGCTTCACAAACAAAGACATTAAACACAAGTATACATTAAACAAAACATTTCAAAGGACACAGAGCTAATTAATAGAATACCACTGTTATACCAATTTTGATGTTTTATTATAGTGTTCTGTTGACTTATCAACCTTGATCAATCAATAAAAGAGAAATCATGTCTTTTGTCTTTCATCTTCTAGGCTTGACATGGGGGGGATTATATGTGCTTAGTAAATGTCCCCTGAACTTATTTATGGAGAAAGCAATGGCACCCTACTCCAGTACTCTTGCCTGGAAAATCCCAGGGACAGGGGAGCCTGGTGGGCTGCCATCTATGGGGTCGTACAGAGTTGGACACGACTGAAATGACATAGCAGCAGCAGCAGCAGCAGAACTTATTTAAAGTCCAGATAGACAATAGAGTAATTCAAGTCTGATTCTTTTTTTTTTTTCATATCATATTACCCTTGAGAAATAAATTCTTAGAGTTATATGATATAAAAGACAAAATTCAGTTTTCTTGTCAGTTGATAGCATGCACACCCTTGGTAGTAAAACTAATAGTCCTCTTGCTTCTTGATATTAGATTTTAAAAACTATTCATATTATAGTTTTCAGACTGGCTTCATCTGAATGCCAAATTTCACCAATTTTTATCTTATTTAACAACCTAAATTATTATCATTTCAAACATACTCAACTATCTACTTTTATAGGACTCAGACACAAACATCTAAGTAAAACCAAGGAATTGGTTATAAAAAGATTAACCATTAATTAACTCAAGAGTAATATAGAACTGTATATATTATTTTATTGATATGCTACTTTATTCAGCCTACCAATTTAATGAAAAATTTTTAAATTGTCATATGCTTCAATGCAGGATACAGGAAGCTTGGGGCTGGTGCACTGGGATGACCCAGAGGGATGGTATGGGGAGGGAGGTGGGAGAGGGGTTCAGGATGGGGAACACGTGTACACCCGTGGCGGATGCATGTTGATGTATGGCAAAACCAATACAATACTGTAAAGTAAAAAATAATAATAATAATAAAAAATAAAATAAATTGTCATATGCTGTTGTTGCTTCCTGGCATTTATTATAGTTTAAAATGCTTATTGTCAGTAGTTCACAATCGAGCAAAATACATAGAAACTTAAACAATAAGCTCAATAAAATGGGACGAATGCTATGGTAAAGCAATCATAACTCTAAAGACAAAGAGCAGTTTATTCTATCCATATAGTCCAGGGAAGAATTCAGAGAGAATGGGACAATTGAACCAAGGGAAAGTCTGGCTAAGATAAAGGAGAAGCATCAGCATAAAGAATCATAAACATCAAGGAAATTTCTGGGAGAGAGCACATAACTAAGTGTGCTGCAGCTTGGAAAGGAGGCGAGTTGAAGATCGAATGAGTCTGGAAAGGCATAAATGAGGGAGCTGAGTCTCAGAGATTAGTAACTCATGTCACCTGGGAGGGACTCGTCACACTCAGACTCCATAACACTCTTGTGCTTCCTCCGCAGTACATAGTCAGCTAGGGTTCTAGCTTATGTCTTCAGGATATGTCACAGGCCCCCAAATCATCAGTGTTTGAACTCTGGTCCTGGAATCTTACTTTCTCAAATCTTTTCTATTCCAATCATAAAATGTGAATAATAAAAATTTTGAAGTTTTTGTGTGAAAATTAAATGAGGCAATGCATTTATATTACCTAGGACAAAGATAAGCTCCATATAAACTGTTAAAATAGAAAGAAAGAAAGAGAAAAGTTAGATTATCCATCCCATTTAAAATTCATTAAACTTCACTATTTAACATTGTCACACTGTTTTAATCTGCTTTGGGCATTTTCCTTAAGGCAAGGTTAGCAAAGTCCAATAATTGGAAGAAGTGATAATTAACATAGCTGAGAAAAGATAACTAAGTTTAAGGTGATATGATTATACTGTGCCTTTGGTAGGGTGAAAAACTGTGACAACTCATGCCCTATTTAAAGAGACATACAATACTAAGTCCATGTTCAGCTGGAAAGATGTCATGTTGAAATGTAGGCGAAGTTTTGTCAGATTTTCCAGTTTTTCAGGAGAAACTGAAATTCTGTATTTTTAAACACAAGATCTTCAAATTTGCAAGTGTTTTCTTTCAGCCTTAACATATGCCTTTGTACTCTCTGCATCAGTAGATCTTCAATTTCATGGTTCTTCTGGACCAGTGCTAAAGGAGTGTTTTATTTTTATGTCAAGCTATAGTGAACTTTTTATAATTTCAACAGACTTCACCCTGCTTATATTTACATAAATGACCTGCCTTCTAATACTCCTGCCAGCTAGCTAAAATGGCCTTGGGATTAATGCACATTCCTCATACATCTTACCTGTGGGCATCAGAAGGGAACGCTGCTGCTGCTAAGTTGCTTCAGTCGTGTCCGACTCTGTGCAACCCCAGAGACGGCAGCCCACCAGGCCCCCCATCCCTGGGATTCTCCAGGCAAGAACACTGGCAGAAGGGAAAGGGGATAGGGCAAACTGAATTATCTGCCCTGAGTTGTCTTGGTTATTCAACAGGTAGTAAAAACAGAGTAGATTCTGGGAACATGAACACTTAGCGTACTACTTAGTGTCTGGGATAACAAGGTGAAAGACTTTATTCCCTTTTTAGCATTATAAACTTTCTGGGCTCCAGGAATTGGGTGACCTGATTGGCCAGGACCACAGTTAGAGGATACAGTAATGAAGTGAAGGAGAAAGGAAGATTTCCCAAGAAGCAGATTTCTATGGAGAAAGCCCTGAGGTTCTTAGGGAAACAAATTAATTCTGCACCTGGGCCAATGGAGCTTCCTCCCAAGACTGGTGATTGACTCAAACCACCTTGTGCTGAGACTGGGCCTTTGCCATCATTTTCCCCCTTATGCTCACTGCCCTCCTGACTTTGATTGTCATTCTCTACAATTTTCCTTCCTCTCCTTATTTTATTGTTAAGTGGAGTAAAACTTTCATCCACTTGGGTCTTTAGGCAGAAGCAATTATTAAACACTAACTAGAATTAATATAGAAGACAGTTATGGCACCATATTTTTGGCACCATTCTGATGAACATTTAGGCGTGTGTATTTGCTTTATTGTCCTTCTTCTTAAGGCCCAAGGCTGCGCAGGTGGCAGGGTGGGAGGAATGCTTGAGTTAGCATTTGGAAACCTAAATTGAAACAATGAAGCAAAGTGACATTAGGAAACTAGCTTCTGAAAGTTGGGCTTTGTCACTGTATTTCAATAAAGATTAATGTAGCTAATTTAGATAAAAATCACTTCTATTTTCCCCTCCCCCCAAATTGATTTGAATTAGTATGTGTGCACACACATGCATACACAAATTTATAAAAAAAAATTAAAAGAATAAACAAAGCTATTCAACGTAGCTAACAGGGAAATCAAATGATGACCTTAAATAAATCCACATGAATCCACATAGCTATACATATAGTTGTTAAATTTTGCTCTGAACAGTCTAAGGTACAAGACAAAAAGGAGAATATGGTCACAAGTAAAACTTACTCTTTTTATTCACAGGTGAAAAATGCTCTTAGTTTTTTGAAGAAGAAAATTCAGAATTTCCCTATAATCTTTCTAAGTGAAATGGTTTCTAATCAGAAAAGTAGCTTTCAGGTATTGAAATCAGGTATTAATTTATTCAAAAGTAAAGTCCAGTGGAATCACATCATATCCATCATTACCATTTATCAATATTTGCATTATTATCAAAGGATTACAGGCTGACCAAAATATGTGGGTTCTCTCAGGTCCAAAACACATGAAATTATTCATTTTCTCAGGAGTATTGTGAGAAACTGAGAAATTGCAATTCAGAAATATTATTTTGTGGGGGAAGAACAGAAAGAACAATAAAATTACTTCACCATTTTTCAGTCTTTTATACATAATTGGTGCCTGCAACTTTGGACTCTGTCATTTTATACGTGGACAACAGCTTTAGTGATTACTACCACGGACCTTTTGAAATAAAGATTTGTATTTTAGTGTGTGATTAGAAAGTTCTATGACCATCTACAAGTGAATCTGAGAACTAGAATTTCCCAGAATGTTACCCTGAAATGGGATTTACTTTAGTAAAGAAATGTTTCCTTAAACTTTTCAAATGTGTTAATGTAAAAAGTGAAAGTGTTAGTCTCTCAGTTGTGTCCAACCTTTTGTGACCCCATGGACTATAGGCCACCAGGCTCCTCTGTCCATGGGGTTCTCCTGGCAAGAATACTGGAGTGGGTTGCCAAGCCCTTCTCCAGGGGATCTTCCCAATCCAGGATTGAACCCGGCTCTCCCCTATTGCAGATTATTTACCATCTGAGCCACCAAGGTAGGGAGAAAGTAGTTGTGCAAAATATTTAAACCAAAATATAATACGATTATGGAAGAATGTGTATGTTATTAGACCTGCATCTAGTATAGTTATGGCTTTCTGGAAAGCACAGGCTTGGTATAAAACTGGTGCAGAGCAAAGTAAAGGAAAGAAATAACGATTAAAATCATTCTTTTACAGAATCAGTAAAAGGAAAAACACACACAAAGTCTTCCATTCTTTATACTGAGCTCATTTTAAATAAAGTTATTCTTGACAATCTAGATGAAAAATAAAATCCATCAAAATAATACATATTCAACAGGAGGAGAGCTCAGATATTGACAAGATAAATCCACAAGATAAATAAAACAGTGAGCCATGGTTCTCTCTCACCAATAAGAGACATCATTCAGCAGTTTCTGAGGAGTCCCCCTCAGTCACCATAGCAATGAAAACCCATTTCAGTGAAGTGAAATTAAAAACTACCAAGGTCTTGAATTTGATTCAAAGACATTTTAAAGCCATAACATTCTATTTAAAAATGCCCCTAAAAATTACTGTCTCATTTTGTAAAGTAGTTTACTCCTGGAGAGAAAATAATTGCTGTCTACAAAGAAATGATGCCTTGGTTTTCACAGAATGTTTGCTTCTCCATATAGGAATTAATATCTATTTGCTATAATTTGTTTTTGCCACATAAACATGTGTCTCTACATTCATACTTTTGCAAGGAGAATAGTGAAAACATACTTTCTTTGGTTCCCAAGAGAAAGAATGGAGAAAATAGTGAGAGCCTTGCTTTTTTTTTCCCTCCCCCCTCTGTTGAATCCCATGCATCGTTGACAGATTTTTTTGTTATGATAACTTCTGCTGAAACTTTCCATTACACTGACTGGATGGAATCCTTTCCTTCTTCAAAATTTCATAGATTTTTCTAAAGATTATTCCAACAACTCCTTACACCTCTGATGATGACTCTCTATGGGCAAAGCTTATCCCTGGAGAGGTAAGTCTCTTGGAGGCAGAGTGTGGATCTGCCCTGCATGGAAAGTGTGCCCTGGGCATGGCAGGTGCAGAGGTAACCAGTGTAATCACACCTGGTGTGAAGAGAAGCCACAGAGTATCCTCCACTCAGCCACGGTGTCAAAGGAGGATATTTCCATTTTAAGGTGATAGTAACAAGCTTTCTCTGGTCCCAGTGGTACCAGAGTGAATGACCCATGCTAACTATCAGAAAGGCTTCACTACCCCAAAACACGTGTGGTTTCATATCTCTTCCATTGTGAACATGACATTCAAGCATTCATTTTCCCTGATTAAGTTGAAGTTTTGCTTCTCCCAAGAAAATATTCAATCAACTCATCACCATAAGTTCTTTGGTTGTTGCCAGTAGGAGCCAGGTAGGTAAATATTTCTACACAGTTATATAAACACCCTCTGTGATAATAATTTTGCAAATACAATCCTTCCTGCAAACATCATACTGCTTCCTGCCGGACTTCACATTTACAGCTCTTTTCAGTTTGATCTGCTCAGTCTACTTCTCCATTCCTCCGTCAGTTTTCACAAGGCTCTAACCAGCTATCTTTCACCAAGTCTATTTGTTTAGCACGGGTACCAATTCATATTTCTCTCCTAAGAAATTATTTTTTCAGACCCTTGTGGTCTTCTTCTTCCAGTAGATCAATTACAGGGTTACCTTGTTCATACAAATAGCTTTCCATAGCTTTCATTCTTAGGGTTATAAGGATGGAGATCTTGTTCCTGTCCCCTTCGTTCCTAGAAGTCACTGTGCTCTTTATATAAATTGTCCACTTTCTCTCAACGGTACATGTGCCCAGAGCTCTCAGGAACTTGGCAGGTAGCATTCTTCAAGCCACAGGAAATCAGTTAATCTCTCCACCCAAGTAATGGATTATCTACTCAAGTTAGATTTGCATAATGGTAAAGAAAAAGCCTCTTAAATGATTCCTCCCATAATTATAAAAATCTGCTTCCGGGTGATTGCTATTCACCTGTGCACACAGAAGTGATAAGTGTGAATATTGCTTACTCTTAGATAATCATAAATGCCAATTTCAGGACATAATCTTCCATAATGCCCACTGTGCACAAACAGCAATGAATAACACTGGAGCTTATCTATAGAGTACCTGTGGCAAAAGTTCCCCTTTATTACTAAAAGAACAATGGTTTTCCAAATCTGTGTGACTATTTTATACCCTCTGTGTGACTTACTGCAACTAGTACTCTCTGGGTGTTAGTTTCCACATCTATCATGTAAAAGCACCTTTTTTGTTGTTCAGTTGCTCAGTCCTATCCAACTCTCTGCAACCCCATGGACTGCAGCACACTAGGCTTCCCTGTCCTTAACCATCTTCCAGAGCTTGCTCAAACCCATGTCCATTGAGTCAGTGATGCCATCCACTTTAATAAAGCTTTTTAAAATGACTCATCTAATATGTGTTTATTATTATTTGTCAACGACCCAAAGTTTTTGTCCTCTAAATGTTCAAAATATGTTGGTTGAGAAGATAGTCACATAGATTGAACATCACACAAATCAAAACATGATTACTGCAGTAGAAGTACAGATAAAGTACACAGTGCGAGCACCATGAAGTCAGGGTTTATCTTAGGGAAACCACATGTTGTTAATAGATCTGCAAAGCAGCAAGGGTAGTGTTGTAAGTCAGGGCTTTCTGGGTCAAACCCTGAACTCTTTCCCCATCATCACTGCCATCTACAACAACTGCATAAAGATTAAATTGAATATTACTCACGATAGGAAATTTTTAAAATTGTTTTTTAACATTTCATATATAAATGCCCCTAATTATAATAATTTTGATACATTCTATGCCCTTCACAGCTGTATTATATACCCTGATCTGCATGTCACTGGGGGGAAAATGTGTTGATTATTTCCAATGAAGTGGAGAAAAACACAGGCTTTGAAGTAGATCGCTAGCTATTTAAGCTCTCTGAGCTTCAATTTCCTCATCTGTAAAAAGCTTTGCAACAACATTCAGAGAGAAATTGAAAAAGTGAATATAAAATGTCCAGCATACTATTTGTACAAATTCACTACTCTAGAAAGGTCAATTATCTCTCCTTAAGAGAAAATGTTTCTCTAAGCTAATGTTGCAGAATATTAGAGCTGGCAACAACTTTAGTGATAATCTAGCTTAACTGCTTATTTTTCCAGAGGTAGCTGATAAAACCCGTAGATTTGATTTTACTTTCCAAAGATCACACAGACAGATTCAAGATAATTTTCTAACATATTTGGATTCCTTTTGTGCCCAGAGTAAGACTGCAGTGCCTAATGACAACCCTGGCCTGAAAGTCCACTCACCACGACGTGTAAAATTGAGACAGACTGAAAATATGCCATGAATAACAACAAAAACTACTTTCATTGTAAAAAGCAGTGCTTAAATTTGTATTCTTTCTCCAAGGCACTGGTAATTGCGGTAAGAAAGTTTAAATGGTAGTGCAGAGCAGAAATATATTTTATAAAATAAATAATTGTGAAAAATGATTTTAAATACATTTTCAGCATAAGGCTGATGCTTAACTCTATACTCCAATTCTGAAAATAATCTTTGAGACAAATATCTTTGTGTTCCAGAAAACCAAGTAAGCAATTTTTATCATTATACAGCATTAAAATTTAACTAAGTCAATGTTGAAGCCTTTCTTTCTATTCAAGTTCAATCTAGGAAGCACTGAGAGAGGAAAAGAGGAATTTATCTGTAGCAGAATTACTAGACAAACGACAGTTTATTTTATCTGATTTTCAAGTTTATTATTAGTTTTTGCCTTTTGTGAACTTGTGATATTTTTCAGTGAAAATGGTTAGAAATTATGTGTTTTGGTAAACTTATCAGAATGATTCTTTAATTATATAGATAAAGCAAATAAGAAGGAACTAATATTTTGCAGGAAGTAGATAACCATGCATTTTGCTGAAAAAGTCCTAATTATAGCTGAATGTTTGGGAATGGTCATATCTTTTCAATACTCACTAATATGCAGAGCTTCAGCTAGTCATAAATTAGACAATTTTGTAGACTCCAGAAGTATTTTAGGAGAGAAAGGTTCAAAACCCTACTGTTCTTTCTGTGTGATAACATGCATGATAACTTCTTTAATGAAACCTAGTAAGTCTCAGGCAAAGAGTACGCACGTGGGAAAATTCAGTTCCTTTACCTGTATCTCTGAACTTTATCAGTCCATGATCTCCGATGTGCATATTATGACATTAACTTTTCTGTAGTTAGGGCTCTGACACTGCTTACTCAGGTCTGCACGTGGCCTTAATTCTAACTTGATAGCTTTGGTACATATCTGTGAATTTCATATTTTATGTTAAACATGTTCAGCTTCATCATACAGTCACTGCTGCCCCGGGTTCTTGCCTATTTCCTTTCAGCTTTTGTTCTGTTTCTGTAATGAAATCACCATATTCTATATCCACAATAAGGAACTTGCTACACCTCAGTGTGACGCTACCTCATTAAATAAGAAACTTATCAACAACTCATCACTGAGACTATAGTACAGTTATATAGTCTTTTAAAGACATTCTTCCCCTGACATGCAAATCAATCAAGATTAAAATCAGAACATTTATAATTTAAATGATCAGGTATTTATTTAAAATTAAATGAAATTCATTTAAAATTCAGGTATTAATAAAATGTGTATCATACTAATTATTTCTGGGTTTTGGTCTGGTTGCCCAGTATCAACAAAACTCTGATTCACACATTTAAATAACTGCAAGCATGGATGATGTTTAATTAAGCAAAAAATGCAGAATAGACCATTCTGTTGCACTCAAAAATGTCTTATATTGGACTACCATAACACAATACCTAGACTGTGTGCCGGGGTCCAGCCCCAGCTGATCCAGGGTATTCGAAGGAGAGACGGCATAGGCGAGGGTCAGGGAACAACTGCTTAATTAAACGTTAATTAAGGATATAAAGAGTAATAGAATGAGGATAGCTCAGTAGGAAAATTCAGTGGAGAAAAGAGGCTGAGTAGCTTGGTTTACGCAGGAGACCAATAAAGCTTCAAGACAAGAAGCTTGCACCACTTACGTAGGCCGCAGGCGTCCTTCCGTTCTCCCGAAGGAGAGGAGACACTGAGGCCTCCCCGGTCGGATCTTAGAAGCCCAGGCATAATTAGTAAGCATGGTGGGTTCCGCGCTCCAGATGGAGACTCAACCAGAGTGAGAGAGACATGGGGAGACCAGTCTTTCGAGGAACTGATCCCAATTCTTTATTTTCCATGGTCTACTTTTATACACTGAGATGTTATGCAAAAGTCACGTGGGGTCAGCAGTCCTGACTTTTATCAAAGTCAGGTGCTTCATACAAATGTATACAGAGGTCTTAGGGGTGTTACATCATCTTCTGGCCAGGGGGCCTGCTGACAATTTACGACCCTCTCCTTGTGACAGCGGTCAGTCAACCAGGACACTTATTTCTCCAGGGGTGATTATTCTTAAAACAGACGCCACCCAAATAAAGTTACATTCCTATAGGGTGAGGGTGTAGTGGGTTTTAGTTAAGGAAAGAATTTACTTAGCCTAAGGTCTAACGTGATTTATATCAAAGGTTAATACTTATTTCTTCTATATATTCATTAATGTGTGTAAGGGCAGGGGATGTGGAGACTTAGCAGTAAACATTGGCTCAACAAATGAAAAAACCCTTCACCAATACAATTTCTAATCAGCCCATTATACTTATACTAATAATTTTCTAACTTTTCTAAAGAACCTGTTTTTAGAAGGTTTAAAGCATCTCGTGCCTCTCACGGTTGGGAGGCTGTCAGGCAGGCTAGAGAACCTTCAGAGGAGTTTGTATGTTAAAACACTCCTATCACGCCCAGGAATTATTATTAACTGGAGCTCTAAGTTAACTCCTTCTCCGAAAGAGGTGGTGGGGGACAGCCCCCCGTAAAGCCAGAGGTTTAGGTGAGAGCACAAAGTAGTAAAGTAGGCAGGCTCTGGTTATGGGGGTAGATGCTCGAGGATTTCCAGGGGGACTCCTGAGGCTCGATCCCGCCTTTGCGTATGTCAAGCCTCCTTCCTCATGACCTTTGCCATGGGCGGAGTGCCTCACGCCGGCCCCCAACAACTGTGAATTTAAACAAGAAAAATGTATTTACTTCCAGTTCTGGAGGCCAGAAGTCTACATTCAAGGAGCCAGCAATGCCTCCTTTGTGTGTGTGTGTGCCCATACCATGTGATCTTAGTTTCCAAACGGGAATGAAACCAGTGGAAGTATGGAGTCCCAACCACGGGCTCACCAGGGAATCCCCCAATGCCTCTTCTTGCTGCTGCTACTGCTGCCAAGTCACTTCAGTCGTGTCCGACTCTGTGCGACCCCATAGGCCTCAGCCCACCAGGCTCCCGCGTCCCAGGAATTCTCCAGGCAAGAAACACCGGAGTGGATTGCCATTTCCTTCTCCAATGCATGAAAGTGAAAAGGTAAAGTGAAGTCGCTCAGTCCTGTGCGACCCTCAGCGACCCCATGGACCGCAGCTTTCCAGGCTCCTCCGTCCATGAGATTTTCCAGGCAAGAGTACTGGAGTGGGGTGCCATTGCCTTCTCCTTATGAGCGCAGTAATCCCACGTTCAGCTGCAGTGTCATGACCTCTCCTTCCCAAGGCTCCATCTTGAGAAAGCATCACATTGGGGTTTCAGCATGACTTTTGGCAGACCACAATTCAGCCCCACAGAACAATGGAAATGTTTCATTAACAAAGAATCCAGAGTCTTTATTCCTTTTCACTCAACAAAGGAGTTAACTGGGTATTTGCTCCACAGTAGACACAAGGTATCGGAGAAGGCAATGGCAACCCACTCCAGTACTCTTGCCTGGAAAATCCCATGGATGGAGCAGCCTGGTAGGATGCAGTCCATGGGGTCGCTAAGAGTCGGACACGACTGGGCGACTTCACTTTCACTTTCATGCGTTGGAGGAGGAAATGGCAACCCACTCCAGCGTTCTTGCCTGGAGAATCCCAGGGACGGTGGGGCCTGGTGGGCTGCCGTCTATGGGGTCGCACAGAGTTGGACACGACTGAAGCGACTTAGCAGCAGCAGCAGCAGCAGACAAAAATTGGATTATAGCACATTTAAACATGTATTTTTTCAGGGTTTTTTTTTTTTTTTTTTTTTCCCTTAAGGTGAATATAATTTAAGAAGTGAAACTCAAGTCACAAATTTGTAGAACTCCAGAAGTAACTCTGTTGACCTTTAGGGAAAACTGCTTTGTTATTCCAACCCACATATTTATAGAGGGAACAAAGTACAGCTCAGAGAACTAACCCTGTTGAGATAAACAATGACCTGATAGCCAAGACGGGAGGCAACCCTCAATGTTGTCACTGCTTTTCCCCTTTACTTTCCCAATAAGCCACTACATACCTAGATCCATGTGAAAATATATCTCTTTGCCCTTCATGTTGGTTAATTACATTGCCAATGTCTTTTTGGTAGTGACAATTTAATTGAAAAGTAAAGAAAATTCAATAAAGATGGCTACCTTAATTTTGTTTCAATCCATGTTCTACATTTAAGATGCACTGATAAGGTAAATTATCATGTCTTCAGCTGTGTTGCTAGTTAAGTAGAAGAGAGGAAAAGATTGAGACAGAGAAAGAGAGAAAGGCAGCGAGAGAGGAGACTGGAGACACATAAGATGTCTTCTGCAGTTAAGAAATGCTATTTTAAAACGATGTTACATTTGTGGTTTTGTTGTGCTAAAGCTTGTAAATTATCTTTCTTTTTTTTTTAACAATTTTTTTTTAATTTTATTTTTAAACTTTACATAATTGTATTAGTTTTGTCAAACATCAAAATGAATCCGCCACAGGTATACATGTGTTCCCCATCCTGAACCCTCCTCCCACCTCCCTCCCCATACCATCCCTCTGGGTCGTCCCAGTGCACCAGCCCCAAGCATCCAGTATCGTGCATCGAACCTGGACTTGCAACTCGTTTCATACATGATATTTTACATGTTTCAATGCCATTCTCCCAAATCTCCCCACCCTCTCCCTCTCCCACAGAAAATGTATGCAGTAGACAAATGCTGCAGATAATCGCCATTCATTGCTTGGTGACTGCTGATAGTTGTTAAGTGTGCTAAAGACATATTGACTTAGCAAATCAATTAGCAGTGAAATTATTATAGAAATCCTTTGTCATTAATTACTTTAATGATAAGTAAATCCAGATCTTTTTTGATCATGTGGAGCTATGCGGAAACCTTATCTGAGGGGCTAATACAATCTTAGAAAGATAGACTCTGCAGACACCTTGCCTTTATTCCGAATGTTATGAGACAGATGCTCATTCAAAAAGAATACACTGTGAGAATATTGTGCTCAGAGTGCAACCCAATCCACAAAACTTGAAAATGTTTTATAGTTTATGCTTTTGATAGACATACAGCTTAGTAGGTGAAAGAGAATTAGAAAAGGATAGACTTTACAAGAATCTGTTGGTCTTTCACAATGCTTCATGTATCAAATGCTTTCTTCTTCTCATGTCTAGACATTTTAGAATGCAGAAAAATATCATTTATAAGACAAGTGACTGTGTTCATATGATTATAAACATGATTCTCAATTTCTTCACCTGTATAATGGAACTATAATAAACCATCATGTTGTTGTATGGATGAAATGTGATAATATCATTAAAACATCAAGCATAAAAATGTTTAGATTATAATACAAGTTGGTATTTAATAAAATGTATTCTCTAAAGAGGAGAAGGAAATTGCACCCCACTCAAGTATTCTTGCCTGGAGAGTCCTATGGACAGAGGAGCCTGGTGAGCTGCAGTCCATGGGGTTGCATAGAGTCGGACACGACTGAAGTGACTTCACGTGCAGGAAAGCATGCACATCCTCTAAAGAGAAGTATAACTGTTAGAATTCTGTTTTTTTTGTTTTTTTTTTTCCTATCGTCCTGATTCACCATCATAGATATCCGGGAGTCCGTCGTGACGTGTTTGCTTGCTTACCATGTTAATCTTTCTTCTTTTACCTTTAATTCCTAAAAGAGACCTAATACACAAGCCAAAGAATGTTCCTGGTATGACAAGTCTTTGGATACTGCATTTTAAAGGTCAGTTTAAACAGTATGTGAAATAACCCTCTCCCTTCTAAAGCATAGAAAGAATTTATACCGCTACTTGCATTTAATTGCTGTGCAAGGGAGGCTGAAGTGGAGCCTGCTGAGAGCAGGATGAGTAGCGATCGGATCGCTGGGGTTTGGAGCACAGTGGCTGCCTGTCAACCACGCAATCTGTCCTGTCTCAGGTCTAGCTCACTAAGCTCTAACAGTGCCCAAGCAAAGTGAAGACACTGTGAGAAATAAGAATCAGTTCTAATGAGGTGGGTGAAACTGGAGCCTATTATACAAAGTGAAGTAAGCCAGAAAGAAAAACACCAATACAGTATACTAACGCATATATATGGAATTTGGAAAGATGGTAATGACAACCCTGTATGCGAGACAGCAAAAGAGACACAGATGTATAGAACAGTCTTTTGGACTCTGTGGGAGAGGGAGGGGGGAATGATTTGGGAGAATGGCATTAAAACATGTACAATATCATATAAGAAACGAATCACCAGTCCAGGTTCGATGCAGGATACAGGAAGCTTGGGGCTGGTGCACTGGGATGACCCAGAGGGATGGTATGGGGAGGGAGGTGGGAGGGGGGTTCAGGATGGGGAACATGTGTACACCTGTGGCGGATGCATGTTGATGTATGGCAAAACCAATACAATATTGTAAATGAAAAAAAAATAATAAAAAAATTTTTTTAAAAAAGGAAGGTAGGACTCAAAAAAATATTGCTGTTAAATTATAAGGAACAAAGGGAGGAAATCATGAATGAATGAAAACAGAAGAAAATAGAGATAGAGAAAAATGAGAGATGACTTAATGGATGTACTTTTTAGGCCACAATCCTACACGTATATTTTACGTCAGACGCATGTTAGCTGGATGGCCTTAGAAGAACATTTAGAATACCCGAGTCTCTGTTTCCCTCCCTATAAGAATGAAATATAATCGATCCTTTGTGGTTGATCAGATGGTTAAGTGAAAATGAGTGTGGAACTCATTACACTCTTGCTAGCACTGCAGATATATATGATGCTATGCTTACAGGACACAAGGAGGAATTAAGAAAAGCTTCAGGACAGTGAAGAAAATACAACAAAGAGAACATACACTTTGGAATCAGAAAATTCTGCCCTTGATTCACAGATCTAGTACTTAGCACCATCTTGACATTGAGATTCTAAGCTTAAGTTTTCTCATCTATAAAATGATGGCCATGAGATCTACATAAGGATGTTGTAAGCATTAGAGATGATATATGTAACCTACTTATTATCTGCTTGGAACAGTTTATTGAAATTGTATTACCTCTTACTGAAAATTATAGACATAAAAATGAAAAAAGGAAAAAATAAACTTTCCCCAGAACTTTCTTAAAGGAAATTCACATTTATTTATTCACATTTATTTGTTCACTGGGTGTCTTCAGTATTCCTACATCATACACATGAGAAGCCTCAGGGTTTAATTAATGAGTATCTAGTGACATTGGAGAAGGAAATGGCAACCCACTTCAGTGTTCTTGCATGGAGAATCCCAGGGACGGGGGAGCCTGGTGGGCTGCCGTCTATGGGGTTGCACAGAGTCAGACACGACTGAAGCGACTTAGCAGCAGCGGTAGCAGTGACAGGGAAGAAATTGGAGGTTAGGCTTACCTCAGTGGAAGTCTAAGGTCTTTGGAACTATGCATCCTTCCCATTCTGCTATTGTACCAACTAGGAAAAGGGTTTATTAAAAACAAGCAACACAAAATACCACTTTGTATCAGAAAAATGACACATCTATTTTTCTGGAACTCTAAGACATTCAAGGTCTGTGGCAACAACTATTAATTCTCTTTAAAAAAAAAAAAAAAAAGGACCTGTGGACAGCAGTTTATAATACATGACAGAAAGATGTAAATGCCACCAAGAAAACTTTGGACAGTTTTATGGAAGGAAGGCCTCTAGAGCTGAGTTCAGTAAGTGCCTCATGGCAAAGCCATATGTATGGTTAAAAATCAAAGCAAACCCCGAGAACTAAACATTTGTGAGCTAACACGGATTTCAAGCATGCTCATCAGAATCACCTTCAAAGCTTTTCTGAAATGGTGCAGGCCAGGCTGGATCCTTGCTGTTGGGCAAGTGAAGTCTACTGAAAGGGGTCTTAGAGCTCAGTGTCTCCATACCAACACCTGATTCCATGACCAAGAGACAAAGGAGAGAGAGAATGGCCTGGATGCATTGGTCTCAAATGACTCTGGGGGAAAAAGAAGAAACCATGCAACCACTAACCAAAAGACAGGGTTGTCATCACAGGGCAGTTTGTATAATCCTTGAACAGGGAATGGTCTCAAATGTGTGTAAACAGTAGTTTACAAGATCACCGGAAATAACTATGATTACAATTCTGGCCAATGGTTGCTTCCCTTTTCTTTCTTTTTTTTTTTTTTTTATTGTTCAGTATATTACTAGTTTATTACAGTTCTGTGTAGTATGGTACAAATGTATTATTCATTTTCCAGTTTATAGACACTTGAGTTATTACCATTTGGGAGGAACATTTACGAACAAAGCTATTGTGAACATTCTTATACATCTTTTGGTGGACATATCTTAATTTTTGTTGACTATATACCTAGGAGTTGGGTTTACAGAATCACTGGGGGCTTCTCAGGTGACTCAGTGGTAAATAATCTGCCTGTAATGATTGAGCTGCGAGTTCCATCCCTGGGTCAGGAAGATCCCCTGGAGAAGGAAATGGCAACACTCCAGTATTCTTGCCCGGAGAATCCCATGAACAGAAGAGCCTAATGGGCCACAGTCCTTAGGGTTGCAAAGAGTTGGACACGACTAAAGCAACTTAACATGCACGCATGCAAAATAAGCATATATTCTTATACGGAGTGAGTATATATTTGACTCTTGGCAGTTAAGTGCCAAGTAGTTTTCCAGAGTTGTATCAGTTTACACACCCACTAGTAGTTGATGACGAGTTCCAGTTGTTCCACTTTCTAATCAACACTTCCAATGAATGTGTAGCCATTCTATGAGTTGGATAGTGGTGTGTTATTGTCACTTTAATTTGCATTTCCTGGGCGCTAATGATGTTTGAATACTTTTCTATATATTGATGGGCCATTTGGATTTTCTCTTTTGTGAAATTCCTAACTAGATCTTTTGCCCATTTAAGAAAATGGATTGTCTTTTTTTTTTTTTTTTACTGACAGTGGATTGTCTTTTTTTTCCCCACTTGATTTACAGTAGTATTTTATATTCTTTATGAATTCTAGATATAAAACCTTTTCTGGATTTATGTACTTGTAATATCTTCTGGTCTGTGGGTTATCTATTTGCTCTCTTAATATTTTTTATTTTAAATTTATTTTTTAATTGAAGGATAATTGCTTTACAGAATTGCATTCAGTTCAGTTGCTCAGTCATGTCCAACTCTTTGTGACCCCATGAATCGCAGCATGCCAGGCCTCCCTGTCCATCACCAACTCCCGGAGTTCACTCAGACTCACGTCCATCGAGTCAGTGATGCCATCCAGCCACCTCATCCTCCGTTGTCCCCTTCTCCTCTTGCCCCCAATCCCTCTCAGCATCAGAGTCTTTTCCGATGAGTCAACTCTTCGCATGAGGTTAGCACGCACGCACGCATTCACCAAAAGACACCCATGTTGATGTTTGACTGCCAAACATCAACATGAATATCCCCCGATGAATGTGTGCGTGTGTGCTAAGTCACTTCATCTGTCCAAATCTTTGCAACCCCATGGACTGCAGCCCACCAAGCTCCTCTGTCCATGGGATACTCCGGGAAAGAACACTGGAGGGGATTGCCATGCCCTCCCCCAGGGGACACTCCTGACCCAGGGATCGAACCTGTGTCTCTTTTGTCTCTTGCATTGGCAGGCAGGTTCTTTACCACTAGCACCACCTGGGATGAACTAGCACCCCTTTTGCTGAACAGAAGTTCTTAATTTTAATGAAGTACAACTTATTTTTTTCTATTAATAGTTTAGTAACTTGAGTTTTTAGTTTGCAAAGCAATCTAGAACAAGCAACTACAATGAATAAATGAACCCAGTAAGGTTGTTTTGATACGAGTTTAAGACTTTTCTACTGTATTTCTATAAAGTAACAGCAAACATAGAAAATGAAATTTATGAAACAGTATTATATAATAACAAAAGTCAAATAATAAATAAATTTTGCATAAGATAAGTAAGATAACTACACTGAAAAAAAATGAGAAAAAATTTAAAAATGAAAAGAAATGGGGAAATACACATGGTTCATAGTTTGGAAGATTCAATATTATTATGATAACCAATTCCCCCCCAATTAATGTATAGGCCCAATTCAATCCTAATCAAAATCCCAGCAAGACGTTTTGTGGAAACTGACAAATCGATCCAAAAATTTATCTGGAGATGCAAAGATCCTAGAATAGCCAAGTTCAAACTTTAACAGGAACAAAGCTAAAGGACTTAACCAAATTTCAACATTTATTATACAGTGATAGTGTAACAATGGCCAAAGGATGGACAGATATACCAGCGAAACTGAGTTCAAACACAAGTCCAGACATATATGGTCACCTGTTATGAAAAAGATGTCACTGAAAATCTGTGTGGAGAAAAGACAGTCTTTTCAATCAAAGGCACTAGAGTTTTGGAAACTAGTATGAAATAACAAAGAACCTTGAGCTCAATTTCACATCATTAACAAAAGTTAATTCAAGGTAGAGCACAAACCTAAAAGTCAAAGGTAAAAACTACAAAGCTTCTAGAAGAAAATATAAGAAAATATCTTCATGATCTTCATGTAAGCAAAAAAATTTTTAAATATTCAAAAGGTTGTTTCCCTTTTCTTAGGGTGATTTTTTTATTTCACTAAGAAGAGAACAGAATTCTGGGCAAAAGAAGTAGCTTTGATAATTTTTATGATTTCTTATAATTATCAATTATTATGAGCTTTAGAGTTAAAACCATAAAAAGAAACATTAATTTGTTTTTTTCATGCAGTAAGCATTTTTGTTGGCAGATAGCATTCTTGAATCAGCTCTTTCCTTAGAACCTTGACTTGTTTCTGGCAGTAATACTCATATGTAGTGGAAAGAAGCTGACAACCAAAAAGTAAGAGTATTGAACTACTTCACACATTTTAACATTTATTGGTAATGGTTTGTTTTAGTTTTGTTTTGTTCTGAGGGAATGGACAAATGAGAGAGTAACTCTAAATCAGGGTAACCTTTTTCTTACAGTATCAAGGAAACTATAAGAAATATTTAAAACAAGCTTAGGATACAGTGTAATTGTGAACAATGGACTAAAAAAATCCAGGATTATTTCCAGTAAGTAATTTCATTACTTGGTATATACCACTATAAGGAAAAAGACCAAAGAAATGGACATAAATTCTCCCAAGCCTTTATAATATACTTGAAAATAACACTGGGGACCATCGAACAAAATAGAAAACTAATAAATCAAAAAGAAAGCTCACGAATGGAACTACTTTAACAATTTGGAAGGACTGAGATATACGTAGATTCTGTCCTTTGAATTTTCGATTCAGTACAGTATTTATGGTACTGTTTACAGCAGCTAAAAAGTGCATAATATACAGCACAAAGCTGAATGTAAAGCCTTGACTTCATGTCTGAGGTCTACCACAAGCAATTCTATGACTTTAAACAAGTCTCTAATCATCCCCAGATCTCATTCACTTAAATCTACAGGTATGCCTGTATATAGATACTCTTTGTACTTTTGGATCTAATTCCTGAAAACCTAAAACTACTTTTTAAAAAAGCCTATTTGCAATTTATTTTAAAATCAGAAAGCAGTAGAGATCAGAACCCATAGCTACAAATATAAAGGCAACAAAATAAATACTGCAAATTAAACGTGAGAATTCCATGTCTATATGCTCATAAAGGAAGTTGTATTTCCATGTTTATTATTCCTGCCTCCTGAGAAACATGTGGCACTAGAGATCCTGGGAAGCATGGCTGCTTACTCTAGCTATACTCTCAGTGTTCTTTACCTTGTGTTGCAAAGGAGGGTTTCTTTGGGTGTTATGGATCTTTTCCATTCCTGTTCAAATACATAGTGATTACTTTTTAGATCCATCCAAATCTACATTCCTGGGTGATCAGAACTCAGCATGAGACCCTAATTTAGCTACATCCTCCTCATCCTCATCTCAACATCCTGCTTCCTAACAAACAGGATTATAACCCTTCTTTTCATACATTTTATATCTTCCTCTGACTGCTTCCCGAGACATCTATCATTCCTTACCATTTTAATGAGCTTTTCCTCCTTTTTATTTCTAAATGTTATCAAGTATAGAGGAGAACATTTTCCTTAGACACACACACACACAAAAAAAAGCCTGATTTTAATTCACTGAGCTGCCACAGACTTACTCTGACCTTGGCCAAAGCAGTTGAGCGGACTATCTTCAGTGTTTTCAGCTGTATGATGAGTGTTATGCTATGCTATGCTATGCTAAGTCGCTTCAGTCGTGTCCGACTCTGTGCGACCCCATAGATGGCAGCCCACCAGGCTCCACCATCCCTAGGATTCTCCAGGAAAGAATACTGGAGTGGGTTGCCATTTCCTTCTCCAATGAATGAAAGAGAAAAGTGAAAGTGGAGTCGGGGGCTATCAATTGCTCAACATAATAAATATTCTCTGATAGTTATTGCCATTATTTTTAATGTAAATAATAATTGTAATAATGATAATTATAATGAAGAGAAGGATAAAGGTCTATCATTCCATGTGCTTTTCACAAACTATGGAGACACAAAGAATTTTATAAATCACACCTAAACTATTCTTTTTTTTTTTGCCTTTTTTTATTTTTAAACTTTACAAAATTGTATTAGTTTTGCCAAATATCAAAACGAATCTGCCACAGGTATACATGTGTTCCCCATCCTGAACCCTCCTCCCTCCTCCCTCCCCATACCATCCCTCTGGGTCGTCCCAGTGCACCAGCCCCAAGCATCCAGTATCATGCATCGTACCTGGACTGGCAACTCGTTTCATACATGATATTTTACATGTTTCAATGCCATTCTCCCAAATCTTCCCACCCTCTCCCTCTCCCACAGAGTCCATAAGACTGTTCGATACATCAGTGTCTCTTTTGCTGTCTCGTACACAGGGTTATTGTTACCATCTTTCTAAATTCCATATATATGCGTTAGTATACTGTATTGGTGTTTTTCTTTCTGGCTTACTTCACTCTGTATAATAGGCTGCAGTTTCGTCCACCTCATTAGAACTGATTCAAATGTATTCTTTTTAATGGCTGAGTAATACTCCATTGTGTATATGTACCACTGCTTTCTTATCCATTCATCTGCTGATGGACATCTAGGTTGCTTCCATGTCCTGGCTATTATAAACAGTGCTGCGATGAACATTGGGGTACACGTGTCTCTTTCCCTTCCGGTTTCCTCAGTGTGTATGCCCAGCAGTGGGATTGATGGATCATAAGGCAGTTCTATTTCCAGTTTTTTAAGGAATCTCCACACTGTTCTCCATAGTGGCTGTACTAGTTTGCATTCCCACCAACAGTGTAAGAGGGTTCCCTTTTCTCCACACCCTCTCCAGCATTTATTACTTGTAGACTTTTGGATCGCAGCCATTCTGACTGGCGTGAAATGGTACCTCATAGTGGTTTTGATTTGCATTTCTCTGATAATGAGTGATGTTGAGCATCTTTTCATGTGTTTGTTAGCCATCTGTATGTCTTCTTTGGAGAAATGTCTATTTAGTTCTTTGGCCCATTTTTTGATTGGGTCATTTATTTTTCTGGAGTTGAGCTGTAGGAGTTGCTTGCATATTTTTGAGATTAGTTGTTTGTCAGTTGCTTCATTTGCTATTATTTTCTCCCATTCTGAAGACTGCCTTTTCACCTTGCTAATAGTTTCCTTTGATGTGCAGAAGCTTTTAAGTTTAATTAGGTCCCATTTGTTTATTTTTGTTTTTATTTCCAATATTCTGGGAGGTGGGTCATAGAGGATCCTGCTGTGATGTATGTCAGAGAGTGTTTTGCCTATGTTCTCCTCTAGGAGTTTTATAGTCTCTGTTCTTACGTTTAGATCTTTAATCCATTTTGAGTTTATTTTTGTGTATGGTGTTAGAAAGTGTTCTAGTTTCATTCTTTTACAAGTGGTTGACCACATTTCTCAGCACCACTTGTTAAAGAGATTGTCTTTAATCCATTGTATATTCTTGCCTCCTTTGTCAAAGATAAGGTGTCCATATGTGCGTGGATTTATCTCTGGGCTTTCTATTTTGTTCCATTGATCTATATTTCTGTCTTTGTGCCAGTACCATACTGTCTTGATAACTGTGGCTTTGTAATAGAGCCTGAAGTCAGGTAGGTTGACCATTGCAACGGAAAGAATAAAATACTTAGGAATGTATCTACCTAAATTATTCTTTATTCTTCTAGATATCACTTTGAATCAGTCAGTAACTCCTAAAGTGAATGCATTATGAGATTTTAAAATTTCTTTCAACATCACAGTTATATGTTTTGAGTCTAGAGCTAAACTAAAATAAAATTAACAAGGCTTCTTCCTTCTAGGCTATGTTAAGTTCTTCTTCATCCTTTTAAAGAACTGTGAGTCCTTACAGAATAAATTTCTGAATTAGGTCTGCTGCTGCTGCTGCTGCTGCTGCTACTAAGTCGCTTCAGTCGTGTCCGACTCTGTGCGACCCCATAGACGGCAGCCCACTAGGCTCCCCCGTCCCTGGGATTCTCCAGGCAAGAACACTGGAGCGGGTTGCCATTTCCTGCTCCAATGCATGAAAGTGAAAAGTTAAAGTTAAGTCGCTCAGTCGTGTCCGACTCCTAGCGACCCCATGGACTGCAGCCTACCAGGCTCTTCTGTCCATGGGATTTTCCAGGCAAGAGTACTGGAGTGGGGTGCCATTGCCTTCTCTGGAATTAGGTCTAGTTTTACCAAAAACATGTTTGAAAAAGTTCAGAGGAAAAATATTGATGTGCATTTTGAACAAACCAAGAGGTGTTTTTATATATGTTAAAATACCACTCACAGATCTGAAACAAGAAAACAGATTATTTGCATGGATCGCAACTATGTAACTGTCTTCCAGGTAAAGGCATTTTTCACTATTTCCATGCCAACATTTGAGTGCTTACATGGTAACAGGCAGAGTCAGTGACAGATAGAGGAATGGTTTCAAATCTCACTGGGCAGATTTGAGCGCTTGGGTTGAGAGAGGGGAATGGAAATGGATTCCCCGTTATTCAGAGAAGCAGACACCATTGCATTCCCAGTGTTCTCCAGAGTCTTCTGTGGACTACTCTGTAATTACTTCATTCTAAAAGGGCAGTTATATGTGGAAATAATGTAGTGAAAATATATACATGCTGCAAAGGATCCTCTTTTTCTTGACATAGAATATGCTTGTTTGCACTCCTTGTGGGAAGAATATACATTCTATCCTCTTGAGTTTATCTTGTCTTTGTGGCTTGTTTCATCTAATATGATTGATGTCACTATGCACATGATGAGAGCAGAGGCTTGATATTATCTTGGGAAGTTGGGCTTGCCCCACTGAACATCAGTGAACTGCAGTGAGAATAACCTCCCCCAGAGAGCTGGGACCCTTTGCATTCTGAACTCAGAATGAACACATGTGAAGTTAACATAACCACAACTCATAAATAGTTTGGAGCTCAGACCAACAGGCCCTCAGCTTGAAGCAGAGAGGCTCAGAGTTCGGACTATACTTGACAGTCCACAAGTTGAACTGCTAAGCTCCCAACATAAGAATATCTTTGTTCACCATCAAGACTGTGTTTCCTTTTCATGCAGCAAATGTCTCCTTTTCTAACAAAATCTCAAAGGTCGCATATATAACAAACAATTGCTACACTGTGCATGTAGTGAAACAATAGAAATAGGTAAAAGTTAGCAGAGCAACACAGACAAAAATTGATTTTTGTCGTTGGTGGTGGTGGTCATGCCATATACTTTGTGGGATGTTAGCTCCTTGAGCAGGGATTGAACCCATGGAAGTGAAAGCACAAAGTTCCTAACCATTGAACAACCTGGGAATTCCCAAGAAGTGATTATTCACAGAAGAGGAGTAAAGATAATTTTCCTCTAAATAGGTAGCAACTGAGAAAGTGTTCACCAGGAACAAAAGGGAGAAGAAATGGAATTTCAGGAATTCTGTAAATAATACTAGCAAAGGGTAGAGGGGGAAATCATCAACCTAAACGGAGAACTATAGCAAATACTTTAATCCATGAAAGGCATTGTGCTGAATGCATAGCACAAGTGTACTTTTCAACTACCTCATGGCAGGCATTTTTCACAAACACTCAGACCTGTGACTTTTGAAAGTGACACAGCTAGTGAGTAGCCAAACTGGATTTTACACCCAGGCACCTCCAACACTCTATCTTTCAAATACATTATCTTTGCCCTGTACTTCACTAAAGTGTTGTGAGACCTGATTTCTGATTGCATTTACTAATAGTCTGTACTTAAATTTTTTTTCACTGTTGAATTGGATAAATGTGTGATTATATATACTTTTCCACCTGTTTTGAAGAGAATAAATTATTTCCCCTTGGGTTGCAAGAAGAAATGGAAAAACAACATAATGATATCCCTTATGGAGTTGGTAATGATTAAAAGCACTGTGGCATTTAGGATTGCTTCTCAAAAGGAACAAATAATGGGAGTTTGATAAAAAGCCAGAGCAGCTCCTCTCTTTTTTTCTGCTCCCAGGCTTCTAACACTAGATAATGTGGGTGCCTACTGCATTTTAAAGAACAGAGTTCCTTGTTCAACAACAAGGCAGAACATCTTTTAAGAGATTAATGTAATGGAGGTCATAACCTGCATTCTTTCTATTACCAACAATTTGAATGTCAATGTGCTCTTTTCCTGTGGCTGTTTGGTTAGATTCTTGCTCATCTAGAGTTCTGATTTCTTATGATTCTTGTTTCAAGTGCCTTTAACACTATTACCAGAGCTTAATGCCTGTAAGAGTGTGTGTAAGTGTGTGCACACACATATACACACACTCTAGCAGAGAGCTTCGTTATATTGTTGGTAAAAGGAAAATGAAAATAAGGAGCTATGACTTTTCAATTCTTACAAGGTTAAATCCAAACACCTTAGTATGGAATACATGGCTTCTCAAATATTGGACTCTGTTTTCTTTCTGAGAACTTCTACCTCCAGCTCTGCACACGATGCTTGGTATTGGTTTAGTCACTAAGTCATGTCCGACTCTTGAAACCCCATGGACTGAAGCCTGCCAGGCTCCTCTGATCATGGGATTCCCCAGGCAAGTACACTGGAGTGGGTTGCCATTTCCTTCTCCAGGAGATCTTCCCAACTCAGGAATCTAATCTGGTCTCCTACACTGCAGGCAGATTCTTTACCGACTGAGCCATAAGGGAAGCACACGGTACTTCAGATCAGATCAGTTGCTCAGTTGTGTCCGACTCTTTGCGACCCCATGAATCGCAGCACACCAGGCCTCCCTGTCCATCACCAACTCCTGGAGTTCACTCAGACTCACGTCCATCAAGTCAGTGATGCCATCCGGCCATCTCATCCTCTGTCATCCCCTTCTCCTCCTGCCCCCAATCCCTCCCAGCATCAGAGTCTTTTCCAATGAGTCAACTCTTCACATCAGGTGGCCAAAGTACTGGAGTTTCAGCTTTAGCATCATTCCTTCCAAAGCAATCCCAGGGCTGATCTCCTTCAGAATGGACTGGTTGGATCTCCTCGCAGTCCAAGGGACCCTCAAGAGTCTTCTCCAACACCACAGTTCAAAAGCACCAATTCTTCGGCTCTCAGCCTTCTTCACAGTAGGTGGCACTAAATTTCTGATCGTTCTCTGTGTATGTCACATCTACCCCAACTTTGCTCTGCCATGGCCATGAACTCTATTTTTAAAATATCTTTGGTGCTTTGTAAATACTTTAATGTTATTTAAGACCCAGCACTGGTTTCATCAGGTTCATCTAGGATTTTCCTACGCTTCCTCTAAACCAAGGTTAGACAATGCCCTCCTGCACTGTTTTAGTTGCAGTGAGACAGTACCCAAATGAGCTAGGCCAACAGCAGAAAAGCCAGTTTGCAGGAAACAAAAAACAAAAAACAAAAACATTTTGCCAAGGAACCAGCTCTTGAGTTTTTTCTAAGTTTCAGCCTAAACCCCAAATAGCATGAAAACCCTGACCTTCTATGTTCTTTTTTTTAAATTTAAATTTATTTATTTTAATTGGAGGCTAATTACTTTACAATATTGTATTGGTTTTGCCATACATCAACGTGAATCCGCCACGGGTGTACATGTGTTCCTGATCCTGAGCCTCCCCTCCCACCTCCCTTCCCATACCATCCCTCTAGGTCATCCCAGTGCACCAGCCCCAAGCATCCTGTATCCTGCATCGAACCTGGACTGGCGATTCATTTCTTCTATGATATTATACATGTTTCAATGCCATTCTCCCAAATCAACCCACCCTCTCCCTCTCCCACAGTCTACAAGCAATAAATGCTGGAGAGGGTGTGGAGAAAAGGGAACCCTCTTACACTGTTGGTGGGAATGCAAACTAGTACAGCCACTATGGAGAACAGTGTGGAGATTCCTTAAAAAACTGGAAATAGAACTGCCTTATGACCCAGCAATCCTACTGCTGGGCATACACACTGAGGAAACCAGAAGGGAAAGAGACACGTGTACCCCAATGTTCATCGCAGCACTGTTTATAATAGCCAGGACATGGAAGCAACCTAGATGTTCTTTTGTTTTTAACCCCAGGAACAGGTTCCCATGAGAAATTATTAACCTATTTTGACCACATTAATTCAAATTTAAACTTATTTTTTCCTGGAGAATCATTCAACTTAAGATTTGTCCTGAAATTTTCTTCTTTAAGTTATATTATTTATCCCTAATAAAAATAACATAGTGTATATTCAATAGACCTCCAAATGTATTTTTTTTCTAATTTCTGTTATGATTTTACCTAGTAGTGTCAGAGGTAAATACAGAAAGTAAATGTAGAAGGAAGAGTTCCCACTTAACACACAAATAAGTCACAAGTATGACCAGTGGTCAAGTCAACAGTTGTTCCAGATTATGTAACTATAATCTCCCTTTAAGGTACACCGTGTAGCGGTGAACTCAGGCAGACAGGAACACCTAGAGATAGCTAACTCCTGGTCTTTGAATGGTCATTAGAGAAGTCGTCAATACTGCTGTCCCTTCAAGTTACCTATTACATCATACAATAGGATCATAGAGCATTGGATAAGCTGTGAGATGTACGAATTCAATTAGGCTGCCAGTTGGAAAACTCAAATGTAAAATATGGGAAGTTGTAGGTTAAAGGAAATATGTGTAAAACTTTGTCCACCCCAAACATAGAGAAAATAGGGAATGCTCTTGCTACTGAGGTAAATCACAATTATTTATTTTGTCACATTACTTGATAACATTTTAATATTAAAAAAATCCTATAGAATCAATGAAGTTTTTAAGAAAATGTACAGTTAATAACATAAAAGGAAGTTCTAAGATCCTTCATGATACTTTAAAGAAATCTGCAGAAATTAGCCCAGAGGTCACATATCTGCCCATATGGTAAAAGCAGGTGGACCAGGAATGCTGCTGGAAAGCTTTGCTGCATGTTATTTTTTTTTTAATATTCATTTTACATGATTTTAACCAGTTACACTATTTGTATTCTAATTCCATAAAAACTAAAAACAAATGAGAAACACATTGATTGATATTAATAGCAATACAAAATTATCAATAGCTGCTCAGTGTCCTTGTGGGCTGCCGCCTATGGGGTTACACAGAGTCTGACATGATTAAAGAGACTTAGCAGCAGCAGCAGCTCAGTGTCAGAGCAGAAAATGAGAAAGAGAAAGAGAGAATAAAAAATCCTGTGTCTAAGGAAAAAAGAGGGGGAAACTATCAAGACAAATATTTCCTCATGTACCAAGTGAATTGCCATGTTGCAAAATATCATAAAAATGAAATTTTTAAATAATTATGACTTGTGTCTTTACAATGGCAGGGAAGTGTGTTAATTTTAAGTATGTTAACTTTAATGGCGATTTCAAAAATGTATTAGCAAATATACACAGCATCATTTAATAGGACGGAGTTGTCTTTAAAAAGTCATTTAGCTGGCACAATATATTATAACATATCAGAAAATGTCAAATGATGTGATGTTTTTGGAAAGGCATGCAGACTTTGAGATGAATTAGAAGAATCCTCACATTATATTAGCAAGTATTGAGGCTCAAAAAGGTAATCACTTTCTATGAAGTGGGAGAAGCAAGCCTAGAAGACAGTGACCTTAAAATACTTTATTATGTAGAATACATTTTTGGACAGATTGTACACTTTGGTGGGGAGGGGCTCTTAATATTAACTTTTGGCCTGAAACATTTACTCACCAGTGGGAGCCTATAATCAAGTATGTATTAAACCAATCATAAAGGAGCTATCTGAAACGTTGTCCTTCTTAAGATGCAAAAAGGATCATTTGCTGCAACTTTTTGTGCAAATCATTGGATAATTCAGATACTAGGATTGCATTCCATTCTGACCATGATTATCTCCTTCAGAAAAGATTTTTCACCACTTGCTGTGGAGAAAAATGAAGGCCACAAAAAATGTCATAGTAGGTGATAATATCTTTGATATCACTTTTTGGCTTCAAGGAAAGTCATTTCATCTTTCCAGCTATTGAGCTGGAGTCTATTCAGCCAAGTATATAAACCACCAAGAAAGAGCAACCATTAACTATTACCAAATCAGTAAAGTTCCATTTGTCATCCCTGGGAACTTTCTGTCTTTCTGGGGAAGCAGTAAAGAGATATTAGTCATGATGCCTTTGGCCATAAATAAAATAAAATTCAACCTCAGAATGACTTAAATTGAAATGGTGATCAAATATTTCTTATTTCAACAATTTCAGAGGTAGAATTTTTCCAGGACTGGTTAATTGAGTTTTAGCCAGCGAAACCATCAATACTTGGGTTATTTTTATTTTTTCTGCCCTGCTATTTTCCACATATTCTCCTCCAAGTTAATTCACTTCATGGTATAAAAAGTCTATAACAATTCTAGGTATCAAATGAAGACACAAAATTCAGCAGAATTAAAAATGAAAAGAAAAGAAATAAAACAAAAGAGGATTTCTTCTCTGTGGCTCATTTTGACACCCAAAACCAAGTAAACCAATAACATTTCCTACCTCACTAGCTAGCAAGGGGAATCTTGACACTATGACAGTCTATTGTGGTCCTGAAAAAGTCTTAAAAATAAAACCAGCTGATATAGATGAGATCACATGTGATTTTTTTCTAAATTTTTTCACTTTTATAATGTTTGTCTTATATTTAGTGGAAAAACTTGAACACTAGTAAGACCACTTTCTTTAGATTTCTGATAGGTGTCTTAAGAAGTTTTCTTTGCTATCAAATTATTTTTAATGGCAATACATTTTTTTTCAAGATGGTTTCCTAGAATTTTATGTTTGATTCTTATTTTATTTATTATTAAAAGGCAAAGACTAGATCCAGAAAGCATGGAAGCATAGACACATGCCAAAATATGTCTCAAATATCTGTTGTTGGTTAGTCACTTAGTTGTGTCCTTCCTTTTTGTGACCCCATGGACTGCAGCCCGCCAGGCTCCTCTGCCCAAGAGATTTTTCCAGGCAAGAATACTAGAGCAGGTTGCCATTTCCTTCTCATGCCCTCCTCCAGAGGATCTCCCTGACCCAGGGACCGAACCCACATCTCTTGCATCTCCTACGCTGGCAGGCAGATTATTTACCACTCAGCCACCTGGGAACCCCAATATGTATATATATGTATGCATATATATCATATATATATGTAGCATGTAGCAAGAAATCTCTGCCCTTTTTTTTTGTTTGTTTGTTTGTTTACCCCCAAGAACAGGTTCCCATGAGTAGTTATCAGCCTGTTTTGGCCAGATTAATCCAAATTTATGTTTATTTTTCCTGGAGACTCATTAAATTTAAGATTTATCCTGAATTTTTCCTCATTAATTTATATTATTTATTCCTGCATATATATACACATTATCTTTTAATGGTTTGTATGCTCAAATCTGAGCTTCCCAAGTGGTGCTAGTGGTATAGAACCCCCTTGCCAATGCAAGAGACATAAGTAATTCAGGTTCAACCCCTGTGTTGGGAAGATCCCCTTGAGGAGAGCCTGCATACCCACTCCAGTATGCTTGCCTGGGAGAGTCCCATGAACAGAGGAGCCTGTTGGGCTATTGGTCCATGTGGTCACAAAGAATAGGACATGATATACAGTCCATGGGGTCGCAAAGAGTCAGACACAAATGCAGCAACAGCTTGTACGCATGCTCAAATCTAAAAATAGCAGTAGTCATTAACTGAGGAGTGTACATCTATACCAGGGACTCTCAGGTTACAAGTTTCCTGGAACTATACAGGAAGTCAGTGCTAAACAAAGCATTTTTCAGCAGGTAGCACATGGCATAGAATAACTTGTTAATTTTATATGAATGAATATTGAAAAAGTTTAACAGTGAATGGACCAGTGATATTTGGGTTCAACCCAACTCTGCCATTTTTAAATAAAGCTCTTGTCAAGTTACTCAACATGTTTGAGTGCTGAAGATAAAACTAATAATATCATTCACTGTTGCTTTGGGAAGAATTAAATTACATGAGATAATGTATAAAGTAAAATATTATGTTTCTAATAGTTATAATGTCTATCATTTATAGTCTTTGCATTAAACACTATTTAGTCACAATCTCACTTTTTTTCAATCTCTGCAAATCACTAGTGATTTTTTTACCACTATCATACAGATAAAGAAACTAGTCCTACAGAAATTAAGATGTGCAAAATCATCACAATGATTTAAATCTTTGATTTCTGGGAAGAAAAATGATTGAGTGCAGGGCTTCCTTGGTAGCTGAGATGGTAAAGAACCTGCCTGCAATGCGGGAGACCTGGGTTTGATCCCTGGGTTGGGAAGATTCCCTGGAGGAGGGCATGGCAACCCACTCCAGCATTCTTGCCTGGAGAATCCCCATGGACAGAGGAGCCTGGTGGGCTACAGTCCTTGGGGTTGCAAAGAGTCAGACACGACTGAGTGACTAAGGACACACATGCAGCAAAATTAGGTACACATAGACTTTAAAACCTAGAGTTGCTCTGGAGAATATTCTAAATCTGGACACTTTTAGAACCCAATGTATTGGGTTGGGAAATAGACCCATAGTTCCCAGTACTCAGCCCCTCCATATTTTCTTGTCTTCTACCTATCTCATTGCCACTCCTTTTTAATTTCCTTTGCTAGCTAGGTCTGTACATTTCTGAATGTAAAAGTTTAGATAGTCCCAGTGCTTAACTTTCACCTGCTCTTAGTTTTGTATCCTTTGTCTAAACTTCTTACTTTATTTCCAACTGCCTGCTTAGCATTCCCACTTAACTTTTCAGTAGTAATTTCAAACCATTAACATATGCATCTTTTCACACCAACTGCTCCCTCTCAAATATACTCCTTTTCATTTTTTACCGCTTTAGCCGATATCAACTTCATCTTTCCAGGTGCTGAATTCAAGGAAAAACATAGGATTTGTCTTCGACTCTTCTGTTTCCTGTCACTCCACCTACAGTCAACGTATTCAAAATACATTCAGTATTGCAATAGTACCCACATTCATTATGTGTTATTCTGGGTCTTCTGAGAATCAGATACCAAGATAGGATTAAACATGTGAATGTACTAGGAGTAAAGCCCAAGAGAGAAAGCAAGGACAAAACCTGGAGAGTCAGAAATGAAACTCAGGTCTGACTCAAAGTAGAGGAGAAAGAGAAGATGGGAATCTGGGTGAAAGGGATTTTTGGCAGCAGGACAATTCTGAGGGTTTAGCAGGGCCATTGGAGAGTCCTTAAGCCAAAGTAGCCTGTGAGATATTTCTGCATCTTCCAGAAATGAGTTTTTCTCAGAATCCCTGCATGCTTACTGGTTTCCTTGGTAGCGCATGGGAAACAGCCTCCGCCAGAACCTATTGATGGATTCCAGAGTACTCTCAGCTGTCAGACATCTGAAAGGATCGTGCTCACATTCTGTCATCGCCTTGGCCCAGGCCATTATCATCTCTAAGTAGACTCATTGGAGTAGCTTGTTAACTGATCTTATTTATTCGCCTTTTCTTCACTTGCACCTTTTCTCAGCATAACTTCTACTGTGCCTCTTTCAAGGCATAAGTCAGATCCTGTCACTCTCACCTGGAACCTTCCAGTGCTCTCCCAGTTTTGAATAAACCACAAAATCATTATAATGGGCTACGTGTCCCCACAACGGTCATTCAGGGGTTCCTCTTTGACCTTTCACTCACCGCCACTCTAGTTCACTTGCCATTTTTCAAGCATAGCAGTCATTCTCCAGCCCAAGGGTCTCTATACTTGTTGTTGTCTCTGCTCAGAACTCATAACCACACTTGCCTCTATATTCACAATACCCAGTGTCTCTCCATTTAACCTGCTGCATACTTTATTTTGTATTTATTTATTGTTTCCATTTCCCCAACAGTTAAACCATATAAGGGCAGGGGTTCTCATCTAACTGCTGCATTCCTAATGCCTATACCATTACCTACTCAGATTAAGTGCTCAGAAAATATATTTTTGCACTTATAAAGAGTGACAAACCAAGAACTTGTGGGGAAGACAGATGGGCACTCAAATTTTAACTTAAACAACTGTTTCTCTTTGGAGAAATCAATTAACCTCTGCACCTCAGGCATTTCAGCTATAAAATAGTAGAACAATACGTTCAGGAATCACCATATGTGTGTTGTGGGTATAAAAAAATCACAACTACGTATAACAGTTCAGACGTTGCAAAAATCCCATTTACCATTGCAATAGTTATCCAACTAGACTGGAGCCTGCCATCCTGTCATGCCAAACGCAACTCCGACAGGAGATGACTGGATGACAACACAGATCTGAGCATTTTCACTCTTAGGTACTTTGTTTTCAATTTCCTTGAGGGATTAAAATCACTTTTCTTTCTGGACCAGAGATACTCCAAAAAATATAAATTAACAAACAAAGAGTTTTTATTAACATGGGCTGAAAAACTGGCTTTGCTTCACTGGGTATGTAAACAGAGAACAATAATTTTATAATTCTCAGAAACAATTCCTTTATTTATAAAGTAATGATAGTTACACTTTTCTTTCTAAAATGTTCTGATATAAAGTTAATAAAACATCTAAGATTGATTTATATTAACTAGCCAATACCCTTAAAAATATCACTTTACCTAAAGGTGGCAGAAGATCAGTGATTCTCAATAAAGACAGTGAAAGTATTAGACTATTTCCATATACCTGAAGGGCATAGTTTCTAATTCGGTACTGTTGGTCCCTACCACTGTACTGCTCTTAAAATAGTTGATGAAATAAAATATTAGTATTCCAAGTTCACTATATCATAAATCTGGGATGACTGTAGAATAAGACAAAGTCATCATCATATAAGATCACCTGAGCATAAAACACATTCATCCCCCTATTTCTTTCCAGGAGACACACTACTTCTGACCTGAGATGTCCTATGTCAATATGATGTATTGGATGAATTATTTTCTGTTTAATGCTAGGACAACAACGTGGCTTTTCTTTATTGACCTTGATATCTCATTTTTAGAAATATAAGCACTAGAGTTTCAAAAGATCTGATAAGAGCCTTACTCTTTTTACCACAGTTTCTCTAGTTATATTATTGTCTTCTACACAAGCATTCAGATTATTCATGCTGTTGCGTACATCCTGCAGAATACCAACTTATTCTCTACTCTTTAAATGATATACAGTCAAAGACAGGGGATGTGTAACAAATTGCTTTACAAAAACATACTGATGGGTATTTGCCTGAAACTTTACTACTGTACTTTTAAGGCATACTGCGTTATTTCAAGTATAATTGATTAGGTCACAATAATTTCTTACATAATTATTAATTACTGAGTTAAAATACTGAATTTCCAGTCATTCTTTCTGATGAGCTGAGCCGTGAAAAGGCAAACTCTGAGGTCACTGAGCTTTTAGTTGACAGTATTTGTATACCAAGTTCCTTTAAAATATGTTTTTTTCCTAGAAAGTAGGTTGGTTGGATTCACCAAGCACAATTATAATAAATGTATTTTATTACTAGTCTTATAATAAATTAATAGTTTTACAATTTACCACCTACATGGGACACACCTGGAAGTGTAGTTAAAAATATACCAAAACATTGGTAAAATTTTAATCTCTTCCAGATAAACTAGGGAATAAGTTCACCTTATCAGGCACCTACTATGTCTTTGTGAGGCCCTTTAATATATATCATCTTAGTTTTACTAACAAATCTGAAAGTATATTAATAATTTACTCAAAACCATACCAATTTATCTAGGTATTTTGCCAACTAGAAACACATATTCCTTCCACTGTTTTACATGGCCTCCTTGTAAATGTGTGCTTCACATCAACCCTTTGCAAAATATTACACAACACATAAAAAGTATTAATTGATATCTGTGGAGAAAGCACTGCTTGCCTGGAGCTGCTGTTGCTGCTAAGTCACTTCAGTCGTGTCCGACTCTGTGTGACCCCATAGACGGCAGCCCACCAGGCTCCCCCCATCCCTGGGATTCTCCAGGCAAGAACGCTGGAGTGGGTTTCCATTTCCTTCTCCAAGCTTGCCTGGAGGCTACAGTCCAATTGGAGACATGGAATATATTAACAGATATTAGAGAAACACAGGCACATAGAAGAGATTCATTCTGAGAGGGGCACTTCATTTTAACACAGTGACTGACCAGATAATCGGTAAACACTTCCAGAGCAGTATGCTCAAAAAGTTGGAAAAAATATGAAACATTGATTTCAGTGCACATCTGAGTTGAAAGAAAATAATAGAAATGTCAGTTCCCAAAGGAACTAAAAGCCTCTTGCTGAGGGTGAAAGAGGAGGGTGAAAAAGCTAACTTAAAACTCAACATTTAAAAAACTAAGATCACGGCATTCAGTTCCATCACTTCATGGCAAGCAGATGGAGAAACAGTGGAAACAGGGACAGACTTTATTTTCTTGGCCCCAAAATCACTGCAGATGATGACTACAGCCACAAAATTAAAAGACGTTTGCTCTTTGGAAGAAAAGCCATGACAAACCTAGACAGCATATTAAAAAGCAGAGACATCATTTTGCTGACAAAGGTCTGTATAGCCAAAGTTATGATATTCCCAGTAGTCATATGGGATGTGAGAGTTGGACCATAAAGAAGTCTGAACACCAAAGAATTGATGCTTTCAAATTGTGGTGCTGGAGAAGACCCTTGAGAGTCTTTTGGACTGCAAGTAGATCAAGCCAGTCAATCCTGAAGGAAATTAATCTTGAACATTCATTGGAAAGACTGATGCTAAAGCTGAAGCTCTAATACTCTGTCCACCTGATGCGAAGAGCTGACTCATTGGAGAAGACCCTGATGCTGGGAAAGATTGAAGGCAGGAGGAGAAGGGGGTAACAGAGGATGAGATGGTTGGATGGCACCATCAATGGACATGAGTTTGAGCAAATTCCGAGAGATAGTCAAGGACAGGGAAGTCTGGTGTCCTGCAGTCCGTGGAATTGCACATATAAGGATACCACTTAGCAACTGAACAACAGCAACGGCACACCCAAAATATGAGAGACAACTGAATACCAAAGAAGTCAGTGCGGGTAATCGAGCTATTAATACATTGAGAGTGAATTTCTGTCTTTAGACCGGAAATACTTGAGTTTTCAAACATGTAAAGATTGCAGATACAAGACTTGGGGTTCCATGAGGCAGGAAATGAAATAGAGATCTTTACCTGTCCACCTTTGAAGTGTCAGTTCTCAAACAGGTATGACTTGCACTACTACATGCTTCTACTTTTGTGTTGTTTTTTTTCTGTTTGTTTATGAAAATGAATGGGAAGAGGCACTACAGAATTTAGAAAATCAATCACTTTTTAAGATGTAAACCAAAGGAAGGTTAATTTTAGAAGATGGAGAAAATATTTGTTTCTCCATCTTATATGACAAGAAAGTTATATAAGATATGACTTTCTTTTTATTACATAAATACTTAGTTTGAAAATTTCTTAAACCATATACTTAAAAATAAATATATTCTGGGTTCTGCTAATAAGGCCACCTTCAGAAACAGTTAGATAAGAGACAAATGGAGAAAATACTTTTTAAACTCTAAATTGTTAAATTCTATTTGGAAACTCAGTTACATATCCATGATAAGAAAGGATCAG
Organism: Bubalus kerabau; assembly: GCF_029407905.1. Lineage (NCBI taxonomy): Eukaryota > Metazoa > Chordata > Mammalia > Artiodactyla > Bovidae > Bubalus > Bubalus kerabau. The sequence continues at coordinate 87,361,192 of NC_073634.1, read as the reverse complement.
AAAAATAAATTCTATATAATTTGTAGAAACATTAATGACAACCCACATATTAAGATGGCTTCAACCCAAATTTCAAGTATACATTTTTCAGAGTATTAGGTCTATTTAAAACATGTGCAAGCAAACAATTTCTAAAGCATATAAGATATGACTTTCTTTTTATTACATACATACTTAATTTGAAAATAATTTCTTAAATCATATACTTAAAAATAAATATATTCTGGGTTCTGCTAATAAGGCCACCTTCAGAAACAGTTAGATAAGAGACTAGAGAAATTAGCATATATTATCTTCAGTCTCTTTGATGTGGTTTGTGAAGAGGAAACATCTGTTGGCATAAATAACAGCTCATGTGAAAGCTCAGAATGAGATCTTTAATAATCAATATTTTGTATTCACTGAAATGTCAGTATTTATTTTCTGCTACCCATTTGGGTTAACTTTATAATCCTCTCTGTGGATTATATGTTAAACTTTATCGCTAGAAAGTGTTAGGTGGAATTAAAACTGGCACAGTGTTTGTGGTTACAAACAGCTAGGATAAAACCCCTGCTTCTCAATATCTGTCTGACCAAGGACAAGTGTTTAACCTCCTGGAGACCCTGTATCTTTCACTTTAAATTGAGATAAGTATGCTTATTTTACAAGATAAGCATAATAATCATTAATATGCATGCAAAACCTCTAGTAAAGAGTAGATTTTTTTCATGTAGCTATTCTTATTACTATACATCAGAATTACCTGTGGAATATTTTAAAAATTCAGACCTGCCCTTGAAATTACAGTCTATGATTTGGTCTATTACCAAGTCTGCAGATAGGTACAAATAGCAACGGAGACGTTCTTAGTTACATTGGTCAGAGACAGCTATGTAAACACTTTATCCATGTTCTTTTCAAGCTTCACAGTTTGTATAATAAAAGCTTCATTTTTGCCATAGGGGCCTTATATTAAGATATAATTTATTTGGAGACTACATTGTGTTGCTGCTGCTGCTAAGTCGCTTCGGTCGTGTCCGACTCTGTGCGACTCCACAGTCAGCAGCCCACCAGGCTCCCCCGTCCCTGGGATTCTCCAGGCAAGAACACTGGAGCGGGTTGCCATTTCCTTCTCCAATGCAGGAAAGTGAAAAGTGAAAGCGAAGTCGCTCAGTCGTGTCCGACTCTTAGTGACCCCATGGACTGCAGCCTACCAGGCTGCTCCATCCATGGGATATTCCAGGCAAGAGTACTGGGGTGGGGTGCCATTGCCTTCTCCAACATTGTGTTAGGAACCTTCATAGACATGATTTAGGAAATTCTTCAAAACCGTCGTCATAGATCTTCAAATTTGTGTTACAAGTAATGAGACTGAACTTCAGTCAGATAAAGTTAACACCCTAAGATGACGCAAGCAGTAAGTACAGAGGTGAAATTTGAACTCAGGATTCTAAGATCTACCTCTTATTGAATCCTCTTTCAATACCTAACTCAAATATCTCCACGAATTAACTTCCTTCACCAGGTAGATGCGTGGTTTCTACTTTGATCTGTCCTTGCATGTTTTACCCATCTTCATTACGGCACTTTTCACTCTAACCTGTACTTTCCTGCTCATATATCTCTTTAACGTACTGAGTGTGGGGCACTTAAGGGAAAGCACTCTTGTTAGGTACTATAGGAAAGGTACTCTTGTTATTTGCTGTTCTGTAACTATACACTATATGCTTGCTTTCAAAAATAATTGAATCATTAAATGATCTGTGCTTGGCACCTTTTTCTATTTTTCTCCCCCCAAAAAATGCATTTGGCAGGGACTCAGGGTACATTGCTAAGACTTAACCTCCATGACTCAGATTTTACTAGAGGAAAATTATGTCATCAAAATAACAAAACAATCAATAGAAATTATACTTTGAAATGTATCCACATGATTAGATTCAGTCAGAAGAAAGCTTAGAAATTCTTTATGAAGAAATATTTTCTTTTTACATCAGGTTGCAGTGCATGGATCAAGCCTTTAATCTGAGCAAACTCAGCTATTTATTTAAAGTAAAATAAGAACCCCATGATGTTGGGCAGTTTTTTTTTTTCTATCAATATCTTAGACTGTTAACTTTTTTTTTCTTATATCTCATGGTATGACACATGTTTCTCTTTTAGAATATAATTATTTTGATAAATAATTACAAGCTTACTGAAAAGATGCAAGTGCCATTTGCAAATGGCAAAAGTTGCATGAGCCATTTGATAATAAGCTGCCCCCATGATGCCTCTTTAGAACCAAATATGTTAATATATTTTCCTACAAACAAGAACTTTTTATTATATCCTCTCAGTTTAGCTTTCAAAAACATGAACTTAACAATGAATCATTGCTAACATTTATTTCTCAGATATCATTCAAATTTTGCTAGTTGTTCCAATGATGTCACTTATTAGAAAATAAATCAATTTCAAACCACGCATTGCATTTTACTCCTTTATGTTATGTCTCTTTTAGTTTTCTGTCTCCTTATTTTCCTTAGCTTTCTGGACACTGATACCTTTGAATATTACATACAGTTATTTTGTAGAATGCCCGCCCCCCAGTGTAAGTGAGTTTGATGTCTCCTCATGCTTATGGCACCCCACTCCAGTACTCTTGCCTGGAAAACCCCATGGACGGAGGAGCCTGGTAGGCTGCAGTCCATGGGATCGCGAAGAGTCGGACATGACTGAGCAACTTCACTTTGACTTTTCACTTTCATGCATTGGGGAAGGAAATGGCAACCCACTCCAGTGTTCTTGCCTGGAGAATCCCAGGGACAAGGGAGCCTGGTGGGCTGCCATCTATGGGGTCGCACAGAGTCAGACACGACTGAAGTGACTTAGCAGCAGCAGCAGCAGCAACATGGTTAGATTCAGGTTAGGCTACCTTCCCAGATGGCGCTAGTTGTAAAGAATCTACCTGCCAATGCAGGAGACATAAAAGACACAGGCTCAATCCATGCGGCATGAGGAAGAGCCCCTGGAAGAGGGCATGGCAACCCCCTCCAGTAATCTTGCCTGGAGAATCTCATGGACAGAGGAGCCTGGCAGGCTACAGTCCATAGGGTCGCACAGAGTCATACATGACTGAAAGGACTTAGCATGCACATACCTCTGCAGGAGTGTCTTGCCTTGATTAGTCATGGTCAAGGCAAGGCTGGATCTGTTGGCACAGACTTCAGGACCTGATGAGTCACAATAAGCCCAAGGCTCACATATTTCTGGATCCCTGACTTCTCTAGATTACTCTAGGCTTTGGGGTTCACCATTTCTTCCAAACCACACACTCAATCCATGTTACACTTCTGTTTTTTTTTCTTTTTTGTTTGTTTGTTTGGTTTTCTTTTAGCCTAGTTTAGTAAACAAATTTCACATACTCTCAACCCTGAGAACTGAAACTGGCTTATTTTATTAGAGTGCTTCCAAGAAATATAACCAATAAATGTGTATGTATAAATATATATATTCCATTCTCAATATATATTTGCACATGCACATTAGAATCCAAAAGCTGAAACTGATGCAGGAGGCTGGCAAGACTGATTTCACAGATGAACTCTGAAGGCTTTCAACCTGCAGAGTTCCTTCTTGTTGGGAGAGGTCAGCCCTTTGTTCTATTAAGCTTTTCAGCTGATTGAATGGGAGTCCCACTCACATTTTGGAGAATAATTTGCTTTAATCAAAGTCCACTGATTTAAATTTCAATCTCATCCAAAAACACCCTCACAGAATCATCGAAAATAATGTTTGACCAAATATCTGGGGACCACGGCTCTGTCAAGTTGACACATAAAATTAAGCAGTACAGTTATCTACTCATCAGATAGTCTGAAGCTATCTTATACCCGATATCTCAAGGTCCATTCTGTCCTCTGGCAAGACTTTCTTTCCCATGTCAGCACTGTAACATTTGTATATCCAGAAGCTGTCAACTAGAAGTGAACTGAAAAGTTATGCTATGCTACTTATTTCTGCTGGTTCACATTCTCAGGAGCTTCCTGGCTAAAATCTGAAATTGGCCCCTATTCAAAGAGTACAAGGAAATGCCAAAGAAAAAGATCACTGCAGATGGTAGGAGGCAGGTTTAATTAGCAAGGGAATTATATACTAAGCTTGTCTTGAGTGGCTGCAAAGCAAGTGGATCTCCACACATGCCCACCAGAATTCTAAAAGTTTATAGAGAAGCTTTAACTGGGTATTTAGTACAGATGGTCTCAATATGTTACTCTTTCAAGGCTATGTCCCTGAAACAGCTCCCGCTTTGGAAATCAGTGGGCTGAATATATACTCCAAGGATGCAGAAAGGGTGAGGATGCTCCTATCACTCTGTGGGTCAACCAGGAGTCACGTCTTCTTGATGCCCTTATCGAACACTTTCACAGGTGCAGGATGTGAGGACTGGAGAGCAGTTATGATATTCTCAATATGACACCACATGTTCAAGTCAACAGAATATCCTCATATTTAAGATATTCTTATCGCTGTAATTGTCTAAATATCTCTATTGACACTGAAAACAATGAATGCTAGTGTTGGGACCTAGAGTCATACATTTTGGTGCACTGCAATGGGAGTAAGAGTTCCTTGAAAATGTATGCATGTGTTCGTGCATGCCAAGTCAATTCAGTTGTGTCCAACTCTTTGAGACACTGTGGACTCTAGCCCTCCAGGCTCCTCTGTCCAAGAGATTTTCCAGTCAAGAAGATCTCCTCCAGGGGATCTTCTTGACCCAGGGATTGAACCAGTGTTTCTTACATCACCTGCATCAGCAAGCGGGTTCTTTACTACTAGCACTACCTGGGAAGCCCCTTGAAAGTGGATGTTCTATATCAAAATCAATGTAAAATTTACATCCTCATAATATATCCATGCATTTATTTATTTTTGGCTGCATTGCACAGCTTGTGGAATCTTAGTTCCCTCAGCAAGGATAGAACCCAGGCCCAAGGCGGTAAAAGCAGAGAGTTCTAACCCCTGAATGGCCAGGGAATTCCCACATCTGTGCACTTTTTAATGTAAATGTCTCAAAAGTCTCTCCCATTCTTAGAAGAAAATCTATAATCTTATAAGAATCTTATTTGGGGCAAAGGTTTTCTCTTTATATAAGGAGTAATTCACAGTTTTCTACCAATATCTCAATTTTGCATTCTTTTCACTGTCAGATAGCCATAGAAACCCTCCTTCCCACAGAAGAAGAATTTCCACAGCCACCACTTGCAACAGTATTGAGAGTAATGAATCAGTATCAGGGCTTTGGCAACAGGGTCCACACAGTTAATCTCATATATTGCCCAGCTGGTACCAGATGTTGGAGTTCATGAAGACCAAGTCAATAAGGAAAAATAGAATCACAATGGGAAAAATAGTGGGCTTCCTAGGAGCTCAGTGGTGAAGAATCTGCCTGCCAACGCAGGAGCTTCAGGAGACATAGGTTTGATCCCTGGGTCATCAGGAAGATCCCTTGAAGGAGGAAATGGCAAAACACTCCAGTATTATTACCAGGATAATCTCATGGACAGGGGAGCCTGGCAGGCTATAACCCATGGGGTTGCAAAGAGGCAGACGGGACTGAAACAACTGAGCATGTAATGGGGAAAAAAAGAAAACATGCAAATCTATACCCAAGGCCATCAGAATCACTCAGTGGAAATCTAAGAAAATTCTCTTTGTTTTCACAAAGCCAGATATCAGTGGGTGCCAGTTTCAGATCCTATATAACCTTTGCAGAATCCATGATCAGTTAGCAGGTAGTGAGAAAATAAAATTGCAGGATAAACTGGTTGCAAACAATAAAAGAAAAGCTCACATTCTATCTCTGCAAGAGGAGAAGGAAGAGGAAGTTGTTGATGGCAAAGGAATCAAAGGTAAGGAATCAAACTGGTCATGATGCAGGAGAGCCTATAGAAAGAAGGCAATCTGAGTCCTGAAGAACCACTGCAATAGAATTGTAAACACTATGGGGACACAAATGATGTAATTGTCTGGAAATGTGGATTCTTTTTGAAGTCTCAAATGAGTACTTGCAGTCTCAAAAGAGTAAGTTGTAGAGTATCTAACAATTTCTGAAATTGTGGCTACTTCTTGAATGATGTTAAAAAAAAAAAAAAACACTGAGATGAATCACATTTTATTTCTTCACTGATCACAAAATTTTAAGCATAGAGATCCCTAAACTAGACGGTAAATGAACATTTTGACCCAGTGATTCTCTCCTTAGAAAGGTGCTATATTAAAAAGCAGAGACATTACTTTGCCAACAAAGGTCTAGTCAAGGCTATGGTTTTTCCAGTAGTTATGTATGGATGTGAGTGTTAGACTATAAAGAAAGCTGAGTGTAGAAGAATTGATGCTTTTGAACTATGGTGTTAGAGAAGACTCTTGAGAGTCCCTTGGACTGCAAGGAGATCCATACAGTCCATTCTAAAGGAGATCAGTCCTGGGTGTTCACTGGAAGGACTGATGTTGAAGCTGAAACTCCAGTACTTTGGCCATCCGATGCAGAGAGCTGACTCACTTGAAAAGACCCTGATGCTGAGAAAGATTGAGGGCAGGAGGAGAAAGGGATGATAGAGGATGAGATGGTTGGATGGCATCACTGACACAATGGACATGGGTTTGGGTGGACTCCGGTAGTTGGTGATGGACAGGGAGGCCTGGCATGCTGTGGTTCATGGGGTGGCAAAGAGTTGGACATGACAGAGTGACTGAACTGAACTGAAATGAAGGAATTATGGCACTCCTCAGGAAAGGTAAAAATGATAACTCTTCCAATTGTGCCTTAGTCATTAGATTATATCTGCAACTTAACTGAGGCAATGATTTCATGAAAATTAATTAAGCTCATGGTTCTGATAGAATTTAATCCTCAAATTATAATACTTAACTTTATTCAAGCCTCCTTAAATTACAGTGAAAAGAGTTTACTGAATAATTCTTTAAATGATATTATATTAGCATTTAAATGTAGTATTTGAAGCCTATTTTTTGGAATACAAAGTTTCTAATTACTGTATTCTTACAACCATATTCATACCAATTTATGTTTTATACAGTCTTCTTGCAAAGGGGCACATAGAGGAAAATCATAGTACAGTGGGCTAAGAAGCTTTTTTTTTTTTTCATGTTTTACCAGTATGTTGTAAAGCATTAAAGAACATGAGCAAATGACCCATAGAGATCCACATATGTGTTTCTTCAAATGTATGATAGAACAGGAAGTTTTAATATTGTGTACTTCTCTAAGAACAAATCAAATACTCAGCATCATACATATTCTTTTTGGTCTTTGTGTTTTGAATAAAGTGCTGGAATAATGTCTTTTTATGGCAATTACAAATAAAGGAATTTACATAATTATTCGGTAATAATGTAATTGTTGCCATGTAGACTATAGAACATAAAAAGCATTAAGTAATTGTAGGGTTATTTATGGCCTGAAAATTGTCTGGCAATTATGCTAGAGGTAATAGTAGCATGAAATTCAGAGCTTAATTGTTACTTGATTTTTAAAATGCAAAATGTGTTCTTTTATTATAGACCTCAGCACCTAACCACATAATTATATCACATGCTTTGTACAGAATGGAAAAGTGGGCACAATTCAATGGAGAAAAATATTCTTCTACTCAATTTTAAGTACTTGAAAACTTAGGTATTTTAAAATTGGCTTTGTCATTTAATATCAATTTCCACATTTTAAAACTAGGAAGTTTGACTTAGAAGTGTCTCAAATAGTAAAGAATCTGCCTGTAATGCAGGAGACCCAGGTTTGATCCCTGGGTCGGAAAGATTCCTTAGAGAAGCGAATGGCTACCCACTCCAGTATTCTTGCCTGGACTATTCCACGGACAGAGGAACCTGCTGGGCTACAGTCCATGGGGTCATAAAGAGTTGGACATGACTGAGAAACCAACACTTTCATTCTCATTTTCACAATACTTATTCTTTAGGATATCTTAAGTCTTATGTGTGTATGGCATGTACATGCATGGTATAACCTCCTCTGTTCTTGCAAAACCTCATTATCAGGAAGTTGACATTGATTTTGTTAAAATTATTTATTAGAACATGGCACACATAATATATTCTCTCTCTTACACCAATGTGAAAAATTACTTTCTGTGAACAAGGTACGTTCCTTTTGGAAGACGTAACTAACAAATGTACTTGACAGTCACGGTTTATATTTATCAGAGATAAAGTCTGAAATAGAGAGGACTACCCCTCCCTAACTCCAACAATCTAATTTCCCACTCTTAACCTTTGTTAGTCACCAAAAAGCAGCCAGATCCTACATCACCATTCACTCCCACATTTTAGTCCTTATAAGGCTCTTAATGTCTTTATTCATTCTGTTTTCTCAACCTTTCCAATGTTTATGGCCATTCCTCAGAACACTTACAAGTCAGTTAACTGTTTTAAGTTTGGAAAAAAAAATATTAGTTCTGTCTTTAATATATTTTAAGAAAGAAATTATGTTAAAAAGTCCATATTATCCAAGGCAATCTACAAATTTAATACAATCCTCATCAGAATACTGGTGAAATTTTTCGCAGAACTTAAACAAATAACTCTAACATTTATCAGTTCAGTTCAGATGCTCAGTCATGTCTGACTCTGTGACCACATGGACTGCAGCATGCCAGGCTTCCCTGTCAATTACCAACTCCCAGAGCTTGATCAAACTCATGTCCATCGAGTCGGTGATACTATACAACCATCTCATTCTCTGTTGTCCCCTTCTCCTTCCTTCAATCTTTCCCTGCATCAAGGTATTCTTCCAATGACTCAGTTCTTCACATCAGGTGGCCAAAGTATTGGGCTTCAGCTTTAGCATCAGTCCTTCCAATGAATATTCAGGACTGATTTCCTTTATGATGGACTGGTTGGATTTCTTCCCAGTCCAAGGGACTCTCAAGAGTCTTCTGCAACACCAAAGTTCAAAAGCATCAATTCTTCAGTGCTCAGCTTTCTTTATAGTCCAACTCTCACATCCATACTTGACTACTGGAAAAGCCATAGCTTTGACTGGATGGACCTTTGCTGGCAAAGTAATGTCTGAGCTTTTTAATATGCTATCTAGGTTGGTCATAGTTTTTCTTCCAAGGAACGAGTGTCTTTTAATTTCATGGCTGCAGTCACCATCTTCAGTAATTTTGGACCTCAAGAAGGTAAAGTATGTCACTGCTTCCATTGTTTCCCCATTTATTTGCCATGAAGTGATGGGACCAGATGCCATGATCAGTTTTATGAATGTTAAGTTTGAAGCCAGCATTTTCACTCTCCTCCTTCACTTTCATCAAGAGGCTCTTTAGTTCCTCTTTACTTTCAGCCATAAGGGTGGTGTTATCTGCATATCAGAGGTTATTGACATTTATCCAGCTATCTTAATTCCACCTTGTGCTTCATCCAGCCAGGCATTTCACAAGATGTACTGTGCATATAAGTTAGATAATCAGGGTGACAGCATACAGCCTTGACATACTCCTTTCCCAATTTGGAACAGTCCATTATTTCATGTCTGGTTCTTTTTTTTTTTTTTAATTTTATTTTATTTTTAAACTTTACATAATTGTATTAGTTTTGCCAGATATCAAAATGAATCCGCCACAGGTATACATGTGTTCCCCATCCTGAACCCTCCTATATTGCTTCTTGACCTGCATACAGATTTCTCAGGAGGCAGGTCAGGTGGTGTGGTATTCCCATCTCTTGAAGAATTTTCTACAGTTTATAGTGATCCACACAGTCAAAGGTTCTGGCATAGTCAATAAAGCAGAAGTTGATGTTTTTCTGGAACTCTCTTGCTCTTTCTATGATCCACCAGATGTTGCCAATTTGATCTCTGGTTCCTCTGCTTTTTCTAAATCCAGCTTGAATATCTGGAAGTTCTCGGTTCACATAGTGTTGAAGCCTGGACTGGAGAATTTTAAGCATTACTAGCATGCAAGATGAATGTAATTGTGTGGTAGTTTGAACATACTTTGGCATTACCTTTCTTTGGAATTGTAATGAAAACTGACATTTTCCAGTCTTGTGGCCACTGCTGAGCTTTCCAAATTTTCCTGGCATTTTGAGTGCAGCATTTTAACAACATCATCTTTTAGGATTTCAAATAGCTCAGCTGGAATTTCATCACCTTCACTAGATTTGTTCATAGTGATGCTTCCTAAGGCCCACTTGACTTCACACTCCAGGAGTGCGAAGTCTAAAATTTATATGGAACCACAAAGGCCCCCAGGTACCAAAGCGTCTTGAGAAAAAAGAATAAAGCTTAAAGATTCATGTGTGCTGATTTAAAACTATACTAGAAAGCTAAGCTAATCAAAATAGAATGGCATTGGCACAAAAAGAGATACATAGATCAATGAAACAGAATTGAGAGCTCCAAAATATACCCATAAAACTACATTAATTAATATATGATAAAGGAGGTCAGAATATACAGCATAGGAAAACTGGCTTTTCTATAAGTTACACTGGAAAAACTGGACACCTACATGTAAAAGAGCACGTCCCAGGTGGTCCAGTGGATAACTAATCTGCCTGCAGTTCAGGAGATGCAGGTTCAATCCCTAGGTCAGGAAGATCCTCTGGAGGAAGAAATGGCAATCCACTTCAGTATTCTTGCCTGGAGAATCCCAAGAACAGAGGAGCCTGGTGGGCTACAGTCCATAGGATCATGAATTGGACATGACTGAAGCCACTAAGCATGTATGCATGCACATGCAAAAGAATGGATTTAGTGGAGGTGATGGGATTCCAGTTGAGCTCTTTGAAATCGTGAAAGATGATGCTCTGAAAGTGCTGCGCTCAATATGCCAGTAAATTTGGAAAACTCAGCAGTGGCCACAGGACTGGAAAAGGTCAGTTTTCATTCCAATCCCAAAGAAAGGCAATGCCAAAGAATGCTCAAACTACTGCACAATTGCACTCATCTCACACACTAGTAAAGTAATGCTCAAAATTCTCCAAGCCAGGCTTCAGCAATATGTGAACCGTGAACTTCCTGATGTTCAAGCTGGTTTTAGAAAAGGCAGAGGAACCAGAGATCAAATTGCCAACAACTGCTGCATCATGGAAAAAGCAAGAAAGTTCCAGAAAAACATCAATTTCTGCTTTACTGACTATGCCAAAGCCTTTGACTGTGTGGATCACAATAAACTGTGGAAAATTCTGAAAGAGATGGGAATACCAGACCACCTTATCTGCCTCTTGAGAAATCTATATGCAGGTCAGGAAGCAACAGTTAGAACTGGACATGGAACAACAGACTGGTTCCACATAGGAAAAGGAGTTCGTCAAGGCTGTATATTGTCACCCTGCTTATTTAAATTCTATGCAGAGTACATGGTGAGAAACGCTGGACTGGAAGAAGCACAAGCTGGAATCAAGATTGCCAGGAGAAATATCAATCACCTCAGATATGCAGATGACACCACCCTTATGGCAGAAAGTGAAGAGGAGCTAAAAAGCCTCTTGATGAAAGTGAAAGAGGAGAGTGAAAAAGTTGGCTTAAAGCTCAACATTCAGAAAACGAAGATCATGGCATCCGGTCCCATCATTTCATGGCAAATAGATGGGGAAACAGAGGAAACAGTGTCAGACTTTGTTTTTATGGGCTCGAAAATCACTGTAGATGGTGACTGCAGCCATGAAATTAAGAGATGCTTACTCCTTGGAAGGAAAGTTATGACCAACCTAGATAGCATATTCAAAAGCAGAGACATTACTTTGCCAACAAAGTTTCATCTAGTCAAGGCTATGGTTTTTCCTGTGGTCATGTATAGATGTGAGAGTTGGACTGTGAAGAAAGCTGAGCGCCGAAGAACTGTGGTATTGGAGAAGACTCTTGAGAGTTCCTTGGACTGCAAGCAGATCCAACCAGTCCATTCTGAAGGAGATCAGCCCTGGGATTTCTTTGGATGGAATGATGCTAAAGCTGAAACTCCAGTACTTTGGCCACCTCATGAGAAGAGTTGACACATTTTGGAAAAGACTCTGATGCTGGGAGGGATTGGGGGCAGGAGGAGAAGGGGACAACAGAGGATGAGATGGCTGGATGGCATCACTGACTTGATGGACGTGAGTCTGAGTGAACTTTGGGTGTTGGTGATGGACAATGAGGCCTGGCGTACTGCGATTCATGAGGTCGCAAAGAGTCAAACAAGATGGAGCGACTGAACTAATCATACCATATACAAAAATAAACTCAAAATAACTAAAGATCTAAATGTAAGACCTGAAATCATAAACCTCCTAAAAGAAAACATAGAACACTCTTTGACATAAATGGTAGCAGCCTTTTTTCCTCGGGGGTGGGGGCGGGGATCTGTCTACTATGATTCCTGGGTCGGGAAGATTCCCTGAAGAAGAGAAAGGCTACCCACTCCTGTATTTTGGCCTGGAGAATTCCATGGACTGTATAGTCCATGGGGTCACACAAAGTCTGACACAACTAAGTGACACTCACTCCTGACTAATATGGTAAGGAAAATAAAGGCAAAAATAAACAAATTGTACCCAATTAAATTTAAAATATTTTGTACAACAAAGAAAGTCACTGACAAAATGAAAAGATAGCCTAATGAATGGGAGAAAATATTTGCCAATAATATGACTGACAAGATATTTGTATCCAAAATATATAAACAGTTAATACAGATATTTAAACAAATCAAAAAATGAAAAGAAACCCTAAATGGGTATTTTTCCAAAAGAACATTACAGACGGCCAGCAGTTGCATGAAAAGCTCCACATAGCTATTCATCCGTACAAAAAATGCAAATAAGAACCACAGTGGCATAAAATCTCACTAGTGTCAGAATGGTTAGCATCAAAATATCTTCATGTGACAACTGCTGGCAAGGATGTGGTATACTTTTGGTGAAAATGCAAATTGGTGTAGCCACAGTTGAAAATGTTATGGAGGTTCCTCAGGAAACTAAAAATAGATCTACAATGTGACCCATCAATTCTGCTCCTGGTTATATATTTGAAAAAATGAAAGCACTAATTTGAAAGATATAGGCACCCAAACAATCATAGCAGCATTATTTACAATAGCCATGATATGGAAGCAATCTAACTGTCCACTAATGAGCAGTTATCTTTGTTCCTCCATTGGTAGGGTTTCTTCTACACTTCTTAAAACATTTTGTGTTTATCTTTGTACAGTTTAATATGCTTAAAGGTAAGTTTTATTAGTTAGTTTTCAGTCTTTATGCTACTTTGCATTCTTCGAGCCTCTTGGTTGTGTGGTTTGGTGTCTGCAATCATTTCTTCCAATAGTCCTTTCAGTTCCAATCTCTCATTCTTTTCTTTTTGATATTCCAATTACTGTATGTTACACCTTCTGGAATTTTCATGCAGTTTTTGCACATTTTTTTTTCATTTTTTAAATCATTCTTTTCCTCTGTATTTCATTTGGGGAAGTTTTTATTGATATATCTTCAAGCTTACTGGTTCTTTCTTCAGTTTTGTCCTTTCTATTACTAGATTTTGCAATGACATTCTTCATTTCTGTTCAGTTCAGTTCAGTCGCTCAGTTGTGTCTGACTCTTTGTGACCCCATGAACTGCAGCACTCCAGGCCTCGCTGTCCAACACCAACTCCTGGAGTCCACCCAAACCCATGTCCATTGAGTCAGTGATGCCATAGAATCATCTCATCCACTGTCATCCCCTTCTCCACAGGCCCTCAAACTTTCCCAGCATCAGAGTCTTTTCAAATGAATCAGCTCTCTGCATCAGGTGGCCAAAGTATTGGAGCTTCAGCTTCAACATCAGTCCTTCCAATGAACACCCAGGACTGATCTCCTTTAGAATGGACTGTATGGATCTCCTTGCAGTCCAAGGGACTCTCAAGAGTCTTCTCCAACACCACAGTTCAAAATCATCAATTCTTCTGTGCTCAGCTTTCTTTATAGTCCAACTTTCACATCCATGACCTCATTTTTAATTTGTAGCAGTTTTTCTTGGAACTTCTATCTTTCTGCTTACATTTTATCTATCTGAATTTGTTTTATTTTTTTGGTTAAATTTTCCATTAAAGCACATTACATATTAATCATACTCATTTTAAATCAATTGTCTAAATGTTCCAAATCTGTACCATATCTGTACCATATCTGATATTTGCTTTGCCCTTTCAGACTGTAACCTTTTTTTTTTTTTCGAAAGCTGAAAATTTTGTATCAGGTAATACACCTTAGAAGGAGATTTTATATAAATCTGGCTCTGAATTGGCCAGTATTTATATTTATCATTAAAGAAGATATTGAGATTCAAATAACTCTGGTGTCTTTGCTATATTCTCTTCTATTTTCTTTGGATTTTCCTAAGAACTCTTTCTTAAACTGAGTCAAGCATTGCTGGTCTTTCAATTATAATCCACTGTTATTTTACTGAAGTCTTGTTTATATAGGCTTCCCTGGTAGCTCAGTAGGTAAAGAATCCACCCACAATGCAGGAGACCCTGGTTCAATTCCTGGGTTGGGAAGATCTGCTGGAGAAGGGATAGGGCACCCACTCCAGTATTCTTGGACTTCCCTTGGGGCTCAGATGGTAAAGAATCCACCTGCAATGCAGGAGACCTGGGTTTGATCCCTGGGTTGGGAAGATCCCCTGGAGAAGGGAAAGGCTACCCACTCCAGTATCCTGGCCTAGGGATTCTATGGACTGTATCATCCACGGAGTCGCATAGAGTCAGACACAACTGAGAGACTTTCACTTTCTTTCACTTCCACTTCAAGGAGTAGGGAAAGAGGAAAAAATCATAATCTCACTATTAAATGTCTGTCTTTTCATTGATGTTTGTTCATCGCCTATGACTTTCAAAATGTTTCAAAGGTGTTTTTTTGTGGTTGCTGTTTTCTCCTGTTCTACTTTAGGTGACAGGATTGCTAGAGGGGTTCATTTAGATAATCAACTTTGAGTATAAAGGAGATAAGGATTTGGCAAAGCCCTTTACTCTGGATAATGTGTGTTTATTAGGAAAACACACTAGGCATAGTTCACATTTCTTCTTTTTTTACTTCTTCACGCCTCCTGCCAAAGACAGAGTGATTTTTCTCATTCTGCACTAAGAGAACTTGATGGAGTCCTAGAAGTAAAACTCATAAACATGTACAGCTTCTCTAAGATTGTATGCTCCCAGAAATTTCTTACTTTCGAATAGTCTGCTGTCATCAAGCTACCATTTATATATTCCTGACAGTTTATGGCTCCAGCAATGTCTACCTTTGTTAATCTGATCTTTTTTGGGAGTCACTGAACTCACTTGTGTATCCAGTTTTTAGTGTGCCAGTTTGCCTCGAAACCTGAGTGCTCTAATGGGTCGAGGAAAAAGTCACTGGTTTTCAGTTTATTCAGCTTTTTTTCTTAATATAAGCATAGGGTGAGGACCTATAGCTCTTTGTATGCTGGAAATATAAAGATATGTCTATATATTGATAGAAATGTTTCTTAAGTGTCTATCTAAAAGGTTTTGGTCTGTTTCTGACATAAAGATCATGACATAGTTGATAATTTTTCTATTAAAAAACAAATTTATTTAATATTTTGTCTATTTAGTCTGAAAGCCTAGAGGAATGCCTTGATGGGGTGAAAATCACTGGAGATTTAAAACCAAACTCAATATAATTTCCATTATGACTGGCTTCAGGAGTTTCAGAAAAATCATTAATTTTAATACACAGGGAGAGAAATAACATTTTGAGAACTTATCAAGTGACATTCTGAACATATTATTTACTCATAGTCAGTAGTGCCAGAGCTTTGATGTGTCCTTCCTGATGTTGATTGTTTACACACACACACACACACACACACACACACACACTGAGGTATAAATGTCAAAATAATGACACAAATTCAATCAATAAAAATGGATTTCTTCAGACACTATCATAAAACCACTATCAGTGCTCTTCACTCTGATTTTCTACCTTATCTACATCTCATTTAGATGACTTGCCCACTAATAAAAAGGCTGTAAATCACCTGTCACTTAAAGATATTTAATAATTGGCCAAAAAGATAACTTAAATCTGCCAACAACTGAGTGAAATTGTTCTTCTATAATAGATGTATCTAAATATTTTAGCTTCTTTTATTTTTAAAAACAGAGATGGATATATTTGTAACCATAAAATAAATACCACTTTGATGTCTTTTTTTTGAATCAGTGATTCACAACCAGAGGTGGTTACTTCAACCAAGAAGACACTGGAGACATCTAAGAACAATTTTGTTTGCCACAGCTAGGAGGTTGCTACTGGTAATAGAGATTCAAGATGCTTCTAAACCTCCCGCAATGCACAGAACTGTAACCCAAACCAAAAAGTCATCTGACCAAAGATATTAATAGAGTCTCATGTTAGAATTTCTGACCTGGTTTAATGTATTTTTCCCCACTCCTTTCTTCACTGTCTGTTCTCCTTCATGATATGACTCTCCGTTGAGTTTCTTAGTGTATTATACACTTGTAATGCATATCAGTTTAGCACACGGTATTTTCTGAGATAAAATTTATTTCCAAAAGTATCTTCAAGAATAGAAATCTGAAACACTAAAATAGATCATAAAACACTAAAATAGTCATGTCCGACTCTTTGCGACCCCAGGGACTGTAGCCTACCAGGTTCCTCCATCCATGGGATTTTCCAGGCAAGAATACTGGAGTGGGTTGCCATTTCCTTCTCCAGGAGATCTTCCCAACCCAGGGATCAAACCCAGGTCTCCCACGTTGTAGGCAGATGCTTTACCATATGAGCCACCGGGGAAGTCAAATAGATCATAGAATTTACATATTCTGAGACTTGGCTCATAGTAGAAGGTATCTTCTCTCTCTAAAGAAATATTTGGGTGATGGGGAAGGAAATATTTGTGGTAGATCATAGAGCCTCTCAAATTGCATGTTGCTGGTTTGCATTTTAATTTATGTTAACATAAACTCAGTTCTTCACTTTGAGCTACATAAACCCTCATAAAAACATTCAATTACTTGTGTGGTAGTAAATACTGAAAATTAGTTTTATTTAAATTTCTATAATTTTACTACATATCAGGTGTAGACTAATGAAATTGATTTATTTGAATGGGAATTTAAAATATGGTTTCAAGCTTTTCTTTCAATACATGTATGTTATAGATATCATTTGATGCATAGTATTCATGTTGAAGGAAAGCAAATTTTGTTTTCTAAACAGCTAAAACTTACTTACTGAGATTCATGAGAAATCCAATACATTTTTTGAGAATTCTTTCCCATCTATGAATTATATAAAAATATACTATTTTGTATAAATGAAAATAAAAATAAATCCAGATCTTTAAGTAAGTGGTCTATTATATGCCATTTATTTCCAGAGGCAAACAAAATAACACTTAGAGGATAATCTACAAATGTTTTGGAATGAAGGGTTAAACAAATGAATGAGTGGTTATTAAAATATATATATACAAATAGTATAGAAATAAATGCTTTCTTTAATGCCCAATCATTATTCCAATATTTCACTAGAATTTTCTTGAAAATATGAATTTTTTCTCTATGATATTTGAGGATGTTAAAAATGTGCTTCTGAAAGTGGCTTCCACAAGCAATATGGAAAGCTGCAGATAATTTTGCTCCCACTATTACAATGAGATTAGCCTAGGTAATGTGCATGATTGAAGCTTTTATTAAGTCTATCAGAGAGCTGATATTTCAAGGCAATGATCTGAATTCTAGAGTAGCAAGCCCCTCGGAGGGATACATGAGCTTTTTCACTTTTGTTAGAATGGAAAAAGAAAATGTAGTAACAAGGAAATCAGGTAAGAAAAAAGCAATGGAATTGTAGCTAATTCTTAAAGGCCAAATAGAGGTGAATGTGGCAGTTTAGATTGCCTGAATGCCCTGAAAACAAGCCTTCACTGAATACTCAGGAGAAAGCTGGAGAAGGTCATAGATCTGAGAGGGAGCACTTGTCATGACACAGATAGACATATAGTGATAAGCTGCCAATGGTACAAAACCCAGACCCTTATATCATATGAAAAAAGAAAATGCTGTCTACTGCAGAGCAGAGGATTGAACTCTACTCAGGGGAGATCAGGAAACTGGTTGGTTCCTTCTAATGAAAAGAGAGGAACTGAACCCATTGGATTCTAGAAGAGGATAAAGATACGTATGCTCATTAACGACCCTGCATTCCAACAAATGTTTGCATATTATTTCAATGGAATACTATTCAACAATAAAAACAAAAGAAAATGAATGATACATGCAACAATATGAATAAGTCCTAAAATGTGAAGGGTAGGGAGCAGACATTTAAAAAATTCATTTTATATGCCTCCATTTATATGATATCTTCAAAAGGCAAAGCTATAAGGATGAAAAAAAAAAAAAGAAAGAAACAGGTCAATGGAATTGACGTTTTTGAACTGTAGTGCTGGAGAAGATTCTTGAGAGTCCCTTGGACTGCAAGGAGATCAAACCAGTGGATCCTAAAGGAAATCAATCCTGATTATTCGTTGGAAGGACTGATGCTGAAGCTGAAGCTCCAATAGTTTGGCCAACTGATGTGAAGAGTCAACTCATTGGAAAAGACCCTGATGCTGGGAGGGATTGGGGGCAGGAGGAGAAGGGTGTGACAGAGGATGAGATGGTTGGATGGCATCACTAACTCAATGAACATGAGGTTGAGCAAACTCTTGGAGATAGTGGTGTGCTGCATTTCATGGGGTCACAGAGTTGGACATGGCTTAGTGATTAAACAACAACAGTGGTAAGGGCTCTGGGTAAAGAGAAGTGTACAAGGGACTTTTTTATTGTTATAATGAAGATGTTTTATATGCTAAGTGCAGTGCTTACCATTCTGCATGTATTGCTATTTGTCAAAAATCTTGAAATTGTTCACTTAAAAAAGTTGCAATTCTATTGAATGTAAATACTGACTAGAAAGAATGTGGGGCCTGGCAGCATAGGAGATACAGATATAAAGAACTGACTTTTGGACTCAGTGGGAGGAGAGTTTGGTATGATTTGACTGAATAGCATTGAAACATATATATTAACATATGTAAAATAGATAGCCAGTGGGAGTTTGATGTATGATACAGGGCACACAGAGCTGATGCTCCATGATAACTTGGAGGGATGGGGTGAGGAGGGAGGTGGGAGGGGGCTTTAGGAGGGAAGAGACACATGTATGCCTATGGCTGATTCATATTGATGGCAAAAGCCATCACAATATTGTCAAGTAATTAACCTTCACTTTGAATAAATAAATACAATTAAAGAAAGAAAAAAAAGTGTGAATAATTTACTTTATTATTAAAAGAGCTGCTTTTATCCATCCTACACTATTTGAACACAGTAATAGTTTCTACTGTGAAATGTTACATTTAGGTCAATATTACTAAATACCTCATCAGGTGCATATAGTAGAAGAGGTTTCTAACATGGGACAGGTTAAATATAGGCCTTCAGTTTCCTGCCATTTTTGATGGGTGACATTGATGTTACTTTTGAGCCCCAGAGATCTACATGTTGATTATTCTCCATCAAACCATTCTTTCATTGAGCTTAAAAATATATTCATTTTGATTACATTACTTAAGCTACTTTTCCTGCAGAAACTTCCAATGATATAAAGCTGAAAACTTTCAAAGTGCAATTGCTAAAGTGCAGTATCATAAATAGAAGATTGATTGGATATTGTGATATGATCTCTTATAATGTTCAAATCTATACATTAATTTAAACTAAAAAAGCATTCTGTATGCAAATTTAGTACTTTTTACAGAAAAAAAGAATATTTTTTATCCATTTTATTTTTACTTAGAATTATAGTACATGTCCATAATTTATAGCTCTTACTCAGCCATTTCCATAGCCTAACAGTGATTTTACTGGAAGCAACGATAATTTATTTCATCTTTATGACAGACATTCAGGAATATGATTTAAAAAAAGGTAAGTCTAATTCAGATATAAAAATAGTTATCATTCATCAGGCATAGTTTAAGATGCTACCTGTTTCCCCCCGTGTGCCAATGTGAATATGTATATAACTCTCACACTGTATTTCAGTTGAAAGTTTTATTTGCTTTATTTGATTCATATTATCTATTTATTTATTTATTTATTTTACTTTCCCTCTAGATTGTAATGATTTATTATATAGAGCACAGAAAAATAGATTTTATCTCTATTTTTTAACTTGGACAAAATAAATAATCATTATGTATAGATTGAGAGTTTATTTTCAGCTATACATTAAAATACAAAAATACTCCAGAAAAATCTTAAACCATAAAAAGTTTCAATAATGAATCATCATGGTATAATTGGAAAAAGAAAAAATTACTTCCTCAGTTCAGTTCCGTTCAGTCACTCAGTTGTGTCCGACTCTTTGCGACCCCATGAATCGCAGCACGCCAGGCCTTCCTGTCCATCACCAACTCCCGGAGTTCATTCAGACTCCCGTCCATCGAGTCAGTGATGCCATCCAGCCATCTCATCCTCTGTTGTCCCCTTTTCCTCCTGCCCCCAACCCCTCCCAGCATCAGTCTTTTCCAATGAGTCAACTCTTCGCATGAGGTGGCCAAAGTACTGGAGTTTCAGCTTTAGCATCATTCCTTCCAAGGAAATCCCAGGGCTGATCTCTTTCAGATTGGACTGTTTACTTTTGTAAAAACAGATAACTTAATGTTAATCCTCAATCTCATTCTCTAAAACGTTAACAATTACCCTTACCTAACTAACTTGGTCAGAGAAGGCGATGGCACCCCACTCCAGTACTCTTGCCTGGAAAATCCCACGGACAGAGGAGCCTGGTAGGCTGCAGTCCATGGGATCTGCTAAGAGTCGGACATGACTGAGTGACTTCACTTTCACTTTTCACTTTCATGCATTGGAGAAGGAAATGGCAACCCACTCCAGTGTTCTTGCCTGGAGAATCCCAGGGACAGCAGAGCCTGGTGGGCTGCTGTCTATGGGGTCACACAGAGTCGGACACGACTGAAGCGACTTAGCAGCAGCAGCAGCAGCAACTAACTTGGTACAAGAATGAAATAAAATAATTATTAAAGATATCTAGTACAATGCCTAGAATATAATTTATTCAAAGTTGTAGGACCTGATTTTCACTTCATGGAAGACTGAGTATAATTCTTGGAGTTTCCCCTAATACTGTAAATCAATTCTAATTATTATATGTGTTACTGCTAAACTAATTCCTTTCAGTCCACAAAAATATGACATGAATCATGGAATGCATTTTTTCCCCTATATCATAAGCAAGACATCCTTATAAGGACCTTTCACAATTAGATATCTCTACACCTGATTGGCCAAAGGATAATCACATTGGCTTTCTAATATTAGTTATGGGCAAAGGACTTGTCTTAAAAAGATGGCAGGTCTTAACCTAGTATTAATACTACACATTATTTATAAACACAATTCAGGAAGAATCCCAGGTGCCAATGGGTAGGTTAGCTTCCAATAGCACTGGGTCAATTTTATGACTCTAACCCTTGGCACTTTTCCCTGGCAGTTTCTCAAGGTGCCATTTCCTACTTAGCACGAGTAATCTTCAGTACCATCAACTAATACCTGAGTCCTGAAATCAGTACAGGAGCCAAGTCTTCAGGTACTGGGTTGGACTGCTCTGTACTGCTCCCCTGCAAGGTTCCTTGTGCATTGAGATGGCCTTACTCCTAGGCAGACACAGCTCTCTCTACTATGGCAGAGGCTGTCTGCCATCCTCACCCTCACTGGGGCCTATGCAGGACAGGTGCTGAGTTGTAGGCCCCCGCAAATGCTATGGTAGGGACCCTGTCTGGGACTGCTATCACACAGGTGGTCTAACAAGTAGAAGCTGGAAATGGGGTTTCCTGAGTTACTACACATTCCTGTGAGTGCTGGACACCCAAGTTCCTATCCTGCCTCACAGACCTCTAAGACTGGACACAGTTTACCCTGTATGCTTATTGACAGAGTTTACAGTTGGCCAAAATGAGTTAGGAGAGCGTGTGGTAATGGAACCTCTAGTCTTCAGTGTCTGTTTACTCTGATCAGCCCAAAGCCAGGATCTTTGCATAACAATTAACTTCAAACTTTATATTTGTGCTATTTGACATGAATAAGGTACTCTCTCAGTTTGGACAGGCACCACTGGAAAACGAAATCATTAATTGTGGAATGCATTAGAAATATTTGCTACACATACAACATTTATCTCCAGTTTAGAATTAAAAAATAATAAAATGACCCTATGGCCTGCATATTTGCAGCCTAAACTAGTACTTAATGGTAGTTCTAAAAACCAAGAGGTAGCCACAAATATTACATTCTTTACTTTTATAAGGGAAAACTAACATCATGAACAACCTAGATAGCATATTAAAAAGCAGAGACATTACTTTGCCAACAAAGGTCTGTCTAATCAAGGCCATGGTTTTTCCAATGGTTATGTATGGATGTGAGAGTTGGACTGTGAAGAAAGCTGAGCGCCGAAGAATTGATGCTTTTGAACTGTGGTGTTGAAGAAGACTCTTGAGAGTCCCTTGGACTGCAAGGAGAACCAACAAGTCCATTCTAAAGGAGATCAGTCCTGGGTGTTCTTTGGAAGGACTGATGCTAAAGCTGAAACTCCAATACTTTGGCCACCTCATGCGAAGAGTTGACTCACTGGAAAAGACCCTGATGCTGGGAGGGATTGGGGGCAGGAGGAGAAAGGGACAACAGAGGATGAGATGGCTAGATGGCATCACCGACTTGATGGACATGAGTTTGGGTAAACTCTGGGAGTTGGTGATGGACAGGAAGGCCTGGCGTGCTGTGATTCATGGGGTCACAAAGAGTTGGACACTACTGAGTGACTGAACTGAACTGAACATCATCTCTCTACCCACCTAAAGTGTCAAATGAGTTAAAAAATAATAAAAATATCTAACCTAAAAGGGAACAGATGGTGTTGTGTCCCTTGGGACAAACTCAGTATCAATTTAGAAAACTTAGCACCCCTGACCTGAATCATTTTACCACCTGCATATGCTGTACATCTGCTATTTGATTGAAATTCATAATCATACTTCTTTGAGAAAATTTTCCTTGGTGTTATATAGGCAAGTTGTTTTTATAATTCTAGACTCACTGAATCTTACCATTGCAATGAACAGCAAAAATTATCTGGTCCAAATTTATACTCAAAGTTGTGAAACTTTGTGTCTTGTTCCTAACAGATGGAAACTCTGCATGTTGAAACTTTTCTAGTTCAGCATGTTCTCTACTGTATGCATCAGCCCAGAATTTATTTAGGGACATTTCTAGCTAGTGAATAATCTTTTATTACCTTTATAAAGTGCTCCTCACACAGACTTAAACAAGAGGATTCATTTCCTTATTAAAAGTTTACCTACCCCAGAAAACACGCCAGAGATTTATGACAGCAGCAACTCTACTTTGCAGTCAAGTCTGAGGCAAGTTAACATGTAAGTTACTGGTAAATTGGTGCTAAGTTACAATTGAGTGGTTTTGTGATAACCATGTGCACTTCGTATAATAAAATAAACCTGCATCTAATTTTCTAGGTTGATTACAACTGAGAATAGGATTTTATTTATTAGGAAAGCCTACATTTTAGTATATATTCATTTATTCTGGGAATGATACGGAATTTTGTTAGATATAACTCTAGATTATGTATTGATACTGGGTTAAGAACTAAATTTAATTTCCCTATTAAGCAGTAACCCTTCTGATGAGTACTCTCTATGAGAATCCTTAACAAAATTGATCATTGAGTTCTCCCTAATGTATCAGATGACTATCTTCATCTGATTAAATATTACACTCAAATCAATATACAGGTGTTGAATACCTACAGGTGCAAATGGCTACACTCAGAAATATAATATATGCAGTCAAGTGTTTATAGAGAAAAATAGATTTATATTCAAACAGCTAATTACTGTGAAAAGTGAAAATGTTAGTCACTCAGTCCTATCTGGCTCTTTGTGACCCCAGGGACTGTAGCCCGCCAGGCTCCTCTGTCCATGGAATTCTCCAGCCAAGAATACTAGGGTGGATAGTGATTCCTTTCTCCAGGGAATTTTCCCAACCCAGGGATCCAACCAGGGTCTCCTGTATTGCACCAGTTTCTTTACCATCTGAGTCGCTGGGGAAGCCCATTACAATGTTAACCAAATACTGACAAAATAAATGTTTTAGAGAAATGTGTGAATTATTTTGAGGAAGCTCAACAAACACTTCAAAAGATAAACTGTTTCTTCTGCTAAGAGATAAGAACTTAAATATTCACCTCCTGCTGTCAAAAAAAAAAAAAAAAAAAGGCTAAATGGAATATCTCATAAGAATGTAAGAAACTGGCTAAAAATCTTTCTTTTGACATTACTGAACTTATCTTACCAAAGAAGAAATCTTGTCAAATCTTGACAAAATTTGAATAAATTGAAAATGTGCTTACTTGTTAGAAACATATATGCTCATTTTGGAACACAGTGATTTTCAAAAAGATAGTGGGTCATTCTGACTGTATTTCCAAAGGTGGTTTTCATCCAATTAGCTTAAGCAATTTTCTGAGGGTCTGAGTAGTACTTGAAAATATCAATATATAACCATAAAGTCAATTTCTGGAGTGGATTTCAGAAAAATGGTAACTCATGAGCAACTTTCATCCCTTGATTCTCCTGAGGCACTGTGGGTAATTGGGTAGGAACGAGGACTTTGGCTTTAGGGGAATTTAATAGAAGGGAGGTGGTGAAAGGCTCTTGGGTACAGTTCACGGATGAGAGACTGCATTAAGATAACTCTAGGGTAAACAGAAAGAACATAGTATCTATCTATATGTATGTCTATCTATATTTATTTTTATCTTGTAGAAAGAGTCTTACCTACAAAGTGTAAGAACCACACCGACTGTGTGTGAGTTTGCCCGATCTACTCGGTATCCCAGGAGTTAAATGTCTGAGTTCTCCTACTCATGAGGAAAGCAAAAAGCATTACTGCCTCAGTGAAAATGTGCATCCAACTTGCTGACAGCCGCCAACTATCTTTACCTTGCAGCATTTGTAGAGCTACAATTACTAAAGGCATCCCAACACAAGACTTGGGTTCCAGTGAGCAGATAAAACAGAAGTAACAATATATGTAAGGAATCTCAGAGCCAACCATAAAAAAAAAACAAACAAACAAACAAACAAACAAAAAAAAACACTCAAGGATAAAGAGAAAATTTTATAAACTCAAGATACAAGAAAGAGTTCATTAAAAAAAGAAAGATCAGAGTAGTATTAAATATTTCATTTACAACACCAGAAGCTAAAGGGTGGTGAGACAACATTTTAAAAAGTTCCTCTGACACAGAAATGTTATACTTAACAAAGCTGTAAATATATTACCAGAGAAAAGGATATTTGTGTATATTCAAGAGCTATAGCCCATGAATCCAACTTAAAGGATAACATTGAGTAAGAACTCTAATCAACTATTCTTTTTTTAAATCTCTACAAATGAGATGCTTGACATTAGTTGTTTATGTACATTAAAACAACAACAAGGAACCACAATACACAGCAAAATGGCTAAATTCCTCCTAAATTGCATTATCAAATGCTACCAGAATGCAGTTTGGTAGTTTCTTATAAAGTTAAATGCCATCTTCCCATATAATCTAGCAGTCACTCATGTAACTATGTGAACAACTAACTTGAAAATTCGTATTCACGTATACAAAAACACAAAACCTTGTACATGAAAGTTTAAAGCATTTTTGTTTATAACTGTCCAAAACTGAA
The DNA here is from genome assembly GCF_029407905.1 of Bubalus kerabau. NCBI lineage: Eukaryota > Metazoa > Chordata > Mammalia > Artiodactyla > Bovidae > Bubalus > Bubalus kerabau. The sequence continues at coordinate 87,335,368 of NC_073634.1, read as the reverse complement.
TCAGCCAAGATTTCTTTCAATGAGGGAACAGCCAAACTGTGGTACTATTCAAGATAAAAATGAATTGGCTATTAAGCTCTGAGAAGACACGAAGAAATCTTAAATGCATATTAAGTGAATAGTGAGTGAAAGAAGTCAATCCAAAAAGATTGCATACAATATGATTTCTACTAACTGCCTCTCTGGAAAAGCAAAATCGTAAGATAGTAAATAGTTTAGTGGTTGCCAGATGAGGAGGAGGAGGTTTTTGTGGTAGAAGGACTGAACACACAAAGCACGAAGAATTTTTTAGGGCAGTGGACTATTCTGTAGGACACTGTATTAGCAAATGCATAACCCTATGCATTTGTCAAAACCTACAGAACTTTATAGCTTAAGTTAAACCTTGATATATGCAATTCAAACAAAAATCTAAGAGATCTGAAAACCCTAGGACTGAGTGAAGAATATGCTGCTAAGTCGCTTCAGTCGTGTCCGACTCTGTGAGACCCCATAGAAGGCAGCCCACCAGGCTCTGCCATCCCTGGGATTCTCCAGGCAAGAATACTGGAATGGGTTGCCATTTCCTTCTCCAATGCATGAAAGTGAAAAGTCAAAGTTAAGTCGCTCAGTTGTGTCCAACTCTTAGCGACCTCATGGACTGTAGCCCACCAGGCTCCTCCATCCATGGGATTTTCCAGGTAAGAGTACTGGAGTGGGGTGCCATTGCCTTCTCCAGAATGAAGAATGTGACCCCCTAAAAATACAAAAATCTGTTTGACAAAATGAATGAGGGAGTTTTGTTTAAAGGAACGGGAGTAAAAGGTACTGACTTAAATAATTTTGGAAATGAGTGGCATCCTTTTCAAAAGGAAAAGTATTATACAGACACAGTGTTCTTTAACACAAATTGTGTTTCACAGAGACACAGGCAAAAATTCTTGGAAGCATTATATATGTTGATTTAAACGGAACAATTGTTAACTAATTGGGTAATAAATTGAGGGTCCCAGTAAGTAGAAATACATAAACAATTGGGAGAGGACAGAATGATACCCATGGTCTGGGATTAAATGTGAATATGAGTATGAACTCTTGTTTAACTAAATACAGATACAGATGGTAACACATATAGGGATATTTATACATATGTGTATGTACATATTCATTTCCCAATTGGAGAAGAGAGTGCCTATTCCGGAAGGAGGTAGGAATCTTAACTGTATCAAATTCTGTATCTTCTAAATCCACTCCCCACCAGATCGGAACAGTTTCTGGTGTGCTGTATGCCAGGGAAGGTTGAGATCATGAGAGAGTTGTAGGGGCAGGAGTTATATTTTGAAAACCCAAAAGAGATTTTTGAATCTAAGGAACCTCAGGAAATATAAAAGCACCATGCTGGTTAGATCTAGAAGTAAACGATTGGCATATCCCCAAAGAAACTAGGTTGGGTCATCCTAATAAGACAAAGCATATGCTGTGCTTCAGTGGACCCCAGAACACAGAACACTCAAACTTCATCTACTCTGTTTTCCAACCCAGTTAAGTCACAGATATAGTGACCAGGAACCATGATGCTTGATTTTTCCCTAGCCTTCTCTGAGTAAGAAAATAAGCAAAATTTCAAAGTCCAAAGGAAAGAAACTATTATCAAAAACAAACAGAAAAACCAGCTTTATCATTAGCATGGCTGTAGCATTGCGCAATTCTTTATTTCCCTTTGAGTCAAATTCTTATTTAAGATAATAGGAATATTAATACCTAACTGAAGCTCACTCTACATTTAAATTTTTGCCCCTAAAATAAATAGGCAAATTTTATGAACAGCTGTTTAAGAGAAATGGCATTCCAAATAGCCAATAAATAACATGAAAAGGTGGCCAGTCTCTCTTGTAATCAAATAAATAGAATATAATAGTGAATGGTAGGAAAGGAGGGGCAAATAATAAGTTTAAGTGAAAAAAACTGATAATAATATAGGAATATAATATAAATACAGGAAATATTTTTATAAATACTTATTTATATAAATATAAATATAGGAAATAATAATATAGGGAAATGGATGTAGATATATGGGAATTCTTACTATCTTCCCAATTTTTCTGTGTGTCTAAAATTGTCCCATATGTGTGTATGCTAAGTCACTTCAGTCATGTCCGACTCTTTGTGACCCCATGGATGCCCACCAGGCTCCTCTGTCCATGGGATTCTCCAAGTGAGAATGCTGGAGTGGGTTGCCATGCCCTCCTCCAGGGATCCCAACCCAGGGTTCGAACTCATGCCTCCTGCAGCTTCTGCTTTGCAGGCAGATCTTTTACCATGGAGCCATTGGGGAAGTCCAAAATAATCCTAAATGTAGTCTATTAAAAAAAAAAAAAAAACAAACTAAAGACTTAAAAAAAAGTGTTGTGTTAATAGTTATTACTGTACTTGCGAATTTAGAAAATATGTGGTAGAGGTCACTGAGAATTTCTCAAAAAAGAGAACTCTTGAAGTGAGTTATCAGGAATGAAAAAAAAATTCACTTAGGATTATTGCATTTACCAAACAAAAGGACAGTATACTGTATATATCTACTTCCCGAGATTGAAAGAACATTCTAAAACATCTATTTAATGGCATAATGGATGCGCCAGAAGGAAAGATGTATTTGAGACTGGGGAGCTTGTACGGAAAAGGACAACAGGAACAGAGATGATAACAGAGGGTCTTATGTGCCATTCAATAGAGTCCAGTAGTAATTAACCTTTGGGGTCTTTTAGATGGCAGACAATCTGGAGACCAGAAGGTCAGACTGGAGCTGATGAGTGGCTAGACTAAGGCAGCTGATGTGGGATAAATAACTCAGAAGCACAGGGAATATAAAACAGTCTTTGTAACTATTCAAGGCATAATAGGATAGCATGTTAAAACAAAATGACATTTCTCACTGGCGGATGCAGGCAAGGCTAATAACTTATTAATGTTTCCATGTTTTTATACATCTCTAGAAGCTTGTTAAAGGTCAGAACCAGAAGTTTATAATTGAATTCAGAACAACTGGGACAGTTGTTCTAACTTGAAATGCACAAATAAACTCCGACATTAAGAAGTAGCTTTTAATAGACTAATTCATATATTAAATCTAATCTATGAAGTTTAAGATTTCAACATTTTAGAATTTATTAAAACTTACGTTATGACACAGCATAGAAGCTTAAGAGGAAGCTGAGAATTTTCTCCTTACTGGGCAGTGATGAGTGACCCTCTTTCCCATCCACTGAGTCAGTGGAGAACACATGGAATCCTCAATTCCCACCTCCACCTGGGGGGAAGGAGACAGTCATCAATCCTCCAGCTGGACTGGTGTAAGAGGACTAGTGGAGAGTCTGAACTTTGAACAACACCCAGAGGTAACAAAATTAGATCCCAGCAGAACCAACGAAGGCCATATGGGAAACAGTAATAAAGCTTTTGTGGACTTCCCTGATGGTCCAGTCGTTAAGAATCCACCAGCCAATACAGGGGAAGTGGGTCCTATCCCTGGTCCAGGAAGATTCCACGTTTCAGAGCAACTAAGATAAGGTTTTACTATCTCCCCCAACCCCAGCCATAAGAGTATATTAAAGTAAGCATCTGTAACCCCCACCTCAACTGAGGAGCAGCAAAGAACTCTTCCCCCCTTGGATGTCAGTGAATGCTGACTGGGAACGCAGTGTTCCACCCTACCAGGAAGCAAGGAGGCAGTGTTCCCTTTTCCCTTGGTCGGGTAGTGTCATAAAAGGGAAGGAAAAACAAAATATTTAAATAAGATTGAGAGACCCAGAGCATGATATGAAAAATAGCAATATTTTAATTAAAAAATCTCCTGTCATAACAAGAATCTGGAAAACTGCAACTTGAATGAAAATGGAAATTATTAGATGTCAATACCAAAATGATTAAGATAATATCTGACAAGGATTTTAAAGCATATCATAAAAATGCTTTAATGAGCAATTATGAACACACTTGCAAAATTCAAAGAAAAATAGAAAGTCTTAAAGAAACGATAAGGTTTTTTAAAAAGAATATTCAATCATGCTGAAAACTAATTCACAGTTTTTTTTTTTAATGTGAATGTACAATAACTAGTGAAGGTGTTTAGAATATGGAAAAGCAAAATTAGGGAAAAGCCTCTTGAAAAATTGCCAGAGCCTCCTGTTTATTGGCATCAGCTACTCAATGGACATGAGTTTGAGCAGACTCTGGGAGACAATGAAGGATGGGGAAGCCTAGTGTCCTACAGTTCATGGGGTTGCAAAGAGTCAGGCATGACTGAGCGACTGAACAACAACAAGCTGCTTATTGAATTGGACTGTGGCATGAGTCAAAAATAAACTTTTATTATGTGAAGCCACTGGGATTTGTAGTTGCTTATCACATCAGTTAGCAAAGATTATCTTGATTAATACAGATTCACCTGCACATAACACATATAAACCCATGGGGTTATATGAAATTAAGAAAGAGCAGAAAAATTAAGAGACAGCAATCGTGGAATATTCAGTGCTGAAATAACAAATCTTATCTCAGGTGCCTCATCTTTTACAACAGAGGGATGGACAGAGACTTTGTGCAGATCTTGTAAACCAGTCTCCCCTGGAGTGTGTCCAGGGAAACCATTCAATTCATGTAAACTATACGTGATAGGCATCCCATTTCATGGGATTTAGACGAAATTAAGGAGTGTTATTATGGAAGACACAACAAACATAAAAAATACAACTCACCCCCTCTTTTTATCATGGACTTTTGCAACCTGAATGTTATAGATTTTAGATTTAATATACAGGAAACCCATTCTTAATATATTTTGTGTGATTATGTATGTAGATGTGTGCATTTATATTCTGTTTGGCTAGTGTCTTCTTTCAGCTTAAAGAGATAAATAGCTTTTCTCAATGGACTCGTTCCAATGGAAGGGCACCACTTTTTTTATTTATTCCTCACGAATTGGAAAGTAAAATAAATTTATTGCAATATCAGCTCCTGAATACTGCATGCTTTTGTGCCCTCTACATATTCTATAATGCAGATGCCCAGAGTTCCTTCTAGCCAATTATTTGGTCTGCTACTATAATTAACAGTAAGAAAGTGGAAAATATTTCAGCATATATTCCTACTTTTTTGTTTTCCACAGTCAAAACTTCTGTAAAAATCATAATTAAAAAATAAACTGCCTTTTGTTCTTTGATCTACAACATTTAGATGGTTGTAATGTCCTGGTTGAACACACAACATTTATTGATGGCTCAGCTTTCTTTAATTTTGTGTACCAAACACTCGCATGATATACGGACTTTAACTCCCAAAGGTCTCTTTTCATTATAGTTGTGGGTAAGTTCTCACTTTTGTTTTTATGGGAATACCCTGTGGCATTGACAGGAAATGAAAAATCATCTTACTGAAAACAGGAATTTAGGAAAGAAAGAGTTTTAGTTGTTCAGCAAAGACTGTACAGGTAAAGGGAGCTGAACTTTTTTCAAGGACTTGTCTGACGGATGAGGTAAGTGTTCTCAATTACAAAATCAGATGCAGAACAGAGAACTATTAAATACCTCATATAAACTTTAAATGGAAGACACAAATACCAAGTACTTAATATGCACCAAGGGACTTTATACATGATTTAATATAATCGTCTCTAAACTCCAACCAAAGAACTGTCAAAAGCTTCATTTTATAGATGAGGACATGGAGATTCACTGTAGCCAGGTGAGGTGCACAAAATGCTGGAGGTGAATGAAAGCTAAAATCCTGTGCATTTTTTCCTCTATACCCTGTTGCCTTCTTAGAATGAGACACATTAATATCCTTACACTTGCTGTAAGGCTGCTTTTTAGGATGGCGAGTTATCTCTGGCATACATCATTATCATCATCTCTGAGTAGGAAAAAGAATTATATGTAAAGGTCCAGACACTCCTGAATGGGATAGGGAGGTTTTTGGATATAAGAAAGGAAATGCAGGCAGTCTGTGGCCTCTGTCTGGACTATCCTGACTATGTTAAAAATTTCCTTTAAGATGATGCTAACTTAAGACAGTAAAGGCTATACAAAGTACTCATGTTTTTCTGAAAGTATACATTTTCACACCAGCCTCAAAATTTTCAGCAACAGAATTTAACATTCCTGCAGCAAAAAGCTCAATTATTGCTAACAATGGTATCAGAATTAAATCCTGCATAGACTACTGGATATTTTTAAAGTATGGCACAGACTTTAGCTTGTTGTTAAATGTCATTTACTTGAAATTTGTGACTACCTTTTAGAATAATTTTGTTTGTTTCATTTTCTTTTGTAACATTGAAGTCAGGCTATTTAAAATACTATGAAAATGCTAATATTCAATGAAATATTGTAAGAGATCCTTCTATCCTCCTTGTCTTTCATGTGAGGATGTAAAGAAAGAGGAAATACCATGAGACTTCCACCAACACAGAAGATCCTTTTTCTTTCATTGTTATCTCATAATGAACAGGTAGCTCACAGTGGGAAAAACATTTATCTGATGATTTTTCTAGTTAGAGGATGTTTTTGATAATTTATTGGGAATAAATAACTAGGAAATAATAATTTACTGAATCTAAATCCCAGCAAGTTACTTTGTGTGTGCTTAGTTGTTCAGTTGTGTCCGACTCTTTGCAACCCCATGGACTGAAGCCCACCAGGCTCCTCTGCCCATGGATATCTCCAGGCAGGAATACTGGAGTGGGTAGCCATTCCCTTCTCTAAGGCATCTTCCTGACCCAGGGATCGAACCAGTGTCTCCTGCATTGCAGGCAGACTCTTTATCATCTGAGCCACCAGGGAAGCCCCAAGTTATATTTTATGCTGTGCTGTGTTGTGCTTAGCCGCTCAGTTATGGCCAACTCTTTGCAACCCCATGGGCTGTAGCCTTCAGACTCCTCTGTCCTCCACTAGGGTCCTGGACTTCACTCAAATTCACGTTCATTGAGTCAGCATATAAATTTTAAAATTACTCTAATGGAATCCAAAGAATGATGTGCATTACAGAGGGTTTTATTTATGCCCATAGAGGACATAGATATGCAAACTGTTAAACATGATGAAGGCTCTTATTTCAGTGATTCAGAAACAGCACTTGACATATTTTCTAGGTTATGAGCTCTCTAGAAGCTGTGATGGTGCCTGTCTTGCTCTATCTAAACAAAGCTGAGAATATACTGAATGATATCTACTGAATAAATTCATGAATAAAGTTTTTAAGGCTAATTATTATCAACATGAATTTCATTACGCTCCATATTGTAGGTCCTATGTTTATTGGTGAGGGGGAATTTATAAGAAATTGCATCCAACAACATCTGAAGAGCGACACTGGTTGATAAATTTAAGAAACTAATTAGGTGTTGTTCATAAATTTGACAAATATATAGGTAGATTCTGAATGATCAAAAAAGCTATTTTTGCTAAAGTGAAAATGTAAACTACTGCTGCTTGAGGAAACTTTTATTTTTATAAACAACAATCGAAACTCAAAACCTTCAATGCTAATGAAGTATAATTTCATTTGATCAAAAATTTATGAGCATTCATTCCTTGAGTTTGTGGTTTAATTTACATTTTTCATTTTGTCTTCAGCATAATAATCTGCCTATGATCTTATGCAAGATCATTATGTCATATTCCCATTAAGTGATTTACTTCATGCTGTTGTCCTTTGGTTGTAAAGTATTTACTGTAGTAAGTTTTAAAATTAAAAGCATTTTTTATATCCATAAAAATTTTACTAGGTAAATATAATCTGTACATTGTTATTTTGTGTGGGATGCTTTGAAATATTATGTTCACTTTAAATAAATTATATGTACATAATATCTTGTGGAAATACATTTTGTTATACTATTAAAAATCTAGTTAGTCTTTACAAATAAAATGTTCTGACTCTATTTCTTCTGCTCTAAGCCAATATTAATCACCATATGGGTAGGCTCTGAGAACAAAGAGCATCACAGTCACATCAAAGAAATCTTGGATAGGCTGAAGCTTGAATGTAAAAAGACCGTGATTTGGCATGTTAGGAGTCAAGGAATAAGAATGCCTGCCACAGAAAAGACGCAGGCGGATTTGTCTTCATTAGTCCTAGAAGGGAGGGTTGGTTTGGTGAACTCATCACGCCCCAAGATTTGGTCATCAGATGGGTCCAAGCAAAAAGTCGGCTTTCTCAGTTACTGGACATGTTCAGAGTCTTGGTTCCAGCTTGATGGGGACATAAATAAGAAGTAACCAAAATGGATTGGTAACCAAAAAGATGGTAACAATAACCCTGTGTACGAGACAGCAAAAGAGACACTGATGTATAGAACAGTCTTATGGACTCTGTGGGAGAGGGAGAGGGTGGGAAGATTTGGGAGAATGGCATTGAAACATGTAAAGTATCATGTATGAAATGAGTTGCCAGTCCAGGTTCGATGCACGATACTGGATGCTTGGGGCTGGTGCACTGGGACAACCCAGAGGGATGGAATGGGGAGGGAGGAGGGAGGAGGGTTCAGGATGGGGAACACATGTAAAAAAAAAAAAAAAAAAAAAGAAGTAACCAAAATGGAATGTGTGTGCCGATAGAGTCACATATATGGATATAGTCTTGCAGAATGAACATATCCAGAAAAACCCAATGAAACATCTTGAGTTTGAATTTTTGTAGACAGAATCAAAAGGAGATAGTTTAAATTAAAAAATAGTGATAATAAAGGTACCTTTCAGTGATTGAGCACACATTATATACTTGTCTCTGTATTTACTATATTCTCTCAGTGCCAACAGCAACTCTGTGAGATAGAATGGTATTCCCTTATTCAAGTTAACTGAAAAACCTCTAGAAGGTGAAAGAGGAGAGTGAAAAGCTGCCTTAAAATTCAGTATTCAAAAAAACAAAGATCATGATATCCAGTCCCATCACTTTATGGCATGTAAATGGAGAAACAATGGAAACAGTGACAGACTTTATTTTCTTGGGCTCCAAAATCTCTGTGGATGGTGACTGCAGCCATGAAATTAAAAGAGGCTTGCTCCTTGGAAGAAAAGCTATAACAAATCTAGACAGCGTATTAAAAAGCAGAGACATTACTTTGCCAACAAAGGTTCATATAGTAAAAACTATGGCTTTTCCAGTAGTCATGTATAGATGTGAGAGTTGGACCATAAAGAAGGCTGAGTGCCAAAGAATTGATGCCTTTGAACTGCGGTGTTTGAGAAAACTCTTGAGAGTCCCTTGGACTGCAAGATCAAACCAGTCTATCCTAGGATACCAACTCTGAATAGTCATTGGAAGTACTGATTCTGAAGCTGAAGCCCTGGTACTTTGGCCACCTGATAAGAAATGCTGACTCATTGGAAAAGACCATGATGCTGGGAAAGATAGACAGTAAGAGGAGAAGAGGAAGACAGAGGATGAGATGGTTGGGTTGCAAAATCAATTCAATGGACACGAGTTTGAGCAAGCTCCAAGAGATGGTAAAGGACAGGGAAGCCTGGCATGCTGCAGTCCATGGGGTAACAAAGAGTTGGACATGACTGAACAATTGAACAGCAACAACATATTTGAGTTAACAGAATAGGCAATCCAGCCAATCTAATTCCAGAGCCTATGTACTTTAGAATGTGCCTGTGTTACTGCTAAGTAGATTTAGCCCTGTCTAACTCTTGACCAGGAGTTGACTGTGGCTCAGATCATGAACTCCTTATTGCCAAATTCAGACTGAAATTGAAGAAAGTAGGGAAAACCACTAGACCATTCAGGGATGACCTAAATCAAATCCCTTATGATTATACAGTTGAAGTGAGAAATAGATTTGAGGGCCTAGATCTGACAGACAGAGTGCCTGATGAACTATGGAATGAGGTTCGTGACATTGTACAGGAGACAGGGATCAAGATCATCCCCATGGAAAAGAAATGCAAAAAAGCAAAATGGCTGTCTGGGAAGGCCTTACAAATAGCTGCGAAAAGAAGAAAAGTGAAAAGCAAAGGAGAAAAGGAAAGATATAAGCATCTGAAAGCAGAGTTCCAAAGAATAGCAAGAAGAGATAAGAAAGCCTTCTTCGCTAATCAATGCAAAGAAATAGAGGAAAATAACAGAATGGGAAAGACTAGAGATCTCTTCAAGAAAATTAGAGATACCAAGGGAACATTTCATGCAAAGATGGGCTTGATAAAGGACAGAAATGGTATGGACCTAACAGAAGCAGAAAATATTAAGAAGTGGCAAGAATACACAGAAGAACTGTACAAAAAAGATCTTCACGACCTAGATAATCACGAAGGTGTGATCACTGACCTAGAGCCAGACATCCTGGAATGTGAAGTCAAGTGGGCCTTAGAAAGCATCACTACGAACAAAGCTAGTGGAGGTGATGGAGTTCCAGTTGAGCTATTTCAAATCCTGAAAGATGATGCTGTGAAAGTGCTGCACTCAATATGCCAGCAAATTTGGAAAACTCAGCAGAGGCCACAGGACTGGAAAAGGGCAGTTTTCATTCCAATCCGAAAGACAGGCAATGCCAAAGAATGCTCAAACTACCATACAATTGCACTCATCTCACACGCTAGTAAAGTAATGCTCAAAATTCTCCAAGCCAGGTTTCAGCAATACGTGAACCGTGAACTTCCTGATGTTCAAGCTGGTTTTAGAAAAGACAGAGGAACCAGAGACCAAATTGCCAACATCCACTGGCTCATGGAAAAAGCAAGAGAGTTCCAGAAAAACATCTATTTCTGCTTTATTGACTATGTCAAAGCCTTTGACTGTGTGGATCACAATCAACTGTGGAAAATTCTGAAAGAGATGGGAATACCAGACCACCTGATCTGCCTCTTGAGAAATCTGCATGCAGGTCAGGAAGCAACAGTTAGAACTGGACATGGAACAACAGACTGGTTCCAATAGGAAAAGGAGTATGTCAAGGCTCTATATTGTCACCCTGTTTATTTAACTTATATGCAGAATACATCATGAGAAATGCTGGACTGGAAGAAGCACAAGCTGGAATCAAGATTGCTGGGAGAAATATCAATCACCTCAGATATGCAGATGACACCACCCTTATGGCAGAAAGTGAAGAGGAACTAAAAAGCCTCTTGATGAAAGTGAAAGTAAGAGTGGAAAAGTTGGCTTAAAGCTCAACATTCAGAAAACGAAGATCATGGCATCCGGTCCCATCACTTCATGGGAAATAGATGGGGAAACAGTGGAAACAGTGTCCAACTTTATTTTTTTGGGCTCCAAAATCATTGCAGATTCACGGCGACTGCAGCCGTGAAATCAAAAGACGCTTACTCCCTGGAAGGAAAGTTATGTCCAATCTAGATAGCATATTCAAAAGCAGAGACATTACTTTGCCAACAAAGGTCTGTCTAGTCAATGCTATGGTTTTTCCTGTGGTCATGTATGGACGTGAGAGTTGGACTGTGAAGAAGGCTGAGGTGCCGAAGAATTGATGCTTTTGAACTGTGGTGTTGGAGAAGGCTCTTGAGAGTCCCTTGGACTGCAAGGAGATCCAACCAGTCCATTCTGAAGGAGATCAGCCCTGGGATTTCTTTGGAAGGAATGATGCTGAAGCTGAAACTCCAGTACTTTGGCCACCTCATGCGAAGAGCTGACTCATTGGAAAAGACTCTGATGATGGGAGGGATTGGGGGCAGGAGGAGAAGGGGACAACAGAGGACGAGATGGCTGGATGGCATCACTGACTGGATGGACGTGAGTCTGAATGAACTCAGGGAGTTGGTGATGGACAGGAAGGCCTGGCGTGCTGCGATTCATGGGGTCGCAAAGAGTCAGACACGACTGAGCAACTGAACTGAACAGAACTTAACTCTTGGCAACCTTATGAACCATAGCCCTCCAGCTCTTCTGCCCAAGGGATTCTCCAGGCAAAAATACTGGAGTGGGTTGCAAAGCCTTCCTCCTGGGTATCTTCTGGATCCAAGAATGGAACCCATGTCCTTTACTTCTCCTGCACTGGCAGGCAGGTTTTTATCACTAGTGCCACCTGGGAAGCCTGGTACTTTATAATAATTTTCTTAATAGCTCATGGTTCTCTATTGTATTTTATTAGCTTAGACACTTTGTCTTAGTACTCAATACCTCCGAACGAAACCCTGAAAGGTGTCAGATTCAAGTACATTATATAGCTATTATCTTGGGGAGGAGTTTTCATTTGAAATGTGAAGTCATTTTGTATTTTTCCTTTAATTTGTTATAGTTTCTTCTCTTTATAGTTTTTTGTTATACTGTACTTTTGAGATGATTCTTTCCTGGCTCATGATATTGTTTTGCTTATTCCCCCTATTCATTTGGGATAGTAAGAGAAGTCTAAGTCAGCCTCCAATTAGAACTTAAATCTTCTCTGCATCTTCCAGAACTTCTAACACATTAGAACATTTTACTGGAAATAAATTCTCCATTTGAAAGAAGTAACATAGTATATGCTTTTCTGACTGGATACTGGCTGATACAGATGCTTTACAAGAGAAATAATCTGAGAAGGAAGTACAAATTTATGAAAGGATCAGAGCAACAAGGGCAGGAATAGGAAGCCTTCCCAGCAGAGGTGATACTGGAACTGATTCCTGAGGATTAAATAAAATCATATAGGAGAGAAGATGTAGGAAAAATAAATCCAGGAAAATGTAGAAAATAAAAACATCTCAGCAAAGTAGAAGCTGGAATTTTTTTTTTAATTTATAAACCAGAAAAAATAATTTTTATAAGATAGTTAATTATGAATCATTTGACTGTCAGAGATTGAAAGTTATTTCTTATGTTATCAATAGCTATATTCTCACTAGAAATTATCTCTGTGATTCTGGAGTTACATTATACATTACTGTTATCATCAGATAATAAAAGGTTCTTTTGAGTTTAAACTATAGCAAGGCATGGTATATTAACATAACTTTCTCCAGAGCATGTCTTTATAAATTGTCTTTCGAAAACATTTGGATTGGGTTTGAGAGGAAGAAAGCTGACAATCTAATCTAGGGTAAATGATTAAAACTCACAATATGAATGAATGATCCGTAATATGCTTTTTCACTTAGATTATTACATAAAAGATATGTTTAATTATTTCCTCAATGTTTCCCTTAAGGGTGTTCATATTTGCTTCCCAAATCATATCCTAATTCACCACATTAATAAATTGAAGAATAAAAATAATATGTTCATCTCAATAGATGCAGAAAAAACTTTTGATAAAATTTAACATTCACTTACGATAAAACTTAATATTCATTTATGATAAAATTTAACAACCATTTGTCACAAAAAAATATCCAAAAGTGAGCAAAGGGGGAATATACCTCAACATAAGAAAGGTCATATATGACAAAACCACAATTAATATTATATTCAACTGTGAAAAGCTGAAAGCCTTTCCTCTGAGATCAGGAGCAAGACAAGGATGCTCTCTATTGTCATTTTTATTCCATATAGTTTTGGAAGTCCTAGCCACATCAATTAGAAAAGAAAAAGAAAGAAAAGGAATCCAAATTGGAAAAAAAGTAAAACTGTCACTGTTTGCAGATGACATACTAAACATAGAAAATCCTGAAGATGCTATCAGAAACCACTAGAGTTCATGAAAGAATTCAGTAAAGTTGTAACATACAAAATCAATACATGGAAATATGTTGTACTTCTATACACCAGCAACAAAAAAATCAGAAAAAAAATTAAACAAATGATCCCTTTATCATTGTATCATAATGATATTTCTTTGGGAAATTATTCATTAATTTTCCTTTTAAAATAAGCTGAATATAAGTATCAAAATCTTTCTAAATTTGATGTATTAATTTTCCCAGAAATAAAATCTATAAAAGTAATGTATTTATTAACATCAGTATTAATTTTAAAGATGATTTCCTGGTTCATATACACTGTTTCCCATACATACTCAGAGGAGAGGGCAGCTTTCTGCAAATAATAACCAAATCCATATCCATTCCTTTTATGATGTTGAGTGCCTAGTATACAAGATGCAGAGTGGTAGCTCAGTATCTAATTTGCTGTTAAGGTTGTCTTCTCTGTCCATAACTTTTTTCTCAGGAAACAGAGGCCATCTTGTGTCTAGTGTTAACATCTGCCTGTCCTCACACAAGACTCTCATGGATCAGTTCCTCTGGGAAACTTATTTTGTCATGTCAGCCTTCATTTGCATCATATCATCACCATTTTCACTTCAAATATATTTTTCAGTATTTACATTAAAAAATTAATGCCACAGGGAGCCTTCCTTGATAATCCAGGGATTCAGACTTTGCCTTCCAGGGAAGGGAATGAGGTTCAATCCCTGATCAGAGATCAAAGATCCCACATGTCCCAAGGCCAAAAACCCAAAACATAAAGCAAGCAATATTATAACAAATTCAATGAAGACTTAACATATTATTTTTTTTAATTAATACCCAGAGATATTAAGTGATTTGTCCATCATTCAGTTAATGGCAAGGTAATAGATAACACTCAAGCTCTGACATTCTGTGACATTCACAATTCACAAAACCATACTCCTTTGGTCTACTGCCATGCATAGAAATAGAATCTTACAATTATCTAATCAATATACACCTATCTATTTACCTATCTATTTTCTCTCTCATACAAATCACTAAATGCTTTTATTCTTCTCAAGTACAAGTTACACTAAAAAGTTGTTCGAATGTGTTTTACTTCCTACCTGAGAATAGGACCATCTGATCCGCAATTGCACAAATGTCTTTCTTCTGATTTGTAGATTATTTTGTGTTTTCAACATGTCTACCCATCTGCTGCTGAAGAAGGAAGCATTGTATGATTACTTTTATACGAATAAATTCTCCATCAATCTGTGTAGCAATAATTGCCTTTGATATATTTGCTTTCTGTCTGTAGTTTTCCTTTTTTACTGATTAGAAAAATGCACAGCTTCTTAAAACCCTACAAAATAAAAACAAAATTAAAATTCAACCTATAGGACATAATACTCTCAAAACTATAGGTTTCAATATAAAGCTTTTCAAAATTTATCCTTAGATCGTACCCTCTATTGCGCTTTCCTTTAGTAAATAAAACCTTGAAATCAGTTCACCGGAAGTGCTCTTAAAAGGGTAAAAAGGAAATCACTAAATGTACAGTCTTTTATGACTTCTCAATTTTGAAATTACAATAGCATTCAACATTTTAATCAAGGCTTTCTTTCCTCTGCTTCCTAAAACATAAATGCAGATTTTTATTTGTTTGTTTGTTTTTTTAGTTCTTTACCTTCATTCCTATATCTCTAACTTTTCTTCTTACTCTATATTCACATGGGAGAGTTCAATCTCTTTATCCATAGATTGCTTCTGCCTTAGATTTTACCTTTCCATTAAGAAATTCATCCATTCAGCTAATATCAATAATTCCCAAATCTAGATCTCTAGCTTTGCAAATACTTTTATTTTTGCATATTGAATGTGTTCTCTACTAAACAAACAGCATACTCAAAAACAAGCTCATTATCTCTTATCCATCAACTTCAGTTTTTACTTTTGGTGTCATTATTTGAAACTTATTAATAATGTGCTAGAATGTTTTTAATATTTAAAGTAAAATGATCACTGAAATTGTTTTTCACAGCGTTTAAATTTAAATGAATAATCAAATAAATATTGTGTGGCTCATGAATAAGTCACCTCTCTCAGCACAGAAAATAGGTAGTCGATGATGTGTTAGAGGTACAACAAGAAACGCAGCATGAACCCAATCAGTATCATAGCACAGAATTAACTGTCAAATGAGTAAGTAAATGCTAAGAGATAGCTGCCTTTCTGGCTTTGGCATCTCGGGCCATTAGGCCTTAAAGACAAATGGCATCAACCTAGTCCAGTGATATTGGGTTGGCCAAAATGTCTATTTGGAATCATTCATGAGATCTGAAACCTCGAAGGATAGCTTGACTTCATTAATTGTGGGTGTTAGGGAGACCAGTGCCTGGAATAGAAATTGGTTCTAAGAACTGAAACAGGAAGTGCAGTTAACTCTGTACTTGCATACCTCTGGTGCACTCCGGTGCACCCCCTCACATGCATCCACAGCTGTAAGGTAACTGTTCTGAAGTCAGACTCACTCCCTCTTGTCAATGACTCATCCCACATTCACTTAGTCCTTCTTTCTGTATTCTTTTCCAGGGTCTTCTCCGGTGACAATTGTCTGTAAAAGCAGGGAGTTTACATCCCAAGGGTAGTCTTCATTCGGTACTGCAGTCAGTGGATAAAGGCTACAGCTTTTTAGGTAGGCAGTTCTGAGAAGTACTCCTGTGATTGTCAGAAATCTCATGTTCCCTATAAAAGAGATATCTGATATCTCATATTGGATTTTCCTCTCTTCTTGTCTCACTGTCTCTAGTTGTTCCTGGATCACCTCCCCTAAATACTGTCTACATGCAAGTTCTTTTTTACAGATTATTTTTAGTGACCCTAAAATAAGACAAGTGATCTTGATATTACTTTTCTTTCTAACTCAAAAATAAGTGTGTAATTACATTTGTGCAGGAAATTTTTTTTTTTTTCAAATTAATCTTGTTCCTTTGTCTTCCAAATTCCAGAAAATTTCTTCTGTCTGGTTTTCAATCTCTAGGGTTTGGATGAGGATGTGACTTTTTATTTCAGTGCTCCTTTTTAGTATATTCTGGTATTTGTTTACTTATTTTCTTTAACTGCAATCTAAGCACCCAAAGCTCTTAATTAAAATATATTTTAATTACCAACAATATTCTCTTCAAAGTGTTAATTCTTTTTATTAATTAATCTATGCAAAAGGTGAGTGGAACTCCATTTTTACATCAATCTCTTCCTCTGAATTAGGACAGTACAGTTGTGTTTTCTCTTTTTTGGCTTTTCTTTTTTGTCTTTATTATGATCAACATATCACTGAAGTTGTGGAAATAAAAGGGGATTCCAAATATTTGCTGGGAAGACTCACTTCTTTTGTGGTCTAAGCTGAAAATGTACTTTTCATTGTATGTACAATACTTCTATGTGTATAAATTCAACAAACATTTCTTGGAAGTTTTATTTCCTAGTCTCACTCCACCCCCTACCCATACTAATGCATGGTCTTCAGGAAATCACTGGGCTGAGAAAAGGAGACCTAAGGTATTATATCTAATAAAATATCTAACATCACATGATGTTAGATACGACTTTAATCTTCTCAGAGTCTTCATTTTCAAGGTTTTAAAATAAGATGGCTTTACTTGATGATTTTGCAGGTGCTTTCCAGCTAGAAAAATACCTACCTACAACAGTTGCTTTTTCTTTTGTATTTTATTTTCTCTATTATCTAGAAAACTAAGGTTTTTGTCTTCCAGCAATGAGCTGGCCTATTGTTTAGGGCCAGACAACAGGATAACTTTTTCCAACAATTCAAAAATTTTTGTAGTTGTTCCATGAAACCATGTACTATGCCCTCCTATACTGTGGTGGCTGAGTGTAAAGGTTTCCGCTACCAAGTATTCATCCTTCAAACTTTGGTTTGTTTACATAGTTTCCTATCTCAGCTATAACATCTATATTTAGTTTCTAGTATATGTTAATTTATATCTTAAAGCTCATTCTGATGTATTATTTTAGCTGCTTGCCAGAATGAATTATCAGTTTCTTTAACACATGGAATTAAATCTTCTTTCGCTGAGAAATTTGCTTTTACATGATTATGTATTAACTACTGAAACTGTTAGGTTTTTCTATTAGAGATCATGCCTTCTGGACAGTTGAAAAGGATATAAGGTTTAGTCGGAGTCTAATCAGATGGATTTTAAATACAAACTCCTCTTACTGACTTGGATTTTTCTCTCTCTTAGTTTCTAAGTTCTCCTTAGAGTAAAGGTAACGTATTTACTCCAATGATACAGTGTTTATGAAATTGTTAAAACAAGATCTAGTACATGATATAGTTTCAATAAATCTATTTTTTTTGTAAACAAATCTCATTTCTTACAGAAATGTTAAATGTAGTCTAACTCACAGGAACTTAAAAAATAAATACATCACTTCATACCAGTTGCCAGAGTTGTAGAAACATGCAGTAGAGTCTTAGGAGCTGTTCCACAGCGAAGAAAATATTCCAGGCCTTGGAGTCAGACCTAGGTTCATTCACCTGCCTACTGTCTGCTACATCTGTGTCAAGTGGTAAGTTGTATACTTTTTTCATTTTCATATTTCTTAGTAAAATAAATGCTACTTTACAGGACTGTACTGAGGACGAAATCAGATTCAGTAACAAACACAGAATGTCAAACATGGCACCAGGAAGGGAGATTGTTTTAACTAAGAGTGGATAATGTTATCTTAAAAATCATTAGCTGTATTTGGAGACTGACAGTTTGAAATATGTCCTATTAACAGTCCATAATGTAGAGCACCTGTCAGATAGCATATTTAAATTTCTAATTATTGCAATATGGGCATTGTGCAGGTCTATCCAAGACTGGTCCAGTCTTAAATGCATGTCCTCCTTGTGAAAGTATTGTTTTCAAAGCATGTATGTTTGCAGGCTATAACAGACTTTCCCATTACTGTGAGGATTTTTCTAAATTAATCTACAGGTGTTATTTGGAAAGAGATGAGATAGCCTTGTCCTGAGGAGGACCTTTGCAATATTCCAGTTTTTAACTTTATTAAACTAACATCAATTCCATTTGCCAACCTAAATTTCTTTTTCTCTGGGAGGTCTCCCTCTACTTTAGATAAGGTCTTCCTACTTTGGCTTCTTAAAATAGTACTTTAAAGTTGCTTTTTAAAATTTTCACACTAACAGAGTGTCAAAAACAAAGGTAAAAACCAATAAATATTTTCAGAGTTCACAAATTATTTGTGATAATTTATAACTTAGTCTATGGTATCTTCTTTATCATAGGGATGTCATGCTTAAAACATGTCAAATAATTCAATTTTCCAGAAGGAATTTCACCATTGTGACTCCATGGGAAAGAGATACTAAATATGTTTGTGGAAAAATAAACAACCAAAGCTTTAGAGAATTAGTGTTTACTGTTGGGAAATGCTTCAATAAGTGCTTTTATAAGAAAGACAGAAACTGTTCTGTGTACTCAAGGACTGAATGGTCGTAACAAGTTCAATACTGATACAACCATTTACAAGTCTGAGGGAACAAAGATCAGAGAAGCCAATGTCTTAAGTTCTCCTCATTACCATGATTGGTGGTACCTGGGAATCCCTGCAGAAGCTGCTTAGCACCCTGCATAAACCCTCTGAATATGCATCTGCCCACAAATTACTCAACACAATTGTGACTTCTACTTCCCTGCTGTGTTACAAATCTCACATGTGTACCTCATAATGAGGACCAAACAGGATTGCCTATATTGTCCCTGGTTTTTCTGTTACAATGCAGGGGAAATCGTATGAGTTAATAGAATGGGGGATTAATAATAACAGGCTTTGCCAGAACTTAGGCAAAATATTCTTTAAATCATCACATTTTCTTTATCAGTTAACCAAAACCACTGTTTTATACAAATCAAGAGGATGACATCACCTCAGACTGTGATGTGAACACGTCCTCTTTAGTTCTGCAATGCATGAGCTATGCAAGCAAATCTTCTAATTAGTCCTCAGATTGTTAGATATAAAGGAGGGGGTGGTGATGAAATGTATACAGGACTCTAGCTGCTAAGGAAGAATATGTTCCATATTAAATCACTTAATTGGCATAATGATTTATATGTTAATGTGAATCTATCAACAGATGACTAATAACTGAGGTTGTGGGATAATTAAATATCTGTGTGGAATAAATAACATGCTCAGATAAACTGGAGGTTCACTAATTTTATCTACTCTAGGATTGCCATTTAGATTAGAAGTAACTGAATACAAATACTATAAAAAAGAATACCTGAAAAAAAAAAAAGAATATCTGAAAATATTTTTTCTCTTTTCCTTTCTTCTATTTCCTTTCCCTATTTTTATTTTCCTTTTTTAAAAGATGTTATTTTAAAAATTGAGGTATACAAAGCATACAGTGAAGTACACAAATCTTAGACAGGTAACAGATTTACGTATGAATGAATTCATGTAAAGGACTATTCAGACTAAGATACAGAATATTTTCATCACCCGAGGATGATCCCTTATGTCCCACCTCACTTAGTTTGTTCAAGGTTAACTCCTGCTCTTATTTCTATTATTGGATATTAGTTTTGCTTGTTTTTAGGATATATCACTAATGAATTACATAAATGTACTTGTGTGTGCTTGTATTTTTCCATCAATATATCTGTGAGGTTCTACAATGTTGTGTGTTAGCTTGTTTATCTTTATGCTGTGGGGTGCTCCTCTGTGGAAATAAACCTCATTTTAATTTTTAGACATTCTTTATTTATTCTTTATTTAAGCTGTTCCTACATTTTTGCTCTTACTAGTAAAGTTGCTATGAACATTTTTGGATGTACCCTTTAGTTGACAAACACATTTCTCTTGGAATAAAAATGTTGGGCTGTATGTTGACTTATATTTAGCTTTAATAGGTATAAAATTATTTTCCCAGTAGTTGAGCCCATTTATTTTTCTATCAGAAAATATGAGAGTTTACTTCCTTTACATCCACTTTAGCATTTAGAGGGATCCTATGTTGCAAGAGTAGTGAGTGGCAGAGAGGAGATACCCCACATCCAAGGTAAGAAAAACCCAGCAAGATGGTAG
Source organism: Bubalus kerabau (assembly GCF_029407905.1). Classification (NCBI taxonomy): domain Eukaryota; kingdom Metazoa; phylum Chordata; class Mammalia; order Artiodactyla; family Bovidae; genus Bubalus; species Bubalus kerabau. The sequence continues at coordinate 87,314,654 of NC_073634.1, read as the reverse complement.
GTGCTGAGAGGGCATGGTGGCTGAACAGCGAGTGGCTAGTGGCAGTTGGGCAGCACAGGAGCGGCGAGCGGCAGAGAGGAGATATCCCACATTCAAGGTCAGGAGCACTGGCCGAGAGGACATACCACATGTCAAAGGTAAGCAGCAGTGGCTTTGCTTTGCTGGAGCAGCCATGAAGAGATACCCTACGTCCAAGGTATGAGAAACCCAAGTAAGATGGTAGGTGCTGAGAGAGGGCATCAGAGGGCAGACAGACTGAAACTACAATCACAGACAACTAGCCAATCTAATCGCATGGACCACAGCCTTGTCTAACTCAAAGAAATGAGGCCATGCCGTGTGGGGCGAACCAAGACAGACGGGTCATGGTGGAGAGTTCTGACAGAATGTGGACCACTGGAGAAGGGAATGGCAAACCATTTCAGTATTCTTGCCTTGAGAACCCCATGAACAGTATGAAAAGGCAAAAAGATAGAACACTGAAAGATGAAGTCTCAGATCGGTAGGTGCCCAATATGCTACTGGAGATCAGTGGAGAAATAACTCATAAAGAATGACGAGATGGAGCCAAGCAAAACAACACCCAGTTGTGGATGTAACTCATGATAGAATCAGGGTCCAATGCTGTAAAGAGCAATATTGCATAGGAACCTGAAATGTTAGGTCCATGAATCAAAGCAAACTGGAAGTGGTCAAACAGGAGAAGGCATGAGTGAACATCGACATTCTAGGAATCAGTGAACTAAAGTGGACTGGAATGGGTGAATTTAACTCTGATGACCATTTTAACTACTCCTGTGAGCAGGAATCCCTTAGAAGAAATGGAGTAGCCATCATAGTCAACAAAAAAATCCAAAATGCAGTACTTGGCTGCAGCCTCAAAAACAAGAGAATGATCTCTGTTCATTTCCAAGGCAAAGCATTCAATATAATGATAATCCAAGTTCATACCCAGACCAGTAATGCTGAAGAAGCTGAAGTTGAACTGTTCAATGAAGACCTACAAGACCTTTTAGAACTAACACCCAAAAAAGATGTCCTTTTCATTATTGGGGTCTGGAATGAAAATGTAGGAAGTCAGGAAACACCTGAAGTAACAGGCAAATTTGGCCTTGGAGTACAGAATGAAGCAGGGCAAAGGCTAATAGAGTTTTGCCAAGAAAACGCACTGGCCATAGCAAACACCCTCTTCCAACAACACAAGAGAAGACCAACGCTTGGACATCACCAGATAGCCAACACTAAAATCAGAATAATTATATTCTTTGCAGCCAAAGATGGAGAAGTTCTTTACAGACAGCAAAAACAAGACCAGGAGCTGGCTGTGGCTCAGACCATGAACTCCTTAGTGCCAAATTCAGACTTAAATTGAAGAAAGTGGGGAAAACCACTAAACCATTCAGGTATGACCTAAATCAAATTCCTTAAGATTATACAGTGGAAATGACAAATAGATTTAAAGGGCTAGATCTGATGAACCATGGACAAAGTTTTGTGACATTGTACAGGACACAGGGATCAAGACCATCCCCAAGAAAAAGAAATGCAAAAAACCAAAATGGCTGTCTGAGGAGGCCTTAAAAATAGCTGTGAAAAGAAGAGAATCAAAAAGCAAAGGAGAAAAGGAAAGATATACCCATTTGAATGTAGAGTTCCAAAGAATAGCAAGGAGAAATAAAAAAGACTTTCTCAGTGATCAGTGCAAAGAAAGAGAGGAAAACAATAGAATGGGAAAGACTAGAGATCTCTTCAAGAAAATTAGAGATACCAAAGGAGCATTTCATGCAAAGATGGGCTCGATAAAGGACAGAAATGGTATGGACCTAACAGAAGCAGAAGATATTAAGAAGAGGTGGCAAGAATACACAGAAGAACTGCACAAAAAAGATCTACACAACCCAGATAATCATGATGGTGTGATCATTGACCTAGAGCCAGACATCCTGGAATGTGAAGTCAAGTAGGCCTTAGGAAGCATGACTACAAACAAAGAAAGTGAAAGTGATGGAATTCCAGTTGAGCTATTTCACCTAAAAGATGATGCTGTGAAAGTGCTGCACTCAATATGCCAGCAAATTTGGAAAACTCAGTAGTGGCCACAGGACTGGAAAAGGTCAGTTTTCATTCGAATCCCAAAGAAAGGCAATGCCAAAGAATGCTCAAACTACCGCACAATTGCACTCATCTCACACACTAGTAAAGTAATGCTCAAAATTCTCCAAGCCAGCCTTCAGCAATACATGAACCATGAACTTCCAGATGTTCAAGCTGGTTTTAGAAAAGGCAGAGGAACCAGAGATCAAATTGCCAACATCCACTGGCTCATGGAAAAAGCAAGAGAGTTCCAGAAATACATCTATTTCTGCTTTATTTTCTATGCCAAATCCTTTGATTGTGTGGATCACAGTAAACTGTGGAAAATTCTGAAAGAGATGAGAATACCAGACCACCTGACATGCCTCTTGAGAAACCTATATGCAGGTCAGGAAGCAACAGTTAGAACTGGACCTGGAACAACAGACTGGTTCCAAATAGGAAAAGGAGTGCGTCAAGGCTGTATATTGTCACCCTGCTTATTTAACTTATATGCAGAGTACATCATGAGAAACCCTGGGCTGGAGGAAGCACAAGCTGGAATCAAGATTGCCGGGAGAAATATCAACAACCTCAGATATGCAGATGACACCACCCTTATGGCAGAAAGTGAAGAGGAACTGAAAAGCCTCTTGATGAAAGTGAAAGAGAAGAGTGAAACAGTTGGCTTAAAGCTCAACATTCAGAAAACGAAGATCATGGCATCCGGTCCCATCACTTCATGGGAAATAGATGGAGAAACAGTGAAAACAGTGTCAGACTTTATTTTTTTGGGCTCCAAAATCACTGTACATGGTGATTGCAGCCATGAAATTAAAAAACACTTACTCCTTGGAAGGAAAGTTAGGACCAACCTAGATAGCATATTAAAGAGCAGAGACATTACTTTGCCAAAAAAGGTCTGTCTAGTCAAGGCTATGGTTTTTCTAGTGGGCATATATGGATGTGAGAGTTGGACTGTGAAGAAAGCTGAGTGCTGAACAATTGATGCTTTTGAACTGTGGTGTTGGAGAAGACTCTTGAGAGTCCCTTGGACTGCAAGAAGATCCAGCCAGTCCATTCTGAAGGAGATCAGTCCTAGGTGTTCATTGTAAGGACTGATGCTGAAGCTGAAACTCTAATACTTTGGCCACCTCATGTGAAGTTCACGTTGACTCATTGGAAACAACTCTGATCCTGGAAGAGACTGGGGGCAGGAGGAGAAGGGGACAACAGAGGATGAGATGGTTGGATGGCATCACCGACTCAATGGACATGAGTTTGAGTGATCTCCGGGAGTTGGTGATGGACAGGGAGGCCTGGCATACTGAAGTCCATGGGGTCACAAAGAGTCAGACATGACTGAGCAACTGAACTGAACTGAACATGTTTTGAGTGATGATGAATTTAATATAATCAATATGGTGTAAGAAAATGCTGAACTGTTTTCCAGAGTGTCTGTTCCATTTTTCACCACCTCCTCCACCAACATATGAGAGTTTTAGTTGCTCCTAAACCATGCCAACACTCAGCTTGTGAGGATTATGTTAGCATTGCCAATGTGTAATAATATTCCATTGAGAGTTTATTTTTTATTTCTCAAATGACTAATAATATTGAACACCTTTTCCTGAAATTGATTACTCTATGCCTTGGAGAAATGTCTAAGTCTTCTGGTGATGGAGAGATATCTGTTTTGCAATCCTGAATTTTGAGAGTTCTTGCCAATGTTATCACTCCACCAAAAAAGCTTATATTCTCACCCTTCTAACCCAAAGTAATTTTCTAATTAATGTCTAAGCTGAGAGTAGATTCGTTTATTAACAGCCATGCTTTTATTTAGATGTACAGTCTGTTAATTAAAAAATCCAATCTGTGGAAACTGTTTGCAATATTATTTAACCTCTAAACTATGCAACCTACAAAATGTCCCTAAAATATACCATGTACACCATGAATTCCAGGTTTGTTGCTTCACCTGCCCAATTAAACTAATCCTCAAAAAAAGTCTCTTCTCTCTACTATTATATTATTTCAAGTACAATCAAACTTCATAATCATTTACTTAGAATCTGCCTCACTATTAGATATAAGTTTCTTGAGGAAAGAATTCATATCCTAGTAAAATCTGAGTCTCATTGAATGTTAATTTGTACTAAATGTGAATTTTGTTTTCTTCGGATTAGTAGCATTTGGACAGTCTTTATTCTCTCTCTAATTTATACATTTTCCAAATGTCTCAGCTGGTAGAGAATCCACCTGCAATGCACGCGACATAAGAGATGTGGGTTCAATTCTTGAGTCAAGAAGATCCGCTGGAGGAGGGCATGGCAACTTATTCCAGTATTCTTGCCTGAATAATCCCATAGACTGAGGAGCCTTGAGGGCTACCATGGGGTTGCAAAGAGTCAGAAAAGACTGAGTGACTAATCACAAACACACTTTGTACATATTATCCTTATTTTGTGACATGTGTCATTACAAAAATTACAGTTAATAATTTTAAAAATAAAATAATTTATATTAGCATAATGACAGAAAAGTCATTATTTAAAATATGAAAAGGTATTTAATTTAAATGTTAAACTACTCAATGAAATAATGTATTTGTTTCTGTGCTGTGCTGTGCTTAGTTGCTCAGTTGTGTCTAACTCTTTACCACCCAGGCTCCTCTACATGATTAATAATTTATGAAAGTTCACTCAAATGCAATAAACTAGTTTAAGAATACTGAATTGACATTCAGGACACTTAGGATAAAATCTAGCCAATGAACATAATAATTAGGTGCCATGGGTCATAGTGTTCCTCAGTTTAAGCCTTAGATTTCTCAACTATAAAATAAATAAGCTTCTTTGATGATACCTGAGATTACTTTCAGCTATGATGTCTTTCTAGTTTGCAAAATGGCTTCACTTATTTCTAACCATGTAACAAAATAAAGAAATAAAACACTAGTTTTCAGCCTGAGTTTCCTTGCCTAATGGACTCTCAGAAATAGATGTTAACCAATACATTAGCACATAATGCCTCAGGCTGTTTTCTAGAGACACAAAATAAATCCCTACAGAATTCTGTTTCAAATAGGAAAAATACATTTTGTCATCACTAAGATACTTTCAACATTTCTTATCAGCCCCATGAAATTTGAACCCAGGGAAAAATTTTTTTTAAATGGCACAGAAAGGTCTATCACTCTTTGAAAATGGGTAAAGTGCCGCATGCTGGGTTGCAGACCTAAGCATCCCAGAAACTTGCACCGATATGCAGGAAGTTGATTTTCTTTTTTACTCAATGTGATGATGATTGCATTTGTAACTCAACTTATATTACAACTTTCATGATGTTTCTTTTTGTTGCCATTAACTCTCTTATCTGCTGTGTCCCTTCCTAGGCATACCAGACTCCATGTCTCAAACAACATAAAACAATAAAACATATGAATTTGAATGAACTCTTTATAACTCCATACCTAACAGTATTCCATTCTGCTGAGAGATAAATTTAAAATATGTAAACCTATTATTTTCTTTTAATCCTTTGCATATTCCCATCACCTTGACAATAGAACCCAAAGCAGCAAAGTCTAGAAAGTCCTTCCCGATATTACATTTGTTTACTCATCAATATCATCTCTGACATTCTCTTTGATGCTATTTGCTTTATCAAGTACTTTTTTAAAAACACTTCTGCTTAGAAAAACATAACTTTATTTTTTCCTTCAAAATTAGTTGCTAGGGTTTAAATCTAAAACCGTTCTATTATTCCTTACTTTATTTTGCATAAGTTATTAATATTTATTCACATTTCAATTTTGCACAAAGGAGAATTGAGCTTGCCTCCTGGGTCAGAGAACAGAGAGCAGCCAGCTCTCTTAAATACATTCTTAGAAATGTGCACATTCCAGTTCTGCAAACTTAGATTCTTCTTCCCCTCAAACATTCCACGTTTCAAAGGTGACATGATAAATTAAAATATGCTCAGGATTTAGTTTCAGGGAAAATAAGATTTGGTTCCAGATATGAACAATCATACAAAAAGAATACTATCATTAAGAGGAATAGGAGTACTTAATCATGTGATAGTTGCTTTAAACAATATTTCTACTAGTTTTTAATGTAACAGTTTAGAGTTATTAGCCTCAGGTAAAGAAGAGAATACAGAAGGCTGAAAAAGTTAAGTGACTTTCTCAAAACATCAAATGTGGTAAATAGAATCAGCATTTAAACCCAGGAGAAGGGAGTGGCAACTCACTCCAGTGTTCTTGCCTGGAGAATCCCAGGAATGGGGGAGCCTGGTGGGCTGCCATCTATGGGGTCGCACAGAGTCGGACACGACTGAAGTGACTTAGCAGCAGCAGGCTTGACACATATACACTTAATCTTTCCTCCCTCCCTGTCAAGTCAATTTATTTAATACATTTGAAAACCACTTTTCTCCTCTAAATTATGGGTAAAATATTACCTATATTAAATATTTTTAAAACATTCCCTAAATATTATTTCATTCAATAACTCTTACTGAGAAGTATATTTGCAGCAGATCTGTTTTCTAAGTGTTCCAAGTACAGTTATTGTTGTTCAGTCACTTAGTCATATTTGACTTTTTTCAACCACATGAACTGCAGCAGGCCAGGGTTTCCAGTCGTTCAATGTGTCTCAAAGTTTGCACAAACTCATGCCCATTGAGTCAATGATGTCCTCCAACCAAGTCACCCTCTGTCACACCCTTCTCCTCTTGTCCTCAATCTTTCCCAGCATTAGGGTCTTTTCCAATGAGTCTGCTCTTCACATCAGGTAAACAAATATTCGAGCTTCAGCTTCAGTATCTGTCCTTCCAATGAATATTCAGGGTTGATTTCCTTTAGAATTGACTAGTTTGAGCTCCTTTCAGTCCAGGGACTCTCAGGATCCTTCTTCAGTACCACAATTGAAAAGCATCAGTTCTTCAGCTCTCAGCTTTCAATAGTGTTCAACAAAACTGAAATAAATCCTCGCCTTCAAGATTTATTTTTCTTTTAGTGAGGAGAAATGGACACTAAGCAAAATGAAATACAAAAATAAATGAATCCTTAGTTTGCCTTCAATTGCAGCATACATTAAAGGTGTAGAAGTGACTGGGAACTCTGCCTGTGAGTAAGATGTAGAAAGAGGCAAGAGACTGTTCAGTTCAGTTCAGTCGCTGGGTCGTGTCCGACTCTTTGCAACCCCATGAATCGCAGCATGCCAGGCCTCCCTGACCATCACCATCTTCCGGAGTTCACTCAAACTCACGTACATCAAGTCGGTGATGCCATCCAGCCATCTCATCCTCTGTCGTCCCCTTTTCCTTCTGCCCCCAACCCCTCCTAGCATCAGAGTCTTTTCCCCAACCCCTCCTAGCATCAGAGTCTTTTCCAATGAGTCAACTCTTCGCATGAGGTAGCCAAGAGACTGTTACTACCATCCTAAGAATAAGAAAAACCAGATGATCTACAAAATCATCATTTTCCTTGACCCTGTAAAAAAACTAAGGTCATAAGGCAACACAGAACTGAATTCCAGAGAGTAACAAATGCCTCCAAGGAGAGCAGAGATATATGAACAGTTTCACCTTTGACAGGCATCAGAGGAAGAACCAGTCTCCACAGAAGTGGGTAAGAATAAATCAGTTGCAATTTTAGCAAATTTCTAAAGGCCATATATGGGCTAGCACACCAACTTAAAATAGATTTAGATGTGGGAGAATTCACACTTCCTCAGAAGCTCTTTTCTGTGCATCTCTCCTGGCTACTCACAAAAAGAGTATGGACAAGAGAAGCCTGGGCCGGGGGGAGGGGTGGGGGTGGCTTCCTCAATGCACAGTCATGGCTGCTGACCTGGGAGAGGCATAAACTCGTGCTAGAACCCTTCTCACAAGCATTAATAATAGTAGTAAATATTAATTAAAATTGCTTTAAGCCACTAGAGAAAGTGCATCAAAATTTTTACTGCTCAAAGACACTGGTGGAGAAGTTAGAACCTCTACTTTTCTGAAGTTATAAAACCCTTCCTGTGCCCCAGGAAACCAAATGCAGGTCCAGGATTTTTGTTGTTGTTGATGATGATGGTGTGTCTTGGAAGAAGGGTAAAAATACAAGCCACCTACCCCTGGTGAAAGAGCAAGAAAATATCTCAAGTCAAGGTCCAAGATAGACACAGGGAACTATTGTCTTGCAAGAGGAAGAGAGTGAAGAAAGGCTTAAAAAGTCCAACCTTAAACCTAGAAGCATAGGTCTCACCAAAAACAGAGGCTACAACAGGAGAATTTTAAAATGTTCTCTCTCTGGATCACAAATCTAACACCAAATAATAAGCAACAAAAGTCTACTGCTGGAGGAATGAGAAGTGTGTAGAAATAAGAATACTAGAGACAATATTTTCAAAAGCAAAGCCCAGATCGAGCTCAACCAATAATCAGACTGATCCAGTCTTTCATGCTAATGACTCAACAGAAGAAAACAGTTGGTTGTTTCAATTTTTAGTTATAAATTTCTCAATCCTTACACACAATTTTGTGCTCAATCAAAAATATGTTTGTGAAACAAGATATGTTTGTGAAAAAGCAAAATGATATATTTTCAAGAGATAAATAACTTGTATATGACAATATGATGAAACTATTCCATGGAATTCTAAAATACAAACAGTCTTTTTTATCCATAGATTCAACCAACTGTGGATCAAAATATACAAAAAATTTCAGAAAAATTTAAAAAGAAAACAAATTTGCTATGTGTCCATGAGCTGTTTACGTAGGATTTACATTGTATTTGTAACAAAACACATAGCATTTATATTATATTAAGTATTATGAGTAATCTAGAGATGATCTAAAGTAAACAGGAGACTGAGCTTTACTTCTATGCAAATACTACACCATTTTATACACGGGGCTTGAGCACTGATGAATTTTGGTATCGATAGGAGATTCTGAATCAATTCTCCACCAAGAATAATTATAAAGTTAAAGTTTGTGTACAGCATGCCAGGCCTCCCTGTCCATAACCAACTCCCAGAGTTTACTCAAACCCATATCCATTCAGTCAGTGATGCTATTCAATCATCTCATCCTCTGTTGTCCCCTTCTCCTCCTGCCCTCAATCTTTCCCAGCATCAGGGTCTTTCCAATGAGTCAGCTCTTCTCATCAGGTGGCCAAAGTATTGGAGTTTCAGCTTAAACATCAGTCCTTCCTAAGAATATTCAGGACTGATTTCCTTTAGGATGGACTGGTTGGATCTCCTTGAGTCCAAGACACTCTCAAAGTCTTCTCCAACACCACAGTTCAAAAGCATCAATTCTTCAGTGCTCAGTTTTCTTTATAGTCCAACTCACACATCCATACATGACTAGTGGAAAAACCATAGCCTTGACTAGATGGACCTTTGTTGGCAAAATAATGTCTCTGCTTTACAATATGCTGTCTAGGTTGGTCATAACTCTCCATCCAAGGAGTAAGCTCTTTTAATTTCATGGCTGCAATCATCTTCTGCAGTGGTTTTGGAGCCCAAATGGTAATCATTGCTTTGAAAGGAACACATGCTTATTTCATGTGCACATGTAATATTCACTATATTTTGGTTGATTAAAAAATAAAATTCAACATCAAATTTACATATGGATACGAGTATAGTTGATGAAGTTTTTGCTTTATCATATATCCAGGTCAGGAAGCAACAGTTAGAATTGGACATGGAACAACAGACTGGTTCCAAATAGGAAAAGGAGTACGTCAAGGCTCTATATTGTCACCCTGCTTATTAAACTTATATGCAGAATACATCATGAGAAACGCTGGGATGGAAGAAGCAGAAGCTGGAATTAAGATTGCTGGGAGAAATATTAATAACCTCAGATATGCAGATGACATCAACCTTATGGCAGAAAGTGAAGAGGAACTCAAAAGCCTCTTGATGAAAGTGAAAGTGGAGAGTGAAAAAGTTGGCTTAAAGCTCAACATTCAGAAAACGAAGATCATGGCATCCGTTCCCATCACTTCATGGGAAATAGATGGGGAAACAGTGGAAACAGTGTCAGACTTTATTTTTTGGGGGGCTCCAAAACCACTGCAGATGGTGGCAGATGGTGATTGCAGCCATGAAATTAAGACACTCCTTGGAAGAAAAGCTATGACCAACCTAGATAGCATATTGAAAAGCAGAGACATTACTTTGCCAACAAAGGTCTGTCTAGTCAAGGCTATGGTTTTTCCAGTGGTCATGTATGGATGTGAGAGTTGGACTATGAAGAAAACTGAACGCCGAAGAATTAATGCTTTTGAACTGTGGTGTTGGAGAAGACTCTTGAGAGTCCCTTGGACTGAAAGGAGATCCAACCCAGTCCATCCTAAAGGAGATCAGTCCTGGGTGTTCGTTGGAAGGACTGATACTAAAGCTGAAACTCCAATACTTTGGCCACATCATGTGAAGAGTTGACTCATTGGAAAAGACCCCGATGCTGGGAGGGATTGGGGGCAGGAGGAGAAGGGGACGACAGAGGATGAGATGACAGTATGGCATCACCGACTTGATAGACATGAGTTTGAGTGAACTCTGGGAGTTGGTCATGGACAGGGAGGCCTGGCGTGCTGCGATTCATGGGGTCTCAAAGAGTCGGACATGACTGAGACACTGAACTGAACTGAATGTAATATTGAATTTCCTTTTTTTAATATTATGAATCAGAATATTTTCAAAATAATCTTAGTAACTTCTCCCTGAAAATTGAACAAAATAATCATTATTTCTTTTTTTTTTTTAAATAATCATTATTTCTAATGACAAACTTTTGTTTTATTTTTATCATACTTCATCTTTCAAATGATTCAAACCTGGGCTCTAGTATATAAACCAAACTTTGAGAATTTCCTTCTCAATTTCCTTAATTCATGGTCTCTGCTCTGCCCCCACTTTGAAATCCGCAGTTGCACATCATTTCATGCCTTTGTTGAGTTACGCATTCTATCCTTCCAGGGTTGTTTTTATTACCATTGTTGTCTGTTGTTAATATTTTTGCTTTGATGTTAATGTTCTATTTTACATTCTTCTGAGTCATAATAACGCAGCCTTTAGGCAACATAGAAGTCATCTACTAGCACATGCTAGCCCATACAACATGGGAGTATCTCAGATATTTGTGTCCTTCACAGGCTAATATAGCCTCTCCTGTTCGCATGAACAAATCTCAAAATCCCTCACCATCTTTTAAGTTAAAATTCATCCATTAATATTCTTCTTGCAGAGCACTAGCAAGAAATGAACTCAATTTTCCTAGACATACACTGTCTCTACCTTTATTGATTTAGCACTTTTGACTGATTGCTTTTGTTAAAAAAAAAGTCTCCCCTTTAAGTTTGCAGCTTTTAGTATTTATCATTATTACAAAAACTGATTTTTATGTGATGTCATGTTACTATGTTATACGTTATGTAAGAATTTCTTTATGTTGAAAATAATTCATATTACCCATCTGCTCAACCTTTTGAACAAGAAAGGAGAAAGAAATTACACTACTGAAGAGTCTATTAAGTGCCAGGCACTGTGCCACAACTTTTGCATATATTTTCTCATTCATTTCCAAATCAGCCCCATAAAGTTAGTATTATGTATTGAAAATGAGGCTCAAAGAATCTAATTAAACTGCCTACATATTTAATTAACTAACCAGTTGCAAGAGAGAAATAAAAATATGAACCAGTATCTGTTATCATCAAAACCCAACAATACTAATATATATTTTTTGAAACCTTCAGAAAACAACAAGTCAGAATAGTTTGAATTTATATCACATTATTTACAAAAGTGGGCCATATATTGCCATGTCTATAATAACATGGATGTGAGAATTTGTGATTTTCTTCATATATTTAGGACAATATATATATTGGCTACTTAAGACTCTGCATTTTGGACTCTTGTGACTATAATGGCTACTCCATTTCTTCTAAGGGATTCCTGTGCACAGTAGTAGATGTAATGGTCATCTAAGCTAAGTTCACCCATTCCAGTCCATTTTAGTTCACTGATTCCTAGAATGTCGACGTTCACTCTTGCCATCTCCTGTTTGACCACTTTCAATTTGCCTTGATTCATGGACCTAACATTTCAGGTTCCTATGCAATATTGCTCTTTACAGCATCGGGATTTGCTTTTATCACCAGTCACATCCACAACCGGGTGTTGTATTTGCTTTGGCTCAGTCCCTTCATTCTTTCTTGAGTTACTTCTCCACTGATCTCCAGTAGCATATTGGGCACCTACCAACCTGGGAGTTCATCTTTCAGTATCCTATCTTTTTGCCTTTTCATACTGTTCATGGAGTGCTCAAGGCAAGAATACTGAAGTGGCTTGCCATTCCCTTCTCCAGTGGACCACATTTTGTCAGAACTGTCCACCATGACCCATCCATCTTGGGTGGCCCTACACAGCATGGCTTAGTTTTGTTGAGTTAGACAAGTTTGTGGTTCATGTGATCATATTGGCTAGTTTTCTGTGATTGTGGTCTCAGTCTGTCTGCCCTCTAATGCCTTCTCTCAGTGCCTACTCTCTTACTGGGGTTTCTCATACCTTGGACGTGGGATATCTATTCATGGCTGCTCCAGCAAAGCACAGCTGCTGTTCCTTACCTTGAATATGGTGTATCTTCTCACGGCCTTTGCTCCTAACCTTGGATGTGGGGTATCTCCTGTCCGCTGCTCACTGCTCCAAGCTGTGCAGCCGCAGCTAGACACTTGTTCTTGGATGCAATCTCAAAAATGACAGAATGATCTCTGTTCATTTCCAAGGCAAACCAATCAATATCATAGTAATCCAAGTCTATGCCCTGACCAGTAACGCTGAAGAAGCTGAAGTTGAATGGTTCTATGAAAACTTACAAGACCTTTTAGAATGAACACCCCCAAAAAAGTCCTTTTAATTATAGGGGACTGGAATACAAAAGTAAGAAGTCAAGAAACACCTGGAGTAACAGGCAAATTTCGCCTTGGAGTACAGAATGAAGCAGAGCAAAGGCTAATAGAGTTTTGCCAAGAGAACGCACTGGGCATAGCAAACACCCTCTTCCAACAACACAAAAAAGACGCTACACATGGACATCACCAGATGGCCAACACTGAAATCAGATTGATTACATCCTTTGCAGCCAAAGATGGAGAAGCTGTATGCAGTCAGCAAAAACAAGACCAGGATCTGACTGTGGTTCAGATCATGAACTCCTTATTGCCAAATTCAACCTTAAGTTGAAAGATGTGGGGAAAACCACTAGACTTCAGAAATGACCTAAGTCAAATTCCTTGTGAATATACACTGGAAGTGAGAACTAGTTTTAAGATCTGATAGACAGAGTGCCTGATGAACTATGGATACAGGTTCGTGACATGTACAGGAGACAGGGATCAAGACCATCCCAAGAAAAAATAATGCAAAAAAGCAAAATGGCTGTCTGAGGAGGCCTTACACATAGCTGTGAAAAGAGGAGAAGTGAAAAGCAAAGGAGAAAAGGAAAAATATATCCATTTGAATACAGAGTTCCAAAGAATAACAAGGGGAGAGAAGAAGGCCTTCCTCAGTGATCAGTGCAAACAAATAGAGGAAAATAATAGAATGGGAAAGACCTGAGATCACCTCAGGAAAATTAGAGATACCAAGGAAATATTTCATGCAAAGATGAGCACAAGGACAGAAATGGTATGGACTTAATAGAAGCAGAATATATTAAGAAGAGGTGGCAAGAATACATAGAAGAACTGTACAAACAAGAGCTTCATGACCGAGTTAATCATGATGGTGTGATCACTCACCTAGAGCCAGACAACCTTGAATGTGAAGTCAAGTAGGCCTTAGGAAGCATCACTAAAAACAAAGATAGTGGAGGTGATAGAATTCCAGTTGAGCTATTTCAAATCCTAAAAGATGATGCTGTGAAAGTGCTGCACTCAATATGCCAGCAAATTTGGAAAACTCAGCAGTGGCCACAGGACTGGAAAAGATCAGTTTTTATTCCAATCCCAAAGAAAGGCAATGCCAAAGAATGCTCAAACTACCACACAATTGCACTCATCTCACATGCTAGCAAAGTAAAGCTCAAAATTCTCCAAGCCAGGCTTCAGCAATACGTGAACCATGAACTTCAAGATGTTCAAGCTGGTTTTACAAAAGGCAGAGGAATCAGAGATCAAATTGTCAACATCTGGTGGATCATCGAAAAAGCAAGAGAGTTCCATAAAAACATCTATTTCTGCTTTATTGACTATGTTAAAGACTTTGACGGTGTGGGTCACAATAAACTGTGGAAAATTCTGAAGGAGATAGGAATACCAGATCACCTGACCTGCCTCTTGAGAAAGCTGTATGCAGGTCAGGAAGCAACAGTTAGAACTGGACATGGAACAACAGACTGGTTCCAAATAGGAAAAAGGGTATGTCAAGGCTGCATATTGTCACTCTGCTTATTTAACTTATATGCAGAGTACATCATGAGCAATCCTGGCCTGGAGGAAGCACAAGCTGAAATCAAGATTACTGGGGAAATATCAATAACCTCAGATATGCAGATGACAACACCCTTATGGCAGAAAGTGAAGAAGAACTAAAGAGCCTCTTAATGAAAGTGAAGGTGGAGAGTGAAAAAGTTGGCTTAAAGTTCAACATTCAGGAAACTAAGATTATGGCATCTGGTCCCATCACTTCATGGGAAATAGATGAGGAAGCAATGGAAACAGTGGCAGACTTTATATTTTGGGACTCCTAAAGTACTGCAGATGGTGACTGCAGCCATGAAATTAAAAGACACTTACTCCTTGGAAGGAAAGTTATGACCAACCTAGACAGCATGTTAAAAAGCAGAGACATTACTTTGCCAACAAAGGTCCATCCAGTCAAAGCTATGGTTTTTCCAGTAGTCATGTATGGATGTGAGAGTTGGACTGTAAAGAAAGCTGAGTTCCAAAGAATTGATGTTTTTGAACTGTGGTGTTGGAGAAGACTCTTGAGAGTCCCTGGATTTCAAGGAGATCCAACCAGTCCATCCTAAAGGAGATCAGTTCTGGGTGTTCATTGTGAGCACTGATGTTGAAGCTGAAATTCCAATACTTTGTATACCTGATGTGAAGAACTGACTCATTTGAAATAGCCTGATGCTGGGAAAGATTGAAAGCAGGCAGAGAAGAGGACGACAGGGAATGAGGTGGTTGGATGGCATCACCGGCTCAATGGACACGAGTTTGGGTAAAAACTCCAGGAGCTGGTGATGGAGTGGTGCCACCATCACCAGGCAGGGAGGCCTGGCGTACTGCAGTCCATGGTGTCACAAAGGGTTGGACACGACTGAGCAACAAACTGAACTGAACTGATTTAAGACTCTAGTAGACCCACAAGAGCTTGTTCTAGTACTCACATATAAAGTGCATTAAGGGTGAATGTGGAAGAAGTATTTTACAGTGATCAAATTATGAATGCACACATACAAATGATATAAGTAGTAGTATCTTCTCTTAAATTCATGATTATACACTATTGAGAATTGAATAATTAAACACTATTTAAACCAGTGAATGTCTGCTCTATGTCTAACTTAGTATGCTAGTTCAACCCACCTAGATATCATATGCCAAACGGTATGTAAGGAGAACTGCATTTTTTCCTTGGCAAGATTGTGGTAATTACCCAAGAGCACTTTCTTTGTGCTAGCCAGGTTCTCCCAATCTTACCTCTACTTGATTTTCCACTTGGATGTGTCACCCTAACCTTATTCATGGCTTTGACATGGGGATTTTGGAAATATTTGATTTCTTATGTCTTACAGGGATGCTCGTTACACAGCCACAACTGACCTAATTCCAGAAACTCAGGATCAAAACTGACAACATATTTTCTTTTTTCTTGCTTTTTCTTCTCCCTTAAAATCTCTTCTCTCTCTCTCTTTTTTTTCTTACCAAGTCAAATAGCCTACCAAATCTTTGTTTATCTTTAGTTGAGGTGTAATTGACATACTAACAACATATTCTTGGTCATTACATTGCTCTCTAACTCAACATCAGCAGTGAATTTGTGACCACTTTCTATCTCCTCATCCCCAAAATTTGTGTTAAAAGTAGATTTAGACACCATTTGTATTTAGCTAGCAGTTATCTCAGCTGATTTCTAATTAGATTCCACTTCCTAACCTCAGAAAACAACATTGTCTAAACATCTTCCCACACTGTTAGTTATTTAATTGATGTTCCTGCCCCTTGCTTCTGAAACAGGGTAGATGTGCCCATGTAATTTTTGGTGGCAAAAGAAAATAGCAAAACCACTTTACCAATGAGCATTCTCTTATGCTCATTGGCTCTTTGCAGTTTGGGGAGAAATAGGTGGATTTCATGTGCAGTCTTTGAAAGAGAATTTGCCTGGACTCCCATGCTTTCTATTTGTTTTTTCTCAGTACATTTTAAAGGTTTTTAAATTGTTTCATATCTGGTCAAGCTGAGATTTTGAAGAACCTCATTTTTAATTTGTAATAAAAGTTTATAACTTGATTTTTTCCAAAAAAAAAGTCAACAAACTGCAAGTACCCGTTAGTAAAAGTCTCAAATAAAAATAATAATAATAAAACTTCAACTATGATTTCTTAATTTTATTTTATTTTTAAACTTTATCAATACCACAAAGTTGTCTCTGCTTTCCGGAGAGGTTTAAAAAATTATCCATTTGACAAATGACGTTGGAAGGTCAATCTCATTACTCTGCATTCTGTCACACTGGTTTGGTGTCCTCACAATAAGAAGGGACTATCTGTTGACAGTACATCAGTGACATGAAATAGTTTGTAAACATTTTGTTGAAAGAGAATACTTCACTTTCATTTTCCACAGAACACTGCCATGTGATCATGATCTTTGGACTGCTAGTACTTTAAGAGGCACTGATAGAGAATATCTCTGGATAATCATGAAAATTTAATTTTGATGGGTTAAGCTGATTCGCTAGTTGTTGTGACTAAATGAAATGATCTATGTAATGATCATCCTGGCCTATAAACACTTGACTATCATATATGTCTTTTTTCTTGATGTGTTTCTTAAGGTGTTTCTTAATCATTCTTAAGGTGTTTCTATAATCATTAACAAGGTACATAAAATATATATTAATACTAATGTTTACTTTAATACATAGTCAACACCTGGGCTAATTCAATCTTTGATGTTTTTACCAAGTGATGAGCATTGTAAAATATTTGAAATTCATTTGAAATTCTTTCCTCAGCTAATCACAAGTGCCAGGCTCACTTCCTGCATAGCACTTCAGGGGATATTTGACTTGTGAAGATGTCTCTGTGTCCATATCTTTAATCACACAATTTGCATGAGACAGTTAGAATAAAAAGTCATTAAAAGAAGAGGGCATATATAATACATTATGTCAGCAGATGAAAGTCAGGGTCGTGTCATGATTAATTACAAGATCATTTTCCAGTACAGACTCTGAAAACTAGGAAAAGTAATGTACACTTTCTTAATTCAGCTTTTTTTTTTTCCTGTATATACTAAGAATGCTGCTACTTGTGCTATAATATTCTTATGAAGTTCAATGTGAATGTGTGCATAAAACATTTACCTTTTTGAGAAGGCCCGGTGATATAAAGGCTTGTGTTACTTAAATCTCCTACCAGTGAATGCACATGAACTTGGCTGATTGATAACTGAAACATCAGGCAAGGTTTTCATTACAGAATCTCTCCTCCTGTCCTTCCACCCATGTACATTCCTAATATGGCAACAGTCCTGGGCCTTGCTCCTTGATTGTTGGGAAATTCAACAACTCTATTTCAGAAACCAACAATGGGAAACAGGAGAGAATGTAGCTTATTTGTCTGTGTAATACTGTCTTCTTTTCATCTAGATGGTTGTTATCTTCATCATTGTCATCATTTGATTTCCATTGAATAACTTTGATTCTTCCTAGAAAGATTTTGTTCCATGACATAGTTTGCTTTCTTCCAAGGGCTACACACTGCCATATTGCTTACCCATTAATTTAGTTACATATAATAATTAATTCAGTTACATATTATACTACTTATAATACATATAAAGGATTCCTTACATACAATCAGTTCAATTCAGTATGGTCTCAGTTTTAACGATTATTGAAAGTGAAAATGAAGTCACTCAGTTGTGTCCAACTCTTTGCGACCCTGTGGACTGTACAGTCCATGGAATTCTCCAGGCCAGAATACTGTAGTGGATAGCCTTTCCTTTCTCCAGGGGATTGTACCAACCCAGGGACTGAACGCAGATCTCCCACACTGCAGGTGGTTTCTTTACAAGCTGAGCCACCAGGGAAGCCCAAGCATGCGGAAGTGGGTGGCCTATCCCTTCTCCAGCAGATCATCCCCACTCAGGAATCTCACCAGGGTTTCCTGCATTGCTTAACTGTGCTATCAGGGAAGCCCTTAATGATTATTAGTTAAATTTATTTTAAAAAGCAAAAATGTAAGGTTGAAAAGCGAGTACATCTATAAATACAGTTTGTATTACACACTATCATAATTATGTAAGGGCTTTTATTATATTTTATATTAATCTGCATCTTCTATTTGAGTAAATTACAAAACCCCACAATCTATTAAATGGAATAAAATTGATGAGAAAGGGGCATATTATTCAATATCTGGACCCCACTTTGTCAAGAGGACACTATATTACAGTTTTCTCATTTAATTATTCAGCAAAATATATATTAGATAAATATCAAATAAAGGGATTGGTATTTGATTTGGGGAATATAAAGGAAGAGGAACAAGACATGGCTGTAGTCTTAAGTATTTCATATTCTTTGGGATTAGATATGATTTTTAAAGTTTAAGAATTCTCCTTTCCTTTCTACTTCCCTTAAAAGTAATTCATAGATATATTTTGAATGTTGAAATATTTTGCAAGTATGAATAATAAAACTCCTAGGATTGTAGACTGTCAAAGTTGAGGTGACTTCAGATTTTTCCCCCCATTTTAATACCTTCCTCCCCCATAATTTTACTTTATAAAAGAAAGGAAGAAAATCCATAGAAAAGTGAAGTCCTCTGAGATTTATAAAACATAAACAGAAAAAAGGTCATCCTAAGGAATTTTACTTAACAGTGCTGACTATCCAACTGAGAAGATTTAACAATACATACATATTGTATTTATTTTTCTTAGACTAAATTCAAAATACAGGTATTTGAATTAAGATAAGGGCTATGTGTTGTTAAGGGAAGTGACAAGACATGGAGTCATACTCATCAGAGTATGTCTCAGCTGAGCTTCTAATTAGCTCTAGGTTTGCATGCTATGCTAAGTCGCTTCAGTCTTGTTCGACTCTGTGCGACCCTATGAACAGCAGCCCACCAGGCTCCTCTGTCCACAGGATTCTCTAGGCAAGAATACTGGAGTGGGTTGTCATTTCCTTCTCCAATTTTACATATGGTAATGTATATATTTCAATGCTACTCTCTCAATTTGTCCCACCTTCTCCTGCCCCAGCTGTGTCCAAAGGTCTGTTCTCTGTGTCTCTATTCATGCTCAGCAAATAGGTTCAAGTCAGTTTTTTTTAGTGTATTTCACAGGTATATGCACCCATCACAAGTCAATTCTAGAAGCAAGCTTAAACATTTTTTGTATTAATTTTTTATCTGTTCACTGAGCATACTAATACCATACATACAACCAGATTTTTAGAGTTTTAGATAAAAAATGTAGTTGGATACAACTATTAAATATTCAAATAATATTAGGTCTCACTACTAGGGGGTTTTAAAAATGATCCATTGTTGTAGATATATTTTTCAATGCATTATCCTTAATATTAGGGCATTGCCGCCCCAGCAAAGTGAATCTCTAGCAAGTGTCTGATGAGTTTACATCTTTAGGTTTTCCCAATTATATTTCTACATGGCTTCTTAAAAATTATTACCTCTAGTATTATCATAGTAAAACATGTCTTTTATTTAAAAAGTTATCAGGAATTTATCTTATAATGTTATAACTATACTCATGCTATGCTAAGTCACTTCAGTCATGTCCAACTCTGTGCGACCCCATAGACGGCAGCCCATCAGGCTCCACCATCCTTGGGATTCTCCAGGCAAGAACACTGGAGTGGGTTGCCATTTCCTTCTCCAATACATGAAAGTGAAAAGTGAAAGTGAAGTCGCTCAGTCACGTCCAACTCTTAGTGACCCCATGGACTGCAGCCTACCAGGTTCATCTGTCCATGGGATTTTCCAGGCAAGAGTACTGGAGTGGGGTGCCATTGCCTTCTCCTACTATACTCATGAGGATTCATTAATTTATTCATCAGTTCAAGAAATACTGATTTAGCACCTACTATTGCCAATTACCAGGTCATACACTGAAGACTGAATGTTATAAAAGACAAGTTCTCTGTTCTCATAGTATACCATTAATAAATGTAATTAAAATAAGTCCCCAATACTTTCACATACTTTATTTTATTGACTCCTGATAATAATCACGTAAGGTAGGTATTGTGAATATTGAAACAACTTCACTGATTGGAGCATAAATGACCTAAGATACTAAAAGAGTTTTTTACTTTGTCTCATAATTCCAATAGAGAAGGCAATGGCAACCCACTCCAGTACTCTTGCCTGGAAAATCCCATGGAGGGAGGAGCCTGGTAGGCTGCAGTCCATGCGGTCGTGAAGAGTCAGACATGACTGAGCTATTTCACTTTCACTTTTCACTTTCCTGCATTGGAGAAGGAACTGGCAACCCACTCCAGTGTTCTTGCCTGGAGAATCCCAGGGACGGGGGAGCCTGGTGGGCTGCTGTCTTTGGGGTCGCAGAGTCAGACACGACTGAAGCAACTTAGCAGCAGCAACAGCAGCATAATTCCAAATCCTGTACCAATATAGCATACCTCCTGAGATTTTCTTCAAGTACTAACACAAAGATCAGGCAAGTTGTTGGTCCCCATGACAAAACTTCCAGCAGATGTTAGCACTTTGTTATTGTTAGGGCTCAAGTCAGAATATGCCTTATTGTTGTTTTATTGTTGTTTTTCAGCAGCTAAGTAGTGGTGTTCGACTCTTTGCGACCTCATGGATTGCCAGACTTCTCTGTTCTTCATTATCTCCCAGAGTTTGCTCAAAGTCATGTCCGTTGAGTTGGTAATGACATCCAATCATCTCATCCTTTGCCTCCCTCGTCTCCTTTTGTCTTCAATCTTTTCCAGGGTCTTTTCCAATGAGTCAGCTATTCACATCAGGTGAACAAAATATTGGAGCTTCAACTTCAGCATCAGTCTTTTCAACAAATATTCAGCGTTGATATCCTTTAGGATTGACTGGTTTGATCTCCTTGCAGATCTCCTCAAGTCAGAATATTCATTGTCCATTATCAAGTCATATGCAAGGTTTTATCCTTGCCATTTCAAATAACCTGCGTTATACTTCCTCATGCATCAGTGCATATAATTGAGAGCTGACTTGGAGCTAGAGAAAGATTATACTAAACAAGTTCCTTAACCTAAAAGAGTTTTTTTCACTCATAATTTTCTGTTTATTGCTAGAACTGGAGAATAATAAATGCTTGATTACTTGTTCTTTTATAGCTGTAAGTATTGTCTGTTTCTAGAAAACAGAACTGTTTGTATATTACATTTTACAAAAGATTAGATCTATCACCTCATTACCTGGGGAGTATGCCTCCATACATAATGTTTATCCCACAATCTTTCTTCTATCCTACCTATTTCAATTATCTTTCTCCCCTTCTTATTGCTTGGCATATATTGCCTAAATTACTAGTCCATGAAATGTTTTTTTTTCCCTATAATTCAGTCTCTGACATTTCCAAATCTGCCTTGTGAGAGATATCAAAAAGAAGCACTTCATTCTTTACAGAATTAATAAGATGTATGGTCTTAATTGCAACCTTTTTAGCTAATTAAAATGAAATTAGAATGAATATGGTAGAAGTAAATGTCTAAATTTACTGTTGGAAATATTCATGACTTTTAAATTTTATACTTTTAAAATCGTACTGTTGTTTATTCAAATATATACAAATACGTTGAATCCTATTGCACAAGCAATGAAGGTAGAAAAGTAATTTTATTGTTCATTGCTGTTTGTGGCTCTCTGCCATAGTGATTTAATTTGTGATTATAATTAAGAAGAAGAAAGAGATTTCTGATTCTCAATAAATTTGTTTTCATTTCATTTTTCTTGAACAATGGAAATTGTATCCTTAAAGCACTAGCTCATGATTTCTGTACATTAAAAGTTAAGTAAGTTCAAATATATAAGAACATCTGAAGATATTTATGACTACATTCAAGCAGCACTTTAAACTCTGTACATATGCAAAGATCAATTATGAATATTTGAAAGCAATTAGGCCAAACTTAGACTAGACTCTCATGGGTACTATCTAATATATAATCATTATTTTGGCTAATATTGAAAGTTACATTTATAAGCTTTTCTCCAAAATATGTCTGAATACTCATAGACAAATATATAAATTCTGTGAGACAGAAATCCACACTGCAAAGAGAGATAATTGGTCTGTCTACTATCTTGGGATTTCAGATTACTAAAATGGTATTATCACTCTCACAAGCACTATTTGAGGAGTTGATTCTTCTCTTTTCCCCGGCATTGATATGATTACAAGTCTTCTTTCAAATGTGCTAATGTGGGTGTTTGAACTTGACAAAAAGCATAACTTGTCATACCGAGATGATTAGCCTACCAGCATAGAGGCACAATGAGCTTGATATTGGGGCAATGTAAACTTTACAAAATGAAATGAAAAGAGAAAAGGAAGTTAAAAAATGAAACAGAACATCCAAGAACTGTCAGGTGATATTCAAAGATGTAACATAGGCATACTGGAATGCCAAAAATAAAAAAGGGAGAGAATGAATCAGAAGAGGTCTTTGAAGAGTAATTATGGATTTTCTAAAATGAATGATCTTCAACAAGCCACAGTTCTAGTATGCCGAGAAGATATCACATGGAATAATTACCAAAACAAACAAAAATCCTAAATATATATTATTCAAATTGCAGAATACCAAAATGAAGGTGAAGTCTCAAAAGGACCAAGAGCATTAGAATTGTACAACACCTTACCTATTGAGGAACAAGAGTCAATCACAGAAGAGTTCTTAGAAACCACACATGCATAAGAGAGTGGAGTTAAATACTTAAAATATCAAAAGAAAAAAAGTCAAGAATTCTATCCACATTAAATTGTTATTCTTCAAATTGAAGGGAAAGACTTATCAGTTAAACAAAAGCTGTGGGAATTCATCATCAGTAAATGCACCATGCAGGAAATGTTGAAAGAAAGCCTTCTGGCAGATGGATGCACATAGATCATACACTTAAATCTGTATAAAGAATAGAGAGTACCAGATATAAAACAAATATATGCAATCTCAAATCTTTATTTTTTTAAAAAACTTAATTGATATTAAAATAAATGATTTTATTTGGTTATATCAAAATATATGTGGTATTAATAGTAATGATAACAATATCACAAGGAACTATAGATAGGAATTGGGAATACTTGGTTATAGGCCCCTACCCTACTTGGGAAATTGTATAGTGTTATTTGAAAGTGAACTTACATAAGATAAATGTCTATTGCAAATTCTAGGGCAAGCACTACTTCTTAATACAATAATTATCTAATAAAGGATATAAAATGGACTCATATAAAATGCTTAACAAAAAACAAAAAAAAAGTGGGGGGAAACATGAAAAATCAAAATATATTTAAATATTAAATACTAACTAAATTAATTAACTAAGCATTAAGTTCCAAACTGGGAAAGGTGTATGTCTAGGCTGTATATTGCCACTCTGCTTATTTAACTTATATGCAGAGTACATCATGTGAAATGCCAGGATGGATGAAGTACAATCTGGAATCAAGATTGCCAGGAGAAATATCAATAACCTCAGATATGCAGATGACACCACCCTTACGGCAGAAAGTGAAGAAGAACTAAAGAGCCTCTTGATGAAAGTGAAAGAGGAGAGTGAAAAAGTTGGCTTAAAGCTCAACATTCAGAAAACTAAGATCATGGCATCTGGTCCCATCACTTCCTAGCAAATAGAAAGACAAACAATGGAAATAGTGACAGACTTTATTTTCTTGGGTTCCAAAATCACTGCAGATGGTGATTGCAGGCATGAAATTAAAAGACTCTTAGTTCTTGGAAGAAAAGTTATGACCAACCTGCTACTGCTACTGCTAAGTCACTTCAGTCGTGTCCGACTCTGTGCGACCCCATAGACGGCAGCCCACCAGGCTCCCCTGTCCCTGGGATTCTCCAGGCAAAAACACTGGACTGGGTTGCCATTTCCTTCTCTAATGCATGAAAGTGAAAAGTGAAAGTGAAGTCCCTCAGTTGTGTCCAACCCTCAGCGACCCCGTGGACTGCAGCCCACCAGGCTCCTCCGTCCATGGGATTTTCCAGGCAAGAGTACTGGAGTGGGTTGCCATTGCTAGACAGTATAATAAAAAGCAGAGACGTTACTTTGCCAACAAAGGTCTATCTAGTGAAAGCTATTGTTTTTCCAGTAGTCATGTATGGATGTGAGAGTTGGGCCATAAAGACAGGTGAGCACAGAAGAATTGATTCTTTTTAACTGTGGTGTTGGAGAAGACTCTTGAGAGTTCCTTGGACTGCAAGATCAAACCAGTCAATTCTAAAAGAAATCAGTTGAATATTCATTGGATGAACTGATGCTGAAGCTGAAGTTCCAATACTTTGGCCACTGGACAGGAAGAACTGACTCATTTGAAAAGACCCTGATGCTGGGAAAGATTGAAGGCGGGAGGAAAAGGGGATGACAGAGGATGAGATGGTTGGATGGCATCACCAACTTGATGGACATGAGTTTGAGCAAGCTCCAGGAGTTGGCGATGGACAGGTAAGCCTGGCATGCTGCATTCCATGGGGTTGCAAAGAGTCAGACACGACTGAGTGACTGAACTGAACCATTAAGTTACTAACCTGACATCTATCTAACTATATCAATAATTGCTTTAAATTGGAATGTTTCAAATATACCAAATAAAAGAGGTTTGTCAGAGAGCATAAAAATTCAAAAATAAACTGTATGTTGTCTAACAAATCCCACTTTACATGTAAACATACACTTAGATTAAATGTAAAGAATAGAGAAAGATATATCATGCTGTGTTTGTGTATGTGTATTTAGTCACTAAGTTGTGTCAGTCTCTTTTGCAACCCCCCTATTACTACTACATCATGATAAAAGTGTCAATTCCCAAAGAATTTAACATTCTTAAACGTGTATGAAGATAATAGTAGAAGGTTAAACTGTACCAAGCAAATATGATTGAATAGCAAAGATAAATAGATCACTCCACTATTATTGTCAGAGACTTCAAGAACCAGCCCTTGGTAATTGATAGATCAAGTAGGCAGAAAATCAGTTAGGACACGGCTAACCTGAACAGCACTATCAATCAACTTGATCTAATTGATGTTTACGGAATATGCCTTCCAACAGCAGCAGAATATACATTTATTTCAAGCTCACATGAAATATTCATCATGACAGACCCCCTCCTGGGCCATAAAACACATCTTTAAAAATGTAAAGAATAGAACAAAGTGTGATTTCAAATCAAAATGGAATTTAAAAATTAAATTAAAAAATTCAGTAATGGAAAAATAGCAGAAAAAAAGTTATTTGCAAATTAAACATCACACATCTAAATGACACATGAAATCAATGAAGTCTCAGAAAAAGTTAACTTTTTTCCCAACCAAAGTAAAATTAAAACTCAACATTTCAAAATCTGTGAGAGGCAGCAAAGGCAGCACTTGGATATTTATAAAACTAAATGTGTATGCTAGAAAAAAAATCTTAAAATTATAACTTATGTTTCCTCTTTAGCAAATTTACACAAGAAGAGAAATTTAAGCCTGAAGAAAGTGTATGAAAATAAAAAGTACATAAAATTTAGAAGAGATATCATGGAAATTGAAGACATGAAAATCATGAAGAAAATCAACAAAGCAGGTTATTTGAAAAGATTATTACATCTGATAAAATGCTATCATTCTAAATAGAAAAAGAAGAGACTAATTATTAAATTGATATAAAAGAGAGAGTACCTCTATTTGTTTGATGGGTATGAAAGGAGTAATAAAGAAATACTAAAAACAAGTCCATGTACAAAAATTTGATTATTTAGTTGAAAGTCGCTAATTTCTTGAAAGACATAAAGTACAAAACACACATGGAAAAATAGATAATCTAGAACCCAGTTGCTGTTTAGTCACTAAGTCGTGTGGACTTTAGCCCACCAGGTTCCTCTGTCCATGGTTTTTCCTAGGCAAGAATATAGGAATGGGTTGCCATTTCCTTCTCCAGGGAATCTTCCCTATCCAGGAATCAAACCTGTGTCTTCTTCATTGGCAGCAGATTATCTACCAATGAGTCACCTGAGAAACTCCAATTTAAAAACCTCCATCTATTTACAATTGTATCAGTAATTAATGACATTCCAAAAAAGAACACATCATATAGGTTCACTGGTGAAGTCTACCAAATATTTAAAGGACGATAGCAATTCCTCAAAAACTGCAAAAAATAGAAGCAAAACAAATCATTCTAACTCATTTTTTGAGTGCAGCATTGCCCTAACACCAAAGCAGATAGACACTTTAGAGAAAAGAAAGTTCAGACAATAAATCTCAATTATCTCAGGTGAAAAAAAATCTTTGCAATATTGGCAAGTCAAATTCTACAATGCATAAAAAGGATTATACAAAGTGGTAAAATGCACTTTATTCCAAGTATGCAACACTGTTTCAGCAGTCAGAAGCCATTCAATTTAATTTACCACAACAATAGGCTACAAAAACCCACAAAAAAATATGATCATATCCTGATCATATGAATTGATACAGAAAAAAGGCATCTGACAGGATCTACAATAATGGAATATTATTATCATTAATGATTAAAAAGAACTTTTAAAAAATTAAAAAGAAACTCCTTCAGCCACTTTTTATATCATGCTGTTAGTTCTAACTGGTGCAATAGCATAAGTAAAAGGTATATATGCATATATATATATATATATATACACACACACACACACACACACACACACACACACACACATACAAATTTGTAGGGAAAATGAAATGAAATTCTCTTTATTGGCAAATGATTCATTTGGTCATGTAGAAAATCCCCGATATTCAACCAAAAATTCCTGGAACTATATTCATAAGTAAGTATATAAAAGCCGACAAAGGTCTGCATAGTCAAAGCTAAGGTTTTTCCAGTAGTCATATACATATGTGAGATTGGACCATAAGAAATGCTGAGCACTGAAGAATTGATGCTTTTGATTGTGGTGCTGGAGAAGACTCTTGAGAGTCACTTTGACTGCAAGGAGATCCAACCAGTCAATCCTGAAGGAAATCAGTCCTGAACATTCATTGGAAGGACTGATGCTGAAGCTGAAACTCTGATACTTTGGCCACACACTGAGAAGAGCAAACTCATTTGGAAAAAAGCCTGATGCTAGGAAAGACTTTGGGCAGGAGGAGAAAGATGGGACAGAGGATGAGATGGTTGAATGGCATAACTGACTCAATGGATACGCATATGAACAAACACCAGGACATAGTGAAGAGCAGGGAAGCTAATGGAAATGATGAATTCCAGCTGAGCTATTTCAAATCCTAAAAGATGATGTTAAAGTGCTGCACTCAATATGAAAGCAAATTTGGAAAAACTCAGCACTGGCCACAGGACTGGAAAAGACCACTTTTCATTCCAATCTCAAAAGTCAATGTCAAAGAATGCTCAAACTACCACACTGCTGCTGCTGCTGCTAAGTCGCTTCAGTCGTGTCCGACTCTGTGAGACCCCATAGTTGGCAGCCCACCAGGCTCCCCCGTCCCTGGGATTCTCCAGGCAAGAACACTGGAGTGGGTTGCCATTGCCTTCTCCAATGCATGAAAGTGAAAAGTGAAAGTGAAGTCGCTGAGTCTTGTCCGACTCTTAGCGACCCCATGGACTGAGGCCCACCAAGCTCCTCCATCCATGGAATTTTCCAGGCAAGAGTGCTGGAGTGGGGTGCCATTGCCTTCTCTGAAACTACCACACAATTGTACTCATTTCACCTGCTAGCAAGGTAATGCTCAAAATCCTCCAAGATAGGCTTCAAAAGTATGTGAACTGAGAACTTCCAGATGTTCAAGCTGGATTTAGAAAAGGCAAAGGAACCAGAGATCAAATAGCCAACATCCAATGGATCATTGACAAATCAAGAGATGGGAATACAAAACAACCTTACCTGCCTCCTGAGATATCTGTACACAGGTGAAGAAGCAACAGGTAGAGCCTTACGTGGGACAATGGACTAGTTCAAAATTGTGAAAGGAGTACATCAAGGCTATATTTTTTCAGCCTGCTTATTTAAATTAATGCAGAGTAAATTATGTGAAATGCTAGGCAGAATTAAGTGCAAGCTGGAATCAAGATTGCCGAGAGATACATCAATAACCTCAGATATGCAGATGACACTACTCTTATGGCAGAAAGCAAAGAGGAACTAAAAAGCTTGTTGACAACAGTGAAAGAGGATAGTGAAAAAGCTGGCTTAAACTCAACATTCAGAAAACTATAATCATGGCATCCAGTCCCAACAGTTCAGTTCAGTTCAGTTCAGTCACTCAGTCATGTCTGACTCTTTGCGACTACATGAATCACAGCACTCCAGGCCTCACTGTCCATCACAACTCCCGGAGTTCACTCTAAATCATGTCCATCGAGTAGGTGATGCCATCCAGCCCTCTCATACTCTGTCATCCCCTTCTCCTCCTGCCCCCAATCCCTCCCAGTATCAGGGTCTATTCCAATGGGTCAACACTTTGCATGAGGTGGCCGAAGTACTGAAGTTTCAGCTGTAGCATCAGTCCTTCCAATGAACACCCAGGAATGACCTCCTTTAGGATGGACTGGTTGGATCTCCTTGTAGTCCAAGGGACTCTCAAGAGTCTTCTCCAACACCACAGTTCAAAAGCATCAATTCTTAGGTGCTTACCTTTCTTCACAGTCCAACTCTCACATCTATACATGACCACCGGAAAAAGCATAGCCTTGACTAGATGGACCTTTGTTGGCAAAGTTAATATCTCTGCTTTTCAATATGCTATCTACTTTGGTCATAACTTTCCTTCCAAGGAGTAAGCTTCTTTTAATTTCATGCCTATAATCACCAATTGCAGTGATTTTGGAGCCCAAAAAAATGAAGTCTGACACTATTTCCACTATTTTCCCATCTATTTGCCATGAAGTGATGGGACCATATGCCATGATCTTCATTTTCAGAATGTTGAGCTTTAAGCCAACTTTTTCACTCTCTTCTTGCACTTTCATTAAGAGGCTTTTTAGTTCCTCTTCACTTTCTGCCATAGGGTGCTGTCATCTGCACATCTGAGGTTATTGATATTTCTCCAGGCAATCTTGATTCCAGATTGTGCTTCTTCCAGCCCAACATTTCTCATAATGTACTCTGCATATAAGTTAAATAAGCAGGGTAACAGTATACAGCCTTGATGTGCTCCTTTTCCTATTTGGAACCTGTCTGTTGTTCCATGTCCAGTTGCTTCCTGACCTGCATATAGGTTTCTCAAGAGGCAGGTCAGTTGGTCTGGTATTCCCATTTCTTCACAATTTTCCACAGTTTATTGTGATCCACACAGTCAAGGCTTTAGGATAGTCAATAAAGCAGAAATAGATGTTTTTAAGGAACTCCCTTGCTTTTTTGATGATCCAGTGGATGTTGGCAATTTGATCTCTGGTTCCTCTGCCTTTTCTAAAACCAGCTTGAACATCTGGAAGTTCACGGTTCACGTACTGCTGAAGCCTGGCTTGGAGAATTTTGAGCATTACTTTACTAGCATGTGAGATGAGTACAACTGGGTGGTAGATTGAGCATTCTTTGGCATTGCCTTTCTTTGGGATTGGAATGAAAACTGACCTTTTCCAGAACTGGGGCCACTGCTGAGTTTTCCAAATTTGCTGGCATACTGAGTGCAGCACATTCACAGCATCATCTTCCAGGATTTGAAATAGCTCAACTGCAATTCCACCACCTTAACTAGCTTTGTTTGTAGTGGAGCTTTCTAAGGCTCATTTGACTTCACATTCCAGGATGTCTGGCTCTAGGTGAGTGATCACACCTTCATGATTATCTGGGTCGTGAAGCTCTTTTTTTCTACAGTTCTTCTGTGTATTCTTGCCATCTGTTCTTAATATCTTCTGCTTCTGTTCAGTTCAGTTCAGTTCAGTCGCTCAGTCGTGTCCGACTCTTTGCAACCCCATAAATCACAGCACGCCAGGCCTCCCTGTCCATCACAAACTCCCGGGGTTCACTCAGACTCATGTCCATCGAGTCAGTGATGCCATCCAGCCATCTCATCCTCTGTTGTTCCCTTCTCCTCTTGCCCCCAATCCCTCACAGCATCAGAGTCTTTTCCAATGAGTCAGCTCTTTGCATGAGGTGACCAAAGTACTGGAGTTTCAGCTTCAGCATCATTCCCTCCAAAGAAATCACAGGGCTGATCTCCTTCAGAATGGACTGGTTGGATCTCCTTGCAGTCCAAGGGACTCTCAAGAGTCTTCTCCAACATCACAGTTCAAAAGCATCAATACTTTGGTGCTCAGCCTTCTTCACAGACCAACCCTCACATCCATACATGACCACAGGAAAAACCATAGGCTTGACTAGACGGACCTTTGTTGACAAAGTAATGTCTCTGCTTTTCAATATGCTATCTAGGTTGGTCACAACTTTGCTTCCAAGGAGTAAGTGTCTTTTAATTTCATGCCTACAATCACCAATTGCAGTGATTTTGGAGCCCCAAAAAATGAAGTCTGACACTATTTCCACTGTTTCCTCATCCATTTCTCATGAAGTGATGGGACTGGATGCCATGATCTTCGTTTTCTGAATGTTGAGCTTTAAGCCAACTTTTTCACTCTCCACTTTCACTTTCATCAAGAGGCTTTTGAATTCCTCTTCACTTTCTGCCATAAGGGTGGTGTCATCTGCATATCTGAGGTTATTGGTATTTCTCCGGGCAATCTTGATTCCACCTTGTGTTTCTTCCAGTCCAGCGTTTCTCATGATGTACTCTGCATATAAGTTAAATAAGCAGGGTGACAATATACAGCCTCGACGTACTCCTTTTCTTATTTGGAACCAGTCTGTTGTTCCATGTCCAGTTCTAACTGTTGCTTCCTGACCTGCATACAGATTTCTCAAGAGGCAGGTCAGGTGGTCTGGTATTCCCATCTCTTTCAGAATTGTCCACAGTTTATTGTGATCCACACAGTCCATACAATTTCTGTCCTTTATAGAGCCCACCTTTGCATGAAATGTTTCCTTGGTATCTCTAATTTTCTTGAAGAGATCTCTAGTCTTTCCCATTCTGTTGTTTTCCTCTATTTCTTTGCATTGATCGCTGAGGAAGGCTTTCTTATCTCTTCTTGCTATTCTTTGGAACTCTGCATTCAGAAGCTTATATCTTTCCTTTTCTCCTTTGCTTTTGGCTTCTCTTCTTTTCGCAGCTATTTGTAAGGCCTCCCCAGACAGCCATTTTGCTTTTTTGCATTTCTTTTCCATGGGGATGGTCTTGATCCCTGTCTCCTGTACAATGTCAGGAACCTCATTCCATAGTTCATCAGGCACTCTATAAGATCTAGTCCCTTAAATCTATTTCTCGCTTCCACTGTATGATCATAAGGGATTTGATTTAGGTCATCCCTGAATGGTCTAGTGGTTTTCCCTACTTTCTTCCATTTCAGTCTGAATTTGGCAATAAGGAGTTCATGATCTGAGCCACAGTCAGCTCCTGGTCTTGTTTTTGCTGACTCTTTAGAGCTTCTCCATCTTTGGCTGCAAAGAATATAATCAATCTGATTTCAGTGTTGACCATCTGGTGATGTCCATGTGTAGAGTCATCTCTTGTGTTGTTGGAAGACAGTGTTTGTTATGACCAGTACATTCTCTTGGCAAAATTCTATGAGCCTTTAACCTGCTTAATTCTGTACTCCAAAGCCAAATTTGCCTGTTACTCCAGGTGTTTCTTGACTTTCTACTTTTGCATTCCATTCCCCTATAATGAAAAGGACATCTTTTTTGGGTGTTAGTTCTAAAAGGATTTGTAGGTCTTCATAGAACCATTCAGCTTCTTCAGCATTACTGGTTGGGGCACAGGCTTGAATTACCATGTTATTTAATGGTTTGCCTTGGAAATGGACAGAGATCATTCTTTTGGTTTTGAGATTGCATCCAAGTACTGCATTTCTGACTCTTTTGTTGACCATGATGGCTACTCCATTTCTTCTAAGGGACTCCTGCCCACAGTAGTAGATATAATGGTCATCTGAGTTAAATTCATCCATTCCAGTACATTTTAGTTCGCTGATTCCTATACTGTCAACTCTGTTTCAGTTCAGTCACTCAGTCGTGTCCAACTCTTTGCGACCCCATGAATTGCAGCACGCCAGGCCTCCTTGTCCATCACCAACTCCTGGAGTTCACCCAAACTCATGTCCATCGACTCAGTGATGCCATCCAGCCATCTCATCCTCTGTCGTCCCCTTCTCCTCCTGCCCCCAATCCCTCCCAGCATCAGAGTCTTTTCCAATGAGTCAACTCTTTGAATGAGGTGGCCAAAGTACTGAAGTTTCAGCTGTAGCATCAGTCCTTCCAAAGAACACCCGGGACTGATCTCCTTTAGAATGGACTGGTTGGATCTCCTTGCAGTCCAAGGGACTCTCAAGAGTCTTCTCCAACACCACAGTTCAAAAGCATCAATTCTTCGGCGCTCAGCTTTCTTCACAGTCCAACTCTCACATCTATACATGACCACTGGAAAAACCATAGCCTTGACTAGATGGACCTTTGTTGGCAAAGTAATGTCTTTGCTTTTCAATATGCTATCTAGGTTGGTCATAACTTTCCTTCCAAAGAATAAGTGTCTTTTAATATCATGGCTGCAGTCACCATCTGCAGTGATTTCGGAGCCCCCAAAAATAAAGTCTGACACTGTTTCCACTGTTTCCCTATCTTTTTGCCATGAAGTGATGGGACCAGATGCCATGATCTTCGTTTTCTGAAAGTTGAGCTTTAAGCCAACTTTTTCACTCTCCTCTTTCACTTTCATCAAGAGGCTTTTTAGTTCCTCTTCACTTTCTGCCATAAGGGTGGTGTCATCTGCATATCTGAGGTTATTGATATTTCTCCAGGCAATCTTGATTCCAGATTGTGCTTCTTGAACCCAGCATTTCTCATGATGTACTCTGCATAGAAGTTAAATAAGCAAGGTGACAATATACAGCCTTGTCATACTCCTTTTCCTGTTTGAAACTAGTCTGTTGTTCCATGTCCGGTTCTAACTTTTGCTTCCTGACCTGCATATATCTCCTGTTTGACCACTTCCAATTTGCCTTGATTCATGGACCTGCCATTCCAGGCTCCTATGCAACATTTCTCTTTACAGCATCGGACCTTGCTTCTATCACCAGTCACATCCACAGCTGGGTATTGTTTTTGCTTTGGCTCCATCCCTTCATTCTTTCTGGAGTTATTTCTCCACTGATCTCCAGTAGCATATTGGGCACCTACCGACCTGGGGAGTTCCCATTTCAGTATCCTATCATTTTGCCTTTTCATAGGGTTCATGGGGTTCTCAAGGCAAGAATACTGAAGTGGTTTGCCATTCCCTTCTCCAGTGGACCACATTCTGTCAGACCTCTCCACCACGACCATCCTGTATTGGCCGGCCCCACACAGCATGTCTTAGTTTCATTGAGTTAGACAAGGCTGTGGTCCATGTAATCAGATTGGGTAGTTTTCTGTGATTATGGTTTCAGTGTGTCTGCCCTCTGATGCCCTCTCCCAACACCTACCGTCTTACTTTGGTTTCTCCTTCTTGGACCTGGGGTATCTCTTCACGGCTGCTCCAGCAAAGCGCAGCCGCTTCTCCTTACTGTGAACAAGGGGTTTCTCCTCACGGCTGCCCCTCCTGACCTTGGACGTGGAGTAGCTCCTCTTGGCTCTCCTGTGCCAGTACAGCTGCTGCTCCTTGGACGTGGGGTTGCTCCTCTCGGCTGCTGCCCTGACCTCCGGCGTGGGGTAGCTTGTCTCAGCTGTCATCCCTGACCTCAGACTTGGGGTAGCTCCTCTCAGCTTCTCCTGTGCCGATGCAGCCTGGCACTCTCACTTCATGGCAAATAAGTGGGGAAATAATGGAAAACAGTGACAGACTTTATTTTCTTGAGCTCCAAAATCACTGCAGATGGTGACTGCAGCCATGAAATTAAAGGATGCTTGCTCCTTGGAAGAAAAGCTGTGACAAATCTAGCCAGTGTATTATAAAGCAGAGATTTTTTTTGCCAACAAAAGTGCATATAGTCAAAGCTATGGTTTTTCCAATAATCGTATGTGGATATGAAAGTTGGATGATAATGAAAGTTGAGCACCAAAGAATTGATGCTTTTGAACTGTGGTTCTGAAGACTCTGTAGAGTCCCTTGGACTGCATGGAGATCAAACCAGTCAGTCCTAAAGCATAGGTCCTGAATATTCATTGGAAAGACTGATGCTGAAGCTGAAGTTCCAATAGTTTGGCCACCTGATGTGAAGAGCTGTTAAAGACCCTGATGCTGTTAAAGATTGAAGGCAAGAGAAGGGGATGACAGAGGACAAGATGGTTGGTTGGCATCACTGACTCAGTGGATATGATTTTGAGCAAACTCCAGGAGATCATGAAGGACAAGGAAAGCCTGGCCTGCTGCAGACCATGGGGTCATAATGAGTCCCACACAGCCTAGCAACTGAACAACACAACAATATGAAGGCCACTGGACAGAAAGTTAATATAAAATGTGCCATTTATTTGACATTCTGGAAAGAGGAAACTCTAGGGGCATTAAAAATACCAGTGATGGACCTGGGTTTAGATTCAGAGGGGTATTGAACAGGTGAAACATGTGGTATAATTAAGACAGTGCAATTTTTCTGTGTAATTCTGTAATGGTTGATGCATGACACTGAATTTTTTTAATCCCATAGCACTTCATAGTACAAACAGTGAACATTAAGTGTACAAATAAAATAGAAAATATTTTAGGTGATGACTGGAGAATTCTGGAATGGAATGTGGAATGTTACAAAAGGAATTAACTGCATTGCAAATATAGGAAAGAAACTCAATTAAAGGAGTAAGGAAAAGAGTTACTTACCTAAGTATCGATAATATTGGAACTGAATGGAGCCTGTCAGACTAAAGGCAAAAGGAACCACTGCACATAAGTTCTGCATTCTATAACATAAGGTCTGTATTCTATAAGGTATAATCTGTTTGGTCAGGTAACAATTCTGAAACTACTGCACAAGTATTTGGGAATCAAACAACTAATGTATGCTGGATGGTAATGAAACTGTGTACAAGCACTCATGTCCTTGTCTTTTGAAGTAAAATGTGCTAATGAGCTAATGATTTGGAAATATGAAGATGTAGAAACAAAGAATGTATTTCCCTGTAGCTCAGCTCGTAAGGAATCTGCCTTACCAACACAGAAGACCCCATTTTGATTCTGGGGTCAGAGTGATCCCCTGGAGAAGGGATACGCTACGCAGTATTCTGGGACTTTCCTGGTGGCTCAGGTGGTAAAGAATCTGCCTGCAATGTGGGAAACCTGGGTTTGATCCCTGGGTTGGGAAGATCCCATGGGGGAGGGCATGGCAACCCACTCCAGTATTTTTCTGTGGGGAAATCCCATGGACAGAGGAGCCTGGCAGGCTGCAGTCCATGGTGTCACAAAGAGTCTGATGCTACTGAGTAGGCAGGGAGACATTTTTGATTATAGTGACTGGTGTGGCAGAGCATGATGCTGGCATCTACAGGCAGAGGCCAGGGATCTGTTACACATTCTACAAGGCACTGGACAGCTCCATACAGTAAAGATGAACTGTATTTGAAATGTTGCTAGTACTCTGGTATAGGGGCTGATTGTGAGTGGAGATCAGCAGACGGCCAGCTCAGAATGACCCAGAATCTATCTTTGGTCCTCATCATAAGAATGTGAACAAATTCAGCTTCGCTCCAGAGAGGAGAGGAAGGCAGAGTAATTAGCAGTTGGTGATGGAGAGCTTCTAGCTAAACTAAACCAACTACTCCAGGCAGCTGCCCTACCCTACTCCAAGAGATCCTACTTCTAAATTTATTTTCTGCCCGGCTTATATTTCACTAAACCAATCTCAGATCTCAGCTGTTCTTATTTACTTAATCCTTCATTCAGTTCCACTACTTTTTACCCTTTCTTCATGTCTTGTCTTAATTCTGATAAATCAAACCCAATAAAATAAATCTCAGGAATTCACATTTTTGTTTTATAAATTATTTTAGATCAGGTAATTAATTTATAGATAAGTTCTCCTAATTCTCATTTGAAATGTCACTCACTCTTACATATTTATTGAATTTAATAATCTGTTTCTTTGAAAATATAATTTCATCAAACTGGAAATTTCTCTTTTGCTTTGACCTGCTTCCAAAATATCAACAAACATTTGAACCTTCAAAGCAGATTAAAGTCATCTATTGTTGAGTAATTACTGCTCCTTCAGCTGTATTGGCAAACCTTTTTATTTCTATATTCAATTTCAAAATTTATTAGGCATTTGGATTTTGGAAGAATTGAGCAGGCATATATCCAAGGTTTTATGAGGGTTTATAACTCTATGTCTCATTAAATATATGTCTGGAACTAGTACTTTAATATGAAAGTGCAGGCTTTTAAATTTTGAAAAGTGGTAATATACTTGATGGTCAAAATAAAGCAGTAAGGAGAAATAAATGGAAATTCTATATCATATCAAAAGTTTATCTGGAAACATAAAGTAATAGAAACTTTCTTCTTAGGTACCAAAGAATTACTGTGTTTGTTAGTTTCAACTCTTTGAGGGATTTATCATTTGGAAATAATTTGTATCACTTATAATAAGGGAAAGGACATGTTATATGAGTGAAACTGAAAAACAAGAAGTGAAGAAGAATTGATGAAAGTGAGAAATGGGACAAATAAAGAGGGTAGAGCGTGTAGGGGAGGTGCCAGAGCTGCAGAGGGGCCCCTGGAAACTCAAAAGGGCTATTTTCAAAATAGTAGAAGTAGATTGAGCATAATGTTACCTCAGCTTTATTAAATATGTTGAGAAATAATTTTCTCTTTTCTTAATGAGAAGCCTTTTGAACGTCTGTAATTTAGCACAGACTAAGAATTAAGACTGCATACATTGCTATTTAGGAAGAGTAATCTTAATGTCTCCTATTAAGATGATGATATTCAGTCATTTGAATACAGTTTGGAATAACAGATACTCTTTTGAATCTGAATCTATTTCATGACTAGCCTCCTGGGATAGAATTTGGACCTCTTTATCTCTTTGTGTTTTAAGATGCATATGCTTAGAGAGAAATTTTCCCGTTGATAAATGGGAATTGTGTGTGTGTATTTACATTCTTATTGTTCAGTCACTAAATCATGTCCTACCCTTTGCGACCCTATGGACTGCAGCTTGCAAGGCTTCCCTTTCCTTCACTACCTCCTAGGGTTTGCTCCAATTCTTGTCCATTGAGTTGGTGATGCTACATTCTTATTGCAGACCTTTATACTGTCATAGAAAGTGTTTTGAAATCTATAAACTGATATCATAAAATTACTTTGCAGTTATTAAATTTGATAATATGTAATCTTAGAAATGATAGTACTTAAAATGTTATTATCATCTATAGCAAATATTTTCTATGGAAAATAATGTAAAAAACTAAGTTTCTAATACAGAGCACTATTTTAAAATAACTATTTATCAGATAATAAGCCAATAAGCAAATTAACAAACAAACAAAACCAAAAGTATCTTTTATCTTCAACTTGCTGGATTTTTAGAGTAAGCATCATCTCAGGCAAACCTTCCCAGACTAAATTTGATGTTATTGTTACTTCTGTGGTTTTAAATAATTCACACAGGTTTTAGTTAAATATTTATTGCATGTTTATTTAATTAATGTTCATATGTCCCTACTAGATGACGCGTCTAGAAGACAAATTCTACATCAGTTTGATGTCCAATGCTTGATATATAACAGCAGCCTTATATATACATGAATGAAAGAGGTCTGGGGCTTCCCAGGTGGCTCTAGTAGTAAAGAACCCACCTGCCAATGCAGGAGACACAGGAGACTTGGGTTCGATCCATAGATGGGGAAGAGCCCCTGGAGTAGGAAATGGCAACACACTTCAGCATTCTTGCCTGGAGAATCCCATAGGCAGAGGAGCCTTGTGGCCTACACTCCACAGGGTCACTTCGGACACGACTGAAGCAATTGAGCACACACACATGCCTGGAATAGGTCTAGGAAAATTTCTGAGAAGATAGCCAGCCTGTGCTGTGTCCTCAAGGCCCACTCTCCTGGCCATGGTGATCCACTTATTAAATAATTTTATTCTGATGCATCTTCAAATTTCCCAATTTCTATTTTACTGCAAGATATCACAACTTATGAAAAGCAGATTTAATTCCCATATCCTCAGTCTCTCCCTTGTTGCTAATGAGGCAGTGTCACATGTAAATATAAAATGATGATGTGTTTACAGTCAAACCTACTTTGATTAAAGCTAATAAAGAGAGAAGGCTGGCTATGAGTAGGATTCTCACCAGCTTTTGTATTTCTTTTCCAAAATGTATCTCCCCAGTGTTGAGTAGGCTTTAT
Organism: Bubalus kerabau; assembly: GCF_029407905.1. Classification (NCBI taxonomy): domain Eukaryota; kingdom Metazoa; phylum Chordata; class Mammalia; order Artiodactyla; family Bovidae; genus Bubalus; species Bubalus kerabau. Next base: position 87,275,719 of record NC_073634.1, on the reverse strand, counting down.
CTTGCTAAACGTTAAAAGATTATGCTAATTAATAAACAAGTGAAGACAGCAGAAGGGATGAACAGAACATTAATTTACCCTGCTTAAGGCTTTAAATAAAATCTTCTCAGGCTGTGAGGGGAAAAAATAACTTGGACAGCCTTTTAATAGCACACAACTATTAATGAATATTTATTTATAAATTACTGTTACCCAACCACATGAGAAGAGCCACTTAAAAGTTAATGTTTTTCCCAAAAAAGCAAAAAAAAAAAAAAAAAAAAAAATTGCCGTGCCCAGTTCTGCAGAACAAGAACATTTTATGTTTTATTTTATTTCATCTTGTTTTAAGCTCGGTGGGTTAGAATTTGTTAGCTCATTGGATTGTAAAATATACCTCTGTAGAAAACTATTATTGAAGTGCTTTGTCATTGAAGCATAGCAGTTGGCCTCCTGTAGGATTATCCTGCTAGTGATTTCATATGCAGGGCTTGCTGGAGCTGTGTTTATTTGTTCCGTTGACAAGCCACAGAGTCTAAACTTTAAAAAAAAACTGAGTTATGTTTAACAATGCTTTTGCATTTTTCCTAAAAAGAAATGAAATATTTAGAGAAGATCCATGATTTTAGGAAGCAGAAAAGAAGTGTCACTGGAAGATACTGTGTTTCCCTATTACAAGGTGTCTAATGTATACGATATACTGTTCATCTGCAGAGCTTATCTGTACACATGTTGAGGATTTGATAAAATGTATAAATCTATTGTGCTCACTGTGCTAGAGAAAGTTCTTTTGCTTGCTTGTAGAAGTCTGCACAGAAATACAGAGTCTCCTATACTTGATTGCTATTTGTGCCACATGGGAATAAAAAGGATAGGGCAGACTATGTGTAGCTTCTGGACAAGTGGAAACCTTGATGGGAAGGTGGTTATAAGAATCTGAACAAGGAGCCTCAGGGGAACAAGTCTGGTGATGAAATGTTAAGGATTTTTCCCAGTGGGAGAAAGACAGAAGACCTAGGTTCCTTACAGTTTGAAAGGGAAAAGGTTGAATGGACACCCAATCTTCCAGGAGAGGAAATATTCCTTACAAGGCAGTGAGCAGTGGCCTTTTCTGTTAACTGAAGGAATAAATTAGAGTTTTAGTAAGAAAGATTTAGGTTATGTCTTGAAAAGAAATGTGTGCTGCAGACTAGAGAGCAAAGAAGCCATATTACCAAGTAAAACTTCAGATTTTCCTTGGGAAGATGTTTCTATATGATTCTGAAATCCATGAATTTATCAACATTACCTAAAACTATAAATTTGTCCTCAAGTGACTTCCTAATTTGGAACTCTATATCAAAGTCTCCAAGACAAGAGGGTTTATGAGTGAAGTCAAACCTAGAGGCCACAGTTTTCTATGTTTCCAAACAATTTCCTCAATTGAAACTTCATAGTATCGGAAAATCCCAATAAGCGATCATGAGACTAAGATCATTCCACAGCTGATATCCAGAGTTCTCAAAGAAACAAAAAGGCACAGATACACTTCAATACTTTTAGTGCAAATCCAAATTAACTTTATTGGATTTAATACATACAAATGGAAAAATCATTTAAATTCAGTTCTATGCTTGGGATTTAGGTATGTTAATTCTGCACTAAAGATGCCACAATCTAGCAAAGGAAACAGGTATCCAAATGATAACTATAATACAATGTAATGAGTGATTGGTATATAAGGAGGGGATTCCCTTGTGGCTCAGGTGGTAAAGAATTTTCCTGCAATACAGGAGACCTGGGTTTGATCCCTGGGTTGGGAAGATCCCCTGGAGAAAGGAAAGGCTACCCACTCCAGTATTCTGGCCCAGAAAATTCCATGGACTTTATAGTCCATATAGGGAAATTTTAAAGACAGATAGAAAAGGGAATTCTTTCTTCTGATTGCACGAGTGGTGAAAAATGTTTCTTTTTGGGGGAAAAATGAGAGATGAAGTGTCATTGAGCTAAGCATTAAAAGGAAATTTTTTAACTAGTAGGAAAAGAATGAAGTGCTTGTTCAGAGGATGCTGTTGCTGCTGCTGCTAAGTCGCTTCAGTCATGTCTGACTCTGTGCGACCCCATAGATGGAAACCCACCAGGCTCCCCCGTCCCTGGGATTCGCCAGGCAAGAACACTGGAGTGGGTTGCCATTTCCTTCTCCAATTCATGTATGTGAAAAGTGAAAGTGAAGTTGCTCAGTTATGTCCTACTCTTCGCAACCCCATGGACTGCAGCCCACCAGGCTCCTCCATCCATGGGATTTTCCAGGCAAGAGTACTGGAGTGGGGTGCCATCACCTTCTCCGTAAACAAGCCTAGAGTAGCATAGTTTTCAGTAACACAAAACCGGAGACAACTAGGGTCCATTATTAAGGAAATGGTGAACTACAATATAGATATAGATATAGTCAAGGCTATGGTTTTTCCAGTGGTCATGTATGGATGTGAAAGTTGGACTGTGAAGAAAGCTGAGCACCAAAGAATTGATGCTTTTGAACTGTGGTGTTGAAGACTCTTGAGAGTCCCTTGGACTGCAAGGAGATCCAACCAGTCCATTCTAAAGGATATCAGTCCTGGGTGTTCATTGGGAGGATTCATGGTAAAGCTGAAACTCCAATGCTTTGGCCAATTCATGTGAAGAGTTGACTCACTGGAAAAGACTTTGATGCTGGGAGGGATTGGGGGCAGGAGGCGAAGGGGACGACAGAGGGTGAGATGGCTGGATGGCATCACCGACTCGATGGACATGAGTTTGAGTGAACTCTGGGAGTTGGTGATGGACAGGGATGCCTGGCGTGCTGGGATTCATGCAGTCACAAAGAGTCAGACACGACTGAGCAACTGAACTGAACTGAACTGAATAGATATAGATATAGATAAAAATATATAGATATAGACCCAAGGATAGTAAACACTTTCTAAAAAGAGTAGAGGTATAATAGTTTTCAGTAATACTTGAAAAATAAAGAGAGTTTAGCTGTATTAGATGGATGTGGCAGAATTGTTGAAGGGAATGTGGGACAGGGAAGGAGAGAGAGAGAGAAGGAAAATGGGAACAATACATTGGAACTATATATAGGCTAGTTTGTTAGGGCTATAGAATGATATTATAAGCTATTGATATTAGATTTTATTCTGTGGGTATAAAAATGTATTTAAAATGTTTAAGCATGAAAATAACAGGCCCAGAAATAATCTTACAAAGACGAATAAAATGGAAAGACAGAAAGAAGAAAAGAGGGAAGACATGATGACAGGTATCACAACCATTCAGATAGCTGTGAGGATAACAAGAACTTGGAGGCCTGGCAGTACCACAGCAGCAGTGAGGTAGGGATTATAAAGCCAGGTAAGCTTTGACTATCTCCCAGAGTTTGCTCAAACTCATGTCCATTGAGTCCGTAATGCCATCCAACCATCTCATCCTCTGTTGCCCTTCTCCTCCTGCCCTCAGTCTTTCCCAGAATCAGAGTCTTTTCCAATGAGTCAGTTATTCCCATCAGGCAGCCAAAGGATTGGAGTTTCAGCTTCAGATTCAGTCCTTCCAATGAATATTCAGGACTGATTTCCTTTAGGATGGACTGGTTGGATCTCCTTGCAGTCCAAAGAACTCTCAAGAGTCTTCTCCAATAGCACAGCTTAAAAGCATCAATTCTTCAGTGTTCAGCCTTCTTTATGGTCCATCCCGCACATCCATACATGACTACTGGAAAAACTATAATTTGACTATATAGACTTTTGTCATCAAAGTGATATCTTTGCTTTTTAACACGCTATCTGGCTTTGTCATGACTTTTCTTCTAAGGAGCAAGTGTCCTTTAATTTCAAGGCTGCAGTCACCATCCACAGTGATTTTGGAGCCCAAGAAGATAAAATCTTTCACTGTTTCCATTTTTTCCCCATCTATTTTCCATGAAGGGATGGGACCAGATACCATAATCTTAGATTTTTTCTTTCTTTTTTAAAAAAAATAATGTATTTATTTTAATTGGAGGCTAATTACTTTACACTATTGCAGTGGGTTTTGTCATACATTGACATGAATCAGCCATGGGTATACATGTGTTCAAGGAGCAGAGTCTGCGCTTTGCTGGAGCAGCCATGAAGAGATATCCCAGGTCCAAGGTAAGAGAAACCCAAGTAAGACGGTAGGTGTTGCAAGAGGGCATCAGAGGGCAGACACACTGAAACCATAATCACAGAAAACTAGTCAATCTAATCACACAGCCTTGTCTAACTCAATGAAATTAAGCCATGCCCTGTGGGGCCACCCAAGACAGATGGGTCATGGTGGAGAGGTCTGCCAGAATGTGGTCTACTGGAGAATGGAATGGCAAAACACTTCAGTATTCTTGCCTTGAGAACCCCATGAACAGTATGAAAAGGCAAAATGGAATAAGATACTGAAAGAGGAACTCCCCAGGTCGGTAAGTGCCCAATATGCTACTGGAGATCAGTGGAGAAATAACTCCAGAAAGAATGAAGGGATGGAGCCAAAGCAAAAACAATACCCAGTTGTGGATGTGACTGGTGATAGAAGCAAGGTCTGATGCTGTAAAGAGCAATATTGCATAGGAACCTGGAATGTTATGTCCATCAGATCAGATCAGATCAGATCAGTCGCTCAGTCCTGTCTGACTCTTTGCGACCCCATGAATAGCAGCACGCCAGGCCTTCCTGTCCATCACCAACTCCCAGAGTTCACTCAGACTCACGCCCATCGAGTCAGTGATGCCATCCAGCCATCTCATCCTCTGGCATCCCCTTCTCCTCCTGCCCCCAATCCCTCCCAGCATCAGAGTCTTTTCCAATGAGTCAACTCTTCGTATGAGGTGGCCAAAGTACTGGAGTTTCAGCTTTAGCATCATTCTTTCCAAAGAAATCCCAGGGCTGATCTCCTTCAGAATGGACTGGTTGGATCTCCTTGCAGTCCAAGGGACTCTCAAGAGTCTTCTCCAACACCACAGTTCAAAAGCATCAATTCTTCAGCGCTCAGCCTTCTTCACAGTCCAACTCTCACATCCATACATGACCACAGGAAAAACCATAGCCTTGACTAGACGAACCTTTGTTGGCAAAGTAATGTCTCTGCTTTTGAATATGCTATCCAGGTTGGTCATAACTTTCCTTCCAAGGAGTAATGAATCAAGGCAAATTGGAAGTGGTCAAACAAAAGATGGCAAGAGTGAACGTTGACATTCTAGGAATCAGAGAACTAAAATGGACTGGAATGGGTGAATTTAACTCAGATGACCATTATATCTACTACTATGGGCAGGAATCCCTTAGAAGAAATGGAGTAGCCATCATGGTCAACAAAAGAGTCAGAAATGCAGCACTTGGGTGCAATCTCAAAAATGAAAGAATGATCTCTATTCATTTCCAAGGCAAACCATTCAATATCACAGTAGTCCAAGCTTATGCCCCAACCAGTAATGCTGAAGAAGCTGAAGTTGAACGGTTCTATGAAGACCTACAAGAGCTTTTAGAACTAACACCCAAAAAAGATGTCCTTTTCATTGTAGGGGACTGGAATCCAAAAGTAGGAAGTCAAGAAACACCTGGAATAATAGGCAAATTTGGCCTTGGAATACAGAATGAAGCAGGGCGAAGTCTAATAGAGTTTTGCCAAGAGCACGCACTGGTCATAGCAAACACCCTCTTCCAACAACACAAGAGAAGACTCTACACATGGACATCACCAGATGGTCAACACCAAAATCAGATTGATTATATTCTTTGCAGACAAAGATGGAGAAGCTCTAAAGAGTCAGCAAAAACAAGACCAGGACCTGACTGTGGCTCAGATCATGAACTCCTTATTGCCAAATTCAGACTTAAATTGAAGAAAGTAGGGAAAACCACTAGACCATTCAGGGATGACCTAAATAAAATCCCTTATGATTATACAGTGGAAGTGAGAAATAGATTTAAGGGACTAGATCTGACAGACAGAGTGCCTGATGAACTATGGACTGAAGTTCATGACATTGTATAGGAGACAGGGATGAAGACCATCCCCATGGAAAAGAAATGCAAAAAAGCAAAATGGCTGTCTGGGGAGGCCTTACAAATAGCTTCGAAAAGAAGAGAAGTGAAAAGCAAAGGAGAAAAGGAAAGATATAAGCATCTGAATGCAGCGTTCCAAAAAATAGCAAGAAGAGCTACGAAAGCCTTCCTCAGTGATCAATGCAAAGAAATAGAGGAAAAGAACAGAATGGGAAAGACTAGAGATCTCTTCAAGAAAATTAGAGATACCAAGGGAACATTTCATGCAAAGATGGGCTAGATAAAGGGCAGAAATGGTATGGACCTAACAGAAGCAGAAGATATTAAGAAGAGGTGGCAAGAACACACAGAAAAACTGTACAAAAAACATCTTCATGACCCAGATCACAATGGTGTGATCACTCACCTAGAGCCAGACACCCTTGAATGTTAAGTTAAGGGGGCCTTAGGAAGCATCACTATTAACAAAGCTGGTGGAGGTGATGGAATTCCAGTTGAGCTATTTCAAATCCTAAAAAGATGCTATGAATTTGCTTTACTCAATATGCCAGCAAATTTGGAAAATTCGGCACTGGCCAGAGGACAGGAAAAAGTCAGTTTTCATTCCAATCCCAAAGAAAGGCAATGGCAAAGAATGCTCAAACTACGGCACAATTGCACTCATCTCACACGCTAGTAAAGTAATGCTTAAAATTCTCCAAACAGACTTCAGCAATACGTGAACCATGAACTTCCAGATGTTCAAGCTGGTTTTAGAAAAGGCAGAGGAACCAGAGATCAAATTGCCAACATCTGCCAGATCATTGAAAAAGCATAAGAGTTCCCCGAAAAACATCTATTTCTGCTTTATTGACTATGCCAAAGACTTTGACTGTGTGGATCACAATAAACTGTGGAAAACTCTGACAGTGATGGGAATACCAGAGCACCTGACCTGACTCTTGAGAAACCTGTATGTAGGTCAGGAAGCAACAGTTAGAACTGGACATGGAACAATATACTGGTTCCAAATAGGAAAAGGAGTACGTCAAGGCTGTATATTGTCACCCTCCTTATTTAAGTTATATGCAGAGTACATCAGAGAAACACTGGGCTGGAAGAGGCACAAGCTGGAATCAAGATTGCCAGGAGAAATATCAATAAGCTCATATATGCAGATGACATCACCCTTATGGCAGAAAGTGAAGAAGAACTAAAGAGCCTCTTGATGAAACTGAAAGACGAGAGTGAAAAAGTTGGCTTAAAAGCTCAACATTCAGAAAAGTAGATCATTGCATCCAGTCCCATCACTTCATGGCAAATAGATATGGAGACATTGGAAACAGTGCCAGACTTTATTTTGGGGGGGCTTGAAAATTACTGTGAATGGTGACTGCAGCCATGAAAGTAAAAGACGCTTACTCCTTGGAAGAAAAGTTATGACAAACCTAGATAGCATATTGAAAAGCAGAGACATTACTTTGTCAACAAAGTTCCATCTAGTCAAGGCTATGGAGTTATAGTGGTCATGTATGGATGTGAGGGTTGGACTATAAAGAAAGCTGGGCACCAAACAATTGATGCTTTTGAACTGTGGTGTTGGAGAAGGCTCTTGAGAGTCCGTTGCACTGCAAGGAGATCCAACCAGTCCATCATAAAGGAAATCAGTCCTGGATTTTCTTTGGAAGGACTGATGCTGAAGCTGAAACTCCAATACTTTGGCCACCTGATGCGAAGAGCTGACTCATTGGAAAAGACCCTGATAATGGGAAAGACTGAGGGCAGGTTGAGAAGGGAACGACAGAGGATGAGATGGTTGGATGGCATCACTGACTCAGTGGACATGGGTTTGGGTGCACTTAGGGAATTGGTGATGGGCAGGGAGGCCTGGCGTGCTGTGGTTAATGGGGTCTCAAGAGTCGGGTACAACTAAGCGACTGAACTGAACTGAAAATTAGGTTATAAAATTGAAAATGAAAATAGTAATAAGTAAATTAATATTTAAAAATGATAAAAATAATATATATCTAGGGATTCTCTGGAGCTGTTGAGGGCAGTGTGGGGTCAGTTCAGTTTCAAATAGTTCCTTGTTCCCGCCTATTCTTCTCAAGGTCTATAGGCCCTTTCCAATGTAGTCAATGCTAACTACAAGGTTTTAATCTGTTAATACTTGACAGTTACAAAGCTGTTCCCTCTTTGTTTATTTTGGCTTCCTCTGTTTGCACGTCTCTTCAAGTGTCTAAATTCTGCCCTGACACAAGGGGGTGTAGGTGGTCACTTATTTAAGCTCACTTGTTCAGTTGTGCTGTAGGGAGGGAGGAACACTGCAAACAAATATCACTGGCGTGTGTGGGGAGTGCTTGTAGTGTATGGACCACACTGGGTTTGCCCCATCTCATGTGGGGCACGTGTGCTCTCCTGGTCTACACTGCTCAGGCTCCAGGTTGCTCTGCAGGGGAACTCTCCAAAGCAGGCCCTGGGTTTTGCACACTTCCCAGGTCCGAGCATCTCAGGTGACCAGCTGCTTGGCGAGTGCACTGTCCCATGTGATCTGTGCATCTTAACCACCACCCCGGTTCCAGACACCTGGTTTCCTGGGTGTGCAGCGAGAGCCGTGTGTCTCCTCTTGGGAGATGATCTCTGGCTGTGGCCCTCCTGGCAGATGTCAACCGTCCAGGATCCCAGGAAGACTTGGTTAGCAACCGGGAGCCTGCTCACAGTTTGGTGGAGAATGCCCCTTGTCTTCCAGCTCTGGCTGCTGCCCTCCTGCCTCTCTGCCTCTGCAAGTTGATGGGCTGGTCCGCAGTCGGCTAGCTCTCCTCTGGTGTTTGCTTAATCCTTTGTTCTATGAGCAGGCCAGTCTGTGCCTTAGGTTAGAGCTTTTCTTGGGAAAGTTCTCTCTCTCTCTCTCTTTTTTTTTCCCCTCTCTCTGGCTATCCTACATTTTAGGTTGCTAGCTCACATTAGCTCCTTCAGATTTTCCTCAGGGCATTCAGGCCAGGTCCTTACCCTAAGCATGCAACCTGCACCCCCTGTTCAATCCCCACTTGGTGGCAGATGCAAACATCTGGGCTACTTCTCTGCTGGGAGTTGTGGATAAGGCAGGTATTCAATGAGTTGTTTTGTTTTGTTTCCTCCTGGTTATGTTGCCCTCTGAGATACCAAAACTCCCCACAGACCTGCTGGTGACAGGGTTTCCTGGTGTTTGGAACCTTCTTAACGACTCCCTCCCTGGGATGGGTCTCCATCCCTAACTCTTTTGTCCCTCTTTTTGTCTTTTATATTTTGTCCTACCTCCTTTAGAAGAGAATGGGCTGCCTGTCTGGGTGCCTGGTGTCCTCCACCAGCATTCAGAAGTTGTACTGTGGAAGTTGCTTAGCATTCAAGTGATCTTTTCATGAATTCGTGGGGGACAAAGTGGTCTCCTCGTCCTATTCCTCCACCATCTTCCATCACTTTCTTAGTTTTTTTAATTTTTAGTTTTAAGCCAGCTTTTTCACTCTCCTCTTTCACTTTCATCAAGAGGCTCTTTAGTTCCTCTTCACTTTCTGCCATTAGAGTGGTGTCATCTGTATATCTGAGGTTATTGATATTTCTCCTGGCAATCTTGATTCCAGCTGGAGCTTTATCCAGCCCAGCATTTCACATGATATACTCTGCATATAATTTAATTAATCAGAGTGACAATGTATCAGTTCAGTTCAGTCGCTTAGTCATATCTGACTCTTTGTGACCCCATGAACTGCAGCATGCCAGGCTTCCTTGTCCATCACTAACTCCCAGAGCTTACTCAAGCTCATGTCCATCGAGTGGGTGATACCATCCAACCATCTCATCCTCTGTCATCCTCTTCTGCTCCCACCTCCAATCTGGGAGCAGTGTCAGGGTCTTTTCCAGTGAGTCAGTTCTTCACATCAGGTGGCCAAATTACTGGAATTTCAGCTTCAGCATCAGTCCTTCCAATGAATATTCAGGACTGATTTCCTTTAGGATTGACCAGCTGGATCTCCTTGCAGTCCAAGGGACTCTCAAGATTCTTCTCCAACACTTCAGTTTAAAAGCATCAATTCAGTGCTCAGCTTTATTCATAGGTCAACTCTCACTTCCACATGTGACTACTGGAAAAACCATAGCCTTGACTAGACAGACCTTTCTTGGCAAAGTAATGTCTCTGATTTTTAATATATTGTCTAGCACTTTGGCCACCTCATGCAAAGAGTTGACTCATTGGAAAAGATTCTGATGCTGGGAGGGATTGGGGGCAGAAGGAGAAGGGGACGACATAGGGTGAGATGGCTGGATGGCATCACTGACTTGATGGATGTGAGTCTGAGTGAACTCCGGGAGTTGGTGATGGACAGGGAGGCCTGGCGTGCTGTGATTCATGGGGTCGCAAAGAGTTGGACATGACTGAGCGACTGAACTGAACTGAACTAGCTTGGTCATAACTTTTCTTCCAAGGAGTGTCTTCTAATTTCATAGATACAGTCACCATCTGCAGTGATTTTGGAGCCCAGGAAAATAAAGTCAGCCACTGTTTCTACTGTTTCCCTATCTATTTGCCATGAAGTGATGGGGCTGGGTGCCATGATCTCAGTTTTTTGAATGTTGAGTTTTAAGCCAACATTTTCACTCTCCTCTTTCACTTTCATCAAGAGACTCTTTAGTTCTTCTTCACATTCTGCATATTTGAGGTTATTGATATTTCTTCTGGCAATCCTGATTCCAGCTTGTGCTTCATCCAGCCTGGCATTTCTCATGATGTACTCTGCATATAAATTAAATGAGCAAGGTGACAATATACAGCCTTGACGTATTCCTTTTCCTATTTGGAACCAGCCCATTGTTCCATGTCCAGTTCTAACTGTTGCTTCCTAGCCTGCATACAGATTTCTCAGGAGGCAGGTCAGCTGGTCTGATATTCCCATCTGTTTAAGAATTTTCCACAGTTTCCACAGAGGGGAATAATCCTCTTCTAAACTTATTCAGGTTGATGGGCAAGTTCAGTTTCTTTGTAGAACTAAATGACTTCAACTTCAGCATCAGTCCCTGACATGACACTGCTTTAAGGGCTCATATGATCACACCAAACACATCTAAATAATCTCCCCATCTTAAGGTCAATCATTGCCCATAAGATAACACAATTACAGGAGTGGAGTGGAACATATTTTGGTGCCATTTTTTTAAAAACTGTTTATTATATAGAGAAAAAGAAATTTTCCATGAATGCTAAGTGCTTCAGTTGTGTCCAACCCTTTTCCACCCCACGGATTATATAGCCCACAAAGCTCCTCTGTCCATGGGATTCTTTAGGCAAGAATATTGGAGTGAATTGTCATGCTCTCCATCAAGGATCTTCCCAACTTAGGGAGCGAACCCTTGTCTCTGGCATCTCCTGCATTGGCACGTGGGTTCTTTACCAATAGCACCACCTGAGAAGCCCTAAGAAACTATGAACTGTTGCAAAGTTAGTAACGGTGAAAATAAATACACCACAAAAACTAAGAAGAAAAAGAAAACATTATTATTTCTATCACATTTATTCTCTATATAAAACACCTCTACCATACTGTTACAGGGAAGAACTGACTCTATGTTGGATCTGTTTCTTTTGCTTTAACGTTTGCTTCCCATTGCTTTTGTTTATTAGAAGGATACTGTCCATACATAATGGCCTGCCTCAGGGAAGCCTGCTTCTGTGCCTGAATGTTAAAGTAAAATGCCTTTGTTCAAGACCCTGTCCACCTGTGGATAGCTACAGGAAGAAATAAATTAGCACACCCGCTACTCGAAGATGGCCATTCCTGGAGATATTTGTAAGACTAATGGCCATTTTTACTTTACATCCTCACCTCCCTGCCGCTCTGTTCTATAAAAGAACCTGGCATCCAGACCCTGATGAGATGGTTATTTTGACACATTAGTCTGCCATCTTCTCAGTCTTCCAGCTTTCTGAGTAGTCAAATTCCTTGACTTAACACCTCTTCTCTGGGTCAATTGGTCTGTTATGCAGTGAGCAGAGCAAGCTCGGACTCAGTAAGAATGCTTTTTGAAAACCATGCTGGAGTATTGGTTTTGAGTGACTGAATTGTTCTCATCTTTCCTTTTCTTGCCTAATCATTTCCATCTTTGGCACATTTAAATGAAGATATTCTGAATTCTTTATTACACTTTTCGGGTTCACCTGAAATAATCACCCTTTGACCTTTAAATGTGGTTTTTTAAAAGGTTATCTGTTAGTTCATGAGTTAATCAGAGTCACGTGTCTGGCCTCTCCCTGTGGTGCCCTGCAGCTTTCTGTCTTACGTCTTCCCAATTTAAGTACTCTGTATTCTCGGACTTGTTAATTCTGTTCTACCTCTGTGTTTTGCATTCTGCCACACTCTACTACAGCAAAAGTGTTACTGTAATTTGCTCCTTTTGATGAAAGTACCTTTCATGTTGAGCTGAAAGTGTTTTTTTTTTTTTTTTTTGCTTTGCAGGAATATAGATGGTTTCTCCTTCATGTGTAGCACCATTGAGCATCCCCTCTGGCAGCAAGAGTTCAGAGGTATGCTTTATCATTTATCATTTCATGTCCAACATTAGCAATCAGATTTATCTCCAATGACATTGATATTAAAAGTGGGATCATATGCACTTTTAGGATCATGCTACTCTAAACAAAGCTTTGGGCATTTCCTCTTTATGTGTGCAGTTGGGTATGAGTTTGTGTTGTGTGTTCATGTGTGTCCACTCATTCTTTTATTCATTTAACAAGTGTTCATTAATTAACTATACACTTCTGGTGTGGTATTATTGAAAAGGATGACAACATTTAGAAACTGTGGTTCCTATTTTAGAAACTCTGAGACACTTTATAATCTATTATGATAATAGACAGGTAATCCAAAACCTTGGAAGACTTGGTTAAGCATTTTGAAAGTAGGAAACATGAGAAGAGCTTGCATAGAAATAGCAACAAACTCTGATTAGTGGAGGATCAGGGAAACCATTCCTATGAGCATTGTAAATGGACCAATCTTGCAAGGTGAGAAATTAGCCAAGAAGGACAGTGCATAGATAAAAAGCATTCTTATAAGATAAGAGAATGAATGCATACATATTAAAGCAAATGGGAGAAAGCAGAATACATTTAGATTTTTAAAGCACGTCTGTGAAACAAATATAAAATGTGAAGAAGACACAGCAAAACCTGCGTCTGGAAAGATATATAGAATGTACCTAGATGTATATACAATGTTAGCATTAACAGTAACTTGCAAGACACATTGTACACATGATTCCCTCATTCCGAAAAAAAAAAAAAATTGAAGGCTATGATATTTGTATACTTAAATGCTTTTGGCAAGACTATAAAAGACACTTTTCTAAACATACCTAAGGCTAAAAAGTAGAAAATATTTAGTTTATTAATGAATTTAAGGTTTGTGATCACTGTAGTCACAAATCTTCTTAGTCAAATCTTTAGATCATTTCTTCTGATTTCATCCACATGGGAATTATAAATCTGTCACTTTTGCATTTCACTTAAGCAAGGATATAGGTTCCTCTATCTCTCATTCTACCATTTCCTTCTTTCATTGTCTTAAATTTAAGCTTTCTTTGAAGGAGCACTTTAATTCAGGGCTTGCGCTACAGAACCTTCACTGAGTCTCAAGCAGAGTCAATCTACTTCTCTTCTAATCTGACATCTTGTATACGCCACTTCTTATAGCAGGATTTTAATCATTTCTGAAGTCTGAACTTAAGCTTTATTATATTTATTACATTAGAAGTCCTTGTATTTTTTTTTAAGTTCTATCTATCTAACTTATCTTAGAGCAACTTCAAGCCACATTCAGGATATTCCTTGTTCTTCTTGGTTTAAAATCAGCACAAACAACTCTGCATGGAGCATCAGATTGAATGTGTATATTCTAGAATTAGAGACAATAGTAGGAGGTGGCATCATGAGAAAAGACCATAAAGAAGGCTGCGGCTCTTGCTCAGTAATATCTTTCACCCAGGAAATGAAGTACCAAGTATAGCATGGGGACTTTCAAGACTGTAAATCTGCAATAGACTGCCACCAAACTGCCTGGAGAATCCGATGGACAGAGGAGCATTGGTGGGCTATAGCCCATGGGGCTATAGCAAAAAGTCAGACACACTGAGCGACTAAGCATGCACACACAGCCTTATCTTACACCACTATATTGACATATAACTGACATACAGAATACAGGGTTAATGTATACAATTTGATGAATTTAGACATAAGTATGTTTGGAAGGAATGATGCTGAAGCTGAAACTCCAGTACTTTGGCCACCTCATGCGAAGAGTTGACTCATTGGAAAAGACTCTGATGCTGGGAGGGATTGGGGGCAAGAGAAGAAGGGGACGACAGAGGATGAGATGGCTGGATGGCATCACTGACTCGATGGACGTGAGTCTGAGTGAACTCCGGGAGTTGGTGATGGACAGGGTGGCCTGGTGTGCTGCAATTCATGGGGTTGCAAAGAGTCGGACATGACTGAGTGACTGATGTGATCTGATCTGATCTGCTGCACCCATAAAGCCCTCATCACAAATCGATGTCATGACTATGTGTTAATATATATCAACCATCACCTCCAAACGTTTCCTCTTGTCCTCTTTATCTTTTATGTGATAAGAAGACAACATAAGATTTGTCCTCTTAACGATTTTTAAAATTATACTGTATAACACAGTATCATTAACTATAGCCCCTACAGTGTAGAGTAAAATTGTAAGAATTACACATCTTGCATAATTCACACTTTGTACACTTTGATTAATATGTCTCCTTTTTTCTCCCTCCACGCCCTGGAAATCACCACTCTCCTTTCTTCTCCATGAATTATATCATTTCAGATTCTTTATATAAATTGTGTCCTGTAACACCATCTGCAGTGATTTTGGAGCCCAAAAATAAAGTCTCTCACTGTTTCCTTTGTTTCTCCATCTATTTGCCATGGAGTGATGGAACCAGATGCCATGATCTTAGTTTTTTGAATATTGAGTTTTAAGCCAGCTTTTCCACTCTCTTCCTTCACTTTCATCAAGAGGCTCTTTAGTTCCTCTTCACTTTCTGTCATAAGGGTGGTGTCATCTGCATATCTGAAGTTATTGATATTTCTCCTGGAAGTCTTGATTCTAGCTTCTTTCCATTCTGGGCTTCATCCAGCCCAGCCTTTTGTATAATGTACTCTGCATATTGGAGAAGGAAATGGCAATCCACTCCAGTACTCTTGCCTGGAAAATCCCACTGATGGAGGAGTGTGGTAGGCTGCGGTCCATGGGGTTGCAAAGAGTCGGACATAACTGAGCGACTTCACTTTCACTTTTCACTTTCACTCTGCATATAAGTTAAATAAACAGGGTGACAATATACAGCCTCGACACACTCCTTTCCTGATTTGGAGCCAGTCTTTTGTTCTTTGTCCAGTTCTAACCATTGCTTCTTGACCTGAAATTCTTTCCAAAATATACTATTTGTCTTACATTATGTTGAAGCTAAGAAATCTAGAAATCGATAAAATGTTACCCATATATTTGTAACAATAAGATAGCATTTCTTCCTTTTCAGTTCTAGAATCTTACCCATTATCCATTATTCTTTAAATATTATTAATTGTACTTTGATAAAATGATTTTCTTTCTCTATTAATAACATCTAAGATAAGTACTGGAAAGGGAAATGGCAACCCACTCCAGTATTCTTGCCTGAAGAATCCCAGGGACAGAGGAGCCTACTGGGCTGCCATCTATGGGGTCTCATAGAGTTGGACATGACTGAAGCGACTTAGCAGCAGCAAGATAAATCAATGAGATATTATTTTTATTTATGTAAAGTCTAAAAATAAAATAAAATTAAAAAAAATTTATGTTCTTTAATAGTGAGTTTTTCTTTAAGATGCTTATAATTTACATCATTTTATACATCAGTCATGGGCAGAACTGAAATCAAATTCACTGTGAAGCTTATAAAAGAAATATGTGATTATGAAATAAACCAGTTTATGAGACTTTATAGGTAAAAATGGATGGAACATGTCAGAATTACCCTTGCATATATAAGCTCCCCAGGGTATTCATTTTTTACCTTTCAGAAAAACAGACACTCTCACACACACTTGTATAGTTTTAGAGAATTCCTCAAAGGTTTCTGAGGACAAAGGAAATTCAATAGAGATCAATAGATACAAGTTAGAGATGTAAGTAATTGGGCACATGCTGTCAGAAAAGAATAGATATAATTCCTAAGTCACGTTCCTTAAATTGCCCATAAAGATAAAAACTTGAGAGTAGAGGCTGTGATGGGAATTGCCCTGTTTTCTGAGAACAGCTGGCCATTTGTTCTGACATGTAATATGGCAAGTCAATTCACAAGTTGTTTGTGTTAGAGAAGACTGCACTCAAAATACTTCTGTGCACACAGAAGCTATAAATCACAATGAATTCTGAAACCTTGATAGAAGATTTTTTCTTGAGGTAGGATAGGAATAGGATAAGTGATTCTACTCTTACAACATAGGAATATTTTAGAAATAGGCCAGTTAAATACTGCTATAGCAATAAATAGCCAATATTGAATTAGTCACTTAAATTTCCCCTAATATTCTATCAGGAATAGAATATTTTTTCAAAACTCTATAATCCTTACTTGAAGATTATATGTATAAATTATAGAATTATTTAGGAATGGAGATGACATTAAAGTTATTGCAAAATGACTTAAAGAATTAAAAAAATATTTGACATATAAATATACATTTGTATGTATGTATGGCTATTTATTCACATATACATATATGTCTGTGTATCTTGTATATACAGATGTAATTGGATCTCCATGGTTTTAGTTATCCTTTTGGAAATAAAAAAAAATAAAAACACAAAGTAAAATTCTATATACTTTTATGAAACATTCATAGAAAGAAAAAATATTTTTAAAACCACAGTTAAGAATAACAGAGTCTCAGATAAAAGGAAGATTACACTAAAATTTTAAAAGGATAATCTATATGCCTCTTCCTAATTTTATTGAATATAGTTATTTAATAATCACTCATCTGGTTCAAATCCATGTTTCTTATTATTTATTGCAGTGTAGAATGATTAATTCATCTGCCCAATAACACACACATTAATTGGATGGTGGCAGACACTAATCTGATCCCAAATAGCATACCCTATTCAATGTAATAAATTACTGGAACATTTATATCTTGGATTTTCCATTTTTCTTGTTATATACATGTTGTTCTTTGTTTAGTGTATAGATTGTACTCAAAATAGTAATTTAACAAACTAAAAAAATAGTATAATATATAGGATTTAGTGTCCTGGGTTATTTTAATACAGGGACGGCAAACTTTTCTCTAAAAGGCCAATGAATAAATATTTCAGGCATTATGGTTCAGGCATTGTCTCCGTCACAACTACTTAATTCTGCTGTCACAGGGTGAAAACAATCATCAGTTCAGTTCAGTTAAGTTCAGTCGCTCAGTCGTGTCCGACTCTGCGACCCCATGAATCGCAGCATGCCAGGCCTCCCTGTCCATCACCAACTCCCAGAGTTCACTCATCCAGCCATCTCATCCTCTGTCATCCTCTTCTCCTCCTGCCCCCAATCCCTCCCAGCATCAGGGTCTTTTCCAATGAGTCAACTCTTCGCATGAGGTGGCCAAAGTATCGGAGTTTCAGCTTTAGCATCAGTCCTTCCAATGAACACCCAGGACTAATCTTTAGAGTGGATTGGTTGGATCTCCTTGCAGTCCAAGGGACTCTCAAGAGTCTTCTCCAACACCACAGTTCAAAAGCATCAATTCTTCGGTGCTCAGCTTTCTTCACAGTCCAACTCTCACATCCATACATGACCACTGGAAAAACCATAGCCTTGACTAGACGGACCTTTGTTGGCAAAGTAATGTCTCTGCTTTTGAATATGCTATCTAGGGTGGCCATAACTTTCCTTCCAAGGAGTAAGTGTTTTTTAATTTCATGGCTGCAATCACCATCTGCAGTGTTGATAATACATAAACAAACATGGCTATATTCCAATAAAAACTTTATTGATACTGAAATATGAATGTTATAGAATTTTCACATATGAAATATTATTCTTTCTTGGCTTTTTAAACATTTGAAAATGAAAAAGTGATTCTTAGCATACAGTTTGCACATAAACACAAAGCAAGCTAGATTTCTTAAAGGACATAGGTTGCTGACCCATAGTATGTTAATATGAATGCAAATATATGACTTTACTAGAATGATTTCTGCAAGAATTTATTTGCTTCAAGCTTACTTAAATCTTAACTAATCCATTTATAACAAATGGATGCAGTGTACTCAAAAATATGGAAAAGGCACTAATACATCTTTCTTGGTACCTACACAAAATCCCCCTCATTGAGTTTCAGTAGAGGAGAATTAACTACTTGGTATGACTGTAGAGTGTAAAGTCTTTTCCCCCTGCTATAAATTTGAATGTACTAGTTGTCTACTTTTCAGAAATTGTATTTTTTTTTTGTAGGAGATGTAAGTTATTGATTGGTTCTCCAAGCATAATATAAACAAATGAGGCATGCATCTTTGTGCACCTACTAGCCTCTACAAACCATTAAATCAATTTTTTTGTTTAGTCTCTAGGTCTTGTCTGACTGTTTTTGTGACCCCATGGATTGCAGCCCACCAGGCTCCTCTGTTCAAGGAATTTCCTAGGCAAGAATTCTAGAGAGAGTTGCCATTTCCTTCTCCAAGGGATATTCCCAACACAGGGATCGAGCCCACATCTCCTGCATTGGCAGGCTAATTCTTTACGCTGAACCACCAAGTTAGTCCATTAAATCAGCTACCTTCTAATCTCTGTTCTAAAGATTCAATTGACCTGAGCAGAAAATATGGAGGGTACTTTATAAAAGCTCAAATTATCCCATATAAGCCCCTGCCTGAATTATACTTCAGTTTGCTCTTAAACAGATAGGAACCTCAGAAGGAAGACCTGTTACTGAGTCTTTATTAGCACATGAACTTATTGTGTTGTGCATAGGTCTTTGAAACATTTCTGTACTCCCAGTTAAGGAGCTTAATGGAAGAGGCTATTTATCTATACAAGCCCTCAGGGCAATCAATAGAACTTGGAATCCATAGATTTCCAAGGTGTTCTTACACACTAAATAAACATGTTTCCAATAGCAGATTTATTTGTAGCCTTCTACAGATGCCAAGGAGACCCAACTAGTCCATCCTAAAGGAAATCAGTCCTGAATGTTCATTGGAAGGACTGATGTTGAAGCTGAAACTCCAATCCTTTGGCCACCTGATGCGAAGAACTGACTCATTTGAAAAGACCCTGATGCTGGCAAAGATTGAATGGGAGAGGACAAGGGGACGACAGAGGATGAGATGGTTGGATGGCATCACCGGCTGAATGGACATAAGTTTGAGTAAACTCTGGGAGTTGGTGATGGACAGGGAGGCTTGGAGTGCTGTAGCCCATGGGGTCACAAAGATTCAGACATGACTGAGTGACTGAACTGAACTGAACAGATGCCAGTAGGTAAGGGTTAAAGTGTTAGTCATTCAGTCATGTCCTATTCTTTGTGACCCCATGGACTGCAGCCTGCCAGACTCTTCTATCCATGGAATTCTCTAGTCAAAAGTGGCTAGCTTTTAGTCACTTTTTTGATTGGCCAATCAGCAACATTTGTTTGGTTATACTTCAAGTATTTATGGAAACGCCTAAATATTTCTCTCAGTGTCCAAATGATCTTACAGATTTGATTTTTGCTTGAGGATTCCCCCTGAAATGGCATGCAAATTATTTAACTCTGTGTTCTCTTGAAGTGACTCCATAATTTCTCTTAAGAAGATCAGCTGAAGAGCAGCAGAAACCATCTAGAGAAAACTTGCAAATCTGAAAAAAAAAAATAAAGCTGTGTAATGTTTGATCTCACAGATAGATGTTTTTCTGTCCTCTTAAGCATAAAATCTATTCAATAATGCTCACCAGGGCTTCCCTGGTGGCTCAGATGGTAAAGTGTCTGCCTTCAATGTGGGAGACCCAGGTTTGATCCCTGGGTTGGGAAGATCCCCTGGAGAAAGAAATGGCAATCCACTCCAGTACTCTTGCCTGGAAAATCCCATGGATGGAGGAGCCTGGTAGGCTACAGCCCATGTGGTCCCAAAGGGTCATACATGACTGAGCGACTCCACTTTCACTTTCAGTAATGCTCAAGAGATTAAAAAAAATAACGTATAATTGCCAGAAGCAGGAAGGGGAATGTAATGGACAATTTTGTGCAAAATTTCCCAAAGATTAATGATGGAGTAAACTTTTATTTTTAAATTTTTGTTATTTTTATTTTTTAATCAGGATGTAGAATTGGAGGCTGTTAGATGTTACTGGTTGATTTGCTCTAGTGTTTCAGTCACTAAGTCATGTCTGACTCTTTGTAACCCCATAGAGTGTGGCATGCCACACTGTCCTCTGTCCTCTACTAGAATAAGAAGTTTGCTCAAATTCATGTCCATTGAGTCAGTCATGCTATCTACTTATCTCATCCTCTGCTACTCCCTTCTTCTTTTGCCTTCAATCTTTCCCAGCATCAGGGTCTTTTCCAGTGAGTCAGCTATTTGCATCAGGTGGCAAAAGTATTGGAGCTTCAGCTGCAGCATCAGTCCTTCCAGTGAAAATTCAGGGTAGATTTCATATAGGATTGACTAGTTTGAAATCCTTGCAGTCCAAGTAACTCTCTAGAGTCTTCTCCAACACCACAGTTCAAAAACATCAGTTCTCTGGTGCTCAGCCTTCTTTTATGATCCAACTCTTGTTGTTCTTGTTGTTCAGTCGCTAAGTCATGCCTGACATTTTGTGACTCCATGGGCCACAGCATGCCAGGCTTTTTTTGATAATCTTTCAGAATTTTTTGGCTATTTCAAAGCAGGGGAATAATTAGATAATAAATTATCTAAAAGCTAATCTAAAAATTCAGATGGAAAAAATTTTACTACAAATGCATAGCTCTGGGGGGCTATCCTTTTTCTCCAAGCACATCCCCATCTTTTTTTTTTTTTTTCCTTTAGGAAAGTACAGCATTAAA
The DNA here is from genome assembly GCF_029407905.1 of Bubalus kerabau. Taxonomy (NCBI): domain Eukaryota; kingdom Metazoa; phylum Chordata; class Mammalia; order Artiodactyla; family Bovidae; genus Bubalus; species Bubalus kerabau. The sequence continues at coordinate 87,254,614 of NC_073634.1, read as the reverse complement.
CAGGGTAATAGAAGTCTCATCTAATCTCTTATGACTGGCTTAATGAAATTAAATGCCACTACTGACTTCCTAGGAAAGGAAATATCAGAAGGGAGATGCCTAGTCCTCTAAAGTACAATAATCTTAGATAAGATCTTGGTTTCAGAGAGAGGACACTTGTGTTGCCTTGGGGAAAGAAATCATGAGGATACACTAACACTCTATATCATTTTGGTTGGTTACTTTAATTCAATATATTCATTTTGAGATTTATTCAAGTTATGATGTATACCAGTGGTTCTTTCATTACTAAGTAGTGCCCCATTATATTAGATATATGACAGACAATTTGCTTATGCATGCATTTCTTGATGGGCATTTCAGTTGTTTTTAGTGTGGGGCTATTACAAACAAAACTGTCATGAAACATTGATGTACAAGTCTGTAAATGGATATATGCTCATATTTATCTTGACTAAACACCTAGGAGGGCAATGACAATATTACTTGGTAGGTGTACACTTCACTTTTTAGAAAACTGTCACCTTCTTTTCCAAAGTGGTTGTCCCATATTGTACTCCCACCAGCAAGGTATGATTTCCAATTTGTCCACGTCTTTTTCAAAGCTATGTGTTGTCAGTCTTTTCAGTCTGGGGCATTGTAAAAGATGCGAGTGGTATGTCACTGTGATTTTAATTTTCATTTCTTTAAAGACTAATGAGTTTAAGAGTCGTATTATGAGCTTGTCACCCTCATCTCATCTCAGTGAAATAGCTGTTCAATTTTTCTCCCATTATTTAAAGTGGGGTCAGGGGCACATTTCGGCCCATAACAATAACAGTATAACTATATAACTATATAACTATATATATATATATATATATATATAAACATTATATATATGTGTATATAATGTCACCATATGAGCAACACCATAAAATAACACCTATAGGTGTCATATGTAGAGAATTTGCTTTCTGTTTATTTGTAGAGAGATGTGATTTTTAGAGTCCTGAGGGCACCATCTCATCTCCTTATATGCATGGTTTAGCATTAGGATGAAGGGAAAGAGAGAAAGGCTTTGCTTCTTTTTAACAGTTTCACAGAAAATTACAATGCTGTGCAGTTTTTATCATGAACAGAAATGGCATTATAGAGAATTCTTTGGAGCCAAATGCACAATTCACTCTATCTAGTATAGGGGTTTTAAATTGAGTAGGGTTTGTGTTGGTCTCATTCAGCTGTGCAGTTTGAAAGTTCTTTTTGACAGTTTTATGGCTTATAGCGTACTTTAAAGTTGGTTTTTTTTCTCGCTTAATTTGTTGGAGTAATGTCAACTTCCTTTTAGGCTAGGCTGTTATTTCTGCATATGATGCCATCTTCTGAATATGGCTGGAGAAACAGACATCAATAACCTTCAAGCCTTAGACAGGTTTATGATTTCAGTTCTCCAGCTGGAGGCACAGTGGGGTAGAGGGGTGAAAGGAAGAAAAGGACATTTGAAAAAACCTGTGTAGTTTTTTATCTTTAAACTAATATTTCAGAATAGTCAGAAACTGCTTACATAATAGGGTTTATTTTTCTAAGTAGCCTTTGAAACTGGTAAAACCTTTTTTTTCCTTACACTGCTTTTGTTGAGATAGTAAGATATTCCTCACCTTTAGTATGTAACTGTATCACTCAAAGATTATCAGTGAATTTTATTTATTTTTTTTTAGTTTTTTTAATAGAAATTTATTTATTTTAATTGGAGGCTAATTACTTTACAATATTGTATTGGTTTTGCCATACATCAACATGAATCCGCCACAGGTGTACACATGTTCCCCATCCTGAACCCCCCCTCTCACCTCCCTCCCCGTACCAACCCTCTGAGTCATCCCAGTGCATCAGCCCTGAGCATCCTGTATTATGCATCAAACCTGGACTGGTGATTCGTTTCACACATGATATTATACATATTTCAATGCCATTCTCTCAAACCATACCACCCTCGCGCTCTCCCACAGAGTCCAAAAGACTGTTCTATACATCTCTGTCTCTTTTCCTGTCTCGCATAAAAGGTTATTGTTACCATCTTTCTAAATTCCATATATATGCATTTGTATACTGTATTAGTGTTGTAAAGCATTTTTTGTGTGTGTGCCTGGCTGGTCCACTACTTATCTTAGTCTGTTCAGGCTATTTTAACAAAACTACAATGACTGGGTGGCTGAAACAGCAAACAATTCTTTCTCATAGTTCTGGAGGTTGGAAAGACAAAGATGAAGGTGCTAGCAGATTCTATGTCTTGTAAAAGGCCACTTCTAGACTGCAGACTGCCATCTTCTCACTGTTTCCTCACACAGCTTAAGGGATGACAGAGCTTGCTGGGATCTCTTCATGAAGGTCACTAATCCCATCCATGTGCGGTTTTGCTCTCTGTCCTAGTTATCTTCCAAAGTCAGAACCTCCAAATACCAGTGCAATGGGGGCTAGTTTTCAACATATGAGTTTGAAAGGAGCACAAACATTCAGTCTATTGTACTAAGTAGGTGTTTGTTTTGGTTTTAATTATTGCTGTTTATTTAATTATTGATGCTTTTGAACTGTGGTGCTGGAGAAGACTCTTGAGAATCCCTTGGACTGCAAGGAGATCAAACCAGTCAATCCTAAAGCAAGTCAATCCTGAATACTTATTGGAGGGACTGATGCTGAAGCTGAAGCTGAAGCTCCAATGCTTTGGTCACCTGATGTAAAGAGCCAACTCATTGGAAAAGACGCTGATACTGGGAAAGATTGAAGGCAGGATGAGAAGGGGACAACAGAGGATGAGATGGTTGGATGTCATCACCGACTCAATGGACATGAGTTTAAGCAAGCTCCAGGAGTTGGTGAAAGACAGAACCCTATCCTGGCATGCTGCAGTTTATGGGGTCACAGAGAGTCAGACACGACTGAGTGACTGAAAGACAACAAAAATTGTTGTTTAAATAATAGAAGGCCCTGTGACTAAGATTAAAGAAGACCCAGGAAATCCAGCATTGAAAGTTTGGTGATAAGACAAATTCACTTCAGAAAAAGGTCACCTCTTGTTCTGTCTGCATTCCATATGGAGAAGAGAGAAGACCCCCATCCTGGTAAGGGTCTACACAACTGCCTCTATCTCTGAGAACAGTGCTTCATTTGGGAATTTCTTCCCCATGTTTCTCAGAACATGCATATCTAAATCTCAAACCCTGAGGAACATCAGTTCAGAAATTGTTAAAAAAAAAAAAACTAACAGCCAAAATTTAAAAAATTCACCAAGAACTTCCAGATGTTCAAATTGGATTTAGAAAAGGCAGAAGGACCAGAGATCAAATTGCTAACATCTGTTGGATTATAGAAAAAGCAAGAGATTTCCACAAAAACATCTACTTTTGTTTTATTGGCTACGCTAAATCCTTTGACTGTGTGGATCAAATCAAATTGTGGAAAATTCTTAAAGATATGCGAATACCAGACCACCTTACCTACCGCCTGAGAAACCTGTATGCAGGCCAAGAAGCAACAGTTAGTACTAGACATGGAACAATGGACTGGTTCCAAATTGGAAAAGGAGTATGTCAAGGCTGTATGCTGTCACCTTGCTTATTTAACTCAAATTCAGTGTACATCATATGAAATGCCAGGCTGGATGAAGCACAAGCTGGAATCAAGAATGCTGGGAGAAATATCAATAACCTCAGATATGCAGACACCATCCTAATGGAAGAAAGTGAAAAGGAACTAAAGAGCCTCAATGAAGGTGAAAGAGGAGAGTGAAAACCTGGCTTAAAAACTCAACATTCTAAAAGCGAAGATCGTGGCAGCTGGCCCCATCCCTTCATGGCAAATTGATGGGGAAATGGTAGCAGACTTTATTTTGGGGGTGGGGGGCTCCAAAATCACTGCAGATGGTGACTGCAGCCATGGACTTAAAAGATGCTTGCTCCTTGGAAGAAAAGCTATGACCAATCTAAACAGTGTATTAAAAAGCAGAGACATTACTTTGCCAACAAAGTTCCATCTAGTCAAAGCTAAGGTTTTTCCAGTAGTCATGTATGGATGTGAACGTTGCACCATAAAGAAGGCTGAACACTGAAGAATTGATGCTTTTGAGCTGTGGTGCTGGAGATGATTCGAGAGTCCCTCAGACTTCAAGGAGATCAAATCAGTCAATCCTAAAAGAAATCAACTCCAAATAGTCATTGGAAGGACTGATGCTAAAGCTGCAATTATTCAAAGAGCCAACTCAATAGAAAAGACCCTGAGCTGGGGAAGATTGAAGGCAGGAAGAGAAGGGGACAATAGAGGATGAGATGGTTGCATGGCATCACCAGTCAATGGACATGAGTTTGAGCAAGCTCCGGGAGTTGGTGATGAACAGGGAAGCCTGGTGTGCTGAAGTCCATGGGGTCGCAAAAGTCAGACATGACTGAGCAACTGAACAACAACGAGAACGCAGAAACGTTAGTGCTTTGAAGGAATCGCTGATGTCAAATCAAAAGTATTAAGAGCTACATACTAAGTCTAAGTTTAAGGTTGATATTTCTCAGAACAAGGACAAGAGCACATAAGAGAAGTGATCATGATTTAGTCCAGGCAACAATAAACTTTTTCTGTAAACGGCCAGACTGTAAAGAGTTTAAGTTATGGTCCTTGCCAAGTGCAACTATTCAACTGTGTCTTTGCATTAGACATATGCAATTGAATAGACATGGCTTTGTTTCAGCAAAAACTTATTTATGAACATTAAAATTTGAGCTTCATATGAATTTTAAGCATCATGACATATTGCTTTTAAAAATTTCTCAGCCATTTAAAAATGTGAAGATATTCTTAGCCTGTGGAGCATACAAAAAGAGGGGGGGCGGTGTGCGGGGAACGCATAATAGGCCATTATCTGATCTCCTTAATCTTTCTGCTGCCATGTTGGAAGTGTGAGTTCCAGCTATAAGTGCTGCAAACAGTGAGTCATTTTTGCAAATAAAATATATATGCAAATAATATATGTATATATCTTTAAATAAATTCTATAAGTGATGTTTCAAAAAGCTACAAGTTTGGAATCAAAATAAGTCCTTAAATTGACAGTTTTGACACGTAATTCTGTGAGATGTTAACTCTGCTAGAAAATCTAAATGCTAAATTGTTCCTAAGCTACCCAGTCAAATGTCACCCAACTACCCAAATGTGTTTTCTAAATTTTTTTCAGAGAATTAGTCTTCAGATTTGCTGTCAATAGCATTTTTCACATTAACAAAAGAAATACAAAGATTATATGAGTTTCTTTATGAAATGCTCTAAAGTAAGGTATTTCCTGGTAGCTCAGATGGTAAAGAATCTGCCTACAATGCAGGAGACCTGGGTTTGATTCCTGAGTCAGGAAGATTCCTTGGAGAAGGAAATGACAACCAGCTCCATTATTCTTACCTGGAGAATCCCATGGACAGAGGAGCCTGGCGGGCTTCAGTCCATGAGGTCACAGAGTCGGACAGGAACGAGCTACTAACACTTTCACTTTCAAAGCAAGGTCAGAAACTGGTCAAAATGTGTATTAGCAAAAGCAATATTCATTTTGGTAGTGGCAACTGAAGAAAAATTCACAACATAAAGTTATGAGTTAAGTTTTATTCAGAGACCTTACTGAAAACTATAGCCCTGGAGTTAGTTTCTCAGATAACTCTAAGGAATTGCCTGAAGAAGAGGTAAAAGAGGAGCCACTGTATATAGGAGCTTTTGCTGGGGAAAAAAGTAAAAATATTACTGTAAATCAAAAAGAAAATAGACATCTCAAGTTAATGACTTTAGCATTTCTCTATGTATGAGAAGATGCAAGAATCATTGAAGTGTTGGACTGGACAGTCTGAGTTGGAATCCTGCTTCTATACCTGCCCATTATAGGATTTTGAAAAATTAATAAAGTTTGTTAATCCTCAATTTATTGTCATGTGAATGGTGATGTTGAGAATGCCTACTCGCCTACTCCACAGGTTATATGCAGAAAAACTAAAATGTGTAAAGTGCCACCTGATGTATTGTCTACAGAAAGGGTTTAAAGAGTTTTGACAAAAAGTACCATAAACAATTATAAAGGCAATATGTAATGCAAAGTGATGGCTCTGGAACAGACATACAGATATTCTTCTGAAAACTCAGAACTGGAAATGATTTATTTTGGCTAGATGAATTAGCAAAGGCTTTATTGAGTAGAGGAACTTGATCACACACACACATAAAAAGAGAGGAATTTCATCAGTTAAAAATAACAGCCAAATTAAAGAAAATGCCCATTTCAACAAGATGTAAACTCCAGGACAGAGATATAGACTCTCAATCTTGGTACTGAGCTTGTTAGACATTTAGGAATTATTTATTATATTCAATTAAATTGGCTTCCAGGAATTTAAAAGAATTAAATGTTCCCCCAAATTGTGACTACTTCAGTATGAATAGAGAATGTAATCTTCAAGAAGTAGGAGATGAGGCTGGAGAAATATTTTAAAGGATTTAATCTTATTTTATACTACAGGCCAGTACCATCAAAATTACTTTTATTCCCCAAAGTACATATACTTAACACCAACCAAAGAATGGCCAAAATAAAGAATTTTAAGAAAGTTCTCTAGAAAGACATGTGAGGGTTTTGAATTGAATACAAACTTGATCATATTTTTATCTTTAATTAAAAATATGGCTTCATGACATCTACATCTTGGGGTACATAATTTTTCCTTTTACTAATTTAAATTGGTATATTTAAAATATTACTCAAAGAAATATCTAGTTCCGTAGTATTCAAAACAGCAATCAAAGAAGAAAAATAAATAAAGGAATCCGAATTAGAAAAGAAGTAAAGCTTTCACTCTTTGCAGATGACATGTACTATACATAGAAAATGCTAAAGATACTAGAAGAAAACTAGTATAGCTCATCAATGAATTGGGTAAAGTTCCTGGATAGAAAAACTAATATGCAAAAATATGTGGAATTTCTATATACCAATCACAAAATATCAGAAAGAGAAAGTAAAACAATCTCACTCACTATCATATTAAAAAAAAAAAAAGTTCAATACATGAAACAGGGCACTCAAAGCTGGTATACTGGGACAACCCAGAGGCGTGGGATGGGGAGGGAGGTGGGAGGCAGGTTTGGGAGGGGGGACACATGTACACTTGTGGCTGATTCATGTCAATGTATGGCAAAAACCACCACAATATTGTAAAATAATTAGCCCCCAATTAAAATAAATTAATTTAAAAAAACTAGAAAAATTTGAGCTACCTCCCCCAAAAAATCTAGAAATAAACCTAGCTGGGAAGCAAAAGACATGTATTCTGCAAACTATAAGATGGTGATTAAAGAAGCGGAAAACAACATGAACAGATGGAAAGATATACTGTGTTCTTGGATTGGAAGAATTAATATTGTTGAAATGACCATATTATCAAGAGCAATCTGTAGATTCAATGCAGTCCTATAAAAATATCGATATTTTTTACATACCTAGAATAATTTTTTTTTTAATTTGTAAGTAAACACAAAAGACCTCGAGTAGCCAAAGTAATCTTGAGGAAGACAAAAGGAGCTGGAGGAATCACACTCTCTGACTTCAGACTACAAAGCTACAGCATGGTACTGGCACAAAACAGACAAACAGATCAATAGAACAGGAAAGAAAGCCCAGAAATAAACCCATGTACTAGGATCAATTAATCTAAAACAAAGGAGGCAAGACTATACAATGGAGAAAAGACAGTCTCTTAAATAAGTGGTGCTTGGAAAACTAGACAGATACATGTAAAAGAATAAAGTTACAACATACTCTAACACTGTATACAAAATAAACTCAAAATGGATTAAGGATCTAAATGGAAGATAGGTTACTAGAGGAAAATATAGGAAGAACATTCTTTGATATAAATTGCAGCAATGTAATATTTTGGGATTCATCTCTTAAAATGATGAAAATGAAAACAAAAATAAACAAATAGGACCTAATTAAACTTAAAAGCTTTTGTATATCAAAGGAAACCATAAACAAAATGAAAAGACAACAGGTAGACTGGGAGAAAATATTTGCAAACAATGCTACTGGCAAGGGACTAATTTCCAAAATATACAAACAGCTCATACTGCTTAATATTAAAAAAGCAAACAACCCAATCAAAAAATGGGCATAAGACCTAACAGACACTCTTCCAAAAAATATATACAGAAGGCCAAAAAGCAAATGAAAAGATGCTCAAGAAAAATACAAATCAAAACTACAGTAAGGTTTGTGTTACACCAGTCAAAATTGCTGTCATTAAAAAGTCTATAAATAATAAGTATTGGAAAAGGTGTGGAGAAAAAGGAACCCTCCTATACTGATAATGGAAATGCAAATTTGTAGAGCCAGTATGGAGAACAGTATGGAGGTTTGTTCAAAACAAAACAAACAAAAAAAGAGTTACTTTATGATCCTACAATCCCAGTATTGGGTATATAACTGGAGAAAACTTTAATTCAAAAAGATACATGCACCCTAATCTTCAGAATGCACTATTTACAATAGCCAAGACATGAAGCAGCCATATACAGCAACACGGATAGACCTAGAGATTATCATGCAAAGTGAAGGACAGACAGAAAGACAAATATCATATGATATTGCTTACATGTGTAATCTAAAAAAAAAATGATACAAATGAACTTATTTACAAAACAGAAATAGACTCATAGACTTAGAAAACAAACTTATGGTTACCAAAGAGGGTAGTGGGAGGTAGAGAGATAAATTAGGAGTTTGGAATTAACATATACACACTGTTACATATTAAAGAGGTAAACAACAAGGACCTACAATATAGCACAGGGAACTGTATTCAATATCTTGCAACAAGCTATAGTGGAAAAGAATCTGAGAAATAATATATGTATATGTGTGTTGTGTGTGTGTGTGTGTGTATAACAGAATCACTTTGCTGCACACTTGAAACTAATACAACCTTACAAATTAACTATGCTTCAATAAAAATCATTAAAAGAATAGTATGCAAAGTTATTATAAGTCAATTTGTAATGAAAAATCTTGAATATATTTAAACCCATGGCTTTGTTTTTTGACTTTAATTTATTTTATTTAAAAGTCTCTACTCACATTGGTTTTGTAAAAATAAACAAAGACCAACCAAACAAGAACAAAGGCTGTTTATCAGGGCTTGCTGTAGTAAGAGTCAGCCAACATCATACTTGCATTAGAGGCTCATAGGCAACAGGAGAGTGAGATAACTTTATACTGGACAAAAGTCAAGATTATAGATGCTTTGATTGCAGATTTTTGGCACAGAGAAGCTGGAGGTGGGCAGCAGGATATGTTAGTAATCAATTTGGGTCTTGAAAACCAGGGCAAATAAAATAGGGACATAGGTGTCATTGACTCAGTTCTCATATTTTGGTGTTGATTGCTGATTGTGGTTTGGATTGTTGGACTGGTTACTGCAGAAGTTCTGGGTCTGAATTTTACTGTCATATATAATATAGCCACTGCCAATTGTTTATTGACTGTTTCACTTCTAATGCCTTCCATGGATGCTAAGCACTTTGGACTCATCAAAATCTTCAAAACTCAATGAATTTCAATGCTAAATTTATGCTAAAATCATTTTCATACACAGTGATGTAAATTTGAAAAATCTCTCAGTCACTGAACTAGAGAGTTATGCAAGCTTTAATCTCATGAATTTGGGGCATATCTCAATGTATATAAAAATATGTGTGTATTTCTATTTTTCATCATACAGTTTAATGACACAAAAACTTTTTATTCAGCAAATAATTCCTTTATTCATTAGCAATAGACTCATTAAATCATCACAACTGAATGCTTTAATTTTTTTCTCTGCTCTTAAAAAAAGAATAATAAAGGAGGCAATCAATGCCATTTCTTTCTTCATAGACAAAACCTAACCTATCATTGGAGAATTAAAATAGTACAATAGGCTTATAACAATACCTTTGAATAAAGAATCCAATCATTCTTTTTGAAATATCAGTAAAAAACAAAAAATTATACAAAACAACAGTTGATTTAATAATTTGATTAAGCTTAGTTCCTTTATGGATTTTCTAGGTACAAAAATGAATTTGTAAAAAAATTATGGAAAGCATCCATATAAGTAAAACAACAGCCCTTGAGCCACTGAATATCTGACAATTATAGTCCATTTTAACTAGTCTTTAGGGATTTTAATATTTTTATTTTATTCAGTTTTCAGTGAGTTAAATATTTGTGGTTAATTGGTACATACTGTATTTTGTACTGGATTTATAGAGAGCTGTATGATGAACTGGGGAATGTTCTGAGTAAGATGCCCACTGGTGCTTCATTCTATTTAATTAATATTTACCAACTATCAGAAGTGCTAGGTTATTGTAACATGAGACTGAAATAATCACCATCACTAATAATTTTCAATTTGTGTGGATACTTGGTGTGTGTATACCTATAATAGACATATACACAATCATGCTTTAAAATATATAATTATATATTATATTGCAAACGATTCATGTAATATATATGTAACTTCAAATCATGTGCTTAGTGAATGTTTCAGTTCAGTTCAGTCACTCAGTTGTGTCCAACTCTTTGCGACCCCGTGGACTGCAGCACATCAGGCCTCCCTATCTATCACCAACTCCTGGAGTTTACACAACTCATGTCCGTTCAGGCAGTGATGCCATCCAACCACCTCATCCTCTGTCATCCTCTTGTCCTCCCACTTTCAATCCTTCCTAGCATCAGGATCTTTTCAAATGAGTCAGTTCTTTGCACCAGGTGGCCAAAGGATTGGAGTTTCAGCTTCAACATCAGTGCTTCCACTGAATATTCAGGACTGATTTCCTTTAGGATGGACTGGATGGATCTCTTTGCAGTCCAAGGAACTCTCAAGATTCTTCTCCAACAGCACAGTTCAAAAGCATCAATTCTTCTGCGCTCAGCTTTCTTTATAGTCCATATGTGACTACTGGAAAACCATAGGTTTGACTAGATGGACCATTGTTGGCAAAGTAATGTCTCTGCTTTTTAATAAGCTAAGCTGGTCATGACTTTTCTACCAAAGAACAAGTATCTTTTAATGTCATGGCTGTAGTCACCATCTGCAGTGATTTTGGAGCCCCCCAAAATAAAGTCTGTCACTGTTTCCCCATCTATTTGCCATGAAGTGATGGTACCAGATGCCATGATCTTAGTTTTCTGAATGTTGAGTTTTAAGCCAACTTTTTCATTCTCCTCTTTCACTTTCATCAAGAGGCTCTTTAGTTCTTTGCTTTCTGCCATAAGGGTGGTGTCACCTGCATATATGAGCTTATTGATATTTCTCCCAGCTATCTTGATTCCAGCTTGTGCTTCATCCAGCCCAGCATTTTTCATGATGTACTCTGCATATAAGTTAAATAAACAGGGTGACAATAAATTGCCTTGATGTACTCCTTTCCCTATTTGGAACCAGTCTGTGGTTCCATGTCCATTTCTAGCTGTTGCTTCCTGAACTGCATACATATTTCTCAAAAAGGAGGTCAGGTGGTCAGGTATTCCCATACCTGGAGTAACAGGAAAATTTGGCCAGGATGAAGCAGGGCAAAGGCTAATAGAGTTTTGCCAAGGGAAAGCACTGGTCATAGGAAACACACTCTTCCAACAACACAAGAGAAGACTCTACACATGGACATCACCATATGGTCAATATGGAAATCATGTTGATTATGTTCTCTGCAGCCAAAGATGGGAAAGCTCTATACAGTTAACAAAAACAAGACTGGGAGCTGACTATGGCACAGACCATGAAATCCTTATTGCCAAATTCAGAGTTAAATTGAATAAAGTAGGGAAAAGCACTAGACCATTCAGGTATGACCTAAATCAAATTCCTTACGATTATACAGTGGAAGTGACAAATAGATTCAAGGGATTAGAACTGATAGACAGACTGCCTGAAGAACTATGGATGGAGGTTCATGACATTGTACAGGAGGCAGAGATCAAGACCATCCCAAGGAAAAGAAATCCAAAAAGGCAAAATGGTTATCTGAGGGGGCCCTATAAATAGCTGTGAATAGAAGAGAATTGAAAGGCAAAGGAGTGAGTACTTACCCTTTACCAACTTCTATTCTAGGTGCTGGAGAAATGATTATATAGAAGGTACAAAGAATTCCTCACAGAAGTAACAGTTAGTGAAGATCTCAAACAAACATGCTGAAATATGTATGCTAAAGTTGTGCCATGCTTGGATATACAGGAAAGTATTATAGATGTTGACTGAGTTGAATCTTGAGAGAAATTTCCTACAAATTAACAAAGGAAGGACTATTTCAGGGAATACTATTAGACCTTTCCTTTGTGTTCACAGATATTTCTCCTAACCTTATTATCTTGAAATTTTACAATGATCTTTAATAATAAACTATCATTCTTAGTAACTGGTATGTTGCACATATGTGTGTAGAAATTTTTTTCAAAACTGAAAAAAATTATATTAAAACATAAAGACATTATACCCTCGGTTTCAAAGCTCTTCAATGATCACAAATTCACTCCTCTTTGATTAATTCCTAGGAAGGAATTAGAGACAGATGGGGTTTTATTATCCTGTTGATGGACAGACTTAATCTGGTCATAATTAACAAAGAAGAATAGAATCTGAAGGTCTTCTTCTCATTCCATTTGTATTCTACTTTGACAAATATTTAAGTTTTATTCCACCATTATGACTCAGGCTTTGGTCTTCTAGGTCTCATGGTTCAGAAGAGAGCACAGTTTTACAAACAAATCAGGACAACCACGCTGTGCTGTGCTTAGTGGCTCAGTCGTGTCCAACTCTGTGACCCCGTAGCCTTTTGTAGCCCAAGAATCCTCTGTCCATGGGGATTCTCCAGGCCAGAATTTTGGAGTGGGTAGCTGGTCTCTTCTCCAGGGGATCTTTCCAATCCAGGGATCGAACCCAGGTCTCCTGCACTGCAGTAGTATTCTTTATTGTCTGAGCCACCAAGGAAGACATGATAATAAAATTTGTACAAAGTATGAAGAAGAGAGAGAATTTTATTTGTAGGCAAGTTCCAAGCAGTCTTAAACTGATCTTTTATTATCTTAAATAGGTTCTGAATTACACAGAGAAGCTTGCAAGCCAAAGAAAAGGGGGAGACTGTATTCAAGACAGCAGTACTGGTGTCTATAAAATCTCAGATGTACGAAACAAGTAGTTTTCATATTCACTAGTATCAAGTGCAGCAGACAGTTAAAAGTAATGGTGACCTTCATTCACATTTGACATGTGAAAGAGATTGAGCCTTGACTCCCATCTTTGCAGTGACTAGGTATGTGAATTTACACAAAATTGTTTAGTCTCATTGAATCCCAATTATATCCTAGCAAATGGGGATAATACAATGGAGTCATTGTTAAGATTGAAAATGATAACACCCTGTAGGCTCTATGTACAAGACCTGATATTTAGTGCTTCATTCTCCACCACTGTCAATACAGTTATAAAAGCATCGCCTTTTATGATTCATAGGTAACAATACAAATAAAACTAACTGCTTAGATAGATAGCTAACAAAATATCTTTCTTGATAAGTTTTTTTTTAATGCATTCATACTAACATTAACGATATTGACTAAGGACATGAAGCAAAAGTGTTAGTTGCTCAGTTGTGTCCAACTCTTTGTGACCCTATGGACTGTATCCCACCAGGCCCCTCTGTCCATGGGATTTCCCAGGCAAGAATACTGGAATGAGTTGCCATTTCCTTCTCCAGAGATTGAACTCACATCTCCTGCACTGCAGGCAGATTCTTTATCATCTGAGCCAACAGGGAATTCCATACCAAAAGCAACTTTATTGTTCTTCAGTTGCTAACATCGCTTTCATCTAAGAATAGTTGTCATTCACAGAAAGCAATTATATTTTCTAAATCCCGTTTCAATTAACAGTATTCAAAATATGGGAGAAAGAATGAAAGTTAATATGCAGTTAATCTCCTTGTCATAGGAAGCCCTATAAACCAAGGTCAGGCTCTAGGTTTCCCAGAGTCAAGGCTGTGGCAGGTTTTTGTATTTCCCCAAGAGTAGAACAGGTTAAATGTGCTAAAAATTATTTTTTTGTTATTGTTTAGTTGCTAAGTTTTGTCCAACTCTTTTGCAACTCCATGCATTATAGCCACCCAGGCTCCTCTGTCTATGAAATTTCCCAGGCAGAAATAGTGGAGTGGGTCGCAATTTCCTTCTCCAGGGGATGTTCCTGACCAAAGTATCGAATGTTCATCTCCTGCACTGGCAGGTGGATTCTGAGCCACTAGGGAAGTCCCCAAATTATTTAGGCCACGCTAAATGATGAAGATTGCATTGCTATAGACATTTTTCAAGCTACTTTATAAAATATTAGGAATGTATTAGGAAATCACATGTATATTGGGTACTATGATTTTTTTAATGAATACTGATGTGCTTTGTTAAAGCTCACTGATGCAATTATTAATTTGTGCTCTGATGAGAAAATTTATTTTCCATATGCTCAGGATATAATTTTATACATTTACAGTAAGAATGATTTAAATTAATAAATTAGCTTTCATTAGTAAATAATAAAGTTCTAATTTGCAGATTGCTACCCTCAAAATAGTTCACATGTAAATTTCTATCTATAAAATATTTAATCTAGTAAGCAAACTCTATAATATGCTTTCTCAAAACACAATCACCTCTTCCAGGGAGCCAATTCAACATTTTCACTGAGTAAACAAATATTAATTAAAAACCTATTCTGGTCTAGACCAGTTCTAGATGCCCTAACTTAGGGATTAAGAAAGAAAAAAAGAAGAAAGACTCTAGAGCCAGACTGATTGGTTTCAAATTCTTCTCAGCAATTTACTGGATTTTATGATCTTGAGGAATTCACTTACTTTCTCCATACAGTTTTTCAACCTTAAAATAGTGATAGGAATTATAATACATACTCATTGTGTTGTTAGAAATAAATTAGTCAACACACGTTAGTGTTTATATCACAAACATTATTAGTGTTTAACAATACATCAAATATACTTGAATATTAAATGTATATTAAAATATATATTTGAAGTGATGTTACTTATACATCATAAATATATACAACTATATATACATATATACATACTATAGGCTTCCCTGGTAGCTGGGAGGTTAAAGAGTCTGCCTGCAATGCGGGAGACCTGAGTTTGATCCCTGAGTTGGGAAGATCCCCTGAAGAAGGAAATGGCAACCCACTCCAGTATTCTTGCCTGGAGAATCCCATGGACAGAGGAGCCTGGTGGGCTACAGTCCACGGGGTTGCAAAGAGTCGGATACGACTGAGCGACTTCACTTCATATATACATATAAATGTGTATATATAAACATTTGTCATTTAGAACAGTGACTAAAATATATCAAGGACAAAAATGTCAAGTGCCTTTTGTTATTACTAATGATGATTCAGTAGTGACAGAAAAAGAACACCTGTTTTCAGGGATCTTAAACTGTGGAGAAGAGTAAATAAATAAACAAGTATAATAGAAAATCCTCTATACTTCTTGGCAAATACTATGCCAAGAATCAAAACAGAGCCACGTTGTAGGGAGAGAATAGTTACATACTTTCAGCTCAGACACTCAGTCCTATACCACTCGGTGACCCCATGGAGTGCAGCATGCCAGGCTTCCCTGTTCATCACCGACTCCCAGAGCTTACTCAAACTCAGTTCCATTGAGTTGATGATGCCATCCAACCATAAAGTTACATACTTTAGGCTGAGTTACTAGAGCAGCCTTATTTAGAAGGAAGACGTTCAAGCTGAAATCTAATCACAATAAGGTCACTAATTTAATACACTACTCTTGTGTCAGTGGAAAGCTTCTGGAGTGTTTAAAGTTGGAGAAGAGAGAGGGACAGAGCTGTGAACAGATTTTGTGTACTAAAATACTTGAGGTGCTATGTGGAAATTTGAGGGAGGCAGCTATGGAAAGATGGGTGGATTAGACCAATGAGGTAACATCAGCGATCTAGACAGGCAGACAAATTTAAGATACACTTGCAATTTCAGTGGACATTCTTTGTAGAACACTCTGAATCCATTTCTTTAGGATATTTTGTAAGAATATAAAACCAGTAAACAAAGACTAAAACAGAAACATTCAGGAGACCTAAATAAATCAGAATAATCTTCAAATATTTTATTTTGATCTACTCAGTTACATGTTAACATATCATGCTGCTAATAGGTCAATTATATATGTCACTTGTAAATATGCAAATTAGTCTATCCTAAATAGTCAGTTACAATTCTAAAGTGGAAAATCACAGAGTATTTCATGTATCTACACAATATAGAAGAAAATAATTACAAGAATTGCTAAGATAATTCTTAAGAAGAAGAATATAAGATTTTGCATATCCTTTACCCAGGTTCTTCCAATGGTTATGTCTTATGTAATTATGGTACACTATAGAAACCAGGAATTTGACATTAGAATGTGTATATAGTTATATGTATTTTAATTATGTGTGTGGATGAATGATTTCATTGCCACATTCAAGATACAGAAATATTCCATCAATGCAGAGCACACAGATGTAACACCCATATACCTTAATAGTGGTATCTCCATATATGTTTCTGGCAGCACTACTTTGGTTGTGTTGCACAATTTTGATATGTGTTTTTCAGTTTTCAATAAGTTCAGTGCACTTTTTGAGTCTCCTTCTGGGACCTGTAGATTATTTAGAAGTGAGCCATTTAGTTCCAAGTGTTTGAAGACTTTTCCTGTTATTTATTGATTTCTGGATGGATTTCATTATGCTCAATTTGGAATAAACTTTGTACAATTCAATCCTTGTAAATTTGTTGAGATTTTATGTTTTAGGGTGGCATTTCTCCTGGTATATATCTGGAGGTGCTGAAAAATATGTATTCTTTAATGTGACATTGTTTAATGTCATAAAATCACCCTCAATAAACAAAAAAAGTAATGTCACTTATTTCTGAATCTCCTTTATTCCATCTCAGCAGCCCCTTTTCCAAAACAGGAATAATACCATTCACAAGATCATATTACAAAACTAAAAAAAAAAAATAAAACAATCTACCTTTTGCCAATCTGCTCACCTTTCACGTTCTTGCTTTCCTAATCCCATTCCTTCCTTTTTATAATAAAAACTTCAAAGCCATGATCAACCTGTTAGAAATGTGCTAGGCTTACTTCTTCTACTTTCCTTTCTCTTTTCCTGGGTTTTATTTGCTTTCAGCTGTTATCCATCAACAATTATGCACAAACAGTCCTGGACTTTCCCTCAGTATTAGCTGCTGAACTGGCAAAGCCTATATTTACAGAGTTGCAAACCATAAAATGCTAAATCAATGCAGCACATTTGCATACTTTCCAGTAGAAAAAATTAAAACAACATAAAACAAGACAGGTGAGGCATCCTGGGAAGTGATGTGAGAGTAATTATTCTGTTTAAAATGTTTTGTCTATATATAGTATACCCACCATCACTCACAGCACGTCTCCTCTGAATGTGATTTCTAACATCCTGTTGTTTGCTGCGCAGTTAATTACACTGAGTAATGAAGAGATTTGAAAGCCTTACTGTGTCACAGTTAATAGGGCGAATAATTAAAGTAATAGTAGAGTTGGTTTCCCTTCTGCACAAACCATTTGGTCTTCTAACACTATTGTTTAGAATTTCCCACAAAGTGATTCACTTCCTCAGAATTTACTGCTGCATTCTTTCAGAAGTTTGATTTCACCAATGTGTGCAGCACATGAAGAATGTGAAAAAATAATCTTTTTGAAATCCCTAGAAATAACATATTAAGGCGAATAGTTATGGATTTTTGCCTCTCCTGACCCTGTGAAACCTTTTCAATTGAGGTTAAGGTGGGCAATTTTTTTTATCTGGAGCAACATGCAGTTGATAATTCATTAATTGAATAATTTGGAGCTACCAGAGTTTTGTTTTGTTTTGTTTTTAGTTCCACAGAGGTGAAGTAGACTTATTCTGGATATAAGACATATGCAAAAATTATCTTCACAGTGATGTCTAACAGGAGAAAACAAAAGCATGGAGAAAAAAAGTGCCTAGCACTGAGGGGTGGAAATGAGCAAATTGTTGAGATTAAGAACGGTCCATAGGAGAGAAAAATGGAGAACAAGCCAAAGGGTAGTTGAGGATCTGATTAGGAAGACTCTAATGCTGAGATACAAATATGCAATTTATTCAGTAGTGAATTCAGGGCCAAAAGGTTTGAACATGAATGTAATCTCATGCAATTAATTTTAGAAAAACTAAAACAGATAAAAGAAGATTAATTTGTAGGCATGTACTTGGTGCATTAGGATACATAGTTATTAATTTCAGGTCTTCCAGAGACTAGAAGTCTTCAAGTGTAGCATGAAATGTTATTATTTAAGAAGTAGATTCATTTAGTGGAAACTTCCCTGGATTAGAATCATAAAGCCAAAAGTCATGTCACCTTACTGGTCTTAGTTTTCTTACCTTATAAAACAGACCTGTTCTATCTTCTCATAGGTTAGTGGTTAGGAGCAAAATGAAATGCTGACTGCTGAGCCCACGAAAGAAAAGCAAAATAACCTGTTGGTCAGTAAATCACATTCCCTGTTCATTACAAAATAGAGACCACTACCTTGACAGAATCCAAGTACTATTTTGTAAGAAGAAGGTCCAGGTTGGGATATTTATAAAGCTTTGGGGATCTGGGTTAAGGCAGGACTTTCAATATGGGGGCCTGATTGGGACTGGGCAATGTTTGTAATAAGTGCTGTGTGCTGTGCTTAGTCGCTCAGTCATGTCTGACTTTTTGTGACCCCATGGACTGTAGCCTGACAGGCTCCTCTGTCCTTGGATCCCAGGCAAGAATACTGGAGTGGGTTGCCATGCCCTCCGCCAGGGGATCTTCCCAACCACTGCATCTAACCCAGTTCTCCTATATTGCAGGTAGATTTTTTACAGTCTGAGCCACCAGGGAAACCCAAGAATACTGGATGGGTAGCATATCCCTTCTCCAGGGGATCTTCCCAACCCAGGAATTGAACTGGGGTCTTCTGTATTGCAGGTGTTTTTGATATAACAGTTTAGAAATAGTAAATATATATAGTGCGGTATTTTTTGAAAATGGATATGCTGTACTGTGCTATGCTGCTACTCAGCTGTACTCAACTCTTTGTGACCCCATGGGCTGTATCCCATCAGGCTCCTCTGTCTATGGGGTTTTCCAGGCAAGAACACTGGAGTGGGTTTCCATTTTCTCCTCTGGGGTTTCTTCCCTGACCCTGGGATTGAACCAGCGTGGACTAAATAGTTACATGATAAACCAGGTGAATAATCTATTAATATTCATCTATTTTTCTGAAAACGAAGTCCCTTAAAGATACGTCAACCTGCTTTTCCTGAGAAAGAATTCCCTAGAATAGTGAAGTCATAGTTCTGCAAATTGTTGTATACTACAATTGTTTTCATTTTCTCTTCTTGAGAGTAAGCTTTATTTTTAACCTTACTAAACTATGTAGCTTAAACTCTTCATGTTAACAGCAAGAAAAGGTTGTGCTAGCAAAATCAAGGGGGTTTATTTAGAATTCCTTGAACCCTTTAAAAAACATGAATCTAGTGGCAGATTACAAGAGGAAGCACTAGGAGTTGCTATGATTTCTATTAATAAATGAATTTATACTGTTGCTAAGTATATTGAACTGTATACCAAAAATGGTTGCATTTTGTACATGTAAATAATGTCCTAATGTTTAAAAAAGGTGGTGACTACAGCCATGAAACTAAAAGATGCTTGCTCCTAGGAAGAAAAGCCATGACAGACCTAGACAGCATATCAAAAAGCAGACATTACTTTGTCCATATACTCAAAGTTATGGTTTTTCCAGTAGTCATGTATGGATGTGAGAGCTGGACCATAAAGAAGGCTGAGTGTTGAAGAATTGATGTTTTTGAACTGTAGTGTTGGAGAAGACTCTTGAGAGTCCCTTGAACAGCTAGGAGATGAAATCAGTCAATACTCAAGGAAATCAACCCTGAATATTCACTGGAAGGACTGATGCTGAAACCGAAGCTCCAAAACCTTGGTCATCTGATGTGAAGTGCCAACTCATTGGAAAAGATATTAATGCTGGGGAAAGATTGATGGCAGGAGAAGAGGATGACAAACGTTGAGATGGTTGGATGGCATCACTGACTCAATGGACATGAGTTTGAGTAAGCTTTGGGAGATGGTGAAGGACAGGGGAGCCTGGCATTCTGCAGTCCATGGAGTTGCAAAGAGCTGGACATGACTGAGTGACTGAACAACGACGACAACAACAGTGGATGAAAATTTTATTTTCAGTACTCCCTCCCAAATTTTTATTAGCTTGCTAAATTATTTCATCCACTTTCCAATTCAAGAGTTTTCGCCTCCACCTTATAGTGTCCTAGTACTTTAACAACAAAATCTTTTCAAAAAGAAATAACTTCTGCATAAGAATATCCAATATGTCACATTTCCTCCATGCAAATTATTCTCTATTTCTCCAAACACTCATACTTTCTTAGCATTCTGTCTGCTCACATTTTTCAACACCCTGAGAAAACCACCCACATATCTATACATTAAACTCATATACATTCTTAGGAGCCAATTTAAATATGATCATATCTGAAAAATCTTTGCACATTCCATTATAATATTTTTATACATTGGTTAGGATAATTATTACTTTTACTTTGGATTCCAGAGACTTCTTTATATGTACATTAAGTCATTAAAACAAGAACACAAATCTCTTCATATCTTCTATTATTTGAATAGTTTTTACAGATAGAAATGTTTAGTACATATTTTGGAAATGGATGATTGGTTGAAGGGATGAATTTCAAAATTAAATTTTCTCTACTTATGTTTATAAAGATAACTTCAGAGATCAGGGCCAGGGAAGATGGCTCATATGTAAGATACATTCGACATTGCTCTAAAATTGCTTAATTTCTGGTCTTTGAGCCTCTAGAGAAATGTATTAAAAAGGAGAATACAATGTGGAAAGAGTAATGAAAGGGGATCACAAATAATAAGAGTAAGGGAACGTGGATTATATTTCTAAGTCAGTTAGTAAAAACACTGTAAAATTATTTAACATTCTCTCTGCTCATTTCCCCTGTGTCTCTTTTTGAGTCTTAATACATAATGATTCTAATTTGGGACTCCTGCCCCAATGGTTATGTTTGTGCTTATGTACCTATCTATCCCCCCGCCTGACCTAAACATATACACTGCCTCATAATATTTCTTTTCACCATACCTCTACTTTCCATAATTTCCTGCATGAAGACAAACGACACTGCTGCCACTGAGCTTCCTGTAGTGTGTTTAATGAATCACCCTAGGCCCAGGCAGGTGGATTCTGCTTGTCATGTCATTTGATCACTGTCTCATTACTTTGTACAATTTTGCATTTCAAACACCAGGGTGTACTTGTTATAACAACTATTAGGTTCTCTTCTCAAGCTTTGAGCCCACTCAGGATCCATAATGTATTATCTTATTATCTCAGACTCTCAGATACACGGTAGTAGGATGGTGATTTGCATGGAGCATATCTTTCTGGGTGTGGAAAGGACTAAGTGACAAGACCAAAGCATCAGGCGTTCAGCCTAATTAATTCCACTCCCAATGTCTGGAATTTCTACATGCTAGTTTTAGCTACAATTATGCTGAAAACAAGTGACAGGGGTAATATTTTACTTGTGAATTAAGGGCTTATTTAATAAATAGGTGTCACCTCATTGTTAACTTATTTTTGTTAGGATCTAAGGCACATGTGGGGCTTCCCAGGTGGCTCAGTGGTAAAGAATCTGCTTGTCAATGCAGGAGATGCAGGAGAAGATGCCGGTTTGAAGTTGGGTTGGGAAGATTCCCCTGGAGGAGGAAATGGCAACTAACTCTAGTATTCATAAAAAATAATTTTAAAATTCTGTTTATGTATTATTCCTTTAAAAAACTTTTTCATCTCTTGAATAAAAATATTAATAATTGCAAAGAATGGGAAAACGGGCTAAAGAAATGAATAAACACAACTTTCCTAAGACTCCAAATATGCACCAATTGTATGTATTAGATGTAAAATAAGTATGGTTCATTTCCTTTGAAAATTTTACATAGGAGAAAGCAACGTTAGCTTCAGTGTTGTGTCTGATACAATAAGAGGATGATGTCTGGATGAAGCTTGGAAGTTTGAAACAGGGCCACTCAAAGATGTATTCTGAAATGACAGGTCACATTTGTGTACATCAGTCTCAACCCTAAAATTCCATTCAAGCCAAGGGCTTATAAGACCCTTCTGACTAAATGTACAAGCATTCAAAATCTTCAGTAGCCTTGAACAAGATCTCCCTTTTTTCCCTCTTTGTTTGGGTCTTTTTAGAAAAACATCCAGTGATTGGATATGATAGAAGAAATGTTTCAAAAATCTGTTAAATTAGCTGTCTCTAGGACTGCCCTGATGGTCCATTGGTTGAGAATCTGCCTGTGGCTACAGGGGTCCTAGACTCGATCCCTCGTCTGGGAAGATCCTACATGCTGCAGAGCAATTAGGCCTGTGTGCCATGACAAGGATCCAGTGAGGCCAAAAAAAAATTTTTTTTTAATAAGTTGTCTATTCTCAGAGAACCCTGACTTAATTCCAGGATTGATATTTTCATGCTTTATTCTGTTAGCTTAATTTCTTTAACCCTCATATCAATTTCAAGCTCACTGAAAACCATATAATATTTACTATTGTATCTCTAGTTCACAGATGATTTTATACACTAGTACATAGCTCATTCTAACTCTATGAGATTAAAAATTGACCTGGGCTTCGTGATCAGAAGAACTTCAGACTTGGTTGAGCGCTCTTAATAATTCTTTCAACTTGTATTTTATATGTGAAGTCAATGGATCGAGGGAGCATGTGAATGAACGGAGAAAATACGCACAATAGGCATGTCTGCCAGGGTTCCTGGCTAGCTCACCTGCACAGTGTTTATAATACCCCATGTGCACAGAACTCCTGTGGACCCATGATGTGTGAAAGTTCAGCGACAGTCAAGGCAAGTACAAGGGAAGCATGTAAGCAGTTGTATTGACAGCATTGGATTGCTGCACTTTCTCAAAATAGGGCCATGGCCTTCTAAGTCAGAGAGCTAAGGAAGCCTGGCATATTCTTTTTCACTTGACTATATTAGCCAACTACTTAAATTGAAAATAATGACATAAAAGGAAAATGCAGGACATAAAAAATGGACAAAAATAGTTCTTTTTTCTTTCAGCCTTTTTGTAGTTATCTAAGAGCCAAAATAGTGATAGAAGATGTGCATATCAAAAAATGGGGCTTCCTTGGTGGCTCACATGGTAAAGAATCTGCCTGAAATGTAGGAGAACTGGATTCAATCTCTGGGTCAGAAAGAGTCCCTGGAGAAGGGAATGGCAACACACTCCAGTACCCTTGCCTGGAGAATTCCATGGACAGAGGAGCCTGGTGGGCTACAGTCCATGGGATGGCAAAGAGTCAGGCAAGACTGAGCAACTAACACATATCAAAAGTGAAATATAAATAGTTGAGTTAAATTTCTGTGTTTTTTCCTACTATTTTAGTAAGAACAAAATACATATGCACTTATGAACTATTAAATACAAATTGTGCAATTTTGGTTATTCAACATATGAGTTAAATGCTCCTATTTGCATTTAAAACAGGCACAATAGAATATAAAAATATACAGTAAAATCACTGTGAATAGTTTAAAATTGTAATTTTTCTTTAATTAGAGTGATATTATATAGCAAATATGAAACATTATGCCATTCTGAAAGACAGATAATAGAAGAGAAGAAAAAACTTTATATTTAGTTCCTTTAGTGACACCATCTTTCTGCTTTTTGACCAAGAGTGTTACATTTTCCTTTAGTACTGGGTCCTACAAAATATGTAGTCAGCTTTACAGTAAAATTTTAACTCAGCAGCAAGCTTGGAGTTTTTACATCCTATGCATGCCAAAGAATGAACTTGTCCTTGATTGGTCCTGGAACAGAAACTCTGAGTCCTTGGGTTATCCGACTTGATAAAAGAATTTTCTTGTATTCTGGAAACCTAGGGCCAAAGCAGATAATTGCTACTAATGGTATGATTTATGGAGAATATTTATTTTTGTTCACCTGAAACTCTGGGCCATGCTGCATCAATATGACCTTTGGGAGATGGCTGGAGATTCGACGGCTAAGGTTACTCACCTAGGGTGTTCTATGGCTATGTGATTGACTCCTGATAAACGATCCTGGTTACAAGGACTCAGGTGAGCTTCCCTGATTGGTAGTATTTCATAAATTGCTTTAAACATCATTGCTGAGAGAATCAAATGCTGTCTATAGAACTAAACTGAGAGAGGTCAGTTGGAAGCTTGTGCCTGCACTTTCCTAGATTCCACTCTGTGTATCTGTTACCTTTGCTGATTTTAATCTAAATCTTTTCACTGCAAAAAAAAAAAAAAAAGCAACAACCACAACACTCCCATAACTGTGAGTATAATATCTTTACTAAGTTCTGTGAGTTTTTCTAGAAAATCAACCTCATGAGCACAGTTATGAAGACTTCAACACACTGGCCCTGAGCCCATAGTTACTAATTGGGGCAACAGTTAGTAATTGTCAATAGTAATCTGCAGCAACAGATCTAGTCTCAACAAGATCACGGTGGGGTAGGTATTTTCCACAATTTGAAATCAAAGTGTTGTTCTAAAAGGAGAGGAAGACTTGTGATACAGTAAAAAGATTTATTTATATACATATATATATATGTTTATGCATATAAATAAATAAAACA
Source organism: Bubalus kerabau (assembly GCF_029407905.1). Classification (NCBI taxonomy): domain Eukaryota; kingdom Metazoa; phylum Chordata; class Mammalia; order Artiodactyla; family Bovidae; genus Bubalus; species Bubalus kerabau. The sequence goes on along the minus strand of NC_073634.1, from coordinate 87,229,708 downwards.
TGGTATATAAATAAACATGTTTATATACATAAACATATATATATATATGAACCCCCTTCCTTTTAAAGTCTGAAAAATATTTCATTGTATGAATTTACTACATTTTATTTATCCACTCATCTTTCAATGTACACTTGGGTTGTTTCTACTTTTTGCTTCTTGCAAATAATTCTACAATAAACATGTGTAAAATCTGTCTCAGAACAAACACATACTTAGAATATATGTTGGCACATTAAAATAAAAACTCAACCTATTACAATAATTGAAATCATAGAGTATGCTTTCTGAACAAAATGGAATCAAAGTAGAAATCAATACCAGAAAAATAACAAAAGTTTCCAAACACTTGGAAAGTAAAAAATACACTTGTAAATAATGCATGGGTCAGAGACATGACATCAAGGAAAAAAATGAATCTACTTGAATGAATGAATAAGTGAATAATTGCAACATATAAAAATTTATGGGAGAGGGATGAAACAGTGTTGAGAGAGAAATTTATAACATTAGTGCATACATTAAGAAGTAGAAAAATTCTAAAATCAGTAATCTAAGCTTGCACATTAGGAAACTACAAAAAATAAAAAAGCAAAATAAGTACATAACAAGTAAAAAGTCAACTAAGAATTAGGCAGAAAGACACTGGAAAGACATGGAAAGACACTTCACTGAAGTCGTACAGATGACAAATAAGCACATGAATATTCGTTCAATTTCAGTAGCCACTAAGTAAATTCAAGTAAAAATACCACAGTGAGATAACATCACACACATAAGAATCGCTAAAATAAAAATAGGCAACACCACAAAATCCTCCCAAGGATGCAGAGAAATTGTGTCATTCACATGTGCATTGCTGATGGGAATGAAAAATTGTATAGCCTTTCTTAAAAACTTTTTTGGAATTTCTTAACTAAATGTGAGAATTCTAAAACAACCCAGCAATTGCACTCCTGAGCCTAGTCTTAACCTGGAAAAAACATAAATGTCCCCCAATAAGTAAACAATTAAACAAAACATGGTACATGCACACCATGGAATATTAGTCTAAATAGGAAGGAAGACATTGATACACACAATAGTATGGATGAGTCTCCAGGCAATTACAATGTGTGAAAAAAACACCAAATGGTTACATACAATATAATTCTATTTACATAGTTTTGTTGAAATGACAAAATTATAAAAATGGAGAATATATTAGTGGCTTCCAGGGGTTCAGAAGGGGTTGAAATTAGAAGGGAGATGGGAATGTATATGAAACGATTATAGGAAGGATATTTTTGCTGATGGAATGTTAAATCCCTTAACTGTATCAATGTCAGTATTCTAGTTATCCTACTCTTGTTATCCTACTCTTGTTTTGCAAAGATATGACCTTTGGCAAAACTGTAAAATAGATCACTTTGTATTGTTTCTTGAAACTGCATTTAAATAAATACCTCAGAATTTTCAGAAAGCATAAAAAAGGAATACACTTAATTAAAAAATAAAGGAAAAATAAGCAATAGCAGTCTCTAGATTTTCTGTTGCACTTCAGAATGTATTCACATTCAAAATCTGATTTTCTAAAGAAAGACTAACGCAGGACCAAGCCAACATGTCATGTTTAAATCTAACAATGTATTATAATAACTTTCTGCCCGTCAATTTAATTTTAATATAATATTCTTATGTACTGTTTATGTTTGTTTCTTAAAATTATGTGTGTAGCGAAGTGACCTTCTAGAAAGAGCCCTGAAGTGCAGAGTGATGGTAACACTTATCACGTATAATCTTTAACATACATGTCTGGCCACCTTCCACAGAAGGCATATTGTATGTTTTTATTCCTAGCTATATACAGTTTTTATAGTATTTTATATATGCATATTTAATGAAAAAGTGAGTTTGCATTTTAACTGCCACTTGCTACCTAAAATATTCATGCTTTCTGACTGTTATATGATTGTTTAGACAAGAATTTCTAACAAGGCCACATCATTTATGCTTGTATGGCTCCAACAAATGCTGAAGATATTTAGAAAACCTTCAAGTCAGTATCCATTACTAGTACTTATGAATTAATTTTAACAGAATGAGAAAACAGGATTCAGGAGTTTGTGTCTAAGGCAAAGCCAGAGAGTAGATAAAACTTGACTAAAACAACTAAAACAACAAGGTCAGTGATACAAGAGACCAATTTTCAGAGGACTAAGACATATTTTTAACTCCTACTTCTGACATTTTCAACATAAGTAGTCTTAAACAAATCTGAAAGCAATTTTCATTTTCTTCATCTATCAAATTGGAGGCAAATCCATAACTCATATTATTTCTGTGAGTATGAAGTATGGTATTGTGGGAAAAATTGTAATATACTGACAGCTAGAAGGTCTTTTTCTGCCTTTTGCTTAAGAGATGTTTTTTCAATGTCCTTAACTTAACAGAATGAATCAAAAATGAGATGTTGTTTTAAACTAGCATGCTTTTAACAACACAGTTGTGAAAAATCTATAAACTAGGATGTGACTCCTTTGTTCCAGGCAAGGGAGATTGAAGATAAAGTCAAGTAAATAGAAAAAAAAAAAAGGAATACTACTGAAAAGAAGTAAGAGATATTATAGATTTAATGGTTTGTTTAGTCAAAGTCAAATCTCATGTGTATTTGAAACTTGTTCAAGGTATCTTCTTCCTTAAGTATCCACAATGACAAAGAAATATCAGTATTTTATTAATTGACTATTGGGTATTTAAGATAGTTTAGAGTTTTCTGTTCTGCTTTCTAGGTGCTTAAAAAGTATTTAATTTAGAGGAGTTTCTATAATTTGATTGCCAAATGGATAAATGGATAGATGAATGAATGAACAACTAAATGCAAGAAATAATGACAATTAATATGATTACTTTCAGGCTCTAGATTTTAATAACATTCTGTATACTCAAACACTTATGGCACTTTCCATTTGGGGAAACATTCCTGGTAATTTCTTTTTATACAATAGAAGATAGATGACTCAGAAATAACTTGAAATTTTCAAAAAATCACATTGCTTCTCAGGATCCGTGATGTTCAAACAATCCAAGTGTCATGAAGTTGACAGACACACTAGCTCCTTAAAATATATGAACAAGTTATAACTTTTAGCATAAGGTCCTCTGATTCTGGCCTAAATGGTATGTAGATTACAATGGCAACCTCCTTGTACACAGTATACCCATGCTAAATCTAAGCTGTTACTGATGAACAAGTGGGTTTGGTAGAGTCAAAATGCCATTTTCTATGAAAGGGAGCCACAGAGGGAAACTTTTTCATTGTCTAACAAATCAAGGCAGACCATATGTCCAATGTAGTGGTTTTCAATAATTTTTAAATTTTGGCATGGATATATTTATAGAATATATTTTTATAACCATAGTACCTGACAGAAGCTCATTTTCCTAACTGATGTGTGTCCCCAAGCTGCTTTCTCCTCCCATATCTACCTTGTTGCAGGAGTGATCCTCCTAATGTACCTTGTGTTTAGTTACTTTCATGCCATCTCACTGCCTTTGAGATAAAGCCCAAGCTTTAACATGGTATGCTAGGCTCCCATGACCTGGCTTATTCCTTTCAATTCAGTTTCATTCTTCAGTAGCCTGTGTCTTAAACTTTATGCTACAGGAAATCAAGATATTTAGCAGTTCCTTTGGGTGTCATTGGAGTTCATGCTTTGATATCGTCATTCTTTCAGTTTCCTTTGTCTGAAATCATTCTTTCAGTTTCCTTTCTCTGAAATGCTCTACCTTCCCAGTTTCTTTCTGGATAAACCATAGTTATCTCTCAAGATGTAACTGAGTATATTTGGGAGTTCTTTCTTCCCTGATGCACCTAATTTGGTGAGGCAACCTCTCCCTGTAGTTTCCTCCTTGTGTATTATTTTTCATGGCCCGTGACTTAATGTATTGAAATTTTCTCACAGCATCTTTGTCTTCCTCATTAGACTTGTGTATCACCAAGGGATACCACCTGGTGGCTTAGACTGTGAAGAATCTGACTACAATGCAGGAGAAAGGAGTTCAGCCCCTGGGGTGAGGAGATCCCTTAGAGGAGAGCATGGCAACCTACTCAAATATACTTGCCTGGAGAATCCCATGAACAGAGGAGCCAGGCAGGATACAGTCCATGGGGTTGCAAAGAGTTGGACATGACTGAGCAACTTAGCATAAATGCATGCATCACCAAGGGAAATGTACATTCAAATTCATCTTTGAACTTCCTGAGTTTGGTGAGTATTAGAAAATGTACTCAATGACGTTGGTGTGTTAGTCACTTAGTTGTGTCCAACTCTTTGCGACCCCATGGACTGTAGTCCACCAGGCTTCTCTGTCCATGGAATTCTCCAGGCAAGAATACTGGAGTGGGTGGCCATTTCCTTCTCCAAGTGGGTTGCCATTTCCTTCTCCAATGATGTTTACTGAAATTAATTCAAATAAGTACTAAGAGATAATCTATTTTAACTGAATGCCATCTGTTAGCCTGAGGGCTGAGACAAAAAAAAAAAAAAAAAAACAAACAACACCATTAAATGTTTAGCAGAATGATTACAGCCAGTGATTTTTTGGAAAACAAATTGGTTAATTTATGTAGTGGTATAAAAGGTTATATTCTAGGCTTTCCAATTTTCAATAGACTTAGAATGCTTATTTTAGACACCAAGAAAGAATCTTGATTCACTTTCCTGTAGTGAATGTGCCTGTTTTGTTTTATTTTATTCCTTCAGAAAAGCTTTTATATACTCTACAACACTCAAGAGATTATCTCTTTTTAAACTGAGCTTCTTTAATTTCGGAAACATAAATTGGCTATAATTCAGAGTGAAATGTGTCATTGCAGTCTAACAGCATTTATAAATGTCCATAGATGTTAAATTATAAGCCATTCAGACACTTTAAAGAATGCATGCACATGTACATTGGGCAGCACATAATGAGAAAATTTATCTTTATGTTTGGCTGCACAATCTATTTTCATTCCCTGGACTATTTTAATTCATCATTTAAACCTGGCTCTAAATCTTCTACTGCAGAATACTTCTAATGGGGTCAACTGGGGCTGGAAAACAGAAGTGTGGAGGTTCTTATCTGTATGGGGGAGCATGTGACTAAAATGCTCTAGGAATGTCTTAATATTTTAATCTTGTCCAAATGTACCTAGGACACTGGACACTGGTCCCTAGGACACTGCATGCTTTAGAACAGTGACTACTATTACTAGTATTTTGTCTATGGTATTTCCTTGAGTAATATTAGCTCCACCTCCAAGTTATATCAGTTTATTGAATGAATATGCTATTGCTTATACTGTTGCTATTTTTTCTTTATTGCATAAATTGTATAATGCACTGAACTGGATAGTAAGGTCACCCTGTATGTGCACATAGTAAGTTCTTAGTCAATTGAGCAATATGATTTCTCAACAGAATGATTTGTTGATAGTCTCCATTCTTGCTTTGAATAAGCAATTCTTATACTCACGTTCTTTTTGGAATACAGGTTGGTCAAAATCAAAATTCATCATGATACAATGGTAGAGCAGGTAATGGGTAGTTCAATTTTTTTCATATAAAATAGGAGAATGTATGCAAGATCCCACCAGGCAAAGTAAATAGGGACACAATTGCTCTGATGGAATAAAGGAAAGGGATTTTAATCCTTGACACACAAACTCCTGTTGTACTGTTGTGTCTCTTGGGATTCTAAGGAGCACAATTTACAAAACTAAGGTCCAGATCTCCTAATACTAACCTGTACAGCACAATTGTGAAGGCTTTTTTTTTACATATGTAAATATGTTCATATATTTCTGGCTCTAAAATACCAAGAAAATTCTGGAAAACAAATCAGGAAAACAAAAGATTTAGGCATGATATTATCTTCCTGTTAAAACTACCATTGTCGTAAGAGTATTCATTTATACATGTTAGGGATTCAGTGAATGCTGCTGAACCACTGGACATTCACATGTCAAAAATTAAATAAATAAATCTAGACACAAACCGTATATACCCCTTAGAAAAATTAATTCAACATAGAACATATATCATAATGTAAAATGCGAAACTTTCAAGTCTGGATGATAATATAGGAAAGTATCTAGGAAAGGTGGTACTGGGTGTGGTGATAACTTTTTTAGATACAACACTAAAGACATGAGCCACAAAAGAAAATTTTATAAGCTGAACTTCATTAAATGTAGGACTTGTGCTTTGTGAAATACACATTTATAAGAATGATAAAACAAGGCAACAACAGGAGAAGAAATAGTTGCAAAGACACATGATAAAGAACCATTATCCAAAATATACCAAGAACATTTAGGATTCAATGACAAGAGAATGAAAAAAGCAATTTCAAAGTAAAGAGAAATCTCACAGACACCAAGATCGTATGGAAAATAACCATAAAAAGATATTCAACATTGTATGTCAATAGAAAGAGGTAAATTAAAATAAGATACCACTAAAACCCAAGAGAATGAGCAAAATCTAAAGCATGGCAAGACAAAAGTCTTGCAAGAATGTGGAGCAACAGGGTCTCTTTCATTGCTGGTGGGAAAACTAAATTGTACAAATGCTCTGGAAGACAGTTTGCTGATTTCTTGAAAAGCTACACAGATTCTTACTGTACAAACCAGCAAACACACACCTTGGCATTTTATCAAATGAATAAAAGATCTTAAGTATCTACATCTCAGCAGTTATTTTCTTTTATGAAAAATTAAATAAAAATTACAAGTAAATAAATAAATAAATAAATACAAGGATTCCTGGGGAGTGATTTAGAATCAAAATTGCAGGGTGAAAATAGAGGATCATTATTTGCATTCAAAGTCCTTTCTACCAGTATCTTTAGTCCCTGATGTGGGGAAAATATAAGTATAGTGTTTTCCCCAGCTACTAGTAGAGGTGCTTGAGAGATTTTAAAAGCTTTCAATTTTCCAGTGCATAATGGGCAATAATATCACAACATTAGTGTGTGCTTTGAAGATACAATGACTTCACACTTTTTAAATGGGCTTTCTTACTACTACTGTTAACTCTTTGTGTTAATATCCACTCATCAACTGGGAAAACTTTAAAGAAGTTTACATGAAAGGGGAAATGTGCCTCAAACCATCTATGCATGGCAATACTGGCTTAATATATTCCCCATTCCGTCTGATAATTGTTTTAATTGTTACACATCCCAGGGGCTGGAGGGTTCTATAAAATATGCTCATTTGGTTGATGAAATCTGGCGTTTTCCCAGGAACCATAAAGTTCCTGGCACTATGACAAATAATCCTGCAGATTAATGACGGGAATCTAATCATCTTTTCTCCTTGGTCATTCCCTGAGTTCTGAAAGGTCATCAGTGTATCCTCTACATGATACATTACATGTCCCATACTTCATCAAGTCATTCTATCCTACATTTATCCTGTCAGACCACAGTGGTGTTTTTAAGTTCTTGCTTCACCTACTCTTCTCCAGTGTCGGACTACACTGTAACCTTAATTAGAAGTCATCTTTATTGAAATGAGGGCAGAGATCTCCCCTGGAAAACTAAAGATGATTTAAACCTACTGATTAGGACCAAGCTCATCAAAATGTCTCCACCTCCAAATACATGGCCTAACCTCCATTTGCCCCTAAATTTCCATTGCAAACCCCGCCTTTTACCCTTAGTTTTATGCAATATGTTCTCTTGCTATATTCAACCATGTGCCCCTTTCAGAACTTGCCAAATAGTCACAAACCACATGTGTATTGCCCATGCAGTTTCTTTAGACTTCTTTAAAGTGAAAGTGGCTCAGTCATGTCCGACTCTCTGCAACCCCATGGACTACAGAATTCTTTAAATTCAATTATTAATGCAAACACATTCTTGGCCTCATATATATGAAACAACTACCAAGAGAATATCTGGGAAAAGAGTCAGAATTTTCAGGGAATATAGAAAGATTTTGAAGGGAAAATTACATTTAAAATGAGCTTTTCATGGTGGATGAGAGTAGTATTTTGTTAATTCACTTTTTAAAAAACAATTTTTAATTTAATATTTTTAGTGTTTAAAAATTTTTTTAAATGTGCAAATAGTCATAGGAAACCAGCCTACCATTAGTGGGACATTGTGCTCAATAGTCACATCTAATTCTCAAAACTTAGTACATATCTTTGTTCTTTTAAAATTTTTATTATTTTATTTATTTTTATTATTTATTTTGGTTGCATTGTCACATGCGTGATCTTAGTTACCCAATCAGGGACCAAACTTATTCCCTATGCAGTAGAATCACAGAGTCCTAACTACTGGACCACCAAAGAATTCCCTTTGTTCTTTTTTAAATATGGAGAAAAAATCCAGATTTATTAAGGGCCTTATTCAGTATTTATACACTTGAGGATTGAGACTATTTATACATTAATGGTTTGATAAAATCAATAGTGAAAATTTAAATTATTTTTCGGTTCCATCATATAAATTGTGCTACTTTTAATTAAAATGACAACTGTTAAAATAGGAAGGCCATAAATCATATGTTTGGGGTGTTGTTTCTCACCATCTATAGGCCATGATGGATTGGTGTATCACACCAAATCCTCTTCCACCTGAAGTACAACATAAGCATCAGAAGCACTTGTTATTGCTTCTGTACATTCTTACAGTGAGGCAAAGATCAGAGCCACAGTCCATGATAGCACCCCCTATGCCATCTTTAAGTCAACTTTATTGTTCCCATGGAATAGGAAGACTATCTTTTGATTACTGACTTGTCTAAACCTATGCAAAAATTGTTTCTCTAGTTACTATTAAGAAAGAAGGGGGTAATGGGTCAAGTATTGCTACTATCTCTGATATCCTAAGAGTTGAAGATTGGCTGATCCCAAATGAGCATGACATCTGTGAATTAAGAATTGAGTTCATAAAATAATATAATTTCCAACTTTGGTTGAGGAGCATATCTAATTCCTTGATAACAAAGACTATATCTTCAAATACTGTAACATTTTGAGGTTATGGTTCCCAAGCAAGTCTAAAACCTAGCAGAATAGCTTCTGCTATAATTTAAGGCTCTAGAATAATCCATGTTGGCTGAATGCTCCATCACTGTAGCTACAACAGTAGCAGCCCTGTCCCCTTAATTCAGGGCACCCTGACCCCTTAGCCGTGGGATTTCCTTCTAAAACCATGAAGATAGATCCTCTTCTAGAACCAAAGAGGAGACAGCCCCATCCTTGAAGATTTTGCCCTCTGGATCTTGAATTAAAAGATTAAACGTCCACCCAGGAAGGGAATTGTGTATCTTAGCTTTTTTCCTTTTTTTAGCACCTGTAGACATAAACACAAGTCTTGACATTGCCAACTACCAATCAGAGCCATTGGTTAAGTTGCTTAAACTCTCTTGAGTTTTATGGTCCTTATTTTAAAGAATGAACAATAATATCTCTAAGAAAATTTTTTAGAATAAAGCAAAATCTCTATATGATGAACTCCATAGAAAGTCAATATTATTGTTAAAGCAAATTACGTATAGAGAAATAACTTAAACAAAATGAATCTTGAACTGCCATCCTCCTTCAAATGTGATGAACATTTTTGACATGTAAAATTCATGAGAGAAATTCCAAGACTCCTCTTTAATAAGCCTTCACTGCTGGTATAGCAGCACTATTAAGATAAGTATCAATGACAGAGGAGAACAACATTTTTAAAAAATCCTAGATTAAATTCTAGTTCTTATTTTTACACTTGACTTTCTAGATCACTTAGATTCATTGAGAAAAGGGACAACTATTGTCCAGTGGCTTTTTAGGACTCTACACAGAGAACATTTTCCCCATGTGTGCTCAGAGATATTTCAACTGGAGGCAGTACAGTGTTCATTGATCAAGTAGAATATAAGAGAAACAGCATAGGCTATTGTTTCAGAAAGAAATAAATTAAAAGTTCAGCTCTTTCCTATATTAGCTGTGTGACACAGGACACGTCTCTCTTTTCTTTTCTGAGTCTTAATTATACCATCTGTGGTGAAAAGATTAATGACCTCATGTACCATCTACCTCAGAAAAAATGACAAAGCAGATGAAATTGTGTAAGTTGGAAAGCACAGTAAGGTCATTTATTTGGAAACCACCCAATTTAAAAACAGACAGAATCCTAAAAAGCAAAAACAGAAGAAAGAGGTGAGATTTTAAATATACCCCTCTTCATAAATCATTAGGAGATTCAGTGAAATATATTGACCTGCATTTTTTATTATTCATGCTATAATCACTCTTAGATAATTTTTAAAACACAGTAGTTCAAATTGCCCTTAAGACAGAATATTTGACTTCAGTATCTAAACTGCAATTTTTTTTAATTTAATTTTTTCACAGTTTTACATTAAATGTATTTTTGTTTAGTTATCAAGTGCTTGGTGGGATTTGATTTTGAACAGCTTTTTTCCCAGAAAATGAAAAATTCTCTGCATGTTCTGTCTGGGAAACAATCACAGATCCGCATGGAATGACTCATTCAGAAGAGGCCCACATTGGTCTACCCAGTCACTGAAATTAAACTGATGTCCACTTCTGAAGCCAGACTTACGCAGCCGGGGATGGATATTTATCTAGAATGTTAGATCAGTTTCATGTTTATTTGATGAGGAAAGATGATTTTCTGCATGGACTCCCTACGTGTTCTTTGATCATTTTTGTCATTTAACAATAGAATATTTTCAAGTTCAGTAAAGCAAGGTGAATGCATTATACTACAAAATAACTATTTTCAGCAACTATACTATTCTTGCAAGATTAAAAATTTTTTTACATATATTACAGTAATTTGAGTAGAAAGATGAGAGTTGATTTAGAAATAAGGTTGCTGCTAAGTCGCTTCAGTCGTGTCCGACTCTGTGCCACCCCATGGACTGCAGCCTACCAGGCTTCTCCGTCCATGGGATTCTCCAGGCAAGAACACTGGAGTGGGTTGCCATTTCCTTCTCCAATGCATGAAAGTGGAAAGTGAAAGTGAAAGCGAAGTCGCTCAGTTGTGTCTGACTCTTAGCGACCCCATGGACTGCAGCCTACCAGGCTCCTCCATCCATGGGATTTTCCAGGCAACAGTACTGGAGTGGGGTGCCATTGCCTTCTCCCAGAAATAAGGTTAAAGGAACTATTTCTGGATCAAATAAAGAGAAATTCTGCCAAAAAGTATAAAGTAATGTGAGATGATGCTAAAGTATCATTTGAGAAGATTTAAAAAGAGCGAGTATTGGTTGATGTATGGCAAAACCAATCCAATATTGTAATTAACCTCCAATTAAAGTAAATAAATTTATATTAAAAAAAAAGAGTGAGTAGAGGGGAGAAATCCTCCCATAAAGTCATGTTAAGAAATAGTGGAAGAAAGAAAGTCCCTTTAAGTGAAAGTTTCTCAAGATTAAATATGTATGTTAAATTATAAGAGAAACCATAATTCTGTTTGTCTCAGACTTGAGATCAAGACCACTATCAAGAAATAATCAATCATTTGAATAGAAATCAGAAAACCGAAGTGCAATATCTTAATAATTTATATTTCAACGTTTACCACAAAATTTCTACCTATAATAATTGCGTCACCTTAGGTCCATCCTACTCAGGGTCCACTACTTAACTCTAGCTTTGCATTGGAGGAAGTCACTAGACCCTTGGGATAATAACTAGTCTTATGACTCATATAACACTTTAAAATAAAATATGTAAGCTGGATTAATGTGTTAGGAAAACCAGATAAGCATAGTTTGTACATGTGATATCAAATTATTTTTGTTACTGTAAGTATGTGACATTAATTATATTCTTAAACATTATTTTGAAATAAAGAAAGATTTGGAGGAAGCTACAAAAAATATACATGGAGATACCATGCATGATTCAAACAACTTCCTCCAGTGATAACATATTGTATACCTATTGCACAATTTTAAGACTAGGAAATTGATTAAAACTGGGAAATTGACATGGGTACAGTTCACACAGTTTATTTAGATTTCACCATTTTCACAAGCATTCATTTATGTGATTATATAATTCTGAACATTTCTGTCAAATATAGAGCTCCATGTAATCACAAGCACAATCAAGACATAGAATTGCTCCATCAATACAAGACTCTTGCTACCTACCTATAGGTCTCTATCTCTATCTATCTATCTATCAATCATCTTTGTATCTATTGCTACTTATAGTTTCTATGGTTGCTTTGTTTTAGAAAGTACTGCTTATATTCTAATAAGGGGGAAAAAGTTGTGCTCTCCAAAATTGTTGAAAATAAATTTAAACAGAAAAAAAGTGGTACTGCAAACATCAATAATATGTTCTCAATTGTCTTTTTATTCATGGATGAAATACTAGAATAAAGTGAAGCCATTCTAAGCAGTGTGATTAAAGATTTATACTCATCACTTAAATACACCATACCAGTAGGCAATCAGATAGTAAATCTTGTCCAGTTTTTAACAGCAGGTAGACTGTTCTTTGGAAGGAGAGGAAAATAGTACTGTCAGGTGAATCCAATAAATTGAAGTTTGGAAAGACCTAGGACTCTGTGGGTATGCTCAAAAGCTCATTCAAGTTTCTTGTTTTCCTAAGACTTTTATGCTCCTAATGTTATGAAATGTACTTCTAGCTTATCAAGATATTACAAAAAACTTCAAGACACTAGGGTGGGATTCCATGTTTGATTTTTTGTTTTGAAGGCTTCCAAACTGTTTTTGAAAATGTATATGAATTATTTCAGGGATGGGATGTTCTCTGGTGTTGACTATTGTTCATAGCACTGACTACTTTTTACACCTGATTTTTTACTATTTTGCAAACCTTCCAGTATGAGAAGTAGGGGACAGGCAATTATAAGGGGAAACAAAAACAAAAAGTCTCTGGGATGCCTTCTAAGTACTACAATACATAAATAGATACTGCATGTCAAAAATTAAAGCTAAAACTATTCACAGATTACTTGAAAATTTCTAAAAATTGAGAAATATATCAGTAGCTTCTACGCAAAGCATACAGAATAACTGGCTCCAATTATGCCTGCAAAATATGCTTAGAGATTTTCAGGACTCATACTAATTAGAGACCATTCAAAGAAGTCTTTAAAAAAGAGATTGGGATTTATTCAGGACTTTAATAATTTAATCCTATCAATTTATGATTTTGACATTTGTTTCAAGAACAAAATCCATCTAATGCTGTCTGTCTACTTTGTAAAATTTTCCTTAGACACACAGTGATATAACACCCCTTAAATATGAAATTATAATGATAAATGTGGCATTCTCTCAAGAGATTAAAAAAATGGCATCTGATTATCTCATCCTGACATTTCAGTCTTCATCTACCTTATCCTTAGCAGCATTAAGCATTTTTCAACTCTTGTTTCTGAAACAGTTCTTTCTCTTAATTTATGCAAACTCATTTTCTCATTTCATTATTGTTATTGTGTGCCTGTTTTCTCCTTTGCTCTTCAGGCCACTTACTGATCATTCAGTCTTCTTTTCTCAATCTCAACCTGTATTAAACTCAGTCCAGTTTAATCCAGTCCTATTCTGTACTCTGCCCTATATTTTCCTTAGAGACATTCACACTTATCTCTTTAAGGGCCATCTGTGCACGTGTGAGTCCTACAGTTATATTCAGTCTCCCTTTTGAATGATGCTCTTATGTGGCATCTTACTACTTTCTTACTTTCATTTCTCCTTGGTGTTTCAGCAGCATGCCAAGCTTAACAAGTTCATAATGATTTATTGATTTCTGCTATCCTCAAATCTATTTCTCCTCTTATGATGCTCATGCCATATGTACTTATTTCTATCTTTAGTATGGCTATCTTAGTTTAAGCCACTATTATCTCATACCATTCTAATATATTTTCAAAAGCTTACTAATTTGCTTTTTCTTCTCTTGCCTTTTTACATTCTAAAAACAATTGTCAGAGGGATATGTGCACTTTTTTAGTGATTTTCCTTTGCTCTTAAATAAAATTTCTTTAACATGGCAGTTATAGATTGCATAGTGTCCCTCCCCAGCCACACACACACACAAAATATATTTTAATTCCTAATCTCCAGTACCTTAAAGTGTAACCATATTTATAAATAGGGTCATTGCAAATATAATTAGTTGAGTTGATCATACTGTATAAGGTAGGTCCCTATTCCAATTTGACTGATTTCCTTATGTATGTTGGCTATGTGATAAGACAAAATCTCATGGGAAGAACACTATGTATAGATCCAGGCATTGACTGGAAGGATGCATCTACAAGACAAAGATCAATACATACTTCTAGCCACAGCCAGAAGCTAGGGGCTTCCCAAGTGGCTCAGTGGTAAAGAATCCACCTGCCAGTGCGGGAGATGCAGGTTTGATCCCTGGGTCAGAAAGATTCCCTGGAGGAGGAAATGGCAATCCATTCCAGTATTCTTGCCAAGAAAATCCTATGGACAGAGGAGCCTGGAGGGCTACAGTCCATGGAGTCACAGAGTCAGAAACACCTGAGTGACTGAGCATGCATGCATGCAAACAGCAGAAAAAAAAATGCAATTAAGCATTAAAACAATACTTTTTTTCTAATCTAATATAGTCAGTAAGATATGCTGTATTGCCATGAATCTTCTGTTCTGCAGAAATGTCTTATATACTCTTACATATAAATTCAGCCTATTATTTTTCAGTTCAGTTCAGTTCAGTTGCTCAGTCATGTCCAACTCTTTGCAACCCCATGAATCGTAGCACGCCAGGCCTCCCTGTCCATCACCAACTCCCGGAGTTGACTCAAACTCATGTCCATTGAGTCGGTGATGCCATCCAGCCATCTCATCCTCTGTCATCCCCTTCTCCTCCTGCCCCCAATCCCTCCCAGCATCAGAGTCTTTTCCAATGAGTCAACTCTTCACATGAGGTAGCCAAAGTATTGGAGTTTCAGCTTTAGCAGCAGTCCTTCCAATGAACACCCAGGGCTGATCTCCTTTAGAATCAACTGGTTGGATCTCCTTGCAGTCCAAGGGACTCTCAAAAGTATTTTTAGTTAGCTATTAAGTAATAGTTAACTTCACAAAAATTATCTTTAGCATAAAAGGAAGATTTCACATTCCATAAAACATCATATAATCTGAGAAATATGGTATTTAGATTCATTTACAAACATGATCTTTCTCGGAAAGTTCTGAAATCTTACACACTTCTTGTAACCACCCATACCTTTTTTTACCAGCTCTACAACTACTTCTACACTTTGGGGAAACAAAAATTCAGTGACAGATCTTATAACCCAGTGCAGTTCAAACTTATAGATCAACTCAGTTTAAGGAAAGTTGATGATGTTATTAAATGATAAGCCTTAGTCTATTTTATAGAAATAGTTAAAAGTTTGTGTCACAGTGATTTTTCTAAGGATTAAATGAAATCATGTGTATAAACTTGTTAGCATAATCCTTCTTCACAATAAGCACATAATACATAGTAGATTATTTATTCTTCTCAAACTTGTAGCATGAACTCCTAGGGTAAACAACTCTTTGTTAGATATATAGAAAGTTCAAGGAAAAAAAAATATGACATTTCTTTCTAGAGCATCAATTTTTCCTGATGGTAGATGATATAAAATGTTAACTACATATTAAATTAGACCATAGTGCATACTATAGTATAAAATTTACATTTTTAAGCACAATGATTTATGGATTTTAGTAATAGTTGGGTAGTAGACAGAGAACAGAGATTTTGAAGGTTAAAGACCTCAGTTCATCCTGCAAAAGGCAAAGAACTATGGCAAAGCTTTTATCATATATAATATATATTGTGTATATGTAACATTATATACTATATAGCTGTCTTGAAAGAGCAGTGACTTAAGGTATTTTGAAAAGCCTAGAATTAAACCTGTCACATAGTAGGCACTTTAAAAAATTAGATATTATTACTCTTTAACAACTTTTTGGGATAAGACTCTACATATTTATAAAAATAAAAATTTTTAAAATACAGCCATAAATTGTTTTAATTGTTTACCGCTGGGAATATACTTTCTTCACCATTGAATAGGATTTAAAAAAAAAAAAATTCTCGTTCCTCCATTTATTTTAATATATTTAGGTCATGCAGGAGGTTGTTGCTACATGGGCCTTTATTCCTCTGGAGTGGAGAAACAAACAAACAAACAAACAAAAATAGGGGTTTTCAGAATTGTTTAGTAACAAAGGTAAAATATGAATGCTCTGTTTCCTAAAACTGATTAATTTTTTTTAATGTGCCTGAAACTTTTCCAAGATTTAAAATGAGCTCTTAAATTTTATTTTGTTTAAAGGATTTGATATCACAGTTTTATTTTTCAAAAGTTTAGGACCTCTTTATCAAATTAATGCTTTTTCACTTTGTATGTGTTTGAAGATTTGAAAACCAATTCATTAGAAATACCTACCTCAAGTCTCTCAGAGTATTCATATCCTGAACATCACTGGAAAAGGTTGCTTGGCCATCTTATAAAGAACATAAATCCAAGTTAAAAGATCCCTTAGAATTTGTTCATTCTTTCAGTTTCAGGCAGTTTGTTCTGTTAGAAATACCAGCCCTGAGACAAAAGACTTGGGAAGGATGGTCACAGCTTTTTGACCTCTCACTCCCAGAAATTAAATTACCCATGAAATAAGTAAAAAGGTCTACTCTTTCCCAAGGGTTGTCATTCTTGATGACACAATGTATTTCATGAGTTCCAAAATGCGATAAAAGTTAAAGCTATTCAGTACCCATATATGTGTTGAAATCTACTATGAGGAGACCCTGGGGGGCAATACAGACATGATTTATGGTTTCATCCAGTTTGTGGGCTACTATAGGAGGTAACAATCAATGAAAACTTAGGTTACATGTTACAAAATGAGGTAGCCTGAAGAATGTAGTGACAAGTTACAATATTGTAACACCACATTTAATATGTAAAATTTGACTGTTTTTCAAATTGATTTTATGTTTTTACACATTGCTCTCAATTATGCAAAAAAACCACAATGATAAAGAGAACATTATAAAATGAAAATATTAACACTTAATGTCTTTAGAAAAGTACATAGATTTTGGGGGCTTCCCTCATAGCTCAGTTGGTAAAGAATCTGCCTGCAATGCAGGAGACCTGGGTTCGATTCCTGGGTTGGAAAGATCCCCTGGAGAAGGAAATGGCAACCCACTCCAGTATTCTCTCCTGGAGAATCCCATGGACAGAGTAGCCTGGCAGGCTACAGTTCATGGAGTCGCAAGAGTTGGACACGACTTAGCAACTAGAAAGAGAGAAAGAGTAACAGTCTAGCAATAACCCTTCCCAACATTTCATTAGGCATACCTCCTAGGAGACAGACACATGGGTGAAGAACCCACTGAGTAGACTTTCTGCCTTGAAAAGTAAGAAAAAGGAAAAAAACAAAAAAACTAAGGTTGGTTTAATGGCATTTATGCTGGAATTTGAAGGAAAGATGAGATTTGCAGATGAATAGATGTTGGTGGTGTGGGGATATTTCTTCAAGGATTGACAAGGCAGGTATATCCTAAATCAGAGTTCTGCAAAAACTTGCCGAGGAAACCTGCACAAGGACCCAGCAAAACCTGATAGCAAAGGAATTTTTCCTACATGTCTTTGTTTTTCTTTCTTTAATAATATATTATTTTAAGATTTCAGAAATGGTCCCTTTACTTGTCTTCTGCTGTTTCATTCTTACCTCTATCTAATCTGACATAGAACAGCAATGCACAGCTTGAGGGGAGATGCAAAATATAATTGTTTTAAAGGATAGACATTGAATACATTTGCCAGAACACTGGAGGAAAATGATTCTTTTGAGAAAATAAATGTACTTTCCAATATTTAAGTAATAGATATTCATTATAGAACGTTGGGAAACCACAGAAACTTTTAAAATTATCTAATTTTCTATTAATTATACTTTTAAATACATTTTTATCTTTATCTCAACTCTATATGTTATATAATATTATTCACTTTATTTTATAGATGAGAAAACTGAATGATGGAATAGTTAAGCTCAGTCTCCTCTATAGTAATAACTGGAGTTGAAACTGACTGAGGAAGTAGAGTAGAGACATGAAACATATGTTCTGTGACCATAGAGGATGGTCACATCCTCCACGGAGCATTCATAACATAGTGAGTGTGCAATGAGGGTTTGATAAATGGATATCAAACCTCTTTCATAATATAAGAATGTAATTCCAGAGAGTAGAAAAGCTTGGGCTTTTAGTCAACCAGAATTGGTTCTAATCACAGTTTCCTGAGTTTGAAGTGAAGTGAAGTTGTTCAGTCGTGCCCAACTCTTTGCGACCCCATGGACTGTAGCCTGCCAGGCTCCTCTGTCCATGGAATTTTCTAGGCAAGAATACTGGAGTGGGTTGCCATTTCCTTCTCCAGGGGATCTTACCAACCCAGGGATCGAACCCAGGTCTCCTGCACTGCAGCAGACTCTTCACCGTCTGAGTTGACAAGGAATCCCTTCCTGAGTTTTCAAGATTTCAACTTTAAGATCAAGCTTAAACTTTTTCAACCTAATGACATGATGATACTAGACAGAAAGTAGGGTTGTGAGGAGTCTGTAAATCCACAGCAGCAATATCCATGCATATAATTCAGTAAATGGTAGATTTTGCTATTGACAAGCCTACCACTTGAGTCTAATTTTATTCTTTTTCTCATTTGACTTGCAATGCAGTATCTCTAGGGTACTGCTCTATTAAATCTATCAAAAATACCTCATATTATATAAGCAGGTAATGTGTAAAATCATTGTAATGAAAGAATCCCTCTGAAATTATTTGAGCACATGCCAGATCCTTTTGCTGGCAGATCAATAATTAATATTTGAATAGCATTTTACAGTTAGCAAAGAATCAGTGAGAGTGGAAATTGATAATAGCTAATAAGGTACAACCCACAGAGGGAGCTTTAGACCTTGGATTACTTCACTCAGCATCATATAATAACTCTGGGCAAAGTCTAAGAGAATTATATCAATGTTCATAAAGTTATTCTACAGAAAAATACATTTTTATCACCTGGAGTTAGGTAAAGTGAAAGTGAATAAAAACAATGATTATTATTACCAATTATTTACTAGATGGAATACATCCAGATTGATTTTCAGAGCAATAGGAAGCTAGGAAAATAATGAGAATAAAACGAGTTCAGATATACGTAGAATGTAAACATGACCTGTGATAAAGTTGCGTGCGTGCGTGTGTGTTTAGTCACTTCAGTCGTGTCTGACTCTCTCTGACCCCGTGGCCCGCCAGGCTCCTCTGTCCATGGGATTCTCCAGGCAAGAATACTGGAGTGGGTTGCCATTTCCTTCTCCAGTGATAAAGTATGAAGTGATTGAAATGAAGTTGCTCAGTTGTGTCCGACTCTTTGCGACCCCATGGACTGTAGCCTACCAGGCTCCTCCGTTCATGGGATTTTCCAGGCAAGAGAACTGGAATGGGTTGCCCTTTCGTTCTCCGGTGATATAGGTAGGATGCTTATCTATCTATCTATCATCAACTATGGTCATCTCTCCATCCTCATTTTCTATGCATAAAACATCTACTAGGGTGAGAATGTCACTTTGCAATATTATGTTGCAAATGAGCACCGGGCTTCTTTTTTAGAGGATATCTTTTTTTCCTCCTAACCATTTGTCTGAAATAGTGGTTTACAAACTTTGATGAATCTCCCCATCCTCTGGGGTGCTTGTTAAAGTACAGATTGCTGAGGCCAACACCAGTTTCAGATGCTATAGGTCTTAGATGGGGCCTGAGAATCTGCACTTCTAACTAGTTCCCAAAAGGTAACCATGCTGCTGCTCCTGGCAACACACTATGAGAACTAATAAAAGCCTGACTGAGGCTCAAAACCACTTCTACAAAGTCTTTTGATCACTGCTGTCCCTCTTAAAGCCTTCTTCCTATGATGCGTTTTTGTTTGTTTGTTTGTTTTTGCACATTACCAATTAAATTCATCACATTACAGGAGTGACAAAGGAGAATACAAGAAAGTATATACAATTGGGAATAAATATTTGTTTGGACTTAGCCATAAGTAGCTGTATCCTCATGGACAAGTTTTTTTTTTCTTTCTCACTACGGTTTCCCACACTGCCTCCCTCCCTCCAACCGAGGTTGTACTTTGTTTTCTTATTTGAAATATATCCCTCAGTTTCTTCATTTTGCTTGATTCTCTGTGTTGGTTTCTCTGCATTAGATGGCACAGTCATCTCTCTCAGTCTTGATGGAGTGGTCTCCTGCTAAAAGAAATCTTATTGTTCAACCCTGTCCTAGCTTTTGCTTGTCTCTAAAACCTTTGGATTGTCCAAGCAGTCTATTATATTTTGAAGAGCTCCTAGTAGTTGAGGGTGTGCCAAACCCTGTCAGTGTCCCAAAGTGGAGGATCTCAGTCAGCACCTAGATTTGGGCTGATTGGATACATGTAATAGTGCTTTTCTGGGTTTTATTGGAACTTTGGAGCATAGCAGAGGGGAGAACAAAGATAGAGGGAGGGAGATAGAGGGGAAAAAAATGATTCCACCCTCCCAACATTAGCAAGGCAGAAAGAGGCAGAAACTCAGAATATAAATCATCCATGACCTTATAGCCAATAGGTAACCTGCTCAAATCAAACTCAGAACTGCTCAGTTCTCAGAGGAACTGTTCTTCAGTTTCTCTAACTAGAATACAGAGTAGAGTTGAGAGGTTGCACAGTTTAATACCACCTCTGAATTCTATAGTCTTAATTATTTCTGATTATTTGTCTAATTTTTCAATGTTGAAGCTAAGTTTCCTGAAGACTTACATGTTAGAGATAATGTTAACAATTTACTAGCTGTATTAAGGCTTATTACGTGCCAGGTATCATAGAAGATACATCTAATATAATTTAATTTCATCCTCACTTCCATAGAGAAGCCTCTCTGGTTGACCCTAATGAAATCATCTTCTTCCAGTTTCATTCTCTGTCTTATTACCATACTGTATTCTCCAAGTTATTTGTCACTGTCATAAAAGTGAAGTTGCTCAGTCATGTCCAACTCTTTGCAACCCCATGGACTATAGCCTATCAGGCTTCTCAGTTCATGGAATTTTCCAGGTAAGAGTACTGCAGTGGGTTCCCATTTCCTTCTCCATGGGATCTTTCCGACCCAGGGATCGAACCCAGAGCTCCCGCATTGCAGGCAGACACTTTACCGTCTAGGCCACCAGGGAAGTCCCACTGTCATAACACATAATGTTTATTGTGAGTCTACTTATGTCTCTGCTTTGAATGGAGTCTTAATGAAATCAAAGATCATTTTTGACATAGTTTTTATCTTCCCCAGCTAGCATATTTGCCCTGGAATATACTAATAGACAAGTAAATATTTGTTAAATAAATTTAAGTAAGTAAGTGTTAGTCGCTCAGTTGTGTCTGACTCTTTGCGACCCCATGGACTCCAGCTCACCAGACTCCTCTGTCATGAGATTTTCCAGGGAAAGATACTGGAGTAGGTTGCCATTTCCTTCTCCAGGGAATCTTCCCAACCCAGGAATCGAACCAAGGTCTCCTACACTGCAGGCAGATTCTTTACTGACTGAGCTACAAGGGAAGCTCGGAGGGTGTATTATTCTCTTTGAGATGATATGACTACTTCAACTAACAGAATTAAGACTTTATCTTAATGATACACCAACTCAGACTTATTTTTCCATTTGACCCCCAATGGCCAAGGGAGCAGCCTCTAAATCTTCTCAGAGGCAATAAAGCAAAACCTCATATCCAACAACATTGTCCTTAATGATGCTCTGTATCCTCCTTATTCTCTTTCCATGAACATTGAAATCTTAACAGATAACTATTGAACAACGAAAGTTTGAACTAAATGGGACTGTTCATGCATAAATTTTTTTTTCCCCTAGATACATATTGCAGTACTATACAACCCAGGGTTGATTCAATCAATTGATGGAACTGTAGCAATGGAGGGCAAATTATATCCCCATTATGTAAATATACATGTGATTTTTTTTTCTACACATGATTAAACATCTCATAGTTTGAAGAAATTTGCCTAAAAAATAGAAGTGATGACACTAAATTCTTACTGAAGTTTTTAGGAAGATTTTGAATTTGATACCAATTTTTAACTCAGTTTTCTATTAACAGAGTAATAAAAATTAGTTCTCAACCTCAGGAGACTTAGCATTGAACCTAATAACCTGGATGGGCAGTGTAATGTTTCTACCTCTGTCACTAACTACCAGCATAATCTCAGCCATTTAAATTATATACAGCTTAGTCTCTTTATTTATAAAATACCACTGAAAACATACACCTCATCTTATGTTCTAAGAATTGTATAAGATGAGGCATATAGAGATTTAACACAATCTATACTTGATTTTTGGAAGTTCAACTATAATTTTTTTGTTTGTTTGTTTTTAAGAATAAGACATCTGTAACTTATCTTCATAGCCCCCTCTTTTATTCATCTCATTTCATTTTTTTTAAGAAACAGTAATAATACAAAGATGATGATGATAAAGAAATGAATAGTTTTTTCAAGGTGAAAATGTTTTTTTAAATCCAAGATTCAAATTCAGGTGTTAATCCCTCCTTTATAGCAAGAGAGATACTTCCTTCACTTTACTCCTCATGGTACTTTGGATAGCGAAGCTGTTCTTTGTAAATTCATTTTAGCTTGAATTCATGAATTAGTAAAACCTGATAGATATCCCCAAAGGCTGTTGATTTTACCTGGCTTTCTTTAATTACAATGATCACATGGAACAATATTGTTTAACATCATTCATTCTGGGTTGCAATTAACTTAATCTCAAATTTATTTCAGCTTTTAGTGGACTTTTGATCTAAGGATGTTAGTTTGTTCAGGTCATATAAATACTCACTGATCTGACACGTAACTGGTGACATTTATAATGAGGTCATTCTCTTCTATTAATTCTACCTGCATTATGGCTTCTGATACAGTGGGCAAGAGTGTCATTTGACCCTCAGACTCACACTTCTGCCTCATCAGTCACATACCAGTCTAACTGCACCCTGGGCCCTAAATCTCTGGTGTCATTAAGAAGCTAAAAACTTCAGAGGGTAGGTTTGCAGCTGTGATGTATAATACAGAAGAGTTCATTAAAAAAAAAAAGGTTGGTAAGAGCAGATGCTAATCTATTTTATATTTGAGAAGAAAATGACTTCATGAAGACAACGTGCTATTGGGACAATGTGTACTTTATTTTCAAACAAATAAACATATTTTCAGAATAAATCTCTTTGATATAATAATTATTTTTGACATTTCTGACTCATGTCTTTTATTGTAATAATGAACATTCTAGGGAAAATGAGCATTATGAATTCATGAACGCAACTTATTTTGTTCTCAATGGGGAGGTGAGACTCTAGAAGAGTCAGCAAATATTTACTGGCTGTGTATGATATGCAAGTACTGTGATAGATTTAGGGCAGAGTTCCCCAATCTCAGCATTATTGGAATTTTGAGCAAAATAATTCTAAGTGGTTTTATTGTGTATTGCTGACTGTTTAGTATTATCCATGTTCTCTACCCACTAGATGCCAATTTTGCCTCATCCTATGGTAACTACAACCAAAAATGCCTACAGACATTGCTCTGGGGGAAACCTTGCCCACAGTGAGGAACCATTAACTTAGAGTGTATAGGGATTAATCAGACAATGATTGCTCTAAATATATATATGAATTTATCTAGAAGTAAGATATCCTTTTCATTATAGGGGACTGGAATGCAAAAGTAGGAAGTCAAGAAACACCTGGAGTAACAGGCAAATTTGGCCTTGGAATACGGAATGAAGCAGGGCAAAGATTAATAGGGATTTGCCAAGAAAATGCACTGGTCATAACAAACACCCTCTTCCAACAACACAAGAGAAGACTCTATACATGGACATCACCAGATGGTCAACATCGAAATCAGATTGATTATATTCTTTGCAGCCAAAGATGGAGAAGCTCTATACAGTCAGTAAAAACAAGACAAGGAGCTGACTGTGGCTCAGACCATGAACTCATTATTGCCAAAATCAGACTGAAATTGAAGAAAGTGGAGAAAACCACTAGACCATTCAGGTATGACCTAAATCAAATCCCTTATGATTATACAGTGGAAGTGAGAAATAGATTTAAGGGCCTAGATCTGATAGATAGAGTGCCTGATGAACTATGGAATGAGGTTCGTGATACTGTATAGGAGACAGGGATCAAGACCATTCCCATAGAAAAGAAATGCAAAAAAGCAAAATGCTTGTCTGGGGAGGCCTTACAAATAGCTATGAAAAGAAGAGAAGTGAAAAGCAAAGGAGGAAAGGAAAGATATAAACATCTGAATGAAGAGTTCCAAAGAATAGCAAGAAGAGATAAGAAAGCCTTCTTCAGCGATCAATGCAAAGAAATAGAGGAAAACAACAGAATGGGAAAGACTAGAGATCTCTTCAAGAAAATTAGAGATACCAAGGGAACATTTCATTCAAAGATGGGCTTGATAAAGGACAGAAATGGTATGGACCTAACAGAAGCAGAAGATATTAAGAAGAGATGGCAAGAATACACAGAAGAACTGTACAAAAAAGATCTTCACGACCCAGATAATCACGATGTGATCACTGACCTAGAGCCAGACATCCTGGAATGTGAAGTCAAGTGGGCCTTAGAAAGCATCACTGTGAACAAAGCTAGTGGAGGTGATGGAATTCCAGTTGAGCTATTCCAAATCCTGAAAGATGATGCTGTGAAAGTGCTGCACTCAATATGCCAGCAAATTTGGAAAACTCAGCAGTGGCCACAGGACTGGAAAAGGTCAGTTTTCATTCCAATCCCAAAGAAAGGCAATGCCAAAGAATGCTCAAACTACCACACAATTGCACTCATCTCACACTCTAGTAAAGTAATGCTCAAAATTCTCCAAGCCAGGCTTCAGCAATATGTGAACCATGAACTTCCTGATGTTCAAGCTGGTTTTAGAAAAGGCAGAAGAACCAGAGATCAAATTGCCAACATCCGCTGGATCATGAAAAAGCAAGAGAGTTCCAGAAAAACATCTATTTCTGCTTTATTGACTATGCCAAAGCCTTTGACTGTGTGCATCACAATAAACTGTGGAAAATTCTGAAAGAGGTGGGAATACCAGACCACCTGACCTGCCTCTTGAGAAATTTGTATGCAGGTCAGGAAGCAACAGTTAGAACTGGACATGGAACAACAGACTGGTTCCAAATAGGAAAAGGAGTTCGTCAAGGCTGTATATTGTCACCCTGTTTATTTAACTTATATGCAGAGTACATCATGAGAAATGCTGGACTGGAAGAAACACAAGCTGGAATCAAGATTTCCGGGAGAAATATCAGTGACCTCAGATATGCAGATGACACCACCCTCCTGGCAGAAAGTGAAGAGGAACTCAAAAGTCTCTTGATGAAAGTGAAAGTGGAGAGTGAAAAAGTTGGCTTAAAACTCAACATTCAGAAAACGAAGATCATGGCATCCGGACCCACCACTTCGTGGGAAATAGATGGGGCAACAGTGGAAACAGTGTCAGACTTTATTTTTCTGGGCTCAAAAATCACTGCAGATGGTGACTGCAGCCATGAAATTAAAAGACGCTTACTCCTTGGAAGGAAAGTTATGACCAACCTAGACAACATATTCAAAAGCAGAGACATTACTTTGCCAACAAAGGTTCATCTAGTCAAGGCTATGGTTTTTCCTGTGGTCATGTATGGATGTGAGAGTTGGACTGTAAAGAAATCTGAATGCCGAAGAATTGATGCTTTTGAACTGTGGTGTTGGAGAAGACTCTTGAGAGTCCCTTGGATTGCAAGGAGATCCAACCAGTCCATTCTGAAGGAGATCAGCCCTGGGATTGCTTTGGAAGGAATGATGCTAAAGCTGAAACTCCAGTACTTTGGCCACCTCATGCGAAGAGTTGACTCATTGGAAAAGACTCTGATGCTGGGAGGGATTGGGGGCAGGAGGAGAAGGGGACGACAGAGGATGAGATGGCTGGATGGCATCAGTGACTCGATGGACGTGAGTCTGAGTGTACTCTGGGAGTTGGTGATGGACAGGGAGGCCTGGCATGCTGTGATTCATGGGGTCGCAAAGAGTTGGACACAACTGCGACTGATCTGATCTGATCTGATACATAATTAGAAAAACTACATGCACAACTTTCCCTGCATATATCTGCATAAGAATAAATAAAGAGTAATCTTATATTTAAGGCTTCACCTGCAACACTATCTATATTAGCAAAAAGAAAAGAAAATTTTAACTTTCTAGGAATAGGGAAGAAAACAATTGTATCTCAAATTCTTTATATCTCAATTTGTGTCTCTACTGTATCACAATAGTGTGTGTCTACCCAACACAATAAATTAGGTCACACATATTAGCACATTTTCATGAATATCTTATATTTTATTATTTTTTCTCTATTTATGCCAAAGAAAACTATTAGTATTGTTAAACATGTATTCAAGTAAGCCCAACACACTGTTTAAGAGCTTGAATTCTAATTCAGATTTGTCTTATTTCAAAAATTCTGTTCTTTTTACACAAAAACACAAAACTGTATATAAGAAACAATCCTAATTCCGTTCAGTTAGTCACTCAGTTGTGTCCGACTCTTTGAGATCCCATGGACCGCATAATGCTAGGCCTCCTTGTCCATCACCAACTCCCGGAGTTAACTAAAACTCACATCCATTGAATAGGTTATGCCATTCAACCATCTCATCCTCTATTATCCCTTTCTCCTCCAGACTTCAATCTTTCCCAGCATCAGGGTCTTTTCCAATGAGTCAGTTTTTCACATCAGGTGGCCAAAGTATTGGAGTTTTGGCATCAGTCTTTCCAATGAATATTCAGGACTAATTTCCTTTAGGATAGACTGGTTGGCTCTCCATGCAGTCCAGGGGACTCTCAAGAGTCTTCTCCAACACCACAGTTCAAAAGCATCAATTCTTCGGCATTCAGCTTTGTTTATAGTCCAATTCTCACATCCATACATGACTATGGGAAAAACCATAGCTTTGACTAGATGGACCTTTTGTTGGCAAATTAATGTCTCTGCTTTTTAATAAGCTGTCTAGGTTGGTCATAACTTTTCTTCCAATGAGCGAGCATCTTTTAATTTCTTGGCTGTAGCCAACATCTGCAGTGATTTTGGAGCTCAAAAATATAAAGTCTGCCACTGTTTCCACTGTTTTTCCATCTGTTTGTCATGAAGTGATGGGACCAGATGCCATGATCTTAGTTTTTTGAATGTTGAGTGCCGGGGTCCAGCCCCGGCTGATCCAGGGTATTCGAAGCAGGGACGGCGTCGGCGACTATTTAAATATTTATCAAAGATATAAAGAGTAATAGAATAAGGATAGCTCAGTAGGAAAATTCAGTGGAGAAAAGAGGCTGAGTAGCTTGGTTTACGCAGGAGACCAATAAAACTTCAAGACAAGAAGTTTGCACCACTTACGTAGGCCGCAGACGTCCTTCTGTTCTCCCGAAGGAGAGGAGACACTGAGGCCTCCCCGGTCAGATCTTAGAAGCCCAGGCATAATTAGTAAGCATGACGGGTTCCGCGCTCCAGATGGAGACTCAGCCAGAGTGAGAGAGAGAGCGACATGGGGAGACCAGTATTTCAAGAAACTGATCCCAATTCTTTATTTTCCATGGTCTACTTTTATACACTGAGATGTTATGCAAAAGTCACGTGGGGTCAGCAGTCCTGACTTTTATCAAAGTCAGGTGCTTCATACAAATGTATACAGAGGTCTTAGGGGTGTTACATCATCTTCTGGCCAGGGGGCCTGCTGACAATTTATGACCCTCTCCTTGTGACAGCGGTCAGTCAACCAGGACACTTATTTCTCCAGGGGTGATTATTCTTAAAACAGACGCCACCCAAATAAAGTTACATTCCTATAGGGTGAGGGTATAGTGGGTTTTAATTAAGGAAAGAATTTACTTAGCCTAAGGTCTAACGTGATTAATATCAAAGGTTAATACTTATTTCTTCTATATATTCATTAATGTGTGTAAGGGCAGGGGATGTGGAGACTTAGCAACAAACATTGACTCAACAAATGAAAAACCCTTCACCAATACAATTTCTAATCAGCCCATTATACTTATACTAATAGTTTTCTAACTTTTCTAAGGAACCTGTTTTTAGAAGGTTTAAAGCATCTCGTGCCTCTCACGGTTGGGAGGCTGTGAGCAATCACACGTGGCCAGACAAGCCTGTCAGGCAGGCTAGAGAACCTTCAGAGGAGTTTGTAAGTTGAAACACTCCTGTCATGCCCAGGAATTATTATTAACTGAAGCTCTAAGTTAACTCCTTCTCTGAAAGAGGTGGTGGGGGACAACCCCCTGTAAAGTCAGAGGTTTAGGTGAGAGCACAAAGTAGTAAAGTAGGCAGGCTCTGGTTATGGGGGTAGATGCTCGAGGATTTCCAGGGGGACTCCTGAGGCTCGATCCTGCCTTTGCGTATGTCGAGCCTCCTTCCTCATGACCTTTGCCATGGGCGGAGTGCCTCATGCTGGCCCCCAACAGTTGAGCTTTAAGCCAACTTTTCCACTCTTCTCTTTCACTTTCATCAAGAGGCTCTTTAGTTCTTCTTCACTTTCTGCCATAAGGGTGGTGTCATATGCATATATGAGCTTATTGATATTTCTCCTGGCAATCTTGATTCCAGCTTATGCTTCATCCAGTCCAGCATTTCTCATGATATACTCTGCATATTAGCCTTTGCCCTGCTTCATTCTGTACTTCAAGGCCAAATTTGCCTGTTACTCCAGGTGTTTCTTGAAACTTCCTACTTTTGCATCCCAGTCCCCTATAATAAAAAAGACATCTTTTTTTTAATGTTAGTTCTGGAAGGTCTTGTAGGTCTTCATAGAACCATTCAACTTCAGCTTCTTCAGCATTATTGGTTGGGGCATAAACTTGAATTACAGTGATATTGAATGGTTTGTCTTGGAAATGAACAGAGATCATTCTGTCGTTTTTGAGATTGCATCCAAATACTGCATTTCTGACCCTTTTGTTGACTATTATGGCTACTCCATTTCTTCTAAGGGATTCTTGCCCACAGTAGTAGACATAATGGTCATCTGAGTTAAATTCACCCATTCCAGTCCATTTCAGTTCACTGATTCTTAAAATGTCAATGTTCACTCTTGCCATCTCCTGTTGACCACTTCCAATTTGCCTTGATTGATGGACCTAATATTCCATGTTCCTATGCAATACTGCTCTTTACAGCATTCGACCTTGCTTTTATCACCAGTCACACCCACAACTGGGTGTTGTTTTGCTTTGGCTCCATCTTTTTCATTCTTTCTGCAGTTATTTCTCCACTAATCTCCAATAGCATATCGGGCACCTACTGAACTGGGGAGTTCACCTTTCAGTGTCCTATCTTTTTGTGTTTTCATACTGTTCATGGAGTTCTCAAGGTATTCAAGAATTTTGAAGTGATTTGCCATTCTCATCTCCAGTGGACCACATTTTGTCAGAATATTTTCAACAGTTCATGAACCATGAACTTTCAGATGTCCAAGCTGGTTTTAGAAAAGGCAGAGGAACCAGAAATCAAATTGCCAACATCCATTGGATTATTGAAAAAGCAAAAGAGCTCCAGAATAACATCTATTTCTGCTTTATTGACTATGCCAAAGCCTTTAACTGTGTGGATCACATCAAACTGTGGAAAATTATTAAAGAGATGGGAATACCAGGCCACCTGTCCTACCTCTTGAGAAATCTGTATGCAGGTCAGGAAGCAACAGGTAGAATTGGACATAGAACTACAGACTATTTGCAAATCAGGAAAGGAGTACATCAAGGTTGTATATTGTTACCCTGCTTATTTAACTTATATGCAGAGTACATCATGAGAAACTTTGGGCTTGATGAAGCACAAGCTGGAATCAATATTGCTGGGAGAAATATCAGTAACCTCAGATATGCAGATGGCAGCACCCTGATGGCAGAAAGCAAAGAAGAACTAAAGAGTCTCTTGATGAAAGTGAAAGAGGAGAGTGAAAAAGTTGGCTTAAAGCTCCACATTCAGAAAACTAAGATTATGGCATCTGGTCACATCACTTCATTGCAAATAGATGGGGAAAGAGTGGAAACAGTGGAAACAGTGACAGATGTTATCTTTTTTTTTTTTTTTTTACTCCGAAGTCACTGCAGATGGTGTCTGTAGCCATGAAATTAAAAGATGCTCACCACTTGGAAGAAAAGCTATGACCAACCTAGACAGCATATTAAAGAGCAGAGACATTACTTTGCAAACAAAGTCCATCTACTCAAGGCTATGGTTTTCCCAGTAGTCATGTATGGATGTGAGAATTTGACTATAAAAGCTGAGTGCCAAAAAATTGATGCTTTTGAACTGTGGTGTTGGAGAAGTCTTTTGAGAGTCCCTTGGACTGCACGGAGATCCAACCAGTCCATCCTAAAAGAAATAAGTCCTGAATATTCTTTGGAAGGACTGGTGCTGAATCTGAAACCCCAATCCTTTGGCCACCTGATGCGAAGTGTTCACTCATTGGAAAAGACCCTGATGCTGGGAAAGCTTGAAGGCAGGCGAAAGGGATGGCAGAGGATGAGATGGTTGGATGACATGACTGACTCGACGTACATGAGTTTGAGTGGACTCTGGGAGTTAGTGATGGACAGGCAAGCCTGGCCTGCTGAAGTCCATGGGGTCTCAAAGAGTCAAACACGACTGAGTGACTGAACCTAACTTCACTCTGCATATAAGTTAAATATGCAGGGTGACAATATACAGCCTTGATATACTCCTTTCCCAATTTGGAACCAGTCTGTTTTTCCATGTCCAGTTCTTACTGTTGCTTCTGGGCCTGCATATTGACTTTTAAGGAGGCAGGTCAGGTGGTCTGGTATTCCCATCTCTTGCAGAATTTTCCAGTTTGTTGTGATCCACACAGGGCTTTGACATAGTCAATAAGGCAGAAATAGACATTTTTCTGGAACTCTCTTGCCACTATATGTTATATTACTCATACATTTCTCGGAAAGTAAAATTAAATACATAGCTCTAAAAGTCACTTCTTTCAATGGTGCTGGAGTAAAGCAACAGTGATCATAAAGTGAGGAAGCAAGTCTAGGAAGTCTGGACGGCTTCCTGGAGGAGGTAGCACTTCATATGAAAGTTTATTTATAAGAAGAGTTAACCAACCAGACTGTAGATAAAATGGATTAACACTGAAGGGTAAGATGTCAGGGTGGACTCAGTTGTAAAATGTTCAGTATTAGAGAGCAAACTGTATAATAGACAGTTTTTCAAAGATCTGGCCAGCAAGATGATATTGTAGGATGAATTAGTTCAGTTCAGTTCAGTTGCTCAGTCATGTCCAACTCTTTGCGACACCATGGACTGCAGCATGCCAGGCCTCCACGTCCATAATCAACTCCCAGAGTTACTCAAACTCATCCAACCATCTCATCCTCTGTCGTTCTCTTCTCCTTCTACCTTCAATCTTTCCCAGCATCAGGTCTTTTCCAGTGAGTCAGTTCTTCACATTGGGTGGCCAAAGCATTGGAGTTTCAGCTTCAGCATCAGTCCTTCCAATAAATATTCAACACTAATTTCCTTTAGGATGGACTGGTTGGATCTCCTTTCAGTCCAAGGGACTCTCAAGAGTCTTCTCCAACACCACAGTTCATAAGTATCAATTCTTTGACACTCAGCTTTCTTTATAGTTGAACTCTCACATCCCTACATGACTACTGAGAAAACCATAGCCTTGACTAGATGGACCTTTGTTTGCAAAGTAATGTCTCTGCTTTCTAATATGCTGTCTAGGTTTATAGGAAGAATATCGTGCAACACATCTTATGCTAAATATGTTTTTTAAATTATTTTTAATTCTCCATAGTAACTTGCCAGGTAGAGATTTCTGTCTCCATTTTGAAGGCAATGAATGTGAAGCCCAGAGAGGTGACTTGCCCAAGGTTTTGATGTGTTGAAGCTTAAATAATACTCAAACCTATACCATGCAAGTGACTTTTGGTATGCCACACTGAGGAGAGCAGTCTCTTATCCCATCCACTCACATATAGTCATTTAACTACAATTATTTGCACTGTTCATTTTGGTCACTTGATTTCACAAAAAATCCAAGGCAAAGAGATAGTTCCAAAGGAGAGAATTGTAGCTTGAACACAATTAGCTTAAAATAAGACAGAAAAGGATTTGGAGTCTGCCTGGAGGATGCCTGGGTATCTTTAATATTAGAAGATAGTCATGCAGCTAGCAAATCCTAGAGAATTCACAGGACATGTTTGTCACAAGCCCATCTTATTCTCTGATCTGTGTATCCAAAATCGGCCAAGAGAAGACTCTTGACAAATTCTTGTGTTTTCCCATGGCACATAGGATGAGCTGCAGAAGGCTTTGCACAGCTCAGGAAGTCATCTGCAATCTGGCTCTTACCTGTCTTTGAACTTCAATTCCTCTCTCGCCACTTACACTTTATGTATATATTATCTGTAGCTTCTCCAATGTGGGCTTCTGTGGTGGCTCAGTCAGTAAAAAATCCACCTGCAATGCAGGTGACCTGGGTTCTATCCCTGGGTTGGGAATATCCCCTGGAGAAGGGAATGGCTACCCACTCCAGTATTCTGGCCTGGAGAATTCCATGGACAGTGGAGCCTGGAGAGCTATAGTCCATTGGGTCACCAAGAGCCGGACACAACTGAGCAACCTTCACTTTTCCTTTCTCCAGTATGTAATACTCATTCAAAGCTCTGCTCATCAAAAAAGTTTTTCTCTGACTGGGAGGTCCTATTTTTTTTTTTTTTGCCTTAGAAAACATTCATTCTTCATCCAGTTTCAAGCTAAACCCTATCCCAACTATGACACCTTCCCTGTTTATCCTCTGGCAACAATCAAGTACATAATAGCTTTTCTTTTTTTTTTTTTTTTTGCAGAGGCAATAGTACTTCTGAAACCACTTTTTGTACATTCAAATTTTCAGCAGAGAAATGAATATACTTTGGATAATGGAAACCAGTTTCTCACTGTCAAGAGTAGGGAGTTTAAAATATGGAAAGGACCAAGGACAGCAACACTGTGGCATTTCATTGGGATTGGAGTTATCAACATAATCTGTTGGTTTTGTTTTAATTTTTTAAAAATTTTATTGGAGCATAATTGATTTACAATATTGTGTTAGTTTCAGATGTATAGAAAATTGAATCAGTTATGCATATATGTATAACCACTTTTTTCATCTTTGAAGTTTAGCATAAATACAGTGAATGACTCATGGTATATGGTTATATGATTAATTTTATGTATACAATTGGTTAGCCCACAGTACCGAGATATCTAAACACTATTCTAGGTGTTTCTGATGTTTTTTAGTTGAGGCTAACATTTAAATCAAAAGACTTTAAATAAAAACTATATTATGTTCTGTAATATAGGTGGGCCTCATCCAGTCAGTTTAAGGCCTTAATAGGAAAAAAAGACTGACTCTCAGAAAGAATGAATTCTGCTCATAGATGGCCTTAGGACTTGAAAGGCAGCATCAACCCTTCCCTGTGTCTTCAGTCTGCTGGCCAACCCTGCAGATTTTGAACTTCCTAACTTCCATAATTGCTTGAGCAAATTTCTTAAAAATCAATCAATTAATCAGCCTTCATCCCCCCTCCCTCCCTCTCAACCTCCTCTCTCTTCTCTCTTCCCACTTCCTATTGACTTTCTCTCTCTGAAGAACCTGGACCAATACATGAATTTGTTTAAAAATTAATTGATAAGGTTTTACCTCTTCCTATACTGGCTTTCTTCTGTTCACAAATAAAGACTAACATGTACAACTCAATCAGCTTTAGAAATTATACTAATAGGAGCTTTGATAGTTATCATAGGGAAAGCTTTTTATTGGTAATTACTTCTACAAAGAAACAATTAACTCTCAAATGTCCCCAAACTCCACTCTCACTAGGAAAACTTATATGTATTTTCATATGTTTCAGTTCCTCTATTAATTATCATTTGAAAACTGACAGAATCAGAAGATCTGGGATCTCATATAAGATCTTCCATCTAGGAGCTGGAAGACCTTGTGCAAAATCACTCAACCTCTTTGACCCTCAGTTTCCTCATTTGTGGTATGTGTGCTCTAAGGTGACTTGATACTGCCTACTTCTATGAAAGAAGAAGTTTAAGTGGAATAAAAGCATGATTTAGACAAAGAAACATAAGGCTTGAATTTAGGCTTGTTAACTTGTTGGTCATCTCTAAAAAACGTTCTTCACCCTCACTGTCTATTAGCTCCATCATCTATAAATGAAGATAATTGCATTTGCCTCTCTGTATTGTTATTGGAATAGTGTGGTGCTGAAGACATAGCTCAGGCTTGGAATGAAATAATCAGGAATACACGTGAACTGTTCTTGGGTCTTGATGGAGAGTATCAGGCTGCTGCCCAGACTGTCATGACAATTTGCTTCCCATATATAACCCTGATTAAGCCATATTTATTATTATTATTATTATTATTAAACTTTTGAAGGGTAGAAGTGTTATAAGCCCCTTAAGGAAACTTCCAAGTAAAAACTGCATAAGGGAAAGTTAAATAAGTAAGGAAGACTTTATTCAAGGATACTGCATGAGGAGAGAGATGACAGAACTCAGTCTGAGCTCAAACTGGGGAGTTTTAAGGGCTGGAATCACAAGACAATTTTTTCTTCCTTTTTCTTATTCTTTTTTTGCTAATTGGTGTTACTGGAAGGAGAAGTGAATGTTCTAATACCTTCCTGACAGGAGGTTGTTTTAGAACTTGAAGCAAGGTGCCAACTGAAGTTCAACCCCTAACCTCTGACCTTCCAGGGCAGCTGGGAGACTGGGACATGGTCTTCCTTGATGATCATATTTCAAGGGGATGGTACCCAGGCCCTTAAAAAAGACAGTCTTGGGTTGTGAATCTGGCAAGAGGTTTTCTGAAAGATTTTCATCTCAAAGAGGCAGAAACAGAATTGGCAGTTCCAAGTTTTCGAAAGTAAATTATCTAAGAAAAGAGAAGCCAGGGCCTAGAATCTTGTCCAAAGTTTACTCAAGCTGAGGAAACAGTAGGACCATCTTGGTAAATATGTACATCATAAGACATCCTCAGTGCAGCTGAGCTGTTATGATTAATATAATGATCATTATCTTCACTTTATGTTTTTCCACTTGCAATTTGGCTTTATACACTTTCTCAAAGGGAGGCTGTTAACTGTCTAAAAATATTTATTTTCTTGTGTTTCAAAAAAGAAATGCTTCTCCTCTCATGAGATCAATGATTCATTATATTAGTTGTCTCTTTTCTCACTTAAAAAAGATTTTTTTCACTGCACTTTACACTTGAAAGGAATTCAACGTTAAAGTTTGAAACTTTCCCTCACATTAGTCTTATTTGCTCTAATTAAAACAAGATTAGCTGCCATTCACAAGTCATTTACAAAATGTATAACTGCATTCTGAGAACATATCTAATTATATAGACAACATGGGAAATTGCAAGAAGATATTGAAATTTACCCTAATATTTTCTTACACTATTGTCTTCAAAGCTTCATTAATGAATGGTTATTAACATATTCTCTGTGAATTAGAATCTCGCTATCTTTCATCTTTTTAACTGAACAGCAGAGCTTCCTAAAAAACATACACAATTAAAACGGAAGTGTCAGTGGAGAGAATCAACACTATGAGAAAGTGTTTTGTGCTGGAATGCTTTTACAAACTTACATGATTTCATTTAATCTGCATGGCTATACAGTTGACTGAATATATTATTCTCATTTCACAGTTGAGAAATCTGAGGCTCAGTGATGTTAAATAACCTAACCAAGCACAATAGTCTAGTAAATAAAAAAGAATCAAATCTCTGACCCTCATCTGTGATCTGTAATTTCCATATACTTATCATTTCATGATCCAGATAATCACCATGGTGTGATCACTCACCTAGAGCCAGACATGGTCAGGAAGCAACAGTTAAAACTGGACATGGATCAACAGACTGGTTCCAAATAGGAAAAGGAGTACGTCAAGGCTGCATATTGTCACTCTGCTTATTTAATTTATATGCAGAGTACATCATGAGAAACGCTGGGCTGGAAGAAGCACAAGCTGGAATCAAGATTGCCAGGAGAAATATCAATCACCTCAGATATGCAGATGACACCACCCTTATGGCAGAAAGTGAAGAGGAACTAAAAAACCTCTTGATGAAGGTGAAATTGGAGAGTGAAAAAGTTGGCTTAAAACTCAACATTCAGAAAACAAAGATCATGGCATCTGGTCCCATCACTTCATGGGAAATAGATGGTGAAACAGTGGAAACAGTGTCAGACTTTATTTTGGGGGGGCTCCAAAATCACTGCAGATGGTGAGTGCAGCCATGAAATTAAAAGACACTTACTCTTTGGAAGGAAAGTTGTGACCAACCTAGACAGCATATTGAAAAGCAGAGACACTACTTTGCCAACAAGGGTCCATCTAGTCAAGGCTATGGTTTTTTCAGTGGTCATGTATGGATGTGACAGTTGGACTGTGAAGAAAGCTGAGCACCAATGAATTGATGCTTTTGAACTGTGGTGTTGGAGAAGACTCTTGAGAGTCCCTTGGACTGCAAGGAGATCCAACCAGTCCATTCTGAAGGAGATCAGCCCTGGGATTGCTTTGGAAGGAATGATGCTAAAGCCGAAACTACAGTACTTTGGCCACCTCATGAGAAGAGTTGACTCATTGGAAAAGACTCTGATGCTGGGAGGGATTGGGGGCAGGAGGAGAAGGGGACGACAGAGGATGAGATGGCTGGATGGCATCAGTGACTCGATGGACTTGAGTCTGATTGAACTCCGGGAGTTGGTGATGGACAGGGAGGCCTGGTGTGCTGCGATTCATGGGGTCGCAAAGAGTCGGACACAACTGAACGATGAACTGACTGACTGACTGACAGAAGATGTGGTAAGTCATTTTGTAAAATCATATTAAATACCAGAATATACATTTTTATTTGGCATATGGAAATATGTTCATAATACAAGTGGTAGAAAGTAAAGTTCTAAATGAAAAGTTCAAAATAAAATTATTTCCATTTGAAGGTCAAATAATCTCATTAAAGAAAATTAGAGAATCTTGTTTTGTTAGGAGATATTTACTTCTCTGTAAAGGAAAAGTATTAGAAAATATAGAGACTCTCACCTATTTTCTAAAGCTTGTTTGCCATTCCATTTTGGAAGAAGTTGTACAATTTTAAAAACAAACATAAAGATCACCACACAGAGACCATGTAAAAGATAATGAACACTGCATGTGATGGTTGGCAACTTGGGACACAGACATAGAAGTTTCCGATCTTGGAGAGATGGTAAAAAAGAAGAGTCAACAGGAAGAACCTATAACCTCCAGGCTATAAGGTTCAGGCACCTTCAGGGAGATGGGAAAGAGATGCAGAATGTGA
Source organism: Bubalus kerabau (assembly GCF_029407905.1). NCBI lineage: Eukaryota > Metazoa > Chordata > Mammalia > Artiodactyla > Bovidae > Bubalus > Bubalus kerabau. The sequence goes on along the minus strand of NC_073634.1, from coordinate 87,192,122 downwards.
GAACCCTGCCTCTTCCTAGAACCACACTAAAGCAGACCCCTGCTGCTGCTGCTGCTAAGTCGCTTCAGTCATGTCTGACTCTGTGCGACCCCATAGACGGCAGCCCACCAGGCTCCCCCGTCCCTGGGATTCTCCAGGCAAGAACACGAGTGTTGCGATTTCCTTCTCCAATGCATGAAAGTGAAAAGTGAAAGTGAAGTCGCTCAGTCGTGTCTGACTCCTAGCAACCCTATGGACTGCACCCTACCAGGCTCCTCCATCCATGGGATTTTCCAGGCAAGAGTACTGGAGTGGGGTGCCGTTGCCTTCTCCGGAGCAGACTCCTACTACTAACAATAATCTGAATGATTTTGGAAGCAGATTATTCTCCAGTCTCTGATAAGAAAGCAGCTTTTTTAACACCTTGCTTTAACCTGGGTGGCCCTATATTTGATTAAATCTACAGAACTGTGAAATAATAAGCTTATGTTATTCAAACCACTAATTTTTGTGGAGGCTTGTTAGGAAGTTATAGAAAACTAATATACCACATTCACCTTATTTCATCTCTGAATTCATTCTCTCACCAGTTCAAGATACCTTTAAAAAATGTTTCCTGAATTTGCTTATATCTGCTGTGTTAAGTGATGCTTTTCATTTCTTATCTCCTCTTCTCAGTTAAATTGCAACTTCCTCAGAGATAGAGACACAGACTGATCCACTGTGGCTGATATATTGTTGTTGTTGTTTGGTCACTAAGTTATGTCTGACTCTTTTGCGACCCCATGGACTGTGTAGTCTGCCAGGGTTCTCTGTCAATGGGATTTCACAGGCAAGAATCTGGAGTGGGTTGCCACTTCAGGGATAGCATCCAAGTTCAATCTTGCATTGCAGGTCGATTCTATACTGCTAAGCAACTAAGTGATGCAAATTTTTTCTCAGATCTGGCTCTATCACTCTTGGATATTTCAAGATCAAAAAAATCAGTGGATTTAGGTTCCCAGTGTCTGTGTGTATCAGATCAGATCAGATCAGTCGCTCAGTTGTGTCTGACTCTTTGCGACCCCATGAATCGCAGCACACCAGGCTTCCCTGTCCATCACCAACTCCCGGAGTTCATTCAGACTCATGTCCATCGAGTCAGTGATGCCATCCAGCCATCTCATCCTCTGTCGTCCCCTTCTCCTCCTGCCCCCAATCGCTCCCAGCATCAGAGTCTTTTCCAATGAGTCAACTCTTCACATGAGGTGGCCAAAGTACTGGAGTTTCGGCTTTAGCATCATTCCTTCCAAAGAAATCCCAGGGCTGATCTCCTTCAGAATGGACTGGTTGGATCTCCTTGCAGTCCAAGGGACTCTCAAGAGTCTTCTCCAACACCACAGTTCAAAAGCATCGATTCTTTGGAGCTCAGCCTTCTTCACAGTCCAACTCTCACAACAATACATGACCACAGGAAAAACCATAGCCTTGACTAGATGAACCTTTGTTGGCAAAGTAATGTCTCTGCTTTTGAATATGCTATCTAGGTTGGTCATAATTTTCCTTCCAAGGAGTAGGCATCTTTTAATTTCATGGCTGCACTCACCATCTGCAGTGATTTTGGAGCCCAGAAAAATAAAGTCTGACACTGTTTCCACTGTTTCACCATCTATTTCCCATGAAGTGATGGGACCGGATGCCATGATCTTTGTTTTCTGAATGTTGATCTTTAAGCCAACTTTTTCACTCTCTGCTTTCACTTTCATCAAGAGGCTTTTTAGTTCCTCTTCACTTTCTGCCATAAGGGTGGTGTCATCTGCATATCTGAGGTGATTGATATTTCTCCCAGCAATCTTGATTCCAGCTTGTGTTTCTTCCACTCCAGCGTTTCTCATGATGTACTCTGCATATAAGTTAAATAAGCAGGGTGACAATATACAGCCTAGACGTACTCCTTTTCCTATTTGGAACCAGTCTGTTTTTCCATGTCCAGTTCTAAGTGTTGCTTCCTGATCTGCATACAAATTTCTCAAGAGGCAGATCAAGTGGTCTGGTATTCCCATCTCTTTCAGAATTTTCCACAGTTTATTGTGATCCACACAGTCAAAGACTTTAGCATAGTCAATAAAGCAGAAAGAGATGTTTTTCTGGAACTCTCTTGCTTTTTCATGATCCAGCGGATGTTGGCAATTTGATCTCTGGTTCTTCTGCCTTTTCTAAAACCAGCTTGAACATCAGGAAGTTCATGATTCACATATTGCTGAAGCCTGGCTTGGAGAATTTTGAGCATTACTTTACTAGCGTGTGAGATGAGTGCAATTGTGCAGTAGTTTGAGCATCCTTTGGCATTGCCTTTCTTTGGGATTGGAATGAAAACTGACCTTTTCCAGTCCTGTGGCCACTGCTGAGTTTTCCAAATTTGCTGGCATATTGAGTGCAGCACTTTCACAGCATCATCTTTCAGGATTTGGAATAGCTCAACTGGAATTCCATCACCTCCACTAGCTTTGTTCATAGTGATGCTTTCTAAGGCCCACTTGACTTCACATTCCAGGATGTCTGGCTCTAGGTCAGTGATTACACCATCGTGATTATCTGGGTCATGAAGATTTTTTTTGTACAGTTCTCCTGTGTATTCTTGCCACCACTTCTTAATATCTTCTGCTTCTGTTAGGTCCATACCATTTCTGTCCTTAATCGAGCCCATCTTTGCATGAAATGTGTGTATAGACATGGGTATAATTGTGAATATTTGTTCTTCAAAATGAAGATATAATGTATGCCAAGTACCTGCATTCCTGTGATGGGTGTGGTGCCTGGTAGGTACACCATGATTACTGATAACCACACCGTGTCACATGGCCCTAGAAACCCTGGCTCCTTAAAGTGGGGAAGTCTCACTGTGACTGTGGCAAGTGAAACATTTTAAGCCAGCAACCACAATAACTCCTCATGTCATCTAATTTTAAAAAATGATCGTTTAAAACAGGATGCATTTGCACTACTTCCACATTCTGACACTAACAAATTATTTGCTACATAATTGAAAAGTGATTCTTCACTGAATTACCCATTAACTGTGCTATTTTCTTTAGACTGCTCACAAAATAAATAAAGCTAGGGTTTGAGAAAGAGGGATAATAAATTCTGTCACTCTCTTAGGCTTTAAATGATGGATTCCTGTTAGGTGTGATTATGGATTCAAGGCACTAAATGTTGTCTCGGGCATTTCATCTAACCTTGTGTTAATACAGATAGAAAGTAGGCAATATCAGGGTGTCTATTCTCCCAAATAAAAGGAGAGGTATAAAAGAGAAGATAACTGTGTTGAATATCAGAACTGAATGATACTATGAAATACATGTATATTTCAGTCAAGATTTTATGGAAATGGAAATCTGAGAGGATATCTATTTTCTACTATGCAATAAATGCTTAGAGTATAAAAAAAGTGACAGATTGCCCTGAGCAGACTTGGAGCAATAATTGTGTGCATGCATAATTACCAAGCTAAAGAGAAAATTTTAACTAAAGCATGAAATTTCAAAGACAAATGACTTTCTGCCCTACTAGAACTATCTTCAATAATTTCCAAAATTCGATAAACTCCAGGAATATATTTAATGAAGTCAGTGTTACTAACCTTTCCCCCCAAAATAGGCATGTCCAAGTAAAGAATACCTTGATGATTTCTTTGATGTTTGGTTAACTCTTAGATTTCTAGCTTTTGTATTCTTTTACATTTCAACTTTTTAGGGTTTTATCATATTTTTTCATTATGTTAGAAAATCACAAATTGACATCTAATATCTTAGTAGTCACTCAAAAAATGCTCTAATATATTAATATTTACACAATACCTAAATTTGAAGCATAAATACCTAAATTAATCAGTATTATAAATCTTCTACTTTGTAATTCAAGAAACTTAAACATCCATAATTTAAATTGCTCATTTCATAAGTGGGACCTGTGATCTGACTTCCTGTATTCCCTACAAATTAAATATTATGAAACATTTAGTAAAACACATTAACATTAATGAAATGCAAACAAGAATAAAAAACTGTGCAGGCCAAACATGGTTGTTGGCCAGATTCTGCCCTCAGTCTATAAGTTTGCAATCTCTGATTTATGAGTTTCTTTAACAAAGCTTTTAAAGTAATAAAATATCAGTTGGGAAGAATTGAACTAAATAGAAATTAACTGCAGACTTTTCAGTAAATGGTTAATTGAAACAAATTTTATAGTAATGGCATCTACTAGTAGAGCTATAATTAAAGTGAAATTCTAGTAGATTTTAGCTATTATTCAAAATGAAGTACTTCGTAAATTCACGTTATGGTTAAGGAAAATATTTCTCTCATGGTTAGCACAGCTTCCCGGCTCTCATATTTAATAATGCAATGGAAACACTGTTTCCATGAAAGCTTTATTTGTAAAATTTTTCACTTTCAAATTTTATTGCCATTTTGGTAGCAAAAGAATAATATAGTCATTTTATATGTCATAATCTTTTTTCTCCTTGAATATAAAAATCTTCAGTTCAGTTCAGTCGCTCAGTCGTGTCCAACTCTTTGCGACCCCATGAATTGCAGCACGCTAGGCCTCCCTGTCCATCACCAACTCCAAGAGTTCACCCAAACTCATGTCCATTGAGTAGGTGATGCCATCCAGCCATCTCATCCTCTGTCGTACCCTTCTTCTCCAGCCCCCAAATCCTCCCAGCATCAGTATCTTTTCCAATGAGTCAACTCTTTGCATGAGGTGGCCAAAGTATTGGAGTTGCAGCTTTAGCATCATTCCTTTCAAAGAATACCCAGGGCTGATCTCTTTTAGAATGGACTGGTTGGATCTCCTTGCAGTCCAAGGGACTCTCAAGAGTCTTCTCCAACACCACAGTTCAAAAGAATCAATTCATCGGCGCTCAGCTTTCTTCACAGTCCAACTCTCACATCCATACATTACCACTGAAAAAATCATAGCCTTGACTAGACGGATCTTTGTTGGCAAAGTAAAGTCTCTGCTTTTGAATATGCTATCCAGGTTGGTCATAACTTTCCTTCAAAGGAGTAAGTGTCTTTTAATTTCATGGCTGCAATCACCATCTGCAGTGATTTTGGAGCCCCCCCAAAATAAGGTCTGACACTGTTTTCATTGCTTCCCCATCTATTTCCCATGAAGTGATGGGACCAGATGCCATGATGTTAGTTTTCTGAATGTTGAGCTTTAAGCCAACTTTTTCACTCTCCAATTTCACTTTCATCAAGAGGTTTTTTAGTTCCTCTTCACTTTCTGCCACAAGGGTGGTGTCATCTGCATATCTGAGGTGATTGATATTTCTCCTGGCAATCTTGATTCCAGCTTGTGCTTCTTCCAGCCCAGCGTTTCTCATGATGTACTCTGCATATAAATTAAATAAGCAGGGTGACAATACGCAGCCTTGACGGACTCCTTTTCCTATTTGGAACCAGTCTGTTGTTCCATGTCCAGTTCTAACTGTTGCTTCCTGACCTGCATACAGATTTCTCAAGAGGCAGGTCAGGTGGTCTGGTAAAGTACAATTAAAAGTAGAATAAGATTTTTGATTTAATTTTTAAATCAGTGTGTTCTCATTTCTTTCACAGGATCAGCAAGGATTCTGATTCTGGAGTAAAACTTCCTTAACTGCCAGGGTCAGTGAAGAGGATGAGTAGCTCTGCCCAGACAAAGCACATGATGTTCAAGTTAATTACCTAAATTCACTAATTGCCGTTTTGTCATCTAAGATGGAGATAATGACACTCTTGTATTGTGGGCAAAACCTGTTCACAATTCTCAGGAAGTAAAAATAGAATCTGGGTAATAAAGTCTAACTCTTTTTCCCCCCTTTGAACTTAGTCCATTTCACTTGCTTGTAGGGGTCGCGTGCAGAGGCCTCACAGACCAGAGTTCCTCCTTTTAAAAGGACACGCCGTATACCTCGGCTGCCTTTCTCTTCTGAGGTCACATCGCTATCCAAGATGGTGGCAGTGGGCTGTGTGCAGAGCGGCTGCACATGGCACTGCCATCTGGGGCATCTGTGCCATTTGCGCCTGGGACGCGAGAACTCCGCCCTCAGAGGAGAACCTGTCAAGCAGCCCCGCCCACCACCAGGCTGGGAGCCCCTTGCTCTGGAGCTCAAGCTCCCAGTTCTGTGTTCTTTTATCAAAGATAAAACTTCCCTTTGCTTCTGAACTGAACTTGGTCTCTTATTGGCTCCAAAGACACCAGACAGAGAATTCTCCTTGGGGGTGGACTTGAGAACACTGGTAACATTTTCTTAAGTCTGCTGCTGCTAAGTCACTTCAGTCATGTCCAGCTCTGTGCGACCCCATAGACGGCAGCCCACCAAGCTTCCCCGGCCCTGGGATTCTCCAGGCAAGAACACGGAGTGGGTTGCCAGTTCCTTCTCCAATGCATGAAAGTGAAAAGTGAAACTGAAGTCACTCAGTCGTGTCCGACTCTTCGCGACGCCATGGACTGCAGCCTACCAGGCTCCTCCGTCCATGGGATTTTCCAGGCAAGAGTACTGGAGTGGGGTGCCATTGCCTTCTCCGACTGATCCACTGGGGAATCCTTAACAAAAGTTAGCTCATATGATTATTTGTCATATTCCAGATAAGTAATAAAATCTTCTTGGGTAAGTTGCCTTCTGTTTTCTGATGAGATGTTAATAAGAAAAAAAAAATATTGCAATGATAAAATGAATAAGAAAATACTCAGAGAAAAAGTGTGGATTTTTAAAATCCAAAAAAAAAAATTAGTTTATAAGGTCTTTGTTTTCAAAATCTCAGGAGAAATGATAATAGCTTTCTACATCACTTGAAGAATCTGTTACCTGAATCATTTTCAACATTTTGTTTTAAACTGCGTGAAATTTTATGACAACGTCTGTGATTATTATGGTAGACGCATTTAAAGACAGAACTTGTTAAGTCTTTTGTTTTTTACTTTGTTATGAAAAAATTTTAACATATAAAAAAATAGACTAGTATTACAAACACCCAAGTACTTGTTGCTTACACAATTGCCCATCATTGTCTGTGAGGGTTGGTTCCAGGACACTCTCAGATACCAAAATCCCCAGATGTTTGTCTCTTATCATAGAGTAAAATGGCACGGTATTTATATGTAACTTACATACATTCTCCATATACTTTATATCCTCTCTAGATTACTTATAATACCTAATACAAAGTAAGTGCTATGTAAGTAGTTAGAAATACAATGCAAATGATGTATAAATAGTACAGTTGCCTTCTAGAGTGTGGCAGACTCGAGTTTTACTTTTCTGGAATTTTTTTGAATTTTTTTGCTGAATTTTTCTGATGGGTGGTTGGTTGAAAATGTGGATATAGAGTCCTTGGATAGGGAGGGCAGCTGTATTTCTAAGTGCTAACATTTTGTATATTTGCTGTGTCTATTGTTAGTTTGCTGAAATGCTTTCAAGTAGAGACATCATACAATTTTATCCCTCATATTGTAATAAATAATTTAAAAAGCAAATATTGAGTTTTGATTTTATGCTAATGTGTATGCTCAGGCCAGTCACAAGGTAAATAGCTAGTTTGTGAGCAATCACATGAAAATCACACAGTACCAGCTGACGGTGTATTGTATGTGCATGCTCAGTCATTCAGTCATGTCTGACTCTTTGCAATGCCAGGGACTGTAGCCTGCTAGACACCTCTATCCATGGAATTTTCCAGGCAAGAATACTGGAGTGGGTTGCCATTTCCTACTCCAGGGGATCATCTTGACCCAGGAATTGAACTTGCATCTCTTGTGACTTCTGCATTGGCAGGCAGATTCTTTACCACTGGGCCACTTGGGAAGCCCTACAGTGTAATAGTCAACCACAAATTTATCAGGGTTATTACATGTATGCCAGTTCCATTGTCTGTGTAACTGTTGTATGTAATGCCATGAGACAAAAATACTTCTATTGATATTTTATCCCATTTTATTTTAAATACATTTTAGTTTAAAAGCAAAGTTAGCTATTTTATTAGAAATTATGATAAATGTAGTCATCATTTGCATTATGAGAAACCTTCCTTATTTTCTTCTTTTTACTTTAACAAGGTGATTTGTAAATACTGTAATTTTTTTACTGTATTAAAAAATTTAACTACCTATATTTAAGAAAGCAGTAAACTTAACATTATAAAAAGAGTATACAGCATGAAGCTGTCTGTGCCCTGACCACTTCCATTCAATTTATGTCTGTTTTTGAATACAGACAGAAACATTCCAGTTATGAATTTATCATCATACCTGTCACGGGTAGACTAAAAACTGAATGATGCTAGGTTTTTTCAAAAAATAGCTTTACACAATAAAGTCCTATTCTACGGCACTGGGAACTATATTCAACATCCTGTGATAAACCATAATGGAAAATAATAGAAAAAAGAATATATATATACATATGTACATATATATATTTAGATAGATAGATAACTGAATCACTTTTTTGTACATCAGAAATTAGCCCAACACTGTAAGTCAACTATACTTCAACTTTAGAAAAGACAAAAAGTTCAAATATAGGTCTTTAGTTAGAAACATACTTCTAAGGCAATAAGAACAAATGAAAGATGGTGTGTAAAAGAACTTTTGGACATATTAAATTTTTTAAAGTTACAGAATATCTAGATAATAAAAAATTTGGCATACTTATCCAAACTAGCACATATTAAACACTGTAGTCAATAAGTATAGAATGACATTATTTTAAGGAATTCATGGAATATTTACCAAAATTGACCATATGTCAGGCTATTAAAAAAAGACTTAACTTACCTTAAGGGATAGAAATTATACAATAAATATTTTCTGACTTGAATGAAGATAAGCTAGAAGTCAGTAATTAAAAGGTATCTACAAAATATCCAGCTGATTATAAATAAAGTAATAAAAATCTGAATAATCCATTGGTCAAAGATGAAATTAAAATTTAAGTTAAAAATTGTTTTGAAATGAATGGTAAGGAAAATATAACATGAAAACTAGAGGAATATACATTCATCTTACTCCTATTTTGAGAACTGACTCATTACTAAGAAAAAAAATTGTTAACATCAATTAGCAAAATAACAATTTTTACATGAGATGCAATGACTGAAGAAAGTAATAAAAATTAAAACTATGGTTAAAACATAAGGCAATGGCACCCCACTCCAGTACTCTTGCCTGGAAAATCCCATGGACGGAGGAGCCTGGTAAGCTGCAGTCCATGGGGTCGCTAAAAGTCAAACACAACTGAGCGACTTGACTTTCACTTTTCTCTTTCATGCATTGGAGAAGGAAATGGCAACCCACTCCAGTATTCTTGCCTGGAGAATCCCAGGGATGGCAGAGCCTTGTGGGCTGCTGTTTATGGGGTCACACAGAGTCGGACACGACTGAAGCGACTTAGCATAGCATATTAGCATAGCATAGATAGATACAGACCCTTCAGTTTGTTTGGAGGGTTAGCCAATTTTATTCTTCCTTTCTTAACAATATGTCAGCTATGAAATCATCTGTTGTTATCTACTCGATTTCCTACCTTATATAAGAAGTTCAGTAAGTATTTGTTGAATTAATATAGTGATCTTAAACTAACATTTTTCCCAAAATTATGTTAGTTTTCAGAGTTTTTATGTCTATCTTTGCCTATTATGTTTCCTGACCTTTGACAGCTCTTCTCTTCTGTAATTGAAAAATCACTCTTCCTTCAAAAACCTCACCTCAAATGTCATCCCTTGATCTTTCTATAGTATGGTGCATGTAGCTCTTGAGATAAAGAGAATTATAAACACATAAAGCCTTATTGTTATTATGTGTGAAATGACTCAACCCATATTTTTACATAGGAAAACTAGCACTGAAAATGTCAGCATTCATTATTACCAAATTCATTACCCTCAAATTCTGAAGTTCTCACATCAACATCATTATATTATGATTTCAGCTATTCTTCTGTCTTTTTTTTATGGATAATTGTTTTGGAATTTTGTTGTTTTCTGACAAGTATCAACATGAATCAGCCTTAGGTATACATATGTCCCTTCCCTCTTGAACCTCCCTCCCATCTCTCATCCCATCCCACCCCTCTAGATTGTTACAGAGCACTTGTTTGAGTTCCCTGAGTCAACCAGCAAATTCTCCTTGAGTATCCTATTTTACATATGGTATTGTAAGTTTCCATGTTACTCTCTTCATACAACTTACCTTCTCCTTCCTCACCTCCCCACCAGGTCCCAAAGTCTGTTCTCTATGTCTGTTTTTCCACTGCTGCCCTGCAAATAAATTCTTCAGCACCATCCTTCTAGATTCCATATATATGAGTTAGAATATGATATTTATCTTTCACTTTCTGACTTACTTCACTCTGTGTAATAGGCTCTAGGTTTATCCACCTGATTAGAACTGACTCAAATGTGTTCCTTTTTTTTAATGACTGAGTAATATCCCAATGGGAGAAGGCAATGGCACCCCACTCCAGTACTGTTCGCTGGAAAATCCCATGGATGGAGGAGCCTGGTAGGCTGCAGTCCATGGGGTAGCTAAGAGTCAGACACGACTGAGCAACTTCACTTTCACTTTCCACTTTCATGCATTGGAGAAGGAAATTGCAACCCACTCCAGTGTTCTTGCCTGTAGAATCCCATGGACGGAGAAGCCTGGTAGGCTGCAGTCCATGGGGTCACACAGAGTTGGACATGACTGAAGCAACTTAGCAGCAGCAGCAGCAATATTCCATTGTACATATGTACCACAGTTTCTTTATCCATTCATCTGTTGATGGGCATCTAGGTTGCTTCCATGTTCTAGCTATTGCAAATAGTGATGCAGTTAATATTGGAGTACATGTTTCTTTTTCAATTTTGGTTTCCTCAGGGTATATGCCTTGTAGTGGGCATATGGTGGTTTTATTCCTAGTTTTTTATGGAATCTCCATACTGTCTTCCATAGTGGCTATATCAGTTTACATCCCCACCAGCAATGCAAGAGCGTTTCCTCTTCTCCACACCCTTTCCAGCATTTACTGTTTGTAGGCTTTTTGATGATGGTCATTCTGACCAGTGTGAGGTGGGTAACTCATTGTAGTTTTGATTTGCAGTTCTCTAATAATGAGTGATGTTTAGCATCTTTTCATGTGTTTATTAGCCATCTATATATCTTATTTGAAGAAATGTCTGCTTAGGTCTTTTTCCCACTTTTTGATTGGGTTGTTTTTTTTTTTCTGGTATTGAGTTGTATGATCTGCTTATATATTTTGGAAATCAATTCTTCGTTGTTTCCTTTGCTATTCTTCTTCTTCTACTCTTTATTTTAGCAGTCATACATGTGATCTTTCAGTGTACCTAGAGCAATGTGGTATATACTATACATGACGTCTATGACTTCACTCACATCATCTTCATTCTTCTTTTCTTTTGTCACCATGGAACAGAATGGGCTTCCTTGGTGCCTCAGACAGTGAAGAAACTTCCTGCAATGCAAGGGTCCGATCCTTGGGTCAGGAAGATCCCCTGGAGAAGGGGATGGCAACCCACTCCAGTATTCTTGCCTAGTAAATTCCATAAACAGAGGAGACTGGTGGGCTGCAGTCCATGGGGTTACAAAGAGTCTGATACAACTGAGCCACTAACACATAGAAGAGAATACCCCAGAAATCCCCAAACTTTGTCATCACAATCTAAGAAGAATATCAGTTTGTAGAGACCAATTTGTAAAATGAAATTTACCAATACATTTGTCTAGCATCAGCTTCAAGTACAGTTTAAACATGCTTGAAAAAAGTTTCACTAGCTAAACCTTATATAGTTGTAAGGTTTGTACAATTTCATTAACTAAACCTTATAACTGATTTGTACTCTGAATCTTTATTCACATAAGTTAGGTTCCTTGTTCCATTTCTCTGGGAGGGTGACTTAAGCTAAGGGTCTCAGGTTTCTATCATTCAGTTAAAAAGTATTAAAAGTTTAAAAATAGTTGAAATTACAGTCCTAGTTCAGTTTCCCTAATAATATAATTATAGTATAAAATCTTGTTGTTTGTTGTTGTTTTTGTTTAGTAGCTAAGTTGTGTCCCACTCTGTCCAACCCCGTGGACTATAGCTGACTAGACTTCTCTATCCACTGGATTTCCCAGACAAGAATACTAGAGTGAGTTGCCATTTCCTTTTCCAGGGGATCTTCCTGACCCAGGAATTGAACCCACATCTCCTACATTGTAGGCAGATTCTTTACCACTCAACCACCAAGAAATCTCCATAAAATCTTGAGTAGCCTCCAATAAGATTGATGATCTAAGAACAAAGATCAGATTTACCTTCTCATCTGATAAAGAAAAAAAAAAAGACTAAATTTCTGAAAAAATTATTTTCAAGACATTGGGCAACAAAGGACTGTAAGCTCTGTGATACAGAAAATGCATGCTGTATACAGAGTCTTACTCTCAAAAACAAGAAGTGAGAACATGAGGAACATGATTATGATAATAAGAAGTCAAGACAGCTTCCCCAAATAAGCAAAAGAACTTTGCAAAATCTCAAATAACATTGAAAAATGCTGGAGAATAAATCGATGTAGCTGTTCTTGTTAAGAAATGCAAGTACAATTATAAATGTTAAAAGAATTACTATAGCCTCTATGTGGCATGTAATTCAAAGGAAACATTAAACATCCATCATCGGTATGACCTGTTTTTGTTATGATGTTCTAATCCTGAAACCTTGCCCATTAGGGTGGTGCTTCCCATGCTGTGATGCTGTAATTAGCCACTACTCTGAAGACAGTCCAGGGGCTTCCCTGGTGGGTCAGATGATAAAAAATCTGCCTGCAATGCAGGAGACCCTAGTTCGATCCCTTGGTTGGGAAGATCCCCTGGAGCAGGGAATTGCAACCCACTTCAGTATTTTTGCCTTGAGAAATCCACGGACAGAGGAGGCTGGTGTGCTACAGTCCATGAGGTTGCAAAGAATCGGAAATGACAGAGCTAATAACACTTTCACTTTCTAATGATGGTCTAAGTCCTAACCCGCCTTTAAAATTTCAGTCCCTTTTCAGGCCCTGTCATTCTGGGCTACTCTAAGAAGGCCATAAATTCTAACAGTGAGGAGAATTATTCTTCATTTTCTCTCTCAAAGTATTATTAACAACTGAAGATTTTTAAAAGCCTTTATTCCCTAGTATATCCAGGCAGACCATTTTATTATTTCAGACTTTGACTAAAATTTTATTGCCATGGTACTTCTGGAATGAAACAAGATAAGAAAAAAATATATAATTCTTCAGCTTTAATATTCTTCTGTCCAGTTTAATATCATGATATAAGAAAAAGGTCTATCTTTTCACAAAAAGCTTTTTAAAATGTCTTTTAATTGCTCGATTCAATGAGAAGGGATTGATAAAACTTTCTTGCCAACACACACACACATATACATATATATATATGTATATGTTAATATATTAACATTCTGTATTTTGCACCTCCTATATGCCAGAAAGTGTTCTAAATGCTAGTTTAAAAATGAATATATTTTATTATCAGTCTGGGTACAAACAGAAAACAGAATCCAGATACAAATTTGAATCAGGAAGATTTCACATTTTAAAAATTACAGTAAGTCCCCCACATAGGAGCCCTCAAGTTGTAAACTTTCAAAAGAAGCTAACAGGCATTACACCAACATCAGGCATAAGTGAAGTTGCAGCTTGCTCTCCACCTCCTATTGCTGACAATCCTTTAGCTCTACCATCGCCCACCTCTTCTCCTCCTGCAATCAGTAACTCTTTTTGCCTCTTCACTTGATGCCAGCCCTGTATATCAGCTGCTGTTTTGTACTTTTCCAGGTACTGTTGTTGTTCAGTTGCTAAGTCATGTCTAACTCTGAGACCCCATGGACCGCAGCACACCAGGCTTCCCTGTCCTTCACTATCTCCCGGAGTTTGCTCAAACTCATATCCATTGAGTCAGTGATGCCATGCAGTCCTCTCATTTTCCGTCGCCCCCTTTTCCTCCTGCTCTCAATCTTTCCCAGCATCAGGGTCTTTTCCAATAAGTCGGCTCTTTGCAACAGGTGGCCAAAGTATTGAAGCTTCAGCATCAGTCCTTCCAGTGAATGTTCAGGGTTGATTTGCTTGTACTGTAAGATTAAAAACGTTTTCTTTATTTTTGTTTTGTATGCATTATTTGTGTGAAAAGTATTATAAATGTACTATATTACAGTGTTTTAGAGCTGATTGTGTTAGTTGGGTATCTAGGCTAATTTTGTTGGACTTACAAACAAATTGGACTTAACACAATGCTCTCTAAATGGAAATTCATACTTAGGGGATTTACTTTATTAACTATAATAGGGAATTGGAGTAACAAGGTATTGGCTCATAGTCAAGAGAGGGCTTCCCAGGTGGCCCTAGTGGTAAAGAACCCACCTACCAATGCAGGAGACAAAAGAAATGCAGGTTCAGTCCCTGGGTTGGGAAGATTCCCTGGAGGAGAGAATGGCAACCCATTCAAGTATTATTGCTCCCATGGACAGAGGAGCCCGGTTGGCTACAGCCCACAGGGTCTCAAAGAGTCGGATACGACTGAAGTGACTTAACGTGCGCACACACACACACACACACACACACACACACAAGTAAAGAGACCACTAAACATTATAGGAATAGTGAATAAGGAGCAAGCCCTAGTCCTTTGGTGTTTTATCTCAATAGTATACCCCACCCCCAAGTTTGTGATCCAAACCTTAGTGGAGGTCACAGCTGTGGTCCCCTAGATGGAAGAGAAGCCACAAAACTGCCATCTGGGTGACCTTGAGTATGCCCTCTAGGATTCCACACAAAGCTTCATGGGTGGCGACTCCCGAGACGCCGCTAAACCAAGTCAAAGGAGTTGCCCATAAGGTGACCAATCTAGTTATGGTTTATTTGAGAATGTCCCAATTATAAACAGAAAGTCCCATATTCCATGGGTCTCCTCAATCTTGAGTAAATCATTATGGATGGTCACTGAGTTTCTGGGAAAACTTTCTGACTATAAGTTGTTGTTGGTCCCTATGCATTATAGGGGCTGAGCACTGGAGAAAGGGCATGCATTTGCAGAGACGGGTGCTGGCGGAGCTGTCCATGCAGGCACTGGGCACTGTGGGAGCCATGTGCTGCAGGAGCAGAAGGCTGGAGAAGCTGCTGATGTTGCAGGAGCCAGGCACCAGAGTATGCATACTTTAGCAGCCCATCTAACGATCACAGCAGAATAGTAAACTAATCCCTGCCCTCCTGCCATGTCTCTCCAGTACTCTCTACTGACAAAGTTCAAGATCCAGCCAACTTGCAAAGAAAAAAGTATTTAAATGGTGTAGAGCAGTTGTTATATCATAAGTAGAAAGGGTGTAATTGAAGCTGAGAGACATTAAACCCATTACCAGCACATCATAAATGTTATTTTTGAGTCTAGAACGCTTAGTATAATCCTGAAGGCTCTATCTAATAAGTTATAGGTTCTAAGACTAGCATCCTAGAATGTGAGTTTACTCAAGAATCTTTTTCTTTCCTGCCTTTATTTATTGCATTCTACATTAAAAAATTTTTTTAAATGTTATTGATGTATAATGGACACACACCATTATATCAGATTCTAGAAAACAGCAAAATGATTTGATATTTGTATATATTGCAAAATGATCACCACAAAAATTCTAATTAGCATCCCTTACTATACATAGTCGTAATTTTTTTTCCTGTTGTGATATGTGAACTCTTAAGATCGATTCTCTTAGCAACTATTACATACAGTATTATTAATTTTAATTGTCATGCTGTGCATTATATTACAAGACTGTCTTATTTTATAACTAGAAGTTTGTATCTTTTGATCCCCTTTACCCATTTGATCCCTGACCACTCTTCCTCTGACAACCACCAATTAGTTCTCTACATTTATGGCCTTATTTTTGACTTCCATATATAACCAAGATCATATGCATTTATCTTTCTTCTACCTGACTTATTTCACTTAGCATAATGCCCTCAATGTCCATCTATGGTGTAAAAAATGGCAAGATTTCTTTCTTCTTTGTGACAATAATGTATAATACATATGTAAAATTTATCCGTCCATTGATGGATTTTTAAACTGCTTCTATATCTTGGCTATCATAAGCATTGTTACAGTGAATATGAGGTTGCATACATATTTTTGAGTCAGTTTTTTCATTTTTCTTTAGATCTTTAGATAAATACCCAGAAGTGGAATTGCCAGGTTTTATATATATGTATATGGGCTTCCTTGGTAGCTCTAATAGTAAAGAATCTGCCTGCAATGCAGGAGACCTGGGTTCAGTGCCTGGGTTGGAAAGATCCCCTGGAAGAGAGCATGGCTACCCGCTCCAGTATTCTTGCCTGGAGAATCCCCATGGACAGAGAAGCCTGGTGGGCTACAGTCCATGGGGTCGCAAAGAGTCAGACACAACTGAGCAACTAACACACACACACACACAAATATGTGTGTATGTGTGTATATATATATACATAATAGTTTGTTTATTTTTTTGAGGAACTGCCATAGTGTTCTCCATGGTGACTGCACCAATTTATATTCTCACCAATAGAGTACAAGCATTTCCTTTTCTCCACATCCTCATCAACATTTGTCATTTCTTATATTTTTGAAAATAGCCATTCTGATAGGTGTGAAACAGATCTTGGTTTTAAAGTTTTGAATGCTAAAAGTAACTATGGTTTTACCAAGGCTCTGATTTAAGTGTGCAGACAAAAATGATGTCTGATAGCTTCCATAATTTCAATGAATACTGTTTTAACCCCAGAGAGAAACACCTGAGCGGAAACATTTATTAGTATGATTTGTATTTTACTTGTCATGGAATAAAGAGAATTTTATTTTATTTCTAATCAAGAGTCCAGCACTATCAATATTTTATTTAACAGCTTTTCTTTGCCTATCTTAATATTTCAGTTAATTATTTCAGACAAGTCATAGTTAATCACCTACTCTTTAAATTAGTTTTATCTTCATGGTTATTGCTGTCTCTGACCACAACCAAAATAAATGTTCATACCATGATGTAGAATATAGGTCAAAATTTTATTTCATGTATTATATTCTTATTTTCTGTTTCTAAGTAAGATAGAGCATCTTATAAGGGTACAATGATCCCATCAACTAAAACAAAACTAGATGAAATCCAATTCATCAATTCTTGATGGCATCAGAGACCTGCTGAATAAACAGCTAAAGGTGAGAGGGAATGATGCAAGAAGAGGAGAAGGGTGAGGAGATGAGCAGCATTTCTCAGATGGCACTTTGTGATTCTGGATGCAGGACTGGAAACCACCCAGCTGAGAAGTACTGCTGGGAATTAAGAAACCAGCAGAGCTATTGCAATCTTAAAGCACTGGCATGATACAACTGGAGAACTGAGAGGTCTTCAGCATTAAGTTCCTTACCCTAACATTCAGTTCAGTTCAGTTCATTTGCTCAGTTGTGTCCGACACTTTGCGACCCCGTGAATCACAGCATGCCAGGCTTCCCTGTCCATCAAAAACTCCCGGAGTTCACTGAGACTCACGTCCATCAAGTCAGTGATGCCATTCAGCCATTTCATCCTCTGTCGTTCCCTTCTCCTCCTGTCCCCAATCCCTCCCAGCATCAGAGTCTTTTCCAATGAGTCAACTCTTCACATGAGGTGGCCAAAGTACTGGAGTTTCAGTTTCAGCATCATTCCCTCCAAAGAAATCCCAGGGCTGATCTCCTTCAGAATGGACTGGCTGGATCTCCTTGCACTCCAAGGGACTCTCAAGAGTCTTCTCCAACACCACAGTTCAAAAGCATCAATTCTTCGGCGCTCAGCCTTCTTGACAGTCCAACTCTCACATCCATACATGACCACAGGAAAAACCACAGCCTTGACTAGATGGATCTTTGTTGGCAAAGTAATGTCTCTGCTTTTGAATATGCTATCTAGGTTGGTCATGGTTATATGTAAATTCTAAAGCTTCACAGAGTGAAAACAAAAAAGAAACCTAAAAAAAAGAAGAAGAACTAAAATTAATCTATGTTAGAAGCTAGGATTGCAGTTACCCTTGGAGGTGAGGGAGTTTGAAGGGGGCTTGAACATTTCTGGTAAGGTTCTGTTTCTTGAACTGGGTGATTTTTGCAAGCTTTATTCACTATGTGAAAATTTATTAAGCTATATGCTTATTATTTGTGTAAGTTTCTATAGTATATTTCATGTATATATGTACATGAAGAGATACATATACAAGAAGCATGTTTCATGTGTAAATATAGTGACACATAAATGTTTTAGATACATATTCATTTGTATGCATATATACAGACTATGCATTCCTTCCATTATTCTTTCATGTCAGTAAAAGTGTTTCCTCTTAATGTTAAAAATTGTTAAGTATGAAAAATTCAAGATTTTTATAGTCTAAGTCATTAGGGGGAAAGATATCCACTCAATCAGTTAAGTTCAGTGTCTCAGTCATGTCCGACTCTTTGCAACCCCATGGACTACAGCACAGAACTAAAGACTTCTCTGTCTATCACCAACTCCCAGCACTTGCTCAAACTCATGCCCATTGAGTCGGTGATGCCATTCAACCGTGTCACCCTCTGTCTTCCCCTTCTCCTCCTGCCTTCAATCTTTCCATGCATCAGGGTCTTTTCCATTGAGTCATTTCTTCCATTCAGATGGCCAAAGTATTGGAGTTTCAGCTTCAGCATCAGTCCTTCCAATGAATATTGAGGACTGATTTCTTTAGGATGGACTAGTTGGATCTCCTTGCAGTCCAAGGGGCTCTCAAGAGTCTTGTCCAACACCGCAGTTCAAAAGCATCAATTCTTTGGCCCTCAGCTTTCTCTATAGTCCAGCTATAGTCCAGTCACATCTGTACATGATTACTGGAAAAACCAAAGCTTTGACTAGACTAAATATTATATATTCGTATAAAAATGACTATGAATAAGAGGATTGAAATAAAATGTGTAACAACAATCCTATCAGGAGTAAGTATAGCTTTTTTGGCATTGTTGACCCAAACAAAAATTTTGAAAGAAATCGTAGAAGCATTTACTGTTGTTGCTCAGTCATATCCGACTCTTTGTGACCTATGGACTGCAGCACACCAGGTTTCCATGTCCTTGACCAACTCCTGGAGTTTGTTCAAACTCATGTCCATTGAGTCCATGATGCCATTCAACCATCTCATCCTCTGTCATCCCATTTTCCTGCTGCCTTCATCTTTTCCAGCATCAGGATCTTATCTACACATAGAAGCCTCAGTTCAGTCCAGTTCAGTCACTCAGTCGTATCCGACTCTTTGCAACCCCATGAATTGCAGCACAGCAGGCCTCCCTGTCCATCACCAACTCCTAGAGTTCACCCAAACTCATGTCCATCAAGTCAGTGATGCCATCCAGCCATGTCATCCTCTGTCTTCCTCTTCTCCGCCTGCCCCCAGTTCCTCCCAGCATCAGGGTCTTTTCCAATGAGTCAAGTCTTTGCATGAGGTGGCCAAAGTGCTGGAGTTTCAGCCTCAGCATCAGTCCTTCCAATGAACACCCAGGACTGGTCTCCTTTACGATGGACTGGTTGGATCTCCTTGCAGTCCAAGGGACTCTCAAGAGTCTTCTTATACCTGTGGCGGATTCATTTTGATATTTGGCAAAACTAATACTGTTATGTAAAGTTTAAAAATAAAATAAAATTAAAAAAAAAAAAAGAGTCTTCTCCAACACCACAGTTCAAAAGCATCAATTCTTTGGCCCTCAGCTTTCTTTATAGTCCAACTTTCACACCCATACATGACCACAGGAAAAACCATAGCCTTGACTAGATGGACCTTTGTTGGCAAAGTAATGTCTCTGCTTTTTAATATGCTATTTAGGTTGGTCATAACTTTCCTTCCAAGGAGTAAGCATCTTTTAATTTCATGGCTACAATCACCATCTACAGTGATTTTGGAGCCCAGAAAAATAAAGTCTGACAATGTTTCCACTGTTTCACCATCTATTTCTCATGAAGTGATGGGACCAGATGCCATGATCTTAGTTTTCTGAATGTTGAGCTTTAAGCCAACTTTTTCACTTTCCTCAAGAGGCTTTTTAGTTCCTCTTCACTTTCTGCCATAAGGGTGGTGTCATCTGTATATCTGAGGTTATTGATATTTCTCCCGGCAATCTTGATTCCAGCTTGTGCTTCTTCCAGCACAGTGTTTCTCATGGTGTACTCTGCATAGAAGTTAAATAAACAGGGTAACAATATACAGCCTTGACGTACTCCTTTTCCTCTTTGGAACCAGTCTGTTGTTCCATGTCCAGTTATAACTGTTGTTCCTGACCTGTATACAGGTTTCTCAAGAGGCAGGTCAGGTGGTCTGGTATTCCCATCTCTTTCAGAATTTTCCACAGTTTATTGTGATCCACACAGTCAAAGTCTTTGGCATAGTCGATAAAGGAGAAATAGATGTTTTTCTGGAACTCTCTTGCTTTTTCCATGATCCAGTGGATGTTGGCAATTTGATCTCTGGTTTTAAGTCCAGCTTGAACATCTGGAAGTTCATGGTTCATGTATTGCTGAAGTCTGGCTTGGAGAATTTTGAACATTACTAGTGTGTGAGATGAGTGCAATTGTGCAGTATTTTGAGCCTTCTTTGGCATTGCCTTTCTTTGGGATTGGAATAAAAACTGACCTTTTCCAGTCCTGTGGCCACTGCTGAGTTTTCCAAATTTGCTGGTATATTGAGTGCAGCACTTTCACAGCATCATCTTTCAGGATTTGAAATAGCTCAGCGGGAATTCCATCACCTCCACTAGCTTTGTTCTTAGAAGCTTGCTACTGCTACTGCTAAGTCAGTTCAGTCGTGACGGACTCTGTGCGATCCCATAGATGGCAGCCCATCAGGCTCCCCTGTCCCTGGGATTCTCCAGGCAAAAACACTGGAGTGGGTTGCCATTTCCTTCTCCAATGCAGGAAAGTGAAAAGCAAAAGTGAAGTTGCTCAGTTGTGTCCAACTCTTAGCGACCCCATGGACTACAGCCTACCAGGCTCCTCCATCCATGGGATTTTCCAGGCAAGAGTACTTCAATGGGGTGCCATTGCCTTCTCCGCTTAGAAGCTTAGATATTATCAAAGTTCAAGTGGGCATATGCCTCATATCTAAGCCCTAAAGAACATTTCCTAACACAGTAGCGTTCCAAAGTTATATCTGAAGGAAAGGCTCCACAGAAATAAACCATTTTTAATGGGAATTGTTTAGGCGCCATTCATATGATTATACATAACCGTGCGCTGCATATTTTTAAATGAAAGCAGACTCAGGCAAATTATAGAGATGTGCAATAGATAAGGGTCACAGTCATATTACTACTAACAAAATTTTGTGACACTCAGATACAAAAATGGCAACACAAGATATCCTCTGTACTGTACCTTCCTTTATTTCCTCTTCTCATACATTTACGTCAACTTGAAAAAAATCATAATATTTTACATTGTGAATCATATTTAAATGACCAATATGAATAAATTGGACTATGTTCTTATTGTCAATGAGTTCTGTAGTATTCGTTTTTTTTCACTAAACTATACCTAACATCTACTGACCCTCTGCTATGCACCAGGTAGTGTTTCATATACTTTATGTTCATTAAATTATTTTATCTGCAGAAAAAAATACAAACAAACAGTATGTCATAGCTTCTCATATAATTTTGTCTATATAAATGCAGAAATCAAGTGACAAAGACATGGGGACATCCAATATTTGTCAAATAACTATTATGTGGAAGTACAGGAATTCTAGGGAAGCAGTCTCCTCCAGAGTCTTGTACCATGTGTTCATACTGCTTCTCAAATTTAAGCTAATTTGGCTTCAAATAAGAATGACAGCTAAACTAACTTATATGCAGCAAGCTTCACATTATACTATTCTTATTTTCACCCAGAAGATTTTCAAATGATTTCAGTTTCAACCTTCATTTAGGGAAGTATTTCTCAGAATTCAAAAGAAGATATATTTGGAATCTTTTTTTTCCTTTCCTAAATTCTATTCCTACTATAAGACTTTACAGTGACGTTCATCCACAGCGTTCTCTTGATTTTAAAACAAAACAAACATAAATTTTAATTGAAGATTTACTAGAGAACAGGAACAGTGAAAACATAAAACTATTTTACAGTTAAAAAAAAAAGGAAAGAAAGTCCTGGAAAAGAAAGTTGAATCTCCATCTAGTGACCTTTTTCCCCTAAAGCAGGTCAGAAACTATAATTAATTCAGTGGAGTGATTGAAGTATAGTTACTATATGTACTGTGTAGTGTACATTTTCAAATAAAAAATGAATTTTTATTTCAAACTTACTGATGGAACATGATAATTTTGGTTAAGTCTTCTTAGATCAAAATGGTAATTGTGATTCTCTGGAATAATGTGGGGATAGAAGTTGGTATTAAAAAGAATAGAAGGTGAGTTGTTCTTGGAAAGTTGAAAGTGGAGAAAGTGTATCACAAAGAATATAGTTAAAAAAAAAGTGACAAGCTTTGGAAATATAGCAACTAAAAATGGACCAAACAATTTAATTTCTGGGCCTTTATTGGCTCCGTCAATGAATATGGGATCCCAGTGCCCTTCAATAAAGCTTTGTGCAGAGGACAACCGTGTGCACACATATCTTTGAGATGGAGATAGAAAGACGCAAGACGATAACTTGCTTAAGAGTGGACTAGTAGCTGTGGTTGTGGACTCAGATTCCTGGGGAACTCCCTCAGGGCCCCAGGAAACACTGGCTACCTGAAGGTTTTAGCAGAAAACGTAGAGTTGCAAGACAAGTGGACAATATACTTCCTGGACTAGTTAGAAGGGTCTGAAAGAAAGCCTGAAGCTTCCTAATGTTCTCACAGTTGTGCGAGTTCAAGAAATGTTTGTTGTATCATTACCTGCTCCACACAGTGAGCATAAGTATGTTTCTAAACCCTGCTAGGTGTATATATATGCTCTGACTCCACAATCTCAAGTTACAAAGAAAAAAAAAAAAAAAAAGGCAAAATCACCACCTGAAATCACGCGATGAAAGCAGAAAATTGAGCTTCGAACATCAGGGCCCGTCTGCCTCAGACCTGTGCAATTGACTATATCTAGGGGAAACCGAATCCATTATTGACCCGGGAAACGGACTCCCCACCAAGAATGAGTAAGCAGGCTTCCTGTAGAGAAAGCAACTAAGCCTGGCAGGCATTTAACTTATCTCCTCCCTAAGCAGCTGAAACAATAAAGCAATAATGTCCAGCTCACTGCCCTGCAGAGAGGAAGGAGGCCTAAAATCATTTTGAACAAAGTCAAACGAAATTAGAAAACTGAAGAGGAAGTACAGCAATATCTGAGTGACCCCTATTGTCAGGGTAAGAACTTTTAAAACATTATATCTCATATTTCTTCTTAATAATTTTGTTAGATAGCAGGAAAACCCCTTAAATATCACTGCTACCGCTAAGTCGCTTCAGTCATGTCCGACTCTGTGCGACCCCATAGACGGCAGCCCACCAGGCTCCCCCGTCCCTGGGATTCTCCAGGCAAGAACACTGGAGTGGGTTGCCATTTCCCTCTCCAATGCATGAAAGTGAAAGGTGAAAGTGAAGTCGCTCAGTCGTGTCTGACTCTTAGCGACCCCATGGACTGCAGCCCACCAGGCTCCTCCGTCCATGGGATTTTCCAAGCAAGAGTACTGGAGTGGGGTGCCATTGCACTACCCATATTTTTAAAGTCAGAAAGATGAGATTCCAAGAGTTGAAGGAAAATGGCCAATTCTTCAAGAGCTCGTTAGTAGCAGATTCTGGATTCATAACATATTCTCTTCTCCCATGGGTTATGGGAGAAATCCTGTGTTTATTTGAACTCGAAACTATAATCACTAGGAAAATATGAAGTACATATTATACTTTCTTCCATTGGTGAACAGGATATTTCAAAAGAATAAACAGTTGTAGAATGTGGGGGATTTTCTCAATAAGTTTCCTATCTAGGTGTTCTCAGAGAGATGAAATGACTTTCTAAACATGGTGGCTCCCTTGATTCCTCCTCAGTGTGTTCAATAAGATTTTTTAAACTGTATCTCATTTTCCAGTTCTTCCTGGTGGGAAGTTTGCCCTGCTCTGAACTAGTTTGCTATAGCTAGAACTGGAAGGGAAAGACATTTTAATAAGCATTTCTGAAAGGAAATTGGTATTGTATTTGTTGTTGTTCAGTAACTAAGTTGTGTCTGACTTTTTTATGACCCCATGGACTGCAGCCTCCCAGGCTCCTTGATCCATGGGATTTCCCAGGCAAGAGTACTGGAGTTGGTTGCCATTTCCTCTCCAGAGGATCTTCCTGACTCAGGGATTTAACCTGTGTCTCCTGCACTGGTAGGCAGATTCTTTACTACTGAGCCACCAGGGAAACCCACTATAATATAGAATTAACTTTAAATTCTCCACATATATTGAGCTGATACTTATGCCTCTACAAGTCTATCCCAAGCACAGCTCATATACATGCATTATGATATATTTGGAAGGATTTTTATTGCATTTTCCAAATTAAAACAAGAAATCTGAAAATAATCTAAATGTTTATTCAATAGAGGAATTGTAATATACGCCTTGTAGAATAGGTATATAATGCAGTATATACCTTCTAGAATGGTTAGACATTTTTAATGTATATCTATTTCTACTTTATGGCTTAGTCATTTCATTCAGAAATTTACCTAAGGCAAATGAAAGAAAAAGTCCACTTAAAAATTTTACATAAATGATAATAGGAGTTTTATTCATTGTAGTCAAAGCTAAAAGCAATCTAAATGCCCCTGTGAAAGGATAAACAAAATACAGCATATATCTTTGATGGAATGCTATGTGAAAATAAAAAAGAATTAAGTGATAATACTTCCTTAGATGTGTCTGAAAATTCATATATTGAACTAAAGAAACCAATCATGGGACTTTCCTGCTAGTCCAGTGGTTCAGACTCTGTGTTTCCAATGCAGGGGACATGGATTTGATCCCTGGTCAAGGAATAAAGATCCCACAGCTGCATGGCAAAAAAAATAAATAAATAAAAATTAAAAAAAGAAGCCAGTCACAAAAATGTATATTATGTATGATCTTATTTGCACGACTTTTTCCTTCCAACCAGGTTTATTAAAGATAACAAAATTCTATATATATGGTGACCTAAACCTGCTGCTTCAAAACATGATACTTTCCTTAACTACTATTTTGATAAGTCAACCCACAGAGTTTCAAAAGGCAGTCCACTCTAAAACTAATAGAAAAATACTCAATGCATATTACATGAATGATCTGATTACTAGAACTCCTATTGTATAAGTCCTGGAAAATGCAAATGAATGTAAAGAGACAAAAAGCAGATCAGCTGAGAGAAAGGTAGGAGGGTTGCAGTCTTGGCTCAAAGATGACAGACTCCTGCTTTTCTTACAGTATCTTTAAAGGCTTCTTTGAATAAATGATGCTTAATTTGCTATATTACCTTAGGACCATTTCCAGAGGCTTTAAATTGTTTTTTCCTCTCTAAGTAATTTTCACCTCTTTCACTGGAAAGTGGCTATGCATGGCTCCTCATGCTATCAGGCCAAAAATTCAATTTTGGGGGGGGTGTGGGTTAAATATTATTTTAGCAGAATTAGTCGACTTTTTGCAAACAATAAAAGCTCTTAACAGATTGCTAGGATATTTTCAGATAATTTTCAGCTATTTCACCAAGAAAGCTGTATTGATTTCTTCTCCAGTGCCCAGTATATCCACATTGAAGAAACAATTTAATTCGTTTACTAGAATTTTAGCTGCTATTTTCTTTTCTTTTATTTTTTCACTTTTCATTATGGGTTTTACTAACTAGAGATTTAAATTTAATCTTGTTTAAAAAAATTAACATCAAATACACTGCATTTGTGCACCTTTTCTGTACCATTCGTTACATACTTACAAGGCTACTTTATCTGCGTTACAATGTTATTTTTTTAGATAACATTTGACTGATCTTGACTCGAGAAGACCATACTGTCCACCAATAATTTATTGTTCATTCCAATTCAATTTGAGCACACTGTAGTCCATGATAGAATGTTCATTATTTGCTTTTCACTGAATACATCATTGTATTATATACATATTAGTTTAATTTCAAAGACTTGTACACATGAAAAATTGTACTGACTATGCTGCTTACATCGACAGAAATTAAATTGACTGTCATTTATTTTTTGATTTTGTTTAGAACATCAGAGATTAAAGTTGGAGTTTAAATATGTACATGTGGAAAATACATTAGTTGGAAAAATTATAAATAGAGCGAATGAAGGATTTGTTATAATTTTAGAATTTAGAAATGATTGATACCTTTTATTTTTTATTTTTTTTTAATTTTCTAAGCAAGGTGCTAGCAAAAACCTAAATGGTTCATGTAGGATAATGACCTTAATTTGCACAAGCATGGGGGAAATTAAATCTTAACTTAATTTTTTGCAGATGATCAAACTAAGTCCATGAGAGGCTAAGAACCTTGTCTAAATAACACAAAGCTGAAATGCATTCTATGTGGCACAGAGACTAAGAATGGCAGAAAACACGTTCAAGAGAATGGGTTTCATTTAAGGTATCAAAATCCTACATCTTGAGCAATGTGCAAACCCCATTTGAAGAAGATACACATTTGTGTATGTTTGTATCATTTTATACACAAAATTTGTAAGTGTCAATATTTAGTGTTGTGTAGGTTAGGTATTTATATATGCATATGTATGGCATGTATACATATATACATATATATGTGTGTGTATCATTTGTATGGCATACGTAGGGCATATATATGGCATATGTATGGCATGTGGCTTCCCTTGCGGCTCAGCTGGTAAAGAATCCACCTGCAATGCGGGAGACCTGGTTTGGTCCCTGGGTTGGGAAGAAACCCTGGAGAAGGGAAAAATACCCACTCCAGTATTCTGGCCTGGAGAATTCCATGGACTGTGTAGTGCATGGGTTCGCAAAGAGTCAGACAAGACTGAGCAACTTTCACTTTATGTATGGCATACCTTAATAGATATAGTTACTGATGCATTAAAGAGGGACAAAAAACAAATGTGGAAAGTGCAAATAAAGACTCTGAGAACAATGAAGCAAAATGATTTTTTAGATCTAGTTTTTAGTGAATTAAGAGACAGCATTAACTCCTTACTGAATAAGAACTGGTTATAATATTCAGACTGACAGCTACTTAGAAATCACAAAGCTTAAGGAATGCTTGAGTTGTCAAAATTTGTTTCTGCCAGTTCACAGAAAACTTTTCTGAATTAAATCCTATGTAAACTGGCATATATTTTTATGTGTGAAATTACTAACAGCTTAAAACAAACAAAATGCATATGTTTTACATCGAAATAGGATACAGTTTTGTAAATATAATACTGACAATGATCTCTGTAGACAAATGTCAGTGAGATAACTGATACTGTATTAAGGAGAATTAACTCTTGTTTGTGAACTGAATGGTTCATGAAAATGAAAAAGTGATAGTCGCACATGACTCTCTGAGACCACAGGGACTGTGGACCACCAGGTCTTCTGTCTATGAAATTCTCCAGGCAAGAATAGTGGAATAGATTGAGTAGGAAATATATTTCTTACTCCAGGAGATCTTCCAGACCTAAGGATCAAACCCAAGTCTCCTGCATTGGAGGCAGGTTCTTTACTCTCTAAGCCACCAGGGAGTAGTGATTTCTAAATAAACTATTTATATGGCTCAGAGGGTAAAGAATCTGCCTGCAGTGTGGGAGACCTGGGTTCATTCCCTGGCTCAGGAAGATCCCCTTTCCAACTCAACCCACTCCAGTATTCTTGCCTAGAGAATTCCATGGAGAGAAGAGCCTAGTAGGCTACATTCCATGGGGTCTCAGAGAGTCAGCTGTGACTATCACTTTTTCACTTTCATGAACCCTTCAGTTCCACAAACACTGAGTTAACTTGTGACCCCATGGGGTTGCAAAGAGTTGGGCATGACTGAGCAACTAAGGCTTTCATTTTCATTTTCAATTTCATATTCTGTTTAAGGATGCCTCCTCTATTCAGATGGAGAAACACAGAAATGTGTTACCAGAGTCAGGGATTCTGAATCACAAGCATGACCTGCTGTGTAAGAGTTCTTGTTACAAGGTAAATCAAAGGGAATGCACCCCTCCCTTTTCTGGAATATCTACCTCAAAAGAAAGAGCTAGATCATTCCTTCCTGTAAGCAACGCTTAATTTATTAGCAAGAAACCCACACGATTCTTTCATCAGCTAGCATTTATTCCATAGTACATAGTTCTGAATTTCCCATCTTGGTTGAATGGATGCTGCAAACCACAGATGTCCTGCCAAAAACTTTTTTCTGGTTATCATCAATTCACAGGATAGTTTTTAACTCTTAGGTAATTTCACATTTTTAAAACTTCTGTCACCATTTTTGAAATGTATACAAATAACAGCTGGGCTATTATTTTGATGTATATTGAAGCACACCCAACTCATTTTTATGAAAGAAAACACCACAGAAATGTTGGCATCCTAGCTTGTTCCGTTGTTTCCTGTCTATTATCTTAAAACCATACAGAGCTATTGGAGGGAGAAATTTGCAGTATTGTTAAAGTCATTTTGTCGTCACTTTTCCAATTATGGGAGAAAAAATTTAGGTGAATTATCATCAGAAATGCAGGCTTATAATAGATGTGCCAACAGAAGCAGTTTCTGGATTAATTTTTATGGCTGTTATTAGCCGCAACAGGAGCTATCCATGGAAATCTCCCATTTCTACAGAAGAATGTGGACTTTTGAAAATGCATAATTTGAGGATCATAAGTTATCAAAAGGATAATCACAAAAGTATGTTTTTTTAATTCATTTTTGAATATATATCATAAGATACTGCTAGGTAAGAAATAAAAAAAAAAGAGAGTCTTCTCAGTGATAGCTTTCTATGAGTATTTCATGTATCCTAAATGCTGTTATACTAGAATTACTTGGAATATTTTGATGACAAATATTTTTGAGCATCTTCATGGCACCCTACTCTAGTATTCTTTACTAGACAGAGACAGACAGAGGAGCCTGAGAGTCTACATTCCATGCAAAGTTGGACACAAATGAGCGTCCCGTGGTTGGACAGAGTTGGACACGACTGAGTGACTGAGCACACCACACATATTATCGTCAATGTAGGGATCTGAATACTTTCTACACTACGAACATACATAGCATTATTTCACCATTCAAGGAAGCAAAATCCAAAAACTCCATGAGTATCTATTTGCTGAGTTACAAGATTTAAGATACACAACTTTAATAATTCCAATGGAGAAGTATTAACTAGAAAAGGGGATAATCAAGAATTCCCTTTTATGTAGGAAAGACGAAAGGAAGATGATACTGAGGTGAGATATACTGTTGGATGTGGTCAAATAGGGTATAATCAGTTGTTGGACAGATAAGGAAAATTGAAGCAAAAACCACTGAAGCTTTCGGACTGGATTTCCTTTCTCTTTCAGAGAAGGAAGTGTAGCACAGGAAGGGGACACCATGAGTGTTCAGAAATGCTCTAACCTGTAGCTTGCATGTATGGAGCTGAAGTTATAGACCCACTATGCACGGGAAACAAAGAGTAATAGATACTTTAGTCAGCTTGTAGTTTTCCCAATTAGCAATGCTAAATTTAGACCCAGGGATTGAATCCTGGTCTCCAGCATCGCAGGCAGACTTTACCATCCGAGCCACCAGACAAGTCCAGTTTTTTGATATAAAGCATCAAATATTTCCCTAGTCAAAAAATAGCCTCCTTAGTATTGCCGGGTATAAAAATGAAAATTTTAAATTAATTTGTTTTACCTTTTCATATATTCCCGTTCCTTTTCAGTGTCTGTTTTTTAGCCCTTTATAGAAATGGTAGTGCTTTTGATATCCTATTTTTATTTGGTGTGGTTTTTGTGTATGTGTGCTTTGATTATAACTGTATTTTTTAACTTCATTTATTTTTGATTGGAGGATAACTACTTTATACTATTGGGTTGGTTTCTGCTATATATCAACGTGAATCAGCCAGAGGCATACATATGTCTCCTCTCTTGTACCTCCCTCCCATCTCACCCCTCTAGGTTGTCACACAGCACCAGATTTGAGCTCTCTGCATCTTAAGCAAATTTCCACTGGCTATCTAATTTTACATATGGTTATGTATATGTTTCAGTGCTAGTTGTGTTTATTTTTAATTAAAAAAGCAGAGCATGCATATTGAGATAAAAGTCAGAAAGTCTCAAGCTGTGTGATTCTCATACCATAAAGTTGTGAAGAATCCCTTATAATATGAAATATCATTTTCTCACCAAAAGGAAAAAGGTGTTTCACTTGCAGGTATACTGATAGAGTGAGAGTCAGAGTGATTTTGATGAGAATTTAGAGAGGAATCTCTATAAGAATTACAATTTCCTGCTTTGATTCCCTTAAATCCAAAGAGACATGGCCAAGCATATGCATGACAATTCATAGATAAATTTGAAAGTATCCTCAACATATAAATCTTCTGTCTTGTTCATAATGTAAGACCTCAAGAGAATGAAATTTTGGTTACATAAGGTGACACAATCACAATATCTGAATGAAATGCTTAGGAAATAATATCTAGGTGATCCAGCAGTTCTGAACACAGTACAGGAAATCATATTAAAATTTTCCCTGTTTGCTATAAGATTTCAGAGATGGTGATTGTGCTGGAAAGTGACAGTGTTATTCACTCAGACCTGTCCAGCTCTTTGCGATCCCACGGACTATAGCCCGCCAGGCTCCTCTGTCATTGGAATCTCCAGGTAAGAATACTGAAGTTGGTAGCCATTCCCTTCTCCAGGGGATCTTCCCAACTCAGGAATTTAATCCAGGTCTCCTGTATTGCAGGCAGATTCTTTAGCGTCTGAGCCACCAGGTTCTGAAGTGATGTGATAAATGATGATAATGGTAACATCTCCAGGCATATCTAAATTCTTGACATCTACTTTTCAATCTCTGTAATCACTCTCTAGAGAGTAAACTTTTATTATCCTTATTTACAAGTGAATGAATTTTGCCAGAGGGAGGTTGAAAAACACCTTCTAAATTGTAGAATCTTTGAATTTATAATAAGACTCAATGCAAAGAAATTTCTTTACATGAAGGAGATAGGGGTTATCAGTAACAGATGAAGCAGAACAGCAAGGTGTTCAGAGTTTCAGCAAAAAGTCTGGAAGATCGAAGACATTACATGCAACAGAGACCTCATGAATGGTTTATCATAGCCGACAGGGAAAACAAAAACAGTTGGCTAAGTCTACTCAATGGTCAGTCTATGCGATGTTTCACTAAAATAAATCAGCAATGCCAGATACTTGATATTTGACAAATAGTTTATATTTTAAATAACAAAGACTCATTTCTCACTATAGATTCTTATCCATAATATTCCTGGGAATCATTCAGAAATCTAGAAGAGCAGCAACCACTATTTTAAATGTTAGCACTTGCTAGGCTAAAGAGCAAAGTAAAACTATGTATGAATGAATGACCTTACATTGCACTTAAATCCTCTGACCTACTATTGGCATGTACAATTAACATGTCCCATAAGTAATTTGTTATTAAGTTACCTACTAATCACTTAGTAATTAAACATATGATCCCACATATACACAATAAATTTCCAAAAGTAAAATTCCATTCATGCCTTCAGAAATCAGAGCTGTAAATATTTGGCAACTCCCTTTTCACCTTTTGGATTGCCACACATTTAACTCATTTTTCTTTCTGAATAAAAACAGGCTCCTGATGCCCTTACAATGGCAAGCATTCCATTTTCCTAGCCTGCTCCTGTGTCAAGCACAAAATCCTGTATCTTTTGAGGTTTTTCCTTCTCTGTTACTCTCCTTGGTCACATACAAAGTGGCTGTTGAACAATATGTCTTTGTTGATGTCAGAGCAACTCCCTTAGTCTTTTCATCCCTATAGAATATTGAGAGTTTAAAGATCACTTTAAATCTCAGGCAGTCACAAAGTCATGTTCATGTTTTCCTTTTGTTGCTGTTTTTGGAATTGGAATATAATTGCCTTAAAATGTTATGTTAGTTTCTGCTGTACAATATTGTGAATCAGCCATATGTATAAATATATCCCCTCTCTCTTGAGCATCCCCCCACCATTCCACCCTTCTAGGTCATCAAAGAGCACCAAACTGAACTCTCTGTTCTATAGAGCTGCTATTTTTTATATTAATATGTTGGATAGTTTTGAGTTCTACAACCTTTATTGTGAATACTTTGCTTTGAAGAGTCAAATCATATACTTTTCCTCTAAAGGGTATTATTTGTGTTTGTTCTAGTTGACAGCTAACTTGGATGAACTCAAACTGCCAGCTCCATTTCTTGGGGAGAAATTTAACTTTCACTGAAGTTCTTGGCATCTACATCATGTAGGAGCCAGTCAGAGATGTGGGCAGTGCAAATACACAGAATCTAGGCTCTTCTCACTGGATCTCTCCTCCACTCAATTATCTCTTTCCACTGGCTGTGGTTGCTCTTAAACTCTTCACATGCAGTGTTGACTCTGGCTTGTTCTCAAGCTAAAAGTCATTAAATCTCTAGTATTACCCAATACTTTCTTATTCTTACAAATGTTTCCCTCCAGATTCTGCTTACTTTCTGTATTCTCCCCTTGTGTGTGTGCTCAGTTGCTTTAGTTCTGTCCAACTCTTTGCAACCCCATGGACTGTAGCCCACCAGACACTTCTGTCCATGGGATTCTCCAGGCAAGAATACTAGAGTGGGTTGCCATGCCCTCCTCCAGGGGATTTTCCTGACCCAGGGATTGAACCCACGTCTCCTGCATTGCAAGTGAATTCTTTACCCACTGAGCCACCTGGGAAGCCCAAAAGTACTTAACTATTGTACACAAGCTACCTGTTTGTCAGCTTGGATGTAGGCTTTCAGAGTGAAGTAGTCAGTCTGGTTTCTTCCAAGAAGATCATTATGTTCTTATGACAATAGAAATCTGATTAACCCAGAAAAAGATATCTTAAGTATACCTTCATGAGTACATATCTTAGGCCAATGATATATATAGATATTGTTGAATTTAATTTATATTTGCTGATGAAAATTTAATTATGTCAATTAGTTAAAAAAGAGAGTTTGCAGTTTCCTACTCAAGAATTTAACTGACTAAAAACCCAAAGCAATAAAGAAACAGACATAGAGAATAGATTTATGGACATGGGGAGAGGGGAGGAGAGGGTGAGATGTATGGAAAGAGTAACATGGAAACTTACATTACCATATGTAAAATAGCCAACAGGAATTTGCTGTGTGGCTCAGGAAACTCAAATATGGGCTCTGTATCAACCTAGAGGGGTGGATGGGGAGGGAGATGGGAAGGAACTTCAAGAGGGAGGGGATATATGTATACCTATGGCTGATTTATATTGAGGTTTGACAGAAAAGAGCAAAATTCTGTAAAGCAATTCACCTTCAATAAAAAATAGATTAAATTTTTAAAAAAGGGCAAAGAAAGCACTTTAAGAGAAGATGGGCTTTAAAGTTAACCCAGCAAGTGGTTCAACTAACATAGATACAAACATATTGAATGGGTTTGATTAAGCAACTTCCTAGAAGGAAATTCTAGCTTTCAGTTCCCTGGTGGTATTCAAACACTTATAGTTCAGAGGTCAGAGAAAAGAAAAACTTAGCACTCAGGCTAAGTCATCATACTCATCTTAGCAGCTGGAAATATGTGAACAAGTGCAGTGACATTTACAAATCCCTTGATTGCGATGGATGATTAGGTGACCTTGGTGGTCAGAGAAACTTCTTATATTTCTTCTTAGCAACTGGAAGCAAAACAAGCATGAGTTGTACAGTCTCTCTAGAGAAACACAAAGTGAAATAGAGGTAGGGCACACACAAAGCTCACATTCCTCAGAAGAAAAGTGTTTATTTGGAAAAAAAATTAGTTAAACCTCTCAAAATTTCTTTAAAAATGCCACTGCCAAGAATTTTAAGACATAGATTATTACGATATCACACTCTACAAAATGTTTTTTTTCTGTAAATATATGTAAATGATTTTGTAGTTCTAAGGAATATATACACAACAGGAAGAAAGGCAAAACTTTGAGTTTAGAAAAGAATTCCTATAGTATGATTTGATAATTAGAGACAGATAACC
The DNA here is from genome assembly GCF_029407905.1 of Bubalus kerabau. Lineage (NCBI taxonomy): Eukaryota > Metazoa > Chordata > Mammalia > Artiodactyla > Bovidae > Bubalus > Bubalus kerabau. The sequence goes on along the minus strand of NC_073634.1, from coordinate 87,157,857 downwards.
CTGGCATTTCTCCCCATTTGCTTTCCCAACCTAAGAAATATTCAGAGGCAACAGGGAATATTTTACTGTTCCCAGTCTTTCTCCTCTGAGGATTTCCTACCTATCAGTCAACTCTATCTTTCCCTTTGCTTTCCCCAACTTTCTATCACTTACCTATATAGGCTGTCTAATTGTGCTTTTAGGAAACCAAGTGTTAGTCATCTAGCTTTTGTTGTAAAGGTAACCAGGCTCTTTTCACTTTTAGCAAATGTTGACATTTAAATCATTCTGATTGTGGAACAAAGAAGTCAGTTCAATTCTGGGATCCATTAAAAGAGTGGTGGTGAAAAGTATAGAGATATCAATACCTAGATATAACAATTTTAACAGTTTTGTTAACTATACACAAGATCAAACCTGTCCACGTGAAAAGCTGATCTCAGATGACTTCTTCACCCACAGAGATCTGATCCTGCTGCTGTGAAGAGGAGGCAGGAGACAGATATCAGCTCCACTAACTGGAAGACATGTGCCAGGAAGTAGATCCAAGAGGTGATGACCTAGACATCTCTCAGGAAATTAACTGGACTGATTTGAATGTATTCATTGAAAATATTAAAAGTTAGTAAGTTAAAGCAATAACAACAACAAAAAGGGTAGGAAGTGCCTTCGCGGGTAGGCTGTTTGGTTTAATACCCTCACTCTACCACTTGATAATTTCTGTGAACTGTGGCAAATCAAGTATCCTCTCTCTTTGTCACAGTTACCTCCTTTGGGATAATTCCAAATCAGATGACTTAAATGAGGTCATAAATAAGCTTGTCCATCATATACTGTTTATGGATTCACACATTTGTTCCCATTCCATCTTTTAATTGAGTTTATAATTAAACATGAAGCAGATGAGAAAAGAAGTTTTAAAGACTCTCTATTCTAGTACTAAAAGAAATCCTCCCTGCCCCTGCTAGTGTGTTCTTCCTCATATGGGGAAAATCATACACTAGTGTTTTAGTGACTGTGCCAGATATTTCAGATATTTCATTTGTCTGTTTTATTTTACTGCCATTTAATTAATACTTTATGTCATGGATCAGAAAATTGCCAGTTTTTCAGATGCATAAAAGCCCAGAAACTATCACAATTCATTTTATTTTTACTCATCTTTTTCATATATAGTTCCAAGACTGAAAGTTTGTTATATTTGTCCTGATGAATTTTGATAACAATATATAAACACATAAGAGCTAACCTGTAGTCATTAAAACAGTAAGATTATATAGTAAAAAAAAAAAAAGTAGAATTGATCCTGCTTCCTCTGCTTATGGAATAGGTGAATAGATTTTCACTATTTATAGTTCCTTCCTAGGGTACCCAAGTTTACCTTTAGGATATAACATGGTCTAGAAAGGACAAAGAGTCATATGGCTCTAGTTGTTAAGGCACTTGTCTTGTAATCATGCATAGAGCCATACAATTAAAAAGTCAAGGCAACATAATAGGAAGTATAATGTGAGAGAATTTGAGCTAATTCCTTTATTGAACCATGCTCAAAGACAGCCACCTTTAGATTTTCCATTTGCAATAACCTAATAAATCCACTTACTTTTTAAGCCAGTTTGAGCCTGGTTTTCCAATGCTTGCAATTGAAAGAATCTCTCATTCAGCTCAAATTTAATAATGATTTCCTCGATTTATTCTGAAACTACCTTTAGAATTTTTATTCTTTCTTCGTATGATTTCCAAGGCTTTCAACAAGTTGGAGTCTAGACGTAAACTTGCCCTTCAGGAGCGTTTACATTCTGACTCTTGTTACTTTCCACCAAGTGCTTTTTTATACAAAAGCTTTTCCTTGGTTTACCTTTTCTATCAATATCTCATGCACATGGCAGACACAACCCCAGCTCAACGTTTTGCATATGATCTTCCTCTGATGCAGAGAACACCTTTCTAGAATTTTTTTTCTCTCAAATTCCAGCTCAAGTCTCCTTCTATAAACATCTCTGTAGGGTCTTTAGTCCACAATGAATTTTTTCTTTTCCTCCATTGCAGTAATATATACGTATGATATTTATCAAGTTCCATTTCATATATACAATCACAGTTATCAAGGACTGTATAAATTTTGCCATTATTTTTTTCTATATTTCACCTAAAACAATTCTATGTACACAAAAAACTACCTTTTTTGGATTATTTAATTTGCATTTGTGTTTTTTTCAAGATTCACTGGAAACGCAAATTGGACTGTACATTTGACACTGCAATCAAATCATTTTCCAGAACTTCAAATAGTTATCTTAAGTTTTGAGACTATGAAATGTTTTTTGTATTTTCTCCTCATTCAGTAAATATTTATTAAGAATTTAGGGTGTTCAGTTGTTAGCAATGCATCAAAGACTAATGGACAGAGTCTCTGTTTTCATGGTCTAGTGGAGAAGGTATACAAAAATTAACATAAATCAGGAAAATAATTCAAACAACTGATTAGTGGACAGGGAGACTATTTGTCTTCTTTGCTTAGGAAACATCTGATATTTTCCTCTAGTACCAGTATTGTATCTGTTACATTATTTCTTATTTTAATTTTAATATAAAATATTAAAAGTTGTATTAAAGTAAGGTAAGGTGGATTTGGCAAACTTCCATTTGTACTTGTGGCTTCTGCCATTGGTTCATTCATGAGACCCATTTTCAGTAACTACCATGTATAGAAAGCATATTCAGACACTAATGATTATGGACAGCAAACGCTTTCTAGTTTTGGATATTAATAGCAGAAATTATTCAGTACTATTGATTGCTACATATTAAAAGTTCCAGCCAACTTTGTCATAGATGATGCCTTAGCCTTCAAGCAAAACTAAGGCTGGACTTCAAGAAGACTGAGGTGAAGTTGATGGTGGAACTATGCAGAAAAGAACCCCACATACATCATGCAAGTCCGTTAATGCTAAACTGCTAGGCAAAAGTTGAAACTCCACAAGACCAGGCAAGAGCCACTGGTGAATCGTAAGCTGAACAACTCTCAGACCTTTACACATTGCTAAAAATGTTTTAAGTTCTGAGTAACCAGGATAAAGAGATCTAGTTAAACACCCTGGTAATTCAGAAGATTCCCCATAAGGACTATGCCCCAGTAGTAGGGATAAACCGGCCCTAGAATAAGAGCCTTTAAAAAATAATGAAAGCAGCAGTAACTAAGCTACCTACAAACATAATATTTAGCTACTGAGCAAAACAATGTATGACAATATTTAAAGAAAGAAGACCAAACTTACCACTGAACAACTCAAAGTTCACAAAGTTAAGCATTCAATCAGAAGCTAGAAACATGGATTTTATACATCAATTCAATTCAGTTGCTCAGTCATGTCTGACTCTTTGCAACCCCATGGACTGCAGCATCCCAGGCCTCACTGTCCATCACCAACTCCCAAAGTTTACTCAAACACATGTCCACTGAGTTGTACATAGTAGTATGTGTATATGTGAAACCCGTATATAATCCTAAACACTTTTTCCCCATATCTCCCCTTTGATAACCATAAGTTTGATTTTGGGGTCTGTGTGTCTTTTTCTATTTTGTATATAAGTTCATTTGTATCAGTCATTTTGGTGTACACCTGAAACTAACACAACATTGTAAATCAATTTTACTCCAATACAATTAAAAATAAAAAAGCTAGAAACATGGAGAAGCAAAAATTTATGATCCAAAAGCAGATGGGAAAAAATCAGACAAAAGAAGTTGGCTCATAAGTAAAATAGATGATGGAATTATCAGATAAGAATTTAAATGCAACTATAAAAATATATTAAATAATGTTAGCATGATAAATATACTCATATAATTATATATAAGCAAAGCAATGAAAATAGGAACCAAATGGAACACTTGAAGTTGAAAAATACAGTTACTGAAATGAAAAATTCCCTGGATAGTCTTCAGAACTGACTTGACACTATATAAAACAGCAACAAATAAATAGTGAATTTGATTTCCTAACAATATAAATGATGCAAACTTGAACACAGAAAAATCAAAGACAAAATAAAACAGACATAGTGACATGTGGGGGGAAAAAATCTGTCTACCATTTCTAATTGGAATCCTACAAAGAAGGCTGATGGAATAATTGAATAAATAATGACTGAAAAAATTTCAAAGTTAGTGGAAACATAGGGAACAAAAGAGACTGTTTCTTGCACTATGAGACTCTGGGATTTTTCTCTCTGTTTTGATTTTTTTTTTTCCACAAGGGTTCCTCCTGACATGCCATACCTTTCTCTAATCTGGCTTGAAAGTTCATCCCTTTAGATGTTTTGAATTTAGCTCTTTAGTCTGCTTTCCTTTTCAGGTTAAAATTCTGGCAGGTGCTTCATGGGGTGGACTTGTTCTTGGGGAAGTTTTATCTCTTAAGCATCAAAAAACTCTCAATGATTTCATTCTGCCTGTCCAAACTCCCACATTTAGACATGGTCCCAGAATTTACCAAAACATGCTGGAGAAAAAACAACAACTGAGTTTTGTGTTTTTCAGGTCACAGCCTCTCAAGCTATAAAGCAAACCACACTGTTTTCCATTTTCTGTAGTAGAATACTAATGCCATTGGCAGGAACTGAGATCTTCTGCCAGACTGCAGAGGGCTTTTAGCATTAATAAAGCATTAGGACACTGGCCTCAGTGAAACCATTGAAGGATTCCACCTTTTGTGACTGGATAAATACAGCTGAACTGAACTGGGTGCATAGATGTTATTTTCAAGATGAGGGATAGAGTAGCTTTATTGATTGACAATTTACTATTACTGATCTAGAAACAGACTCTAAATCCAAACCAAGTGAATTAAACACAGTAAGCAAATTTTGCATCAATCAGTTGAACCAAATTATCATTATCAACTGCTTATTGATAACATATTGTGACACAGCTTGAGTACCTACAGTACAATTTAAATTTTGTCACCATCTCAATGCATTTTAATTACTTTATGGAAACAAGCGCATGTTATTTGTTTAAATCAGTACTTATGGAAATTATCTTACTTTTTATAAACCAAAGAATTAATTTTCACTTAAAAAACACTTTGACTATACACATCCAATTTTTACATATGTTTATGTTATATAATTTGTGTGTGTGTGTGTGTGTGTGTGTGGTGTGCACTTAGTCATATTGGACTGTTTGTGACCATATGGAGTACAACCTACTGGTCTCCTCTGTCCATGGGATTCTCCAGGCAAGAATACTGGAGTGGGTTCCATTTCCTTCTCCAGGGTATCTTCCAGACCCAGGGACTGAACCTGCATCTCCTGAATTTGCAGGCAGATTCTTTATGACTTAGCCACAGGCTTCATGGTATAATAGTCATACTAAATGTGTAAGAAATTATTAAAACTTTTTTTTTCATTTTGCTGTGTTTGTGTTATAGATGAGGAAGTTAACACTCAGAAAGACTAGACAACTAATCCAAAATAGTACTGCTTACTAGAAGCAGTATAAATACAGCGCCAAACTCAGTGTCTTTTAAATAGTCCCACACTGCTGATACCCACTCCAGTGTTTTTGCCTGGAGAATCCCAGGGATGGGAAACCTGGTGGGTTGCCATCTATGGGGTCGCACAGAGTCGGACACGACTGAAGCGACTTAGCAGCAGCAGCTGCTGATACTGAGATAGCTGTTATCTTTAGGCATTTTGATCTAAAAGCAGATGTTTCTTTCTATGAAATCTCTTCATTCCTTTGGTTTTATGCCTAGCATGGCATGGATGAGAACATCCTGGAATCATTTTAATTTTTTTTTTCTGCATACTTTTAATGGCCTCTGTATAGTATTAATGATGATTGTGTGATGGAATGAGAATTGGCGGGGGTCAGGATTAACCATATTTGCAGTTTCCAGGGTGATTTATTCAGTATTGCTGCTTCTTCCCTTTTCTGTATTGATATTCATGATACACATGTCAGAACCTCATTTTTGAGGCAAGACATTACTATATTCAGTCTAGAGTGAGGAAAATTTGGGTTCTTTTCCTAGGGTTGGCATTTATTATAAATTCATAATCCAAAGAATTATTAAAATGGGAGTAATAATATTTACCCCAATAAGGCCATTGTAAACCTTAATTGAATTTATATAGATAAATAATCTATTAGAATTATTAGCCTAAATTATTTACTCAACAAATGAAGCCTGTTCTAATTATTTCCACCCATACCCAAACTCATGAAATATTAAGACAAATATCTCTTGGTATACATATTTATTCCTATGTTTATATTGGCAAATTAAATTTTATTAAGCTGCATCACATATATTATATTGGGTTTGGCAAGCATTTATATTTTCCTATTTCATTCTTACATCAATGTCATTAGCTTGTGATAATTATATTCATTTCCCATACAAAGAAACTGAATTCTGATTAAGTTATACAACTTTTGCAGAGTTGCATAGTAGATGATAGAGCTGAATTTAAAATACGAGTCGTCTTATATGAAGACCAAGCCTTTTCCACAAGAACAGAGTCTCTTGATTGTTTTTAAACTTTAAATCATTATCATGTTTTGTTGTAACATGAGTACAAACACATGTATACCTGTGGCGGATTCATTTCGATATTTGGCAAAACCAATACAATATTGTAAAATTTACAAATAAAATAAAATTAAAAAAAAAAAAAGATGTTCATGAGCACAGTACTGTCCTTCACTCCTCAGCTATAAACTCAGAGGGATGGATATTTTCAAAGCATTTGGCATATATAGTGTTATTGATTTTGTCTTCTATCAATCCCCAAACCTCTTATCCTCCTTAATAATTACCCCATACACCAAGCCAAAATCAGGCCATCATTCTGTCTCCATTCTCTGCCTCATTCCTACATTTAAGAAAACTTACTTGACTGTCACGTTCACATTCCAAAATAATCTTGAATTCTCTGCCATGTCACTGTGCTATGACTTACCGTCTGAAACATCACAGTAGTGTCTGTACCTATCTTTCTCTCTTATGCCCAGTTTCCTCGAATACACCTTCTATACTGCTACTGAGAAATGATTCTAAAGTCTAATATTATCATGCAAATTCCTTCTTGAAATTCTTCAATGACTCTGTTACTGGGTAAAAGTCCAAACACTTCAGCAAGTCGCCTCCTGCAACAGGACTCCTACCTGTATAGCTTTTCCTATCTCTCTCTAGTCAAACTTTGACAGAAACAGTTTCATGAATATCTCAATGCTTCTACAGCTCAGAATGCCCATCCTTCTCTGATTTCTCTGATCACTTCAGTTCAGTCGTGTCTGACTCTTTGCGACCCCACAGACTGCAGCATGCCAGGCTTCCCTATTCATCACCAACACCCAGAGCCTACTCAAACTACATGTTCACTGTGTCACTGATGCCATCCAAACATCTCATCCTCTGTTGTCCGCTTCTCCTCTCACCTTCAATCTTTCCCAGCAGCAGGGTCTTTTCCATGAGTTTGTTCTTTGCATCAGATGGCCAAAGTATTGAAGTTTCGACTTCCGCATCAGTCCTTCCACTGAACATTCATTACTGATTTCCTTTAGGATGGACTGGTTGAATCTCCTTGCAGTCCAAGAGACACTTAGGAGTCCTCTCCAACACCACAGTTCAAAAGCATCAATTGTCCAGTGCTCATCTTTCTTTGTAGTCCAACTCTCACATCCACACGTGACTACTGGAAAAACCACAGCTTTGACTAGACGGACCTTTGTTCATAAAGTAGTGTCTCTGCTTTGCAATGTGCTATCTAGGTTGGTCATAGCTTTTCTTCCAAAGGGCAAGCATCTTTTAATTTCATGGCTGCAGTCACCATCTGCAGTGATTTTGAACCCCTCCAAAATAAAGTCTGTCACTGTTTCCATTATTTCGCCATCTATTTGCCATGAAGTAATGGGACCAGATGCCATGATCTTAGTTTTCTGAATGTTGAGTTTTAAGCCAACTTTTTCACTCTCCTCTTTTACTTTCATCAAGAGGCTCTTTCGTGTTTCTTCACTTTCTGCAGGTGATGTCATCTGCATATCTGAAGTTATTGGTATTTCTCCCGGCTATCTTGATTCCAGCTTGTGCTTCATCCAGTCTGGCATTTCACATGATGTACTCTGCAAATAAGTTAAATAAGCAGGGTGATAATATACAGCCTTGACCTACTCCTTTCCTGATTTGGAGCCAGTCTGTTGTCCCAAGTCCAGGTCTAACTGTTGCTTCCTGACCTGCATACAGATTTCTCAAGAGGCAGGTCAGGTGGTCTGGTATTCTCATCTATTGAAGAATTTTCCAGACTTTGTTGTGATCCACACAGTCAAAGATTTTGGCGTAGTCAATAAAGCAGAAGTAGATGTTTTTCTGGAACTCTTTTGCTTTTTTGATGATACAGCAGATGTTGACAATTTGATTTCTGGTTCCTCTGCCTTTTCTAAATCCAGCTTAAACATCTGGAAGTTCACGGTTGATGTACAGTTGAAGCTTGGCTTGGAGAATTTTGAACATTACTTTGCTAGTGTGTGAGATGAGTGCAATTGTGCAGTAGTTTGAACATTCTTTGGCATTGCCTTTCTTTGGGATTGGAATGAAAACTGATCTTTTGCAGTTCTGTGGCCACTGCTGAGCTTTCCAAATTTGCTAGCATATTGAGTGAAGCACTTTCACAGCATCATCTTTTCAGTTCAGTTCAGTTCAGTCACTCAGTCGTGTCCGACTCTTTGTGACCCCATTAACCGCAGCATGTCAGGCTTCCCTGTCCATCACCAACTCCCAGAGTTTACCCAAACTCATGTCCATCGAGTCAGTGATGCCATACAGCCATCTCATCCTCTGTCATCCCCTTCTCCTCCTGCCCCCAATCTCTCCCAGCATGAGGGTCTTTTCCAATGAGTCCACTCTTCACATGAGGTGGCCAAAGTATTGGAATTTCAGCTTCAGCATCAATCCTTCCAATGAACATTCAGGACTGATCTCTTTAGGATGGACTGGTTGGATCTCCTTGCAGTCCAAGGGACTCTCAAGAGTCTTCTCCAACACCACAGTGTAAAAGCATCAATTCTTCAGTGCTCAGCTTTCTTCACAGTCCAACTCTCACATCCATACATGACTACTGGAAAAACCATAGCCTTGACTAGATGGAACTTTGTTGGCAAAGTAATTTCTCTGCTTTTTATTATGCTATTTAGGTTGGTCAAAACTTTCCTTCCAAGGAGTGAGCATCTTTTAATTTCATGGCTGCAATCACCATCTGCAGTGATTTTGGAACCCCCCAAAATAAAGTCAGTCACTGTTTCCACTGTTTCCCCATCTATATCCCATGAAGTGATGGGACAAGATGCCATGATCTTAGTTTTCTGAATGTTGAGCTTTAAGCCAACTTTTTCACTCTCTTCTTTCACTTTCATCAAGAGGCTTTTTAGTTCCTCTTCACTTATCTTTTAGGATTTGAAATAGCTCAACTGGAATTCCATCACCTTCATTAGCTTTGTTTGTAGTGATGCTTCCTAAGACCCATTTGGCTTCGCATTCCTCTTCTTAATATCTTCTGCCACTTCTTCTTAATATCTTCTGCTTCTGTTAGGTCCATATCATTTCTGTCCTTTATTGTGCCCATCTTTGCATGAAATATTCCCTTGGTATCTCTAATTTTCTTGAAGAGATCTCTAGACTTTCCAGTTCTATTGTTTCCCTCTATTTCTTTGCATTGATTGCTGAGGAAGGCTTTCTTATATCTCCTTGCTATTCTTTGGAATTCTGCATTCAAATGTGTATATCTTTCCTTTCCTCCTTTGCCTTTAGCTTCTCTTCTATTCACAGCTATTTGTAAGGCCTCCTCAGACAACCATTTTGTCTTTTTGGATTTCTTTTCCTTTTGGATGGTCTTGATCCCTGCCTCCTGTACAATGTCATGAACCTCTGTCCATAATTCTTCAGGCACCCTGTCTGTCAGATCAAATCCCTTAAATCTATTTGTCACTTCCACTGTATAATCATAAGGAAATTGATTTAGGTCATACCTGAATGGTCTAGTGGTTTTCCCTACTTTCTTCAATTTAAGTCTTAATTTGACAATAATATTAGGAGGCCACAAAATTATATATCTGAATAAAACTGATTTATGTTATGTTTCATCTTCTGAAAATAATTACTGAGTGTCTATACTATGCGTCAGGTAAGGTGCAAATGGCTAGAGACAGAGAACTGCAAAAGAGGAATTTGCAGCCTTTCAGGGATCACTGACTTTAAAGAAATCATCACATAATAAATGTATATAGGCATAGCCATTTTACTGTGCTTTGCCTTGTTTCACTTCACAGATATTGGGTGGTTTACAAATTAAATGTTTGTGGCAACTGTACATTGATCAAATGTATTCTTGTCATTTTTCCAACAGCGTTTGCACACCTCATATCTCTGTGACACAATCTAGCAATTCTCAAAATTCATCATTGTTATATTCATTATGGTAATCTGAGTTCAGTGATCTTTGAAGATATTATTGTAAAAAGATTATGGCTCACTGAATGCTCAGGGTTAGCATTTTTTTAAGCAATAAAGTATATTTTAATTAAAGTGTGTACATTTTTTAGACATAATGCTATTACACACCTAGTGGACTACAGTACAGTATAAAGATAACATTTTTTGTATGCCCTGGGAAGGCAAAAAATTTGTATGACTCCCTTTATTCAACTCATCAGCCAGGTGACAAGGTGGGTTGGTAAACAGTCATTTCTGTTCCCAGATAGAAGAAAGCAAACAGGGGGATGTGCAGGGCTTCATGGAGCCACGTCACATAATCAGGCACTATCATTCCTGTCACCACCCAGAGGCCCTCCTTCCCAGGAAGACACTTAATGTGGAAGATCATCACCTTTCCCTAAGAGAGTTGGCTGCAAACCTTCACCCCAGGATCGCATTCACCTGGAAATCCAGGTTGATGTATTACGTACAGTTTTCTGACGTGTATATCCTTTGTTCTTTTGAGTCCATAAACAAATCAGGTAGTGGAGGTCATAAAGGTTGAGGTTGTTGTCAGGGTGGTCATCAGTGGAGGGGTGGCAGGATGTTGACCTCCTTGAAAGACTCTATTCTCCCATGACACTATTCTCTCTGGACCAAAAGTTGACTAGCATCCACCCATAGCGTTGTCCTGTCATTTCACCTTCTGACAATGGTTTTAGAAACACTTTTCCATTTCTTTATTTTCATACCTCCTCCTCCCTGTGTAGACAGCTCAAATGACATTCAGCTGCCTTCCATATGTCTATGATTTAATTATAATTCATACTGTTAGAGAAGGATGCTAAATCACAGAGGTCTGTCAGAGCATGCTGGCACAGCATAGAAATTTTCCATGATCATCTTTTTTCTGACTTCAAATTTATATTAATGGTCATCGTTCCTCAGAAAGCTTCCCCAAGAAGTGCTGGCCACCAAGAATGAAAGCAAAATAAGCCATATATTGCCTCAAGCAGGAAATGACTGCTGTTAAATTGCATGAATGCCAATTTAAGACGCTTCACTCAACCTGCTTATGACAAGGCATATCCCATTTCATAAACTAAGCACATATGTCTTATCCAGCTTACCCTGTGTGGACAGAAAGTTATTAGCTATCCTACCACAAAGATAGAAATTCAGAAATAGAACAACTTCATATGAGACAAACCAACTTTTAAAAATTGATAGGAAAGTCACTGAGAATAGACATTTTAAGAGCTAGAAAATTTAAAATGAATTATATCTAATAGAAAAAGCATTTGTTCAGCTAAAATAGAATGTGTAGCAAAATTAAGAGATAAAGAATTTAATTGCATTATGATAGCATATATAGGCAGAGAAGGAGAAGGCAATGGCAACCCACTCCAGTACTCTTGCCTGGGAAATCCCATGGATGGAGGAGCCTGGAAGGCTGCAGTCCATGGGGTCGCTGAGGGTCGGGCACGACTGAGCGACTTCACTTTCACTTTTCACTTTCAAGCATTGGAGAAGGAAATGGCAACTCACTCCAGTGTTCTTGCCTGGAGAATCCCAGGGATGGGGGAGCCTAGTGGGCTGCCGTCTATGGGGTTGCACAGAGTCAGGCACAACTGAAGTGACTTAGCAGCAGCAGCAGCAGCAACAGCATATTTAAGAGGTTTGATTTACCTGGCTTCTATCATTCAGTTCTTGACACTAACAGAGCAGATCCAATCCATATTTGCGTTTATTATACCTCTTCAGATTTTTACAAAGAATAAAAAGATTTGTTAGATATAAGCAAACTAATTGAACTATGGCATGAAGATGATATAAAGATATCTATTTATGTACTTAGTTATATGCACACAGATGCATTGAAAAGTGACAATAAACACATGCTTCAAAGTCACCTGAAGAACCAGGAGGCTCTTTGGTCTGTTTGGTCCAAGGGCATCTTAATCAATTCCTTTCTGTCCATGTTCTACTGACTGTCCATGTAGATTCAGTATATATATTATCTATATATATAGACATATAATATTATATAATATATAATATATATTATATTAATACAGTATATATATTTTATGTCTCATATAATATTTGCCCTAGAAAATAAACTCTATGATGCTGTTTTTGTGCTGCTGACCTTATGTCAACTTGTACTCAATAATTTTCTTAAACTTTACATGACACCACTCTATTAGGAAGGTCTATTTGCTGGCTGTCCTTCCTAATCTGGCAGTTGCCACTGAGCTGTTGGTTTCTGTCTGTCTGTCTCTGACACTATCTCTCCCTTTCCCTTCCCCTGAATATGCTATCTATTTTTATGCACCAGGTTTTCTGCTGTGCTGTGATGAAGGAATGAGAATTATAATTCTTTCAGTGGGTGGAAACAGTCACTTCTAATTGGGATCAGATTTGACAGGGTTTTTTTCCCATTAAACAGACATGTGGATATTCTGATTCTTTTTGTGAAAACCCATTAAACATCCCCATCTACAATTTCAGAAATTTTCAGGAATGTTTTATTTTTAGTCATAAAATGTTTCTTAATTTATTCTCATCTATTAGGACAAAGATAAATTTCACATTTTGGGCAAACCCACTAAAGCATTTGTCATATCCCTCTCCTAGAGGCTGGTATGAAACTTGTGAAAAAAAATTAGGTGCTCAATAATGCCTGTTAGGCTTCCTTAGTGGTTCAGTGGTAAAGAATCCACCTGCTGATGCATGAGATATGAGTTAGATCCCTGGCTCAAGAAGATCCCTTGGAAAAGGAAATGGCAACCCACTCCAGTAATCTTGCCTGAAAAATCCCATGAACAGAGGAGCTGGCAGGCGACAGTCCATGCGGATCCAGAGTTGGACATGACTTAGCAACTAAAAAACAACAGTTTTGTTCAGTTGCTCAATCGTGTCTGACTCTTTGTGATCCCGTGGACTGCAGCACACCAGGCTTCCCTGTCCATCATCAACTCTGGAGCTTGCTCAAACTCATGCCCAAGAACAACAAATGTCTATTAACTTGCATTAAGAAAACATATTAAATTTGATAGACATAAATATAAAATGCATTTAATTTCCTTTGTCTCATGAGAGTTGACTTTTGTGAGGAGAAGACTGTATAGTCCCTGTAATTTATAGGCTAAGTTAGGTTTCTCAAGTTAACAATAACAGTAACACAAAATAACTGAGTTTTAAAATATTTTTATTCTTTTATTGTTTTTAAATGTCTTGTTTACATTTTCTAAACAACCTTATTGCGACATAGTTGACATATAAAATTGTGTATATTTAAGGTGTACACCTTGATGTTTTGAGATGTGTATATATGGTGAAAAGATCACCACAGTCATGCTAAATAACTTGTCTATCACATAGTTACCATGGTGTTTATACGTTGAGAAATTTAAGATGTGCTATGACCATGCTTTACATTAGGTGTCTAGAACTCATTCATCTTGCATAACTGAAAGTTTAAATCCTTTGACTGCATCTTCTCATTCTCCCCATCTTCTGCCCTTGACAACCACCATTCTACACTCTGCTTCTGAGTTTGACTATTTTAGATTCCACATATAAATAAGATCATGCGGCATTTACCTTTCTGTGGCTGGCTTATATCACTAAGCAAAATATCTTCTCATTTCATACAGGTTCACTCATGGAATATAGTTTTATAACCAAAGCTCTTTAATCAATTTGTTCCCAAATAGAAAACAAAATTATGAGCCCCGTTTAAAGAGCAGATGTTGAAGATTTCTAAGACATAGTTGAGATGCTCCAGACTGGCATCTCTAAAGCATTTCTGTTGAACTATTTTCAGCAAAGAATAAAAGCATATCCTGGAGCTTTTTGGTCACAGTGAATCACAAGTACTATTTGATTTTATTACTTCAACTTTGAGTATTAAAATATCACATATGCTTTGTATAATATTTTTCTCAATATGATATTTGTATTTGTTTTAGTAACACAATGATATTTTAAATTATTTAATACCAAGTAAACCAACAATGAACAAAAGCAAAATTAAACTCCTACCTCTCATGTTAATATTTTCTTATAACAAATACACTAATTTCACAAGCCTTCATGCATGTGTTCTGAATGTGAGACATCTGACATGACACATCAACTTTAAGTTTCAAGTAGTCTTCTTCATGGATCTAAAGTATACTTCTATATAACCTTGATAGTAGCCTTGGTTGTGACACTTGGGCTTAGGGAGAAATGTCTCTTGTGATTGACTTTCCTGCTGCAGTTTGAATAAGAGTAGATCAATGAATCGAAATAGTGATCAATGCAAAGAAATAGAGGAAAACAACAGAATGGGAAAGACTAGAGATCTCGTCAAGAAAATTAGAGACACCAAGGGAAAATTTCATGCAAAGATGGGCACAATAAAGGACAGGAATGGTATGGACCTAACAGAAGTAGAAGATATTAAGAAGAGGGGGCAAGAACACACAGAAGAACCATGCAAAAAATATCTTCATGACCCAGATAATCATGATGGTGTGATCACCACCCTAGAGCCAGACATCCTGGAATACGAAGTCAAGTGGGCCTTAGGAAGCATCACCACCAACAAAGATAGTGGAGGTAATGGTATTCTAATTGGGCTATTTCAAATTCTAAAAGATGATGCTGTGCAAGTGCTACACTCAATATGCCAGCAAATTTGGAAATCTCAGCAGTGGCCAGTGAAGAAAAGTCTTCAGCAGGACTGAAGAAGGTAAGTTTTCATTCCAATACCAAAGAAAGGCAATGCTCAAGAATGTTCAAACTACCACACAATTGCACTCATCTCACATGCTAGTAAATAATGCTCAAAATTCTCCAAGCCAGGCTTCAGCAGTACGTCAACCGTTAACTTCCAGATGTTCAAGCTGGATTTAGAAAAGGCAGAGGAGCCAGAGATCAAATTGTCAACATTCCTTGGATCATCAAAAACACAAAAGAGTTCCAGAAAAATATTTACTTCTTCTTTATTGACTATGCCAAAGCTTTTGACTGTGTGGATCACAACAAACTCTGGAAAATTCTTCAAAAGAAGGGATTAACTGACCTGCCTCTTGAGAAATCTGTATGCAGGTCAAGAAACAACAGTTATAACTGGACATGGAACACACTAGTTCCAAATAAGGAAAGGACTACCTCAAGACTATATATTGTCACCCTGCTTATTTAACCTATATGCAGAGTACATCATTAGAAATGCCAGGATGGATGAAGCATAAGCTGGAATCAAGATTGCTGGGAGAAATATCAATAACTTCAGATATGCAGATGACACCGCCCTTATGGCAGAAAGTGAAGAAGAACTAAAGAACCTCTGGATGAAAGTGAAAAAGAAAAATGAAAAAGTTGGCTTAAAACTCAACATTCAGAAAACTACGATCATGGCATCTGGTCCCATCAGTTCATGGCAAATATATCTGGAAACAATGGAAACAGTGAGAGATTTTATTTTGGGGGGGCTCCAAAATTATTGTAGATGGTGACTGCAGACATGAAATTAAAAGACACTTGCTCCTTTGAAGAAAAGTTTTGACCAACCTAGACAGCTTATTAAAAAGCAGAGACATTACTTTGTCAACAAAGGTCTGTCTAGTCTGAGCTATGGTTTTTCCAATGGTCATGTATGGATATGAGCTGCTGCTGCAGCTAAGTCCCTTCAGTCATGTCCGACTCTGTGCATTGTACTATAAAGAAAGCTGAGTGCCGAAGAATTGATGCTTTTGAACTGTGGTGTTGAAGAAGATTCTTGAGAGTTCCTTGGACTGCAAGGAGTTTCAACCAGTCCATCCCAAAGAAAATCAGTCCTTAATATACATTGAAGGGACTGATGCTGAAGCTGAAACTCCAATCCTTTGGCTACCTGATGCAAAGGACTGATTCATTTGAAAAGATCCTGATGCTGGGAAAGATTGAAGGCAGGCGGAGAAGGGAATGACAGAGGATGAGATGGCCAGATGGCATTTCTGACTCAATGGACATGAGTTTCAGTTAACTTGGAGAGTTGGTGATGGACAGGGAAGCCTTGTGTGCTGTGGTTCATGGGGTGGCAAAGAGTCGAACACGACTGTGCGACTGAACTGAACTGAACTGAACTGAATATTGAAATAAAATGTCAGTGGGAAAGAGAGATCATCGCATAAGAAATTTAACCACTAACTATACTAGATTTTTTTAACTTAAATTTTCTCCTTCCATTTTCAGTGGAAGCGGTGTTTAGCCTCAGTTAATGCTCAGTCCCTCTACTTGTTCTTTGGACTCCACACCATCTCATATTCTCAAGGATCTTACTCTTTTAGTTATCAGAATAATAATATCACCCCTGGGTAGCAAAATCAAGGAAGAAATACTCAAATCTAAAATGACTAAAAAGAAGAGTATGAGTTCAATTCTAGTTTTATTTGTTAGCCTTGTATGTACCTAAAAGAGAGCTGATAATTCTTACCCAAACTCAAACATTTAAAACGTCTTCTCTCATAACTTCTTCCCCAACTAGTGTGTCATGGGTGTATCTATTTGTCCTTATAAATTTTCAACTTTCATGGGAAAAATACGATTTTGCCTTAAGAAAAATTTATTTATAGAATTTATGAGAATCATGCTAAAAATAGTTTTCAAATCAAAGCTAATATTAATAAGATTGTTTTAACTTGTTTTGAAACACTAACAAATCAGTTGGTCTTTACTTAACGTGAGTCAGTTCAGTTCAGTTCAGTCACTCATTCGTGCCCGACTCTTTGTGACCCCATGAATCGCAGCACGCCAGGCCTCCCTGTCCATCACCGACTCCCGGAGTTAATTCAGACTCACGTCCATCGAGTCAGTGATGCCATCCAGCCATGTCATCCTCTGTCGTCTCCTTCTCCTCCTGCCCCCAATCCCTCCCAGCATCAGAGTCTTTTCCAGTGAGTCAGCTCTTCACATGAGGTGGCCAAAGTACTGGAGTTTCAGCTTCATCATCATTCCCTCTAAAGAAATCCCAGGGCTGATCTCCTTCAGAATGGACTGGTTGGATCTCCTTGCAGTCCAAGGGACCTGCAAGAGTCTTCTCCAACACCACAGTTCAAAAGCAGCAATTCTTCGGCATTCAGCCTTCTTCACAGTCCAACTCTCACATCCATACATGACCACAGGAAAAACCATAGCCTTGACTAGACAGACCTTTGTTGCCAAGTAATGTCTCTGGTTGGTCATAACTTTCCTTCCAAGGAGTAAGCGTCTTTTGCTTTCATGGCTGCAGTCACCATCTGCAGTGATTTGGGAGCCCAAAATAGTAGTCTGACACTGTTTCCACTGTTTCCCCATCTATTTTCCATGAAGTGATGGGACTGGATGCCATGATCTTCGTTTTCTGAACGTTGAGCTTTAAGCCAACTTTTTCACTCTCCACTTTCACTTTCATCAAGAGGCATTTTAGTTCCTCTTCACTTTCTGCCATAAGGGTGGTGTCATCTGCATATCTGAGGTTATTGATATTTCTCCCGGCAATCTTGATTCCAGTTTGTGTTTCTTCCAGTCCAGAGTTTCTCATGATGTACTCTGCATATAAGTTAAATAAGCAGGGTGATAATATACAGCCTTGAGGTACTCCTTTTCCTATTTGGAACCAGTCTGTTGTTCCATGTCCAGTTTTAACTATTGCTTCCTGACCTGCATACAGATTTCTCAAGAGGCAGGTTAGGTAGTCTGGTATTCCCATCTCTTTCAGAATTTTCCACAGTTTATTGTGATCCACACAGTCAAAGGCTTTGGCATAGTCAATAAAGCAGAAATAGATGTTTTTCTAGAACTCTCTTGCTTTTTCCATGATCCAACGGATGTTGGCAATTTGATCTCTGGTTTCTCTGCCTTTTCTAAAACCAGCTTGAACATCAGGAAGTTAACAGATCACGTATTGCTGAAGCCCGGCTTGGAGAATTTTGAGCATTACTTTACCAGCGTGTGAGATGAGTGCAATTGTGCGGTAGTTTGAGCATTCTTTGGCATTGCCTTTCTTTGGGATTGGAATGAAAACTGATCTGTTCCAGTCCTGCGGCCACTGCTGAGTTTTCCAAATTTGATGGCATATTGAGTGCAGCACTTTCACAGCATCATCTTTCAGGATTTGGAATAGCTCAACTGGAATTCCATCACCTCCACTAGCTTTGTTCGCAGTGATGCTTTCTAAGGCCCACTTGACTTCACATTCCAGGATGTCTGGCTCTAGATGAGTGATCACACCATTGTGATTATCTGGGTCGTGAAGATCTTTTTTGTACAGTTCTTTTGTGTATTCTTGCCACCTCTTCTTAATATCTTCTGCTTCTGTTAGGTCCATACCATTTCTGTCCTTTATCGAGCCCATCTTTGCATGAAATGTTCCCTTGGTGTCTCTAATTTTCTTGAAGAGATCTCTAGTCTTTCCCATTCTGTTGTTTTCCTCTATTTCTTTGCATTGACCGCTGAGGAAGTCTTTCTTATCTCTTCTTGCTATTCTTTGGAACTCTGCATTCATATGCTTATATCTTTCCTTTTCTCCTTTGCTTTTAGCTTCTCTTCTTTTCACAGCTGTATTACAAATGAATGAGTTAGAATGAGTGAAGGATTATCATGAATATGTGCCACCTTGACCCCATCATTCTCTTCCATTTTCTTCTTCTTTTTGTCACACTATGTAAAAAACTTATTTATAACACAAAGTGTTCTAGACCACTGCTGTGACTATACTGGTCTTTTTATCTTCTGGCATAAAAAGCTACAATTGAAAAGTTGAAAGATGTCATCTGGTGACAAATGCCCAAAATAGACTCTGTAATGTGTCTAAGATTGATTTTCCTAACTTCTTCAATATTTGGAATGTTATTAAATGTTCAGATTATGTTTTGAAATTTAAATTGTTGATGAGCTGATACAGTAATGGAGAATTAATTATATAATCATTCTAGTACAGTTTTCTCCACAACACTAAGTTAGAAACAAGGGACTTGGTCTTACTGATTTCTAATTTTTATTGTTATTATCAAAGCTAACCTTAACTGAACATTTAATTTGAACTCTATCATTTATGAAGTGCTTTACATTATGTTTTTTATTTTATATTAATATCCATAATTATATGAGGTGGTTTTTATAGTCTCTACAAGTGGTATATTACAAAGAGACTCAAAGTTTTAACAACTTGTCTAGCCTTACAGAACTAAATAATGACAAACTTGAGCCTGTGAACACAGTTCTCTTAGGTCACAAAACTGGATTTATAAATGGTTTATACTGCTATTATGTAATACTACATCTCCTAGTTTGGAAAAATAATAGGCATGATATAATGCTTGAAAAACAAATGGCTAGATTTTGCCTTTTTCACAAAAATAATAGATTAAAATTATGCTTCACGAATATCTACTATAGCCAAAAAATTCAGTGTGCCAAATAAGTGCATTGCTTTAGAAATTATTTCAAGCTTTTGATGGCTTCTATTTCATTCAGAGAATGGCATTGGTATAAAGTGATTCAATAGCATATCAATCAAAAACAGAATTTATAGTCTAATAATTTAGGCACAGCCACTTTCAATCCTTGTTGGAATCAAGTTAGCTCAAAATAAATCTTTATTTGATATATAGCCCAGAGGATATCACCAACAATAGTGTTAAGAGAAACTGTTATGCAAAGAAAATTGCAATATCTCCATGCTCCCTAGATTGCCATGAAGAACTTTGCCAATTCTAAACACACAGAGACCTATAAAATATATTATCCCAACTACAATTTCTAAGCAAAATTTTAGCATTTTCTCTTTAATTTTCTTTTAAAATTATGGATGAATTCATCTCGAGAAGATGATCCTAGTCTATCTTAAAATAATATTTTATGATATGTAAATTCATAAAACCCACTTGTTAAAAACCAAAAATTGGTAACCTGTAAGAATTAGTGATTATTAAATAGTCTACATAAAGATATATTTAAAATGAGGTTTGAAATTTTCAATGCCTATTCAGTTGTACACAAGGCAAATAAATGTATTGAGGATGTAACTCGTCTTTCATCAAAATTGTTTGCCTGAACTTTGGTCAAAAGGACCCCTCTTCACCCTGCTTTGATAAGTACATAATCAAAGTTACACCTACAAGGGATGCAACAATTTTATTGAGACATATTTATATGTACTTTTATATAAAAAATTCAATGATTTTTAGTAAATTTTCAGAATTTTACAGCAATTACTACAGCCTTGAATACAGATTAGTCTGGTTCCATGAATCTTTTGTAAACTAAGGTGAAAAATATTCAATGTCATTTACTTATAAACTCAATAAAAATTTAGATCTGACATATTTTATGTGAAGATACTGAGATGGATATGAGGATACAATGATATAGTAATCAACAAAAAAAATAACAGTAATTAACAATAAATGAGTTCTTCTTGTGTTTCAGACACCACTCTAAGTGTTTCATATGTGTTAATACTTTTACTTCTTACAACAACCCAAGGTGTTTGAATAAACTGATCACAAAGCATTAGAAAAATCTGCCTGTGTTTACTCAATTAATAAATGATGCAGCAGAATATCTTAAATGCACTCAATAATCCTTCTGCAGAAAATTAAAACTAATAATAAAATAAATCCTCATTATCCATATCCCTCTGTAATGAAAGCTCCATTGTCCTGCACGCTTTCAGAGAGAAAGAGACAGAGAGACACTGTTTCTACATCTTATCCTTAATTTTATCTTTTACCACCTCCAAGCATGTTCCATCCCTCTTGCTCTGCTAAAATTGCTTCCTCAAAACTATTAGAGACTGCATGTTATCAAATGCAGTAGTCAGCTCTCAGGAGTGTTCTGTTTTAAGTATTTAAAACTTTTTTCTTTAACAGCTGTCTTCTCTGGGATTCCGTAATACCATAATGTATTGATTTTAGTTCTAGCTCGGCTTCTTATGGCTCTCTTTTGTTCTCGACTTGTCTTTTGTGCAACCTCTGAATGTTATTGATCCCTAAAATGCTGTCTTTAGCTGCTTATTTTCTTTTCATTCTAAATGCTCTCCCTGGATGATCTGCAGATTTTGAAGCACAATAATTACACCATTGAAATCTGCATTCCTATATGTGTGATCTATCCACCCTCAAAACTCATGTGTTTGACATTTCTTTTTGGATGTGTAATACCCATCTCAATCCTAATGGAACAAAAACTGAACTCTTTTTTATTGCATTGCCGCAAACACATTCTTCTTTATCTCAAATTCAATGTAAAAAAAACACAGAACTCTTTATTGCATTGCCCCAAACACAAACACAGTTTTCTTCAGCCTTCAAGTTTCTATATGTATTCTTCTGCTGTATAATATGTCTGAACAATCATTCCACCCCTTGCTCACTTCTCTTCAGTACAAGGAGGCTGAATTTTATGATAGGTGATTGAAACAGTCTTTCTATCTCACTCAAAAAAACAAAAACAAAAAACAGTATCGTGCATTGAACCTGGACTGGCAACTCATTTCATACATGATATTTACATGTTTCAATGCCATTCTCCCAAATCTTCCCACCCTCTCCCTCTCCCACAGAGTCCATAAGACTGTTCTATACATCAGTGTCTCTTTTGCTGTCTCGTACACAGGGTTATTGTTACCATCTTTCTAAATTCCATATATATGCGTTAGTATACTGTATTGGTGTTTTTCTTTCTGGCTTACTTCACTCTGTATAATAGGCTCCAGTGATGCTTGGGGCTGGTGCACTGGGACGACCCAGAGGGATGGAATGGGGAGGGAGGAGGGAGGAGGGTTCAGGATGGGGAACACATGTATACCTGTGGCGGATTCATTTTGATATTTGGCAAATCTAATACAGTTATGTAAAGTTTAAAAATAAAATAAAATTAAAAAAAAAAAAAAGCTTTCATCAAAAAAAAAAAAAAAAAAAAGAAAAAAAAAAAAAAACAAAAACAAAAAACAAAACCCAAAAAACACAGTACCATGCTATTGCATTGACCATGAGGCTGCTGGGATTAGCAAATTAGCATTATAACAACAAACACAAAAAAACTCAATCCTATCATCACAAGGAAATGAATTCCAACAAGCTGAATGAGCTTAGAAGAAGAACTCAAGCTCCACATGAGAACCAAAGTTGAGCTGGTATTTTGTTTCCATTTTATGAGACCTGTACAGAGGACTCCCTGACTCCTGACCCACTGAAACTGTGAGATCATAAATTAGTGTTGTTTTATGCCAACAACTTTGTGGTCATTTGTTACAGGGCAACAGGAAATTAAGCAGGGAAGTTGCTCAGTCATATCTGACTCTTTGAGACCCTATGGACTGTAGCCTGCCAGGTTTCTCCATTCATGGGATTTTCCAGGCAAGAATACTGGAGTGGGTTGCCATTTCCTTCTCCAGAGGATCTTCCCAACCCAGGAATCAAACCCAGGTTTCCTGCACAGCAGACAGACCTTTTACTGGCTGAGCCTCCCTTTTCTTCTGGAGAAGAAAATTAAGCAAGTCTGGTGGGTTTTCTGAGTTTTTATTTTAAATATTCTGATTCTCTCTCATTGATACTTTTGCTATTGCTACTGTTGATCTCATTTCATTACTTCTAACTATTATTTCCTGAGTACCTTCTCTGCAGTACATACATATTCTGCAAACTTTTTAAATATTTTTAATACTTATTAGATTGAAGCAAATCAGTTCTTACTATCCTAAGATGAAAGTAATCACACTTTAATAGCCATAATCCCTACTTAATTATCAAAAACTTGGTCATCTCACATTTTCCCTCAGATATTTTTGAACAGTGCTCAGAGTTCTCAGGGCCACCACATTATGCCTCTGATGTTGTGATTTTTTTTTCCCCTCAATGGGTCATATATTTTCCTTCTAGTTACCATCACTGTCAATGTCATCGTGGATTTGGATAAAGAAGACCCAATCCAAATTTTGCTACTCAATTAAAATTTTAGAGCCAGTCCCCCTGTAACTGCTTTTATTACAACTTAGACAAAGTTATATATATTAAAAATATTCTACTGAAATTTTAGAAAGTGGAAGGTAAAGACCAGAAAATAGCATACAAATACTCTCTGGACTCAATATATGGTTAATTATTTTAATAAGCCAGCTTCCAAATCTCTAAATTGCTAGCCCAATTTATAGGATGGTGTTTTCCCCAACTTCCATGTGTAATTCTTTTATCTATTATTTTTGTGTTGGTAAGTGGTATTTGTAAATCACAGGAACCAAATACAAAATAATTTAAGTAAGGAATCACAGCAAGGAGTCTAAAGAAATCCAGTAATAAGAAGATAGCCTTAGGAATAAATGGAAAACAGAAACTTAATACCCTCAGGTCTCTGGATTTTTCTGCTGTATGCATTTGCTTTGTTCTTTACTCTGTATCTGAAGGTTGAATTCCCCCACTTCTTTAGTTCAGGCAGTCAAAAACATGGCTGATGGAAATTTCTGAATTTTACATGATGTAGCTTCAGACACACCTAGAGATTAATTCCCTTCCTCAGATTCAGTTCCAAAATTCCAAAGATAAATGCCAATTGTCCCAGAATTAGTTATATCCCCATCTATGAACCACTCAACTAAGCAATACTGTGCCATGAAGATGACATGTTAACATCCACTGTAACCATGTGGATTGTGCGTGTATGTGTAGAAGCAGGTGGGGGTGAGGAGAAAGTTTAATGTGGACCAGTTATCAGAGAGTCTATGATTAGTAGTACTGCATACTAATGGCAGTACTGGCATACTGAATACAATCACTATAACTAACCCATGGCATACAGGCTGTTAACTCAGGTTTGGCTCCCTTTCTCACTATAAGAAATCAACCAGAAAATACTAAGGACATGCCTTTATTGGGCACTATACATTTCTTAGAACTTCAATCCATAGGATTTACTTGAGTTCACTTAAGAAACAATTATTAGGTACTTGGCTCTACTCTGTGTTGAGGTCTAAAATATAGAGACAATTAAGAAACAGTTCTTCCCATGAGCATCCAGCCTAGAAATGAAGGCAGGCACATAATTGATATTTCAATGCAGCAGACTAAGGAGGAAAGCTCAAGGTGCAGTCAAGAAGCAAATAAAAGAGCTATCAAGTCTGCATGGGTGGTTCAGTAATGATTTCCTGGGCCAGAATGGGAGTTGACCCAGGTTTACTGCTGAAAAAAAGCCAAAAAAAAAAAAAAAAAAAATCAAGAAATTGGATGGTGAAATAAAACCATGTGCAAAGACAGAGATATCAGAGAGCATGAGAATGCAGGCCTTTATTTATACCAATGTTGCTTTTTTTTTTTTTTTTTTTGAAAAAATTAAAGCTAGTTTAACTTTTCGTCAAAGTAATGCATGCAGGAAATTTAAAGAGTCAATTAGTTCGATAAGGCTGATTATGAAAACATCTGCAGGTCCTAACCATTTGTCTCTACAGAGGCAAATACTTAAAACTCTTTTATCTAATTCTGTAGTGTTTATGTTCATATTGATAAATACTATACTTATGTAACCACTTATTGATTTTTCAGTATTAGCCTTTATTTATTGACTTCCTAAATGAGAATTTAACTTTCCTTGACACACTCATTCTCATAATTCTCTCTGTCTCTCACACACACACAAACACACACACTCCATCTTCTAACATAGTTATAATTCTTGCTAAAAACAAGATGGTGTTAGCAGTTTGAATATTAAACATACTATATTTTGATTACTGTTTCCTCAAAATGTTGTTAGTTATTAGGTTTCCCCTTAGAGCTTTAAATAACTGTACATAATGAGCTACTATTATGCCCGCTTTACAGTGAAGAACTAAGGCTCAATAAATTGTCTAAGGTCACACAGGTAGAATACAGTAGATTGGTGTTTGAATTCAAGGACTCTAGGACCAACATCAAGTTGTGCATTTAACCATAATTTTTATGATGATTCTCAGTTGGATAACATTTTCTAATATTCTTGTTATTGATTTAGCCTTAGCACTTCTGACATTGTCACTTTAAATCCTCCTCCTATTATATAAATCCTTTCTCTATACATTCAAACCCGTAATGTTTTCTGTAAATTTTATCTTTTGCCTGGAACCTTCTCACTGGCTTCAGAAGAGACTTGTGATTCTTGAGTTTTTCACGTCTGTTATATAGTCTTAATTTCCAACAATTATTTCTTGTTATCTGATTGTTTTAAAACAATCTGCCCATATTTCATGGCAACTGCATTTTTAAAAATTTCTTTTTCTAAATTGTCCCTCTTTCTACCTTTTTTGTTTGTTTGTTTTCTGCTATTTCTATCAGAGCCTAACTATTTGAGTCTATACCCTCGTATTTAAGACAAGACATCTAAAAGCTAATTAGATCTTCTAAGTGTACAGGATTGTTTTTCTTCTGTGATCCTTACTAACACATGATCTCCTCAAGGGATTCCTCACAGAAACCTTTGTCAAAGCCTTATCTATGGATCTGCTTTTGAGATAACTCAAATTCTTTACACAACATATAAGCTTTTACTTTATCACCAGGTTTCTGGAATGGTATCACCTTCTTCAGTATTATACCTTTAAAAAACTTTTCCAAAGGATCAACATTCTGTCTTCTGTTACCATGAAAATGTAGTCGCTCATTCATAGGAAGTGGTGGAAGGGATCTAAGATGAAGTAAGACTCCATCTTAACGGTGCTTCAATTTTGTTTTGTTTTTAATTTTTAGTGCATCCTTATGTGATTCATGGGGTTGCAAAGAGTCGGACATGACTGAGCGACTGAACCGAACTGAACTGAACTGATGCTTCTACTTCCAGAGCTGACTGATGCCAACAGTCTTGAATCTTTGGGAGATCCTGTGATGAACGTAGAATTACTTCTCTATGTTCTCACTTCCAGCTTGGGATTGAGCTTCCCCCAGCCTTCTAAGCCATTTACTAATCACCTGTCATCCGTCTACTTCTAGCCTCCCCACACCCATCAATTTACTTGTTAAAATTCCATTACCATTTTGTAGGTTTTAAGAAAGTACTAAAGACATATACTCTATACCTTGTTATTATTTGGTCAGAATTTTTAGTCTATATATTTTTTTCTGATTTATGCTTTATTATCCGGTTGCATAGGGCTTCCCACGTGATGCCAGTGGTAAAGAACCCACCTGCCAATGCAGGAGATGTAAGAGATGCAGGTTCACTCTCTGAGTTGGGAAGAACCTCTGGAAGAGGGCATGGAAACCCACACCAGTATTCTTGCTGGAGAATCCCTTGGAGAGAGGAGCCAGGAGGGCTCGGTCCATAGGGTTGCAAAGAGTCAGACACAACTGAAGTGACAGCACACACATATATGTTCATGTGAAGTGGCACCTGGAGTCACTGAGACACAGATTCCTGTTTGCATAATGCTGTGTCTAATATCTGTTGTGTAATTGTCAAACTGATTTATAAGAATGTAGGGCCACACAATCAGTACTCAAGCCTTGGAGTTAATAAATATCTGGCCATGTTACCATAACACATTTATAAAGCTTTATTTTGAATTTGTTCTGAATATACAGTTGAAGAGAATAATGATATTTTTAAAAACCATATACTATGTTACAGTTTCCCTATAACATTTATATAATTTGGGGTCAAATTTTTTTTTTTTTCATGCACTCAATTTACCACTTCCAATCTTCAATCTGGAAAACAATAGCTTTCTCTTGTCACCTTCTAACCTCCTAAGCCATTAAACCTGTGAAATATAAACTTAGCTTAAAATTGTGTTGACAAGTGACTTGGCCACATCTATTCTAGAATCTGCAGCCAACAATAGTAAGAACATGTTTATAAGGAAAGTAATCAGGTATGATTAAAGTGCAATAAACCAGAAGACAAACTACTCAGTTATTTTACAGAGTATATTTTTTCTGCTTTGTTTTTAAATTTTCTTTATTTTTCAATTTGTGGAAAATTGCTTTACAATTTTGTGTTGGTTTCTGCCATACAACAATGTGAATCAGTCATAATTTAATATATATCCCTTCCCTCCTGAGCTGCCCACCCCTCCCTCTATCCCACCCTTCCAGGTCATCACAGAGAGCCAAGCTGGGCTCCCTATGGTATTTTGCAATTTCCCACTAACTATCTATTTTATACATGACAGTGCATATATGTCAATGGCACTTTCTCAATTCATCCCATGCTCACATTCTGCCACTGTGTCCACAAGACCATTTTTTATTAAGTTCATCAGGAGCATTTTTCTAGATTCCATATGTATGTGCTAATATATGCTTTTTTTTGTCTGACTTATTAATACTTCACTCTGTGTAAGAGGCTCTAGGTTCATCCACCTCACTGCAACTAACTCAACTGTGCTTCTTTTTATGGTTGAGTAATATTCCATTATATAAATGTTCGACAAGAAGTATACTTTTTAAAACATATTTTTGTTTTTATAGTTTACCTTGAGGAAATACGAAATGAGAGGAAAACATTGGGCATTCTCACAGTCAAATTATAACTATCATCAAAAAATAAGGAAAGCAATTCTGTTTATATCAGATCAGATCAGATCAGTCGCTCAGTCGTGTCCGACTCTTTGCGACCCCATGAATCACAGCACGCCAGGCCTCCCTGTCCATCACCAACTCCCGGAGTTCACTTAGACTCACGTCCATCGAGTCAGTGATGCTATCCAGCCATCTCATCCTCTTTCGTCCCCTTCTCCTCCTGCCCCCAATCCCTCCCAGCATCAGAGTCTTTTCCAGTGAGTCAGCTCTTCACATGAGGTGGCCAAAGTACTGGAGTTTCAGCTTTAGCATCATTCCTTCCAAAGAAATCCCACAGCTCATCTCCTTCAGAATGGACTGGTTGGATCTCCTTGCAGTCCAAGGGACCTGCAAGAGTCTTCTCCAAAACCACAGTTCAAAAGCATCAATTCTTTGGTGCTCAGCCTTCTTCACAGTCCAACTCTCACATCCATACATGACCACAGGAAAAACCATAGCCTTGACAAGACAGACCTTTGTTGGCAAAGTAATGTCTCTGCTTTTGAATATGCTAACTAGGTTGGCCATAACTTTCCTTCCAAGGAGCAAGCATCTTTTAATTTCATGGCTGCAGTCACCATCTGCAGTGATTTTGGAGCCCAGAAAAATAAAGTCTGACACTGTTTCCACTGTTTCCCCATCTATTTCCCATGAAGTGATGGGACCGGATGCCATGATCTTCATTTTCTGAAATGTGAGTTTAAAGCCAACTTTTTCACTCTCCACTTTCACTTTCATCAAGAGGCTTTTTAGTTCCTCTTCACTTTCTGCCATTATAAGGGTGGTGTCATCTGCATATCTGAGGTTATTGATATTTCTCCTGGCAATCTTGATGCCAGCTTGTGTTTCTTCCAGTCCAGAGTTTCTCATGATATACTGTGCATATTAGTTAAATAAGCAGGGTGATAATATACAGCTTTGAGGTACTCCTTTTCCTATTTGGAACCAGCCTGTTGTTCCAGGTCTAGTTCTAACTGTTGCTTCCTGACCTGCATACAGATTTCTCAAGAGGCAGGTTAGGTAGTCTGGTATTCCCATCTCTTTCAGAATTTTCCACAGTTTATTGTGATCCACACAGTCAAAGGCTTTGGCATAGTCAATAAAGCAGAAATAGATGTTTTTCTGGAACTCTCTTGCTTTTTCCATGATCCAACAGATGTTGGCAATTTGATCTCTGGTTCCTCTGCCTTTTCTAAAACCAGCTTGAACATCAGGAAGTTCACAGATCACATATTGCTGAAGCCTGGCTTGGAGAATTTTGAGCATTACTTTACCAGCATGTGAGATGAGTGCAATTGTGCGGTAGTTTGAGCATCCTTTGGCATTGCCTTTCTTTGGGATTGGAATGAAAACTGACCTTTTCCAGTCCTGCAGCCACTGCTGAGTTTTCCAAATTTGATGGCATATTGAGTGCAGCACTTTCACAGCATCATCTTTCAGGATTTGAAAAGCTCAACTGGAATTCCATCACCTCCACTAGTTTTGTTCACAGTGATGCTTTCTAAGGCCCACTTGACTTCACATTCCAGGATGTCTGGCTCTAGGTCAGTGATCACACCATCATGATTATCTGGGTCATGAAGATCTTTTTTGTACAGTTCTTCTGTTTATTCTTGCCACCTCTTCTTAATATCTTCTGCTTCTGTTAGGTCCATACCATTTCTGTCCTTTATCGAGCCCATCTTTGCATGAAATGTTCCCTTGGTATCTCTAATTTTCTTGAAGAGATCTCTAGTCTTTCCCATTCTGTTGTTTTCCTATATTTCTTTGCATTGACCGCTGAGGAAGTCTTTCTTATCTCTTCTTGCTATTCTTTGGAACTCTGCATTCAGATGTTTATATCTTTCCTTTTCTCCTTTGCTTTTCACTTCTCTTCTTTTCACAGCTATTTGTTAGGCCTCCCCAGACAGCCAGTTTGCTTTTTTGCATTTCTTTTCCATGGGGATGGTCTTGATCCCTGTCTCCTGTACAATGTCACAAACCTCATTCCATAGTTCATCAGGCACTTTATCTATCAGATATAAGCCCTTTAATCTATTTCTCACTTCCACTGTATAATCATAAGGGATTTGATTTAGGTCATCCCTGAATGGGCTAGTGGTTTTCCCTACTTTCTTCAATTTAAGTCTGAATTTGGCAATAAGGAGTTCATGGTCTGAGCCACAGTCAGCTCCTGGTCTTGACCATAGGAAGTGTTGACTAAATACCCATAACTGAATTACTAATTAATTTAATTAATGCTGTTTTCATGTTAAGTATATTTAATTTTTAAAATGTGATTTGGTCATTATTTTACTTTATACAAAAGTTATTGATTGCTATATGCAAAGCATTTATACTTAGCATTTTGCATGTATTATTTTATTTATCCCCCACACCAAACCTTTGAGTTACATGGTGAGGCATAGAAAATTTAAGTACACATCCAAGTTCATAAAGCTAATATTATACAGTCAAGCTTATAGAATCAAGGCCCAGGCAGTATGACCTTAGTTTTTCTTACTACTTTTATATAAAAACTTTAATATCAAAGAGAGGCAGATGAATTATTTTTAATAACAATGATGAAGGTGTTCGAAACACTAAAGATGATTGCTTACTTTGGGAAATTTTGTATGTGTCATATTTCTATGGTGTGTGTGTGTGTGTGTATGTTCTTGCCCAAACACTTGTTCTCAGGAGATCAGATTTACTGGGAGAGACTATCTTTACGTATACGAGAGGTCAGACCATAAGAAGGAAATGCATGCTTGTCACCACATTGTATGAACTGGGCTTTGCTGTTGCATTTGCCTTAGACTGAAGAAGACTCAACTGTAGGAGATGTACTACCACATGTGGAAACTGCCTCTCCATCTGGGATTGATCCTGACATGTGCGCTTGAAACATGATGAGATTTTCCGAGCAACAGGATTTCAACTCTCAGTCTATAAAGAGGTTGATACTGAAGCAGGATTTGAGAAAGATGGTTTCTCTCTTCCTGTGACCTATATATCTACAGAGCCTAAACTCCTTCTCGGCGAAGTGGAGATGCTAGGATTGTCCCTGGATGTGGGACTTTTCAAATTGTTCACACTAACTTGGGTCAAAAGATAAAGAGCAAGAAATTGTGTGATCCTGAAAGCCAAGTTAGGTCCTAAGAGTAACTGTTTCTAGGAATCAATTCTTCGATGTGCATGTCTATTTCATATTTTCAGCCATGCTACTGACTCCTAGAAAAAGTGGTCTCCCCTCTCTGAGTTTGGTGTGGATGTGTTAGCAGTGGCCATGTAATAAAAATCATCTGCAGGATGCAGAACTGTGGACACAAAAGGACGTTGGTGATGAAGGAGGTGCAAAACAAAATAGCTACATAATCCATTAGCTTGAAAAATCTTTGACGAATCTAAGGAACATTGTGAGGCAACTGATTCTGGGCTATTATGATACCGATAGATTTGACATATGACCTATATTTTTAATAAAACAAAGTACAAATGTCTTGGTACTTACAGTTTTAAAGACCCATGATGTGTGTGTCAAGCACCAATAATAAATCTGATATTCAGAAAATCTAAATGACAGCCCAAGAGCTCACAAACAGTATGTTAGTGATAAAACTGTTCAGATGTCTGGTAGTATGCTTATCTATAGCCATATATTGTTACCAAAATTACTCAACATTTAGATCTCTGCTGTGACATGAACTTGTGAATTAATAAATGTAACATTAGACTACAGTCAACAAGAACAATAAATGTCTGTCAGTTCTAAGTTTGAACTTCACTTACTGCCCAGCAGGACAGAAGAGGAATGCAGCCACTGACTGCTTACTTCAATATCTAAGAATGATAAATCCCTTTATTTTTATTCTGCTTTTAAACATCTCTAGAAGTCAATTTTATTTTCCATTTTGCACAATGCATCATTCCAGGATCAATTTTGAGTGTTCAAAAAAGCATTTTAGACTAAATACAAATTATAGTGAGCTCTAAAAGTACTTGTTTAAATTCACGAGATTTTAGCAATAACATAGTGTGTATGATTTCAATTATAGCACTTGTATTATTGTGCATCATTAATTACAGTAATTTCCCCTCTCCACACTGCTCTTTTCATTGTTCTATGGGCCTTCAAGTAGAACGAGAGAGCTCCAGATGTGAGTAAGGGAAAATGTCACAAAGGCTGAACTCGCTTTGGGATTCAGACCACTGCATGGGCCATATTGTGGTCAGTGATGTGTAAAGGACAAATCAAAATGTATGGATGGAAACAGAGATGATTTTAAGTTGCAGTGTTCCCACACTGATCATGTCACTTCAACAACATGAAATTCTATTGTTTCTTCTGATACTTTAGGATAGTTTGTGTATGTGTTTTTTTTTTTTTTTTTTTAATTTAAGGCTGTGCTGGGTCATTGTAGCTTTGTGCAAGCTTTTTCTGGTTGCAGCGAGTGGGGGCTATTCTAGTTGTGGTGCGTGGGCTTCTCTTTGCAGTGGCTTCTCTTCTTGTGGAACATGGGCTCTGGGGTATGTGGGCTTCAGTGGTTGTGGTTCCAAGGCTCTAGAGCAGAGGCTTAGTACTTGTGGAGCACCGGCTTAGTTGTCCCATGGCATGTGGGATCTTCTTGGACCTGGGATCAAACACATGTTCTCTGTATTGGCAAGTGCAAAGAAGTCCAAGGATAATTCTTAATTTAGATAAAAGGCTTTTATCAATGACTATTGTTGCAAAGTAAATCACCCCATAAGTTTATGGCTTGAAACATAATTTAATTAGCTCTTAATCAGATAGTTCCACTGGTCTGAGTTGGCTTTTCTGGGCTTGGAAGATCTAGAATGGCCTCATACAGGTTTGCCCTCAACTAGGCTCTCTGGTGAAGCCGGACCTTCCAGGAAGTTAGCTCAGGTTTATACACATAATAAAGGAAAAGTTTCCTGAAGCAGGAGAAGGCCAGCCCTAATGTGCAAGTACATTTAAAAATATCCTTTCGCCAGGGGTGCTAATGTCCTATTGGCCAATTAAGACACATGGCCAAATCCAAATAAGATGGAGAAATAAACTCCCCTTCTTCACAGGGACACCTTCAAAGAGATTGTGGCCTTTTTTTTGTGGTTGCCAGGAAAGCCATTTTGCAAATTAGTGAAAATTAATGCAAAGTGTTTATCATGTAAGAAAAGCTAAATATGTCATTGTTAATATAGTTTACAAATCATACATCATTATTTATTATTTTAAAATATTTATTAGGAAAATGGGCTTCCCAGGTGGCTCAGTGGTAAAGAATCCTCCGGTCAATGCAAGAGACGCGGGTTTGATCCCTGGGTCGGGAAGATCCCCTGGAGTAGGAAATGACAACCCACTCCAGGCTTCTTGCCTGGGAAACCCCATGGACAAAGGAGCTTGGTGGGCTACAGTCCATGGGGTCACAAGGATGGGGACCTGACTGAAGAACTGAGCATGCACACATTGGGAAAATGAAATGTTAGATTATTCAAATTATAATAACAATGAATAATAGCTTTGAGCATAAATCTTTGTACATTTACTCAAGTATTGCTGAAGAAGAGCCACTGATGAGCATGAGCAGTTATTTTTACATGAGGAATTTGGAGCAAAGAATATATCTTTCCGAGATTTCTGTGATTTTTCCAACATTTAACTTTTCCTTCTAAAGACATACCTATTTACCTTTGAAATCACAATTACCAGGAATTCAGGGGCTTCCTTTGTGGCTCAGATGGTAAAGAATCTGCCTGCAATTTAGGATACTGGGTTTGATCCCTAGGTTGGGAAGATCTCCTAGAGAAGGGAATGACAACCTACTCCCGTATTCTTGCCTGGAAAATTCCATGGACAGAGGAGCCTGGCGGGCTATAGTCCCTGGGGCCACAAAGAGTTGGACACAACTGAGTGACTAACACTTTCACTTTCCTAAATAGCAATTAAGGATATATTTACATGATATTGAAAGTTTTAGTGGTCAGAATTGTAATCTTTATCATGGCCTCCATTTGTCTGAATCAATGGCATTTATTTCACATTAAAGCCTCCTCAAAGTACAAGTGACAAATGAACATGATTTGACTATTCATGCCCAAATGAGAAAATGTCCTGGAGTTGAATGACACACTCTCTCTGTCAATAATCTCACCCAGTTTTATATCTTTTAAAAACAGTAATTGGCTGTTGACATCCAGATTTCAGCTTTAGTATAGGTGTCTGTCCTGAGCTCCAGATTTGCCTAACTACACTGTACTATTTTTGAGTTGTACTCTAAACTGATTAGAATTTAAATGGCTAAAAGACTCCCTGTATGCCTCGCTCATCGCTATAGAGGATTCAGTAAATGTACCATACTATCTAAAATGCTAAGCAAAAGTGTTTGAAATGAAAATTGCCTGAGGAAATGTCCTTCTAAATCCCTTCACTTCAATGTTTAACTGCTTCTCTCTAAGTTTTCATATCACTCCAATACCATCTAAAGTGACATTTTCTAAACTTAGTTTGAATCCTCTCTGTCATATCATGTTGGCTCTTGCAACTGCCAGAAAGTAATCCCTGATTTTGCCAAAGGTTGCTCTGCACCTGGGTTCTCTGATTGCAGCCAGAGGACCAGATATAAGAAGTCATCCTGGCAGTCTCCTGTTGGTTGGCTAGAGAATCGATGTTCTTTTCTGGGATGTTTTATTGTATACAGAAGTGTTGACGCTTTCCTTTCCTTTGTGAGCAAATCGTGATATACTTTGAGTTGATGTGTAAATAATGATAATGTGGCTAGATGCTCTCAGTCACTATCTCCTTATATATTTTAATGAACAAATATTAACCACCTTACAAGGTGGCTGTGGGGATTATAGATAAATAAGATACTTTAATATTCTTCCTAAATTGATATGTGTACAGATTAGCTCAAATTTCATTCAATTAATTCCTCTGAAATAACTTAACTGCACTAGTCAATTTTTGTCTGCTAAAGAGTCCTCAACATAAATAAATAAATTAAAATACTATATCCTTTTCTTTAAGGGACTTGTGGTCTAATGATTCATTCAGTTCAGTTCAGTCCCTCAGTCATGTCCGACTCTTTGCGACCTCATGAATCGCAGCACGCCAGGCCTCCCTGTCCATCACCATCTCCCGGAGTTCACCCAGACTTATGTCCATCGAGTCGGTGATGCCATCCAGCCATCTCATCCTCTGTCGTCCCCTTCTCCTCTTGCGCCCAATCCCTCCCAGCATCAGAGTCTTTTCCAATGAGTCAACTCTTCGCAGGAGGTGGCAAAGTACTGGAGTTTCAGCTTTAGCATCATTTCTTCCAAAGAAATCCCAGGGCTGATCTCCTTCAGAATGGACTGGTTGGATCTCCTTGCAGTCTGCTCAAGAGTCTTCTTCAACACCACAGTTCAAAAACATCAATTCTTCAGCGCTCAGCTTTCTTCACAGTCCAACTCTCACATCCATACATGACCACTGGAAAAACCATAGCCTTTACTAGACGGACCTTTGTTGGAAAAGTAATGTCTCTGCTTTTGAATATGCTATCTAGGTTGGTCATAACTTTCCTTCCAAGGAGTAAGAGTCTTTTAATTTCATGGCTGCAGTCACACATTAAATAGCTCTTGCAGGCATTCAATACTTTAGATTCTTTAGAGTGCTTTCATATGCATTACCTCATGAATCCAACATAACAAATCAGTGAGGTAGACCAAAAGGTAATTATTTACCCTGTTAAAAAAGAAAGAAGTAATTGCTCACCAAGGACATAAATTATCCCACTTAAGTTTACACAGTATTAAAATATTGAATTTCTGTGAAATAGATGAGTGCTTTCTCCACCACAGAAGACACATTTTATAAGAGGAAAATTGATTTTCATTTGAAAAGAAATACTTTAATGTATGGATAACCATGGATAACCGAAATAAGATTTCAGTGTTGGGAAAAAAAAAAAAATTACAGAAATCAGTCTCCTTGTTATATCAATTCTGTCTTCCATATCTAATTTGATCATTCTTTTATCTATGTCTAACCTCAAATAAGTATTTATTTTTATGTCTCCTATCAAAGATATTAAGAAAATACACCTGGCAAGGAGGTAGGATTTATATTGAACAGATATGTATTAAAATGCTAGTTCATTCACTTAATAGATATGTCCTCTTGATTACATTGAATATCTTTTCTATACATTGATATGTATTTTTGAAAATGAAAATAATCATATTTAACTTGGAAAATTTTTGTGATTTATGCAAAGCAGCTACAAACAGTAGTGACTTGAAAAATTCATGTTTCTCCTTACCCCTTCATTCTTCCTCACTTGTCTCTACTTCACCTTCTTTTTAAATATATAGTATATTTGTTTTGTATTTTGAGGTTCAAAGAGGAAACATATTAGACACCATTTTTTTGTATGTTTAAGCAACTTGTATGACAATGAAAAAATTTAATTAAATGTGCAGCAGTCAATGATATATGAAATCTCTCAAACATTTCAACCATGTCACTTTGTGATGGTAAAACATAATGTATATCTATGGCTGCTTCATGTTGATGTTTGGAAGAAACCAGCACAATTCTGTAAAGCAATTATCCTTCAGGTACAAAAATAAATAAATCTAAAATTAAAAAAATAATGATTACAAATGCAACAACCATATAGCCTGTATCACAGACTTGGTAGATAGTCATAAAACCTCCAACACTAAAAGCTGTATTTATAGGAACTAAAAGTGGCAGATATATTTACCTGAATTTACATCTGAACATATGCAAATTATCTTGAGACAATTAAGTAAACTCTATTTACTTATTCTGGAGTCAAACGTCTCATTTTAGAGCACTCTATTCCTACAAGAGTTACCTGTGTTAACTTAGTGAATGTGAGTAATAACCCTAAAGGATAAGACACCCATCCTTCGGGAGTTGGTGATGGACAGGGAGGCCTGGCGTACTGCAGTCCGTGGGGTCACAAAAAGTCGGACAAGACTGAGTGAGTGAACTGACTGACTGACTGAAGGTGGAATGGAGACTACTGATTTTCACTGAAGGAAATAACACAGTAAGATTCCCATTAATGTGAAAGTTTTGAAAGCAGAACAGTCTTGGCCTGGAGACAAGAGATGTACGTGACTCTCCACTGCCTTCATTTTAGTCTGTCTCCCATTGCTCAGGAAATCTCACACAGGCTTGGATCACTATCAAAATAACTTACAAAGCAAAATTTCCACTAGAAATCATAGTGCCTGTTGTAAACTCTGTCTTAAGTTCACATTTCTGAGTCTGAACAAGTGAGCCTAGGAGCTTATTAAGTTGCCTCAAGAAAATCTGGATAGATTATTCAGACATGATAAAAATCCAAGTAAATATGTCTACCACTTTTAGTTCATGCCAATATAACTCTTGATTCTAGATACATTGTGTCTATCTACCAGAATAATTTTATTATTATACTTATATATTGAATTAACTGAACTAATTAAATGAATATATTAAATATATTTATATATTAAATTAAATATATACATATTTATACATATATAAACTATATTTATATATTGACAATTATGTTTCCAATTATTATTCTTATTTTTGACCATCAGAAAGTCACTGAGGTAGAAATGTCTGAAAAAATTTTTTTTCCTGTTAAATGAGTATTATTGATTGATTTATATTTAATGAAATTTCCTGCTTTATCATATGTCATTAAATTTAAAAAGTATTCCTTGGTAATCATGAATTCTCATTCTATTATTAAAATATTTTATTTTACATATTTTAAATTTATTAGTGAGTCTTATATTTGTAGTGCAAATACCAAATAAAACTATAATGGAAGAACCCTAATATATTTAATTTAATCAAATAAACATATTTTAAAAGAATGTCTGCAAATTCTTTTTACTTCATATGAGCCATGCTTTTACCAATAAATTTGATTTGTGGAAGGCAGAGACAAAGAACAGAAATTGAATAAAAATATTATATCTTAATTTATTAAGGAAGATCTTAGTATGTACGCGTGCAGGTTCAGTCACTTTAGTCACGTCTGACTCTGCAACTCAAGAGACTGTAGCCCACAGTGCTCCTCTGTCCATGAGAGTCTCCAGGCAAGAATATTGGAGTCATTTGCATGCTCTCCTCCAGGGGATCTTCCTGACCCGAGAATCAAACTTGCATCTGCCTGTGTCTCCTGCATTGCAGATGGATTCTTTATCTACTGAGCCACCTGGGAAGCCCAGAGTCTTAGTATATTCCCTTTTATAATATTAAGAAATCCTACAAAAAATATTAACCAATAAAACAGTCACAGACTTTAACACAAGTTAAGGAAATTCATTTCAAGCTACAAAAATTCCAATAAATTCAATGTTTATTGAGTTCTTATTATGAACAAAGCACTGTGATCTGCAAAAAAATAAGACATGTCCTTTGTCTCATTTAAAGGTACCATAATATATAGGTGAAAAGATATTGGTAAACTCGTGAAACTTAGAAAAATTTTATAAATTATGTCAGGAACCATCTTATTACAAGGCAAAGGAGAGGGAGCAGTGGATATTTCTTGTTCCATGGAGACTGCAAGTTGAAAGAAACAGAGCTCTGAAATGATGCCAACAGTGTAAAATGGAAATGCTACCACTCATGAGAAGCTCATTTTGACCTTCCTAAGGAAAATTTGATTTTATGGCTGGCTGGATTGTTTCACTTTGCAGGAGTCTTTTTCCTAGTTCCTTCCTGCACAGCCAGGTACAAGTAACTCATGCATGAACAGCCACCACCCAATCTATACTAAGACCCGCAGCCAGACCTGGGAAAGTATTGATCAGTTTCCTATAAGTCACCTCACCATCAGACTCAAGACTTCAGCATGACTGATGCTGCTGCTGCTAAGTCGCTTCAGCCATGTCCGACTCTGTGCGACCCCACAGACGGCAGCCCACCAGGCTCCCCCGTCCCTGGGATTCTCCAGGCAAGAACACTGGAGTGGGTTGCCATTTCCTTCTCCAATGTGTAAAAGTGAAAAGTGAAAGTGAAGTCGCTCAGTCGTGTCCGACTCTTAGCGACCCCATGGACAGCAGCCCACCAGGGTCCTCCGTCCATGGGATTTTCCAGGCAAGAGTACTGGAGTGAGCTGCCATATAACTGAGGTAACTTCTATAACCAAGAGTGTGAGATTCAGCTAAAAAAATTTTAAAAGGCAAAACTAACCTGTATCCTTAGAAGTTAGGACAGTGGGTACCTTTTGAGAGGGAAAAAAAAAAGTTTATAAAGGGGCTGAGGACGGTCCCTAGAGTGCTGATAATTGTCTACTTCTCTTGTGGCTACTGTATGAGCTTGCTGACTTTATATGTATTTATAATTCATGAATATATTACATGTCATTGATTTTTCAGTCACTAAGTCGTGTCCAACTCTTTGTAACCCCGTGGACTGCGGCACAACAAGTTTCCCTATCCTTCACCATCTCCCAGATTCTCCTCAAACTCAGGTCCATTGAGTTACTGATACTATCAAACCATCTTGTCTTCTGCTGCCCCCTACTCCTCTTGCCCTCAATCTTTTCCAGCATCTGGGTATTTGCAAATGAGTCAGCTCTTTGCACAAGGTAGCCAAAGTATTGGAGCTTCAGCATCCATCCTTCCAATGAGGATTCAGGGTTGATTTCCTTTAGGATGGACTGGTTGGATCTCATTGCAGTCCAAGGGACTCTCAAGACTTCTCCTACACCACAATTCAAAAGCATCAATTTTTCAGCACTCAGCCTTCTTTATGGTCCAACTCTAATATCCATTAATGACTACTGGAAAAAGCATAGCTTTGACTAGATGGAATTTTGTTGGCAAAGTGAGGTCTCTGCTTTTTAATATGCTGTCTAGATTTGTCATACCTTTTCTTCCACAGAGCAAGTGTCTTTTAACTTAATGGCTGCAGTCAACATGCAGAGTGATTTCGGAGACCAAGAAAATAAAACCTGTCAGTCACTGTTTCCAGTTTTTTTCTGTGTCTGTTTGCCATGAAATGATAGATTTGGATGTCATGATCTTAATTTTTTGAGTGTTGACTTCTAAGCCAGCTCGTTCCCTCTTCTTTTTCACTCTCTTCAACAGGCTCTTTAGTTATTTTCTTTCTGTGATTAGAGTGGTATCATCAGCATATCTGAGGTTGTTGATATTTCTCCCATCAAACTTGATTCTAGTTTGTGATTCACATAGCCTGGCATTTTGCATGATGTACTCTGCATATAAGTTAAATAAGCAGGGTGAGAATATATAGCCTTGACATACTCATTTGCCAATTTTGAACCACTCCATTGTTGCATTTACAGTTCTGTTACTTTTTGTCCTATATACAGGCTTCTCAGGAGACAGGAAAGATGGTATGGTATTCCCATTTCTTTAAGAATTTTCCATAGTTTGTTGTGATCCACACATGTGGTCACAAAGAGTTGGACACTAATTAGCAACTGAACAACACAGTCAAAGGCTTTCACATACTCAGTGAAGAAGAATTAGATTTTCTTTTATTAATCCCCTTGCTTTTTCTATGATCCAACAGATGTTTGCAATTTGATCTCTGGTTCTTCCACCTTTTTAAATCCAACTTGTACATCTGGAAATTCTTGGTTCACAAACTACCAACAACTAGCTTGATGAATATTGAGCATTACCTTATTAGCATGTGAAATGATCAGAGTTATATTATAGTTTGAACATTCTTTGGCATTGCCCTTCTTTGGGATTAGAAAGAAAATGGACCTTTTCCAGTCCAGTGGACATTGATGAGTTTTCAAGAAGCAAAAGCTAGAATCAAGATTGCCAGGAGAAATATCAATAACCTCAGATATGCAGATGACACCACCCTTATGGCAGAAAGTGAAGAAGAACTAAAGAGCCTCTTGATGAAAATGAAAGAGGAGAGTGAAAAAGTTGGCTTAAAACTAAACTTTTAGTAAACTAAGATCATGGCATCTGGTCCCATCATTTCATGGCAAATAGATGGGGAAACAATGGAAACAGTGACAGACTTTATTTTCTGGGGCTCAAAAATCACTGCAGATGGTGAGTGCAGCCATGAAATTAAAAGATGCTTGCTCCTTGGAAGAAAAGTTACCATCAACTTATACAGCATATTAAAAAGCAGAGACATTACTTTGCCAACAAAGGACCATCTAGTCAAAGCTATGGTTTTTCCAGTAGTCATGTATGGATGTGAGAGTTGGACTATAAAGAAAGCTGAGCACTGAAGGATTAATGCTTTTGAACTATGATGGTATTGGAGGAGAATCTTGAGAGTCCCTTTGAGAGCAAGGAGATCCAACCAGTCCATCCTAAAGGAAATCAGCCCTGAATATTCATTGGAAGGACTGATGCTGAAGCTGAAACTCCAATACTTTGGCCACCTGATGTGAAGAACTGACTCATTTGAAAAGACCATGATGCTGGGAAAGATTGAAGGCGGGAGGAGAAGGGGACAACAGAGGATGAGATGGTTGGATGGCATCACCAACTGAATGGACATGAGTTTGAGTAAACTCCGGGAGTTGGTGATGGACAGGGAGGCCTGTTGTGCTGCAGTCCATGGGGTCACAAAGAGTCAGACATGACTAAGTGAGTGAACTGAAATGAATTGAACTGAGTGCAGCATTTTAACAGCATCATCTTTTAGGATTTTAAATAGCACAGCTGAGATTCCGTCACCTCGTCTAGATTTGTTGTAATGCTTCCTAAGTCCCACTTGACCACACTCCAGGATGTCTGGCTTTAGGTAAGTGACCACACCATCATGGTTACATGAGTCATTAAGTTCTTTTTTGTATAGTTCTTCTGTGTACACTTGCCACTTGTTCTTCTCTTCTGCTTCTGTCTGATCTTTGCCATTTCTGTCCTTTATTGTTCCCATCTTTGCATAAAATGTTCCCTTGGTATCTCCAATTTTCTTAAAGGGATCTCTAGTCCTTCCTATTCATACTGTAGTAAAAATTGTTAGTAAAAAATATCATTTTCAAGACTTTAATAAGTGCTTGTTGTTTAGTCTCTACATCAAGACCAACTCTTTTTTGACTCCATGGACTATAGCACACTAGGCTCCTTGCTCCATGGGGTTTCCCAGACAAGAATACTAAGGTAGGCTGCCATTTCCTTCTCCAGGGAACCTTCTTTACTCAGGGATTGAACCCGTGTCCCCTGCATTGGCAGGCAGATTCCTTACCACTGACCTATATGGGAAGCCCGTTAATAGTTCTAGAATCAAATCATTTGGACTTTAATATTACTATGTGAGCTCAGACAATTTGTCTTAGCTCTCTGACTCATTTTTATTCTATATATAAGGATATGATAATGTTGTAAGTCTCACAGTTTTGTATAGACAATTACGTAGTATGATACACATAAATTGGTTAAAATGCTATTTATCATTTAAAAAGCACTTAATAAATAACATTTTTGCTGTGGTTTTGTGATATTTCTATTATTTTATTGTTTATTTCTTTCTTAAAATAATATTTGAACCTTATGAATTCCACTACAGCTTTCATATTTTCAATTTTCATTAGCATATGGCTCTTAAGTTTGTAGTAGCACTGGTAATATAATTCTAGAATCAGTGTTATGACAGTTCATTGTGTAGCTTTATGTAAGTCACTTCCTCACAGAAAAACTAAGTTTTACATATTTAAAAAACACTGGGTTTAGATAACATGAGAACAAGAGTTTCAACTTACTCTAAATTTCTAATAATATATGTTAAAAT
Source organism: Bubalus kerabau (assembly GCF_029407905.1). Lineage (NCBI taxonomy): Eukaryota > Metazoa > Chordata > Mammalia > Artiodactyla > Bovidae > Bubalus > Bubalus kerabau. The sequence goes on along the minus strand of NC_073634.1, from coordinate 87,115,126 downwards.
AATATTATAAGTACATGTACATTGATTAAAATATCTAGATCCAATATTAATAATTTCTTTGTTATATAATCTGCATTTTATATCTTTAGGGTATGTAATCCTTATTTTATTCCATAATAATAAAAAAAACTGTAAAAATCTACAGATAAGCAAATAGATAAAATATAACACTCTATTTCCAATACTTGTTTAGATCATAGGGTAGATACAGATAAACCTAGATATATGTATATATGTATTGTTTTTAAACACAGGCACCCATACATATATATAAACACAAACATAGATGCTTCATTTTATAATCACATGAAGATTTCCCTTTACTGCTTAAAAGCAGGATATGTATGGACAGAACTTCGTATTCCAGTGCAAGGAAGTCTGTTGAAAAATGATGTCTTTAGAAAAACATTTGAAATGCTTTTTTCAAGATGATAAAAGCAAGGATATTTTTAGAATTTTGAAGCTGAAGAAAAAGTCTTTTTTAGAGAAAATGTTTATAAGGAGGTATGTTGTAATGTAAGAACTGAAAAGTCATGTTAAGAGAATAAGTATAAATACTACTAATTGTAGGACAACTCAATTATTTAAACTGAGAGTGATATTAGGCAGCATAGAAAATATTACAAAAATTACATTTTATGTTGTAATGGCAAACAAGTTGTTTTCCAGTTCAGTTCACTCTGTCAGTCATGTCCAACTCTTTGCGACCACATGGACAGCAGCACACCAGGCCTCCCTGTCCATTACCAACTCCAGGAGTTTACTCAAACTCATGTCCATTGAGTCAGTGATGCCATCCAGCCATCTCATCCTCTGTCATCACCTTCTCCTCCTGTGTTCAAATCCTTCCCAGTATCAGGGTCTTTTCTAAGGAGTGAGTTCTTCACATCATGTGGCAAGTCTAGTTCAGTCAATTCAGTCACTTAGTGGTGTCCAACTCTTTGAGATCCCATGGACTCCAGCATACCAGGCCTCCCTGTCAATCACTAACTCCTAGAGCTTACTCAAACTCATATCCATTGAGTCAGTGATGCCACCCAACCATCTCATCTTCTGTTATTCCCTTCTCCTCCCACCTTCAATCTTTCCCAGCATCAGGGACTTTTCAAATGAGTCAGTTCTTCCCATCAGGTGGCCAAAGTATTGGAGTTTAGCTTCAGCATCAGTCCTTCCAAGGAATATTCAGGGCTGATTTCCTTTAGGATGGACTGGTTGGATCTCCTTGCTGTCCAAGGGACTCTCAAGATTCCCCTCCAACACCACAGTTCAAAAGTTTCCATTCTTCAGCGCTCGGCTTTCTTCATAGTTCAACTCTCACATCCATACATGACTACTGGAAAAACCATAGCTTTGACTAGATGGTCCTTTGTTGGCAAAGGACCTCTGCTTTTTAATATGCTATCTAAGTTGGTTATAACTTTTCTCCCAAAGAGCAAGCATCTTTTAATTTCATGGCTGCACTCACCATCTGCCGTGATTTTTGAGCCCACCAAAATAAAGTCTGTCACTGTTTCCATTGTTTCCCCGTCTATTTGCTATGAAGTGATGGGATAAGATGCTATGATCTTTGTTTTCTCAATGCTGGGTTTTAAGCCAACTTTTTCACTCTTGCTTTCATCAAGAGGCTCTTTAGTTCTTCTTCGCTTTCTGCCATAAGGGTGTTATCATCTGCATATCTGAGGTTATTGATATTTCTCCTGGCAATCTTGATTCTAGCTTGTGCTTCATCCAGTCTAGCATTTCTCATGATGTACTCTGCATATAAGTTAAATAAGCAGGGTGACAATATACAGCTTTGAAACACTCCTTTCTGGATTTGAAACCAGTCTGTTGTTCCATGTCCAGTTCTAACTGTTGCTTTTGACCTGCATGCAGATTTCTCAGGAGAAAGGTCAGGTGGTCTGATATTCCCATCTCTTTCAGAATTTTTCACAGTTTGCTGTGATCCACACAGTCAAAGGCTTTGGCATAGTCAATAAAGCAAAAGTAGGTGTTTTTCTGGAACTCTCTTGCTTTTTCTTTGATCCAACCGATGTTGGCAATTTGATCTCTGGTTCCTTTGCCTTTTCTGCATCCGGCTTGAACATGTGTAAGTTCACGGTTGATGTACTGTTGAAGCCTGGCTTGGAGAATTTTGAGATTACTTTGCTAGTAAAGTAATTGCACTAGCAGTTCTGTGGTTGTTTGAGCATTCTTTGGCATTGATTTTCTTTGGGATTGGAATGAAAGCTGACCTTTATAGTCTAAAGATAAATGTATTCATGATTTCCTCCTTATGCTACAACAGCATAAGCCACAATGTTATCTCTTTACTCAAAAGACATTTATTACATATATCCCTCTGAAGCAACTTACCATGTACACACCTTATACAACAGCTTCCCAGGTGGAGCTAGTGGTAAAGAACCCGCCTGCCAATGCTGGGATGTAAGAGACACAAGTTCAGTCCCTGGGTCAGGAAGTTCCTATGGAGGAGGACACAGCAACCCACACCAGTATTCTTGCCTAGAGAATCCCATGGAGAGAGGAGCTTGGCAGGGTATGGTCCATAGGAACATAAACAGTTGGACATGCCTGAAGTGACTTGGCATGTGTGCACTTTATACAGCAAACCCTTTCAAAGCAGCTGGAGATAACTTCTCAAATAAGGCAGATAAGTGATTTGTTCTCATATAAATTACATTCTAATGGGAAGGATAGACATAAAGAATTAAACAAACAACATAACTACCAATTCTGATACAACCTATGAAGGAAAAACAAGGTGATAAGACTATTTAGCAATTCTCTGGGGGTAATATCAGATACATGTTAAGAATAATTTTTCTGCAGAAGTAATATTTCAGCTGAGAATCGCAGGTGAGAATGAGTCAGCCAAAGAAAGTGAATTTCAGTGAAAGAAAATAAACACAAAAGCTTAAAGGCTCATCAGCAGAAACAGGATGGAAAGGCCAAGGGAGTCTTTTCCAGACTTGCCACACTTCACACAAGAATCACCTCCTAACAAAGAAATTCCCCGATCCTCATTCTGTCACTGCCTGTTATGGATTCACTGTTATGGACTGAATTGTGCTCCCCCACCAAAAAAAAAAAAATTTTGTATGCTGAACCAAGTCTCCAGTATGATAGTATTTGGAAGAGCAGACTTTGGGAGATAATTATGTTTAAATGAGGTCATGAGGGTGGAGCTCCCAGGATCAGATTAGTGTCTTAGAAAATGATAATGGGGCTTCCCTAATAACTCAGTTGGTAAAGAATCCACCTTCATTGCAGGAGACCCAGGTTTGATCCCTAGGTCAGGAGGATCCGCTGGAAAAGGGAAAGGTTACCCACTATAGTATTCTGGCCTGGAGATTTCCAAGGATTGTAGAGTCCATGGGGTCGCAAAGAGTTGGACATGACTGAGTAATTTTCACTTCACTTACTTACTTCACTTGAAAGGATAATGAGACCAGAGCTTTCATTGTTGAACATCTGAGGACGCAGTAAAAGTGGTAACATGGTCATGCTACAAACCAGGAAGAGCGCTCTGGTGATAACTCAGCAATGCCAGCATTCTAATCTAGGACTTCCATCTTCCAGAACTGTAAGAAAGAAACAGTTATTTAAGGAATCTGGTCTATGGTAGCTTGTTAAAGTTGTCTAAGCTAAGACATACTCTTTCTTTTTACTTTGCTCTTTTCTTCCTAGTACTCACAGACTTGTAGCATTAGCAGTTCTCACTTTGCATGGTACTGATATGCATGAATTCTAATTACTGTCATTTAGTTAGATAACACCAGACTTCCCAAACTACATCATTCACATTTCAATTACTACATTATAGTCACTGGAAATAATTATATGAAGTATAAACTTCACTGCTATCCCTTCAGTGCATGGATTGCTCCGTACATAACTAGTAATGTGTGCTAGCTTCTCTCTTGTGATATAGAGCAGTGGCTGCAAGACACAGCTCCCAGTCAACCACAGATCACAAGGGTTAACACTGATAAACTGAAACCATTCTGTACCGACACAAGCATCGTGTTTTTCACTTTCAGTACAGTAGTCAATACATCACATGAGATATCAATAATTTTTATAAAATAGGTTTTGTGTTAGCTGATTTTGGCCAACTGTAGACTAATGTAAGTGTTCAGAGCTTATTTAAGTAGGCTAGGCTAAGTTGGGCTTCCCAGGTGGGTCTAGTTGTAAAGAACGCTCCTGCCAATACAGTATATGTAAGAGATGTGGGTTCAGTTCCTGGGTTGGGAAAATCCTCCAGAGGAGGGCATGGCAACCCACTCTAGTATTCTTGCCTGGAGAATCCCATGGACAGAGGAGCCTGATGGACTGCAGTCTATAGGGTCACAGAGAGTTGGACATGACTGAAGCAACTGAGCATATTCAGGCTGAGTTATGATGTTTAGTGTGTTGCTGCTGCTGCTGCTACTGCTAAGTCGCTTCAGTAGTGTCCGACGCTGTGCGACCCCATAGATGGCCTCCTACCAGGCTCCCCCGTCCCTGGGATTCTCCAGGCAAGAACAATGGAGTGGGTTGCCATTTCCTTCTCCAATGCATGAAAGTGAAAAGTGAAAGTGAAGTCACTCAGTCGTGTCCGACTCTTAGCGACCCCATGGACTGCAGCCTACCAGGCTCCTCCATCCATGGGATTTTCCAGGCAAGAGTACTGGAGTGGGGTGCCATTGTTTAGTGGGTTAGTTGCATTAAATGCATTTTCAACACATCATGTCTTCAACCTAAGTTGTAAGTCAAGGGTGATCTATACTTCACAACAGAAAACACAAAGAATAAAGATGTGGAAATTGATACAAACTTAGAAGTGATATGACAATTTGTCAAATCACAGAAAACATGCTTACTTCATAAATGATGCAACTTGAAGGGTACAATGTAAACTACATTTGATGACTTTATTACAAGTCAAGGAAAAAAAAACACTTTAGTTTCTCAATGTTTCTAATATTTTCCATTATAGTACACTAGATAAATGCTAGTTTTTTTCTTTTTGTAATGAATTTTTGAATTTTAATTGGAAGATAATTATTCATTGGAAGGACTGATGTTGAAGCTGAAACTCTAATACTTTGGCCACCTGATGCAAAGAGGTGACTCATTTGAAAAGACCCTGATGCTGGGAAAGATTGAGGGTAGGAGGAGAAGGGGATGACAGAGGATGAGATGGTTGGATGGTATCACCGGCTCAATGGACATGGGTTTGGGTGAACTCTGAGAGTCGATGATGGACAGGGAGGCCTGGCGTGCTGCGGTTCATGGGGTCGCAAAGAGTCAGACACCACTGAGCGGCTGAACTGCACTGAACTGATTAACATGGTTGTGTTGTGAATTAGTCATAAGTATACATATGTCCCCTCCCTCTTGGGCCTCCGTCCCACTTCCCCCGGCCCTCCCCTATTCCTCCATCTAGGTTGTCACAGAGCACTGGCTTGAGCTTCCTACCTTATGCAGCAACTCTCCAATTGTGGTCTGTTTTACTTATGGTAATGCTTATGTTTCTGTTTTACATATGGTAATGTGTATGTTTCAGTACTACTGTCTGTTTCAACAAAATGTTTAAAGATCTTGGAACAATCATACTTTTCCTTTGATTATGAAAGTCTTAGTTCAAATGTTGCTTTTTGTTTTTGTTTTGAGTTTTTGCTTTGACACTACCCTGAACAGCAAAGGTGGTCTGTGTACTTGTTTTTTTCTTGCTGCTGTCCCTACCCCTCCCTAATGTAAGTCCCTTAAAGGAAAGGATTGTCATCTTCTTGGTTTGCTAATATGTTCTAAGACCCTATAGTAGTTCTGGCATAATAATTGGGATGAACAGAAATCAATGAAGAACCAAGGAAAAGAAAAAAAAATGGTAGACAAAATTAGCCTTGTAAAACTTGGGTATTATTTTAATGAATAGGAAGTCAATGAAGAAATTTAAGCAGGATATTAACATAATCTGATTTATGTTTAAAAAGATAACTTTAACTTCTTTTTTAGATAATTAAAGTAATGTGCCCAGAAATAGAGAAAAAGGAGAACAGTAAAAAGGTTAGTGCAATGGTCCATGAGAGATGAAAATGACTTGATTTAACATGGTTAATAGTCCTAAAAGGAAAAAGTGAATGAATATGAGATTTCTGTTGGAAGGTTCAGGAGTCTTGCCTACAGATTGAATGTAAAAATTAAATGAAAAGTGGAATCAAGGATAACTGCTAGATTTCTGATTGACATAGCTAAATAGATATTTACCCATTTACCAAGATGGCAGAATCTGGGGGGAAAACAAGATTAAGGGTTAGTGGAGTGGATAAATATGTCAATTTCATTTCTGTGAAGTTTAAAATAGGTTTAAGATATTTGAGTGCAGTTATCAGATAGCTGTCTTCTGAGCTCAGGGTAGCAAACTGATGGGTGGCATAAATCCATGTGTATATAGAAATGTATTGAGAATTATAGGAATGGATGTTATCTCAGAAGAGAAGGTTCATGCTGAGCTCTGTAGCTATCGAATAATTGCAAGGTTGGTAGAGGAGTAATAAGAAATAAAATGGTCACTAAATTAAAAATCAGTATCACAAAACCCAATGATATATATATTTTTAAGAAAGACATGATCTACTTAGTCATATTTTATTGAATCAAATTCAGTACTATGAAGATAAAACATTTCCTATTTGACTGTTTTAGTATGGAGTTTTAGTTGACTTTGACAGAAATGATTTTAGGAGAGTGGTATAGATAAAGTTAGATGTAATTAAATTTAATGTAGTTAATGATTGATTTAGTTTTAAGTCTACCATCTTGATATTTGTTTTGTTTATACCATGCATACTTTGTTCTTGTAGTCTTTTGGTTCTGTCTTGTTTTGTATTAATTATTTTTACTTTAGGGTAGAATTAGATTTATAGAAAAATTGTGACAATATTACACAGTTTCAATATCCCTCACTTGCATTTTCCTCGATTATCAAACATTTTGTATTAGTATATTTGTGTCTCAGTGCAGAAAACAATGTTGACACACAGTATCATTAACTAAAATCATACTTTATTCTGATTTGCTTAGTTTCTGCCTAATGTCCTGTTTTCTTCTCTTACAGAATTCCATCCAAAATGCCATACTATATTTAGTCATTACCTCCTTAGGTTCTTCTTGTCGGTAATAGTTTCCAGATTTTCTTATTTTTGATAACTTTGACATAGAAAATACTCCATGACCATCTTTTTAGTGTCCTTACTTAGTAGATCAGTCATTTCTCCAAGGAACTCTGATTCCTTTAATTGGAGAAGAGTTTTAGAAAACAAGATTACTGTAGTTTTGCAGCAAAACTTGAAAGAGAATAGTGTGAATTACTCAACCTTGTTTTTCTTGTTTGATACTGTGTTGGATATTTTAGGTCTTTCACCTTTCTGTTAAAACTTTAGATTCATTTCGTTGATAACCACAAAATAAATTGGATTTTATTTGGGATTGTAATAAAAAATAGATCACATGGGAAAACCATGAACTAAACAACACTAAACCTTGTAATCTAGGAACATGGAATTTCTATCCATTTATTTATATCTTATTTGATTTCTTCCATGAGTTATTTTTTTACATAGTCCTGCTGCCAAAAAATTACCAGCTTAGCATATTACCTAAAAAAATCACTTTTCCTTTACCTTGTTTGTGTTTGCAAATAAACCAATTGATTACTGTCAGTCAGACACACTCATGCCCAAGCATGTATACACATCATTTAAAATTTAATATTTGCCCCTTATTCTGTAAATATGTGTTTAAATTGCAAGAGGTAGTTATTTTCATCAGGTTTATAAGATTTTATATATAAAAGGTCATTCTCTTGTATGTAGCCCTCTATACTGTGAAAAATGTATATTGTTATGAAAATACCACCACAAACAAGGAATAGGATATTTCCACCACTACCCCTAGAACTTCCTTTATGCCACTTTATCATCAGCTTTACAATCAGTCCTTCACCTGTGAGCATAGCTAAACATATTGTCCTAGTAGTTAGGCTTTTTTCCATGATTTTCGTAACACTCAAACATACAGTTCATCTGCCTTCTGGCTAATTTCACTTAGCATGTAGGCTTTTTAAAAGACCCCGATGCTGGGAAAGATTGAAGGTAGGAGGAGAAGGGGATGACAGAGGATCCGATGATCAGATGGCAGCACCACTTCAATGGACATGAGTTTGAGTAAACTCCAGGAGTTGCTGATGGACAGGAAGGCCTGGTATGCTGAAGTCCATGGGGTCGCAAAGAGTTGGACACAACTGAGTGACTGAACTGAACTGTGGGCTTTTGGGCTTCCGTGGTGGCTCAGTGGGTAAAGTATCTGCCTGCAATGTGGGAGACCTGATTTGGAGACCTGGGTTCAATCCCTGGGTTGGGAAAATCCCCTGGAGAAGGGAAAGGCTATCCACTCCAGTATTCTCACCTGGAGAATTCCATGGACTGTATAGTCAATGGGGTTACAAAGAGTCAGACACCATTGAGCGATTTTCACTATAGGCTTTTAGAATCAATGTTGTGCATAAATCAGTTGTTGTTGCTCAGTAGCAAAGTTGTGTCCGACTCTTTGCTATCCATGAACTGCAGCACACCAGTCTCCTCTGTCCTCCACTAATTCTAAAGTCTCCTCAAACTCATGCCCATTGAGTCAGTGATGTTTTCTAGCCATCTCATCCTCTGCTGCACCTTCTCCTTTTGCCTTCAACCTTTCCCATCATCAGGGTCTTTTCCAATGAATTGGCTCTTCATGTCAGTTGGCCAAAGTATTGGAGTTTAAGCTTCAGCATCAGTCCTTCCAATGAATATTCAGGGTTGATTTCCTTTAGAATTTACCAGTTTGATCCCATTCTGTCCAAGGGATTTTCAAGAGTCTTCTTCAGCACCACAATATTAAAGCATCAAATCTAAGTAGTCAATCCCTTTTCATGACTGAGTAGCATTTAACTGTCTGGATACAAAGTGTTAATCCATTCAAACTATGATAGATATTGGGTTGCATTGGAAAAAGTCTTTTGTCTAGAACATGGATCCTCAGTTTTGAGTTCACCAAGTTGTTGGAAGGTGGCAATGAAATGACCCTGAGTGCTTACTCTGGACTTCCCCTGTGAGTGAAAATTATATAGCAATATGAGTTTTTGAGCTAATATCAATACTGTTTCAAAAATTCATTTGGAAATATCAATAACCTCAGATATGCAGATGACAGCACCCTTATGGCAGAAACTGAAGAGGAACTAAAAAGCCTCTTGATGAAAGTGAAAGAGGAGAGTGAAAAAGTTGGCTTAAAGCTCAACATTCTGAAAACAAAGATCATGGCATCTGGTCCCATCACTTCATGGGAAATAGATGGGGAAACAGTGGAAACAGTGTCAGACTTTATTTTTGGGGGGCTCCAAAATCACGGCAGATGGTGACTGCAGCCATGAAATTAAAAGACATTTATTCCTTGGAAGTAAAGTTATGACCAAGCTAGATAGCATATTCAAAAGCAGAGGCATTTCTTTGCCAACAAAGGTCCATCTAGTAAAGGCTATGGTTTTTCCAGTAGTCATATATGGATGCGAGAGTTGGACTGTGAAGAAAGCTGAGCAACAAAGAATTGATGGTTTTGAACTGTGGTGTTGGAGAAGACTCTTGAGAGTCCCTTGGACTGCAAGGAGATCCAACCAGTCCATTCTGAAGGAGATCAGCCCTGGGTGTTCTTTGGAAGGAATGATGCTAAAGCTGAAACTCCAGTACTTTGGCCGCCTCATGTGAAGAGTTGACTCATTGGAAAAGACTCTGATGCTGGGAGGGATTGGGGGCAGGAGGAGAAGAGGACTACAGAGGATGAGATGGCTGGATGGCATCACTGAGCCGATGGACGTGAGTCTGAGTGAACTCCGGGAGTTGGTGATGGACAGGGAGGCCTGGCGTGCTGCAATTCATGGGGTCGCAAAGAGTCTACTGAATGACTACAGTAGTCTACACTACTGAATGACTGAACTGAACTGAACTGAATAATATTTTAGAAATAACTGAAATAGGAAAGATTTTATGGTAAGCCCACCATAGGTAAATAAAAGGTATTACTTCTCAGCTACTTCTGGTATGAAAAAAAAATTATTTTTAAGCCTTATTGGAATCTCAGTTTTGCATAAAGATAAGAATTTACAAAGAGGAAAAACAAATAACAAAGCTTGCAGATACAAAAACAGCCATCTTGCATCTACTTCTGAGACCACCATTTACCAAATGGCTTTTATTTCTCAGAGCCACAGTTGTAAAGCTGCAGTAGATGAAGCTGAAGATCCATCAGGTTAATTAACTTGCTAAAATTTACTAAGGCGTCAAAAGCTAAGTCAGAATTCAAGTTCAGGGTTGGAAGGGGATAAATTAGGAAGATGAGATTAACATACACACACTACTATATATATATAATAGGATTCCCATGTGGCTCAGGTGTATAAGAATCCACTTGCAATGCAGGAGATGTGGGGTTCATCCTTGGGTCAGGAAGATCCCCTGGAGGAGGAAATGCCAATCCACTTCAGCATTCTTACCTGGAATATTCCATTGACAGAGGAGCTTGGCAGGCTACAGTTCATGGGGTCACAAAGGGTTAGACACCACTGAATGACTAAACAACAAATATATATAGATATAGTAGATAACCAACAAGGACCTACTGTATAGTATGGAAACTATACTCAATATTTTGTAATAACTTACAAGGGAAAATAATTTGAAAAAGTATATATATATACATATATAACATAATATATATACTCCTGAAACTAACATGACATTGTAAATCAACTATACTTCAATAAAAAAACAATAGATTAAAAAAAAATTCAATTCTAATACTCTCTAAGAGCCAAACTACTTCCATAATAACATGCTATTATTTTTTCACAGATGGTTACTGTGTAGGAAACCTTACCAAATGTGGTATATATTGGGAAAGTAGAGTGAAAGCAAATACTAGTAAAATGATTGATTGGTAATAAAATTATTGGATATCCATTCCAAAGGCTTGAGTTCTCTTTCTTGAAAAGTCTGCCTACTAAGAAAGGGAAATGAGAAGAAAATGCCTAAAACTGACCTAAATATAGAACTGCTTTTCAAAGACAGAAGGGTAACATGTTTATCAGTTGCCTTGTCAAAGAGGAATAAAGTCATACTTGACCTTTTTTTAGGAAACAATTCTGTTCCTTTCCATAAAATAACTTCTTACTCTTCCTCTTTGTATTACTCCTTTTAAATTATATTCCATATTAAAAGTTAAACATTTTCTGCCCATACAATACAGCTATAATTTACAGCACACTGGTATAGTTTTATATTTATATTTTGCTTTAAATAGCATATTCCTAGCTTAGGATCTATTATTACATCTGGCAAAATTGAAATGAGAGCATTAGAAGTTTGAATTTAGTGAGGTGTGAGGCCCGTGGGGCCTTTACAATGCTTTCTTAAAAAGCTAATCCCATATAGAATTGGATTTCTCCAGTGCCCTTGAGGATGTGTGTTTTCTGTATTTCAAGTAATCTAATTCATGGCTCTTGTTTATATATACAAGTCGGGTACATTACATGGTTATTCCATCTGCCTTATTTAAAATAAAAGACAGTTTTCTTTATTTTTTGTTAAAATAGCATATGCATGCCTCATTCATATTAAATATATTGAAATGTAAGCCTTTTTCACAAGTTTCAATGTTTTTCTAAGTATTCCGGAGGGAGTAATACTATCATATTTATCCCTAGTTCTACCTCCTAGACTAAATTCCTAAATATGGCAATTTATCCCTTATTCTACCTCCTAGACTTAGTTTCTTAGTCTTAGGAATATCTTCTAATTTATAGAATTTAATCACAGATTTAGATAAAAATCAGCAGGGCATATAGTAACAAGAATACCTTCCTCAAGTATATAATCATAATATACAACTACATATATAATATACAATTGTGCACATAATATACAATTTGATTTTGATTAATCTCTTGTAAAATTCATATTTCAGAATTTATTCTCTACAATACTATGTGATGAGATTACAAAGAATATAAATTAAATAAGATTTAGGCCAGCAGAATGCCACCTAAACCCAAATAAATCTTCATAAGTTTAACATAATATGGCTGAAGTACTCATACTCTTTTTATTTTATGAAAATAAATAAATGTGTCCTTGAAGTAGCAGGTTATCTTTTTCTCCAATACTATGTGTTTGGAGTTCATGCAATTTTCCTGTCTTTTATATTGTATTCTATATCTGTGTTTCCTAGATTCTTTTACTTGCAGTTTTGATGAATCCCTCATAAATCATGTCCAGGAAAGTTAAATTGACAGTTAATAGAATTTAAAATTATCTTCAAATTCCTATTCTAGTCTCATGAAATTTCATGGATGAAAATACCAATATTTAAAACATGAACACCATGTGGAAATAAGAGTTTTATTTTCTTAAAATGACTTTAAATAGGATCTTGCTTGAATTCACCCAGACCAAAGCTTTTGTAATGGAAGACTTTGTAAAGTTGTATGAAACAGTCAGTTGTCATTTTCAGGGTACCCTTTCAAGTAGAGGGTTAACAGGGAAAAAAATTCAACGTTTCATTTTTCCGACAGACTGAAACAAATTAAATATGTTTTTCTGAATGTACGATATGGAAGTGTGTTCTCATAAAAACATAGTTAAAAGGCTGGGAAGTTGGCATGTCTTATTGAAGGATAGATATTCTGAGACACCAGGTACTGGGCAGAGGGCAGGAAATTAAAAGATAATGAGATTGTACAAGTGGAAGTCATAGCAATGTCAAGGGAACACTCTAATATATACTTTCGCCCTGAGAGTTGAAGACCGTCTGGCAGGTCATCAGATCTCCTCTTGGCCTCTAACTCTACTGGAAGAAAAAGTGAATAATTTGTGGGGGTTCACATTTCAGTACCTAGGTCAATAAGATTAAGACAAAATTCTGCCTTCAGGAGGACAGGTGCCATGAGGAGACACTTGGGATGTCAGAGTAATGATCATGAGAGCATCAGCACATGACATTACATCATTTCTTCTTTAAAGCATCTCTCTAGGGATTCTAATTAATAAGGTAGTTTAGAGTTTCTTTTTTGGTATCTTTAATTTATATTTAGTTTCCTGAATTTAAGGGCAGAAAAAATATCCAGAACCGGGGTAGAGGGCATGGTGTAACTGAGTGTGCTGTGCTATGTGAGCTAAATCACTTCAGTTGTGTCTGACTCTGCCCTCTTGGTGACACTATGGACTGTAGCCACCCAAGCTCTTCTGTCTAAGGGACTCTCCAGGCAAGAATCCTGGAGTAGGTTTCCACGCCCTCCTCCAGGGGATTGTCCTGACCCAGGGATTGCACTCAAGTCTCTTACACCTCCTGCTTTGGTAGGTGGGGTCTTTACCATGGGTGCCACTTGGGAAGCCCAGTGTAACTGACAGGAATGATGAAAATTGACAAGGGAAAATGAGTTGGAGGAAGGAGGTGCAAAAACCAAGTAGGAGAAGGAATGAGCCATGAGTCCAGGCTAACGATGGGGTATGGTAGGCAATTATTAGAACACGGTTAGGCTTTTGTACTCAAAGAAATACAAGAGAATGATCTAAATTCATTGGTTCAGATCATCAGAAGATAACAAGTCTGGCTCTAAGCCTAAGTACATCTACCTACAAGCATGTAGGTGGAAGGGCTCCCAAGACTGGATGGAATGGAGAAGATCATAAAGATCATTATGGCTCATAAGCTCAAACAATTGAAAGAAAGTTTCTGCAAGGATTGTCATTGACTATATTGTAAGAATAACTTAGAACAGGATTTAACAAATGAAGGAGGTAACATTAGTCTAATAAACGAATTAAATATCAATCCTTACCAGTCAGTCACTCTGACTTTTTCATAAATAACTTTAATTATGTAGCAGCCATACTTACGAAGCAAATCACTTCTAGTTTTTAGTTTTTCTGAGTGTTGGAGAGCTCTTGACTGTATTAAGAAGGGATTTTATTGTTGGAAAAACAGTTTTGGTCTTTAATTATTACCATATTGACTTCTTAACAAATAGAAAACTGTGTTAAATGATTGCACATATCTGTGGGAACAGATTGGTTCTATAAAGGGGGAGGTCCTGGCATAAGGGAGTAAGGACCCCTTTCTTGGGAGAGGTAGTAAAAGGAAATGAGCCTCCCACCAGCTCCTGATCCCTAATTAAGTGCTTTCCTCTCAACAAATGTTTTAGTCTTCATACTTGATTTAATCCCATAGAATCAAGAGCAAACAGTGCAGAGAGCCAGCCAGCCCTTTAGCTATACGGATTTCTCAGCATAAAATGAAAAGTCCAAATGTGCTTTTGGTAGGTAACCATCCTTGATCTAAAATAGCACCACCATGCAGGAAGGTGCACATTTACTGCTTCTGAATATTACGACTGATTTAAAATGTAAAGCGGGTTGCCCCACCACGGATGGGAATCTCTGAGACTCAGAGTGGCTAAGTGGTGTACTCCTTGTTGGCTAAACTGCCAGAGGAACACAGGATATAAGATCTGCTGGCCTTCCATGCTCCAGGACATTTCATCACCTGCTTTTGAGAAATATTCTCTTCTTCTTGTCTCATCCTTCAACTTGTCTCTTCTTTATTCATATAGTCTCTGTACTATTTTCTTCATCATGTATCCCTTTTCTATAGTTTGCATCTCTTGCTTTCCATCACAAATGGAATAACAAGAGTCTCTCAATCACTGCTGAAGAGCCTGTGGCTCCCAGGAAATTAGGGTGGCTCAGATGCTCAAGGCTGTATTCACTATTTCTGTCTACAGATATGCAGAATCTTAAGACACACAAGTGTATACTTGTAAATGGATATAATTAAGCTAAGATATTTGACTCCTTGCACCTATTTTTATATCCTTGTGTATTCAATGTGCTTATAAATGGAAATTTTTGTTCTGGTCCAATTGTTTTCTAGTCAGCTTCCAACATGATTGCATTCTGGGCTAAGGGCTCAAAAGACAGCAAATCCATATCCACATGTATTTTATGTTTTAGGTAATTGATTTTCTTAATGTTTATCACTGTTCAGTTAAGAAGTTTCGATGATCATTTTACTCTATGGAAATAATCTAAGATCTTGTGGAATTTTCCAAGATTGAAAAATTTGATCAGTGTCTGTGTGTTTCATTCTTCCTTTTCTGCCTAAATTGATTTTCTTTAGTCTTTCTAGGTCATTGCAAGTCCATTGGGGATTAGCTTTACCAATTTTACATGTGAAAGTATTGAGCTTTCAATTTTTTTAAAGGGGGAAATCCAAACAAATGTCACACATGAAATACCTTAATTGCCAAGTATTCATGATAGATTAATTTTAATTTGTAGCTTATGTGTCAGTAACCTAGATCTTTCACACCAGAAATGGCATGGCTTTTTTTTTCCTTTTCTTCTCATTTCGTTTTCTCTTCTTCTCTTTCCTCTTGTCTCCTTTTACTTTCATACCTCGCTTTTCTGACCTGTACTGGTGCATTAGGGATAACTTTACTTTTCTAACATATGAGAAAAACTAACATATGGCTTCATGTGTTACAGAAAGAAGGTGAAGGAACAAAGTCAGTAGAAATAAAACTGAGTAAAATAGTAAGCTCCAAAACTTTGGCCACCTGATGAGAAGAGCCCACTCTGGAAAAGATCCTGATGCTAGGAAAGGTTGAAGGCAAAAGAAGAGGGTGACAGAGGATGAAATGGCTAGATAGCATCACTGACGGAATGGACATGAATAATTTGAACAAACACATAGAGGTAGTGAAGAACAGAGGAGCCTGGTTTGCTGCAGTCCATACGGTTGCAAAGAGTCAGACATGAATTAGCAACTTAAAAACAACAAATAGTAGATTCAGAGAAGAGTGTATAGATCATAAAAAAATACAAAGCAATAATTAAAAATAAAGATTAAAATCAGATTAAAAGTAAAAAAAATTTTGATGAGCAAATGCAAAAAAAATTATGGAGCAATAGACAAAATAATGGGGCAAAACTATGAAGTGATTTTGGTCTCATGATCAAAAAAGTGAGCTGAGCTAAGACTAGAGTTGCTGTTGCTGCTGCTGCTAAGTCGCTTCAGTCGTGTCCAACTCTGTGCGACCCCATAGACGGCAGCCCACCCGGCTCCCCCGTCCCTGGGATTCTCCAGACAAGAACACTGGAGTGGGGTGCCATTGCCTTCTCCAATGCAGGGAACTGAAAAGTGAAAGTGAAGTCGCTCAGTCGTGTCCGACTCTTCGCGACCCCATGGACTGCAGCCTACCAGGCTCCTCCACCCATGAGATTTTCCAGGCAAGAGTACTGGAGTGGGGTGCCATTGTCTTCTCCGAGACTGGAGTTGAGACCTGGTCAATTGGAGCAGAGGGTCTGCCAGAACCTGAACTTCACTCATTCAATTTCTAGTTGCTTGTCAAGGGGCACCAATGCTGTGTTAGTAGTATTATAAGGAGAAGGAAAATATCAGAACAGGTAATATATAGTAACTGGAGGGACAACTGCACTGTGAGATCTGAAAAAGTATTTGGGAACAATTTGTGTTACAGACAAAAGATCAGGTTATAAATAAAAGAATTTGAATCATGTGCCGAAGGCTTAAATTGAGCCTGTGTTCCCAAGAGGATCTCTATTCACACCTAATGCTCTTCCTCTCAGTGAATCTGGGAGATTATAAGTAATGAAGTCACGTAGCTACATTGTTTTGCTTTTTGCACTGTTGGGAACTGCCATCTTGAACTAGGAATTCACAGAAGCAGATTCTTTCAGTTGCCAGATTAAATTGAATTGAGACTTGAAATATTTTAGTTCTTTGAGGCTTAAAAGTTTTTCCATGTACTTTAATTGCCTAGTGAACTGGGCTCACATACAGAAGGTAATAGTAATAGAAAATGAAGCCAACAACTACTTTGTGGGGTGTGATTATGAGGAGCTAAGGTAAAAATGATTGAATAAACCTGTCAGGACATCTGTGTCAAAGACAAACAGAGCTAGTTAAGTGATAAAGGCAGATTTTAATCGCAAATACAGTGTTGCAACAGGGGAAAGGGTCCAGCATGAATTGAATGGAATTGAATTGAATTGAGATGAGCCATGAGGTCACTATGCATGCATTTTAAAGGGAGACTGAAGGAATAGGGGAAGGAACAGGGGTGCTCAGTAAGTGAAAACTTACAGAGCTGATAAGTAGATACGGGATTTGACAAACCAACGGCATCAATTCACTGGAGATTATGGGAGTCAGGATTCTATTCTGGAGAGTCTGAGGGACAGAGGCCCTATCCTCGGTGATGACCTCATTTCAAAGGAAAGGTTTTTTAGGACACTCTTCAGTTACAGGAGATACATATACATCTCAAGGAAACAGAGGCAAGATTCACATTTTTAAGCCATTTTTAGTAAATGTTTTAAGAAAGTAAGGTTAAAAACCTATGATCAAGAGTTGGTTGGAATAAACAGTGCTTTTAGTAGCCTTGAGCCTCCTCAGGTAGGTGGACACTTTAAGGAAAAAATATCAGCATCCTAGGAACACAACTGTGAGCTATTAGAAGCTACATTAGCATTTAAGTCTTTTTAAGGGGGGATTGGGGGAAATAATTTTTTTTTTGCTGAGCATCTGGAGTTTTCATAGACCAAGGCTGAGGTCTACTCAAGAACAGGGCTTAAAGGAACTTGACAAGAGTCAAGGGAGAGAATCTGTGTTTCCTGACAGATTTCTGTGTACAGAAAGTACACAGAAAATGGTAAGTATCATTGTTATCTGATTATTTTCTGTAATCTGATGAGTTTTGTTAATCTTTTGAAGAAAACAGCTGAACGTGAGTATTTAAGGTCACAAACCTAAACAACTTTTCACTATGTCCTTTTCTCCAACTCCTTCTGGCCCTCTCATCCATCATCTTCACAGAAACATCACGAACACAGGAAAAAAAAAAAAAAAAACATAAGAGAACTAATTAGATTGAAATGTATGGTGCCTGGTCCACATTCTTATCACAGCATCTCCTAGAATCTTAAGACAGCTTCAAACTGGCCTCTCTTCTAGCAGTGTTGTACTTCCTAGACAACATTCTCCAAAATGGTACCATATTGGTTTCTTAATAAAAAGTTTGATTTTTCACTCACTGCTGCAAATTAAACACATGCATATGTGGGTATGCCCACACACACAGTCATACTCCTTGGCTTAGCATAGGTATCCTCTCATGTGGAGGTTTTCAGTTTCTTGATTTTGCCTTTTATCCTTCTATACTTATTTTATCATTGATCTTTGAATAGCATTTGGCCTGAATAGATTTCCTCAGTTTTTAATTCTACACACTAATCAAACACTCTCTCTTTCTTCAAAATCTTCATATAGATGACCTCCTGTTTTAAGTCTTCCTTGACTCCCAGGATTAGCATCTTCTAAGCTTCCAAATTAAAGAAAAGTCTATGGATAATCTAGTTGTGGGATGTTTCTGTGTAGGTATGTATTTCTTTCCACATCTGAGCGCTAGAAAGGCAAGGATTTCTTTGTTCCTCAGTTTCTCAGATTTGCAAGGGCTTCAATACACAGGAAACATTTAATATATGGTAGATAAATGAATGGATGTTTTTTCCAGTAGTCACGTACAGATGTGAGAGTCAGACCATAAAAGACGACTGAGCACCAAAGATTTGATGCTTTTCAAATGTGGTGCTGGAGAAAACTATTGAGAGTCCCCTGGACTGGAAGGAGATCAAACCAGTCAACCCGAAAGGAAATCAACCCTGAATACTCAGTGGAAGATCTGATGCTGAAGCTGAAGCCCCCAAAATTTGCCCTCCTGATGCAAAGAGCTGACTGATTCATTGAAAAAGACCTGGATGCTGGAAAAGATTAAAGGCAGGAGGAGAAGGGGGCGACAGAAGATGAGATGGTTGGATGGCATCATCAACTCAATGGACATGAGTTTGAGAAAAGTCCAGGAGGTAGTGAAGCCTGGTGTGCTGCAGTCCATGGGATCAAAAATATTCAGGCATGACTGAGTAACTGAGAAACAACAACAAATGAATGGATACATGTAAAAATGAATAAGAAGAACAGAAAATATTACAAAATGTTATTAAATGCTTATGCAGTTTGAATCTTTGAGTTTAACATTGCAGCTATAAATACAAATAGGATAGATAATTGAAACATTTATGTAAGGGTTTGAGTGTTTTTCTCATTTATTTAAAATAATATGTTTCTAACTGATCTTGAACCTAGGTAAATTTGTATTCTGTTATTAACTACTTTTTTCTCTAAGGATTATCATCTAGGGTTTTCTATATAGCAAAGTATAAAAAACACAGAACAGAAAACAATTTGATTTGGTGAGAAAATCCTGGATAGATTCAAGTCCCAAGCTCATTATTTATTTACTACTGGAGGCTGTAATCTTTTCTCCGAAGGACTGCCCTTTTGTTTAGAGATCTTAAATCCATTGCTGAAAATTAGCTTACAAACCAGGAATTAAATCTGCAGGAATCACATTTGGCTTAAGACAAATTTAGCCCCTAAAAAAGAGCAAAAGAATGAAAACAGACTTCAGTACCAATGCTGCTATTCAGGCAGCTAATACTAACCATCCTTGTGTGTGTGTGTGTGTGTGTGTGTGTGTGTGTGCGTGCGCATCCATTTGTGTCCAACTATAGCCCACCATGCTCCTCCATCCATGGCATTTTCCAAGCTGGAATACTGGAGCGGCTTGCCATTTCTTACTCCAGGGAATCTTTCTGACCCAGGGATCAAACCTGTGTCTCTTGCATGGACAGGAAGATTCTATATCACTGTGCCACTGGGAAGCCCCAAGTATCATTATTCAGAATAAGGTACTAAAATCAGGCAGGTCACTGGACACTCATGCTTTGAGTCTTGGTGACCTGTGAAGGTCTGGACGTATGTAGTGACCTCTATATTTCTACAGAAATGTCCTAGTTGGTGGGTGATGAAACATATAGAGGTTTGATATTTCCAAGTTATCACTTAAAGATTTTTTGATAGACATTGTAAAATTGTTTCTGTGATATGGACAGGAACGTCTGTGCATTGAGCGATGTTAATTTCAGACACTAAATGGTATGACCTTGAGCTATTATTTGAATTTTCTGAACTTCAGTGTCCTATTCCAAGTGGTCACTTCCCTTTCTCAAACGGGAGATCATTTCAAAAGTTACCCCAATGTTCATCGCAGCACTGTTTATAATAGCCAGGACATGGAAGCAACCTAGATGTCCATCAGCAGATGAATGGATAAGAAAGCTGTGGTACATATACACAATGGAGTATTATTCAGCCATTAAAAAGAATACATTTGAATCAGTTCTAATGAGGTGGATGAAACTGGAGCCTATTATACAGAGTGAAGTAAGCCAGAAAGAAAAACACCAATACAGTATACTAACGCATATATATGGAATTTAGAAAGATGGTAACAGTAACCCTGTGTACGAGACAGCAAAAGAGACACTGATGTATAGAACAGTCTTATGGACTCTGTGGGAGAGGGAGAGGGTGGGAAGATTTGGGAGAATGGCATTGAAACATGTAAATATCATGTATGAAATGAGATGCCAGTCCAGGTTCGATGCACGATACTGGATGCTTGGGGCTGGTGCACTGGGACGACCCAGAGGGATGGAATGGGGAGGGAGGAGGGAGGAGGGTTCAGGATGGGGAACACATGTATACCTGTGGCGGATTCATTTTGATATTTGGCAAATCTAATACAGTTATGTAAAGTTTAAAAATAAAATAAAATTAAAAAAAAAAAAAAAACAAAACACATTAAAAAAAAAAAAAAACAAAAAAAAAACAAAAGTTATCATTGAAATAATATTATATTACTATTAACAAAAACTAGAAATTAAAAAAGCCTGTGGGTGTCAGAAATTGAGATAGTAATATGCTCATGGAGATTTTACAGCTGTGTGCGTGTTCTTACTGTTGTCACTAGAAATAGATATTTAGACCTGTCCTCTTCTGCACCCAAACAGGATAATGTGAATAAGTGTCCTTCTCCAAAAGAAAAAAAATCCTTTTTATCTTTGAAGAACAGTTAAATCATTCATAATGTGGTATGAATCATGAAGAAACATAATCTCTGGTTTGTGTTAAAGAGGAACTTTGTACCTCTAAAAATGTACATTGTCATGTGAACAGAAAATTCCTCCTGAATATTGCTTGTTTTTCTTCCTCCCTGCTAATTTTAGAGATGTTACCACACAAAACATGCCTTCATTCATGATGCAGTGATTGCCAGGGTTTGAATCAGATGGCACCAATAGAAGCGCGATGAGTTTGTACTGATAACACATTTAAAAATAATTTGTACTAAAAATATGTGCTTCAAGACTTAATTAACAACCAGAGTTCCCAGTTTATACATGAGATATAAACAGAAAATATATTTTGAAATCTTTATTGCAAGCTTGTATGAAAATTGAATGTATAAATCAGGAAGAGGGTTATGTAAGGCCATTTACTAACCAGACAGCTTGGCTGAAAGGGATGTAGACCAGGAGAGGAGAGTGACAGATGCAATATTTTATCACCTGTGACCGCATGACTCTCTCAATGCCTCTCTCAACAAATGAACCAGATCACACCAAATTTACCTTTCTTTCTTTGTCTTGTATGGACAGATCAGAGGATGAAGCCCCTGTCCTGTAACTGGGTTGTTAGAGACAAAAGATAGGAAGAAGAGATAATGCTTATTTTAAAGTCTTGTAGCATTTATAGCTTCATGTACTCAGTTGATCAGTTGAATCCGACTCTTTGCAACCCCACAGACTGTAGCCCGCCAGGCTCATCTCTGTCTACGGAATTTTCCAGGCAAGAATACTGGAGTGGGTGTCCATTCCCTACCACAAGTGATCTTCCCAATCGAACCTTCCCAGGAATCGAACCTGCATCTCTTGGGACTCCTGCATTGACAGTCGGATTCCTCACCACTAGCACCACCTGGGAAGCTTTACAATTGTGTTAAATCCACATCAGTCTGGGGGCATCCTGAGCTAACAGGACTGTCTCTTTCCTTTGTCTGTTCTCCCATCCTCAAGACTCCAAGCAGACTAACAGAGCCACAGAATCACAGACACCTCCTTGAGAGCTGGGTGAGCTACTGAAGATAAAGATGGAAGATATCAAATATGTTTCCCTGGGAAAGGAAATCCTCCCCCAACCTATTCATTTCTAGTTCATCCATGTGTCCACTTGGTTTCCTTCCATAGCATACATTCTGTGCTCCTCTGAAAGATGGCGAACAATTTAATTCTGAGCATGGCATGGATTAATACACAATGAATGTGGACAGAAAAAAGAATGCAGAGAGAGTGAGAGAGCATAAGATAGAGAGAGCAAAGGGGGAAGAAGAAGAAAGACATTTAGGAAGGACATGTAGCAGTGAGTGTGTGTGCTCAGTTATGTCTGACTCTTTGTGACCCCATGGACAGTAGCCTGCCAGGCTCCTCTTGTCCATGGGATTTCCCAGGCAAGAATACTGGAATGGAGTTCCATTTCCTTCTCCAGCGGATTTTCCCAACCCAGCGATCAATACCACATCTTGTTTCCTGCATTGGTAGGTGGATTCTTTGCCACTTCATCACCTGGGAAGGGCATAATTTAGATTAATTGTCTTAAGTCACTGCCTACTGTATTTCTCCAAATGCTGCCACTCCAATCTGCTTGTCACATCAGAGATGTTAAAAAAAAAAAAAATAGCATTTGTTTAAGCAGCTGTTTTTAAAACACTTTGTATATAAATTAGCAGATTTAATTTTAAACTGTGGATCAATGCTATGATGTAGGTATTATAAGAAAAGTAAATAATAGCTGTTTTATAAAAAAGAGAAACAAAATCTCAGAGTATATCTTTAGATGACAAATTCTGTTCTGCTAGATTCTGATAAGTTTTCAAGATTCTATTCCATCTCGAACCCTTCAGGAAATTAACCATGACAGCCCTAGTTCACAATGCTTTGTTGGGTCTCGGGGCCGGGGGGAGGGGGGGAGAAAAAATCTGTAGAAAATAGGATTTAGTCTTTATCCAAATATTGCTTCTTAGCTTTGATTATGTTTTATATTTGCACCCCCTTTCTATCTAGATAATGAATGTTTAGAGTATGCCATATTTCCAAACATCTGATAAAGAAAAGAAATGTAATATTTATTCCTTGATTTTTGGACCAGAGAGGAGCATATAACATAAAATTATGAAAAAATACACATCATTTAAATAGGTTTTGACTCAAATGCTCAACAAGGACCTAGAATTCCAGAAAACCTAGGCCTTTGTGAGTGTACTCCTACCATGCTTGTCTTTACCTTGAGTATATTTCAGTATCTGAATGTGTTTGCTAAAATATGCATAATCTCTGCTTTATACCAATAGTGTGATTTTCAATAGTTCTCCTTTTAAGCGTATTTTTCTATTTGGCTATCAGGACATTTTTTCCATAGTCTACAGCATTCACTTGCTTAAATCACCTCAGTGGGACCCTGGAGATTAGGGAATAGTTCAAATTCCTTATTTCATCATCCATAGAACTTGCCCTTCTCAAAAGGGGTAATATAATTTCATGGTCCTCTGCTTTTTTCCTGTGCCCAAGACACTTCTTTCTTTACTTTCTAAACTTTACCTATTTTTTAAGAACAGACTCAACTGCCATTTTCTTTCCAAAGACCTCTGGACAAACTGTCCCCTGCTCTCTAGCACTTTATGCCTTTATCATTTATCATTACTTTCCACACAGATTAACTCTGTACTTGACACATCACCAGTGCTCAATAACTATGTATAGAATGAAAGTGAAAGCCATTCAGCCATGCCCGAATATTTGCAGCACAATGGACTATACAGTCCGTGGAATTCTCCAGGCCAGAATGCTGGAGTGGGTAGCCTTTCCCTTCTCCAGGGGAACTTCCCAACCCAGGGATCAAACCCAGGTCCCCCACATTGCAGGCAGATTCTTTACCAGCTGAGCCACAAGGGAAGCTGTGTATATATTATGTATAGAATAATATATTATGTATATACTATATAATTAAGCATATATATTAATATGTATAGAATAAGTAAGTAAATTAACTAACTCATTAATTCATGAGGTAAACAACTAACTAATTAAGCATTCTTCCCTCCTCTATCTCATTTCATTTCCTATGGATTAATTCATTTGACTCAAAATGAACTCTGAAGCTCTTTTCAGTGATGATGTTCTAAGTGTCAATAATGAAATAATATACAAGTATGGTATAATCATTGTTTCCAAACTGCATTGCAAAATTTAGGTATGTTTTGTAGGTAAATATAGATTTACCAAAGTCAAGTAATTTCGAGAAAGTTGGCATGCCCTCCTCCCTTGCCTTTCAATGTCTCCTCAAACATGCACATTAACACATATAATACTAGATTAGGAAAACACTGACAAAATATGTACAGCTTTTTGGCGGGGTGGAGAATTAATTTTTAGCAAAATCTGACTAGCACCTGGCTTCCTGAACACCAATTTAATATTACTACCACTGACTTCCCTGGTGGCTCAGATGGTAAAGCGTCTGCCTACAATACAGGAGACCCAGGCTCAATCCCTGGGTCGGGAAGATCCCCTGGAAAAGGAAATGGCAATCCACTCTATTATTCTTGCCTGGAAAATCCTATGGACGGAGGAGTCTGGTGGGCGAGTCCACGAGGTCGCAAAGAGTCGGACACGACTGAGTGACTTCACGTCCACCACTGTCTAATGAAGATTGCATGTGCACCTATATGCCACCTACTGTAAAATATAGTAGTGAGGATTTACTTAATGCTTTGGTGTCCAGCTAGACTTTGTACCTTGTGAGAGTAGGGATGGTTCCAATGGTTTGCATATCTGAAATCTTTGTATCTAAAAGCATCTCCTACTTTAACATGGTCATCTGAGTTAAATTCACCCATTCCAATCCATTTTAGGTCGCTGATTCCTAGAATGTCGACATTCACTCTTGCCATCTCTTGTTTGACCACTTCCAATTTGCCTTGATTCATGGTCCTGACATTGCAGGTTCTATGCAAAATTGCTCTTTACAGCATCGGGCCTTGCTTCTATCACCAGTCACATCCACAGCTGGGTATTGTTTTTGCTTTGGCTCCATCCCTTCCTTCTTTCTGGAGTTATTTCTCCACTGATCTCCAGTAGCATATTGGGCACCTACTGACCTGGGGAGTTCCTCCTTCAGTATCCTATCATTTTGCCTTTTCATACTGTTCATGGGGTTCTCAAGGCAAGAATACTGAAGTGGTTTGCCATTTCCTTCTCCAGTGGACCACATTTAACTCAGATGACCATTATATCTACTACTGCAGGCAGGAATCCCTCAGAAGAAATGGAGTAGCCATCATGGTCAACAAAAGAGTCCAAAATGCAGTATTTGGATGCAATTTCAAAAACGACAGAATGATCTCTGTTCATTTCCAAGGCAAACCATTCAACATCACAGTAATCCAAGTCTATGCTCCAATCAGTAACGCTGAAGAAGTTGAAGTTGAACGGTCCTATGAAGACCTACAAGACCTTCTAGAACTAACATCCCCAAAAGATGTCCTTTTCATTATAGGGGGCTGGAATGCAAAAGTAGGAAGTCAAGAAACACCTGGAGTAACAGGCAAATTTGGCCTTGGAATATGGAATGAAGCAGGGCAAAGACTAAAAGAGTTTTGACAAGAAAATGCACTGGTCATAGCAAAAACTCTCTACCAACAATACAAGAGAAGACTCTACACATGGACATCACCAGATGGTCAACACTGAAATCAGATTGATTATATTCTTTGCAGCCAAAGATGGAGAAGCTCTATACAGTCAAGAAAAACAAGACCAGGAGCTGACTGTGGCTCAGATTATGAACTCCTTATTGCCAAATTCAGACTTAAATTGAAGAAAGTAGGGAAAACCACTAGACAATTCAGGTATGACCTAAATCAAATATGTTATGATTATACAGTGCAAGTGAGAAATAGATTTAAGGGACTAGATCTGATAGAGTGACTGATGAACTATGGAATGAGGTTCGTGACATTGTACAGGAGACGGATCAAGACCATCCCCATGGAAAAGAAATGCAAAAAAGCAAATGGCTGCCTGGGGAGGCCTTACAAATAGCTGTGAAAAGAAGAGAAGTGAAAAGCAAAGGAGAAAAGGAAAGATATAAGCATCTGAATGCAGAGTTCCAAAGAATAGCAAGAAGAGATAAGAAAGCCTTCTTCAGCGATCAATGCAAAGAAATAGAGGAAAACAGAATGGGAAAGACTAGAAATCTCTTCAAGAAAATTAGAGATACCAAGGGAACATTTCATGCAAAAATGGGCTCGATAAAGGACAGAGATAGTATGGACCTTACTGAAGCAGAAGATATCAAGAAGAGGTGGCAAGAATACACAGAAGAACTGTAAAAAAAAGATCTTCATGTCCCAGATAATCATGATGGTGTGATCACTGACCTAGAGCCAGACATCCTGGAATGTGAAGTCAAGTGGGCCTTAGAAAGCATCACTATGAACAAAGCTAGTGGTGGTGATGGAATTCCAGCTGAGCTCTTTCAAATCCTGAACAATGATGCTGTGAAAGTGCTGCACTCAATATGCCAGCAAATTTGGAAAACTCAGCAGTGGCCACAGGACTGGAAAAGGTCAGTTTTCATTGTGATCCCAAAGAAAGGCAATGCCAAAGAATGCTCAAACTACCGCATGATTGCACTCATCTCACATGCTAGTAAAGTAATGCTCAAAATTCTCCAAGCCAGGCTTCAGCAATATGTGAAACGTGAACTTCCAGATGTTCAAGCTGGTTTTAGAAAAGGCAGAGGAACCAGAGATGAGATTGCCAACATCCGCTGGATCATGGAAAAAGCAAGAGAGTCCAGAAAAACATCTATTTCTGCTTTTTGACTATGCCAAAGACCTTGACTGTGTGAATCACAATAAACTGTGGGAAATTCTGAAAGAGGTGGGGATAACAGACCACTTGACCTGCCTCTTGAGAAATATGTATGTAGGTCAGGAAGCAACAGTTAGAACTGGACATGGAACAACAGACTGGTTCCAAATAGGAAAAGGAGTACGTCAAGGCTGTATATTGTCACCCTGCTTATTTAACTTATATGCAGAGTACATCATGAGAAACTCTGGGCTGGAAGAAGCACAATCTGGAATCAAGATTTCTGGGAGAAATATCAATAATCTCAGATATGCAAATGAAACTACCCTTATGGCAGAAAGTGAAGAGGAACTAAAAAGCCTCTTGATGAAAGTGAAAGAGGAGAGTGAAAAAGTTGGCTTAAAGCTCAACATTCAGAAAACAAAGATCATGGCATCTGGTCCCATCACTTCATGGGAAATAGATGGGGAAACAGTGGAAACAGTGTCAGACTTTATTTTTGGGGGCTCCAAAATCACTGCAGATAGTGACTGCAGCCATGAAATTAAAAGACACTTACTCCTTGGAAGGAAAGTTATGACCAACCTAGATAGCATATTCAAAAGCAGAGACATTTCTTTGCCAAACAAAGGTCTGTCTAGTCAAGACTATGATTTTCCCTGTGGTCATGTATGGATGTGAACGTTGGACTGTGAAGAAGGCTGAGCGCTGAAGAATTGATGCTTTTGAACTGTGGTGTTGGAGAAGACTCTTGGCAGTCCCTTGGACTGCAAGGAGATCCAACCAGTCCATTCTAAAGCAGATCAGCCCTGGGATTTCTTTGGAAGGAATGATGCTAAAGCTAAAACTCCAGTACTTTGGCCACCTCATGCGAAGAGTTGACTCGTTGGTAAAGACTCTGATGCTGGGAGGGATTGGGGGCAGGAGGAGAAGGGGACAACAGAGGATGAGATGGCTGGATGGCATCACTGACTCGATGGACGTGAGTCTGGATGAACTCCGGGAGTTGGTGATGGACAGGGAGGCCTGGCGTGCTGTGATTCATGGTGTCACAAAGAGTCGGGCACGACTGAACGACTGAACTGAACTGAACTGAATTTAACATGTTTAGAGGAATGACAGTTTGAACATTTTACACTGTTTAAATATTTTAAGTTCTCTTCCCTTGACGGTATTTCTTTATCCTTGTGTCTCCTGGGAAACATGTAGCAAAATCATTATTTCTTTTTGCATGTGAAGAAAATTGCCAGAGAAATTAAAAGATTTTTCAGTGATGATATAACATATATAGCAGAACGAGGTATTGGACCATGATCGTGAGGTCCTTTCCTTTCCTGAGGTTTTTAAATACACAGACCTAGGATTGATTCCTCCATATAAACTTTAACATGAAGCATGACTCCAATGATAGTGGATTAAATTTAACATGGAAAAAAATTTATCTTTACCACGCATTTACTATGTGTGGTGTTATTTACTCTCTCATGTAAATCTTTTCTATCTGACACCAGCTTTTCTTTTGTCTGAAGAATTACATTTAATGTTTTTAATATTTTTACTGCAGATCTGTTGACAGTGAATTAATGTCTGAAAAAATATTTTTCTTCATTTATGATATGTTTTCTTTGCAGATAAAATTTTGTTTGAAGGTCTTTTTCCCTCCAGTACTTTAAATATGTCTTTGTCTTCTGACTTGCAGAATTTCTGACAAGTTGGCAAAAAAAAAAAAATTATATCCTTATCCCTCTCTATTTAATATGCCCTTTTTTTTTTATTGAGGCTTAGGATTTTTCTCATTACTTTTTTTTAGCATTTTTAACATGATGTGTGTTGTTTTGTGACTGTTGGGGAGTTTATTCTGTGTATATTTCATATAACATTGTGAATGTGTGCATTTATAATTTTATAATTTTTAAAACTTCTGTGACCATGGTTCTTTGAACTTTTTTTCCTGCACCTCAGTTTTGCTTTTGTGACACAAAGTGTTTATATATTTAACTACTTTACACTGTCTCTAGATCACTGAAACTCCATTTTTTTTCTCCTTGTTTCCAGTTTTTTGACTTTATCATTTTGTCTTCAATTTTATCACTCTTTTCTTCTTTGGTGACTAACACTCTATTAAATTCACCCATTACATTTTTCATATTAGATGGTATTTTTTTCATATCTAAAAATTTATTTATTTTTCTTATATATTCAGATTTTCTTCTCAAAACAGGATTTTCTTTAAATCTTTGAACATATTTATAATATCTATTTTTTTTACCTTTTTATTTTGTATTTCAGTATAGCCATTTTATGTATATATATATATACATACATAATATATATGTATCCATTCTCCCCCAGACTCCCCTCACATTCAGGCTGTCACGTAATGTTGAGCAGAGTTCCCTGTGTTATACAGTAGGTCCTTGTTGGTTATCCATTTTAAATATAGAAATGTGCTCAGTTCAGTTCAGTTCAGTCGCTCAGTAGTGTTCAACTCTTTGGGACCCCATGGGCTGCAGCACACCAGGCTTCTCTGTCCATCACCAGCTCCCGGAGCTTACTCAAACTCATGTCCATCAAGAGGATGCTCCCATCCAATCATCTCGTCCTCTGTCATCCCCTTCTGCCCACAGTCTTTCCCAGCGTCAGGGTCTTCTCGAGTGAGTCAGTTCTTTGCATCAGGTGGCGGTGTGTACATGTCAAATAATATCTGGTTTAAATTCTCTGCCTCTTGATTCCATAATACCTGTTATTAATATTTTTGTTGGCTTCAAATAACTATTCCTTCTGCATTTTTACTGACTACCAGATTTTAATTATTTTAACATTTTTTGAGTATTCTATTTGGTTGAATTACTTTAAAGAGCATTGGTCTGTGTCCTAGTAGTCTTTGAGGCTCATTTTAACTTTTGAGTGCAAGTCTAGAGTAGTCATACTCTGGAGTAATTTAGCCTACTCCTAAGGTAGACCCTCTGTGGGCCTCTCCTGAGCCTCATGTATCCAGGGCGGTTTCTGGACCCACCCTTCTTCTGATGAAATCTAGAGGCTGCTTATCTTAATGTTCCCCTAGAATCATTCTTTCTCCATCAGTAGTGTCTTAACTAGCCATGTAGAATTTCACTCAGTGACTCTAAGAAACCTTTTATAGATTTCTCTTACTTCTTTTCTCCATAATTTCCTCTTCTCCAGCCTGTTCCTTAAATTCTAGTCTGTTTAACTTCTACATGTTTCTCCTCTGTAAGCTGAAGAAAAAAAAAAACACACACACACACACACACAACTATGGATATTTGGATATTTCTTTGCTCTGCAGAATGAGGAAGGTATTCTATGTCAATCGCTGTCACAACTAAACTTTGGAAGGGAGATTGCTTTGAGTTCTAAATTTATAAGTGGTAGCCTCTGTACAACATGGGTGAAATGGATATTCAGGAGAATCTGAAATTATGAAACTCTCTCTCATTTACTACCTTTTTTTTCTTTTGTTGCCTCTTTTTGAATAAAATTAACTTTTTAATGATTGCCTATGCTTTGAAGCAGCAGTACTATAAATTTTTTAGGTATTGTTAACCCACACTTTAAAAAGTCTTTTTTGAGACCTAAATCAGACTATCTGTTTGACATTCATAAGGAAGGTTTTAGAAGGAAAACGTATCAACATTTGGATCAGCTCTATGTAACATTATATTCTAGATGATAATGCAAATTCACAAATGAATTTTGGCAGCGCTTGCAGCCATTTGGATTGCTGCTGCTGCTGCTGCTAAGTCGCTTCAGTCGTGTCCGACTCTGTGCGACCCCATAGACGACTGCCCACCAGGTTCTGCCATCCCTGGGATTCTCCAGGCAAGAACACTGGAGTGGGTTGCCATTTCCATCTCCATTGCGTGAAAGTGAAAAGTGAAAGTGAAGTCGCTCAGTCGCCTCCAACTCACAGCGACCCCATGGACTGCAGTCTACTAGGCTCCTCCATCCATGGGATTTTCTAGACAAGAGTCCTGGAGTGGCTTGCCATCACTTGTGGGCAATTTGAGAACTTTGAATGCTGTAATACATGACTATGATTAGTTTCATCCAGGAAACTTCATTAATAAAACACAGGATTTATGAGCACAGTGTGTAAGGACTCTCACTTCTGCTTTAGGAATTCTAATAGTTTGTTGGTTTAAGATGCTGTATTTTGAGGACTTCCCTGGTGGCCTAGGGGTTAAGAATCTGCCTTCCAATGTGGGGGATGAGGGATCAATCCCAGACTGG
The DNA here is from genome assembly GCF_029407905.1 of Bubalus kerabau. Lineage (NCBI taxonomy): Eukaryota > Metazoa > Chordata > Mammalia > Artiodactyla > Bovidae > Bubalus > Bubalus kerabau. The sequence goes on along the minus strand of NC_073634.1, from coordinate 87,083,894 downwards.
GGAGCTAAGATCCCATACACTGCAATGAAGACCCATAGCAACCAAAATAGGGAAAAAAAAATCTAATAAATAAATAAAATGCAATATTTTCTTCTCCCTATGTATCAGTTTTCAATTTGCCAGCAACTATGTGTTTTTTTTTTAATTATCATTTTTCTATTGTAAAAGCAAACTACTGTATTTGGCATCATTGTATATTTGCCACATTGGCCTTTTACTTCTTCAACATGGAAAATATATGAAATAAGGGAACAGAAGCTAGATTTGTGGTTTGTGCTCAGTTTGGTGTCTGTGGGCATGTGTCTTAACTTTTCTCAACACACTCTTCTTAAAAGGAGATTAACCTATAACTCACAGAGTTTTCTAGCATCATCTATAACAGCAAATGTGAAAGAATTCTATCGACAAAATATTTTTCATTAGTTACTGGTTGTATAAATAAAGATTTATATATTTAACCATCTTCTCAAGAATGAGTGGACTGAGGACATAAACCCTGAATCAGGACTTTAATATAGTTGTACCATTCCCCGTGCTTGGCTTCACAAATCCCCTAGATCCATGAGCATAAAAAGAGATAACTGTATACACTCTTGCCTTCTGAAGGATAAGCCCCAGACTCTTAAGGCTGCTTAACCAGAACACTTCACTCTGTGGTTACTTTGAATTCACTTAGCTTTTTGAATCGAGTCCAGTCCCTTTTAACTCATTAGTCTCATAGATGGAAAATAAAAAGAAAGAACAAGGTGACAACATTCAAAACACCAAAGAAAAATAGAAAATATTTCAAGACACATGGAGCTTTTGAAAACTTTCAATCACTCTTCTGAAGGCTCCAGTCCCTGGCAGGAAGACTCAAGATGTTAAAAACAAGTAGTCCCTGACATTAGGCACCTGAAGCTGACCGATCTACCTCTGTCATGTCTAGAGAGGGACAAAATCCATATCCAAATACAAATTTGAGTAAACTCTTTAAAAATAGAAGTTCCAAGGCAAGGAATGGTAGGTTTTTTTCAATTCCTCTCACTCAGTCAGTCAGTTCAGTTCAGTTGCTCAGTCGTGTCTGACTTTTGCAACCCCATGGACTGCCGCACACCAGGTCTCCTGTCCATCACCAACTCCCAGAGCTTACTCAAACTCATGTCCATTGAATCGGTGATGCCATCCAACCTCGGTGATGCCATCCAACCGTTTCATCCTTTGCTGTCCCCTTCTCCTTCTGCCTTCAATCTTTCCCAGCAGCAGGGTCTTTTCCAATGAGTCAGTTCTTCACATCAGGTGGCCCAGGTATTGGAGTTTCAGTTTTAGCATCAGTCCTTTCAATGAATATTCAGGACTAATTTCCTCACTCAGAGAATATCATAATTAATAATGAGTTAGGGAGATCCTCTCAGTGTTGAGTATAGTGTCATGTATAGCTTTGAGACATATACAGATACTAGAATGCATGAAATTTAGGCCTTTTTGATAATTGATAACTCTTAAGATGAATTTATATGCAGAGTACATCATGAGAAACGCTGGGCTGGAAGAAGCACAAGCTGGAATCAAGATTGTCTGGAGAAATATCAATAACCTCAGATATGCAGATGACACCACCCTCATGGCAGAAAGTGAAGAGGAACTAAAGAGCCTCTTGATGAAAGTGAAAGAGGAGAGTGAAAAAGTTGGCTTAAAGCTCAACATTCAGAAAACAAAGATCATGGCATCCGGTCCCATCATTCATGGGAAATAGATGGGGAACCAGTGGAAACAGTGTCAGACTTTATTTTTGGGGGCTCCAAAATCACTGCAGATGGAGACTGCAGCCATGAAATTAAAAGACACTTACTCCTTGGAAGAAAAGTTATGACCAACCTAGATAACATATTGAAAATCAGAGACATTACTTTGCCAACAAAGGTCCGTTTAGTCAAGGCTATGGTTTTTCCAGTGGTCATATATGGATGCGAGAGTTGGACTGTGAAGAAAGCTGAGCGCCGAAGAATTGATGCTTTTGAACTGTGGTGTTGGAGAAGACTCTTGAGAGTCCCTTGGACTGCAAAGAGATCCAACCAGTCCATTCTAAAGGAGGTCAGCCCTGGGTGTTGTTTGGAAGGAATGATGCTAAAGCTGAAACTCCAATACTTTGTCCACCTCATGCTAAGAGTTGACTCATTGGAAAAGACTCTGATGCTGGGAGGGATTGGGGGCAGGAGGAAAAGGGGATGACAGAGAATGAGATGGCTGGATGGCATCACCGGCTCCATGGGCGTGAGTTTGAGTGAACTCCGGAAGATGATGATGGACAGGGAGGCCTGGCATGCTGCGATTCATGAGGTCGCAAAGAGTCGGACACAACTGAGGACTGAACTGAACTGAAGATGAACACATTATCTTTATTCTAACACCTTTCTAGATTTTCATTTACTGGTTTATTTTTGTTTGTTTGTTTTATTTTTAGCAAATTCCTTTTTTCATCTACCTAGAATTTATTACTTAGAAGAGCTTGAATTGATTCCCCCCGACACACCCCCACAGTGGATATTCAGCTAACTCAAAACCATTTATTCAGTAATTTATCCTTCACTAGTTGGTTGAAGTATGGCGATTTCATACATATTATATTACTGTTGCATACATCTTACATATGGGTCTTACTATGCATAAGTTCAATTCTCTAATCTTTCATTTCATTAACATGTTGGTCACATCTGTAACAAATCACATTAATTAATTAATTGTGTTTTAATATACAGTATGTAGTAAGGAAAACTCATTTTCCTATTCTTCTTTCTTGAAATCACCTTGACTACTCTTGCACATTCATGATTCCTTATGAATTTTAATATCAGGTTCTCAAGATCTATACATATTTGACTTCTTAGGATGAAGGAAATAATAAACAGCTCCCACTTTTGGAATAAAGAAAATACTTTAAATCTATGGGCAATTTGATAAACATGCTCCAAATCATTATTTTGTATCAGGTACTCTGTTAGACATGAGTGCTAAAATAATTAATTCAATAAGAAAGCCTCTTGCCCTTACAAGACTTTAATCTTACCAGGAGGGTATAGAAACATAAGAAACTGATTGCTCTAAAAGCATTGTCTGCAGTTACTTTCTGGGAGGTGTTGTCTATCATTCCTTGCATTGTGTACCATGGTCATTCTCTCAACCATGAGATACTATTGGGCTTTGCTTTTCAGCTCTTTCTTATCAAATTATATTTCATACCAAGCTTACACATGTGTGCACTGTTTATCTTACCTTAAGAAATGTGTTGTGTGCCTTCTATGTAGTTGGGTTGGGAGTGATCCATTTCCTCTAGGATCTCAGACAGGGAGACACATAAAGTACGATTCAGAAAATACTGTGAAAGAGAATGGAATGAGCACCACACAGGGTAGGCAGAACATTGAATTATAAAGATTGAGGACTTCCTCTCAGACTGCTGGGTTTGAGCCCCCACTCTCCCATGTACCATGGTGGAAGCTTGAAGATGCTACCTACGTTTCCTGAGTCTCAGCTTTGAGATCTGTAAAATGAGGGTGATGACAGAACCTTCTACATGGACTGTGATGATCCACATGAAATCCTTAGAACAGTCCTTAGAACAGAAATCCTTAGAACAGAATAAGTGCTCAAAGAATAATAACTATTATTATTATCTTTATTGGGCTTTTCAGATAGCTCAGCGATAAAGAATCCACTTGTAATGCAGGAGATTCGGGTTGGATTTGGGTGGGAAAGACCCCTGGAGAAGGAAATCGCAGCCCACTCCAGTATTCTTGCCTGTAGAATCCCATGGGCAGAGGACTCTGGTGTTGCAGAGTCAACTTAGAGACACGACTTAGAGACTAAACAAAAACAATTATTGTTATTAATGATTAGGGAATTTTTTAAAGGAGATGATTGATTGATTGATATGAATTGTTAGATATGAATTGTTATGATATGATTGATATGATATGAATTGTTAGAAGAATGAAGAATGCAAATCTAAAGGAGTAATTATATAAATTACATTGCTAGCCCAATATCAAAAGCCACCAGAATTCTACGTCGTGGCTGCTGCTGCTAAGTCGCTTCAGTCATGTCCAACTCTGTGCAACCCCACAGACGGCCTCCTACCAGGCTCCTCTGTCCCTGGGATTCTCCAGGCAAGAACACTGGAGTGGGTTGCCAGTTCCTTCTCCAATGCGTACAAGTGAAAAGTGAAAGTGAAGTCGCTCAGTCGTGTCCGACTCTTAGCGACCTCATGGACTGCAGCCCACCAGGCTCCTCTGTCCATGGGATTTTCCAGGCAAGAGGACCGGAGTGGGCTGCCATTGCTATTGTGAGGCAAATTTTCACTATGAGGAAAGAAGCCCAAAGAAGTTAAGAAACTTTCTCAGAAGTATTGTTCAGTAAGAAGCAATTGTGGAAATCAAATGTTACAGTTCTGATTTCATATTGTGCGTCTATTACTCTAAAGAGGGATGCCTGCTCCCTGCCCATTATCTACTTAAAATAAGATGTGAGTTGCTAGGACTGTGAAAGCAGTGCGTGTGCAAAAGCAGAATCTGGGCTTTTCTGTGCCCGCTCATTTAAATGCCTTTTGTTCTGATTGCACCATCTTTATAACTGGTAATGGAAGAGAAAGGGAAACATATTCATTTCAATTTTATTTTAAAGGAATGTTACAGTGGGTTAGGTTAGGGAGGAGAATTTTGCCTTTTGACCAGTGTAACTGGAGAATTTTAATCGAAAAGTCTTTTTGAGAACACCTCCAGGCTCCAAGGAGTAAAACTAGAATACAGTCACTTCTCTCAATATGTGTTTAGGGACTGCAAGAAAATGAAAATTTCTACCCAATAAAAAGCACAGTTTGAATTATTGATGGTCTCACACTCTTTCTAGGTTTTCCCACATGCAAATCTGAGTCACATGCAAATTTGGTGATGTTAAAAATCATATTATGCCATTTTAGAAAAGGAGTGAACATTGAGATTCTGAGTTCATGATAACTGAATTTTAAGCATTCTCTGATTTTTTTTTCCTTATCTTAAATTTTCACATTCATATCCTGTGGCCATCTGCAGTGTCTCAATGTAACAATCCATCAGCTTGATTTTAAACCTATTCTATCCATGCCTCAAGCATAAAGCATGCCTGTCTACTGTGTCAGCTCAGAGAAATATTTACTTTGGAAAAAGCTAACTAGATCCTGTCCATTACTTGTGAAGGATAACCTCTGGCCATGCGCTTGACTTAGGAAAGACCTTGAATTGTTTTTTCTGGGAGGGCATTATCTGAGGCTAATTTTCACTTTTGTATATTATTACAGTATTTTCATTACCTGAAAATTACTCTGAAAATACCTGGAAGAGAAATCATTTCCATGATAAAGTATTTTTCTGCATAACAAGGAAGATAATTATTTGTCCATAGGTCTACAATATAATTTGGTTTCATAACAGGATACACATATAATTTCATAAAAATCTGCATTGCATTTGCAAAATTATCAGGGAATTGTATGATTTCTTACTTCACTGAATTTTAAACTATAGGCAAATCAGTATTTTAATATCATCTGCTTTATGATTAACATCCTACATGCAGGTCTCCAAAGGAGACACAGATGTAAAGAACAGACTTTTGATTTCATGGGAGAAGGCAAGGGTGGGATGATTTATGAGAATATCTTTGAAACATGTACATTACCATATGTAAAACAGATCACCAGTGCAAATTTGATGCAGGAAACAGGGCATCCAAAGCTAGCGCTCTTCCTCTAAAGACAGGAACAAGACAAGGGTGCCCACTTTCACCATTACTATTCAACATAGTTTTGGAAGTTTTGGCCACAGCAATCAGAACAGAAAAAGAAATAAAAGGAATCCAAATTGGAAAAGAAGAAGTAAAGCTCTCACTGTTTGCAGATGACATGATCCTCTACATAGAAAACCCTAAAGACTCCACCAGAAAATTACTAGAACTAATCAATGACTATAGTAAAGTTGCAGGATATAAAATCAACACCCAGAAATCCCTTGCATTCCTATACACTAATAATGAGAAAACAGAAAGAGAAATTAAGGAAACAATTCCATTCACCATTGCAACGGAAAGAATAAAATACTTAGGAATATATCTACCTAAAGAATCTAAAGACCTATATATAGAAAACTATAAAACACTGGTGAAAGAAATCAAAGAGGACACTAACAGATGGAGAAATATACCATGTTCATGGATTGGAAGAATCAATATAGTGAAAATGAGTATACTACCCAAAGCAATCTATAGATTCAATGCAATCCCTATCAAGCTACCAACAGCATTCTTCACAGAGCTAGAACAAATAATTTCACAATGTGTATGGAAAAACAAAAAACCTCGAATAGCCAAAGTGATCTTGAGAAAGAAGAATGGAACTGGAGGAATCAACCTGCCTGACTTCAGGCTCTATTACAAAGCCACAGTTATCAAGACAGTATGGTACTGGCACAAAGACAGAAATATAGATCAATGGAACAAAATAGAAAGCCCAGAGATAAATCCACGCACATATGGACACCTTATCTTTGACAAAGGAGGCAAGAATATACAATGGATTAAAGACAATCTCTTTAACAAGTGGTGCTGGGAACTCTGGTCAACCACTTGTAAAAGAATGAAACTAGAACACTTTCTAACACCATACACAAAAATAAACTCAAAATGGATTAAAGATCTAAATGTAAGACCAGAAACTATAAAACTCCTAGAGGAGAACATAGGCAAAACACTCTCCGACATATATCACAGCAGGATCCTCTATGACCCACCTCCCAGAATATTGGAAATAAAAGCAAAAATAAACAAATGGGACCTAATTAAACTTAAAAGCTTCTGCACATCAAATGAAACTATTAGCAAGGTGAAAAGACAGCCTTCAGAATGGGAGAAGATAATAGTAAATGAGGCAACTGACAAACAACTAATCTCGAGAATATACAAGCAACTCCTACAGCTCAACTCCAGAAAAATAAATGACCCAATCAAAAAATGGGCCAAAGAACTAAATAGACATTTCTCCAAAGAAGACATACAGATGGCTAACAAACATATGAAAAGATGCTCAACATCACTCATTATCAGAGAAATGCAAATCAAAACCACTATGAGGTACCATTTCACACCAGTCAGAATGGCTGCGATGCAAAAGTCTACAAGTAATAAATGCTGGAGAGGGTATGGAGAAAAGGGAACCTTCTTGCACTGTTGGTGGGAATGCAAACTAGTACAGCCACTATGGAGAACAGTGTGGAGATTCCTTAAAAAACTGGAAATAGACCTGCCTTATGATCCAGCAATCCCACTGCTGGGCATACACACAGAGGAAACCAGAAGGGAAAGAGACACGAGTACCCCAATGTTCATCGCAGCACTGTTTATAATAGCCAGGACATGGAAGCAACCTAGATGTCCATCAGCAGATGAATGGATAAGAAAGCTGTGGTACATTTACACAATGGAGTATTATTCAGCCATTAAAAAGAATACATTTGAATCAGTTCTAATGAGGTGGATGAAACTGGAGCCTATTATACGGAGTGAAGTAAGCCAGAAAGAAAAACACCAATACAGTATACTAACGCATATATATGGAATTTAGAAAGATGGTAACAATAACCCTGTGTACGAGATAGCAAAAGAGACACTGATGTATCGAACAGTCTTATGGACTCTGTGGGAGAGGGAGAGGGTGGGAAGATTTGGGAGAATGGCATTGAAACATGTAAAATATCATGTATGAAATGAGTTGCCAGTCCAGGTTCGATGCACGATACTGGATGCTTGGGGCTGGTGCACTGGGACCACCCAGAGGGATGGAATGGGGAGGGAGGAGGGAGGAGGGTTCAGGATGGGGAACACATGTATACCTCTGGCGGATTCATTTTGATATTTGGCAAAACTAATACAGTTATGTAAAGTTTAAAAATAAAATAAAATTAAAAAAATAAATAAAATAAAATATAGTGGGGGAAAAAAAAAAAAAAAACAAAGCTAGCGCTCTGGGACAACCCAGAGGGATAGGGTGGGGAGGGATATGGGAAGGGGTTTCAGGATAGGGGGACACATGTATACCTGCGGCTGATTCATGTTGATGTATGGCATAAATCATCATGATATTGCCAAGTAATTATCCACCAATTAAAATAAATAATTTTTAAAAAGAGCAAAAAAATAAAAATGAAGAAATTAAAAAAAAACATGAGTTCAAAAAGAATGAGTCCATACAGCCCATTTTAAGACATCTGACCCAGCAAGTACATGCTCTTTCCCTAGAGACTTCTGTATCCAAATAATTTACCAGTTAAAAGTTGAATGTGCTAACATTTTTTTTTCTTGATAAATCTTTTTTTTTAGAAATTTAAATTTATTTATTTCAATTAGAGGCTAATTACTTTACAATATTGTATTGGTTTTGCCATACATCAACATGAATCCACCACGGGTGGACATGTGTTCCCAATCCTGAACCCCCCTCCCACCTCCCTCCCCATACCATCCCTCTAGGTCATCCCAGTGCACCAGCCCCAAGCTTCCTGTATCCTCCATGGAACCTGGACTAGTGATTTGTGTCTTATATGATATTATACATGTTTCAATGCCATTCTCCCAAATCATCACCCCCTTCCCTCTCCCAGAGTCCAAAAGACTGTTCGATACATCTGTGTCTCTTTTGCTGACATTTTGTTTTAGTTTTTACAGACTACTTTTTTTCTTTGTATTTAGGATATTTTATTCACAAAATTTTGCAATTTGAGTATTACATAAATTTTCCAGGATCCAAATTCAACATTAGCCCCAAGCCCAAATTGTCACTTCTTCAGCACCTGGCTTCTAAGGTCACTCTGCTCTTTGCATCAAAGGGCAAAAAAGGAGACATTTATGGATCAAGTCTGGAAGTTGAGTGTGCCTATATTCCCCTGTTGACAGAACACCTAACTCTTAGAGAAGCTGGAAAATGTAGACTCCCTGTGTGATCAAGAAAAGATAAAAGGAAACAGGGACTATTGATTGGCAAGCATCCTTTGCTTGGCACCCAAGAAAATAGATAGAACACTGTAAACATATGTGTGTCTCACCAAAACCATTAAAATCATGGCATATACTTGAAATTATACTGAAATCATGAAAAACACTTAAAGGAGCCTGAAAATGTCTTTAGAACAAGGTCCAGGTAAAATAAACACACCAGGTACAATAATCCCATATCAGATCTGGAATTTTGTATTTAAGAAATTTAGAAAGTTAAAACTGTGAAAAAGAATATATTAGCTAAGAATATATCTCCCCTGTGGATCTTCCCTGTAGCTCAGACAGTGAAGAATCTGCCTGCAATGCAGAAGACCGGGTTTGATCCCTGAGTTGGGAAGATCCTCTGGAGAAGGGAATGCCAATCCACTCCAGTATTCTTGCCTGAAGTATCCCAAGAACAGAAGAGCCTGGTGGGCTACAGTTCATGGGGTCACAAAGAGTTAGACACGACTTGAGTAAGTAACACTACACTACACTACAAGAATATATATTGAAATATATCTGAATCCCTTTTCTAAATAGCAGAAATGAACATAACATTGTAAATCAATTATACTTAAGTAAATAAATGTTTAAAAAAAATAATAATAAAATAGTAGAATTACAAGGAAATATGAACAAATCTGAATAATTTCCAGAGTTATTATCTAAACACCATCTATTTGGAGGACATTGAGGAGAAATACACAAGTGATTAACAGCTGAAGCCTGGTTCAAAAGGCATGTTTTCTAATGGGGAGATCAATATGTAAATAACAGAATCTGTTAGGAAGACCAGAGGAAATAACCTAGAGAGAATGAATCAAAATAGATGTAGAAGGATCTTTGACTTCTGCCGGGATCTAACTGACTTAGTTTGATTGCCTGACTCCTGGTCCATGCGGCGGTGATTTTCTCTGGCATTGTCAATATGACACTTTCAAGGGTCAGGTTCCATTAATGAACTTCTCTATTTGCTGACACATCTGTCGGCATGCAAATGTCAACATCACTAACCCCCTTTCTTAATCTTCTATTCAAATTCAAAAATAAATTACCTGTTCTCTCTAGGGTCAAACTCCCATATATCTTGGAGATGAGCAAGGATATTACTGAAAATAGCAAGTGGGTAAACCAATTGGACTGGTCTCTGGGGAAATGCACAATGCACTATTATCTCTTGGATATACAGTCAGTAGTTTGCTCTTCTGCCCTTCTCATCTGTTCCATCAGCCTCCTCAGAAGGATGTCTCTGTGATTTCTTTGTTCACACTGACCACTCAGATCATGCGCTGGCCCATAGCATCTTTCCATGATTAATAGAGAGTCACTTTCGTGCAGGATTTTGCTTTATATCATTTGTGGACTATTTTTATGAATTGTAACATTATCAGATTTATCAGGACATAAAAGTCTTCACAAACTAGCTCATGGTTCTTCTCCAGCTATATGTTCACTACTTCAAACTTCCTGTACACATGTACTTTGTTCCTTGTCAGTTCCCTCTTCCCTTTGCTGTGTTAATGCTTTATGTACCTAAAAAGGCCACTCTACTTCACTCATCTTGAAAATTCATTATCTCCAGTCAAGTCTCAGCTTAAGCTCCTCTTTAGGACAATTTCTCTAACATACACTGCTAACTTTATTTCACCATGTCGTATGTTGCCAGTGAATCTTGAGTACACTTCTTTTCTAGTACAGGCTTGTGTATCTTTCTGTGCCTGTAACTATACACTAGTCCATGAGCTCTGAGTTCAGGAACTGTATTTTTTTTCCTATAATTTAATCACCTGACAATCTAGAAACCCAATAAGTTCCTGCTGCTGCTGCTGCTAAGTCGCTTCAGTCGTGTCCGACTCTGTGCGATCCCATAGATGGCAGCCCACCAGGCTTCCCCGTCCCTGGGATTCTCCAGGCAAGAATACTGGAGTGGGTTGCCATTTCCTTCTCCAATAGGTGAAAGTGAAAAGTGAAAGTGAAGTCGCTCAGTCGTGTCCAACTCTTAGCGACCCCATGGACTGCGGCCCACCAGGGTCCTCCATCCATGGGATTGTCCAGGCAAGAGTACTGGAGTGGGGTGCCTATTCTACTGTAAAGCACAGGAAATTGTACTCAATATTTTGTAACAACCTATAATGGAAAAGATTCTGAAAAATCATCTGTCTATATATACATACACATATACATATATATACACATATACACATATATACATGTACATACACACGCACATATACAGATATATATATGTATGTATGTGTATATATATATATATATCTGTGCTGTACACTGGAAACTAACAGAATGTTGTAAATCAACTATAATTCAATTACAAAAAATAAAAAAGGAAAAACAAAGAATCAATTGAGGAATCTATGCCTTCACTGAGGGGGACAAGCTGTACACACAAGAACAAATCTTTCGTTTATTTATTCATAAGTGTATTTAGTACCTATCCCCATGCCAAGTGATGTACTTGGAAAGAAGAATAAAAAGGATGAGTAACATATGGTGCTTGATCTGGAGGAGCTCACCTTCTTATGGAGAAGCAGACATGTGAATATCTTATTTCAATGATGCTAAGGCAATATTGATCCTAACATGTTCCATTATGTTTTGTGCTACTGAGACATATAAAATAATGCCAAGGCAACCATGACACATTGCAGTTATGTAGATTTCTTACCATCTTCTTTTTGAAAGAGCTTTTTAAGACTTATTCAAATTAAATTGGTTGCTATTTGTAGTGGGAATTCCTAATAATGTACTTTCACAGCCTTGAGAAATTTCAAAGAAATAGGACTTGGAAAAACAGCAAATATTAAGAAATTATGTTAATGATTATCTTTCATGTTTTTCTTAAAAATAATCTCCTTGTTACAAACCCGAAGGCCAGACCCAGAAGGAAGCATGACTGGGATCATGAAAGCATGGACCTTGGAACACTGACTCAGCATCAGGCATGAATGCTGCCTATGTGCTTGCTAATTGTTCCCAAGACTAGCCCAGAGGGAATGACCTGGGGTTAACACATGGAGATCTGGTTTATGTCAGTGTGGTCCATGACATTTAGGAGTACGTGACTAACGAAGCATGTGTCTTAAGAAAAATAAGATCTGAGAAAGTCTTGTAGTCTGCACTTAGGAATAAAAGCTGGACTTAGAGTGGACTCTGCGCCCCAGTCCAATAGAGGCCGCAGGTCCCCTGACGCATTGCACCAGGTTTCATGTTCTGTCTTCATTCTTGTTGCTCGCTCCCAGATCATTAGGGCAAGAGATCCTTTACCTTTCTTCACATGTGAAGTTTGATTCTTATGAATCCCTTTTCAACTCAGAGAGGTCTATCCTGTATTTATTCAAGCAATGTCATCTTCTCTGCCCAATATAAGTATTGATAGCTGTTGCTGGACTTCTTAAAATAATGCAGAAAGAATTAAAGTCCATTCAGCTAGATTTATAATGCTTACCCCTGCTTTCTGAATGTTGTCCAAAACTTCTGATTGTCACCTCCCTCCTCTCTACAGTTAATGTAATGGTAGGAGTTAAAAATATTTACACATTCTGTTTCTGGAAGTTTCTTCTAAATTCTGACGGTGTGGTTTTTTATTTTTTTGAGTACACAGGCCATGACACAGACATCATGACTGATATAGAATTGACAGCAGCTGTAAGATGACATTGATTAAAAGGCATACTCCAAGTTCAGAGACATGAAAATGTGAAAATCAATGTCAATCAATCAATCAATCAATGACATTTTAGGACCAACAAAATAGAACATAATCTATCACACTACAGCTAGAATCATTATAAACACAGCATATTACAAGAATACAGACGATTATTTGATTACTTTTGCCAGATGAATCTAGGAAACCTCTCCGTAGGTGTAAAAATGGTGGTATTTAGAGCTGAATTTGTGCTATTTGAATGAACAGAATGTAGAATGAGTGTAACCTAATATGAATTGCTATGTCTACACAAGCCTTGTAGAAATAGATGACAAGTTTGACTTTCAGGTGTTTAATGAGGTTCACACAAAACAGGTGAAAAGTGTCATAAATATTTCATGAAAATAATCTTATCGTTAGGTAAGATGCACATATATTAAGTATCAACAACTGAAAATATTAAAGCTTAATGTCATTTTTGACAAAAATGAATGTTTTATGACTAAGAATATTGTACAAAGGCGCACACTTGTTTGCAAAAGATGTTTAATGTTTAATGGTATCAATGAAGGTAACTGTTCAAATTGAAGTTATAATACAATTCGAGATGCATAACATTATAAAAGGAACAAACTTTAAACATGTTTATAGTAAAAAATATATAAGTCTTACTTAGTGAATATAATGAAGAAACAATATTCAAATGTATATATACTAGTACTTCTATTGGCTCTGTAAGAAAAAATAATTGCAATAGCAGTAGCAATAATAATTATCATTTATTGAATGATTGATACATGCCAGGCACTGTTGTAAGGACTTATGTGTATTTAACTCATTTAACCTCTGTATTGAGGGTACTCTTATTGTCCTGGTAGTAAAGATGGAGAACAAGATGTCTGATGGAGCCAGGTCATCTAAGCCCAGAGAGTGAGGTGTTAGTAGGTCAGTCGTGTGGGACTCTCTGTGACCCCATGGACTGTGTAGATCGCCAGGTTCCTCTGTCCGTGAATCTCTCCAGGCAAGAATACTGGAGTGGGCTGTCATTCTCTTCTCCAGGAGATCTTTCCAACTTAGGGACTGAACCCAGGTCTCCTGCACTGCAGGCAGGCTCTTTACCACATGAGCCATGAGGGAAGCCCTGCTGAGGAGCCTTGAATCTGAGACAGAATAGATGGTCAAAGGGCAGTGCATGTAGGCTTTGTGAAGCCCAGCATATGACCATGAGCCTCCAAGTCAAGTGACTCTATGTTCAAGGTCTCAGTACCCTGTTGGGTGAAAGTTTATTTTCCATAAAGACACTAAATATATTCCAATGTAGCTTTTTAGTCCCTTGAACTTTCCTGGTCTGTTTCTCTGGAAGAAACCTTTGCCAAATCTTGCCAGCATTTTATGTGATAAATGATTTAATGCTATTGGAAGCAAAATGCATTTAAAAAAATCTGCAGTTTTAAAAATGCTTGACATGACAAGCATGAAAGTTTGAAGAATTAAACTACACAAACAAGGAAATTTCAGCCTCTGGGAGTGTTTGGGATGAAGGAATAAAAATGGCCAAATTGCAACAGAATTCTAAAATATTCTAACAGGTCTTATGAAGAAGAAAAATAGGGATCCTTGCTGTCAGTAGATTCATTTATTTTATTTTTATTTTTAAATGTGCACAATTCCTGGTGGCAGGTAAACTAATATAGTCAGGGCAGTATACATTCCACAGAGCATATTGTTTATAGTTTATGACTTATCCCCCCAGAACAGTAGCAAAAGGATTCACAAAAATATGTGTTTAATAAAAGAACATGTTCCCTTCCATCTGGATGTTTTATAGGCCTCAGAAATATTTGGTAGGAAGTATTGAGTTGAAGTAATCTAATAAAAATAAAACAAGACCAATTGTCACAGACCACATACCAGCGATAACCATTTCAAGAGGATTTTAAATTTTCTTACAAATGAGACTAGACTCCATCGAGGAGTAATGGACGCTGTATGTGAGGACAAGTTAGAAGTACACAGAAATTCCTTCTCAAGCTGAAGAATTTAGCATTTTATCAGATAGAAATAAAGATATTACACCAACTAATGTTCAGGTCATAAGAGCTTAAGCACGGGATTGCTTACAGTAGCTTTCAAATCAAGCTCTCAGTTTTGGAGTTAATCATGAAATAGGCAGTGATGGGGAGGGTGTAAGACAGACTAATCTTGATATTTTATAGGTGATTTGAAAATTAAAAATGGTTTTCTATGATAAAATATGATACAAATGAGCTTATTTAAAAAACAGAAAGAGACTCACATACTTATAAAACAAACTTGTGTTTACCAAAAGGGAAAGAGGGGAAAGGACAAAGTAGGAGTTTGGGATTAATACATACACACCACTTTATATAAAAGAGATAAACAACAATGTCCTACTGTATAGCACAGGGAATTATATTCAATATATTGTAATAATCTATAATGGAAAAATGATATATATATTATATATAAAGAATATATACATAATACATATGTATGTATAACTGAATTACTTTGCTGTACACCAGAAACTAACACAACATTGTAATTCGACTATACTTCAGTAAACATTAATTAATAGGATTTTTCTACACATCTAAGTATGCATACACTAAATATTTATATCCTAATTCTTTAAAAAATATTTCGAGACCTAAGATACAATATATTGACAAAAAGTATATATATATATATATGTATATGATTTATAATCATATATTTGATCATAGGTTCATTCACACACACACACACACACACACACACACACATATTCATGGCCATTACATGTGTCTCCCTCCATTAATACTTTCTCCTGTTGCCCAGGGTGCATCTTACCATTTTGCTGTATGAAACAAATGGACACTATGGGAAAAACAAGAGTGTTTTTCTGGTTTAAATTCTGATTTAAATTGAGACCATCCTACCTAAGGGATTTTAATCTCCCAAGTCTCAATTTTCCCATCTGCAAAATTAGCATGTATTAAACAAGTCTATGATGGATATTTTTATCAAGATAAAACTTTATAAAATAGGAAAAATAGTCTGCATAGTGCCTAGCATGAAGTGTACCTTCAATAAATATAAACTATTCTTATTATTGTTTAATTCTTAACTGTGCACAGAAAATAAAGCAATGCTATGTAAACATTAAGTCTTCGCAGATGGCATTAGTGGTAAAGAATCCATCTGACAATTCAGGAGCTGCAAGAGACACAGGTTCGATTCCTGGGCTGGAAAGATCCCCTGGAGGAGGAAATGGCACCCCACTCGAGGATTCTTGCCTGAAAATCTCATAGGCAGAGGAGACTGGTGGGCTGCAAAGAGTCAGGCACGACTGAGCTACTGAACATATGTAAGCATTAGGATGAATGTACAACTCGTAGAATAGGATAAAACAGATGTCTTTGTGTTGTTGTTGTTCCTACACTTTTATTAGGGGTCATCTCATTCTACCCTTGGATAGAAATATTAGTAGATGCCCCAGACTTTACTCATAATGTCAGATAATAGCGATTCCTGTGCTCACATTGTCACAAAACCAAGTGAGAGTCCATCTATTCACGGGAAGAGTGCTCCGTATGATAGAAAAAACCAGGGATACATATTTGCAACAATACATCAAAAAGGCATTGCATTAAGTGAAAGAAGCCAGACACACAAAAATCACACCCTGTGTTATTCACTTGTATGATTTTTTTTTTTTTTCTGGGACAGGTGACCCAAGAGGGCCAGAAATCTGATCAGTAACTTTCAGGTGATGAACATGAACACTGAGTACATTGATACTTTGCATTTACCCCAAAGGAGCAGGCCACAACTTGGAAGATGATGAAAATGGTTTTTATCTAATTTTGGTGGTGGGTACCCAAAAATATATATTTGACAAAATTCACTGAACTCTGTACCTAAAAAAGGGTGATTTTAGGTATATGTGTGTTCAGTCATGTCCAACTTTTTGTGACCCATGGACTGCAGCTCACCAGGCTCCTCTGTTCCCAGAATTCTCCAGGCAAGAATACTGGAGTGGGTTGCCATTTCCTCCACCAGGGGATCTTCCCGACCCAGAAATATATAAATTATACTTCACTAATCCTGATCTCTCTGTCTCTCTCTCTTTTCTCTCTGTCTCTCTTTTTTTTTCTCTCTCTCTCCCACACACACACACACACAGACACATAGCCTTAGGATTATCATTTTCCAGATTTAGAAAAAGAGTAAGAGAAGAATTTATGGGTATGTTAAACCTCTTAACTGAATTAATATCTTCATAATGATACAGAGAGATAATTCCTAGTAAGAATGCTTTAAAAGCTGTCAGAGATAGGGTAAGTAGGTTTTTGAAGTTATAAAAGGTCTTACTTGAATGGATATTGTGATAATACTATTATTGTTCATTCGCTTTGATTACACTCATTTTTTAGAAGGGAGAACCGAGGCACAAAGGCGTAGACGTTAGACAGCTTGCACAGGCTGCTTCACAGATGTGTGGCCAGGACAGCTGCACAGGGCCCCAAGCTCAGAGGGGCTCCACGCACAGGCATCCATGCTCTGTGTGTCAGTTGTGATTCTACAATGAGAACTGGGGGTTGGAGACTACACTTACATAAGGTCTCTCCACCGCCCTGCCTCCCTGTTTTGGGTCCTCTGATGAGTCCTGGAAGGTCAGGGTCAAGCACGTGTTCCCATGAGCAGTGTTAAGGGACAAGTCAGGGCCCTGGGTGAATGCCTTCACTCTCACAGCCATATTCCTGTACCCAAGGGAGTGAAACATTAAACAGAAGATAAAAATCTCTATGATGAATCAAAGAGACAGAAGAAGAAGGGAAAAAATAAAAACCTTTTTTTTCTTGCTGTTTGAGTAAGACTCCTGCATTTTCATTTTGCACTGGGTCCTGAAAGTTATGGTGCCGACAAAGCCTCCACCCCATCCTTTTGGACAGGCGAAGAGATGCACAGTCTGACAGCAGCCTCCTCCAAAAACATCATGCATGATTCAGAGTCCTTTTATTTATTTCCACCCTCTGATTCTTCTTATGTCCTTGATGTGTCTTTGAGGTCCAAGAGATGTGGAATCACTTCTTACAATGTACTTTGGTTCAGGAATTGCACATCTATCATCTTTGCTCTCTTGTTCAGATTTCCATTTTTATATCCTGTTTTAAAATGTGAATTATTTTTTTCCTGCCTTTAACATGTTTTATTTTTCAGCTCAACTTCTCATCCGGGAAAGCGATAGTTAGGTTTTGAATATCATTGGTGAGTTAGAAGTTGAAGCCCTGTCTTGAAAAGGTTATATTAAGAATAATCGATATCTGTCTTTGATTTCAAATAAATATAAATATAGTAAGCACTTATGAAGTCCTAACTCTGTGCCAGACATCATCCTAAGGGCATTCTATACTTTAACTCTCTACATCCTCGCAGTGTTTTGATGAGGTGGAAACTATTAATACTGTTTTGTAAATGAGAAACTTGAAATAGGGATAGTTTAGAACATATCCTCACATCCAAAAAAAAAAAAAAAAAAAAAAAACTAGCAAGTAGTCTAACCAGAATTAATATCAAAACACTTTACCTCCACACTCTGTACTCTTAATGACATGGATACACTATAGTTGGAGGTACTGGAATTGTTACTTGCAGGGTATTTATCCTCTACCACTTCATGAAGATTAATAAATATAATATCAATGTCTTCACTGAAGACTTGCTGTACCGAGCCCCTTCCTTGCTTAGTTGCTTCATTCGTGTCCAACTTTTTGTGACTCCATGGACCATAGCCTCCCAGGCTCCTCTGTCCACGGGACTCTCCAGGCAAGAATACTGGAGTGGGTTGCTCTGCCCTCCAAGCCCAGGGCCATGCTATTGGTGCTATATAATGTAATTTTAAAAGCCACTGTCAGAATTAGATATTATCTCTAATTTGAAGATGAGGAAGTTGAGCTTTCAAAAGGATGAGAACTCAAGCTTGTTCATTCATCAGTCTACTAAATGCGACAGCAATCCATCTGAATTCCAGGTCTGCATGAAGCCCTGCACTGTGGCACTGAAGAGCCTGGCATCCACCTCCATGACCTTCCCTACATCTGGCTCCTACCTCCCTGCACTCAACGCTCACTGCCTCACTCCTGAGAGCCCAGTATGTGCTTCTCTTTCCAATTCCACATTCAGCGATGTCGGATTGCTATCTTGAGTTTAGTCATGGTGGGTTATTTACCCTAAATAATCAACAAAGCCTGGAAACAAACCCCTTTGGAGAGCTGGCTTACCAACACAACACTGTGTGACCTTCAGCTAATTACTCAACCATTATGCAGCTTCTCTATTTACCACCATTTCCTGATCTACTCTTGTTTTTTATACTCCCTAAGCCCTTTCCCACTTGACTAGCAAATTACTCTCCATTGACTTTTTGTTCTCACTTTGGTCCAACCCTGAATCTAGTTATCTCCCTGCTTCAGTCCACTTTTCACCCTTCTGTCGGAATCATTATTCTTTCTGTTTTGCTTTTCCTTGAAAGTGAAAAATAAAATGTCATGAAGTATGAAGTTTGATGTGACAACATCCCAGTACCCACTGTGCTTCTTAACAAATGTATCAACAGAATTTATCATGAACTTGCCCCACATAAACTCTTCAGTGGTCCTCCATCCCCAGGAAATGAGATCAGCTCATCATGACATATAAATTCCCTTTATGATCACTTCCCTATCTCTCCATCAGGCTGATATCCTGGTCAAACTTTCCGCACTCTGGAGACACCAATTCCTCTGGAGTGGTACCACAGCAAGGGCCAGAGCTCAGACTCTAGAGACTGACAGTCCTGGGCTAGATGTCCCAGTTTCTGCTGTGGTTCAGATGTGCAACTGGGAATTCATTATCCCAATGTTTCAATATCTTTGCCTACAGAATAGGGTAGTTAGCTTTTGTGAGGTTTACATAAATGAATAAATAGAGGTGAACTTAAAGTTTGGCACATAGTGATAGCTATAAAAATGAAAATTATTATCATTGTTCATTTTAATAGCATTATTATCATCATTGTTAATAGCATTTATTATTCGGTTTCATTCTTTATAACTGGAAGAAATACCCCTGAAACATAACCATGTGGTTCTAGTGAACTGAGAGTTCAATACAAGAACCCTAATTAAATTACCAGGCTTTTGAAGAGACCTATTTGTTTAACATAATGAAAAACAAGAGAGTGGTGCAAACGTCCTCATTTCCTATCCATCCATGTCAGTATCTCACCTCTGGTACCAGGACAGTGGTGGTAGTTTGTACATGGGGAGAGTGGGGCATGAGAAACAAACAAACAAAATAGACAAAACTACTTCAGATAAAATGATCTCATGTGAAACTATTTACTAGGCATTTCTTTGGTATACCATGATGATATAGGCCTTTGGACATAGATTCCTACTTCCCTTCTGAGCAGAATACCCTGTATTTCCTACCTTCTTCAGCTTTTGTCTAAAAAGCACCCATCAACCTTTCAATTACCAGCTCAAGTGCAAAACATTCCAGGATATCATCTTTAATCTCCCCAAATGTAGTACATCACTCCCTCCTGCCCTGCATTTTAGGAACAACTACATCTTTAACCTGTTTATTAATTTGTACTTCAAGTTATTTTTATGTGGCCCTATTTATAAATATAATGTGAAATCCTTTGAGGTTAGGTTGTATTTTCTGTATGACCTACTATAGTAGAAATTGAGGTCCTTAATGAACATTTGCTAAATTGTGTTTTATTACATCAAATTGCATTAAAGTGAGATGCAACCATATCACGTAGGTTTTTTGTGTTGTCCTAATCCTGGAGAGGGATTCTATCTATGCAGGATACCAATAATGTATAGTCAGTGACAGAGAAGTAGAAATTAATAGTGCATATCAATTAAATAATTTTCTTCACCTCTGTCTGAAGTCTCTACTTCCACCAACAATGCCCTAGAATGTTAGAGATCATTTATTTGTAGTGGTTGATTTCATAGAAAAGAGATCGATCCAGTTAAATGATAGTATTTGAAGAACCAACAAACAAAAGAGCAAGCAGCTAAACCCAAGTCTGCTGATTCCTAAATGAAGGACTTGATGGCAATCTTTGCTGCTTCTCCTAGCCCTTAGCTCTCAATTGCTTCTCTTCTTCTTAACAGTTATTTTTGTGTAACTCAGTGGTAAATTTTAAATTGCATGTGTTCCATGTCTAGTGCCATGAACTTCTATGTAAATCTCCTGAGATACTGACATCTCTCAGTCCATCATCCAAATATGAATTTAGTGAAACCTCTCCAATTTAAAGTATTTTCTTTTTCTTCATCTTTGGTCTTGACCTATATCCCTATGTCATGATTTTACGCTTTCTTTGAAACTTTTTTGTTAAAACTAATCATTTACTCAAACCCTTAGACATACAAAAATACATGCTTCTTCAACGCAAGATGCTTACCTAGTCTTTCTGACCCCACAAATGAGAACTAGAAATGCTCTGTGATTCTATGATGCTTGCTGGAGAATAATCACTGATTTAAGAAGTCAAAAAAGAGTTACCAAAAATGGGTAAAAAGTTGATGCCTAGAGAATGTCTATGAGGTGATAAACACTAGTTCTAGTGGGATGATTCCTATCTGACCAATCACCATTCATTTTTGACAACATACACTCTACAGAGATACCTATCTATCTATCTATATCTTTCATACATTAATCATATACAATAGTTTTATTGAAATATATTTGTATACCATTAGGTTTACTCATTTAAAATGCATGATTTAAAATCTGTGGTGTATTTACAGAGTTATGCAACAACAAACACAACAGAGTTTAGGACATTTTTATCCCTCAAAACACCTGATATCCATTAACAGTTTCTTCTCATTACTCCTTTGCATGTGTGCGTGTTAAGTCACTTCAGTTGTGTGTCCAACTCTTTGTGATGCTATGGACTGCAGCCTGCCAGGCTCTCTGTCCATGGGATTCTCCAGGCAAGAACACTAGAGTGGGTTGCTACGCCCTCCTCCAGGGGATCTTCCCAACCCAGGATCAAACCCACATCTTTCATGTCTCCTGCATTGGCAGGCAAGTTCTTTACCACTAGCACCACCTGGAAAGACCCATTACCCCTTTACCTACCTCAAACTAGGTAAGCATGAATCAATGGTCTGTCTCGATAGAGTTACCTTTGTTGAACAGTTTTATCCATGTTTCAGCATGAATCAGTTCATTTTTATTGTAGAAAAGATGTACAAAATATTATTGCCTTTTATAAATATATTAATAACATGTTTTACTTATCTGTGTAGTAGTTGTTGGACATGGGTATTTTCAATTTTGGCTATTACGAATGATATTGTTATAAAAACTTATGTACACATTTTTGTGTAGACAAGTTTTTCCAGTTTTCTTAGATCTATACCTAGGAGAGGAAGTGCTCAGCAACACAGTAACTCTATGTTTAACCCTTTAAGTGATGGCAGATTGTTTTCCAGTTGCATCATTTTACATTCTGACCAAAAATATATGAGGTTACCAATTTCTCCACATCCTTGCTGACACTCACTACTCTGTTGCTTTTATGAGAATGGTCCCAGGGTCCTAGGTGAAACAGCATCTCATGTGGCTTTGCTTTACATTTCTCTAATAGATGATGAGGTTGAGTATATGTTCACATACTTACTGGCCATTTGTATATCTTTTTTGGAAACATGTCTATTCCAACCCTTCATTCATTTTTAATTGGATTGTATTTTTTATTATTGAGTTGTGGGTGTTTTGTTTTTTTTGTTTGTTTTTTTGTTTTTGTATCCTGAAGTTAGGTCTCTTGTCAGATACAGGACTTGCAACTATTTTCTCCCATTCTGTGGGTTTTGTTTTTAACTTACTGCACAAAGAGTTTTAATTTAGATGATATTAGACAAACAGCGGAGAAGGCAATGGCACCCCACTCCACTACTCTTGCCTGGAAATTCCCATGGCCAGAGGAATCTGGTAAGCTGTAATCCACGGGGTCGCTAAGAGTCAGACACAATTGAGCGACTTCACTTTTACTTTCACTTTTCACTTTCATGCATTGGAAAAGGAAATGGCAACCCACTCCAGTGTTCTTGCCTGGAGAATCCTGGGACAGGGGAGCCTGGTGGGCTGCCATCTATGTGGTCGCATAGAGTCGAACATGACTGAAGTGACTTAGCAGCAGACAAATAAACACACAAAGAACATTATATTGCTGAGTTATAGATGCTGGAAGATGGAGGTACAATTAGGTTGAATTTTTGCTTATTTAGGTCGCTGTTTCCAGTACAAAATGCAGTTTAAAGTTATAGCTCTCCCAAGTCATTTAGTTCTTCTAAGATTATGATAGTCACCACAGTGACCAGAAATTGAATGAAAGCCTCCCTTTGGTTTGCTAATTAGATCTGTACATCTCAAATTTGGTGAAAGACAAGAGTTCTAAATAACAGTTTATATGACTTGTTTCTGCACTGGGAGCATAAGGTGTGAAAGTGAAAGTGAAGGTGGATCAGTCATGTCCGAGCCTTTGTGATGCCATATAGCCTGCCAGGCTGCTCTGTCCATGGGATTCTCCAGGCAAGAGTACTGGAGTGGGTAGTGAGTTCCCTTCTCCAGAGAATCTTCCCAACATAGAGATTGAACCCAGGTTGCCCTCATTGTAGGCAGATTCTTTACCCTCTGAGCCACCAGGAAACCCAAGAATACTAGAGTGGGTAGCCTATCCCTTCTCCAACAGATCTTCCTGACCCAGGAATGGAACCAGGATCTCCTGCATTGCAGGCGGATTCTTTACCAGCTGAGCTACCAGGGAAACCCATAAAGTGTGAAGTAATGCCAAATACAAATAAGGTGGCACTAGTGGTGAAGAATCTATTTGCCAAAGCAGGAGATACAAGAGAACTGGGTTTGATCCTCTGGGTCAGAAAGATCCCCTGGAGAAGGAAATGGCTACCCAATCCAGTATTCTTGCCTTGGAGAATCCCATGGGCAGAGCGACTCTGGCAGGCTACAGAGCATGGGGCGACAAAGAGTTGAACATGACAGAAGCAACTGAGTATACAAACATGAGGGGAATATTCAGCCCCCAGAATCAAAGCCACATCTTTTATTTTTCCTACATTGGTTCAGTTCGGTCACTCAGTCCTATCAGACTCTTTGCAACCCCATGGACTGCAACACAACAGGCCTCCCTGTCCATCACCAACTCTCAGAGTTTACCCAAACTCATGTCCATTGAGTTGGTGATGCCATCCAACCATCTCATCCTCTGTTGTCTCTCTCTTCCTCCTGCCTTCAATCTTTCCCAACATCAGGGTCTATTCAAATGAGTCAGTTCTTCGCATTAAGTATTGGATTTTCAGTTTCAGCAACAGTCCTTCCAATGAATATTCAGGACTGATTTCCTTTATGATGGACTGGTTGGATTTCCTTGCAGTCCAACGGACTCTCAAGAGTCTTCTCCAACACCTCAGTTCAACAGCATCAATTCTTTGGCACTCATCTTTCCTTATAGTCCAATTCTCACATCCATATATGACTACTGGAAAAACCATAGCTTTGACTAGATGGACCTTTGTTGCCAAAGTAATGTCTCTGCTTTTTAAAATGCTATCTAGGTTGGTCATAATTTTTCTTCCAAGAAGCAAGCGTCTTTTAATTTCATGGCTACAGTCACCATCTGCAGTGATTTTGGAGCCCCCCAAAATAAAGTCTGTCACTGTTTCCACTGTTTCCCCATCTATTTGCCGTGAAGTGATGGGACCAGATGCCATGATCTTAGTTTTCTGAAAACATAGTTTTAAGCCAACTTTTTCACTCTCCTCTTTCACTTTCATCAAAAGACTCTTTAGTTTTTCTTCACTTTCTGCCCTAAGGGTGGTGTCATCTGCATATCTGCGGTTACTGATATTTCTCCCAGCAATCTTGATTCCAGCTTGTGCTTCAATCCAGCCCAGCATTTCTCATGAGGTACTCTGCTTGTAAGTTAAATAAGTAGGGTGACAATATACAGCCTTGATGTACTCCTTTCCCCATTTGGAACCAGTCTGAGTTCCATGTCCAGTTCTAACTGTTGCTTCCTGACCTGCGTACAGATTTCTCAAGAGGCAGATCAGGTGGTCTGGTATTCCCATCTCTTTCAGAATTTTCCACAGTTTCTTGTGATCCACACAGTCAAAGGCTTTGGCATAGTCAATAAAGCAGAAAGAGATATTTTTCTGGAACTCTCTTGCTTTTTCAATGATCCAGCGGATGTTGGCAATTTGATCTCTGGTTCCTCCGCCTGTTCTAAATTCAGCTTGAACATCTGGAAGTTCACGGTTCACGTATTGCTGAAGCTTGGCTTGGAGAATTTTGAGCATTACTTTACTAGTGTGTGAGATGAGTGCAATTGTGCAGTAGTTTGAGCATCCTTTGGCATTGCCTTTCTTTGGGATTGGAATGAAAACTGACCTTTTCCAGTCCTGTGTCCACTTCTGAGTTTTCCAAATTTGCTGGCGTATTGAGTGAAGCACTTTTCACAGCATCATCTTTTAAGATGTGAAATAGCACAACTGGAATTCCGTCACCTCCACTAGCTTTGTTCATAGTGATGCACTCAAAGGCCCACTTGACTGCATTCCAGATGTCTGATTCTAGATGAGTGATTACACCATCATGATTATCTGGGTAATGATGATCTTTTTTTGTACAGATCCTCTGTGTATTCGTGCCACATCTTCTTAATATCTTCTGCTTCTGTTAGGTCCATACCATTTCTGTCCTTTATTGTGCCCATCTTTTTATGAAATGTTCCCTTGGTATTTCTAATTTTCTTGAAGAGATCTCTAATCTTTCCCATTCTATTGTTTCCCTCTAATTCTTTGCACTGCTCACTGAGGAAGGCTTTCTTATCTCTCCTTGCTATTCTTTGGAACTCTGCATTCAAATGGGTATATCTTTCCTTTTCTCCTTTGCTTTGCACTTCTCTGCTTTTCTCAGCTATTTGTAAGGCCTCCTCAGAAAGCCATTTTGGTTTTTTGCATTTCTTTTCCATGGGGATGGTCTTGATCCCCATCTCCTGTACAATGTCATGAACCTCCACCCATAGTTCTTCAGGCACTCTGTCTATGAGATCTAATCCCTTGAATCTATTTCTCACTTCTACTGTATAATCATAAGGGATTTGATTTAGGTCATACCTGAATGGTCTAGTGGTTTTTCCACTAAAAAAAAACCACTTTCTTCAATTTAAGTCTGATTTTGGCAATAAGGAGTTCATGATCTGAGCCACAGTCAGCTCCCTGTCTTGCTTTTGCTGATTGTATAGAGCTTCTCCATCTTTGGCTGCAAAGACTATAATCAATCTGATTTCGGTATGGACCAGTTGGTAGGTGGTAGGTGGATTCTTTACCAATACCAATTGATAGGTGGTAGGTGGTTTGATAGGTGGATTCTTTACCACTGGTGCCACCTGGGAAGCCCACAAACATGGCAGGGGCAGGGGAATATAAAAAATAAAAATGAGTGAAAAAAGGGGGAAACTTCATGATCAAAACAGACCTGCATGGAAGAGAAGGCTTTTTATCCACCTCATGCCTTTTTTTCTCCTCCACAACTACAAGGTTAGGGGCCTTTTTACCACTGTCAGTGAAAATCACATTTTTCAGGCTCTCTTGCAGAGAAGCGTGGTCCTCAGTTCTAGCAAAGGAGATGTAAGTGCACTTAATAAAGTTGAATGCATAATTCCACAAACTTACAAGGAGATTTCTAAGAGCCCTAATTACATAATTTTATTAACATAATTGGAGATTTAAGATCACTCTTTAAAAAAAAATTGCAGATTAAAGAAGAAAAATAATCATCTACAGTTTTTCTCCAACTTAATGATTGTTTGACCAAAGAAGCAGATAGAGAGCATCTGAGATCACTAATCTTGCTAAAGTTTAACTGTAGGATTTCTATACAGTGGTTGTTACCTCACTCTATAAGGAAACTGATTTTGCTTGTTTTATTTTATTTTTTAATCAATTTTTTATTGGAGTATAGTTTCTTTACAATATATACAATGCATAATTTTGAAGTTTAGAAAAATGGTAAAAATGAATTTATTTGCAAAGCAGAAATAGAGAAGCAGACATAAAATAGACACAAGGATACCAAGGGGGAAAGGGAGCAACTGGGCGATTGAGATCGACACATGTTACTATCAACACTAATTATAAAATAGATAACTAACAATATATAGTACAGCACAGGGAACTCAACTTAATGCACTGTGGTGATCTGAATGGGAAGGAAGTCCAAAAGGGAGGGGTTTATATATATATATATATGTATGGCTGACTCATTTTACTGTACAATGGAAACTGAAGTTTTCTCTGTCACCAAAATCACTGAGGATGGTGACTGCAGCCATGAAATTAAAAGACACTTGCTCCTTGGAAGAAAAGCTATCACACACCTAGACAGCGTGTTAAAAAGCAGAGACATCACTTTGTTGACAAAGGTCCATATCGTCAAGGCTCTGGTTTTTCCAGTAGTCAAGTACAGATATGAGAACTGGGCCATAAAGAAAGCTGAGTGCCAAAGAACTGATGCTTTCAAACTATGGTACTAGAGAATCCTTTGAGCAACAAGGAGATTAAACCAGCTAATCCTAAAGAAAATCAGTCCTGAATATTCATTGGAAGGACTGGTGCCAAAGCTGAAACTCCAATACTTTGGCCACCTGATGCAGTAAGCCAACTCATTGGAAAAGACCCTGATTTGGGGAAAGATTGAAGGCAGGAGGAGAAGGGGACGACAGAGGATGAAATGGTTGGATGGCATCATTGACTCAACGGACATGAGCTTGAGCAAACTCAGGGTGATAGGGAAGGACAAGGAAGCCTGGCCTGCTGCAATCCATGGGGTCGCAGAAAGTCAGACATGACTTGGCAACTGAACGACAACAACAACGGCTGATTCATTTTGCTTTACAGTAGAAACTAACACAACATTGTAAAGGAAACTATTACTGAGATTAATTATGCTCTCTTACAGGTGAGCATGACTCATCCCAGCCCTCAAGGAAGTCATAGCCTGTGCAGTCTAATCTGTGTAGCCTGAGTACAGACACAAAACCAAAAGAATATGCTGGAGAGCTGAGAAAATTTTATGTCTCAACTTACTGCAGAGAATTTTTATTTTTCCTGTGCAAGTTTTTTTTTTTTCTGTATTTTTGAATATAGTGAATTAATCATTTCCTCTCATTGATGGAACATAGTTTTGTAGCACAATTTCAGCCAATATATTAGGTCATTATAATATATTTTTATTTTTGGACTTGAACGGCTTCTTTTTCATCACTCCCTCTTTCATTTGTATCTGCCACTTGAATTTTTAAAATTTTATAAGAGAGTGAAGTCTCTCAGTTGTGTTCGACTCTTTGTGACCCCATGGACGGTAGCCTACCAGGCTCCTCCATCCATGGAATTTTCCAGGCAAGAGTACTAGAGTGGGTTGCCATTTCCTTCACCAAAAAAAATGTTCTAAAGTTTCATTATATTTAATGCATTTACATATGCTAACTTAATTACCTTCTGAAACAAGGGGGGTATCAATAAACATGAATATTTATTAATATAAAATTACAGTGTGATATATTAAAAATTGGTTGAATTTGAATAAAATGATAATACATAATAAATACAAATGTAATACATTTTCTAGGAAATCAAATGAAGGCTGGTCAAAGGACCATCTGTAGTTTAGATCTGAAATTATAATTAGGAATTAAGTGGGCCAACAGAGCACTACGAATGTCCACATTGAAATGTAAACTCACAGTGCAGAATGACACTCTTAGAAGTTTTCTAAATTTCTTTTTCTGTATAAATCCATGTTCCTCACCTTCCATATTTACCTAACAAATTTGCTCTGAGGACCACATATTAGATTATGTGTAAATTGTATTAAAAATTGTATAAACTTTATGTAGTATTGCCAAATCTTTATTTTTTTTACCAAAACACTTGTTTATAGGTTTGCAGCTAAAAACAGAAGATATACCTTTTTGTATTTTCTGAAAAATGCAACTATAAGCTTTTAAGTATGCTTTTTTAATAGTTAATGATTTGCTTCAGTCAGTATCTGAATTTCTCTGATTATAATTTTTTCAAATGTTAGTATCTAAACATAAAATAAGATTCATAGTCTTTAAGACTTAGAATATGTGCATTTTAATTTATCCCTGGAGGTTAACATCAAAATTAATTGAATTATTTGATACCAATAATTGAGTGCTGTTTTCTTATATTTGTATAAATTATTTGATTTTATGCCCTTAAATCACCCAAATTTATATGCTGTTTGACTCTGTTGCCCCTGGTAATACAGGTTCACTCTCATCTTAAACCTTTGTGGGTGAGACTGAATATTTTTTATTTCAGTTCAGTTCCATTCATTTCAGTCTCTCAGTCATGTCTGACTCTTTGTGACCCCATGAACTACAGCATGCCAGGCCTCCCTGTCCATCACCAACTCCCGAAGTCCACCCAAACCCAGGTCCATTGAGTCGGTGATGCCATCCAACCATCTCATCCTCTGTCGGGACTCCCCTTCTCCTCCTACCCTCAATCTTACCAGCATCAGGTCTTTTCAAATGAGTCAGCTCTTCGCATCAGGTGGCCAAAGTATTGGAGTTTCAGCTTCAACATCAGTCTTAGCAATGAACACCCAGGACTGATCTCCTTTAGAATGGACTGGTTGGATCTCCTTGCAGTCCAAGGGACTCGCAAGAGTCTTCTCCAACACCAGAGTTCAAAAGCATCAATTCGTCGGTGATCAGCTTTCTATATAGTCCAACTCTCACATCCATACATGACCACTGGAAAAACCATAGCCTTGATTAAACGGACCTTTGTTGGCAAAGTAATGTCTCTGCTTTTCAATATGCTATCTAGGTTGGTCATAACTTTCCTTCCAAGGAGTAAGCGTCTTTTAATTTCATGGCTGCAATCACCATCTCCAGTGATTTTGGAGCCCAGAAAAATAAAGTCAGCCACTGTTTCCCCATCTATTTGCCATCAAGCTATGGAACCGGATGCCATGATCTTATTTTCTGAATATTGAGCTTTAAACCAACTTTTTCACTTTCTTCTTTCACTTTCATCAAGAGGCTATTTAGTTCTTCTGCACTTTCTGCCATAAGGGTGGTATCATCTGCATATCTGAGGTTATTGATATTTCTCCTGGCAATCTTGATTCTAGCTTGTGCTTCCTCCAGCCCAGTGTTTCTCATGATGTACTCTGTGTATAAGTTCCTTTAAATTCTTTTCTTTCTTTCTTTAACTGTTTTGTTTTTGGAACATTCAGGTTATATTCTCTTTTAAACGGAATTTTCAAAGTTAAATATCTAAGCTGGTAGGTGGGGTCAGTCCTTAAGTCATCTGCATTTCTAAAGTATTCCATTTGATACTTGGAAGGAAAAACTATTTAGAATGTAACTGTAAGAACAAGGGCCTTAGGGTCATATGATTTGTATTCCAGATGCCCTTTTTCAAACAATGGCATCTTTGAAAATCACTTACACATTAGCCTCAGCTTTCTTACCTATTTAATGGAGAATCTACAAAATCATTGGAGATGGTTGTTGGGAGGAACAGTGCTAAATAGCCTTGAAGGAGAAAGTCCATGGGAAAATGGCGAAGGGCCAGAAGTACCCAGGCATTTGTGTACTGATTGCTGAAGAACATTTCCTGCCTTTGGCTATGCTCGGCACCTAGAGTTAACAATTAAACATTAAAGACGTTGCTTGAGAAAGTGGGTCATGGATAAACTCATGGGTCGTTAAGAATGCGCTGTTCCTTGAAGTATCTTTTACTGATTATATCCTAGCCTTGTACATGTTCTGCTAGCTGTATGCTCTAAGCTCTTTGTTCCTTGCTCCTATAAAAAGGCTTGACTGCAAAAATAAACTTGTCAGTCCTTGCAGAGACTATCCAAGTGTTGTTCTTTCAGGTTCACCATTTCCAAGTCCCAGAGACATATCTCCAACAAGTGGCACCACGAACAAGGACTTGAAGGAAGACTGAACAAAGCGGCGAGCCCTGCAGAAAGAGGTAAGCAGGATGGGACAACACAGCAGTAAGATTCCTTTCATTTCTATAATGCATCACTTTCTGAAACAAACTGGTGTTAATGTTTCAAGAGATCAGTTGAATGACTGCTATCATATTTTACTAGAACATAATTCATGGTTCCCAGAGAAGGGGACGCTCGATCTAGACATATGGAAAAGGGTTAAGAATAATGTTTTGCGAGCATATTGGCAAGGAGTCCGTATTCCCCCTCAATGGTGGGTTACATGGTCACTCATACAGGCTGTCATAGAACAAATTGAAAGGCATAATGTTGATTTGGAAGTAGAAACTGTTTGGTCTTTACATGAATATGAGCTTAAGGAACAAAATATGCAAGGTGCTTTGAAATATAAGAATGTTATGCTTAATCAGACACAATCCCTGGAAAAACAGCTTGGAGACGTATGTATACAGGATGTGTCAAAACTGAAGCCACTTAGAGCAGAGGTCATTTCATTCAACGGACAGCCCAAACCTGAGGTTTTTCCTTCTGCTCCATCTGTAACAGCAGTTGCTAACTTTGCTCGTACTAATCATTTCACTCCTCTTCAGGAGATGCCTGCTTGCGCTTTCCCTTTCCCAATACAGTTTGATCAGCCTGCCCAAGGTAAGAATGCTTGGGCTGGTCTAGATTTTGGTATGTTGTCCAGCTTTAAGAAAGCATACACTCTATATGGATCTACTTCTCCTTACTGTGTAGAATTCCTCAGAGGATGGGCTGATCATTGGATGCCATATGATTTTTTTTCAAGTAGCAAAGATGGTTCTAAATCCTCAACAATTACTTCAGTGGCAAACGTGGGTTGGTGATGAGGCCCGACAAATGATGATTGACCAGCAATCTCGTGGTAACCCTGCCAATTTAACCTATGATATACTCACTGGAATGGGAGCCATGGCCGATATTACTGCACAATTAGATAATATTACCCCTCAGATGTTGCATTTCATTAGAGAAATTTCTTGCAGAGCATGGGCAAAGGTTGATAATGTTAACTCTGATGGTTCATTTGTCAAGATTACCCAGGGACATGAGGAGGAATATACCCAATTTATAGGAAAATTAAAGGATGCCATTGAAAAATCTATCAGAGATGAAACCTTACAAAATATTATTTTAAAACAACTTGCCTTTGAAAATGCTAATGAGGAATGTTGATCCGTGCTTAGACCAATTCGAGAAACTGGTTTTCCTATGGAATATTTGAAAGCTTATAGAGATATTGGATCTATGTCCCATAGAGCAAAATTAGCGGCACTAGAAACTTTCAATGTGCAAAAGGCTGCCAGTGCTAAATGCTTTAACTGCGGGAAGGCTGGCCATATGAAAAAACAATGCCACATGCCAGTGCAAACAGCCAAAAATAATCTTACTTCTAATAAAAAAAAAGGCCCCCGGGAGTTTGCCCAAAATGTAAAAGAAGATTCCATTGGTTGAATGAGTATCGTTCCAAATTTGATAAGGATGGAAATGCATTGACACCAGAGGCACAACAAAAACAACAGGGAAACTAATAAAGGGGCTATCCTCTAGCCCCACTACAAAAGGAGGACCCAACATTATGACACTGCAAGCAGCTACATCTAAGAGTGCTTGCATTGATATACCTAGTCCTTATGATATGGAATTAATAGACTTATACAATCCTCATAAAATTCCCACTAGATATTATGGTCCGATCCCACGCAAAACAGTTGGACTAATTTTGGGATGTAGCAGCTGTACAATGAAAAGTTTAGTAGTATTGACTGGAGCTGTGGATGAAGATTATGAAGGAGAGATACATGTCATGGTGAATGTCTTAGAATTAAGAAATGTATATCTACAAAAAGGGGAACGCTTTGCACAATTATTACTTTTGCCATATGTCAAACCAATGAGGGCATCTGATAAAATTAGGCAGGGAGGTTTTGGTAGCACCAATCTTACTGCCGCACTATCTACCTTATTAAAGGAACATCAAAAGCCTATGCTTACTGTAAAGATACGGGTAAAAAATTTCACAGGTATGTTGGATACAGGAGCCAATATTTCCATTATTAGAACTGAAGAATGGCCCCTTGAATGGGGTAAGACTGTGGCTCCTTCCGGACTGTTAGGGGTAGGAGAGGCTGATGCTACACGAACTTTCATCAGTGCATCCTATTTACAAGCTTATGGTCCTGATCAAATTGTAGTTTACATCAAACCATATATTACCAGTATCCCTATTAATTTGTGGGGAAGGGATTTTCTTGAACAAATGAAAGCCACGTCTCTCTAAATGAGCCTTTTTGATGGGGGCCATTGAATTAACACCGCTGCCTCTTGATTGGGAATCTGATGCCCCAGTATGGACACCACAGTGGCCCCTGACTAAAGAAAAGTTGGCAGCTCTCACACAATTAGTAAATGAGCAATTACAGAAAAATCATATAGAGCCTTCATTTTCCCTATGGAATTCTCCCGTTTTTGTAATAAAAAAGAAATCAGGAAAATGGTGAATGTTGATAGATTTAAGAAATGTTAATAATACTATGATTCCTATGGGGCCCTTACAACCTGGATTGCCCTCCCCTTCCATGGTGCCAAAAGGATGGCCTGTAATTATTATTGATTTACAAGACTGCTTTTTTACTATACCTTTGCATCCTAAAGATAGAAAACGTTTTGCTTTTTCAGTTCCCTCTATAAATCACATGGCTCCTGTTAAAAGATTTCAATGGAAGGTTTTACCTCAGGGGATGATGAACTCTCCTACCATTTGCCAATATCTCATATCTGTTTTATCACAACCCAGTAGAGATAAATATCCTACTGCCTTCATAATTCATTATATGGATATGTGACATACTCCTTTCCATGGAATCTGAACTTTGTTTACAAGAGTTATATGACAAAGTCACCACCACTCTTCAAAATCATGGCCTACTTGTTGTGCCAGATAAAAATCAATTGAAAGCACCCTTTAATTACCTAGGACATGTTATGGAAGAGTCTAAGATAAAACCTCAAAAAACTCAAATCTCTGTGCATTCTCTACCCACATTAAATGATTTTCAAAAATTGATAGGAGATATTAATTGGCTTCGGTCATCTATTGGCATTTCCACCTATGCATTACAAAATTTATTTAAAATTTTAGAGGGACCTCCTGACTCTAATAGTCCTAGACAGCTAACAAAAAAAGCGAAATAAGAATTAAAATTTGTTGAAAAACACATTCAACAATCTTTCTCTACTCGGCTGGACCATACCCAACTGATCTATTTATATATATTCCCCACCAAACATCCACCTACTGCAATCATAGCTCAAAACAGCCCAATAGAATGGGTATATCTACATACTAAGCAGTCAAATAAAATCGTATCATACATTGAGAAAATAGGACAGCTAATTGTATCAGGAAGGAGCCGTGTAAAAACCTTAACTGGATTTGATCCATATGCAATACATGTCCCTTTGACAAAAAAGGAATTACAAATTGCCTTACAGTATAACATGATCATGCAAATAGCATTAAGTGACTTTCAGAACGTTATCTCATTCCATTTGCCAAAAGGAAAATTATGGGACTTCCTACAATTTACTAAATTTATAGTAACTAATATCATTGCCTTCCAGCCTATTTCAAATGCACCTACCTATTTCATTGATGGCAACAAGAAAGGCATAGCTGGGATTGTCGGCCCTGATATCAAAGAGAAATTACCCACTACCTATTCTTCAGTACAAAGAGTTGAATTGTATACTTTATATGCTGCTTTGTCTCTTCAACCATCATCCTTCAATGTCTATACTGATTCTAAATACCTTGCTTCCCTTTTCCCTGATTTTGTTACCGCCTTTTTATACAACCTAGATGAAGAATTATATATTCTCTTTTCAAAGACTCAAGCCTTAATTCGATCACACATGGAACCTTTCTTCATCGCACATATACGTGCTCATTCAGGTTTACCTGGCCCCCTGGCAGCAGGGAATGATGCTGTTGATAAGTTCATAGCTCCTATCTTTACATCTGCTATGGACGAACACACTAATCTTCATATCAATGCTAAAAGATTGCACTCTAAATACCATATTCCCCTCACTGAAGTGAGACATATCATTAAATCCTGTGATGTCTGTGCTCCTCTGCACTTACGTACCATAGTTTCAGGAGTTAATCCTCGCGGGCAACAGCCTAACTCCCTTTGGCAATCCGACTTCACTCATTGTTCCTTAGGAAAGTTTTCTTTGCTTTTAGTCTCAGTGGATACATTTTCAGGTTTTATATGGGCAGTGCCTGTCTCTTCAGAATCCAGCAAACACGCCATTTCCGCACTTTTACTCACCTTCCCTGTTATGGGAATACCTTCGGTCTTAAAAACAGATAATGGGCCTGCATTTACCTCTCACTGATTTCGCTCATTTCTAATGGAATGGAATATAACACACATCACGGGGATACCCTACAATCCCCAGGGTCAAGCAGTTATCGAAAGAACCCATCGTATTCTTAAAACTCATTTGTTAAAACAGAAAGGGGGAATATGGAAGAGGAAATACACTTCTTATCCTATGAACCCTCAGTTGTTATTATCTTTAACTCTTTATTCCTTAATTTTTTAAAATTTACTAAAAGATAGTTCTGATACTCTTGCAGAGAGACATTTTGCAGAGGAAAACAGTAAGAAACTGTTAGAAGCCAACACACCAATATGGTATAAGCAGTTTAATCAATGGTTGCCAGGAATCTTATGACTCCTAGGCAGAGGTTACGGTCTTGTCGTTGCAGATGGAGAAGAAATCTGGGTTCCACTTCGCCATGTCCGTTACCAAGAAGGACCCCAAGACCAGACTCCCCTGACAGGTGACACAGCTGACACGAAGGGTCTCATCAATGACCATAGAGAAGCCGAAGAGAAAACGTCAATGTCTGAACCCCTACCGTAGGACCTGAGCAATGGCATGTGTGGAAGATTCCTGCTGCATTGGAGTGCTTTGCCAATGTGTATGGGACTGTGAAAGCCATAAAAACCTCAAAACTATACCTTTTTATACGATAGTACAGGTTATATCCAATCTTGTGTGCACCTCCCGTACATGTTTATTGTAGGTAACTTCGATATAGATCTTTCTGCTAAGATTGTTAACTGTACAGCATGTGCCTTGTATACATGTTTAAACCATACTATTTCATATCATTATGTCAACATTGCAATAGTCAAGCAAAGATCTGATTTGTGGCTTCCTGTTAACCTAACAGAACCATGGACCGACTCTGTATTTCTCTCAGTTTTGCTTAAATATGGCTTAAGGAGGTCAAGGCGCATAATAGGATGGATTATTGCTGGCATTCTTAGTCTACTATCTATTGTTACAGTAGGAACCCTATCTGGTATGGCACTACACAATTCTATACAGATGTCTCTACTCAAGACTCTGTGCCTCCTACGACGGAGTCCAACTAACAGCTGCTGTGCTTAAACTAAAAAACAAAAGGAGGATATGTTGGGAGGCACAGTGCTAAATAGCCTTGAAGGAGAAAGTCCGTGGGAAAATGGCGAAGGGCCAGAAGTACCCAGGCATTTGTGTACTGATTGCTGAAGAACATTTCCTGCCTTTGGCTATGCTCGGTGCCTAGATTTAACAATTAAACATTAAAGACGTTGCTTGAGAAAATGGGTAATGGATGAATAAATGGGTCCTTAAGAATGCACTGTTCCTTGAAGTATCTTTTACTGATTATATCCTAGCCTTGTACGTGTTCTGCTGGCTCTATGCTCTAAGCTCTTTGTTCCTTGCTCCTATAAAAAGGCTTGACTGCAGAAATAAACTTGTCAGTCCTTGCAGAGACTATCCAAGTGTTGTTCTTTCAGGTTCACCATTTCCAAGTCCCGGAGACATATCTCCAACAATGGTGATTGCAACCATGAAATTAAAAGAGGCTTTCTCCTTGGAAGGAAAGTTATGACCAACCTAGATAGCATATTAAAAAGCAGAGACATTACTTTGTCAGTAAAGGTCCGTCTACTCAAGGCTATGGTTTTTCCAGTAGTCATATATAGATGTGAGAGTTGGACTATAAAGAAAGCTGAGAGCCGAAAAATTGATGCTTTTGAACTGTGGTGTTGGAGAAGACTCTTGAGAGTCCCCCGGACTGCAAGGAGATCCAAACAACCCATCCTAAAGGAGATCAGTCCTGGGTGTTCATTGCTAAGACTGATGTTGAAGCTGAAACTCCAATACTTTGGCCACCTGATGTGAAGAGCTGACTCATTGGAAAAGACCCTGATGCTGGGAAAGATTGAGGGCAGGAGGAGAAGGAGATGACAGAGGATGAGATGATTGGATGGCATCACAAACTCAATGGACCTAGGTTTGGGTAGACTCCGGGAGTTGGCGATGGACAGGGAGGCCTGGCATGCAGCAGTTCATGGGGTCACAAAGAGTCGGATATGACTGAGTGACTGAACTGAACTGAACTGAACACTTACCTTGCTTAGCTAACAAACACATTGTTACTTGTTCTTATTTTAATTATTATTGAATTGTCATGTTGAATCTGATGCCCTGAAGGAGTCTCCAGGATTCCAAGTTGAATTATACAAGCCAATTCGATAATAAGTTCAGTAGTTATCTAATTGAATCTCCCTTCTTCTTATGTAGAAACTGAGCTGCAGAAATAGTTGTGATTTTTCCAAGAGGCTCTCAGCAAATTGGGACAAAGCTATGACCAGAAAAATCACATCTTTTTACCCAGGAAGAAGTAAAGTCACAAAGATTTTATTCTGTTGAAATGTATCCTTTTAGATTGTAGGATTTGGGAAGAATTTCCAAATATGTAACTTAGGTGTGTGGGGATATCAGTTAGTGACATCTTGAAAGAAACAATGAAGGACTCTTAGAACTCTAAGCATTAGTGTATTGATGAATTTCATTGACTTAAAGAAAAACACACAACTAAGAATTATGAGTTTGTTTTATTCAATGTCTTACTGAGGACTACAGCCCAGGAGGCAACCTCTCAGGAGCTCAGAGAGAATTACTCTGAAGAGAGGGGAAGAAGTCGTTTTATATAGGATTTCTGGCTACAGAGTACATGCAGACAAGCACATTCTTGGGGAAAGATTACTGCTAGTCACTTTTCAAGTTAATGATTTTAGTGCTCTTCAATATGGGAAAATGCAAGAATTTGGGTTCAGTGAAATTCTTCCTGAGATATGTATATTATTAATACTATTTCTGGGGCCTGCTATTCCAAAGCATAGAGTGCCCCATCCTGTTTTGTATCCTGATTTCTATCAGGGTGCACGTCTATCAGTGACTGTAGTACTGTCAGTGACTTTAGCGGTTGTCAACTTAATCTTTATAGAAATAGATGGATAGTGCATGTGCGCGTGCTTAATTGCTTAGTAGTGTCTGACTCTTTGCGACCCATTGGACTGTAGCCCACCAGGCTCCTCTGTCTGTGGGATTTTCCAGGCAAGAGTACTGTAGTGTGTTGCCATTTCCTTCTCCAGGGGATCTTCCCAATCCAGGGATCAAACCCATGTTTGCTGTGTCTCCTGAATTGCAGGCAGATTCTTTACCCACTGAGCCATCAGGGAACAATCTCATCTATAGCACAGTTTGCACAGAGCTGCAAAGGCCTTCATAAAGAATTAAAAAGACACATTATCTTGATCACAAAGCAAAAGTAAAACAAACTGTGTATCTATATGAGTTTTAAGAAAGCCAAACATATAATTACAAAAAGAGGATCTTTCAGCAGAAAACATAGACTAAGGGTGAGAAAAAACACTAGTGTTGGACACCCAGCACTCATGAAATATAAGATGACATAAATATATGTATCCATATTTCTATCTATCTGTGTGCATGCATGCTAAGTGACTTCAGTCGTGTCCAACTTGGTGCAACCCTATGGACTCAGCCTGCCAGTCTCCTCTGTCCATGGAATTCTCTAGGCAAGATTACTGGAGTGGGTTGCCATTTCCTCCTCCAGGGCATCTTCCTGACCAAGGAATTGAACCTGCATTTCTTATATCTCTTGCATTGGCTATATCATGTTAAGATAGGTCTGATAAATACTGTAGATAAATTGTGTTCATAGTCCTCTCAGCTGCTGAGTTACACATACCTGAAGTCTTTAAAGAGACTTCAAAATAGAGCAGAAGGCAACCTAGAAATAAAAGGCAACAGACAAATGTAGGCAAATAATTGGGTCAGTAGAAAATTGGACAATATTGGAATTATTATAATATAGCCCAAGATGCCAGCTTTAGGCTTACATTGAAGAAATCAATTAAAAATGAAGATGCAAAGAACAGCATGTATATTTCTTTATGTCGATACACAGTGCTTCCTTATCAGCTGTGTCCCTGAAGTTTCATGTATTACATTAACCAAAAGATTCATTTGGGTATTTCTGTAACATCTTACGGAGAAACCCAAACAAACTCTGAAGGGAAGTGAAGCGAAATGAAGTCGCTCAGTCTGGCTCTTTGCAATGCCGTGGACTGTAGCCTATCAGGCTCCTCCGTCCATGGGATTTTCCAGGCAAGAGTGCTGGAGTAGATTGCCATTTCCTTCTCCAGGGGATATTCCCGACCCAGGAATCGAACCCAAATCTCCCGCATTGTGGGCAGACGCTTTACCATCTGAGCCACCAAGGAAGCCAACTCAATTCCCTGATAGTGCAGTTGGTATAGAATCCACCTGCAATGCAGGAGACTCTGGTTCAAATCTTGGGTCAGGAAGATCCACTGCAGAAGGGATAGACTGCCCACTCCAGTACTGCTGGGCTTCCCTTGTGGCTCAGCTTATAAAGAATCTGTCTGCAATGTGGGAGACCTGAGTTCGATCCCTGGGTTGGGAAGATCCCCTGGAGAAAAGAAAAGCTACCGATTCCAGTATTCTGGCCTGGAGAATTCCATGGAATATATAGTCCATGAGATCACAAAGAGTCGGACACGACTGAGCCACTTCACTTCAAAATTAATATTACTATTTCACATAAGAGGAGTCCATCAGACAGAAATGAAATAATTTGCCGAGTGTCAAAGAAACAGTTTGAGAAATATATTAAAAAAAAATACTTGGGTTTGTTGTGTTAAACAAATAATAGAAATAATAATCTCTTCATTTAAAAAATGTAGTAATAAGAGAGATCAAGTTCCTTTCTTCACAGAGAGCACTTTTCCAGTGTGATGGCACAAAAATAAACATGTAGTCATGTGAATAAGTAACATCACACATTGGCTGTGGAAGGTAGATGATGAGGGGGTGAGATTGAGATGGGAAACTTCTCTATGTTTATCCCTGCTCTTTAGTCATGAGTTTTAAATCCATTGTAAGGGAAAGAACTTTTTGCCCCCATTGAACCTGAAAGCTCAGCCTCTCTGTACCCAGGTGCCAAATCAAATCTCAAAGACAGAGGTTCGGGTTTAGTAGAAAAGGATGGTTTTATTGCTTTACCAGTCAAAGGGGGACACAGTAGGCTCTGGCCTCTAAAAACTGTGTCCCAACCTAGGGAAGTTTGGGGAGGAGTTTTATAGAAATGGTTCAAGAGTGGGGTTGCTAACAAGATTAAGGCATGTGCAGGGTCCCAAGTGGTTGGTCTCCCAATCCTGATGAACTCTAGTCCCTTGGATCTTGCCTCCTTGGTTTCTTGACTGCTCCTCCCTTAATGAGCAACTGGTCCAATCTGCCCTTTGGAACTCAGGGAAAGTCATGGGGTCTGGAGTCTGGCCTACAAGAAACAGGGGATAAAAAAGGATTCTATGCCCATTAGCCCCACAGGGTCCCACTTGGTTTCACTGTGATATGACATGATGTGATAAATTAAAGAATCATTTACGAGCCCATTTAAGAGCCTTGCAGTTGGATAGGGAAGGAACTGAAACTGTCCCCCTCCTGACATTCTAAGACAGCTGGACTGGTAGCCAAGTAGGGAGAGCTGTGATGAGGTGGTTTGCGGAGGCTGGGGAAGCATGTGAGGGCACTCCCAGAGCAGGGCGGAGTGGGCACAGAGTGGGAGCTTGTGACCGGAACAGAGAATATACGGGATTGGTCCTTATCAATCACATGCAT
Organism: Bubalus kerabau; assembly: GCF_029407905.1. Taxonomy (NCBI): domain Eukaryota; kingdom Metazoa; phylum Chordata; class Mammalia; order Artiodactyla; family Bovidae; genus Bubalus; species Bubalus kerabau. Next base: position 87,042,985 of record NC_073634.1, on the reverse strand, counting down.
CAACTTTAAAATACATATTTCACTCAGAAATAATCGGCTTCCCAGGTGGTGCAGTTGGTAAAGAATCTGCCTGTCAATGCAGGAGACGCAGGAGATGCAAGTTTGATCCCTGAAGGTGGAAATGACAACCCACTCCAGTATTCTTGCCTGGACAATTTCAGGGACAGAGGAAGCTGAGGGGCTACAGTCCAAGGAGTCACAGAGTAGGACACAAGTGAAGCAACTTGGCACACACACAAACAGCTGTTAATCTATAAGGTAAAGTTTCTTTGGAGGTGAATGCATGTAGAATGTGAGGTTTGGCAATGCTATGTAGTATTAGGACTTCCAAAATCCCATGGACGGAGAAGCCTGGTGGGCTGCATGCAGTCCATGGGGTCGTGAAGAGTCAGACACGACTGAGTGACTTCCCTTTCACTTTTCACTTTCATGCATTGGAGAAGGAAATGGCAACCCACTCCAGTATTCTTGCCTGGACAATGCCAGGGACGGGGGAGCCTGGTGGGCTGCCATCTATGGGGTCACACAGAGTCGAACATGACTCAAGTGACTTAGCAGCAGGTGGTGCTAGTGGTAAAGAACCTACTTGCCAAAACAGGTTAGACATAAGAGATTCCAGTTTGATCCCTGGTTCAGGAAGATCCCCTGGAGGAGGGCACAGCAACCCTCTCCAGTATCTTTGCCTGGAGAATTCTATGGACAGAGGAGCCCGTCAGGCTGCTGTCCATAGGGTCACACAGAATCAGACACGACTGAAGCGATTTAGCACATGCAGTTTTAGCAACAGACAATTGTGGTAGAAATACAGTATACAGTTTTGTGGGCAGCCAGCTTCTGAATATGTTGAAGATCGTAAGGAACAAAAGTGCTAAGTTGGAACTTTAACACTTGGCTCTAGGCATGGATAGAAAATAGATATTTTCTGTCACAGTTCTGCTATATTGCTAAAGGGCAAATATTTCAGGAAATCAAGCCCAAACTCGTCTCCAACAAGTGGCTGAATTACCATATACATGAAATTCATAACCTCCCTGGGTCTCTTATGGGTTATAAGGTATAAGAAGAATTTAAAGATTTGGGATTGGGATTACAAATTCTCAAATCCCAGGAGGGAAAACAAAACAAAACAAAGCCAAAAGAAAAACACACACACATAAAACAACAACAACCAAAGCACATCTGTCTCTTTTTCTGAGTAGGTTTGCTTCCCCCTGACTAATGATCTTAATAATACACTTGTCAGAGGCAATTGTCTTGCACAGGCAAGTTGAATCTCCTCAAAACCCAAATCCTCATTGCTCAGTCCTCAATCCTCATCTCTCATTGCTTCAAAAGCAGTGTTAGGTTCAAATCCATGTGGATTCCCTAGAGCATAAATACAGAGTCTGAGAAGAGTTATCATACACAAAAGCATATAGCAACATTTTGCCAATTCATAAATATAGAATCCTGAAGAAAATGCACCAGGATGTATTCTAAGCGTGTTTAGCAGGGGTAAGAATGCAAATTTGAATCAGTGTGAATTTATTAATATGGGTAGACTGGCCAGTTTGGATTGAAAGTTAATGAAAGCAACTTGATTGAAACTTAGATTCAAGGGCAACATTGCTTCTTCAGTATTAATGTAAACCCTGGAATACAGAGTAGTTTCTCTTCCTGGCTGAACTCTACAAATACATCATGATCAATCCACCTGACTTCTATAGCAACCTCAAACAGTCAGGGAAAGGTCTTGGAAAATGTGGATGCCGTTGTTCCATCACTGTTCTCTTACCCATGCAATGTCCAGCATTAGATATTTTCTGTTCTTTCTTTTTTTCCCCAGGTCTGAACATCCTTGCTCTAGTCACCTGATTACTAGACCAAGATTTCCTGAGATTCTCAATTTTATTACCATCTGTATTCAACTAAAAGTGTGAAAAATCTTCATTTCTTTGCAAGCTTCCTTCTGTTGAGGAAATCATTACAGGAATTTGCTGATGAGACTCATAATTTGCCTTAGGTGTTTAGAAAATTTGAATTTATTCTTTTTTGTGTTTGTTTGTTTCTGTATTTTTGTTTTCTAAGTGTTTTAATTATACTGTATATAGTAATAATGGTTTTATTCTACCCTCTTTAAGGGTTTCCCAGGTGGCTAACAGGATAAAGAATCCACCTACAATGCAGGAGACACAGGAGACGTGGGTTCAATCCCTGGGTCAAGAAGATTCCCCCTGGAGGAATGCATGGCAATCCACTCCAGTATTCTTGCTTAGAGAATCCAATGGACAGAGGAGCCTAGAGGTCTACAATCCATAAAGTCTCAAAGAGTTGGACATCTCTAAAGCGACTAAGCATGCACAACTATCTTTAAAGCTGTGACATTTCATAGAAAAACTAAGGCTCAAAAGATCACATTTTGACCGAATGCACACAGAAAATAAGAGGTAAGCTACAGTTTAAAATATGTCTATCTGAATCCATAGCATTTTTCCTTAAAACAAACAAACAAAAAAATCTCTCTTCTCTAGCAAGGGGACAAAGGGCTTGTAAACCTATATGTGACAATGCTAGAGACTTCACTAAATATTTTGGCATAAATCTGGTAGTAGTGTTAGCCGTTCAATCGAGTCTAACTCTTTGTGACCCCATGGACTATAGCCCGCCAGGCTCCTCGCTACATAAGATTCTGCAGGCAAGAATACTGGAGTGGGTAGCCTAGCCCTTCTCCAGGGGATCTTCCTGACCCAGGGATCAAAGCCAGGTCTCTTGTATTGCAGCAGATAATTTACCACCTAAGCCACCATGAGTCTAGGTAAAGGGTAAGGTTTTAACCTCACAGATAATGTAGTCTGGATCAGCTTTTCTAAATTTAATGTAGTCTGGACCAGCATTTAAATGGTCCAGACTACTACATTATCTCTGAGGTTAAATGGAGGCAAATGCTTAATAGTATTAGGAAGAAAGAAAGAATTTAGAATTAAATTAACACAAGTGACATATCGATATAGAGTATAGAATTTATTTCTATATAAAACTCTAGATTACTCATCTATTTTATGATTCTTTTCTATGCTTCCTGCTATACCTCCTTCTCCAAACAATGTTGCACAACAGTGCAGCCAAATAAAAAATAATCATAAATTATATATGAAAATCCACATATATCTGTAACTATTATCTACACCACATGGAGCAGCATGGATTTGAATAAAAATGATGCAAAATGGAAAACCAGCTTACTAGTTTTCAGCTTTGCTTACCTCAGGCAAGCTTCTCAACATTTTTAAATGCCTGTTTTGATGTCTGTAAATTGAGGATAACACTCTGCAGGGTTATGGGAAGATTAAACATGGTGTTAGGTATAAAGCATTAATACAACATTAATATTAATACTGAACTAAATATGTAATCTTGGGCAACTTCACATCTTGGAACTGGTTTCCTGCCCTGCAAAATAGAGGCAGTCACATTCATTTGGAGGATTGCCATGACAGTTAGATGTAACACAATCAGCACTTGAGTTGACCACTGCTAAATCTGTACCATTGATAAAATCGCCCATGACCTTCTCTATCCCACTCACTTATCTCTGGCTGGAAAGCAAACAAGTAGAGCAACAGGTGAATTCCACCCAGAGGGCATCATTTTTATCAAGTGCATTTCCAAATAATGAGGCTTAAATGCCATTTCTGAAGTAGTTAAGACAGATAGCAGTCTTGCTGATGATAAAGGCAAAATATACTGTGCATTTGATGACAGAATATTTCATATACAGTTGTTCCTAAAATGTGAAAAGGTCTGAGATATGTCTGTTAAGGGATATAGTAATAGAATGAAAAGATATTTTCCATGCCATTTTATGAATGGTTAGGAGACAACATTTTAGATATAAAGTGGAAAATTTTATAATATTTGTGATAGGCAATATGGAAAAATGTATCCAAAGCCTTAAAAATTTGCTACCTTTAGACCCAAAATATTTTGTTAGTAGGAAAACAATCAAGGATTTACGTGCAGATTCACCTTAGGGTTTCTCATTTAAATTATTATAAAATTTAAAATGTTATAAATGTTTTAACACAAAGTATAAAATAAATATTCACGAGTCCATACAGACTCAAGAATAAGTGATTGAATAAATAAATGGGGGGAGAATAGATGATTTCCTATGTAGAAAAATCCCATGTTATTCATGTAAGTCCTCCACCCTTAAGCGAAGTGAAGCTTATTTCCCCCATTTAATGACTTTTTTTTCCAAAGAGTGCAATGTGGAAAACGGAAGGGAAGAGAAGAGCAATTTTACAGTTGAGACACCTGACAAACACTACGTCAAGAACAAGGACAAAGGTTAACTCAACAGTTTTAAGTCTTAGGTGTAGCATGCACCCTTGATATGATGTGATGAGGATGACACTTTACTTCTGCTAGTTTTCCTCCCTATAACACATAACCCCAGTGTAATCACTAAAAAAATCAAGCAAGTCTTCATTGAGGGAAGTTATAAAACATCTGACCAGCACTCCTCAACACAGTCACGAAGCATCACCACAAGAAAAAATTATGAGAAGAAAAAGATTGAACTAGTTTCTAAAATCTTTGAAGAATATTACATCTCTCCCAAGACTGTTGCAGGAAAAAAAAAAAAAAAACGGCTTTCTTTCTATGATGACATATTAATTTTTTAAAGTGTGGGATGATGATAATCCCAAAGTTTTATATTTTCTTATATTAGGTTAAAGGATTTCAGAAAACTCTACATAAACAAAAGCAATCTTATAGACAGCTTTAGCTGACCATATCATATCTGCTTTCACTAATAATAGTTATTGAAGAATAAGTAAGTTTGTATTTTTTTTCTCATCTGAAGTCAGAATGTGACCAAATAATTATCTATATATTAACTATTTATAATTATTTGGACTGTAAGAATTTAACTAAATCTGTATTATGAAGAAGACATATTATTTCAGATTAGAGTCAGAATTTCAGGGAAGGAGCAGTATCATTTTTTCCCAGCATGCACTTCTGCTTGTGGGACCAGCATCATGGGAAAGTATGAAGAATCCATAGGAGAACCAGGGGAGGAAGAGACAGGAAAGTTATGGAATGAAAAACACTTTATCCTGACACCTCTCTCCACTGGGGAGTGTGCCTACCAGTGAACACCTCTTTTAGTTACTGTGATTTATTTAACAATAATTATTATAATTGCTATTATTCCATTTTCATTAAAAAAAATCCAAGTTATATAGCGCTGTGATATGTAAGTTCTTTCACTGTTTTTGTCAATTAGGTTAATAAAAGCATCCCCCTTATCCTCTCACAGTAACCATTTTTCATATCCTGAAGATCACTGAACCTCAAAATTAATATGTTTGAAATTTTGGTGAATTCACAGCCATAACATTCCCATCACCTCAATAAAAACCAAAAGCTATTTTAAGTAAAATGAAAGTACAAACACGTGATTTTTTTCCCATAATTATTTTTGTATATTCAAAAATAAATGCTGGTAATAATTATTCTCTTTTCAAAGTGACCTTCCATTGAAAACTTGAAAAATCATTTGTCCTGAAATTTTATCACTGAGAAAAGTCAGACATTAGTCTTATAAACAATGAAACGACAATATATAAGGGCTATGGATGAAAGAAATGTCTCCAATACATTTTATTAATATTTACATTGCAACTATATTTATTGTCAATGTGAGGATGATGGATTAAAATGTGAAGACCTGAACCATATGGCAATGACAGATGAACTTTCTCCTGGGCATTTATGAAGGGGACCTTGCTAGAACTGATAGAATATTGTTTATTATTATGTCAGAGAAATACATATAAGTAAACATTAGACATGCTAATTTGAAAATGGAATTTGAAAAGTGTATCTCTTAAGCAAAGGTAAAGACCCCAAAAAGAAATGAAATTTAATGGTTCGCATCTTGGATACCAAAATCTGTAGAAACTTAAGCTCTTTATATAAAACTGTGTAGTATTTGCAAATAACTTATGCACATCTTCCTCTTTACTTTATATCATCTCCAGATTACTTATAATAATTAATATAATGTAAATGCTGTGTAGGTGCACAACAAATTCAAGTTTTGTGCTTTGGAACTTTTGGAATTTTTTGGTAAATATTTTTGTTCCAAAGGTGGTTCAATCTATGGATGTGAAACTTTATATATGAAAGGTGACCATATGTACCAATCATCACATAAAATAGTATAGATAGATATGTCAAATATATATATCCCCTTCTAAGGGATCTTCCCAACCCAGGGATCAAACCCAAGTCTCCAACATTGCAGGCAGATTCTTTACCAGCTTAGCCACAAGGGAAGCCTATATATATATATATATATATATATATATATATAGAGAGAGAGAGAGAGAGAGAGAGAGAGAGAGAGAGAGTCAAATTACAGAATAGAAAACAGAATACTGATTATGTATTGCTACTTCTTAAGTGAATACTTATTGAGCCATGTCTTGAATTCACTATTCTACACTTGACAGAAGCAAACAGTTTCCATCCCTACTCTAAAGACAGCCCCACTTTAGTTCCATCAATATGTCCAACTGTTTCAACCCTGACTCTGAAAACTCAAATTTATTTGTATAATTTGGATTTATTTTATGCATCCTATATTCAGAATGATTTATTTTTCCTTACTAGTCTCTCCTTTCTGCTCTTTTCACTCAAGGAGAATGCTACATTCAATTAAATGTAGAAGTGTGCTTTTTATCCCATTTATCATTTTCAAAGCAAGTGCAGATTTCTATAGTAGTAAATGTTTCCTTTTCAGTCCTTAAGGAAAATATCTAGAATTTCTGTACACAGATGAGATCTAGATTTTCTAAAAAAGAGATGCATTAAGGGAAAGATGGAAAGAACAGATTTTTGAGATGAAAGGTTGTTTAGGGAGCAGTCAACCTGATTCCTGGAGAAGGAAATGGCAACCCCCTCCAGTACTCTTGCCTGGAGAATTCCAAGGACAGAGGAGCCTGGCAGGCTACAGTCCATGGGATCACAAAGAGTCAGACATAAATGTGTGACTAACTTCCAACTTTCACTTTCAACCTGATTGTATGGATGTTAGAAAGTCTGCAAAAGTTGTTACACTCCAATTGTGTAAGGCACAAACTGAACTGACCCCATCCTTTGGTTCCTACTTCTCTTGTGTTTGGAGGAGGAATAAGTTGTCAAGTTCTAGAGAAAGTCACCTTTTCCCTGCACAAGGTTCATCTATAACTCTTATACCAAGGACAAACTTTATATAAAAATTTTTCAACTCTATTTTGTTAGGAAATCCCTTTGCTTACTAGGGCCATTCATGGAGGAGAAAGGAGAACATTGTGCATTTCCTAGAGGCCATAGTGCATGTCATTAACATCAAGTAGGTTGTTGCAGATCCAGATCTGGTGATCTCAGGAGACAGCTAAAGAATTTGGAGTCTCTCTTGTGCATGTGGCAATGGAAGCCACAGTGATAAAGAGAGATCAGAAATAAACCTGAAGCTCTCCCCCAGGACAGACCCTGTCTCTTGGAATTAACAAAAAGAAAAAAAATTCACAGAAGGATATGGAGTAAATCCAGGTAATCCTATTTTGAAGCTCATGAAACAAAAAACTTACATAATCTGTCACGAGCATCACATCCTTAATGAACCAATCAGTCCCTTGAATCAGATAAATCAACTCAGTTGTAATTTTATATTTTCTTTCAAATAGTTTGCTTTCTTCTGGCAGACAATTATCTCCCTAACTTGACATATATAGACTTCACCTTCTGAAGCCACACACTCCAAGCTCCAACACTTACTCTGTCCCTCCTATCACAGTGCATCTGCACTCATTTTACCTGGTCAGGATGGCAAAGTTCTTCATGCAATTGTCCTCACATGACATTCACTACATCACAGTGGAGAATGTAGCCCATCTGACAATCCATATTCATCCCCCTAACTTTTTTCTGTACATATGTACCCTATCCTTACAATACGTACACCATTCATTGTTGAATCTAAGAAATTGGCTTAATTCCAAAATCAGGATGTTGTTGTCATTCAGTGGCTCAGCCATGTCCCACTCTTTTCAACCCTGTGGACTGCAACACGTCAGGCTTCCATGTCCTTCACTACCTCCTAGATGTTGCTCATTGAGTCTATGATGCCATCCAACCATCTCATCCTCTGCTGCCCCCTTCTCCTTCTGCCTTCAGTCTTTCACAGCACCAGGGTCTTTTCCAATCAGTTGGCTCTTCACATCTAGTGGCCAAAGTATTGGAGCTTCTACTTCGGCACCAGTCCTTCCGATGAATATTCAAGATTGATTTTCTTTAAGATTGACTGGCTTGATCTCCTTGCTGTCCAAAAGATTCTCGAGTCTTCACCAGCACTGCAGTTTGAAAGCATCAATTCTTCCATTCTCAATGTTCTTTATGGTCCAGGTATCACATTTGTACATGACTACTGGAAAAACCATAGCTTTGACTATACAAGGGCTTCCTTGTGGCTCAGCTGGTAAAGAATCCACCTGCAGCATGGGAGACCTGGGTTCGGTCCCTGGGAAAGATCCCCTGGAGACGGGAAAGGCTGCCCACTCCAGTATTCTGGCCTGGAGGATTCCATGGACTGTATAGTCAATGGGGTTGCAAACAGTCAGACATAACTGAGTGACTTTCATTTCACTTGACTATACAGACATTTCTGAGAAAGCAATGGCACCCCACTCCAGTACTCTTGCCTGGAAAATCCCATGGACGGAGGAGCCTGGTAGGCTGTAGTTCATGGGGTAGCTAAGAGTTGGACACGACTGAGCGACTTCACTTTCACTTTTCACTTTCCTGCATTGGAGAAGGAAATGGCAACCCACTCCAGTGTTCTTGCCTGGAGAATCCCAGAGACGGGGGAGCCTGGTGGGCTGCCGTCTATGGGATCGCACAGAGTCGGACACGACTGAAGTGACTTAGCAGTAGCATACAGACCTTTGTCAGCAAAGTGATGTGAAGTCTCTGCTTTTTGCAAAGTGTCAATAAAAGTCTGCAGAACTACACTCTAAGGATAACAGAAAGATCTCAGTCGTTAAGTGGTGGATGTAAAGGGGCTTCTGAAATATTTAAAAGAGGTTGGTGAGGTTTCCAAATCTAGAATCAATCCAAAAATATTCTTGGTGCCTCAGTTCAGTTCAGTCACTCAGTCGTGTCTGACTCCTTGTGACCCCATTGACTGCATAACAACAGGCCGCCCTGTCCATCACCAACTCCCGGAGTTAGCGCAAACTCATGCCCATTGAGTCGATGATGCCATCCAACCATCTCATCCTCTGTCGTCCCTTTCTCCCTCTTTCAATCTTTCCCAGCATCAGAGTCTTTTCCAATGAGTCAGTTCTTCGCATCAGGTGGCAAAGTATTGGACTTTCAGCTTCAACATCAGTCTTTCCAATGAATATTCAGGACTGATTTCCTTTAACAAAGACTGGTTGGATCTCCTTGCTGTCCAAGTGACTCTCCAGAGTCTTCTCCAACACCACAGTTCAAGAGCATCAATTCTTCAGCACTCAGCTTTCTTTATAATCCAACTCTCACATCCATACGTGACTACTGGAAAAACCATACCCTTGACTAAACAGACCTTTATTGGCAAAGTAATGCTTCTCCTTTTTAATATGCTATCTAGGTTGGTCATAACTTTCCTTCCAAGGAGTAGGTGTCTTTTAATTTCATGGCTGCAGTCACCATCTGCAGTGATTTTGGAGCCCACCCCCCCACCAATAAAGTCTGCCACTGTTTCCACTGTTACCCCATCTATATGCCATGAAAACTTGGTGTCTCAGTTGAATATAAATTAGCTTTATCTGACATGATACTCTTACAACAGAAATATGTACAATGATTCAAGAAGAACCAGATTAACGGCAAAGACCAAAGGGTATGGGTAGACATTCCACAACTGTCCAAAATCCAAATCTTAATTCCTGAACTCTATGGGGAGTACAGCCTGGCAGGCTACAGCCCATAGGGCTGCAAAGCATCAGATGCGACTGAAGCCACTGAGCACACATGCACATGGCCTGTAGACCCTGGTACTACTTCTGTTCCACAAGCAGTAGGTCTGGAGGGGCTCAGGATTTTAACTTATTTGACCACAGCATGCCTGATTCCCTGAGTCAATGGTGAATTGAGATAGACAAGTGATGGGCTAAAGACTCAGAGACAGCTGTTTCCTAGCAGGGGAAGGCTCAGATACACTGAAGCCAGGCTCAGGCCAAAATCAATTACAGAGACTGGTATGAGAGAAGCACTCATTTCAAGGCTTGAAGGAGAAAAAAAAAAAAAGTAAGGTTAAAGATGAGCTGGTTCTAAGTACGAGTGACAGGATTGAGATGTTTTTCTAAAAGGGGAAATTAAGGAGCCAGAGAACTTCAAGCATCAAAGGTGAAGAGTCGTAAATGAGGGAACAGAAGTCCTGAGAAAAGGAGCAAATGACATCTGAGAAAATTGACAGGACTCAATTTAAGAGCTGGAGGATTCTTCAAGGGCTGGGGAGAGGTAGCGATATGACCCAACAGGCAGAAATGGCACCGCACAGAGGAGGGGCTGCAAGTGGAAAACGCTGAGGGAAGAACCCCACTCCTGTGTGACAGGCCCGATGTGTAAATAACCCCAGGTCAGAGGATGCTGCTGCCCCGGTCCAAGGTTAGAAAAAAATACTTCTCAGGGCTCCTTGGTGTGCTGTGTCTTTGCCTGTGTGTGCAGAGACCCCAAGACAATATTATCATCCATTCCCAAGATTTTTAAAGATCCATCCTTATTTGTTTGTTTAAGTGTCTGTCCATTCATCCATAAATAAAAACTGCGTGGAAGCCCCAGACAAATTGCAAATACAGCTCATTTCAATCAGAATGAGAAACACTTATGTGCTATAGGCTCAGGGTGGGTGTCTGAAAAGGTTTGGGAGAAAAGACTTGCTAAAGGAATGAGGCAGAAACAACAGCAAGCAGGAGAGGCCTAGACAGGTGAAAAAAGCAATTAAGGAAGATATTTCTGTAAAGGAATGTTCTCAGTGGCATATATCTGGAAAGTGGTACTGCAACAGTGGGAAGTAAACAGAGTAGGTAGTCAGACAAATATAATATTGAATTCTTGTCTGTGCCCAACTAGAGTGTCAACTTGGGTCTCATGACATGAAATGGTTGAATCAGCCCCCTTCTCCATAAATGACAGTGCTACCATTTTCTTCCCTGGGTTTTGTGAGGATTAAATGAGATCATGTATAGAGAAACATTGCCTGGCATGTTTGCATCCTGCTACCAGCGCCTCTAGCTTCATGACAGCAAGACATGTGGATACAAAGTCCCACAGCCTCCCCCTGCTTCCTTCCAGAGGATCAGAAATAGAAGGGTGCAGCCCTCATTGCTCAATGCCGCTCCGTGAATAGGGACAAGGGGCTGAACTGGGTTGGAACCATGGTCGAGGGACTGACTGAGTCAGGGGCAAATCACCATAACTGTGCCCATGAGGAGGGAGAAAAAGTGCCAGAGGATCAGTAGGAATGAGACATGGAGAGCAAAAGGAACATGGGGGCCCTCCATGGCAGCTTGGTTTTGCCAACTGCATGCAGGAGCAGGGATCAGATTAAGAAACTTTGTGATATTTGTCTAAAAAAGAAGGTTTTAACACAGAGAGAGAGTAGAGGTGAGGAGTCAATATTTTTATTTTGGAAATTTGGTTTTGGTTCCATTGACACCATCTGGTACCAAGGGCTTTCCCTGGCATTGAGTTGATGGAAGAAATAAATCCTCTTCTTTACATCATTACAATCTGAACATATTTCCAAAGCACTGGGACAGGCTGGCTCCACATCACCCCAGAGAGCTTTTACTAAAGTGGCAGCAACACTTAACACTTGATAAGGTGACTCCTGTGGACCTGTGCTGCCCTGGTACTGGGTCTTTGGTGCTTCACAGAGAATTTACAACAGTGTGTTCTGCAGACCATCAGGCTAGATCTGGGAGGGCTATAGTGCCCGCTCATGATGTCGTGCTAGGGGAACAGGCTCCTCTCTGCTGTAAGGGGTCAGTGGCTGACTGTCAGGATGTCATGTGTTCACCAAACACTATGGTGTGAGAGAGATGGAATCTGTTGTAAAGTCCTTCAGATATTGCTCCCATCAGAGAAAAAATTTCCTCTGAAGGGCACGTCCTCCATTTCTTCCAGAGGCATTCCCTGTAGGTATTATAATCTCCACTTCCCAACCTCCCATTCTTTTCCAATTTCTATTTCATTACTGCACAGAAATGTTTGTTGTCAAGATCACAAATGCCTTCCAGTTTGCCAAACCTAATCATCACTTCTCTGCCCTCATTACAAGCTCTGGGCAACTTTCCACCTGAAGGCTAATCTGTTTTTGAAAATCTTTTTCTTTTCTTATCTTGTGTGATTCCACCCTCTTCTGAATGTGCTCAGCTCTCTTCAGGCCCTTCCATTCATTCTTTGATCTGGACAATCCTGGTGCCCAGAGCTCAGTAGAAGAACACTTTCTTTATTTTTCTTTCTTTTTATAAATACACACTCTCAGTCATGTAATCAAAACCTATAACTTTAAAATGCCAGCATCTCAGTGTTTATGACACACAAATTATTCTATGTGGATTTTTTCTTTGCTATCCTTTTCTTTCTCATTGTGCTCAACTTTTCCTATAGATTCTTAAACGTGAGAATTATCTTCATAATGTCTAGTTTGAAGTTATTATCTGTTGGTTCCACTGTCTCTGTTATTTTAAAATCTGCTTCCGTTGATTGTTTCTGCTTCCATTATGGGCCAAGTATTCTGCTTATTTGCATATCTGATCATTTTTTATTAGAGGTCAAATATTGTATATTTTGTGCTGAAGATTGCTGAGTTTTGTTATGATTTTTAAAAATTTATTCAGATTGTGTTCAGATGTTCAGTTCAGTTCAGTCGCTCAGTCATGTCCAACTCTTTGCGACCACATGAATCGCAGCATGCCAGGCCTCCCTGTCCATCACCAACTCCCAGAGATGTACATTATGTTTATGCAACTGGAAGCTTGCTTTTAAGATGTCTCTTAGCTGGCCAATAACAATCTTTTCTCCAGTGTTACCATAACCCAGTATCCTCTTCTCAGGGTTCTACCCAATGTCTCAAGCATTTCAAGATCTTTCCACCCTGGCTAAGTAGAGACTATTTTCTTTCCTCTGAAAAATATCCCCAGCCTTGTTTAAGCTCCAGGAATTTTAATTGTATTTTTCTTTTCACCTATTCTTTGATTCTGGGCAAACTCTGAGAGATGGTGAGGGACAGGAAAGCCTGTCATGTTAGTCGATGAGGTCGCTAATAGTCGGACATGACTTAACAATTGAAGAGGAACAATATTCTTTGGCAGTGATTCATTTTCTGGGTCTGTGTAGTTTCTTCTCACTTTGGGTCCTCAAAGAATCAGAGGAGCTCATTGCAGTTGTCTGTGGTTCTTCTCTCTCTGTCACTGTCTCTGTCTCTTTCTCCAACATTTTTAGAGCTCTAGTCCACGTTTTATGGTTACCTCTTTATCTCTCCAAATTCTGAAATTTTCTCTTCAATTTATCTAGATAACTAAATTCTGTTTTTTCTTGTTTTGCATTTTGTTTGTTTGTTTTTTCCCATCTGTTAATTTTGCCCCATCTCCAAGCTGTGACAAGTTGACGCATCCATAGGACTCACAACATTCACTAGTCTTCACCCAAGGACTAGACTTAACCTGCCTGTTATCTAATGTCTGAAAACTTATCTAATTTATTTCACCAGTTTCTACATTTTTTAGAAAAGAAGTTCCAGTAACAGTTAATTCCTTATGGGCAAAATTAGATCTTAATACCATTTAAACAATAAAGACCTGAAGTGATAACATAGAAAAAAATATCTGAAAGCTACAGAAATGGATTATTTGAAAGATAAACTATAGTAAATTTTTTTTAATTTTATTTTTAAACTTTACATAATTGTATTAGTTTTGCCAAATATCAAAATGAATCCACCACAGGTATACATGTGTAATACCTTCTGGCAGGTTAGGACTAGAAGGGGCATAGAGCTTTAGCAATTAATTTCAGGGATTCAAAAATTGGACTAGAAAGGGTATCTGATTTAGCCAAGATTAGAAAGTTCCCAAGCCAGGGCTATTGGACCAAGTTTCTTGACTTCATGACCTCTGTGTGTGTGTCTGTATCTGTATGTCTATATCTGTATTGCATCAAATAAGGTCATAATAGTTAAACATCAGTTCAGTTCAGTTCAGTGGCTCAGTCGTGTCTGATTCTTTTCGACCCCATGAATCGCAGCACGCCAGGCCTCCCTGTCCATCACCAACTCCCGGAGTTCACTCAGACTCACATCCATCAAGTCAGTGATGCCATCCAGCCATCTCATCCTCTGTCGTCCCCTTCTCCTCCTGCCCCTAATCCCTCCCAGCATCAGAGACTTTTCCAATGAGTCAACTCTTTGCATGAGGTGGCCAAAGTACTGGAGTTTCAGCTTTATCATCATTCCTTCCAAAGAAATCCCAGGGCTGATCTCCTTCGGAATGGACTGGTTGGATCTCCTTGCAGTCCAAGGGACTCTCAAGAGTCTTCTCCAACACCACAGTTCAAAAGCATCAATTCTTTGGCGCTCAGCCTTCTTCACAGTCCAACTCTCACATCCATATATGACCACAGGAAAAACCATAGCCTTGACTAGACGAACCTTTGTTGGCAAAGTAATGTCTCTGCTTTTGAATATGCTATCTAGGTTGGTCATAACTTTCCTTCCAAGGAGTAAGCATCTTTTAATTTCATGGCTGCAGTCACCATCTGCAGTGATTTTGGAGCCCAGAAAAATAAAGTCTGACACTGTTTCCACTGTTTCCCCATCTATTTGCCATGAAGTGATGGGACCAGATGCCATGATGTTTGTTTTGTGAATGTTGAGCGTTAAGCCAACTTTTTCACTCTCCACTTTCACTTTCATCAAGAGGCTTTTTAGTTCCTCTTCACTTTCTGCCATAAGGGTGGTGTCATCTGCATATCTGAGGTTACTGATATTTCTCCTGGCAATCTTGATTCCAGCTTGTGTTTCTTCCAGTCCATCATTTCTCATGATGTACTCTGCATATAAGTTAAATAAGCAGGGTGACAATATACAGCCTTGATGTACTCCTTTTCCTATTTGGAGCCAGTCTGTTGTTCCATGTCCAGTTCTAACTGTTGCTTCCTGACCTGCATACAAATTTCTCAAGAGGCAGGTCAGGTGGTCTGGTATTCCCATCTCTTTCAGAATTTTCTACAGTTTATTGTGATCCACACAGTCAAAGGCTTTGGCATAGTCAATAAAGCAGAAATAGATGTTTTTCTGGAACTCTCCTGCTTTTTCCATGATCCAGTGGATGTTGGCAATCTCATCTCTGGTTCCTCTGCCTTTTCTAAAACCAGCTTGAACATCTTCAAATTCACAGTTCACATATTGCTGAAGTCTGGCTTGGAGAATTTTGAGCATTACTTTACTAGCATGTGAGATGAGTGCAATTGTGTGGTAGTTTGAGCATTCTTTGGCATTGCCTTTCTTTGGGATTGGAATGAAAACTGACCTTTTCCAGTCCTGTGGCCAGTGCTGAGTTTTCCAAATTTGCTGGCATATTGAGTGCAGCACTTTCACAGCATCATCTTTCAGGATTTGAAAGAGCTCAGCTGGAATTCCATCACCTCCACTAGCTTTGTTTGTAGTGATGCTTTCTAAGGCTCACTTCACATTCCAGGATGTCTGGCTCTAGGCCAGTGATCACACCATCGTGATTATCTGGGTCTTGAAGATCTTTATGAAAATAAAATCATACCAAATAAATTTGTCATTTTTTTATCATTAATATGTTTCTCTTTAGAACAGCAATAATGCTGGAGGGAAATACCCATTGAAGGGTCCTCATGCTCTGGGGAAATAACTCTGCTCTAGCAAACCAAATAGCACCCCTGCTGTTTGCTCCTCTAGGCTGTCACTGCAAGCAGAAGTGCACAGCAGAATGCAGAGGATGGAGCCATGAGTTGTCACAAGACCAATAACACTCTTGCTGTCCTCAGCGCTAACAAGCTTATTAACTTTGCCTGTAGGCCTGTCAACAGAAGTTTTATGATGGAATATTTTCTCTGAAATGAACACAGACTCACCTGCCATTTGAAAACAGCAATTTCCCAATATATTTATCCAAATAGAACTCTGTGCAGGTGGGTGGAAAATATGATATTACAGTAATTGGGACTGTTCCCAATGTCTGTCTCCCACATAGACTTAGAGATGACTGCCTACCTGCCAAGATTCTAGGAAAGCTAAATAGATTTCCTTCCCTGGTGAAATCTCTCTCACCTGCTACCCTAAATTTCTAGATTTTAAAGTTATTTAAACCCATGAACTCATGGGTTCTTCTCATGAACCCATGAGAAGACTATTTGTTGTTCATTTCCTAAGTCGTGTCTGATTCATTGTGATCCCAAGGACTGCAGCACTCCAGGCTTCCTGGACTTTCACCGTCTCCCGGAGTTTGCTCAAACTCTTCTCCATAGAGTTATTGATGCCATTCAATTATCTCATCCTCTGCTCTCCCCTCCTCCCCTTGCCCTCAAACTTTCCCAGAATCAGAGTCTTTTCCAATGAGATTATTGGATAAGACTTAGTGGAAAATTAGTCTATTAGAACAGACTGTTAACCTTAGGTAATGTCTCAACTCTAGTCATTATTAGTAAGGCTCTACTTCCAAGGGGAAAAAAGAAATTAACAGGTAGTCATCAGAGTCTCATGTACATAGAATTTTAGAAACATTGTTCTAATATTTAACTCTCAGGGCTACTTCTAACCCTAGTGGCTCAGAGGGTGAAAAATCTGCCTGCAATGCAGGAGACCGGGGTTCAATCCCTAGGTTGAGAAGATTCCCTGGAGAAGGAAATGACAACCCATTCCAGTATGCTTGCTTGCCTGGAAAATCCCACGGACAGAGGAACCTGGCAGACTATAGTCCATGGGGTCACAGAGTCGGATACGACTGAAGTGACTGAGCATTCACACACTCCTTCTAAAACTCAGTGTTACATTAACAATCTGACCTGATAATCTTCAGTCTGTTCTTGACTTATCCCATCTGACATGACCCCAACCCACTGATTTGAGGCCTGGCTTAATAAAAAATGGTCTTCTCTCCTAATAATAGATAGGTCAGGGGTCCAGACACACAAAGAATCTTTCATGAGAGAGAAGTTTGTAGCATGAAAGAGACAAAAATAAATCATCTGTCTTAGGATTTTACACATAAAATTTTACTTTTATGAAATTCAGGCTAGTTAATTCAGTCTAGTATTCATGTATTCATGGCTAATTATGAATATTGCAATATGTAAAAAATAAAACATTATCAGTTTGTAAATTTCAGAGTGATTATGGTTTTAGAGATATCTTTTTGCCTTCACTTCTGCCTGGAAATATTCCATTCTATCTTTAAGCCAGTATGTCTCAACCTTGGCTACATACTAGAGTCATCTGGAGAGGCATGACTGAGAATACTGCCATAGGTCAAGTTCATTAATGCCTCCTCCATGAAGTTTTACTTTCCATCATATAAAAATATCATCTAAATAATTTTTTATTTTCTGAGTTTCTTCAGGAGTCAGTTTGGAATTCTCTTATTCCATTTAAGGAGATATATATATATATATATATATATATATATATATATATATATATTTTTTTTTTTTTTTCTAAATTCTTTTTTTTAAATTTTTATTTTATTTTTTAACTTTACAATATTGTATTGGTTTTGCCATATGTCAACATGAATCCGCCACAGGTATACATGTGTTCCCTATCCCGAACCCTCCTCCCTCCTCCCTCCTCCCTCCCCATACCATCCCCCCGGGTTGTCCCAGTGCACCAGCCCCAACCATCAAGCATCGTGCATCAAACCTGGACTGGCGACTCATTTCATATATGATATTATACATGTTTCAGTGCCATTCTCCCTAATCATCCCACCCTCTCCCTCTCCCACAGAGTCCAAAAGACTGTTCTATACATCAGTGTCTCTTTTGCTGTCTCGTATACAGGGTTATTGTTACCATCTTTCTAAATTCTGTATATATGCGTTAGTATACTGTATTGGTGTTTTTCTTTCTGGCTTACTTCACTCTGTATAATAGGCTCCAGTTTCATCCACCTCATTAGAACTGATTCAAATGTATTCTTTTTAATGGTTGAGTAATACTTTATAAACTATGTGTGTGTGTGTGTGTATGCTTTCTTTTTTCACTTATTCATGTCCAGTCATTTTTTTTTTTTAATTAGAACTCAAATATTATGTATTTTATGCTGAGGATTGTTGGGTTTTTTTGTGACTTTTAAAAATCTATTCAGACTGTGTTCTGATGCACAAATAATTTATTTTTAACCAATTAGAAGCCTGCTTTTAAGGTGTCTCTTAGCTGGTCAAGAGCAATCTTAAATCCAGTGTTACTATAACCTACTCCTTCAGAGCACCCCTTCTAAGGATTCTACCCTAGGTCCCAAGCATTGCAAGATCTTTCCACTTTGGCTGGTAGAGAAGTTTCTATTTTTTATATTTACCCTGAAGCATTGATGTTTTTGAACTGTGGTGTTGGAAAAGACAATTGAGAGTCCCCTGGACTGCAAGGAGATCCAATCAGTCCATTCTAAAGGAGATCAGTCCTGGGTGTTCATTGGAAGCACTGATGCTCAAGGTGAAACTCCAATACTTTGGCCACCTCATGTGAATGGTTGACTCTTGGAAAAGACCCTGATGCTGGGAAGGATTGGGGGCAGGAGGAGAAGGGGACAACAGAGGATGAGATGGCTGGATGGCACCACCAACTCAATGGATATGAGTCAGAGTGAACTCTGGGAGTTGGTGATGGACAGGGAGGCCTGGCGTGCTGCGATTCATGGGGTTGCAAAGAGTCGGACACGACTGAGCGACTGAACTGAACTGACTCCGAAGTATCAAATCTAACTCACATTTCATATGTTACAGAGATGTCTAGCAGTTTCAGAAATGGAAGAAAGGATTTTCAGTTATCTCACCAGGTTTTTTAGTGAATGTGTATATGCATGTGTACACTTGTACCTCGTGTGGAAAACTGAAAAGCTTGAGGCATAAATCATAATCTTTTGATTCCTTGGAAGGATCTGTAGTTGATTAGCTTATAATTTTATGTTTTTAGGAAGTTAAATATATGTATATTTGAATAAGAAATATGCTATTTTTATTGTAAATCTTTTATCTGTGATTATTCTATTTATATCATTGTTATAAAATATTCAAACCTAAAATACACACTGGAAAAATGAATACATATATAGATAAAGCAAGCTAACAAAGCAAATATTATGCACACAACCAAATTTTAATAACTGCTAAAATTTTGCCTATTTGGGTCATATTGCTTTTAAATAAAAGGATCAGTTCAGTTCAGTGACCCCTTTGTGACCCCTTGGACTGTAGCCAGCCAGGCTCCTCTGTCCATGGAAGTCCCCAGGCAAGAATACTAGAATGGGTTGCCATTTTCATCTTCAGGGGATCTTCCCGACACACGGATTGAACCCGAGTCTCCTGTATTGCGGCAGATTCTTCACCATCTGAGCCACCAACAGATTCTAAATGCAGTATACATGATTTTCAATCCCTTTAACACAATTTTTTGTTTCCTGCAATTCTTCATCAATGAATGTCTATTAATTTGCATTTGGAAATTTATTTTGAAAAATCAGTCTGAAAAATAGCTGAGATTTGGAAATTTTATTTTATTTTATTTTATTTTTGTTGTTTAAAAGAAAATTTTATTTTATCTAGCGGCCAAAATATTCCTTTAGTACTCCCAGAACTAGTACTGAATATATGTAAGCAATGTAACTGAATATATGCCTTCTGATTTTTTTTTTAATTTTATTTTATTTTTAAACTTTACATAATTGTATTAGTTTTGCCAAATATCAAAATGAATCTGCCACAGGTATACATGACATGTATTCCCCACCCTGAACCCTCCTCCCTCCCCATTCCATCCCTCTGGGTCGTCCTAGTGCACCAGCCCCAAGCATCCAGTATCGTGCATCGAACTTGGACTGGAAATTTTAAAATATAAGATAATTAGTGCTTTTTTCATTAAAGTTCTGCTTCTATTTACTAATTAACAAAAATAATAAGTGGAAGTCTAAAGATTAAAATAGTACAGTATTACATTTTGAGTGTCTTCGAGAAATAAATTAGACATTTTATAGTGGATTCTGTCTTTTTTGCTATACTTTGGATCAATTGGAAAAGTAAAAACAGTAAGGATTTTTTTTTTTCACTCAGTAAAAAAAAGGCTTCTAGCATAAATGTTATGGAAAGAAATTTCACTTGTCTAGAATTTCTTAGAAATGAAAATAACAAAATTTGTATATTTTTATCCTATCTCTAATAGGAACATTCAAATGGTCCATTACAACCCAGAATTATTTTAATGAACTTTAATGAGTCATTGATGCAGTCTAACAGTGTGCAATAAATGCCAAAAATGTTTGTGCCTTCTAAATCCCCTATTAAATTTGTGCCTACATATCTAATTCCCTGGTTTCCAAAACAATCTTTCTATTTTTAATGTGCAAAGTTCCACATCCAAATGAGACACAAGGAACTAAAATATGAAGCTTTTAAAATGAGATTTAAGGATATGTAAAAATCAGATGTGCTAATTTTAAAAGGAAGTATTATTTTCATCCTAAAATTCTCACTTAATCAGATTTAATTTTCTACAAAGTACATAGTCATTAAACTATATTAAGATGAGTCATAAGACTCTCCAGACTAATGGAAACTTTATAGATAATGTTGCAGAAATGAAGGGGAAAAAACACACACACACACTTGGGAAGTAGAGCAGAGAGAACAGCATTATTACATTAAGATTTTTCCTTAAATATAACCCTCTATAAAAAATCATATTTTTATGACTCAAGTTCAGACGATATCTATTTTTTATTACATATAAATTTAAAGAAACTAATTTTCCTTGATATGGCTAAAGAATTTTTCCATATTCAACATAAAACTTTAATGCTGAAAGAAAGTGGTTTTGGAAATTATGTTTACTAATTGTTATCTCATCATTTCTACAATGAATTGAATAAAACTTAACATAATATTAATAATTTATTTTTAACATAAGAAAAAATCAAACTTAAAGATTCAACGGAGGGACTACTTTGGTGGTCCAGTGGTTAAGACTCTATGCTTCCACTAGAAGGGAGCAGGTTTGATTCTTGATCAGGGAACTAAGATCCTCCATACCTTTCACATGGCCAAAATAAATAAGCAAATATTTGTGGAAAATCCAAATCCCCACAGAACCACAGGTTTTGAAGTGAGGAGGTTGGATTGAGACCTTCATTTGAAGGTGTTGTTTCAAGAAGATATATTTAAGATATAAAATGTGTTATTTAGGTTTGCAAACAGAGACACTGTTAATATTTATTAAGTTGTTTTATCTTCACATAAATGGGATTCAATATAAAGGAGTAATATCATGAGTAAAAGTTTAACAGAGACATTTGGAGAAATATTTGAGAATGGATCTCTGTCTTTTGAGGGTGGTCTTCAGTTTCCTGAGCTCTGAAGAGCCTTGGCTAGCATTTTAAAATTCATTCCCTGAATGTTTATTGCACAACATACACTAGGAAGAGTTGTGGGCAGTGGTGGTGCATAAAAATCATTGAAACATAGCCCTTTCTCTCTTGTTACAGTTAAATAGCTGCATACAATGGAAAAAGACTTGAAATTATATGGTATATATATATACACACATGTATATATACACAACATATATTTGACACATATAGTATGCATATATATACATATGTGTATATATATGTGTGTATACATATATATATGACATTCTATAAACAAAGACAATTAAAAAATATATTCTGCTATTGAGACATGGACATTCCCTTGTAGCTCAGTTGGCAAAGAATCTGCCTGCAATGCAGGAGACCCAAATTCGAGTCTTTGGTCGGGAAGATACCTGGAAAAGGAAATGGCAACCCACTCTACTATTCTTGCCTGGAGAATCTCATGGACAGAGGAGCCTGGAGGGCTACAGTCCATGGTGTTGCAAGAGTCAGACATGACTTAGCAACTGACCATCCATTGAGACATGAGAAGGCAGAAGTCCTATAATTCTAAGTAGTTGAAAGAATTCTCAAACTTATTTTACAACAGTGTTATTTCTTCCTCATTATCCCTATTTTCCTATTAACACCTGACAAAACTGTATTCTTCAGACACATTTTAGAAAAAGATACGTGATAACAGTGGTTCTCCAAATTGGTTGATGAGTAGAAACACCCAAGGATATTTCAGACCATGTTGTGGAGATGCTGATTCAGTGTTTTACTCTGTCTTTGGTAGAAACATAGCATTTTTATTAAAAAAATAATAAAAGAAAGAAAGTACAAGGACAAGATAAAGGGAAAAGAAAAAAAATGCAGTCATATTTCAGATGTTTTGCAGGCTCCATTTCAGACCACTGAAATAAAGTATCTCAATAAAGGAAGTCATACAAAGTTTTTGATTTCCCGGTGCATATAAAAGCTATGTCACTATACTATTTTTTATTAAATGTGCAATAGCATTATGTTTTTAAAGAAAACCAATGTGTGTTCCTTAATTAGAAAATACCTTAATGCTAAAAAATGCTAACCATCTGACAGCACAAGGTTGTCATACATTCACCTTCAGTTTATGAAAACAGCAATATCTGTGAAGCCTGATGAAGCAAAGTGCAATCAAAAGAGGTTTTCATGTATATTTATCTCTAAGTATCCATCTGGGATTGATTCCAGAACCCCCACAAGAGACCAAAATCCACCAGTACGCAAGTCCTTTATATAAAATACCATAGTATTTGTATATGATACTTCCTCCTGTATACTTTAATTCACCTCTAGATTACTTATGACACCTACCACAATGTAAATGCTATGTAAATAGCTGTAAATGCAATGTAAACACTGTGTAAATTATTTCCTGCATGTAGCAATTTCTAATTTTACTTTTTGTAGAGTTCTGAATTTATTTCAATATTTTTGAGTCATGGTTAGTTGAATTTGCAGACAAAAAACCCACAGAAACATGATACAGCATAGCCATGTTTCAGAAATATGACAAATTGAAAATTATATAGGGAAGAGTGACATGTAATCAGATTCTAAGACTGGTTGGGCTTGAATCATGAAGAGTCTTAAATATCACAATAAATTTACTCAGTAAGCAATTAAAAACAGTTTAGCAAGGTGTAATATAATCATATTGTTCTTCAGAATGACTGTTCCAGTCACTAAGAGGGATGAGCAGAGGGAAACCTATTTTCATAATCCAGGAATATAGTTTTGGTCCTGGGTTGATCCTATGGGAACTGAACATGGTGAAAGCCAGAAGCAATTCTGAGAAGGACCCATTAAGACGAATGAGTTGGATTTGGGGGGTAATGAGAGAGGAGATTTCAATGATCATTGCAGCCTTTGCATAAAACAAAATAATAATGATAATAATGGCAATGGCATTAACTGAATACAAAGAAAGAAATGAAACTTTCAGGGTTTTTTGTAAGAAATGATAATATTCCTTAACATTATGGAGAGTTTAGTGTATGCCAATTAGTTTTCTAAGTGCCTTACACATAATAAATTATTTAATCCTCAGAGCTATCTTGTGATGTAAGTACTCTTGTTATTTCCAAAATATCAATGAAGAAAGTGAGATTAGAAATTGACCCAATATTAAAAGTTATTAAATGGCATGGACAAGGATTGAGACTCATTTAGTCTAACTCTGGAAAGTGAAAGTATTAGTTGCTTAGTCCTGTCCAATGCTTTGCAACTCCATGGACTGTAGCCTGCCAGGCTCCTCTGTCCATGGGATTCTTGAGGCAAGAATACTGGAGCGGGTTGTCATTCCCTTCTCCAGGAGATCTTCCTGACCCAGGGATAGAACCTGGTCTCCCACATTGCAGACAGATTCTTACTGTCTGAGCCACCAGGCAAGCCCAGTCTAACTCTAGGATATGTGCTAATCAGATCAGATCAGATCAGATCAGTCGCTCAGTCATGTCCGACTCTTTGCGACCCCATGAATTGCAGCACGCCAGGCCTCCCTGTCCATCACCAACTCCCGGAGTTCACTCAGACTCACATCCATCAAGTCAGTGATGCCATCCAGCCATCTCATCCTCTGTAGTCCCGTTCTCCTCCTGCCCCCAATCCCTCCCAGCATCAGAGTCTTTTCCAATGAGTCAACTCTTCGCATGAGGTGGACAAAGTACTGGAGTTTCAGCTTTAGCATCATTCCTTCCAAAGAAATCCCAGGGCTGATCTCCTTCAGAATGGACTGGTTGGATCTCCTTGCAGTCCAAGGGACTCTCAAGAGTCTTCTCCAACACCACAGTTCAAAAGCATCAATTCTTCTGTGCTCAGCCTTCTTCACAGTCCAACTCTCACATCCATACATGACCACAGGAAAAACCATAGCCTTGACTAGATGAACCTTTGTTGGCAAAGTAATGTCTCTGCTTTTGAATATGCTATCTAGGTTGGTCATAACTTTCCTTCCAAGGAGCAAGCGTCCTTTAATTTCATGGCTGAAGTCACCATCTGCAGTGATTTTGGAGCCCAGAAAAATAAAGTCAGCCACTGTTTCCACTGTTTCCCCATCTATTTCCCATGAAGTGGTGGGACTGGATGCCATGATCTTCGTTTTCTGAATGTTGAGCTTTAAGCCAACTTTTTCACTCTCCTCTTTCACTTTCAAGAGGCTTTTTAGTTCCTCTTCACTTTCTGCCATAAGGGTGGTGTCATCTGCATATCTGAGGTTACTGATATTTCTCCTGGCAATCTTGATTCCAGCTTGTGTTTCTTCCAGTCCAGCGTTTCTCATGATGTACTCTGCATATAAGTTAAATAAACAGGGTGACAATATACAGCCTTGACAAACTGCTTTTCCTATTTGGAACCAGTCTGTTGTTCCATGTCCAGTTCTAACTGTTGCTTCCTGACCTGCATACAAATTTCTCAAGAGGCAGGTCAGGTGTTCTGGTATTCCCATCTCTTTCAGAATTTTCCACAGTTTATTGTGATGCACACAGTCAAAGGCTTTGGCATAGTCAATAAAGCAGAAATAGATGTTTTTCTGGAACTCTCTTGCTTTTTCCATGATCCAGCGGATGTTGGCAATTGGATCTCTGGTTCCTCTGCCTTTTCTAAAACCAGCTTGAACATCAGGAATAGCTAATGTTAACTCAGTGGTCTACTGGCTTTCAGTAAATAGTAGCCAGTTGTTTCTCTCTTTATCTCTGCTTCTTTGAAATACATAAGACCATCTAACATGACAATTATAACTGCATATTTTTAGGTTTTTTAATGTATGTAAATGCAACATCTGTAGAATAGTACTTCAAATTGGCAAGGAAAAATGGAGATATACAGAAATAATGTTTATGTATTTTATTGGAACAGTCAGTATAAAGCTGAAGTAGATTATAAGATGTAAACTACAAGCTCTAGAGAAATTTTAAAAGACAGTAAGAGGAATGGTATGGGGAGGGAGGTGGGAGGGGGGTTCAGGATGGGGAACACTTGTACACTTGTGGCGGATGCATGTTGATATATGGCAAAACCAATACAATATTGTAAAGTAAAAAAAAAAAAGTTCTTGAAAAAAAAAAGACAGTAAGAAAAAATTTTTTTTCATTATAATTAATTCATCAATGTGCAAATATCCAGTGATAAGATATATAGGTCCTGGGGATGTAATGTACAGAATGGTGACTATAGTTAACAATGCTGTATTGTAAATTTGAAGATCACTAACAGCATACATCTTAAAAGTGCTCATCTCAGGAAAAAAAAAAAAATAACCCTGGGGTGATGGATGTCAACTAAACTTTATATGGCAATCATTTTGCGATGACAATGGTATATGCAATGACATAGATCATTAGGTTTTGTACTTAAAATAATGCAATGTTATATGTGAACTTTATCTAATGATTCAGTGGTACAATTCTCGCCTGCCACCTGAAGGCCTATGTTCAAATCGCAGTCCTTGGAGCCACAGCATCCCCTTTAGGCATCCCAGGTGGTGCTAGTGGTAAAGAATCTGCCTGCCAATGCAAGAGATGCAAGAGACATGGGTTTGATCCCTGGGTCGGGAAAATTCCCTGGAAGAGGAAATGCACCCCACTCCAGTATTCTTGCCTGAAAATCCCATGGGCAGAAGAGGCTGGCAAGCTACAGTCCATGGGACCACAACAATTCAGACAGGACTGAACATGCACACACATAATTAATATAAGAGGAATCAAAATATTACAATGTACAATACTCACTTAATATTATTACAAGGACATGGTTCGATGATTATGGAGTCTGGCAAAGCCCAAAATCTGCAGAGTCAATGTCCCAATTCAAGTACAAAGGCCAGAAGGCTGCTGTAAATCCAGCAACTGCTGATGTTCCAGTTCTAATGCCAAGAGGCAGGAAAATTCTCTTTTATTTGGGAGAGAAGAATCTGCTTTACTGAGTCTGCCAGTTAGATATCAGTCTCATCCAAAAACATCTTTTGGAAACATCCATTGTTTGACCAAATATCTAAGCATGTCATGACTCAGTCAAGTTGATATATTAAAATTAACCATCATAGTGTATTTTCTAATTTTGTGATCCTATTTTGCCTTTTAATGTCCTTAATTCTACCAACTGCTTCCAGAACAGACTTCTCTCTTGTTGACATTTTCTCCAACATCCTATTATATGTCTGATATTTGCTTTAGAAGTCTTTTAGAAATATCAAACTTAGAATGTCCAAGGCAGAAAACTCATTCCTACAGTTTCATTAAGAACAATGAAGGAATGCAAAAGTGGTGGAAAATGGCTAGCAACTCACAGTATTATGATAAATTATTTAGAGACAAAAGCAGATAAACATACTAAGATGTGTAAGATACAGTTTTGGTACCTAGGAAAATATATGACATTTTAACATCTGTAAATTCATTTGTAATTTGAAACTCAGTTAGCAGCATGACTCTTACAATATTAAAAAATTAACAACCAAAAGTCCCATGTATAGTAGTTGTTTGAAAATATCATGGCTATTTGATGCAATGCATTCAAATGACTGATTCAACATTTTGGGTTTTTTTTGAGTATTCTGGTAATCTTTCAGCTCACTAACAACCACCCCCCCCCCCAACACACACACACACACACCAAGAAATTGAGCCAGAGACAAATTACCAAGTTTAGTTTCAATTACTCTGTGATATTTGGCATTTAATCGGCATACAGAAAGTAATCATTCATGCATACATGTAATCATCATAACTATTGTCCTGATGATGATGGAATATATGATTTCTGTGGTTTTTCATTCTTATGTTTTCTGTGTTTGATGTATTTATACACATTTTAGAGATGGAAGCTTTCATATATTTGATGAAAAATTGTCACAAGAAAGTAGAAAAAAACTTGATAGACTATATCCAAGTAATGTACATCAAACAAATTGGTTTGAACATTATCACACCAAAAAAGCAATATAGTTCTTGCAGTTCAAAAATTTAAGTCAGTAAATAATTACTGAGCATCTTCCAGCTGCAGAGTCCTAGGAAGGTATTCAGAGATATCAACTAGTGGTACATTTCCTCAAAAATAATGAAGTCTATGAAAGGCTGAGGTGACAAAATAATGTAGAAATATGACAAATACTGTATAAACACACCTGTATGTGTGTGAGAGAGAAAGATTTAACTTTAATCTTATGAAGAAGATATCCTAATTTGCTGAGTTAATTTAAAAAAAAAAAACTTCCATTAAATATGTAGCTTTTGAAATGGGCCTTGAAAGTTTGAAGGTGGAAATATGAAAAGGCAAACAAAAAGTTTCATAGCTGAAGCTACAATGTAAGTGAAAGGTTGTTGTTGAATCACGCGAATACACCGGGATTCTTGGCCCCCGGAGGAGAAGAATTCAATCCAGGGCCAGAGACGAGGCTTGATCGCTCAGAGCTTTTGTGTAATAAAGTTTTATTAAAGTATAAAGGAGATAGAGAAAGCTTCTGACATAGGCATCAGAAGGGGGCAGAAAGAGTACCCCCCTGCTAGTCTTCAGCTGGATGTTATATAGTCACTAGCAGTCTGTTAATGAAAGAAAGGAATGTCTTAAAATTCAGAATGGCACCAGGCCTCTCGCCCATAAGATGCATTTTGGGATAATCTTGGCACCAAATGGTTTATCCTGGGCCATAAAATGATTAACTTGAATCTTAAAGAAGGGCAGACCACCATACAAATAGTTTCATTTACATAGATTAGGGGAACAATATCTGAGTATAACATACTGGTTTGTCAAGAAGGTTCTGGGCCAAGAGGCAGAACCCACTTGGAGACAGAGTTTGGGGTAAAGGCATAGTACATTAGCATAGCTTAAGACAAACGTTTCCATAAGAAAAAGGCATTGGTTATCTCTAGGCTCAAGAATAGCTAACTTCAGGCGAAACCAGGCGTCATTATGGCAACACAGTATTTTAAAAGAAACCTCC
Source organism: Bubalus kerabau (assembly GCF_029407905.1). Taxonomy (NCBI): domain Eukaryota; kingdom Metazoa; phylum Chordata; class Mammalia; order Artiodactyla; family Bovidae; genus Bubalus; species Bubalus kerabau. Next base: position 87,014,333 of record NC_073634.1, on the reverse strand, counting down.
CTTTAAATTTGTATAGAGAAGGAAAAAAATATTGCTAGTTTGTTTCCTCCTGCCACTTAAGAGAGATGAAAATGTCTGACACTTGCAGGCTATTTCCTCCATTTGGAGACCCCTGGCCTTCCTGCCTGTTACCTCCTCATTTTCATCGACTCCAGTCCCCAGGTCCTGGTCTACAACGACGGTGAAAAGTTTGTCCTTTCTTCCTCCTTGAGAATTCCAGACCCCTCTCTCCTTGGGGACCCCTAGATTTCCTATCAACCTGCCTAGGAAAGGACTCTCTCATAAGGAATACTTTTAGAGAATCACTGTTTTAATTGATGGGCTGTGTTTTATTCCAATTTAGTTTTTCAAATCAATAAAAACAAGCCAGTAAAAAAAAAAAAAGGCACTAGAGGACAAAGACTCAATAAGTAAAAATGAAGATAATAATGCTTGATATTCTCTTCACTGTCCTTGTGATTAATTTAGCTTTCAGATACATCTGATATTAAAAAGAACCCATTGTTAATAATACTTTTGAATTTCCTATAAAGGAAAATTAGTATGTTTTTGAATAAGACCTATGATGTGTGCCTATTTCTTTAATCTTGCAGTCAAAAATATCTTCCTAAAAGCAACTGATTTCCACCAGGATCATCTAAGTCTGCAGTTCTTTGTCTGTGAAACCAAGATTAAACACCCTTTCTTGTGTCATAAACATGTTTAGAATTTCCTCTACCGTGGTCACTATAAGAACACACTTGAATTTATTCCAAATGGGAAAGTGAATGTATATCATTCATTTTTACTTTCTAGTATTTTATGCATGTGTTTCCCTGGTGGCTCAGATGGTAAAGAATCTGCCTGCAATGTTGGAGACCCAGGTTTAATCCCTGGGTCAGGAAGATCTCCTGGAGAAAGGAATGGCTACCCACTCCAGAATTCTTCCCTGGAGAATGCCATGGACAGAGGAGCTTGGTGGACTACAATCCATGGGGTCACAAAGAGTCAGACACAACTGAGCGACTAACACTTTTCACTTTCATATAATTCACTATCTTTGTGATATGTATTACATTTGTCATAAGTTCAGCAGCCAATGTGAAGATGAATGGAACATCTATATTTTAACTCTGATTGACAAGGACCAAGGTGATCAATGGTATTTCTTTCAAAATTATTCCCTTCTTTTGCCTTGTATGTTTATGTTTTTAGGAATCAAGTCATATATTCTCTATGTTAATTACCATTCAACAATTAGTATCTCCTCTTTTAAAAATAGTACATTTAATATATACTTGAATTGTGATTTAAAGAAATGGGTCAGCAGCATTACTACTGTCAGTTAAGGAAGAAGAGAAACAAAGTACCCATTATGAATGGATGAATGGATGGATGAATAGATGTAAATCAGATGAATATGTGAATGAATGAAATCAGAATTCTAGCTATATATAGGAAATTCTCATGTGGTTAAGAGATAATTGTTGAATTCAACTAAACTTATAAGCAAGTGAACATAACATCTTCAATTTCTTTGGAGCTCTCTGCTTTCACCTAGTTCCTCTTTTTAGTGTGAATAAGAAACATGCTATCAGATACACTTAAATATATGTCACAATTTAGACTCATTCTGAAAATGTAAGCTGTCCATTTAGAAAGAAACATTTAGAAAAAGACAGAATATCCAAAGTGTTACATGTGCTTTGCATAGACTCTAAAAATTTCTACCAACCTAACTTGTTTTGATAACCTGTATATATAATGTCTCATTTAATCCACAAAGAAAATAAATAGCTTGATCACAGGATAGACTTAAAGCGAAAGAGAAAGCAAAGATTTAAATCAGAATCTGGTTCCAAAGGCTGTATTTTATACAAATTAGCATACTTTCCCAGAGTATGGGAAAGTATTGTCTCCTTCTGAGTTATAAATACGAAGGAAGAGAAATATAGCCAATACCTACTCCACTGATAAATCATGCCTTATATTTTTCAATTCAATTATACAACTATCTGTGTACACAGATGCAAAAGTTCCCACAAATATCTTAGTGTAGTATACTATTCTGGATAAGGCAATGGCAACCCCAACCAGTACTCTTGCCTGGAAAATCCCATGGGAGGAAGAGCCTTGGTAGGCTGCAATCCATGGGGTCGCGAAGAGTCAAACACGACTGAGCTACGTCACTTTCATTTTTCACTTTCATGCATTGGAGAAGGAAATGGCATCCCACTCCAGTGTTCTTGCCTGGAGAATCCCAGGGACAGGGGAGCCTGGTGGGCTGCCGTCTATGGGGTCACAAAGAGTCGGACACGACTGAAGCAACTTAGTAGCAGCAGCAGCAGTATACTATTCATTGTTGTTATTGTGATATAGTATTAAATGACGAGTTCAGTTCAGCTCATTCGCTCAGTCATGTCCAAATCTTTGCGACCCCATGAACTGGAGCATGCTAGGCTTCCCTGTCCATCACCAGCCCCAGGAGATCACATCTCAATAAATTAAACTCTGCTTCTCAGTATTGTATGTTGATATTTGAAGCAGCAGTTCAGTTCAGTTCACTCAGTCATGTCTGACTCTTTATGACCCCATCAACCGCAGCACACCTGGCCTCCCTGTCCATCACTAACTTGCAGAGTCCACCCAAACCCGTATCCATTGAGTTGGTGATGCCATCCAGCCATGTCATCCTCTTTCCTCCCCTTCTCCTTCCACCTTCAATTTTTCCCAGCATCAGGGTCTTTTCAAATGAGTCAGCTCTATGCATCAGGTGGCCAGTATATTGGCGTTTCAGCTTCAACATCACTCCTTCCAATGAACACCCAGGACTTATCTCCTTTAGGTTGGACTGGCTGGATCTCCTTGCAGTCCAAGGGACCCTCAAGACTCTTCACCAACAACACAGTTCAAAAGCATCAATTCTTTTGTGCTCAGCTTTCTTTGTAGTCCAACTCTCACACCCATACATGACCTCTGGAAAAACCGTAGCCTTGACTAGACACACCTTCGCTGACAAAGTAATGTCTCTGCTTTTTAATATACTATCTATGTTGATCATAACTTTCCTTCCAAGGAATAAGTGTCTTTAATTTCATGGCTGCAATCACCACCTGCAGTGATTTTCAGTCAGTTAGTCAGTTCAGTCGCTCAGTCATGTCCGACTCTTTGCGACCCTGTGAATTGCAGCACGCCAGGCCTCCCTGTCCATCACCAACTCCCGGAGTTCACTCAGACTCATGTCCATCGAGTCAGTGATGCCATCCAGCCATCTCATCCTCTGTCGTCCCCTTCTCCTCCTGCCCCCAATCTCTCCCAGCATCAGAGTCTTTTCCAATGAGTCAACTCTTCACATGAGGTGGCCAAAGTACTGGAGTTTCAGCTTTAGCATCATTCCTTCCAAAGAAATCTCAGGGCTGATCTCCTTCAGAATGGACTGGTTGGATCTCCTTGCAGTCCCAAGGACTCTCAAGAGTCTTCTCCAACACCACAGTTCAAAAGCATCAATTCTTTGGCGCACAGCCTTCTTCACAGTCCAACTCTCACATCCATACATGACCACAGGAAAAACCATAGCCTGGACTAGACGGAACTTTGTTGGCAAAGTAATGTCTCTGCTTTTGAATATGCTATCTAGGTTGGTCATAACTTTCCTTGAAAGGAGTAAGCGTCTTTTAATTTCATGGCTGCAGTGATTTTGGAGCCCCCCAAAATAAAGTCTGACACTGTTTCCATGATTTCCCCATCTATTTCCCATGAAGTGATGGGACCAGATGCCATGATCTTCGTTTTCTGAATGTTGAGATTTAAGCCAACTTTCACTTTCAAGAGGCTCTTTAGTTCTTCACTTTCTGCCATAAGGGTGGTGTCATCTGCATATCTGAGGTTATTGATATTTCTCCTGGCAATCTTGATTCCAGCTTGCACTTCATCTAGCCCAGCATTTCTCATGATGTAATCTGCATATAAGGGAAATAAGCAGGGTAACAATATACAGCCTTGACATATTCCTTTTCCTATTTGGAACCAGTCTGTTGTTCCAGGTCTAGTTCTAACTGTTGCTTCCTGACCTCCATACAGGTATTTCAAGAGGCAAGTCAGGTGGTCTGGTATTCCTATCTCTTTCAGAATTTTCCACAGTTTATTGTGCTCCACACAGTCAAAGGCTTTGGCATAGTCAATAAAGCTGAAATAGACATTTTTCTGGAACTTTCTTGCTTTTTTGATGATTCAGCGAATGTTGGCAATTTGATCTCTGGTTCCTCTGCCTTTTCTAAAACCAGCTTGAACATCTGGAAGTTCACAGTTCATGTATTGCTGAAGTCTGTCTTGGAGAATTTTGAACATTACTTTACTAGCGTGTGAGATGAGTGCAATCCTGTGGTAGTTTGAGCATTCTTTGGTATTGCCTTTCTTTGGGATTGGAATGAAAACTGACCTTTTCCAGTCCTGTGGCTACTGCTGAGTTTTACAAATTTGATGGCATATTGAGGGCAGCACTTTCACAGGATTATCTTTCAGGATTTGAAATAGCTCAGCTGGAATTCCATCACCTCCACTAGCTTTGTTCGTAGTGATGCTTCCTAAGGTCCACTTGACTTCACAGTCCAAGATGCTGGCTCTAGGTCAGTGATCACACCATCATGATTATCTGGGTCATGAAGATCTTTTTCACACTCTTCTGTGTATTCTTGTCACCTCTTCTTAATATTTTCTGCTTCAGTTAGGTACATATCATTTCTGTCCTTTATCGAGCCCATCTTTGCATGAAATATTCCTTTGGTATCTCTAATTTTCTTGAAGAGATCTCCAGTCTTTACTATTCTATTGTAAATGCTCTATTTCTTTGAATTGATCACTGAGGAAGGCTTTCTTATCTCTCTTTGCTAGTCTTTGGAACTCTGCATTCAAATGGGTATATCTTTCCTTTTCTCCTTTGCTTTTAGCTTCCCTTATTTTCACAGCTATTTTTAAGGTCTCCTCAGACAGCCATTTTGCTTTTTTTCCATTTCTTTTCCATGGGGATGGTCTTGATCCGTTTCCTGTACAATGTCACGAACCTCCATCCATAGTTCATCAGGCACTCTGTCTATCAGATCTAGTCCTTTAAATCTATTTCTCACTTCCACTGTATAGTCATAAGGGATTGATTAGGTCATACCTGAATGGTCTAGTGGTTTTCTCCACTTTCTTCAATTTAAGTCTGAATTTGGCAATAAGGAGTTCATGATCCGAGCCACAGTCAGCTCCCAGTCTTGTTTTTGCTGACTGTATAGAGCTTCTCCATCTTTGGCTGCAAAGAATATAATCAATCTGATTTCCGTGTTGACCATCTGGTGATGTCCATGTATAGAGTCTTCTCTTGTGTTGTTGGAAGTGGGTGTAGCTATGACCAGTGCTTTCTCTTGGCAGAACTTTATTAGCCTTTGCCCTACTTCATTCTGTACTCCAAGGCCAAATTTGCCTGTTACTCCAGGTGTTTCTTGACTTCCTATGTTTGCATTCCAGTCCCCTATAATGAAAGGGACATCTTTTTGGGGTGTTATTTCTAGAAGGTTTGTAGGTCTTCATAGAACTGTTCAACTTCAGCTTCTTCAGCATTATTGGTCGGGGCATAGCCTTGGATTACAGTGATATTGAATGGTTTGTCTTGGAAATGAACAGAGATCATTCTGTCATTTTTGAGATTGCATCCAAGTACTGCATTTTGGACTCTTTTATTGACTATTATGGCCACTCCATTTGTTCTAAGGGATTCCTGCCCACAGTAGTAGATATAATGGTCATCTGAGTTAATTTCACCCATTCCAGTCCATCTTAGTTCACTGATTCCTAGAATGTCTATGTTCACTCTTGTCATCTCCTGTTTGACCGCTTCCAATTTGCCTTGATTCATGGACCTAACAATGGCACCCCACCCCAGTACTCTTGCCTGGAAAATCCCATGGATGGAGAAGTCCGGTGGGCTACAGTCCATGGGGTCACTAAGAGTCAGACAGCACTGAGCAACTTCCCTTTCACTTTTCACTTTCATGCATTGGAGAAGGAAATGGCAACCCACTCCAGTGTTTTTGCCTGGAGAATCCCAGGGACGGGGGAGCCTGGTGGGCTACCGTCTATGGGGTCACACAGAGTCAGACACGACTGAAGCGACTTAGAAGCAGCAGCATGGACCTAACATTCCAGATTCCTATGCAATATTGCTCTTTACAGCATCAAACCTTGCTTCTATCACCAGTCTCATCCACAACTGGGTGTTATTTTTTCTTTGGCTCTGTCTCTTCATTCTTTCTGGAGTTATTTCTCCCCTGATCTCCAATAGCATACTGGGCACCTACCGACCTGGGGAATTCACTTTCAGTGTCCTATCTTTTTGCCTTTTCATACTGTTTATGAGGTTCTCAAGGCAAGAATACTGAAGTGGTTTGCCATTCCCTTCTCCAGTGGACCACATTCTGTCAGACCTCTCCATCATGACCCACCCATCTTGGGTGGCTTAGAAGCAGCAGTTCTTCTGCTTTCACCCACATGGCATGGCTTAGAAGCAGCAGTCGCATTTTGTCAAATAGAATTTCATCATTCCCAGAGGGTGACTGACTATAATATAACAAAATAATTTTATCATTTTCTTTTCCATTGTGGTTTTTACTGGATGGTGAATAGAGTCCCCTGCGCTATACAATAGGATTTTGTTGTTTATCTATTGTATATATAATAGTTTGCATCTGCTAATCCCAACCTCCCAATCCATCTTGATTCCCCCATCCTCATTCCCCTCAGCAATCACAAGTCTGTTCTCTGTGTCTGTGAGTCTGTTTGTGTTTAGTAGATAAGTTCATTTGTGTCAAATTTTAGATTCCATGTATAAGTGATATATAAAGTAACTTTAAAGATGGAGAAAGAGATGAATGAGAAAGGAAGGTAGCTGAAGCACCATGTAGAGGGAGATGCCAATCTTGAAAAAATGGAAGGAAGAGGAATAAGGGCTCCAGTCCTTGGAGGAATGCAAGAGGGTTGAATGTAAAGAACAGGTAGAAGGTTGGGCTAAAGCCTGAAGGGAGAATTTCTTTCGTTCTTTTTTTACAAGTAGATAAAATTGCGGTGGGGCTTCCCTGGTGGCTCAGGGGTAAAGAACTTGCCTGCTAATGCAAGAAAGGTGGGCTCAATAATTCCTGTTTGGGGAAGATCCCCTGGAGAAGGAAATAGCAACACACTCCAGTATTCTTGCCTGGGAAATCCCATGGACAGAGGAGCCTAAAGGCCCATGGGGTTGCAAAAGAGTCGGATATGACTTAGTGACTAGCCAACAAAAGGTGCAGTATGACAATGTCTTCCTTCTTCAAAAGTATAAGGCTTTTCATTGTTTTATCTCTAAACTTTCAGTTGCTAGCAGAAGTGTATCTTGAGCCTCACCTACTTTTATTTTCCCTTGAGGCTCAGTTTATGAAGTTCTTTTCTGTGGCTACATCTTCAAATCCTCACCCTGCATCCTTCTCACTCATCCTTTTCCAGCTGTTTGGTTACCAAGGCACATGACTCAGTCCATCTTTTATTCTTTCCCCTGTATTTTCAACACTACAACTTCAATGACTGATATCATTTGATAGCTTAAAGTATTGATTATGTGGCCCAACTGCCTATATTCAAGCTCTGATTCCACACTTAGCAGATAACTAACTGGGGTAAGTTATTTACGCTTCATGTCTCAAATTATTTGCTTATAAAATAGAGATAACAAAGCTAACCCATGTAAAATGCTTAAGAAAATTACCTGTTACATAATAAAACTCAATAAATATATTTTATTTTATCTTGTCTGTCACCCTTCAAGTTTTTGATACTCTAAAATTTACCAATAGCATTAATTCAAAAAGTAAGTTTTAAGGACACTCCTGGCAGTCCAGTGGTTAAGACTTTGTGCTCTCAAGGCAGGGTTTCTGGGTTCAGTCTCTGGTCAGGGAACTAAGATCCTGCATACCACATGGTATGGCCAAATAATAAATAAATAAAATATAAAGACACTAATTTCTTTAAAAAATGCAAGCTCTAACTCCCACATAATCCTCTCTTCTCATCCATACTTCTTCAAAGTGTGTTCTCCATGAAAGTTATATTTTTATTGACTCACATTCTGATAAAATACTCTTCAGTCTGGTTTCTGCACAATACTCTGTTTAAACTACCTTCATAGATCTCTATAGCTTTTGACAATATGGATTAGTTTTTTCATACTTAAATTTTTAACACTTAGATTACATCCTTATACACAGTCTTAATTCTTCCTATCTGTCTCAGACTATAATTTTATCTCCGTTTTGGAAGCTTCCTTTTCCTTTGTCTGTCTGTTAAATGATGCTAATCCTTGCAGTTCTATACTCTTCTGATTACTCTTATAAAATTATATGCATCCTTGGTATAAACTGTTGATGCATTGTTGCATATTTTCATCCAATATCTCTCTTCTGACTTTAAAACACATATGTCTAGGTATACAAAAGACATCTCAATATACTGCTTTATATTTTTATGTCCTGCTTTATATTTTATATTGTTATGATTGCTTTATACTTTCCCCTCCCATATGTTCACATAATATGTTTTCATCTGGCAGGATCTTGATTCATTTGTCCATGTTAGAAACTGCAGAGTAAGGCTAGACACTATTCTCTCATATTCTGATTTAATCATTAATTTATGCCAACTTCTGAAAATCAGATCCATCGATTTTTTAAAATTTTTTTATTATTACTATTATTTTTTACTTTACTATATTGACAATATTTTTAAAATCAGATCCATCCTTTTCTTTCCATCATTACTGATCTAAGACATGTCTTCATCATTCCAGGAACTGACAACTTAAATAATCTTTTAAAGTGTTTTGTCTTAAACTTTCACAACTGAATTTAATTTCATCCCAAGAAGTGGAGAGCAATGTGAAAATGAGATTCTGATTGAGTCACTTTACGGCTAAGAACTTACTGTAGCTAAAGGTTAAAAAAAAAAAAAAAAAGACATTGAAAGTTTTGATTGGCAATTTAGGCACTGTCTCTTGAGTCTACTTTCCTGAACTCATCTTCCTCACTGGCAAATTGAAGAGCTCTTTTGTAAAACAGTCACGTTGTCTATAAACAGTGGCATCAGGGACTTGTCATATTGATTTTGACTGCATGTTTCATTGATAGCACATAAGCTCCTCAAAGGCAAGTATTATACTCTATTAATCTTTGTATTCACAGAATTTAGCATAGTATCTGTCCCATATTAGGGCTTGGTTTATGCTTATTACAAAAATGATAAAATGGTTCTCGCAAAACCAATACAATATTGTAAAGTTAAAAAATAGAATTAAAAAAAAAGAAATAATGAATTTTGTCAGAAATCAAGCCCCACAAATTTACGAATTTTTCTATATTTGTAAATCTTTGGTATAAATGCAACTTTTTCATCATTTATTATCTTTATGCTTTATTGCTGATTTGATTTGCTAAAATAAAAATTTTGGCAGCCCTAAGGATGCTCTTAAGAAGTATTAATGTATATTTTTGTTATTGTTTTATTTTTACCATTTTTGCTGAGATATGGCATCAGGGTTATACTGACCTGAAATCCTTGGAGATCTCTGAATATGCATGTGCTTTTATTTCTTTCTGTGCATGAATATGTTCACAAACACATGTATTCATGCATGCACTCAAAGTAGTACACGTTTATCTTGTTTTATGTGTATGAACATAAACACTGGGTATGATTCCATGCAACGTGTGAATGCTTTAGTGAGGTGATGGTAGAAGTTACTATAACATTTACTGGTCGACATGAATATGCGCACACACTTTCCTGCGTTCATGTTTTCATTCTTGGAGAATGCACTGGTATGCGCATGTGCATTTACATGTCTGTGCTCATCCTTGTGACTGTGCGCATGAAACCTACATGTTTGTCATATGTATGGACTTTCATGTGGCTTTAAACATTAAGGTTCTGGTGTACCACCTAGCTCATAGAGTGAAAATTAACTGTCAACCTCAGAGGAAAAAAAAATTCAAAATGGAAAATTGCCTCTGCTGGATATAAACTCTGTTCTCCTTTTGCCCACTCACGTTTGCATCCCTTATTTTCTAGTGTTTTATATAACCTGATGCTGCCAGGACTGTTTGAAGAATTCTTGCTTCAGGTCCCTTCCAGCAGTCTATGAAAAATTCATACCCAGCTCTTGCAAAGACTGAATTCTAGCAAAGATTTTGCTAGGCAGGAGGTGGCAGCTATGTCCTGATATGCACCTGTCTCAGAGTAGTCTCTGAATATAGGGAAAAAGCTTTCCTAAACATTTCCATTTTAATTTTTTTGGTAGGGACCAGCTTTCCAGCTGAGAAGCATGAGTTTTTCTTCTATTCAATAAGGCAAATGGTTTCTTTTTTTTTTTTTTTTTTTTTTTCAATGATGGCAAATGGTTTCTTATCTTCAGATTTTCACTTCTTAAGCTGTACAAGGATCTTTACACTTTTAAAGTCATTTTCACACATTATCTTAGATGGTCTTGTGTGACCTTGGTCATCTCATTTTTCGGAGTTTCAGTTTCTTTTCAGTTTCTGCAGGACTGTGATAATCGTCAGTGCGCTGATAACCAGATACAGACTCTGAAGATGCAAGGGAGATAGTGACTTCACAAGCTTGCAGATTGTAAGATTAATATAAACAGGCCATAAGTTTTTCTTATTGTCATCATTATTCTTCTCAACAAGAATGCAGAGTATAAAATATGTTATAAGGTGCTCAGTTCAAACACTGAAGAACCAATTTCACATTCTCTATTGACATACTTGAAAAACAGAATATGCTATAAGCTATTTTCTTTATACAAAAGGATAACCGAGATAATGCATTTTGCCCACTATATTCAAACTACTGAATTTAACTAATAATCAGTGTTAGCAAGTGAGTGGACACATTGGCATTCTAATATATTGACAGTGTTGCTCTATGCTATTTTTCAAATTGTGTAGCTATATTGATCAAAATTTAAGTTCTGTCTAATCTTTGACCCATTCATTCCCATTCTTGGTATCTGAACTAAGGGAAAAAAATCATACATAAAATACACATATTCATACATAAATATGCAATACACATATATACAAGTATTTTACAAGGATTGTTAGTTAATACATACTACATATGTATATAAATAAAGGAGCATGTGCATTCATTTGTAAATATATATTGATGATGAGAGTATATATGAGATATGCATACTGGTTAACATTTTAATACTTAATCATTAAAAACCAACTCCATGTCTATCTGTAAGTGAGGGTAAATAAACTGTGCTCTATGTCTATCACAGGGTTCTATGAGCCTTAAAAAGAATAGTTTACATCTAGTAGTAATATGGAAAAATAACTACCTCATAGTATTACATTAAGTTGCAGAACACTATGCCTGTATAAACCCACTAATCAAAAATAATATTTATAAATATAAATAGATTGGTTTAGGGGAAAAGACAGGCTTTGTCTCTACATGATTCTGCAGTAAGTTTGGAGTTTTTGATAATGTATTATTTTTATACTAAACAAAAGTCTATCAATATAATGAAACTGCACACTAAAAGAGCATTTTTAAGAGACAGAAAGTATATTAAAGTTCTTTAGAGACCATTCCATTGTACCACTAACTGAGAGTAGCGGTGTGATCAGCAGTTGGAAGTGAATATCTAATAACTGTATGCTAATTCTGGCTCCTTCAATGCCGCCCTGTGGATCCTCTAGAGGAAGCAGTTTCACTGTAGTCTTTTCCTTACAGTTTATTATGGGATTATAATAGCTATAATTTCCTTCTCTGGATTTTTCTTCTGAACTAAAATAGTTGTCTTGATTGGAAGCAGTCCCTTGTGAAATGAAGGTGACTATGGGAAGATTTTTCTTAGGGAATGCAGATTCCTCAACAAGCTGTATCACACTGAATGTGCTGACCCTAACATTTTCATTCAGGGGGAACTGGATTGAAATTTATACTCCAGTAAAGCTAAAATTTAAATTTTTTTTTTCCTATGGGCAGATTCTTTAACAACTGAGCCACTAGGGAAGTCCGTGGGCAGTACAAAGGGCAAGAATTTGTGCTTTGCCAAGTAGCACTTTCTCTGTGTGTTTAAGCTTTAACTGGAACTTGCAAGAAGAACTTAGTAGTGTTTTTTGAGTCTCAGTCTCCTGGGGAATCGAAGAACTATCTTGGGTGTTCTGTTCTTACTCTTAGAAGTAGACTCATGAACAGAATCTAAAAAGATTAAAAATATACATAAAACAATATTGGGGGTTATCGTAAATGGTGTGGAAAAAATAAAGTCAAAAATTAGGTATTTTCTTTCTTGACTGGAAGTTACTAACTGCAAAAACTTTGTAAGTCACATATTCCCTGAAATGCATTTTGATCATTATGTAGTGTTCTTTTTTGTCTCTAGCAAATATGATGGCTTTGAAATCTACTCTGTTTGAAATTTATAACTACTCCTTTTTCTTTAGATTAATGGTAGCATGATACATTTTTCTCTATCCATTTGTCTAAAATTTGTATATATCTTTATATTCAAAGTGGGTTTCCTATAGACAATATAGACTAGGGTCCTATTTTTTTATTTTCTCTGACAATCTCTGTCTTTGCACTGATACATTTAGACCATTTACCTTTATAATGACTATTAATATCTAAATATATCACCAGTTGGACATCACCAGATGGTTAACACCGAAATCAGATTGATTATATGCTTTGCAGCCAAAGATGGAGAAGCTCTATACAGTCAGCAAAAACAAGACCGGGAGCTGACCGTGGCTCAGATCATGAACTCCTTGTTGCTAATTTCAGACTGAAGGTGAAGAAAGTAGGAAAAACCACTAGACCATTCAGGTATGACCTAAATCAAATCCCTTAGGATTATACAGTGGAAGTGAGAAATAGATTTAAGGGCCTAGATCTGATAGACAGACTGCCTGACGAACTATGGAATGAGGTTTGTGACATTGTACAGGAGACAGGGATCAAGATCATCCCCATGCAAAAGCAAAAAAGCAAAATGGCTGTCTGGGGAGGCCTTACAAATAGCTGTGAAAAGAAGAGAAGTGAAAAGCAAAGGAGAAAAGGAAAGATATAAACATCTGAATGCAGAGTTCCAAAGAATAGCAAGAAGAGAGAAGAAAGCCTTCCTCAGTGATCAATGCAAAGAAATAGAGGAAAACAACAAAATGGGAAAGACTAGAGATCTCTTCAAGAAAATTAGAGATACCAAGGGAACATTTCATGCAAAGATGGGCTCGATAAAGGACAGAAATGGTATGGACCTAACAGAAGCAGAAGATATCAAGAAGAGGTGGCAAGAATATACAGAAGAACTGTACAAAAAAGATCTTCATGACCCAGATAATCACGATGGTGTGATCACTCACCTAGAGCCAAATATCCTGGAATGTGAAGTCAAGTGGGCCTTAGAAAGCATCACTATGAACAAAGGTAGTGGAGGTGATGGAATTCCAGTTGAGCTCTTTCAAATTCTGAAAGATGATGCTGTGAAAGTGCTGCACTCAATATGCCAGCAAATTTGGAAAACTCAGCACTGGCCACAGGACTGGAAAAGGTCAGCTTTCATTCCAATCCCAAAGAAAGGCAATGCCAAAGAATGCTTAAACTATCACACAATTGCACTCATCTCACATGCTAGCAAAGTAATGCTCAAAGTTCTCCAAGCCAGGCTACAGCAATACGTGAACCGTGAACTTCCAGATGTTCAAGCTGGTTTTAGAAAAAGCAGAGGAAGCAGAGACCAAATTGCCAATATCCGCTGGATCATGGAAAAAGCAAGAGAGTTCCAGAAAAACATCTATTTCTGCTTTATTGACTATGCCAAAGCCTTTGACTGTGTGGATCACAACTGTGGAAAATTCTGAAAGAAATGGGAATACCAGACAACCTGATCTGCCTCTTGAGAAAACTGTATGCAGGTCAGGAAGCAACAGTTAGAACTGGACATGGAACAATAGACTGGTTCCAAATAGGAAAAGGAGTACATCAAGGCTGTATATTGTCACCCTGCTTATTTAACTTCTATGCAGTGTACATCATGAGAAACGCTGGGCTAGAAGAAACACAAGCTGGAATCAAGATTGCTGGGAGAAATATCAATAACCTCAGATATTCAGATGACACCACCCTTATGGCAGAAAGTGAAGAGGAAGTAAAATGCCTCTTGATGAAGCTGAAAGAGGAGAGTGAAAAAGTTGGCTTAAAACTCAAGTCAGAAAATGAAGATCATGGCATCTGGTCCCATCACTTCATGGGAAATAGATGGGGAAACGGTGGAAACAGTGTCAGACTTTATTTTTTGGGGCTCCAAAATCACTGCAGATGGTGACTGCAGCCATGAAATTAAAAGACGCTTACTCCTTGGAAGAAAAGTTATGACCAACCTAGATAGTATATTAAAAAGCAGAGACATTACTTTGCCAACAAAGGTCTGTCTAATCAAGGTTATGGTTTTTCCAGGGGTCATGTATGGATGTGAGAGTTGGACTGTGAAGAAAGCTGAGCGCTGAAGAATTGATGCTTTTGAGCTGTGGTGTTGGAGAAGACTCTTGAGAGTCCTTGGGACTACAAGGAGGTGCAACCAGTCCACTCTGAAGGAGATCAGCCCTGGGATTTCTTTGGAAGGACTGATGCTAAAGCTGAAACTCCAGTACTTTGTCCACCTCATGCGAAGAGTTGACTCATTGGAAAAGACTCTGATGCTGGGAGGGATTGGGGGCAGGAGGAGAAGGGGACGACAGAGGATGAGATGGCTGGATGGCATCACTGACTCAATGGACGTGAGTCTGAGTGAACTCCGGGAGTTGGTGATGGACAGGGAGGCCTGGCGTGCTATGATTCATGGGGTCTCAATGAATTGGACATGACTGAGCGACTTCACTTTCACGTCACTTTCTACCATATTAGTTGTGCCATGTGTTTAGCTGCTCAATTGTGTCTGACTCTTTGTGACCCTTTGGACCGTAGCCCACCAGCCTCCTCTGTTCATGAGATTTTTCAGGTAAGAATACTGGAGCAGTTGCCATTTCTCCATCTAGAGGATCTTTGTGTCTCAGGGATTGAATCCACATCTCCTATATCTCCTGAATTGCAGGCAGATTCTTTAAACACTGAGAGATCAGGATAGCCATATTTGTTACTCTTTTCTATTTGTTGTGTTGTTTATTTGTTCCTATTTTTCCTCCCATTCTTTTTTTTTTTAACCTTTTGTGGCTTCAATTATTTTATTAAATTCAATTTTCTCTTTCTTCTTAGCATGCTAGTTATACATCTTCTTTTTCTCATTTTTTAGTGGTTGCCACAGAGGTTGTAAATCCACTTATAATGAATCACACAACACTGTGAGTGCACTAAAAGCCTCTGACTTGCACACTTTAAAATGGTTAACTTTATCTAATTTTTACCTCAATTAAAAAAAATAATGGGAACAATACTGCTAAAAACAGACTCTTACAATAGTCAAGATGAGAGGTGATACTAGCTTACACTATCCTGGGAGCAGATAAGATGGAGAAATTTGAAAAGATGAGGATTTGGTTAGAAAGGAAAATTGATAAGATTGGTGATGGCTTATGCATGGGAGCACAGGAAGATATAAAAGTTATTTACAATATAAGCATTGCCTTGATTCTCTTACTAGTTACTTCCTTCTGGATAATCTATTATTTTGTGATTTTTCTATTATTTTTATTTTTATGATTTCAATAAAACACACATCACAAGAAATTATAATAGATTGCAGATTTGTTTACTTTGATTCACTCTAAGGTTCCAAAGCATATATTGATCTATTAAGTTTGTATCCCCATTGTTGTCTGAGTGTTTGTTACACACCAGGTGCTCTATGACTTTGGATGAGCAAGGATGATTACATACAAACAGTTGTGTTAGTAATGCAAATGCCTGTGAAAGCTTACACATCTCTTAGCCAACATTTTGGTCATGAATATTGAAAATATCAAATGTCTCCAAATTAAAATATAAAATATTGCAGTTATAATTGGTGTTGTCACTATAATATTCTTACTACTAACATTGTATCCATAGATATACCTGAGTTAACTAAACGAGTAAATGCATTAGAAAATCTTTTAGTGTTGTGATGAATTAATGTATGAAATATATTTACACCAAATTTCAATATTTGGATTTATCTAAAACAGCCTGATTATTCATTTGCCAGAGGATAAATGGCTTGTTAGAAATGGAAAGCTTTAATATTGTAAATATTTCAACTCTCTTGAAATCAGTCTGCAAATGTAATCTTAATCAAATCTCAAAATATATTTTTAAAAATAGACAAAATGATCTTAAATATGCCTGTAAGAATAAATGCAGTGTAATAATTGGGATAGTAATATATTTCTAAAATTAATTATGTTAAACAGACAAAATAATTTACATGTCCCATGGTCATGAGAATAGGCAGACACATTAATTGAAATAGCATAGAAAATGTTTAGAAAGACATTAAACATAAAATTTAATATATTTTAAAATATTTAAAATTTAATTTTATTAGTCAGGTAATGAATTACTCAAAAATGATGCTAGGAAACCCATTCCTTTGTTTAAAAAGAGCATTGAGCATGTCAGAAAATGCATTTCACATTTATACTAAAATAAACTAAATATAGTTTATATTTCAAAAAGCATCAAAGAAGCAAAAGAAAGTATAACGAATAATTCCATTATAGACTTGGCATATAAAAAGTTTTTAAAACATATCAGTAAAAGCAGAAATCATGGAGAAAATGACTGATTAGATTTTATAGGTAATTTTTAAAAATTAATATACAAAGCTGTCAACCAGAATAAAAGTGATAAATTTAAGAAAATTATTTCAGCATATATAAAATAAGATTTATTATTCATTACATTTAAAGTTATCATATATCAGTAATAGAAATATTCTGGAGGATAACTTGAATCTGCATCACAGAAATATCACTAAACTAATAATTTAATTTACAAATATTTTTCCTAAAGAAATTGTCAGATAAGGGAAAGTTGATGTGATACATATATTTTCATCACAGTGTTGTTAAAAGTAGCAAAATAAAACTGGAACAAGCATAAATGTCCAGTAATAGATTTCAGATTACATGAGTTGAATTATTGTGTAAACATAAAATGAAATGATAAATATGAAATAATAGTGTAGATATCTGGGCTTCCCAAGTGGTGCTAGTGGTAAAGAACCTGCCTGCCAGTGCAGGACATGCAAGAGACATGGGTTCAATCCCTAGGTGGGAAGATCCCCTGAGGGTATGGCAACCCGCTCCAAGATTCTTGCCTGGAGAATCCCATGGACAGAGGAGCCGATGGGCTATAGTCCATAGGGTTGCAAAGAGTCAGACAGGACTGAAGCAGCTTAGGATGCTTCAGTGTAGGTATCTATTGACATACATAAAATCCTCATATAATTAATATCAAAAAGCAAATTTCAAAATATATTCTATATGATTATATATGTGTGTACAAGTTCGTGTAGATAGAAAAAATAACTGGAAATATATAGATTGATAGTGAAAAATAAACATGTGCAAGTATATATATGTATATATATATATATGTACATATATATACACTAGTGTGTCAGTGTGTATGGATATGGATATAAGCAAAGTTACAGCCTAATGTCATAAATTAAAATGTTAGCCATTATTTTTGAGTGATGTTTTAGGAATGATTTTTTGTTGTTACTTTTTCTGTTATAGAGTTCTTGTTCACTTGTAATTTAATCTTCACTATTCAGCATTGATAATGGGGAGTGTATGCTTTTGTTTGTTCATTTGAATTTTAGATTTAATTCTCTGAAACACTGCATACTCTCCAGATAATGTTAGTACCTGGAAATTTCCACGTAGAAGCCAGTAATCTTGAGGCAGCTGCTACAAGAGCTTCAGTCAAATTTAGCTCTGACAATACTGGAGGTATAATAAACATGTCTTTTTATTGGTAAAATGGATGGTTTAAGGACATTGAGATTGGAAATAATAATAATAATGGAGTTCTCGACCTTGCATGAATAGAGTACGAGAATAGAGTGTATGCACTAGGCTATACACTTGAGAACAACACTTCAGGCTTGATTCAAACGACTGCGCTTCTAGACACTGACTCAGAATTTTTGTTGCCTGAATCCAACTAAGGGTAAGTAAATCATGGTACTAAAATACTACCATATTTGTTTTGGGAGAACCTTTCATGCAAGGAGCTCTAAGTGCATTTTAAATGTAACAGAACCAGAAACCATCGTTGAGATTACAGAACAAGTAGCAAGAAAATAAATTTTATGAGTAGCAACATGTAACTAGGTGATAGAAATCAAAAGAATTTTTTTCATTGTAACCTAGTAAGAGGTTGTAGGGAAAATACCTAAAGTAATAATGCTTATCAAAAAGACAAATTAATTGTGAATATCCAGAAAGACGTATATCAGTTTGCAAATATTATGGCTTGTCCTCACACTCATATGCAAATAATTTTTAAGCAGAGGAGATGCATTTTTTTAGGTTGTTTGTTATTTTTTTAATTAAATTAATTTATTTTAATTGGAGGCTACTTTACAATATTGTAGTGGTTTACGCCATACATTGACATGAATCAGCCATGGGTGCACATGTGTTCCCCATCTTGAACCTCCCTCCCACCTCCTTCCCCATCCCATCCCTCAGGGTCATCCCCGTGCACCCGCCCTGAGCATCCTGTCTTGTGCATTGAACCTGGACTGGAGATCTATTTCACATATGATAATATACATGTTTCAGTGCTATTCTCTCAAGTCATCCCACCTTCGCCTTCTCCCACAGAGTCCAAAAGTCTGTTTATTTCTGTGTCTCTTTTGCTGTCTTGCATATAGGGTCATCATTACCATCTTTCTAAATTCCATATATATGCGTTAGTATACTGTATTGGTGTTTTTCTTTCTGACTTACTTCACTCTTAGTATAATAGGCTCCAGTTTCATCCACCTCATTAGAACTGATTCAAATGCATTCTTTTTAACAGCTGAGTAATATTTCATTCTGTATATGTACCATGGCTCAGCTTTCTTATCCATTCATCTGCTGATGGAAATCTAGGTTGCTTCCACATGCTGGCTATTGTAAACAGTGCTGTGATGAACATTGGGGTACACGTGTCTCTTTCAATTCTGGTTTAGAGGCATTTTAAGTGACTGTATGTGGAGTAAAATATTTGTCAATATATAAAAAAGACTCTCCAAGCCAGGTTTCAACAGTATGTGAACCATGAACTTCCAGATATTCAAGCTGGATTTACAAAAGGCAGAGGAACCAGAGATCAAATGGCCAATGTCCACTGGATCACTGAAAAGCAAGAGAGTTCCAGAAAAACATCTACTCTGCTTCATTGACTATGCAAAAACCTTTGACTGTGTGGATCACAACAAACTTTGGAAAATTTTTCAAGAGGTGAGAATACCAGACTACCTTACCTGACTCCTGGAAAATCTGTATGCAGGTCAAGGAGCAATAGTTAGAAATGGACATGGAACAACAGACTGGTTCCAAATGGGGAAAGGAGTGCATCAAGGCTGTCACCCTGCATATTTAACTTATATGCAGAGTACATCATGAGAAACGCTGAGCTGGATGAAGCACAAGCCGGAATCAAGATTGCCAGGAGAAATATAAATAACCTCAGATATGCAGATGACACCACCCTTATGGCAGAAAGCAAAGACGAACTAAAGAGCCTCTTGATCAAAGTGAAAGAGGAGAGTGAAAAAGTTGGCTTAAAACTCAACATTCAAAAATTAAGATCATGGCATCTGTTCCCATCACTTCATGGCAAATATATGGGGAAACAGTGGAAACAGTGGCTGACTTTATTTTTGGGGGCTCCAAAATCACTGCAGGTGGTGACTGCAGCCATGAAATTAAAAGATGCTTGTTCCTTGGAAGAAAAGTTATGACAAAACTAGACAGCTTATTAAAAAGCAGAGACATTTCTTTGTCAACAAAGGTCCAGCTAGCCAAATTTATGGTTTTTCCAGTAGTCATGTATGGATGTGAGAGTTGAACTATAAAGAAAGCTGAGCACCAAAGAGTTGATGCTTTTGATCTGTGGTGTTGGAGAAGACTCTTGAGAGTCTCTTGGACTGCAAGGAGATCCAACCAGTCCATCCTAAGGGAAATCAGTCCTGGGTGTTCATTGGAAGGACTGATGCTGAGCTAAAACTCCAATCCTTTGGCCACCTGATGTGAAGAACTGACTCATTGGAAAAGATCCTGATGCTGGCAAAGATTGAAGGCAGGAGGAGAAGGGGACGACAGAGGATGAGATGGTTGGATGGCATCACCAACTCAATGGACATGAGTTTGAGCAAGTTTCAGGAGTTGGTGATGGACATGGAAGCCTGGAATGCTGCAGTCCAGGGGGTCGCAGACAGTTGGACACGACTGAGCATATGAACTGAAAGCAGAGTCAATATGATACAGATTATGTTCCCCAAACATAATACATAAAATTATATACACATACATATATGTATTTAAAATAGCTCTATCATTTATCTATTGATCTATCCATCACAACAGACAGTCTTAAGAAAATATATTTTAAAGATGGTAAATTATTTTCATGGTTTCGCATAAAATTTTGGATGCTTGGGGCTGGTGCACTGGGACGACCCAGAGGAATGGTATGGGGAGGGAGAAGGGAGGAGGGTTCAGGATGGGGAACACATGTATACCTGTGGTGGATTCATTTCGATATATGGCAAAACCAATACAATATTGTAAAGTTTAAAATTAAAAGAAAATTAAAAAAATTTTTTAAACAAAAATCATTAGAGTAAATCTGAATTGTTTCTTAGACAAGCACTTTAACCAACTAAGCCACTGTACCAAAGACATAATAAAGAATTAACTACATGAAAATAAAAATTATCAACAAAGTCAAAACTTCTCCTTGAAAAAGCCTAATGAAATAGACATGTATCTAGTAAGCATAATCAAGAATGCACCATAGAGAAGGCAAAGCCAAATTATGTTGAATATAAGAGAAAGGATACAGCTACAGATATATAGAAAACATGTAAAAACTAAGAAATACTAAGGACAGGTCAACTCTGAAAATACTAGTAAAATATTAGTGGAAATTTAGATTAGAAATACAATTTTAGAAAAATATGTATCACCAAAATAAAGTATTAATGAGAATCCTATAGAATATGTACCTAACGAAAGCTACATTTGTAGTAAAAAGTTACTTTCTCAGCCT
Source organism: Bubalus kerabau (assembly GCF_029407905.1). Classification (NCBI taxonomy): domain Eukaryota; kingdom Metazoa; phylum Chordata; class Mammalia; order Artiodactyla; family Bovidae; genus Bubalus; species Bubalus kerabau. Next base: position 86,993,027 of record NC_073634.1, on the reverse strand, counting down.
GTGAGCAAACTCAGACAAGATCATTAGATCTGGAGAGACAACCCATAGATGACTACATGCTTAGGAGCAAGCACTAACTGTAATAGCCAAGTTTAGAACAGTTGCTCTAAATCCCACAAACTCCTGAGCTAGATAAATGTCATTTATTCAGCACTATTGAGGAAACAGATAATTAATACAAACTCAAAGAGGTAACATGTGTGTGTTCAATAGCTCAGTCAAGTCCAACTCTGCTACCCCATGGACTATAGCCTGTCAAGGTCCTCTGTCCATGGAATTTTCCAGGCAAGAATACTGGGATGTGTTGCCATTTCCTCCTGCAAGGGAATCTTCCCATCCCAGAGATCAAACTCTCATCTCCTGTGTCTGCTGCACTGCAGGTGGATTCTTTATGGCCGGGCCCTCTGGGAAGCCTCAGGGATGTAACGTTCCTTGCTTAAAAACAATAGTTGATTAGGCTGAAATTTGAACCCACATCTGTCTGACTCGAAATCCCACTACAGATATGCAGAAAAATATGTAAAAAATAAGAAATACCAAGGACAGGCCAACTCTGAAAATACTAGGACTCAAAATCACACTACAACAAAGGAAATGCATTCTAGAATAACTTCCTAGGACATGGCTGTTTGGAAGTACACCCACTCATTTTCCAAAGACAGGATCATAGAAAATATGTTCTAATAAAATGCAATTAAGCTATGATACATAATTAAAGAGTAGCTAAAAATATGGATATATTTGGAAATTTAAAGCAAATTCTAAATAATTCAGGAGAAATGATTCATGAAATTAAAAAATATTTAACTGAACCCATTCAAAATTTACTGAATGGAACTAAACTAGTTCTTGGTAAATTAGCATCCTTAAATATTTACAACTGACAATAAGAAAGGCTAAAAAATAATTGATTAAGCATCTACTTTAAGAAGTTAGAAATTTTACAAATCCATTAAATATAAAATAATTGAAGAAAGATATAAACAGTTTAATGGCAAACCATTAAAGTAGAAAACAATAAAGATAATAAATAAAGCCAAATGTTTCCTTGAATGACCTGAAAACTTTATAAAGCTAATAAAATTGATTAAGAATTTAAAAAAGGAAAGTCATGAATAAACAATATCAGGAATTAAAGGACTATAAATATAATTGCTTCAGAGTTTAAAAGGATTAGAGAATATGATAAACAACTTATTGTTGGCATGTATTAGAAGAGGAAAAATGTAAAAAAAGTGATAGATGGTATGGGGAGGGAGGAGGGAGGAGGGTTCAGGATGGGGAACACATGTATACCTGTGGCAGATTCATTTTGATATATGGCAAAACCAATACATTATTGTAAAGTTAAATAAAATAAAATTTAAAAAAAAGTGATAGATGAAAACTGACCTTCGGGAACAGATGAAAAAATCTTGAATATTCCTACAATTTTTGAATAAAATTATTATGTTAATAGTTACCTACCACAAAGAATAGACAAATTTCAGATGTTTCCACAAGTTAGCTCCTCTAAATATTGTGAGTAAATTAATCCCATTCTTAAATAAAAAAATCTTTTTTAAAAAGTGAGTAAAGTGAAAAGAGTAAAGCATATAAACAAGTCCACAAATAATTTTGTGACCATTTGTAAGAATTTTAATAAAAAAACTAGACATGGACCATTATTAAAAAGGAAACAGACACCATGCTTTCTTATAAACTTGGAAGTAAGTAAATATAATAGAGGAATAACCTATTATATGCATTCCCATATAACCTTTTCTCAATAGAATGCCAATGGCTTTTCAACCCCAAATCTCATAGAGGTCCCATTTTTCAGCAGAATGCATCATGACGTATGTTTCCATGCTCAGTCACTCAGTTGTGTCTGACTTCCTGCGACCCTATGGACCGTAGCCTTGTCATTTCCTCCAGTTGTTTCCTCCTGAAATCTTGAATCCTTCAAGTCATCCATGAGGGCTGGAATCAAATTCTTACAAACTCGTGTTAATGTTGATATTTTGGCCTCTTCCCATGAATCACAAATGCTCTTCTTGGTATCTAAAATGATGAATACTTTCTAGAAGTTTTCCAATTGACTTTGCCCAGATTCATCAGAGGAATATATGACATGATAGACTTATGAAATAAATTTCTTAAATAATAAGACTTAAAGGTTAAAATGCCTCCCTGATCCATAGACTTCAAGAATGGAAGTTGTGTTAGCAGACATGAAATCAACATTAATCTTACACATATTCATCAAAGCTCTTGGATGACCAGGAACATTGACAATAAGCGTTAATATTTTGAAGTGTAAGTGTTAGTCGCTCAGTCTTGTCTGACTCTTTGTGACCCCATGGAGTATAGCCCACCAAGCTCCTCCTGTCCATGGAATTTTCCAGAAAGAATGCTGGAGTGGGTTGCCATTGCTTTCTCGGGTGGATCTTCCCAATCCAGAGATCAAACCTGAGTCTCCTGAGTTGCAGGCAGATTCTTTATCACTTAAGCTACCAGGGAAGCCTATTAATCTCTTTTTCTGAGTGGTAAGTCTCAACGGTAGGCCTGTCTCTGGGAGACAGTGAAGGATGGGGAAGCCTGGCATGCTGTAGTCCATGGGTTCACAAAGAGTCAGGCATGACTGAGTGACTGAGCAACAGGTCTCAACAGTGGGCTTAAACTCTTCAGTACACCATGTTGTAAACACATGTGCCACCATCCAGGCTTTGTTGTTCCATTTTTAGAACACAAGCAGAGTAGACTTAGTATAATTCTTAAGGTCCTAAGGTTATAAGAATGGTAAATGAGCATTAGCTTTAACTTCAAATCACCAGCTGCATTAACCCTCAATAAAAGTCAGCCTATCCTTTGAAGCTTTGAAGCCAGAGAATAACTTCTCATTTCTGTTGTAGCCATGAAAGTCCTAGATGACATCGTCTTCCAATATAAGGCATTTCCTCTACATTGAGGATCTGTTGTTTATTGTAACCACTGTCATTAATAACTTGAGCTTAACATTCTGGATCATTTGTTGTACCCTCTATATCAGCACTTGCTGCTTCACCTGGAAGTTTGATGTTATAGAGACAGTGTCTTTCCTTAATCCCCAACCACAAATCACTGCTACATTCAGACTTCTCTTCTTCAGCTTTGTCACCTCTCTCAGCCTTCATAAAATTGAAGAGGCAGAGCCTTGCTCTGAATTAGGCTTTTGCTTGAGGAGAATGTTGTGTCTGATTTAATTTTTACCCAGACCACTGAAACTTTCTCCATATCAACAATAGGACTGTTTTGCAATTATATCATTTGTGCGTTCACTGAAGTACCACTTTCGATTTCCTTCTAGAGCTTTCCTTGTGCATCACAACTTTGCTAACTGGTGCAACAGGACTAGCTTTAGGCCTATCTCAGCTTTCAACATGACTTCCTCGTTTCTAAGCTTCATCATTTCTAGCACTTGGTTTAAAGTCAGAGATGTGTGACTCTTCCTTTCACTTGAACACTTAGAGACCATTGGAGGGTTATTGATTGGCCTGATTTCAATACTGATATATCTCAGGGGATAGAGTAGCCAAAGGAAGTGTGAAGAGATGTTGGAATGAGTTGGTGGTGTTGTCAGAACACACATATACTTATCAATTAAGTTCATTGTCTCTTGGGGACAGAGTTTGTACTGCTCCCAAACACAGTACTAATGTTACTGATCACAGATCATCATATCAAACATAGGAATAAGAAAAAAAAAGTTTTAAATATTGTAAGAATTACCAAAATGTAACACAGAAACATTAAATGAGCAAATGCTGTTGGAAAAAATAGTGTTGATAGACTTGCTTATGTAGGGTTGCCGCAAAACTTCAATTTGTGAAAACTCAGCATCTGGAAAGTACAATACAGTGAAGTGCAATGAAAAAGAAGCTGACCTATACAAAGCCCCCAGAACTTAATACATCTTTAAAAAAATGTGTATTAATATCTTTGAGTTACATTTCAAACACAACTGTAAGCACTACAGAATGATATTTATATGTTTTTAAAAGTCTCTCATTTTTCAACTAATAAGATATACATTAGGTACTCTCGGGGCTACGATGGCCTTGGAGTTCCATCCTACTTGTGAGACAATTCACATGGATTTCTCTGAACATTTCTAAATGTTATTGTAAAGTTGATCTTTATTTTTGCCTTGTTTTAGCACAAATAAATAAATAATGAGAAGGTGTAGAAGAAAATTTTGGAAAAGGAAGTAAAGGAAGTGAGAGAAGTGATTTATATGAAAGTGAGCACACACGCATAGCACACTCAACCATGTTACCACCCATCACGTTTCTGCATAATATGACAGATAACTCCAGGCACTTGCCAGAAACACATATCAAGTACATATGTGATATCCTAGTGTATAAAAAAGAATGAAATAATGCCATTTTCAGCAGCAGGGATGGACCTAGAGATTATCATACCAAGTGAAGTCAGAAATAGAAAGACAAATACCATATGATATCACTTATATGTGGAATCTAAAATATAACACAAGTGAACCTATTTACAAAACAGAAAAAGACTCACAGGCATAGAGAACAGACCTGTGGTTGTCAAGGAGGAGGGGGTGTTGAGGAGGGATGGAGTGGGAATTTTTAATGAGCAGATGGAAACTATTATATAAAAAATGCGTAAACAGCAAAGTCCTACTGTATAGCACTGGAAACTATATTCAATATCCTATAATAAATGGTAAGGGAAAATAATATTTAAAAGAATGTAAATATACATGCATACATTCATATATATACACATATATATAACTGAACTACTTTGTGTGCAGCAGAAATTGACACAACATGGTAAATCAACTATACTTCAAAAAATCACACTAAAAGTAGAAAAATATAATGCTTGTGTTATGGGAGAGTATGGCTGAGGACTGGGCTACAAGGTGCTACTCTACACCAGAAACTAGCACAAGATTTTAAATCAGTCAGTTTTCATTCCAATCCCAAAGAAAGGCAATGCCAGAGAATGCTCAAACTACCGCACAGTTGCACTCATCTCACACGCTAGTAAAGTAATGCTCAAAATTCTCCAAGCCAGACTTCAGCAATATGTGAACCGTGAACTTCCAGATGTTCAAGCTGGTTTTAGAAAAGGCAGAGGAACCAGAGATCAAATTGCCAACATCCGCTAGATCATGGAAAAAGCAAGAGAGTTCCAGAAAAACATCTATTTCTGCTTTATTGACTATGCCAAAGCCTTTGACTGTGTGGATCACAATAAACTGTGGGAAATTCTGAAAGAAATGGGAATACCAGACCACCTGACCTGCCTCTTGTAAGAAACCTATATGCAGGTCAGGAAGCAACAGTTAGAACTGGACATGGAACAACAGACTGGTTCCAAATAGGAAAAGGAGTACGTCAAGGCTGTATATTGTCACCCTGCTTATTTAACTTCTCTGCAGAGTACATCATGAGAAACACTGGACTGGAAGAAGCACAAGCTGGAATCAAGAATGCCAGGAGAAATATCAATAATCACAGATATGCAGATGATACCACCCTTATGGCAGAAAGTGAAGAGGAACCCAAAAGCCTCTTGATGAAAGTGAAAGAGGAAAGTGAAAAAGTTGGCTTAAAGCTCAACATTCAGAAAACGAAGATCATGGCATCCGGTCCCATCACTTCATGCGAAATAGATGGGGCAACAGTGGAAACAGTGTCAGACTTTATTTTTTTGGGCTCCAAAATCACTGCAGATGGTGACTGCAGCCATGAAATTAAAAGACGCTAGCTGCTTGGAAGGAAAGTTATGACCAACCTAGATAGCATATTGAAAAGCAGAGACATTACTTTGCCAACAAAGGTCCGTCTAGTCAAGGCTATGGTTTTTCCTGTGGTCATGTATGGATGTGAGAGTTTGACTGTGAAGAAAGCTGAGTGCCGGAGAACTGATGCTTTTGAACTGTGGTGTTGGAGAAGACTCCTGAGAGTCCCTTGGACTGCAAGGAGATCCAACCAGTCCATTCTGAAGGAGATCAGCCCTGGGATTTCTTTGGAAGGACTGATGCTAAAGCTGAAACTCCAGTACTTTGGCCACCTCATGTGAAGAGTTGACTCATTGTAAAGACTCTGATGCTGGGAGGGATTTGGGGGCAGGAGAAGGGTATGAGAGAGTATGAGATGGCTGGATGGCATCACCAACTTGATGGACGTGAGTTTGAGTGAACTCCGGGAGATAGTGATGGACAGGCAGGCCTGCTGCTGCTGCTAAGTCACGTCAGTCATGTCCTACTCTTAGCGACCCCATGGACTGCAGCCTACCAGGCTCCTCCGTCCATGGGAGTTTCCAGGCAAAAGTACTGGAAGGGGTTGCCAGTGCCTTCTCAGACAGGGAGGCCTGGCGTGCTGCAATTCATGGGGTCCCAAAGAGTTGGACACGACTGAACGACTGAACTGAACTGAAGTGATAATTCAATAAAAGATAAAAATCAAATGAAATATTTTAAAAAGAGCTTGATACAAACACCAAATGTAAACAAAAATGGAAGGAAAACTATTTGTCTGGAAAGAAACACAAAGAGAAATATATTAATGACAAAAATTGCTAATGACTGATGGGAATTATGTACATTAAAAGGAATGAAGCAAGGCATAAAATGAAGAACATAATGTTTAAAGAAGTATTTATTGCAGGAATGCAAGGATTTTTTTCCTATCATAAAAAAAAAAAGGTAACTCACAGATTAACAGATTAGAGGAAAATAAACAAACTGAATGTTTCAATAGATACCAAAAAGGCATTCAAAAATGTTCAATAGAAACATATAGAAAAATAAAAATGAATTGGAGAGACAAAAATGTATTACTAGACTTCCTGATATATATTCAAAAATCTAACATGTTCTCTCTATAAATTAGTAAATTATTATAATTTATAGCAGAATGTAGCAAGGTTGCTGGACATGAGGTCCATTAACATGAGTTGATTGCAAATCCATACACAACTAAATGTAGGAAAATATAATCTGAAATAATAGACTTTTAATAGGAATAAAAATATAGGATATCTAATGTTTCATTTAATCCAGCACACAATGTTTCTCTAAAATCTAAATTTAAAATTGTCCATATTCTTGGATAGGAAGTCCTAGTATTTAAGCATGTCTGTTTTCCCTAAATTAATCTACAGATTCACTGCAGTTCTAATAAAAATTGCACAACTATAAAATTTATTGGGAAATTTAGAGATACTTTCAATAATGTGAAACAAGTGACATGGTCATGAAAAGAATTTCTTAACATTATAAAATACTATATGTGTGTCTATATATTTTCTGTAAATGGGTGTAATAGAGCTCTGTAAATTAATCCTGAGTCTGAAATCATGGGTAAATGGCCCCAAAATAATAACTTTGATTAAGAACAAGGATGGGCTGTATTTCACAGGTATCTGCCCTTTACCTATCCTGTTCGATTTTTTTCTTTCTTCACTAATGGCTTGGTTGAAGACATTACCCGGTGACATAGTGTCAAATCCACCTCTGGTGTACCACTGTGGTTGCTAGGTCATACGCCATACCACAGAGCCCAGATCCAAAGTGCTTTTGACAGGTTTGAACAAGAGGTTATAGTTGACTTGAAAAGTAATATGGAAAATGAAAAATTATATATCTGAGACTAAAATTGTATGCAAAAATGTAGAATAGGGCAATGTGATGCCTTTTCCAGAGTCTCCCACTCTCCAGGTTGGGAGCAGATGTCATCTTAGAGGCCATTTCTCATCATTCTGCACACGAGTCACCATACTGAGTTCCCCAGGAGACAAGACAATGAAAGTTCTAGTCAGTTATGCACACCTTATTGCTGATTTTTGCTACTTTTTTCCTTCCGTAGGTAACTGAGGCACAACTAAATTAAGAAAAAATAAAGTCTTATTTATCATATTCTCTCTTGAAAAAAACCTCAGAATCATCCTTAAATGCCACTTCCTGTCTGTGTCACATATATCCCCTTCTCAAGGACTTAGTGAGGCCCAAACCCAAGAAATAAAAAGGAAGAGTGAGAAAAAAAAAAAAGGTGGAAGACTGAAAAATCAAGCCTAGAAAGACCCTAAACCCTTTTGAATTTAACCAAATAAAGCTTCAAGTTTGTCTTTCCTCCCCTCTCACAAAATCCCTTAGCTTCTGGCATATTCACTTATCTCCTTTGTTTCTGAGATTGTTTCATTGTTTCTACTTTTCATCAGGAAAACAAGAGGAAACAGCCACCTGCATCCTTACTCTGGGATTTCTGGAGGTCTGCTTGTTGAATTTTGCTAGACAGCAGATCATTTGCCAGCTTCCAGGGGCTAGTTAAACATTTATCTCTTTTCCTTGCCGGAAATTGCTGTTCGGGAGATGTTTTAATGAGACCAGATCACTATTAGCGTTCATTTTTAGAATAATATTTAGTAGTCATTTACAGATAGTGATTTCTCAGCTACTCACCAAATTGGGAGGTTCAGCCCTGGTTGTGTCTTTGAAGCAGAGTTTTTGGTTTGTAACGGCACAAAATACTACTACATTTTTAATTCCAAGCAGGCCTGTTGCTGCAAATTGAAGATTCTGTTGCCCTCCCTGCAAATATGAGCACTACACTCCTGGCTTGGTGATGCTTCATATGGTTTATTAAACACTGCTTTAGAAAGTAGATAAACACAAGGGGGATATCATATTAAGCAAAGTGTAATTCATTCCCACCTTACTCTAAGTTTATTCAATTAAATTGCTTTAGACTAAGATAATGCCATTTAAAATTTCAGGAAGTAATTTGTTCAACCATTGGAAAGGCTTTAAGCATTTGCAAAGCAATATTTGCCTTACCTTTCTAGGCTCCCAAACCAAGCTCAGAGAGAAAGTAGGCTTGCCAGTAATATATAGGATATATCTGGCCCCTGTTATTCATGATCTGATAACAAACTGGTAAAAACAAAACAAAACAAAACAAAAAAACAACTCAGATGTCTCATTTTAATAATGGTTATTTAAGAAAGGGGAGGAAGGTCTGTCTAAACTTCAAACTTTCATCATGTAGGTCAGAGTGATATTTTAAACTCACTCAATGCCTACTTAAGGTTCCCTGCATGAAAAATAGTTAAAAGAATTTAACTCATTTCTATGAATTTTTAAGTTCTAATTATACATGCCTAGGTACTAAATATTATGAGAGTGGCATGTCTGAAAGCCATTACCTAAACTCTGAATAGAAATTAGTATTTAATGTTCAACCCTATGCTTTGAAAAGCCTAGTAATCCTGGCTTGAATCCTGACTTGTCAACTTGTCAAGGCCTCTTATCTTGGGAATTTAACTTAAACTTTGTGTGCATTTATTAATTCAACTATAACATGTCAACAATAGTATATAATATTATTCACTAGTATTGTGGTGAATATTGGCTAAATTTTTATACCTAAAATTCAAAACACAGTGCCTGGTCCATAATATGTTCTTGAAAAGTGTAAGTTCCATTCTATGAAGGATTGGTATAGGAAAAGATCATCTGAAAAATATATGTCCTTTCACTTTGGTAGACCCACAGTAGTATCCTGTTTTATGTTTTTGGAGAAGGCAATGGCACCCCACTCCAGTACTCTTGCCTGGAAAATCCCATGGACGGAGGAGCCTGGTGGGCCACAGTCCATGGGGTCGCGAGGAATCGGACACGACTGAGCAATGTTACTGAATACCTATTGCCAATTCATTCTTGTGTTAAATGAGAAGTAGTTTTCTCCTGTTTTTCAGATAGGAGAAAATTGCAAATCGATTTGTTTTTGTTCTGGTTATGGTTCTGTTGGCTGTTGCTGGTTTGTTTGTTGTTGTTGTTTTTGTTTTCCCACATAGCCAGGAAGCTTAAACTCCAAAATTATGCTAAACTGTACCAAATGTCACAGCCCACAATCTTTGCACCTTATTCTTTGCATCTGTTCTTCAAAAAAAAAAAAAAAAATTTGTTCTTCCTCCTTGGTTGTATTTAAGCATTAATTTTTATAACCAAAGAATAGCAAGAAGAGATAAGAAAGCCTTCTTCAGCGATCAATGCAAAGAAATAGAGGAAAACAACAGAATGGGAAAGACTAGGGATCTCTTCAAGAAAATCAGAGATACCAAAGGAACATTTCATGCAAAGATGAGCTCGATAAAGGACAGAAATGGTATGGACCTAACAGAAGCAGAAGATATTAAGAAGAGGTGGCAAGAATACACAGAAGAACTGTACAAAAAAGAGCTTCACGACCCAGATAATCATGATGGTGTGATCACTGACCTAGAGCCAGACATCCTGGAATGTGAAGTCAAGTGGGCCTTAGAAAGCATCACTACGAACAAAGCTAGTGGAGGTGATGGAATTCCAGTTGAGCTATTCCAAATCCTGAAACTTGATGCTGTGAAAGTGCTGCACTCAATATGCCAGCAAATTTGGAAAACTCAGCAGTGACCCCAGTTCTGGAAAAGGTCAGTTTTCATTCCAATCCCAAAGAAAGGCAATGCCAAAGAATGCTCAAACTACCGCACAATTGCACTCATCTCACACGCTAGTAAAGTAATGCTCAAAATTCTCCAAGCCAGACTTCAGCAATATGTGAACCGTGAACTTCCAGATGTTCAAGCTGGTTTTAGAAAAGGCAGAGGAACCAGAGATCAAATTGCCAACATCTGCTGGATCATGGAAAAAGCAAGAGAGTTCCAGAAAAACATCTATTTCTGCTTTATTGACTATGCCAAAGCCTTTGACTGTGTGCATCACAATAAACTGTAGAAAATTCTGAAAGAGATGGGAATACCAGAACACCTGATCTGCCTCTTGAGAAATGTGTATGCAGGTCAGGAAGCAACAGTTAGAACTGGACATGGAACAACAGACTGGTTCCAAATAGGAAAAGGAGTTTGTCAAGGCTGTATATTGTCACCCTGTTTATTTAACTTCTCTGCAGAGTACATCATGAGAAACGCTGGACTGGAAGAAACACAAGCTGGAATCAAGATTGCCGGGAGAAATATCAATAACCTCAGATATGCAGATGACACCACCCTTATGGCAGAAAGTGAAGAGGAACTAAAAAACCTCTTGATGAAAGTGAAAGTGGAGAGTGAAAAAGTTGGCTTAAAGCTCAACATTCAGAAAACAAAGATCATGGCATCTGGTCCCACCACTTCATGGGAAATAGATGGGGCAACAGTGGAAACAGTGTCAGACTTTATTTTTCTGGGCTCCAAAATCACTGCAGATGGTGACTGCAGCCATGAAATTAAAAGACGCTTGCTGCTTGGAAGGAAAGTTATGACCAACCTAGATAGCATATTCAAAAGCAGTGACATTACTTTGCCAACAAAGGTTCGTCTAGTCAAGGCTGTGGTTTTTCCTGTGGTCACGTATGGATGTGTGAGTTGGACTGTGAAGAAGGCTGAGCGCCAAAGAATTGATGCTTTTGAACTGTGGTGTTGGAGAAGACTCTTGAGAGTCCCTTGGACTGCAAGGAGATCCAACCAGTCCATTCTGAAGGAGATCAGCCCTGGGATTTCTTTGGAAGGAATGATGCTAAAGCTGAAACTCCAGTACTTTGGCCACCTCATATGATGAGTTGACTCATTGGAAAAGACTCTGATGCTGGGAGGGATTGGGGGCAGGAGGAGAAGGGGACGACAGAGGATGAGATGGCTGGATGGCATCACTGACTTGATGGACATGCGTCTCAGGGAACTCCAGGAGTTGGTGATGGACAGGGAGGCCTGGCACGCTGCAATTCATGGGGTCGCAAAGAGTCGGACACGACTGATCGACTGATCTGATCTGATCACATCCTTTCTAACTTTCATCTTAACATTGGAAGTGGTCTGATTTATAACTATTGAAATAAATTTACTTACTCATAGGGAATGGAGTTTTCCTCGGTGGCTCAGTGGTAAAGAAACTGCCTGCCAAGCAATAGATGTGGATTTGATCCCTCAACTGGGAAGATGCTCTGGAGAAGGAAAGGACAACCCACTCCAGTATTCTTGCCTGGGATATCTCATAAACAGAGAAGCCTGGGGGCTGCAGTCCATGGGGTCACAAAAGAGTCGGACACAACTTAGCAGTCAAACAACAATGAAACAGAATATGGAATGGAAGTCCTAATGGGAAGAGAAATAGAAGAGGAACAAATGCTCCACTATGTAATATTAGCTGCCAACTACATAAGAGCCACAGCTGGTCAATACTGGGGGGAAAACAGGCATGAATCCTGAGTCATTGTATTATGAAACCTAGATGACAGTCCATGTGCTACTTGACATCTTTAAGCCTCACAGGGCCTCAAAGATCCAGGCCTGGGTCCTCCTGCTCTCTCCCGTTGTGTGCCCCACCCCACAGGAAGGTTCTCCACATTGCACACTGCACCAGCTGCAACCAGTCCAAGCATCAACCTAATGGATGTCAGCTCCCCACCAGTGTGAGAAATTATTCAATACACTGACCACATCTTTGTGCAGGTCCTAAGAATTACTCGACCCTCTTGTCACTACAAAGCCTGCCTCATGAAATTCCAAGTGCAGCTTACATGGCCCTGCCCAGTATCTGGTGTCCTCCTCCCCGAAGCCGTGGGATCATGTGACTAATAAAGCAACGTCCATCTCATCTCTCCAAGGTCAGGTGTCATGCATTTAGCTGGCTATACTATTTGGGACAAACATCAGTTGGATGAAAGAAGGTAGGCAGAAAGGTAATGAATACCGGTGGGTTGGATTAGAGGTAAAACGTGAACCGAGGGAGGCAAAAATTCTGATATTCTTATGTGGCATTTTATAATCTCTTTCAGACAAATCTATGTTTTGGTGAGACAAAAAGCTCACCTTATTATATGCTCTACTAGTTTGGAAGTTATGGTATAAATTTTTATTACTTAGTGATACCAGACCACCTGACCTGCCTCCTGAGAAATCTGTATGCAGGTCAAGAAGCAACAGTTAGAGATGGACATGGAACAACAGAGTGTTGTTCCACTGGACATGGAACAACAGACCATTCAAATCTGGAAAGGACTATGTCAAGGCTACCTATTGTCACCCTGCTTATTCAACTATATGCAGAATACATCATAGGAAATGCCAAGCTGGATGAGGCACAAGCTGGAATCAAGATTTCCAGAAGAAATATCAATAACCTCAGATAAGCAGATGACACTACCCTTGTGGCAGAAAGTGAAGAAGAACTAAAGAGCCTCTTATGAAAGTGAAAGAGGAGAGTGAAAAAGTTGGCTTAAAACTCAACCTTCATAACACTAAGATCATAGCATCTGGTCCCACCACTTCATGGCACCTAGATGGGGAAACAATGTAAATAGTGACAGACTTTATTTTGGGGGGCTCCAAAAACACTGTAGATGGTCACTGCAGCCATGAAATTAAAAGACTCTTGCTCCTTGGAAGAAAAGCTATGATCAAACTCGACAGCGTATTAAAAAGCAGAGACATTACTTTGCCAACAAAGGTCCATCTAGTCAAGGCTATGGTTTTTCCAGTAGTCATGTATGGATGTAAGAGTTGGACTATAAAGAAAGCTGAGTGCTGAAGAATTGATGCTTTTGAACTGTGGTGTTGGAGAAGACTCTTGAGAGTCCCTTGGACTGCTAGGAGATCCAACCAGTCAATCCTTAAAGAAATCAGTCCTGAATACTCATTGGAAGGACTGATGTTGAAGCTGAAACTCCAATCCTTTGGCCACCTGATGTGAAGAACTGACTCATTTGAAAAGACCCTGATGCTGGGAAAGACTGAAGGCAGGAGGAGAAGTGGACAGCAGAGGATGAGATGGTTGGATGGCATCACCAACTCAATGGACATGAGTTTGAGTAAACTCTGGGAGTTGGTCATGGACAGGGAAGGCTGGCATGCTGCAGTCCATGGGGTTGCAAGGAGTTGGAAACAACTGAGCAACTGAACTGAACTGAGTAACTATTCTTAAGTTTGAATGTACACATAGGTCATATTGTGATCTAGATTTTATTCCCATTTTCTGGGAAAAATAAAAAGAAATGCTATCATTTCATCAAATTTATGTAAAAATGTGTGGTCTATTTTATTTTTATGCAAAATATGTTTTACATATGTGATATAATTTATGAACAATATATAAGTTCAGTGTAACTAATATGTAATTAGGTCATAAATAGTTATGATTTCTTTTTAATTCATTACTCCCACCTCTTCTTTTCCATTTTCCTCTTGAGTCTAGTGGGTGCTTCGTTCTCTGACTCCTGCAGAGTCATTGAACTCTGAGCCACATCTCCTATTTACTGCCACGGACCAGCAGTTGTCTGATAATTTAGCCCCCACTCACAAAGGAGAGTCTCCATTATGCTTATTGATCCAAAAGATATTTTTGTTACTTTTATTATTCTTATCATAGTTTTTTGCAGAACTTTATTGCTTCTTCATTTCCAGTTACTATTATAATTGATCCAGAAGTGTTTGTTTTTGTTGGTTTCTAACATAGAAACCTGATCCTATAGAAATTTTGTTGTTCAGTTGCTCAGTCATGTAGGACTTTTTGCAATCCCCTGTAGCCCACCAGGTTCCTCTGTCCATGGGACTTCCCAAGCAAGATTACTGGAGTGACCTGCCATTTCCTTCTCTAGGGGATCTTCCCAACCCAGGGATTGAACCCATGTCTTCTGCATTGGTAGGTAGATGCCTTACCACTGAGCCATCAAGGAATCCCTAATCCTGTAGAATTTAATGAAGCAATCTTAAGCAGAAATCAACACTGGACTTAAAAAAAATTTGTGATAACCCTGATTGAGATGGTGTCATTCATAAACAAGGAGTCAATCATTCACCTAACAAATGCCTATGTATCATCTCTTGTGGGCCAATTTTCTTTCTAAGGGTTAGGGAGAATACAGAGAAGCTCCAAAAGATGATTAATACTCAATCCCATACTCCAGTGATCCCCTAGTCTGCCTGAGGAATAGACACATATGTGTCGTTCTATTGCACCATGATTAATATTATAATAGATGTGCATACTGGTTGTTATTTGTGTGTTTTGATGATATGAGAATAACTGATTATATCTAGCTGGGTGGGAGAAAGTTGGAAAAAGCGTCACAGTGAAGTGAATCTTCAAATTGGGCCTTGAAGAGTTAATAAGATTTAGCCAAGCAAGGAGAAGAATTAAGGATGACTCTGTGGATCACAACAAACTACAGAAAATTCTTAAAGACATGAGACTACCAGACCACCTGACCTGCCTCCTGAGAAATCTGTATGCAGGTCAAGAAGCAACAGTTAAACCTGGACATGGAACAACAGACGGTTCCAAATCTGGAAAGGAGTACATCAAGGCTGCCTATTGTCACCCTGCTTATTTAACTTATATGCAGAGTACATCATGCAAAATGCCAGGCTGGAATAAAGCACAAGCTGGAATAAAGATTGCAGGAGAAATATCAATAACCTCAGATATGCAGATGACACCACCCTTATGGCAGAAGTGAAGACAAACTAAATAGCCTCTTGATGAAAGTGAAAGAGGAGAGTGTAAAAGTTGGCTTAGAGCTCAACATTCAGAAAACTAAGATAATGTCATCTGGTCCCATCACTTCATGGCAAATAGATGAGGAAATAAAGGAAACAGTGACAGACTTTATTTTGGTGGGCTCCAAAATCACTGCAGACTGTGACTGTAGCCTTGAAATTAAAAGACACTTGCTCCTTTGAAGTAAAGCTATGACCAACCTAGACAGCTTATTAAAAAGCAGAGACATTACTTTGCCAACAGAAGTCCATCTCGTCAAAGCTATGGTTTTTCCAGTAGTCATGTATGAATGTGAGGGCTGGACTATAGAGAAAGCAGAATGCCAAAGAATTAATGCTTTTGAACTGTGGTGTTGGAGAAGACTCTTGAGAGTCCCTTGCACTCAAGCAGATCCAACCAGTCCATCCTTAAGGAGTCAGTCCTGAATATTCATTGGAAGGACTGATGTTGAAGCTGAAACTCCAATCCTTTGACAAAAAACTGACTCATTGGAAAAGACCCTGATGCTGGGCAAGATTGAAGGTGGGAGGAGAAGGGGCTGACAGAGGATGAGATGGTTGGATGGCATCACCGACTTGATGGACAAGAGTTTGAGTAAGCTCTGGGAGTTGGTGAAGGACAGGGAAGCCTGGTGTGCTGCAGTCCATGGGGTCTGGAAGAATTGGACAGGACTGAGAGACTGAACTGAATTGAACTGAACTGGACTGAATTGGAAAGAGAAGCCAAGCAGAGGCAAAGGGTGTGGTGAGCATTCAATCATTCATCCATTTACCAATTGGCTAATCAGCTGATTTATTCAATAAATAGGAATCTAGGACTTACATTGGGCTAAATATTGTACAAGGCACCTATAGAGAACTTGCCCCAGTGGCTCGGCCCATAAAGCATCTGCCTGCAATGCAGGAGACTGGGGTTCGATCCCTGAGGCATGAAGATCCCCTGGAGAAAGAAGTGGCAACCCACTCCAGTACTCTTGTCTGGAAAATTCCATGGACAGAGGAGCCTGGTTAGGCTACAGTCCATGGGGTCACAAAGAACTGGACACGATTTAAGGATTTCACTTTCACCTATAGAGAAACAAACCCTGGTGTGAGGAATACCGCAGGTCATGGAGAAGGGAATCATGAAACATTCAAGGTGCAGCCCACTGCCTGTAAGGACGCTGGCAAGCACAGAACTGCTAGGTGTCTGTGTCATAGTAAAGCATCTCCTGGAGCATTACTAGTTTAGAAAATTGCTTTTTCTGATAATGAAAATAAAGCCAAAGCTCAGAAGAGTCTAACAAAATCATCTTTCCAAACACTTGCTTCCCAAGGCCTCTATTTTTACCTCCTACCTCTTGCCCACATTAAAAGTGCATTTCATTTGTCCTAAATTCATCTCATTCTCCCTATTTCTCAGAAGTGCTTTCAGTCATTCCACTTCACAGCCCTCTAAACAGTCATTTGCTGCTGGCGTCAGATTCACCTTCAATCCTGAGTGACAGATTTGGGAAAGAACCCAATTAGAACCCAGCTAATGAGTCCTCCACGGGCTCCCCTAATAGCCAAATGACTGTTTAGTTTCATCTTTTGAATTAAGAAAGAGACTGCAATTCGAGGAAGAGTTTAGAATAAAGAAGCACTAATTGAATCAGAGAAACACCTGTGCTCCTCATCCTATATGTATTTATGTCCTTTAATCTGATGTTGTCTAAAAGGTGCAAAGTTTTTTAAACATGCTAATTATGTGCTATAAGGAAAGCAGACTCTCAATAAAAGCTACGAATTAACAGCATAGAGGAAAAAAGACATCAGGGAACAAAGGCATTTTATAGTCTTTTACCCTGGAGTACTTTTTAAATGAAAATAAATGAAATAGTCTTTAAAAATTGTATTTATTGTGATTCTATAATATGATTCTATAATAATAGTGAGATATATTCATCAGATGTTATTTGCAAATATTCACATATTTGAGTGAAAAAGCATTACTCAGTAAGTGAAAAATCCTGAGTTGTCATTACAAAGTCATAAAGAGTGTCTATTGTGTGCCTTTTTTTCTTTTACAGTTTGAGAAGCAGCTGGTAGAGGCTACATTTGATGTTATTCAGAATAGCCGGCTGCAGTGACAGACCACTGGGACTCCAAGGTGACGATCGTTTTATTTTAATTGTTTCTAAATGTGCAATGACTGCAGGAATCTCTGAAAATGTGAATATTTAATAACCCACGATTACTGGGTACCCCTCTGCCATTTATCCTTATCAGAAACATAGACACCAGCTATCTTCTTTTCAAAAGAGATCAACTATTACTGTGAATGAAGAATCTGTCATGGATAATGTGATCACTCAGATCTAGTCATTGAGTTACTTCCCACACACAAGAGCACAGAACCTTCTGAATTTGACCTAGGTGAGAAGGTGAACCCAAAACAAACAAAACCCTGAATATTTGACACTGAGATATGCCATTTTACTCTTTTCTTATTCCTACCCCAGCAATATTCCTTTTGACTCCACAGTTGTATAATTACTAAAACTATGGTAAATGGTGAGCACACAAATATTTTCCTGCTTCTGTTAGCCCAACCAAGTCTTTCGTTCCTAACTGACTTCTAGCAAGTGTTAGTCGCTCAGTCGTGCCCGACTCTTTGCGACCCCATGGACTGCAGCCCACCAGGCTCCTCTGTCCATAGGATTTTCCAGGCAAGGATACTGGAGTGGCTTGCCATATCCTTCTCCAGGGGATCTTCCTGACCCAGGGATCAAACCCGGGTCTCCTGCACTGCAGGAAGATTCTTTACTGACTGAGGTACAAGGAAAAATATATGAGGCTAGCACCCCACTCCAGTACTCTTGCCTGAAAAATCCCGTGGACAGAGGAGCCTGGTAGCCTGCAGTCCATGGGGTCGCTAGGAGACGGACACAACTGAGCGACTTCACTTTGACTTTTCACTTTCATGCACTGGAGGAGGAAATGGCAACCCACTCCAGTGTTCTTGCCTGGAGAATCCCACGGACAGAGGAGCCTGGTGGGCTGCCGTCTATGGGGTCTCACAGAGTCGGACGCGACTGAAGTGACTTAGCAGCAGCAGCAGCTTTTATCTAGCCACAGGGGGTCAGAAAGGTGTATAGCACTAGTATTAATCCCTAGTCCTCCAAACTTCTTCTAAAGGTCTCCTCTTGCAATGTTTAACTTTTTTATACATTGCAAGAACCATTTTCAATTCCACCACATCAGCACTAGTGATATGTTTCCACACCTATTTCCAGCACATCCCAATTATGCTTTAATCAGCACTGCTACCCATTGAACGCACATGTGTATGTGCGCTCAGTTGTGTCTATATGTATATATGCCACCTGGGAGGCTCTTTGAATGGGTATGTGGCTTATTATTCTAGAAATACACAAAGACTATATATATATATATATATACACACACACACACACACACACACACACACACACATAAAGCCATAATGGCTAAGCAGAAAAGAATCTACCTGCCAATGCAGGAGCTGCAGAAGAGGCAGGTTCGATCCCTGGGTCAGAAAGGTCCCCTGGAGAAGGAAATAGCAATCCACTCTAGTATCCTTCCCTGGAAAATCCCATGCACAGAGAATCCTGGCAGGCTATAATCCATGGGATGACAAAAGAGTCAGACACAACTTAGTGACTAAACAACAAATATATATATATATATATGTGTGTGTGTGTGTGAGTTTTGCACAGTGTGAAGAATGTATCATTTAAAGACAATTAGTTTGAGGTTCATATAGACATCATAAAACTTTTAGAATCTTCATTGTAGACAACAGAATGCTGGATTCCAAGAATATTCCGCAACACACAAAGAGCCCAATGGTAGACAAAAATATATATTTCACAAAAAAAATATAGTATATGGGTTCAAATTAAAATTATAGATTGTCTTCACTTTATTCACCACAGCATTCTTTAGAAAAGAGTTGGCTTAAGTAGCAATGCCCTTGAAATAGCCTAATAAGGTATTGCATAAAGCATATATGTAAATAATAGAAGAAATGGTAAGAGTAAAGGAGATGAACATGAGGCAACTTCCAGGTATTGGAATAGAATCAAACAGAAAGTGGATACATGGTTCCTTGCAAAGTGTTTTATATGGCCTCAAAGGTATTAAAGAGATCAGTTATTTGTAGAAAAAAATCAAAGAATAAATAAAGAAGAGAAGGATAGGCTATTTTTGATGGCACAGTTTAGGAAACTTAAATGAATATAAAACAAATATAGAGATGAAAACCACATTAGAGGCAATAAATTCAAAGTAAAATCAGCTCACATTAATCAAGGATAGAGGGTACAAGTTGAAGAAAAAATTGAAACATAGTAAAGATAACAAGAGGCAGAATGATATAGTACATAATGTTTTATGGACATAAAGGGCATACTGGATCAAACCATCTATCAACTACATACCAGCCAAGTATCCTGAACAGTTCAGTTCAGTCGCTCAGTCAAGTCTGACTCTTTATGACCCCATGGACTGCAGCACACTAGGCTCAGGCTTCCCTATCCATCCTGAACAAGTTAACTTTAACCCTCTTATGTCTTAAGATATTCATCCATAAAGTGGGAATGATGATAAATCTACATCTTAGGTGGTTCCAGTATGACCTAGAGATAGTGAACATATGGAATATTACACAGAGCCTGATACACAGAGCATCACAAATGTTAGTTATTACACAAAAATGAGAGAAGACAAAAGAGATCCACAATATATATAAGGAAATGAACAAATATAGCTAAAAATTCTCAATATTTTTGACTCTAAGGGATGAAAAAGCACAACTTATCCTAAGAAGTTTTGAGGCAAAGTTCTCATCTACATAGCTTACCTAGAGGAAGTTACCGAATTTCCAGAATCAAAAGGAAAATTTCAGACCCTGACCAAAAAGGGAAAAAAATAAGGTTAAAAAAAAAAGCAGACTGACTGACATATTATTTTTCCATACTAAGTTTCAGTGACAAATGACAATAGAGCTTCACTTCAAAGATTCTACATAAAAAAGAAAGTATGACCCTAGAACAGTGTAACTGATGTAGATATTCTTCACATGTAAAGACAACACACGGAAAGAAAAAAATACTTCTGAAGATAATCTATGTCTTGAGTCTTTTGAATTATGGGTATACTTACTATATTTTTTCAATCTTTGCATATATTAATTAATTTAAGTACCTTTCATGACAGAAGAAATACTAATTTTTACCTAAAAAATAAGATAATTTTGTTTGAACTTGGAGACCAAAATGCAATTACTTGTGCCTCACCTTTCACTAGCTGTGTGATCCCGGAAAAAGCAAATAATCTGGCTGAGACCCAGTTCTTCCTCTTTCCTGGGCAGTGGTGTAGATACATCAAATCTGGAACTGAAATATTTATGTAAAAACCTTACTCTGCAATTGGTAAAGATCATTCAGTTTCATTATTTCTGCTCAGCTAGTGAGTAATATAATGGAAAGTGAAAGTTGCTCAGTCCTGTCCAACTCTTTGCCACCCCATGGACTACACAGTCCATGGAATTCTCCAGGCCAGAATACTGGAGTGGGTAGCCTTTTCCTTCTCCAGGGGATCTTCCCAACCCAGGGATAGAATCCAAGTCTCCCGTATTGTAGGCGGATTGTTAACCAGCTGAGCCACAAGGGAAGCCCGGAAGATCCCCAATTATTTCCCTCACAAAGAAAGCATACCAGGAAAAAATATGTCATACAAATAAATGGAGAATCTTGTGCTCTGCACAACATGGTCAACTTTATCAAAAGTTTTTATCTCATAGATGATATATTATTATTCTCTTTGAAGGCCTTTCTTCCTAGGGAGTTCTACTCTTCAAATTCAGCATCTTGAACTTTTTTTCTTTCACAACATACATTAATAATATTCTAACAGTCTACCCTTGCATGGTATAAAACAGATATATAAAAAAAAAAAGAAATCCAAGCTTTGGTTTTTTAGGTACTGTTGGGTTTCCCTGGTAGCTCAGATGGGAAAGAACCTGCATGCAGTGCAGGAGAGCCGGGTTTGATCCCTGGCTTGAGAAGATCCCCTGGAGAAGGGAATGGTTACACACTTCATTGTTCTTGCCTGGAGAACTCCATGGCCAGAGGAGCCTGGTGGACTACAGTCAATGGGGTCGCAAAGAGACAGACACAAATGAGCAACCAACAGGCACAGTTACTGAAAGAACACACCTAAGAGAACATAACACGCTCAGTCGTGTCCGACTCTTTGTGACCCTATGGACTATACAGTTCATGGAATTCTCCAGGCCAGAATACTGGAGGGGGTAGTCTTTCCCTTTTCCAGGGGATCTTCCCAACCCAGGAATCGAACCCAGGTCTCCTGCATTGCAGGCAGATTCCTTACCAGCAGAGCCACAGAGAAGCCCAAGAATACTGGAGTGGGTACCCTATCCCTTCTCCAGTGGATCTTCCCAACTCAGGAATTGAACCGGGGTCTCCCATATTGCAGGCAGATTCTTTACCAACTGAACTATCAGGGAAGCCCACTTCAGGCACAGAGACACCTTAATGGTGCCTATAAAATAAGAGAATGAATTACTCACCAAAGAAAGGAACTTCAAGCTGTATATGTTTTTTTTTTTTTCACATCCTGCTTAATTTCCTATAACTAGGTCCATTAAATTTCCAACCTAAATTGCAACCAATCCTAGACCTTGTTCAACCTCAACATGGGGCAGAAAATATTGAAAAACCATCTCTCTACCCCAACCCCCGTAGGTAGTCATAGAAAGAGTAGGAAGACCTCCACTTATTGAATGGCCACAGTGTGGTAGGCATTTTGCCTGTTCGTCTCTAGCCCTGGCAGGTAGTTTCAGTGTCCATCTCTCTGATGATGCACCTGAAATTCAGTGCCATTTAGTGATTTGCCAAGTAACTGTCATAGTAGGACAGCAGAGCACGGGTTCAAATGTCCATCCACCTGCTTCTGAAGCCTGCATTCTTCTACTCCACATTATTACAAATTATAATCGCTTTGATGATTGTTTCATCACTTACTGAGCTGAGGGAACTTGAAAATAACTTAAAATTTCAAAGTTTCAGTTTTTTCAGATCCACAATAGACTCATTCATGATACCAGTGTCATAGATAGATGGCATTATGTAGTTATATATATACATATATATATATATAATATTTTCTAGTTGTATTGGGATACAATTGATAAAGGTTGTATATAATTACAGCCACTTGGGAAGACATTTTGACTCTTACTCACAAAACTAAACATACCCACTCCCAGATAAACCAGCTGTCACAGTCCTTGCTATTTACTTAAATGAGGTGAAAACATGTCCACATATAAACCTACACTCTAATGATTTTTAGGGGCTTCATTCATAAGTGCTGAAACTTGGAATCAATCAGGATTTCCTTCAGTAGATATATGAATAAAATTACCTGCAGTACATCTATACAGTGGAATACTACTCAGCACTAAAAAGAAATGAGCTTCCAAGCCATGAAAATACATGTTGTTGTTGTTTTTCAGTCCCTAAGTCGTGTCCAACTCTTTGTGACTCCATGGACTGCAGCACACCAGGAGTCCCTGTCCTTCACTATCTCCCAGAGTTTGCTAAAATGTATGTTCACTGAGTTGGTGATGCCATCCTACCATCTCATCCTCTGTCACCTCCTTCTCCTCCTGCCCTAAATCATGAAGGAACTTAAATGTATATTACTAAGTGAAAGCAGCCAGCCTGAAAAGGCTACATATGAAATGATGGCAACCATATGACATTCTGGAAAAGGCGAAACTTTGGAAATAGTAAAAACATCAGTAGATGCCAGGGATATGGTTTGAGGGGAGGGGAAGATAATCAAGCAGAACACAGAGAATGTTTAGGGCAGTGGACACTCTATGGTGCTGTAACTGGTCAGCCATAGGTAATGGATCTCATACCAAGAACAGATACCTTTACCCAAACCCACATACCAGAAATGGCAGACCATAATGCCTCTCTTGCTGGTTCTCCAGGTATGCTGTAAGAAACTGCAAACAAAGAAACCGCAAACTAGAGGGCCATCTGGCCTTGAGAGATGAAACTGAAAAAAAAAAAAAGAAACATGTTCAATGCTCTTTCAAACCAGTTGTCAAAGTAGAATATTTTCTGTGCTGTTTCTCTAAAACATTATTTAGAGAGAAAGCTTGTCCAGCCGTAGCACTGTGCATAATATCATATTATCTCCCTCTGCTAATGCCCACATCTGTTAGCTTGTTGGAGACAAAGTTGAATGCTACTTGGAATCAGTGTTGGGCAAATGTTTGAATGAGACACGCAGTCCACCCGGATGGATTGCTAATTTATCTTTGCCAATCTTGACTAGTTTTAGCTCAACAAACAATGATACAGTATCTGAGTTGGCGGCTGGGAAATTCCCAGGGAAGTTATAGGGTCCCAGCTGCCCTTCTGAAGAGTTGGCGAGCTGGAGATAACTGGAAATAAGCCCAACTTCCAGAGCCCAGCTGTGCTGGACATACAGATAGACTGCAGATGGGGAGTGCCAGGTTGCAAGAGCTGAGGTCTTGCAGCGAGGTTTTAAGACCTCGTTGCTGGAGGTCAGAACGGGGAGAAACACAGAGCCCTGCCAGCTGCTGTGCAGTCTCGGCAGTGAAGACTGGACTTGAGCTCCCTGTGTGTGTGTGCATTACACAAAAAGACAGATTTTATGGGTTTAGCAAAGGGAGTTCAAAATGGCTTTATTTCTATATGCCAGGGAGAAGAGGGGAAAAGCCTGGTTGATGGAAAACTTGAGAAGTTTGTCTCTGCTTCTTCAATTTCTCCTTTTCCATTTTCATTTCTCTCTTTCCCTCTGGCTCCCATTTTCCTTCTGCCTGATATCAGGAGAGGAGATGATTTTGTTGGAATTGGGTAGTATGGTTTAGCTAACTCAGCTTGATGGTTCCATAGCTCACAAATTTAGGATTCTGAAATTAGCGGAAGAATCTTTTTAGACAATTAGGTCAAGTAAAAGACCAGTATAATGTTATGATAGGTGTGCTTTTTTCTTCCTTCTCCAAAAAGTATCCAACCACCAGAGCTGCAGGTGAGAGTAAGGCATAAAATTAAATAAAATAATGTTGGGTGAAGACAGACATATGTCTGAATTCTAGATCTTGGCAATGAACTTGAACTTTCTGAGCATTAGTTTCTCAATCATAAAAATGGAAATAATAAAAATAGACTTGTAGGGTTGTTATAAGGTCTAAGTTAAACATAAAGCATGGTACCTAATAGTTATTTAAAGTTTAGTGTGTTTTTCTACTAAAAAAAAATAACTAAGTGTTGTTGCTGTTAAGGTTTTGCTACTGCCATTATGTGTGGAAAGAACGAGATGCCTTATACCTTTCTAAAGATATTATGGGCTTCCCTCATAGCTCAGTTGGTAAAGAATCCACCTGCAATGCAGGAGACCCTAGTTCAATTCCTGGGTGGGGAAGATGTGCTGGAGAACAGACAGACTACCCACTCCAGTGTTCTTGGGCTTCCCTTGTGGCTTAGCTGGTAATGAGATACCTTATATCTTTCTAAAGATATTACAATGTCAGAGAAGAAAACTGTAAAGAAGGTAAGACAGAGCTTTATTTTACATCCTTGATAATACATCAGGTAGTTATCCACCTATCCATTGGTGGTGGCCCCCTAAAGAAAACTACTATTTTCATCTATCTTTCTTTTCTATCATCTATATATCAGGTTGGCTGTAAGATTTTTGAAAATAACCAAACCGTTTGGCCAACCCAGTATCTAGCTCCCTATATCTATCTATTTACCCATCCAAACCAACAACAGTAATTTCAGCACCAATCCCAGTATGCCTACTAATGTAAAAACTGAGATTAGTGGTTCAAATAGCCATGGACCTCCCTGGGCCATTTCAAAGTACTTAGCAATCAATGCTTCAATACCAACACTCTCAAAAGTCTGACAAACAGCCCTGGTTTTCCCTTCTCTCTCTCCATTTTTCTCTTCTTTCTCTCCTTTTTAAAAAAATTTGAACTTTAAAAACCTTGGTAAAAGTCAATAAATTAAAAATAACAGGGGCTTCCCCAGTGGCTCAGCAGTGGAGAATCTGCCTCCCAGTGCAGGGGCCATGGGTTCAATCCCTGGTCCGAGAAGATCCCACATGCTGCAGAGCAACTAAGCCCATGTGCCATAACTACTGAGCCCTAGAGCCTGTGCTCTGCAACAGCAGAAGCCATGAGGAGCTTCTCATCACAATGAGAAGCCTGCACACCACAACTAGAAAGTAACCCCTATTGACCACAGCTAGAGAAAAGCCCGTGCAGCGACGAAGACCCAGCATAGCCAAATAAATTAATAAAATTATTTAAAAAAATAAAAATAACAGAGGTCAAGAAAAATTTTATGTCAAATTTTGAGCTGAACTATCCACAATTGAGATGCTCTCTAACTATATGATCTTCCGCTCCTGCAGTGTTGACATAAACAAATACATGAACAATAAGAAGAAATCCACCCATTGATTGGGTTCTTGCCTGAATCATTTATACAAGTGTCTATCTCATGGAACGAACTTCAGGATTCCTTAAGCCCAGAGCAAAGACTGGCATCTGGGCCTCTGGTGTGATCCATGATGGATGCTCGATTCTCAGAACCCATGGGGATGCTGAGCAGGCAGGGTAGAACTGACAGGAGCTTCACTGAGTGTTACCAACAAAGCATGGCAGATAAGGCACACATTCTACATCTTTACCTTTTCCAGAGTGGAGTGCTGTGCCACTGATGGCTGGGATCAAGGGAAAGAAGTCAGATTAGCAGATGGTGGTGGCTCTATCAGTTACCATTATGGAGGCAATGCCCCTCTCATTCTTACTACTGTAGGAAAAAAAAAAAATGCCCGGGACCTTTAGCAATGCTAAAGGTCTAAATGCCTATAAGCTCTATGTATCTCCAGGAGCTAGCTTACACAGAGTCTGGTTTATGGTTAAGAATTAAATAAAAACGTGTTAAATGAATGATTATAAAGATCACAGTATGTTGATATCCTGACAATATATACTTTACATATTTAAGTATTTTTTGAATATTAGATATAATCAGTATGGTTGTAGAAAGACGAGGAATTGGCTATGAACATTAAGTGTCAATGTATCCATTTAATCACATTACAGTTAATATTTTACAATCTGAAAAGAATTAGAGGTATCAGTGAATAAATTAATAATTATGAAGTTCTTTAGATGAGTGAGAAAGAAATGGAAAAGTATTGCTATTTTCAATATCTATTCTGTCTAGTCACTGCCCTAGATTAGCTCTTTTAGAGACTGTCATTCATTTAAACTTCATAATAGCCCATCAAGGTGAGGGCTATCAGTTGGCCAGGGGGGGCAAAGTCCCTCCTGAAGCTCTGCTTCCTACTGTATACATACTTTTTTTTTTTTCTTGACTGCACTGCCAGGTATGTGGGATCTTACTTCCTAAGATCAAATCCTCACCCCCTGCATTGGAAATACAGTCTTAACCACTGGATCACTAGGGAAGTCCCTATACATATTATTCTTCAAAATCATCCTCATTTTTATACCTTCGGCAATGCAAAGGAATTCTTTGTGGGTAATATATTCTTAGAAAGTATGTTCCATCTTCCTTTGACATTAGTAATGAGGTTGAATTCTAATTGCATGAAAATTTAAACTGTTTGAATTCACATAAGTCTTCTGAATAGGAATATAGAATCTTAGTAGCTTTATAAGGTTGAAAAGCAAGAGGTCTTTTTTCTAGTTTAAACACTGGCTTGGAATGTCTCTAGATTTTTTTTTAAAGCTAACTTTATCATTATTGCAGACAAAACTATCTTAAATAAAATATATAATTGAACAGTTTTAGTGGGGCTAAGAATTCAAGTTTCTCAACTGTCAATCAAAACAGATTTGAGATGGATTGTTGGGATCCAACTGCATCAAATACACCCAATCTGTCCCACGTATTCTGATGGGAGAAAGTGAAAAATAGTGCTGAGGATAGCAAGATACTCTATGGTAAGCTAGCTCTATAGACTGAATAGATTCTCCAAATTATGTTTAATTATTCAGAGAAAAGAACATTGTACTGGGCATGAAGAAGTTGAGTTATTAAAACTACATCTACTACTCTCATGTTGCTCGGTGTCCACAGTGTCTTTTCTCCCTGAGTCTCAGTTATCTTCTCCACTGAACATTGCACATTAGCCCTGAGATCTCTGAGTTCAGACTCCACATGCCTTTATGCTGGGCCCAGCACAGGCTTTTTAAGGAGTGCAGTTGATTTGAACAGTCTAAAGATGAGACATATATATGGAAACCTTAACTCCTCTAAGGCATACAATTAACTTAGATAAAGTTTAACTTATCTAAGTTTGCCATTGTTTCAGGTTGGGTATTACCACTTTAGAATATATCTTCCACAAGATATATTTGGGGGAAAAAAAAAAACAAAACAAAACATATTCAAAGGACTCTAATAAGACACATGAAACAGAATTTCAGGCAGAAAAGGAGAAGGAAAGAAAACAAGTGAGCAATAAATTCAGCAAAATACATGTATATGTGTTTGTATATAGAAACTTCTCTCTCATTAGAAAGCTTCCATAGCCCTCTTATCCTAATCCCTCAGAGGGCTGACAGAATGAAAACCATAATCACAGAAAACTAATCAAACTGATCACAAGGGCCACAGCCTTGTCAATGAAACTATGAGCCATACCATGTAAGGCCACCCAAGACGGACTGGTCATGGTGGAGAGTTCTGACAAAATGTGGTCCACTGGAGAAGGGAATGGAAAACCACTTCAGTATTCTTCCCTTGAGAACTTCATGAATGGTATGAAAAGGTGAAAAAGATATGACACTGAAAGATGAACTCAGGTTGGTAGGTGCCCCATATGCTACTAGAGAAGAGTGGAGAAATAACTCCAGAAAGGATGATGAGATGGAGCCAAAGCAAAAAAAAAAAAAAAAAAAAAAAAAGCCCAGTTGTGGATGTGACTGGTAATGGAAGTAAAGTTCAATGCAGTAAAGAACAATATTTCATAAGAATCTGGAATGTTAGGTTCATGAATCAAGGTAAATTGGAAGTGGTCAAACAGGAGATGGCAAGAGTGAACATCAATATTTTAGGAATCAGTGAACTAAAATGGAGTAGAAGGGGTGAATTTAACTGAGATGACCATTATATCTACTATTGTGGGTAAGAATCCCTTAGAAGAAATAGAGTAGCCCTCATAGTCAACAGAAGAGTCCAAAATGCAGAACTTGGGTGCAATCTCAAAAATGACAGAATGATCTCAGTTCGTTTAAGGCAAACTGTTCAATATCACAGAAATCCAAGTCTACGCTCCAACCAGTAATGCTGAAGAAGCTGAAGTTGAACAATTCTATGAAGACCTACAAGACCTTCTAGAACTAACACAAAAAAGATGTCATTTTCATCATAGGGGACTGAAATTCAAAAGTAGGAAGTCAAAAATACCTGGAGTAACAAAAAAATTTGGCCTCGGAGTACAAAATGAAGCAGGTCAAAAGCTAAGAGAGTTTTGGCAAGAGAATGCACTAGTCAAGCAAACACTCTCGTACAACAACACAATAGAGGACTCTACACATGGACATCACCAGATGGTCAACACTGAAATCATATTGATTATATTCTTTGCAGCCAAAGATGGAGAAGCTCTACACAGTCAGCAAAAATAAGACCAGGAGTTGACTGTGACATGACTCCTTATTGCCAAATTCATACTGAAATTGAAGAAAGTAGGGAAAACCACTAGACCATTCAGGTATGACCTAAATCAAATCCCTTACAATCACACAATGGAAGTGACAAATAGATTCAAGGGATTAGATCTGATAGAGAGACTGTCTGATGAACTACGGACAGAGGTTCATGACATTCTACAGGAGGCAAGGATCAAGACCATCCCCAAGGAAAAGAAAAGCAAAAAGGCAAAATGGTTGCCAGAGGAGGCTTTACAAATAGCTAAGAAAAGAAAGAAGCTAAAGGAAAAGAAGAAAAGGAAAGATATAAGCATCTGAAGGCAGAGTTCCAAAGACTAGTAAGAAGATATAAGAAAACCTTCCTCAGTGATCAGTGTAAAGAAATAAAGGAAAACAATAGAATGGGAAAGACTAGAGATCTTTTCAAGAAAATTAGAGATACCAAGGGAATATTTCATGTAAAGATGGGCACAATAAAGGCCAGAAATGGTATGGACCTAACAGAAGAAGAAAATATTAAAAAGAGGTGGCAAGAATACAAGAAGAACTATACAAAAAAAAGATCTTCATGACCCAGATAGCCATGATGGTGTGATCACTCACCTAGAGTCAGACATCCTAGAATGTGAAGTCAAGTGGTCCTTAGGAAGCATCACTATGAACTAAAGTAGTGGAGGTGATAGAATTCCAGTTGAGCTATTTCAAATTCTAAAAGATGATGCTGTGAAAATGCTGCACTCAATATGCCTGCAAACTTGGAAAACTTAACAATGGCCTCAGGACTGGGAAAGGTCAGTCTTCACTCAAATCACAAAGAAAGGCAGTGGCAAAGGATGCTCAAACTACCACACAATTGTACTCATCTCACACGCTAGTGAAGTGTTGCTCAAAATTCAAGCTGGGCTTTAACAATAGGTGAACCATGAACTTCCAGATGTTCAAGCTGGATTTACAAAAGGCAGAGGAACAGAGATCAAGGAGCCAACATCTGCTGGATCATTGAAAAAGCAAGAGAGTTCCAGAAAAACATCTCTTTCTGCTTTATTGACTATGCCAAAGCCTTTGACTATGTAGATCACAACAAACTGGAAAATTCTTCAAGAGATGGAAATACCAGACCACCTGACCTGCCTCCTGAGAAATCTGTATGCATGTCAGGAAGCAACAGTTAGAATTGGACATGGAAAAACAGACTGGTTGCAAATCAGGACAGGAGTACATCAAGGCTGTATATTGTCACCCTGCTTATTTAACTTATATGCAAAGTACATCATGAGAAACACCAGGCTAGGTGAAGCCCAAGTTGGAATCAAGATTGCTGGGAGAAATAACAGTAACTTCAGATATGCAGAAGACAGCACCCTTATGGCAGAAAGCAGAAAGAACTAAAGAGCCTCTTGATGAAAGTAAAAGAGGAGAGTGAAAAAGTTGGGTTAAAACTCGACATTCAGAAAACTAAGATCATTGCATCTGGTCCCATCACTTCAAGGCAAATAGATGGGGAAACAGTGAAAACAGTGGCTGACTTTATTTTGGGGGCTCCAAAATCACTGCAGATGGTGACTGCAGCCATGAAATTAAAAGAGGCTTGCTCCTTGGAAGAAAAGCTATGACCAACCTAGACAGCATATTAAAAAGCAGAGATATTACTTTGTCAACAAAGATCTGTCTAGTCAAAGCTATGTTTTTTCCAGTAGTCATGTATGGATGTGAGAGTTGGACTATAAAGAAAGCTGAGTGCCAAAGAATTGATATTTTTGAACTGTGATGTTGGAAAAGACTCTTGAGAGTCCCTTGGACTGCAAGGAGATCCAACCAATCAGTCCTAAAGATCACTCCTGGGTGTTCATTGGAAGGACTGATGCTGAGGCTGAAACTCCAGTACTTTGGCCACTTGATGTGAAGAACTGACTCATTTGAAAAGACCCTGATGCTGGGAAAGATTGAAGGCAGGAGAAGGGGACGTCAGAGGATGAGATGGTTGGATGGTATCACCAACTTGATGGACATGAATTTGAGCAAGCTCCAGGTGTTGGTGATGGACAGGGAAGCCTCGCATGCTGCAGTCCATGGGGTCACAAAGAGTCGATCATAACTGAGCGACTGAACTGAACTGATACAGAAATATACGTAGACAAATATACACATAGATGCATGTATATAAAGGATTTATGTATGATTTTTTATCTACCACTAGCTCATTTTTATGTAATTGATAAATAAATTCTGAGATGCTTTAAGTTCTTCAAGGGCAGGCATTTCATGAAATGCCCTCACTGGTGTATCTATATCACTTAGCATCATAACTGATGTCTAAGAGATATTCAACAAGTATCATAACACAGAAGAACAAATCATATCATCAAGATTTTCTGTTAGTAGTCTGATTTATCTCAACAAAACCAAGAAGTTTATGTGATACCAAAACATTTCAAAAATCTAGTTTAGAGTATTAGCATTACTGGTCTCTATTCTTCACATCCTTTTGTCTACATACCAATCATGGTCTCATTCTGTGCAGAATATACTTTTCTTAATTATAAAAGAAACAATTCATCAAGAAGACACAATTACAAATGAATATGTGCCTAATATCAGACTCCATAAATATCTAAAGCAAAGCGATAATTTTAAGAAGTGGAATAAACAATTTCACAATCAGAGAAAGATATTTTAACACCCTCCTGTAAGCAATTGTTAAAACAACCAGACCAAAACCAAAAATGAAACATATCTGGACAACACTGTCAATCTCCTTGGTTTAATTGATGTATGTAGAAGATTACATTCAACTTCAGGCAAATGCACATTATTTTCAATAGTTTATGGTACATTTCTCAAAAGAGACCATTTACTAAGCCAGAAAAAAAGTCAATACATTTAAATAGATTGAAATATAGAGAATATATTTTCTGACCAGAGTGAAACTAAATTATAAGTTCATTGAAATAAGCTAGGTAGGTCAGTCTCAACATTTTAAACTAAAATAATTGTAAGTAAGTCATGAATCAAAAAGTCATTAATAATTAGAAATATTTTTAACTGAATGATAGCACAAAACAATTTCTCTGGGATGCGGCTAAAACTGTGCATAGAAGGGAACATAATTTTACATTCTTACATTAGAAGAGAACATATATCTAAAACTAGTGGATTCAGTTTTCACATTTCATAGACCACAGTGATAAAAGAAAAGAAAAGTAAACCCAAGTGAGACCAACGTATATAAAAGATACTGAAATAAGATATTAAGTTTTTGAAAAAATTAGAATAAGGACAGAATTAAAAATTTAACAAATCCAAAAATTGGTTCTTTGAAATGATGAAATGACCAACTCCTAACTAACTTGATTAAATTAGAGAAAAGGTGAGAAGTGAGAGAAGAAAAGGTAAAAGGAAGAAAAGAAAAGGGGAGAGAAGAAAAGAAGAGACCAAATAAACATAAATCACAGTATCAGGAATTAAAGTGAGCTTATTAAATTCAGATTTCAGAGGTTTTAAAAGTATATGAGTAAGGAAGATCATGAGCAACTTTAAGCTGATCAGATTAGATCAGTCTTTCTTTCGTGTCCGACTCTTGGGGACCCCATGAATCTCAGCACGCCAGGCCTCCCTGTCCATCACCAACTCCCAGAGTTCACTGAGACTCATGTCCATTGAATCAGTGATGCCATCCAGCCATCTCATCCTCTGTTGTCCCCTTCTCCTCCTGCCCCCAATCCCTCCCAGCATCAGAGTCTTTTCCAATGAGTCAACTCTTCGCATGAGGTGGCCAAAGTACTGGAGTTTCAGCTTTAGCATCATTCCTTCCAAAGAAATCCCAGGGCTGATCTTCAGAATGGACTGGTTGGATCTCCTTGCAGTCCAAGGGACTCTCAAGAGTCTTCTCCAAAACCACAGTTCAAAAGCATCAATTCTTCGGCGCTCAGCCTTCTTCACAGTCCAACTCTCACATCCATACATGACCACAGGAAAAACCACAACCTTGACTAGACGAACCTTTGTTGGCAAAGTAATGTCTCTGCTTTTGAATATGCTATTAGGGTGGTCATAACTTTCCTTCCAAAGAGTAAATGTCTTTTAATTTCATGGCTGCAGTCACCATCTGTAGTGATTTTGGAGACCCCCAAAATAAAGTCTGACACTGTTTCCACTGTTTCCACATCTATTTCCCATGAAGTGATGGGACCAGATGCCATGATCTACGTTTTCTCAATGTTGAGCTTTAAGCCAATTTTTTCACTCTCCACTTTCACTTTCATCAAGAGGCTTTTTAGTTCCTCTTCACTTTCTGCCATAAGGGTGGTGTCATCTGCATATCTGAGGTTATTGATATTTCTCCCGGCAATCTTGATTCCAGCTTGTGTTTCTTCCAGTCCAGCGTTTCTCATGATGTACTCTGCATACAGGTTAAATAAACAGGGTGACCATATACAGCCTTGACATACTACTTTTCCTATTTGGAACCAGTCTGTTGTTTCATGTCCAGTTCTAACTGTTGCTTCCTGACCTGCATACAGATTTCTCAAGAGGCAGATCGGGTGGTCTGGTATTCCCATCTCTTTCAGAATTTTCCACAGTTTATTGTGATGCACACAGTCAAAGGCTTTGGCATAGTCAATAAAGCAGAAAGAGATGTTTTTCTGGAACTCTCTTGCTTTTTCCATGATCCAGCAGATGTTGGCAATTTGATCTCTGGTTCTTCTGCCTTTTCTAAAACCAGCTTGAACATCAGCAAGTTCACGGTTCATGTATTGCTGAAGCCTGGCTTGGAGAACTTTGAGCATTACTTTGCTAGCGTGTGAGATGAGTGCAATTGTGCGGTAGTTTGAGCATTCTTTGGCATTGCCTTTCTTTGGGATTGGAATGAAAACTGACCTTTTCCAGTCCTGTGGCCACTGCTGAGTTTTCCAAATTTGCTGGCATATTGAGTGCAGCACTTTTACAGCATCATGTTTCAGGATTTGGAATAGCTCAACTGGAATTCCATCACCTCCACTGGCTTTGTTTGTAGTGATGCTTTCTAAGGACCACTTGACTTCACATTCCAGGATGTCTGGCTCTAGGTCAGTGATCACACCATCGTGATTATCTGGGTCATGAAGATCTTTTTTGTACAGTTCTTCTGTGTATTCTTGTCACCTCTTCTTAATATCTTCTGCTTCTGTTAGGTCCATACCATTTCTGTCTTTTATCGAGCCCATCTTTGCATGAAATGTTCCTTTGGTATCTCTGATTTTCTTGAAGAGATCCCTAGTCTTTCCCATTCTGTTGTTTTCCTCTATTTCTTTGCATTGATCGCTGAAGAAGGCTTTCTTATCTCTTCTTGCTATTCTTTGGAACTCTGCATTCAGATGTTTATATCTTTCCTTTTCTCCTTTGCTTTTTGCTTCTCTTCTTTTCTCAGCTATTTGTAAGGCCTCCCCAGACAGCCATTTTGCTTTTTTGCATTTCTTTTCCATGGGGATGGTCTTGATCCCTGTCTCCTGTACAATGTCACAAACCTCATTCCACAGTTCATCAGGCACTCTATCTATAAGATCTAGGCCCTTAAATCTATTTCTCACTTCCACTGTATAATCATAAGTGGTTTGAGTTAGGTCATACCTGAATGGTATAGTGGTTTTCCCTACTTTCTTCAATTTCAGTCTGAATTTGGCAATAAGGAGTTCATGGTCTGAGCCACAGTCAGCTCCTGGTCTTGTTTTTGCTTACTGTATAGAGCTTCTCCATCTTTGGCTGCAAAGAATAAACAATCTGATTTTGGTGTTGGCCATCTGGTGATGTCCATGAATAGAGTCTTCTCTTGTGTTGTTGGAAAAGGGTGTTTGCTATGACCAGTGCATTTTCTTTTCAAAACTCTTTTAGTCTTTGCCCTGCTTCATTCCGTATTCCAAGGCCAAATTTGCCTGTTACTGCAGGTGTTTCTTGACTTCCTACTTTTGCATTCCAGTCCCCTTTAATGAAAAGGACATCTTTTTGGGGTGTTAGTTCTAAAAGGTCTTGTAGGTCTTCATAGAACCGTTCAACTTCAGCTTCTTCAGCGTTACTGTTTGGGGCATAGGCTTGGATTACTGTGATATTAAATGGTTTGCCTTGGAAACGAACAGAGATCATTCTGTCGTTTTTGAGATTGCATCCAAGTACTGCATTTCAGACTCTTTTGTTGACCGTGATGGCTACTCCATTTCTTCTGAGGGATTCCTGCCCGCAGTAGTAGATATAATGGTCATCTGAGTTAAATTCACCCATTCCAGTCCATTTCAGTTTGCTGATTCCTAGAATGTCAACATTCACTCTTGCCATCTCTTGTTTGACCACTTCCAATTTGCCTTGATTCATGGACCTGACATTCCAGGTTCCTATGCAATATTGCTCTTTACAGCATCAGACCCTGCTTCTATCACCAGTCACATCCACAGCTGGGTATTGTTTTTGCTTTGGCTCCATCCCTTCATTCTTTCCGGAGTTATTTCTCCACTGATCTCCAGTAACATATTGGGCACCTACTGACCTGGGGAGTTTCTCTTTCAGTATCCTATCGTTTTGCCTTTTCATACCATTCATGGGGTTCTGAAGGCAAGAATACTGAAGTGGTTTGCCATTCCCTTCTCCAGTGGACCACATTCTGTCAGATCTCTCCACCATGACCCGCCCATCTTGGGTTGCCCCACGGGCATGGCTTAATTTCATTGAGTTAGACAAGGCTGTGGTCCTAGTGTGATTATATTGACTAGTTTTCTGTGAGTATGGTTTCAGTGTGTCTGCCCTCTGATGCCCTCTTGTAACACCTACCATCTTACTTGGGTTTCTCTTACCTTGGGCGTGGGGTATCTCTTCACGGCTACTCCAGCAAAGGGCAGCCATTGCTCCTTACCTTGGACGAGGGGTATCTCCCCACCGCCACCCTTCCTGACCTTCAATGTGGGATAGCTCCTCTAGGCCCTCCTGTGCCCGCGCAGCCACAGTTCCTTATGGCAAAATAAATTTTATCAAAATTCATGTAAGATGCAGCAAAATCTGGCTAGTCTTATAAATATTAAATAAATTGAATTCAGAATCAGAAACTTTTCCAGAAAGAGTTCTCCAAGCTCATGTAATTTCATTGTTGGGTTACATCAAACTAGGAGAAAATAACAATAATTTTATGCTAATATTTTAGCAAAAAAAGAAAGAAAAGAAAAGGAAGGAGATGGCATGATCCTAATACCAAACCTTGGCAAAGACATACCAGAGATAAAATTAGAATGAATATTCCTCAGATACACATTCATATTTTTTTCAAATATAGAAAGCTATATCTTCAGATTATGTAATGTCATCATAAATTATAGTTTACCAGTAAAGAATGATAATCTGAAAAAAAAAAAAGAAAGCTATATCCAAAACTGTTCAGTGGATCAGAACTCAGTATTATACAAGAAGCTTTGTTTCTCTTTTATGTCATATATTGATATAATAGAAACTGTCCAAGTTAACAATTATTACTCTCTCATTTCTGCGGGTTGACCAAAATCTCTAGTTATCATTTGGTATATCTGGCTGCTGTCAGTTTTTGACTGGTGACTGCAGTCATCCAAAGGCTGTCCAGAGCATCCACCAATACCAGTTTTCCTCTGGGACTGTTGATTAAAATACCTGCATAATATCTCCATTAGATTGTGCTTCTCACAATACAGAAACTGGGGTTCAGGTGAGGGATTCCAAGAGCAAACGTTCCACGATGCAGTATGCAGAACCCATGAAGCCAAGGGCCATGGCTGAAAAGAATAGTGTCTTTCCAACATACTGTACTCTTCAGTGAAGTCACAGGTCTCACCCAGATTCAAAAGGTGGAAGAAATAGACTCTCATTCTTAATGGTGGAGAATCAAAGTAACTTGGTAAGTCAGCATGGTGGATAGGAGACACTGTTTCAACTATCTTGGGAAATTACAGTCTGCCATAGTTTTGTGGTTCAGCTGGTAAAGAATCTGCCTGCAGTGTGGGAGCCCTGGGTTCGATCCCTAGGTTGGAAAGATCTTCTGGGGAAGGGAAAGGCTACGCACTCCATTATTCTGGCCTGGAGAATCCCAAGGACTACAGTCCATGGGGCCGCAAAGAGTCGGACACGACGAGCGATTTTCACTTTCATAGTTTACTCTGTGGCACAAAAATCACATTCTTCTCGTGTGCTAAATACACTCACCTTCTGCCCCTAAGAATTCTAGATTTCATCTTATCATGGTATAACCTCAAAGCCTAGTATCTCATCATTTAAGTCAAGTCCAGATGAAGATAGGTTCCCCAAGTGTGGTTCATCAGATGTAGTTCTCCACGTGTAGTTTCTTTTGATACCAAGACCTGCTAACTAAAGAGAAAAGACATACACTCTACCCTATGCCTTCAGTATAAAATGGTGACAAAATGATAACCACCAGCACTTCTGTTTAGAAGGGGGGGGGGAATCGGAGGTGCCTAGTATTTACCATCTACAGCAAATCTGAAATTCAGGTGGACATATGATCACTTGCTCAATTTATCAGCAGCTCTGCTGCTTCATGGCTCATTGCTCCACCCTTTGGGCTCTAAGCTCTGCTCTCTGAGTCATCCTTTTTATCAATTAAAAATGAGCTAAAAACGATCCATCTCCCTAGGAAATGAGCTGAAATGCAAATTAGATTGTAAAATGATATCCATACAAACCAAAGAATCTTACTGGTGTTACAGTTGAATTCTGTGACCCCAAATCCGTATGTTGGAATCCTAATTCCCAGTACTTAAGAATGTCACCTTATTTGGAAATAGACTTATTGTAATTAGTTAAGACAAGGTCACATTTTAAGTGATTTTTTTTCTTTTCCATTACAGTTTATTAGGACTTCCCTGTAGCTCAAATGGTAAAGAATCTGCCTGCGATGCAGGAGACCAGAGTTCAATCCCTGGGTAGGGAAAATCCTCTGGAGAAGGGAATGGCAATCCACTCCAGTATTCTTGCCTAGAGAATTCCATGGACAGAGAAGCCTGGCGGGCTACAGTTCATGGGGTCTCAAAGAGTCAGACACAACTGAGTGACTAACACACACACACAGTTTATTACAGGATATTGAATATAGTTCCTTGTGCAACAATAGCACCTTGCTGTTTATCCATTCTACATATAATAGTTTGCATCTGCTAGTCGGAAACTCCCAATCCAACCCTCCCCACCTGCTTTCACTCTTTAGAACCACTAGTCCGTTCTCTATGTTGAGGTCACATAGTGTAGAATGAATGACTAGTGGCCACTAGGACCACTGTCCTTACAAAAGAAGAAATTTGGAGACAGTCACACACAGTGACAATGCTATGTGAATTTGGAGGAAACAATCTGGGTAATGTATCTACAAGCGAGGGATTTCCAGCAAACCACCAGAAGGTAGGAGAGGTATAGATCATATTTTTCCCACATACCCCCAGCAGGAATCAAACTTGCCAACACCTCCATGAATAGACTACTAGCCTCCAGAATTGTAAGGCAATAAATTTCCATTGTTTAAGCTACGCAGTTTTTGTTACTTCATTATGGCAGTTCTAACAAACTAATGGATCTGGAATCAAGCTTTAGTAGTAATTTTAAGAATACAGGCATTCAGGAGTCTCAGAAAAAACAGAGATGACCGAAGACAACTCACCTGATGCCCCAGGTCCTTCCTTCTCTTAGCAGATATTCTCTGTCCCAGATTAACTGATGAGATCCCAAAGTGAAGTTTTACAGGTTATTATCTCATACAACAGGGAGCATTTAAGTTATGGAATTTCTCTATTTTATAGTGCAAGTATAGAGCATATAAGACATTCTTCAAAAAGCATGGCTCTTTGAGTCTGAATTTATTGACCATAAGTAATCCTTGCTTGAGGACATTCTAAGCAATCTTTCTCTTAGAAATTCATGCTAAGTTGCTCAGTCATGTCCAGCTTTTTTGTGAACCCATGGACAATAGCCTGCCAGGCTGCTCTGTCCATGGGATTCTCCAGGCAAGAATACAGGAGCAGGTTTCCATGATCTTCCCCAGGGGATCTTCCCAACCCAGGGGTTGAACTCATGTTTCCTGTGGTTCCTGCATTGCAGGCAGATTCTTTACTGCTGAGCCACCTGGGAAGCCATTCTTAGAAAAAATTATTAGTCAATTACCTTAAGTTCCAATTGGTCAGGGCTATTAGCTTAAAACTCAACATTCAGAAAACTAAGATCATGGCATCCAGTCCCATCACTTCGTGGCAAATAGATGGTAAAACAATGGAAACAATGAGAGGCTTTATTTTCTTAGGCTCCAAAATCATTCCAGATGGGGACTGCAGCCATGAAATTAAAAGAGGCTTGCTCCTTGGAAGAAAAGCTATGACAACCTAGACAGCATATTAAAAAGCAGAGACATTACTTTGTCAAAAAAAAATGTCCATCTAGTCAAAGCTATGGTTTTTCCAGTAGTCATGGATGTGAGATGTGAGATATGGATGTGAGAGTTGGACTATAAAGAGAGCTGAGCACCAAAGAATTTATGCTTTTGGACTGTGTTGTTGGAGTAGACTCTTGAGAGTCCCTTGGACTGCAAGGAGATCCAGCCAGTTCATTCTAAAGGAAATCAGTCCTGAATATTCATTGGAAGGACCGATGCTGAAGCTGAGACTCCAATCCTTTGGCCACCTGATGAGAAGAACTGATTTATTTGAAAAAGTCCTGATGCTTGGAAAGATTGAAGGCAGTAGGAGAAGGGAATGACAGAGGATGAGATGGTTGGATGGCATCACCGACTCGATGGCCATGAGTTTGAGCAAGATCCAGGAGTTAGTGATGGACAGGGAAGCCTGGCATCCTGCAGTCTATGGGGTCTCAAAGAATCAGACATGACTGAGCAACTGAACTGACTCAGACTGGATCACCTGCCTTTCTTCCCTTAAAGGTGACCCCCAATAAAGAAAGTGAACGTATGCAAAGTCCTCTGCCTTCTCTAGTTCCTCCTCAGGAAATGGCCCTTGTTGGCAGTTGTTTTCTCATTTGGTTTCCTGTCAGTAAAATGTGGGGTCCCTGGGGTTTCTTCTCATTTTAAATTACTCTTTGTCCATTTCATTCCAAGCAGGTGGTGCTTCAACCACTACAGTTCTATTAAATTGTTGATTGGTTTCTATGCATCTTAATAGTCCTTGCTTGATTAGACAGGGGCACACACACAAACAGACCTCACCTCGGAGACAAATCTCTTTATACCTTAGGCTAAGATGGATGGTACTTTCAGACAATGCTCTGAAGATGCTGAAAAGCATTTTCGTCTAATTTGAAAAGAGTCTACAAAATAAACCTTTAAGATTCTTAGAAGTCATATTCCCTAAGAAAGAAGTCTTAAGAGCCACCCTTAAATATCTTAGAAGCCCTACCAGGTATGTGGTCTCAACAGAGTATGTCAGAGAGGTATCTTGAGATTGCATTTTACTGGCAACATCCTGTTTTAAATAATTGTTCTCACCTTGTGGGTTTTCACAGGAGATACAGGGGGATGAGAAACAATGTTATTTTTGAAACTTTCTAGTCCCAACTCCTTTATATTTTATACAAATTATAACTTAAAATGAACAATTTCTTTAGTTCCCTTCTCTACTTACTCTTACACAGGAAGATAGAAATTACCAGTTGGCCCTTACAACATTATGCCTGGAAATCTCTTTAGCCAGATTGGCTAAATTTGGTGTTTGGTGACATTTTGATTGTCTGTGTCATTTTAGGGACATTTTTCCAAAATATTTCATCCACTTATTACACGTGTCACTCTTCTTCCAGCTTTCAATAACAATTTCTTCCTTGCCTTCTAATTTCCAGTAACAGTCACCTTGAATCCTTTTCAGTTTTCAGTCTCCTCAAGACGTTTTGAGACTCTGACTACCCTCAGTTTCAAAGCCAAGGCCACATGTTTTATGTATAGCAGAATCTCTGCTCCAGGAACCAGTTTCTAATCCAGGTACCTGTTTCTGCTTAAAAGCCAACCATAAATTTAGAAGAAACCAATAACCTCTTTTTAAGCTCACAGTTTTGGTGGGAATTCAGAAAGGGTTTCTGTGACCTCTCATTTTCCTTCCACGGTTTCCAGAGCTTCAGTTCGGATGACTCTTATGGCAGAAAAATTATATAGCTATGCTTTAAAATAATAAATGCATATATATTTTACCCAAAATTTCCTGGAAATCTTTTTTTCAGGATATCTGTTTACTAAAAAATCTTTAAAAAGTTATTTTGGCAATCAACTGCACAAAATTCATGCTGGTTGAATAAATTATCTTAGCTCCACACTATAGAATATTATGCAACTATTAAGTACCATAGAGTGGGAACTGTGCCAGTCATCCTGGAGAGATTTTCATAAGATAATATTGACAGAGAAAAATCATATTCATAGAACTATATTGAATGCTATTTAATTTTTTCCTAGCATACAACAAAGAATATTATATCTAACAAATGCATGTGTTATATGAATATGGAATAGAAGATAGATGCTAGACAGTTGACTTGGGTAAGAAGGGAGGTTATTTTATGAGTGGTGGGAAAGACTAGAGATAGTAAGACAAGCAAAAAAGATAAACTAAAAATGAAAAAACATAATGCCCTAAACACACAACCATATAGACTGTATATTATATAGTCACATGTAGAACTGCTTGTATTTAAACAAAATAAAATTAGAAAATTACCTATATTTACATTCCTGTATGTCATTACTTATTAAGAAAAATATCCAGTTCTCATGTTTATTTCTAAGACATTTCTGTGTATATATATATATATATATATGTAAATGCTTTTATACACTTTTATACATGAGCACAGAGAAATATGTGCAAGATTACTGGCAAGAAGGCAATAGAATTGAGGAGGAGATAGGATGAAATTTTATATATAAATATGTTATTGTTTCACTTGCCACACATACATATATAATAATACAAGACATCTACTGTTCAGTTCAGTCACTCAGTTGTGTCCAACTCTTTGCGACCCCATAAATCGCAGCACGCCAGGCCTCCCTGTCCATCACCAACTCCCGGAGTTCACTCAGACTCACGTCCATCGAGTCAGTGATGCCATCCAGCCATCTCATCCTCTGTCGTCCCCTTCTCCTCCTGCCCCCAATCCCTCCCAGCATCAGAGTCTTTTCCAATGAGTCAACTCTTCACATGAGGTGGCCAAAGTACTGGAGTTTCAGCTTTAGCATCATTCCTTCCAAAGAAATCCCAGGGCTGATCTCCTTCAGAATGGACTGGTTGGATCTCCTTGCAGTCCAAGGGACTCTCAAGAGTCTTCTCCAACACCACAGTTCAAAAGCATCAATTCTTCTGTGCTCAGCCTTCTTCACAGTCCAACTCTTACATCCATACATGCGCACTGGAAAAACCATAGCCTTGACTAGACGGACCTTTGTTGGCAAAGTAATGTCTCTGCTTTTCAATATGCTATCTAGGTTGGTCATAACTTTCCTTCCAAGGAATAAGCATCTTTTAATTTCATGGCTGCAGTCACCATCTGCAGTGATTTTGGAGCCCAAAAAAATAAAGTCTGACACTGTTTCCACTGTTTCCCCATCTATTTCCCATGAAGTGATGGGACCAGATGCCATGATCTTAGTTTTCTGAATGTTGAGTTTTAAGCAAACTTTTTCACTCTCCTCTTTCACTTTCAAGAGGCTTTTTAGTTCCTCTTCACTTTCTGCCATAAGGGTGGTGTCATCTGCATATCTGAGGTTATTGATATTTCTCCCGGCAATCTTGATTCCAGCTTGTGTTTCTTCCAGTCCAGCATTTCTCATGATGTACTCTGCATAGAAGTTAAATAAGTAGGGTAGGTGGATTCATTTTAATATTTGGCAAATCTAATACAGTTATGTAAAGTTTAAAAATAAAATAAAATTTTAAAAAAAATAAAATAAAAAAAAAAAAAAAAAGTAGGGTGACAATATACAGCCTTGATGTATTCCTTTTCCTATTTGGAACCAGTCTGTTGTTCCATGTCCAGTTCTAACTGACCACAAAGTCATTTAAAAAGGGAAATTCGTTGATACATATTGCTGAAATTTAGAAAGAAGAAGTACTCAACTTCCTTCTACTATG
The DNA here is from genome assembly GCF_029407905.1 of Bubalus kerabau. NCBI lineage: Eukaryota > Metazoa > Chordata > Mammalia > Artiodactyla > Bovidae > Bubalus > Bubalus kerabau. Next base: position 86,949,614 of record NC_073634.1, on the reverse strand, counting down.
AGATCAAAATTTTTAATATTTGAGCTTGTGTCTTTTCCAAACACATGCATGTGTGTGTGCATACATGCACACACGCGCACGCGTGCGCGCGCACACACATTTACTGTGACCCTTTGATTAGTTCATAATATTTAGATGTTATGGCCAGGAAGAATACTTAGCCTCTGTCTGCTGTGATTAAATGGATTGATAGATACTTTTTCTCAAAGATGTTTTGTTACTACTCTTAATACCAGACTAACAGGAATGAGCAGTGTCTCACTTTAAAGATAGGTTGACATTTTAAAAATAGTCAGAAGTGGATAGCACTTAGATATGATTTAGTTGATAGGAAAATCATGATCATCTCTTAGATGATAACCTTAGAACAGATGCAAATATTGGCCAATACCTTACAACTAAATTTGGTATACAATTCCACGACTTTGAGAGTAATTCTTTTCCTCCAACATATTAAATTTGGGAATAAATCTTTGAGAATAAGTTTTAGTAGAATGATTTCTTTTTCCATGATAACCAAAACTATGCTTATAAAATTTGTAACAAGGATCATTTTCAACATGTCCATACCAATGGTTATACAACTCAATGAACATTCATTGTCAAGCCTATCAGTTTATTGAATATCTAGATGTGTTTGGCACCATGGTGAATTCAAAATATATAAATATTAGTGAGACGTAACGCTTGTCTTTGTTCAATATCCCTTTTTATCCTCAAAACACCCCTATGAGGTAGGAAGTGCATTTCTTTTTGTTAACCTAATACAATAAGGCAACTGTGTCTAGACACATTAGTAATCTAAGTGAAGAGCTTAAAATCCTGCATCTCACCTCGTAACATGCAGAACTTGATACGAATCCTATTATTCTCTCAACTTGTACTTTATTTCTGTTATAACGAAAGTTGACATTCTTCAACATCCATTGACTGTAATTCTCAAATTGGGTTTCCATATTTCAGAAAGTACTCAGGATTCCCAGGCAATGGCAACAATAGCAGCAAAACCACTGAACTATTTGTAGTATAGGAATATATGGTAGATCTTCCTGTGATGATGAAAACATTCTATATCTAAACTGTCAAGCACATATCCACTAGCCACATATGGATAATGAACACTGGAAATGCAGCTCATTCACTTGAGGAAATAAAATGTTAATTGCATTTAATTTGAATTATTTTATATGCAATTTTTTATTGCCACATGTGGCTAGGAGATGCCCTAATGGCAGCAGAGCCAGAGCACCACTTTTACTTAAAGAATCATAGCAGAGGGGGGAAATCACATAATTTTATACCAAACAAATGCATAAGTCATGAAATCGACTAAGCACATTGAATTAATGTTAAACTTTAAAAGCAAAACTGCTAAGCAAGTTCTCATTTGCTGCTGCTTGAAATAGTCCCCAGATCCCTGAGGACTCTCCTTTGATCGTTGGGAACTTGTATTGAAATACTGGAGAAAATTTGAATACAATAAGAATTAGAATTTTTATTTATGAATTTTAATCTCTGATACCCAACAATACCCAAAAAATACCCAAAAAAAACCAGCAAGTGCAATCATAAATCATAGTACTAAAGGTTAATTCAGTCAAAATAAGTAGGGCCAGAGAAAATTTACCCATTATCTAGTTCCTTGACTTATTTTTGGAAGTAGAATGTCAAACTCAGAGAAGTTATTGACTTCCTCATGTCTAAATAGCTAGTAAGTTGCAAAGTTGAAAGGTCAGGTTGAGAGGTCAGGGCTCCAAGATCTTGGGTGAGAATGTTTTAGATTATCCCCAGCACTTTACTGACATTCAGGCATGTCACACCCAGTTAAGCTTCTTGTCAACATTTCTTTCAAAAAAATAAAAGGCATTTTCTTCTGTCATTTTTCCCTTATATATTGTGGCAGGTAAGCAGAGCAATGGGGAACATTTAAAATGTGGAAGAACAGATGAATTCAGTAAAGTTGCAGGATACAAAAGCAGCATAGAAAAACCAGCTCCATTTCTATATACTAACAAAAAGCTACCCTAAAAAGAAATTTAAAAACCAATCCCATTTACAATAGTATCAGAAGAATGAAAGACTTAGGAATAAACTTAACCAAAGAAGTTATGGGTCTGTACTGAGAATTATAAAACTGTTGAAAGAAACTGAAAGAACAGACTTTTGGACATGGGGAGAGGGTGAAATGTATGTACAGAGTAACATGGAAACTTACATTATCATATGTAAAATAGACAGCCAACAGGAATTTGCTGTATGTCTCAGGAAACTCAAACAGGGGCTCTGTATCAACCTAGAAGGGTGGGAAAGAGAAGGAGACAGGAGGGAGCTTCAAGAGGGAGAGAATATATGTATACCTATGGCTGATTAATGTTGAGGTTTGACAGAAAACAACAAAATTCTGTAAAGCAATTATCCTTCAATTAAAAAAATAAATAAATTTTTTAAAACAGAAAGAAACTGAAGAAAAGACAAATAAATGGAAAGACGTCTGTGCTCATGGAGATGAAGAATAAATATTGTTGAAATGCCCATGCTACCGGAATTAGTCTACAGATTTAATGCAATCCCTATAAAAATCCCAGTAACATTTTCATAGAAATAGAAAAAGCAACAACATAAAATTCATATGGAACCACAAAAGACCCCAAATAGTCAATCATATTTGAGGAAGAACAATGTTGATGGTACCATACTTCCTGACTTCGAAATACATTACAAAGATATAGTAAATAAAACTGTATAGTGCTGGCCTGGACAGACATATAGACCAATGGAACAGAATAGAGATCCAAGATCCAAGATCACACATAAATGGTCAACTGATCTTTAACAAGGGTATGGAGAATATGCAATGCAGAAATGGTAGTCTCTTCAATAAAGGGTGTTAAAAACTGGATACTTACATGCAGAAGATTAAATTTGATGTTTATTTCGCATCATATACAAAAAACAAGCCAAAATGGATTAAAGATTTAAATGTAAGATATGAAACCATACAACTCCTGACCTTTGGGTTGGCACTGATTTCTCAGATCCAGCAGACCAGAAACTGACAGAAACAGAGTAAAGTGGGATGGGAGAGGGGAAAAGGGGGAGTTGGTGATCAATGAGCAAAAGTTTCAGTTAAGCAAGATGAATGAGCTCTAGAGGTTTGCTGTGCAACATTGTGTCTCTAGTTAACAATGGTGTACTGCACACTTAAAAATTTAAGATGGTTAAGTGTTCTTACCAGAACAAAAAATAAATCAATAAAATGTGAAAGAAAAGTGATATTTTATTTTATTTTTGTGGCACCACAGAGCTTGCAGGATCTTAGTTCCCCCATCAGAGATCGAACCCAGGTCCCCTGCAGTGGGAGCATGGAGTCCCAGCCATTGGACAGCTAGAGAATTCCCCAGAAAACTGACATTTTAAAATGTACTCCTAGACACAGGGAAGAAAGATAACTGGTGTATTTAGCTCACCCAACCCGTAAATAGGAAACTCCCTGTTTCCATTTGTAACTGTGGGAAGTTTAGAAGTCTAGTTAGGACTCAGAGAAGACTTGTGACGATTTTATTGCAAATAGATTTTATGGCATCTCTGCAGACCCATTATGAAATAGAAACGATCATTAGCAGATGTGATTTAACTAATTTGGAAACAGGCATCAAATCATTTATGCTGTTCACATGGATTAGCATGAGTCTCAGGGGAATTGCCTTGGATTTCTGAGTAAATAAGGCTTCTTAGGATTACCAAAGTAGCTGCTCCAGGAATTCAGGACACAAAGTGAAGGACATATTCCACTGAAGCTAGCTATATTTTTAAAAATAAGACTGTCACCCCCACAGATGTCCATAATGTTAATCTCATGAGAAAGAGATTAACAAATCTGTGCTCCTATGCTTTATTCCCCTTTGAAATATAAAAGTGTGTTGTGACATAAGAAAGCAGGGAATAGTATGGTCTAATATGCACAGGCTATTTATTCCTTTGACTTCTTTTACCTATCTGGGTACCAGTGTTTATAGTCTATGACCATTGTTGTCCTTCAGTTGCAAAGTCATGGTCATTAGGATAAAATAAAATATTGTCCATTTCCCCATTCCCAAATCAGCTCTTTTAGCTGGCAAACCAAAATGCCTAAAATTACTCACTGCTATCAAAGTTAACAAAGTGATAGTTTTGTCAAGTCACGCTCAAAAACATCAGCGATCTTAATAGATAATATTAGCAGTATCAGACTTTACTTATAACCCCAAGGATACAGGCAATAAAAACACTCAGGCAAAGCAGAGAGGGGCTGGAATAACAAGGTAGCTTCCCAGATCTGCCTTTCTGTATCAGGCCTGTACTCTCTGGTTTAGAATAAGAGATGGGATCTCCAAGTGAGGATTAAAGGTTATCCTCCTCGTGAAGAATATCTAAGTTATGAAGCATCTTCATTTTATACTCCAGAGAGTGGTACCACTTAGGTGACCTTCTCCAGGGAACTAAGTCTCGTTGACTCTAAGTTTATTCACAATCAGTAATCCTTTAAACAGGGAAGATCCTGCTAAGGGCTTTTATTAGATGTAGACTCTCCCACCAAGCAAATATTATTAGTCTTTTTAACTGAAGATCTATTGACAAGGAGACTAGATGCCATCATCTGCTTTTTTTTTTTTTCTTTTACTTACTCAAGTAAGTTCTGACCTCAAAGAAAGAGAATGGGTCACATGAAAGCTGTTTAACACCTTCCTTCTAGACAGCAAGAACAACAAATTGTATCCAATAAGATAACTAGTATTTTTAAACATGTGTATATCTTATAATTGTATGTTTTAGAATATATGTGTTATATATATACACACACAAGAAGAATATATATTATATATATATTCTTGTATATTATAGACTATAATATATATGTATATACACACACACACACAGACATATATGAACTTGAGCAACTCTGGTCGATAGTGCAGGACAGGGAATCCTAGTGTGCCACAGTCCATGGTGTCACAAAGAGTCAGACACGACTTAGCCACTGAACAACAACAACAACAACAACAAACACAGATTTACATGTATGTCTAACATCTGTCTATACAAATACAGATGTGTATATATATGTATGTGTGTCTAACATGCAGAGATTATGATTTGGTGGATCTCTGATGGGACTTGTTGCTCGGTCGCTCAGCTGTGTCCAACTCTGTGACCCCATGGATTGCAGCATGCCAGGCTTCCCCATCCTTCAGCATCTCCTGGAACTTGCTCAAACTCATGTCCATTGAGCTGGTGATGCCATCCAACCATCTCGTCATTTGTTGTCCCCTTCTCCTGCTGCCTTCAATCTTTCCCAGCATCAGGGTCTTTTTAAATCAATCAGCTCTTTGCATCAGGTGACCAAAGTATTGGAGCTTCAGCGTCAGCATCAGTACTTCTAATGAATATTCAGGACTGATTTCCATTAGGATTGACTGGTTTGATCTCCTTGCAGTCTGATGGGACTAGCTCTTTCTTTCTTTCTTTTTCTTTTTATTTTTTTACATGTTGCTGCTACTGCTAAGTCGCTTCAGTCGTGTCCGACTCTGTACAACCTCATAGACAGCAGCCCACCAGGCTCCCCCATCCCTGGGATTCTCCAGGCAAGAACACTGGAGTGGGTTGCCATTTCCTTTTCCAATGCATGAAAGTGAAAAGTGAAAGTGAAGTCACTCAGTCATGTCTGACTCTTCACGACCCCATGGACTGCAGCCTACCAGGCTCCTCCGTCCATGGGATTTTCTAGGCCAGAGTACTGGAGTGGGGTGCCATTGTTACCCACTGACAATTGAAATCTACCATAAAGCCTAGAGAGTAAGTCAGGGCTTTCCCATCTCTTAGGCTTCCCAGGTGGCTCAGTGGATAAAGAACCCGCACCAATGCAGGAGACATAAGAGACACAGGTTCAATCCCTGAGTCGGGAAGATCCCTGGAAGAGGGCATAGCACCCCACTCCAGCATTCTTGTCTGGAGAATCCCCAGGGACAGAGGTGTCTGGCAGGTTATAGTCCATGGGGTCGCAAAGATTCAGACATGACTGAAGAGACTTAGCATGCACACGTGCCCACGCACCCATCTCTTGACTCCCAACTTGATTTTAATGTGTTTTCAGTTAACTAAAATCATCACTACAAGTCTTGTCCTGGCAGGCACTGTCTGGGGAAAATTATGTTAGTATAAGGTGGTCACTAATCCCAATGCTATAAGTGCATCACAAAATTGAAGCCTAAATCTGGAGATCTATATTCGGGACCTTCTACAAGGACACCATTAGAATTATCTAGTGAGCCATTTACTGTGTTGCAGGTAAACTTAAAATGAAAACTACAAATCTAATCTAGAGTTTGAGCCCACTGGATTTGAAAAAGTGTTCCAAGGATTACAGATATGTACTTAAAAGATGAACTTTATAAAGACCAATGGAAGAAACTCCTGAGGAGAGAGAATTCTTGTCATCTCTTCATTCTGATTCAACCAAAAGGCAGCCACAGTTTGATTTATTTTTATAGTGGGTGGTTAACAGGATTTACGTTATATCTAACTATATGTTCTGACTTAAGTACTTGCTATAGACAGGTACTATTTTAAGTACTATTAATATATAATATTTTATATATATATATATATATATATATAAAATCTCCTGTACTAGGGTTCCTCTGAGAACCAGAACCAATAATATATGTGCATGGATAGACACCTAGATAGAGTTTAAGGAGTTGGCTTATGTGATTATGTAGGTTGGCAACAGGACTAGAAATTCCAGCAGGAACCATATAAAAATAGAATCCCTTCCTCTTCGGTGACCTCAGGTTTTTCTTTTAAGACCTTCAATTGACTGGATGAGCTTCACCCACATCGTTAAAGGTAATCTGCTTCACTCAAAGTCTACTGATTTAAATGTTTATCACATTTTAAAAAATGCCTTCACAGAAACATCTATGCTGGTATTTAACCACTCAAATGGGCACCATAGCCTAGTCAAGTTAACATATAAAAGTAGCCATCGCATGTATGCTCAGTCATGTCTGGCTCTGCGACCCCCAGGGACTGCAGCTCCCCTGCCCACCCACCCCCCCAGGCTCCTGTGTCTATGGGATTTCCCAGGCATGAATACTGCAGTGAGTTGCCATGTCCTACTCTAAGGGATCTTCCTTACCCAGGCATTGAACCTGTGCTCCAGCACTGGCAGGTGGATTCTTTCCCTCTGAGCTACCCGGGAAGCAACAAAGTATTCATAAGGTTTGATGGCTTCTTAACCTGGCATAAGCTGTCAAGATGCTTCACAGGTGAGATGGTACTGATTGAGTCTTAAATAACCAGAAGGAGCTCAACACAGAGAGAAATGGAACCCAGGTATTTTAGCTGAAGGGAACTGCTTCTGAGTCTGAAAGTGCTTGACGGTATGCTTTAGAAAGGTTAATACGTATTTCTATATACTAGCATATTGGGCATGTTTGGTGAGAAGAAAGTGGGAACAGAAAGGGAAATGAAGTTAAAAGGCAGAAGTCAGAATAAAGCATTTTAAGTGCCATGATGAATTTGCTAATTTTCTAACAGGAAAAGAAATGTCTATCGATGTCTCTTTAGAAAGGATGACTATTCGAAGGGGCAGCAGTAGCTTAGAAGACATGGCAAGATTTACACATCAGGAATATCATGGTTGCTTTCATGGAGAGTTTGTAATCGAGAGAGAGAGAGACCAGGGTTGGGGAGATGAATTGAGGGGCTGTTGCAATATTCAAGATTATTTTTTTTATTTGTAAACCACAGAAGAATCAGAATGGCTGCAAGGTTTCTGCCATTGTGTCTAGATGTATGACAGGTCTCCATTTGGAGATCAAGTTTGCATAATGAGCTGAAGGACTTTGGAGGAAAGAGAAACACAGGTCATGTTGAGCTTGAGTGCCTCTTAGAAATCCATGAAGCATTTCACAGAGAGGTGAGGTAAATACCTGGGGGTCTGGTGGTTAGGACTCCATACTTTCACTGCTAAAGGACCCGGGTTCAATCCCTGGTGGGGGAACTAAGATCTTGCAAGATTCATGGTGTGACCAAATATTAAAGAACAGGTTTTTTAATAAACAGGTTTGTAACTCAGGAGTGAAATCTAGGCAATAAATACAGTCTGTAAACATATAACACAAGTGATGGAAGGGAATCAGTTTTTAAAACCTTGCTTTATGATAATGCCACCAGAAAACAGTAAAATCCTGCAGAAATGAGTCAAGAACTGCTGAATTTACCATGGATGCACCAGCTCTGCATACCAATACTTCACAAGCTGCCACATCAGCTACGCTTTGTCTAGCAGGAGAATTAAGTCTTCAGTGACAGGAAAATAGGCTAATACAGTCAATTTCCCTTGACTCGTTTTAACCTTATTTGCTAACATATTTGCATTGTCTTTTTATTGAAACACCAGAACAGTTACCTGAAAGAGAAAAGAAAAAGAAAGTAATTTCTGGAGAGGAGGAGGGAGTACTAGCCATATAATCACAGAGTAAGAGGTTTAAAAAAAAGCTATCAGAATAAGAGAAATAGTAATGGTTATTAGAATATCCTGGGAGACCTTCATATTCCATGTCATGAAACATTCCATGCTGTATGAATGTTCTAAGCTCTTTATCTCGAGTAAATCATCTACTCTTCACAGCATCCACATGCTACAATTAGTGTGTTCCTTCCCATTTCACAGATGAGGGTGATGAGGCACAGAGAATTTAAATCTACCAAGTTCATCCAATTATTAACTTACGGGGCAGGATGCTTTATCATGATATTTAACTGCCTCCTGGAGAAGAAACATGGTTTCTTGAACTAATCCTACACTATCTCTTGATTAGCATTGGAGATGGTGAAATGGGAAAAAATGTGAAGGAAGAAAGTATTAATTGAGTCCCAACTGGGCTATGTCCTTGCTGAATGACAGAATTAATTTATTCCTTTGAGTCTCAAAGTTCTCATTTCTAAAATATACTGGAGTTTCTATGCTATGTTACATAAGAAGTGGCATATGGTATTAATGTAGTACTGCATACACATCCCCTCCTTTGCTTCTTAAAAAGGATCTCTGATCTGAGATCCCTGGATATATTTTGTATACCCCATGAAATTACATATAATAATGTATGTCTGCATCTATTTCCATGTATCTTACTAAAAGGACCATTCTTTGCCAAAATATTGTTTATTCATAAGATTACAAAGAGAAAGAAAGAAAATAAATACTATCCTAAAGTATTATACTAAAATTAAGACATGTGACACAGCACTCTGAAAATATTCTTTTTTCCATTATAGTTTATTATGAAATATTGAATATAGCTCTGAAATATTGAATATAGCTCCCTGTGCTGAAAATGTTTTAAAGAGCCAAGGAAAAAAAAACTCTTGAAATATTTTAATTTACCTTCATGGGAAATCATTTTAGATGTAAAATGTGTTACAGAGATGATGACATAATGGATTCTAACCTGTGGTTATTAATTTGGTAAAAATGTATGTGAGTTTGTATGTATATGTGTCTGAATGAGAGAAAAAGAGAAAGAGCAAATGAGAGCCCCTCAGAAGTGTTTTCCAAGTTCCTAGACTCAAGGAAAAGTATTCAAGTTTAGACCTAATTGGTAGGGTCCTGTGCTCTTCAGGGAGTTTTAAGCTCTGTGTTTGATTCTGTGCACGTATGAAGAAATATAGCAATTGTCATTTCTATTATAAATCAAAAGTAATAAAAATGGTCCAGTTTTATGGGGAATGAGTGCAATGTGTGCTGTTTCTTTATGGCTTTTATGTTTCTAGCTGGCCAAAAGCACCCCTTATTTCATGCTATACAGCTGTCAGCCTGGGAAGGGCTGAGCAGAAGAACCACAGAATAAATGTGCACTGCATCTGGCATTCGTGTCCTTTTGCTGGAAAAGGTGAAGCTGGGTTAAGATCTCTTCTTTGTGTGTGATGAAGAGCTCAGAATGAGGTCTTTTTGCAACAACAATACCCCAGACATCCTCTTCAAGAGAAGAGCCATTTCTTCCTGGGAGGCTCTTCCCTGAGAGGACGCAAAAAGCACTGGAAGAACTGGCTGTCAAAATGAATCAGGTTTAAAAAAAATGGAAATGAACTAGGTAAAACTGCGACCAAATTGAGAGGACAGAGAGACAAGGTTGAAAAGTTGCTCTGCTCATCCATCCACCTGTTGTCTGATTCAGAGCATCACTGAACAATAATCTGAAGGTCCAAGAGGCTTGAGAATTTATCTAATTCAGAAGCTCACAAACTTAAGCTGTAACATTATTTTACAAAATGTTTTTAAAGGGTTCCTTCTTCTTCTTCCCTCTTGGAGTCTTATATTATTTCACAATAAAAAAAATAAAAAAAAATAAAAAACAGGAATTAAAATTTTTGCACTGATTGAAAAAGAACATGGAATTCCAGGGTGGCATCCTCCATATTTGCCCCACTATCTGAGCCTCTAAGCCAACATTATAGACTCTTTTGTTTTTTATGAATATAGATTTAAAATCACTCATTTAATCAAAAATCTCTCAAGTTGTTTTTAAAGCTAATATGCTCATTGACAGAAGTCTGCCTAGAAAATCCCATGGATGGAGAAGCCTGGTAGGTTGCAGTCCATGGGGTCGCTGAGGGTCAGACACGACTGAGTGACTTCACTTTCACTTTTCACTTTCATGCTTTGGAGAAGGAAATGGCAACCCACTCCAGCATTCTTGCCTGGAGAATCCCAGGGACGGGGGAACCTGGTGGGCTGCCGTCTTTGGGGTCGCACAGAGCCGGACACGACTGAAGTGACTTAGCAGCAGCAGTAGCAGCTACATTTCAGGATTCCCTTCCACAGTATTCCTGATTAAAGGCTTGTCATCCTATATTTTAATACCACTAACAGCACAATATTTGATATCTTCTCATTACTATGAATTTTTAATCATCAGAAAGTTCTAACATTCAACTTAAATCATCATCCAAGTCACCAACTATAAATTCTATCTACAGGGGAAAAATTTGCATGTTTGTTTTTCAAAAACTTGAAATCTTTTCAGTTTCAGAACTTTTTTTATGTGGTTGCTAGAACCGTCTATTTTGTCCATGCTCCTCTAAATTATCTTTATTTCTACATATTTAAAAATATGTCATGTCCTCAAGAAATACAGAAATAGTGTCCTGTCAAAATTCATATAATTTTAAAGATGCTATCTGGGGCTATATCAATAATTAATTAAAATGTGAATAATTGAAAAACTTCAATATATTTGAATACCTAACATTATATCTTACACTGATATTATTACACAAGCTCGCATATGTTATTTCATTTACTTCTAATTGAATCCTGGGAGGACAGGTAATACCTACATTGGGCTAGTTAAAAAAAAAAAAGCCTGTTCAAAGGAGGCAAGTCACTATAGAAGCAATTAATTAGAATGTGACATGTCTAGAGATAAAACCTTAACTAATGTCCCCCAGGTATATCAATTCTAGATAAGTGAATATAAAACCCAGGGATTGAACCTGAGCCTCCTGTGTCTCCTGCATTAGCAGGTGGATTCTTTGCCATTAGTGCCAACTGGGAAGCCCATAAAAGAGTTGTTATTCACTAAATAACTACTATATTTTCACCACAACATGAAGTATCAAAGAGGGTGTTAGGAGACAGAATAAAAAGTTGTGAAAAACCTACCTGTTGACCATCGGGGAGTTTCACTCTTGCCAAGACGACATGAGGAGCTACATGAACCCGCTCTGCAGCAAAACAGGTAAATTAAAAAAAAAAAATTAAAGTCTCTGAAATTGATCCCCCAAGCATACATTATGTAAAGAGATATTTGTTCAAGAAAATATAGAAATATGAGAAGTGAGAAACTGTGGCATGTGAATTATGACCCATTCACTCCCTGTCTTCCTCACTCAGTGGGATGGGAGCAATACTTTTCACCAGTACAGGCAAATTACATAGCTATCTGTATCCCCCGGTCCCAGTTGGAGAGCAGTAAAGAATCCACCTGCCAATGCAGGAGAGACAGGAGATGTGGGTTCCATCCCTGGGTTAGGAAGATGCCCTGGAGAAGGAAATAGCAATCCATGCCAGTATTCTTACCTGGGAAATTCCATGGAGAGAGGAGCCTGGTGGGCTACAGTCATCCTTGGGTGACTGTGAGCTTATTCAATGCCGGAACCCATCAGAAGCATCATCAGAAGCTTCACACTGCAGGAGTAGAGTGGAGCGGAGACTTTTCTAAAATAACAGAGTTACTTATTAACATTTTTGTTTTGTTTAGTCACTAAGTTGTGACCAATTCTTGTGAGCCCACAGACTGTAGCCCTCCAGCTCCTCTGTCCATGGGGTTTTTCAGGCAAAAATACTGGAGTGGGTTCTCATTTCCTTCTCCAGACGATCTTACCCATCCAGGAATTGAACCTGTATCTCTTGCACTAGACGGCAGATTCTTTACCACTGAGCCAACCAGGGAAACTCTACTAAACATGCATACTTGACAATAATATAAACAAGCTCAGCCATATATACCTGTGTCCAGAGTTGCTCCTGTATTGTCTAAAATATCCATTTTTAACAAAAATTAATGACACACAAAATGAGAAACACACAAAATACATCTGTACACACACACACAAAATCAAACAGGTAATGGAAATCGCCTGTGATAATAACTAGACGTTAAATATAATAGACAAAGTTTTCAAAATAGCCAGTATAAATATATTAAGAACTTAAAGGAAACCATGATCAAAGAAGTAAAGGAAGGGATGATGAGAATGTTGAGTCAGATAGAAAATATAAATGAAAATAAATTTTTAAAAATTTGAATGAAGCTTCTAGAGTTGAAATGTATAGGATCTGAAATGAAAAATTTACCACAATGGCTCAACAATAGATTTGAACACCAAGAGGAAGAATTGTTGACCTGGATATATGTATTAATAGAGAGTATGTAATTTAAATAAAAGAAAAAAATGATAAAAATAGAGCTTCAGAGAAATATAGGATGCCAGTAAGTGCACTGACAAATGCATGATAAATTGATGGAAAAAGATGAAACAGAGAAAGTATAAGGAAAAATATTTAGAGAAGTAGTGATTGAAAACCTGAATTTATTGGAAAACATTAATCTACTTATTAAGGAAGCTCAATAAACTCTAACTATTGATAGAATAAATATCATTGAATCCACAAAGGGGTTCATCATAACAAAAATACTGAGAGTCAAGAGAAGGAAAATATTAAAAGCTGCTAGGAAAAAAGGACTCACTATTTAGAAGGTTGATGAATAACACTGAAAATGTTCAAAAGGGGAAAAAACTGTTAACAGAGAGTCAATGTATAGCAGGACTATTTTTCAAAAATAATGGCAAAAGACTTTATCAAATAAAAATTGAGATTGAATCCTATTTGCTTATTTTTCTTTTGTTGCCTATGCTTCTTTCAACTTCTTAGTCATTTAGTTGTGTCAGACTCTTTTCCACCCCAAGGATTATACAGTCCATGGAATTCTCCAGGCCAGAATATGGAGTGAGTAGCCTTTCCCTTCTCCAGAGGATCTTGCCAACCCAGGGATCCAACCCAGGTCTTCTGCATTGCAGGTGAATTCTTTACCAGCTGAGCCACCAAGGAAGCCTCAAATTATGTGAACTAACAAATATAACAAAGAATTGTTGGGTTGGTGACATATATAAAATTAATACGAATAATAATATTACAACAAAAATATTGTGGGCACCCAGGCAAACTTTTCTATGAGAAACTTCTCCTGACCCTTCAGAATGAGCTTATGGTCCAGTAAAACCCTGAGCTTGCCTCTATGGTATCACTTACCATGTTAAATAGCTTTTGTCTTATTACATGTTTCATTTTTACTTGAAAATACTTTTCCTTGTAAACTACAGATTGATAGATAGAATTATGATCTTTCTAGTCTGAAAGCCTAGAAAAGCATCAGAACTTCATAAAAAAGGTCAGCAAGCATTTATGGAATTAAACAGACCAGTTTCTCAGACAAGCTCTTTTACATACTTAGTCTATAGTGCCAGAAGAGGATTCTGTGTGTGTGTGTGTGTGTGTGTGTGTGGATGTATGTGTGTGTGCATACACAGGCTGTATTGACACAGGAATGACACTATATATTAATATAACTAACATAATTGAATCCACAATCTGTGTCCATTCTAATCTACTATCTACACTATATCACACTTGTCACATTTCATCTCTCACCAGTCACTGTAATTTGAGCATAATTTGATAGAATTATTTTTAATCTCAAAAGGAAACAATTCTGACACACACAGTTCATTTCAATGCTTACATTTTGACCATTTGTTAGAAAAGCAGTCCCATTACATTGAAGCCACACTTCAAAGATATACACTGTAACAGTCTGTCAGATGCAATTAGAAACTTTAGAAAAAAACAACTAAAAAGATCGTCAAGACAAAGCAGGGTAAACTCAAATTAGTCACACCAAATTTTTATAGGTGCATAGTACCCATCTGTGAAAAATTATGACCTATTAGAAATGGAAATGGGTAAGTTACAGAAGAAAGGAGTACTAATCAAATATTCCAAAAGTGAAAGCAAAATCTCTGAGCATTAATTTATTTATGGCATGAATAATTTAATATCCACCTCAGATTTAATTACAAGCCATGGTCAATTAACTAATTTAGTAACAATGTGTAAATAATGAATAATTTCTATGCCCTAGATGAAACTTTTAAGAATTGCAGTTATATCAATAAGTGATGGGATTTTCTTTCCAAACATTTCTGACAATAAAAAAGAAATTTTTAACTTTACAACTGGGATGAATGTAAATATTATCCACAGATGTTAATTCCACATTCAGTAAAAAGTTAAAAAGAAATCAATGTCTCCATTTATCTAAACTCTCTGTGGTGAATACCTATAAATATACACTTGAAAGCCAATATGCAGCTTAAAACATGAAAAGCATTGCTCTGACAGATTTTCATTTATAAATTCATTAAATTCCTGTAACAAAACTACAAGGTAAATATAATTATAATCTGTAGTTTTCAGTTCTGAAACCTAGGCATAGAGAGAATACAATTTGCCCACTTTCAGAGAATGAAAAATAGTAGAGCTGAGTAAACTCAGAAAATCTAGTCCCAGAACCTGGCCTCAAAAACTGTTGGACTTTACATAGAACAACAAATGTGCTTACTTAAAATTAAAAAAAAATAAATAAAAATAAAGAAAGAAATGATGATATGCTGATCAACACTAAGAGATACTTTAAGTGACTCAGTTACCAAAATGGGTAATTATCACTCTAACAGAAAATTAATCTGTCAGTTAGGAAGCTTCATTATTTCCCAAGTGGAACCCTGCACTCCTGGGAAAGATCTGTGCTTAGCAGAATATGAATCTCTGACCTCTGAGTCTCTTCTGGGCTAATTTCCTTGTTTCTTTATGCCCAGCAGAAATTAGCAATGTGACAAAAGGAGCAAGTGATGCTTTAGAGAGGAGGGCATAGCTACCCACACCAGTGTTCTTGCCTGGAGAATCCCCATGGACAGAGGAGCCTGGTGGGCTACAGTCTGTGGGGTCGCAAGTGACTAAGCACACAATGCTTTAGAAATTTGTGTCTTGGCTTTATCACTTGAAACTTTGGTGGAACTATTTCCTCGCTCTATGCTTCAATCTTATTCTGCTAAGTGGGGATAATGATCAGCAATTTATAGTTTGAAAATTACATGAATTGCATAGGTAATTCTGCCAGGCATGGGGGCTGGCTGAATACATTTCAGTTGGTGTCCAATATAATTTAGCTTCCTTCTCACATGGTAGAAATATATAGGAAAGAAAAGTAGTAAATACTATTGCTTTGCTCTTTAAACCTTGCAGTTATGAGAAAGCAAAAAAATGCACTTATTTGCCATAACAGTACAGGGCAGTTGTAGTTGACTTTTTAACACTGTATTGATTTCCAATATAGTTTTTGTTCATAGTTTATACAATAACTTAAAGTGAATTTTAAAAAGGGTTTCTTACTGGTTGGTTTAGTTTTATCCTCTAAAAATATCCTTAATTACATTCCAGGAAAAAAAATCAACAAATTGCTAGTGAAAAAAAGAAAATGTTTATTAAATGCTCATTTGAATCAAGGCATTGAGCAGAGTTTAGTTAATTTATTAGTTAATCCCTTTTTCATCTATGTCACCCCACATAGCACATTATAACCAGGACTCAGTATTTTGTAGAAATATTTTTTGTTTTTATAAGTAAATATATATCTTATGCACTCAATATCATTGTAGCTAAGAAAAGTTTGCCCAACCATACCACTGAATAACTTGTCTGAATAAACTAATCCCAAAATGTCATCATTGAGCTCCAGCAGGTATCTTGTGAGGAATTCTGTTGAGAATACCTGCCTCCCCCAGAGAATAAAATTACAAGGCTTTCAAATAAATGTCCTATATGTTAGATTGAATTTCTCCATCCATGTGCAGATACTAAACTGATGCTTCTGCCACAATGGTAAGGAGAAAATCAAATACCATGTATTTAGCCATAAAAACATTCTACCTTGGACAATGCCTTATATAGGGATGCTTGTTCAATCAAGTAAATTCACTTAGAAATTTACACACATATATACATACATAGTTATAGATGTAGATGCATAAATGAAAATTAAAAGTATTACAAGTATTTGCTTCTAGAAAATGGGCTTCTAGCATTTGTTCTTTCTTAAACAGGACATGTCTAATATCTAACTCTAGTATGTATCATTACATACAACAAGAATTCTAATTAGACTCTGGTACATGTTATTAAAGTGGTTCACAACAACAGAGAGAAGAAATATGCATTGCAGCTTAGAGTAGAATTTAAGAATATGGGATTTTCGAATAGGAACTAGTGGGTGTAAATCTTACTTTGTCATACAAAAATGTTCAAACTCAGAAAACTATTCAACCAATATGAATCTCAACTTCATGATGAATAAAATGCACATAATAATAACCTGCAAAGGTCCATCTAGTCAAGGCTATGGTTTTTCCAGTAGTCATGTATGGATGTGAGAGTTGGACTATAAAGAAAGCTGAGCACTGAAGAATTGATGCTTTTGAACTGTGGTGTTGGAGAAGACTCTTGAAAGTCCCTTGGACTACAAGGAGATCCAACCAGTCCATTCTAAAGGAGATCAGTCCTGGGTGTTCATTGGAAGGACTGATATTGAAGCTGAAACTCCAATCCTTTGGCCACCTGATGCAAAGAACTGACTCATTGGGAAAGACTCTCATGCTTGGAGAGACTGAAGGCAGGAGGAGAAGTGGATGCAGAGGATGAGATGGTTGAATGGCATCATTGACTCAATGAATATGAGTTTGAGCAAGCTACAGGAGTTGTTGATGGACAGGGAAGCCTGGCATGCTGCAGTTCATGAAATTGCAAAGAATCTGACATGACTGAATGACCGAAATGAACTAAAGTAATTAGCATAGCACCTTTCACAGAATAAACATTTAGTAAATATTATCTATTCAATCTCAGAAGGAAGCTGCCTCTTTTTGAGAAATCTGTATGCAGGTCAGGAAGCAACAGTTAAATCTGGACATGGAACAGCACACTGGTTCCAAATATGAAAAGGAGTACGTCAAGGCTGTATATTGTCACCCTGCTTATTTAACTTCTGTGCAGAGTACATCATGAGAAACACTGGACTGGAAGAAACACAAGCTGGAATCAAGATTGCCAGGAGAACTATCAATAACCTCAGATATGCAGATGACACCACCCTTATGGCAGAAAGTGAAGAGGAACTAAAAAGCCTCTTGATGAAAGTGAAAGAGGAGAGTGAAAAAGTTTGCTTAAAGCTCAACATTCAGAAAACGAAGATCATGGCATCCAGTCCCATCACTTCATGGGAAATAGATGGGGAAACAGTGGAAACAGTGTCAGACATTATTTTCGGGGGCTCCAAAATCACTACAAATGAAAGATGCTTACTCCTTGGAAGGAAAGTTATGACCACCCTAATAGCATATTCAAAAGCAGAGACATTACTTTGCCAACAAAGGTTCGTCTAGTCAAGGCTATAGTTTTTCCTGTGGTCATGTATGGATGTGAGAGTTGGACTGTGAAGAAGGCTGAGCAC
Organism: Bubalus kerabau; assembly: GCF_029407905.1. Lineage (NCBI taxonomy): Eukaryota > Metazoa > Chordata > Mammalia > Artiodactyla > Bovidae > Bubalus > Bubalus kerabau. The sequence goes on along the minus strand of NC_073634.1, from coordinate 86,931,444 downwards.
TGAAGAATTGATGCTTTTGAACTGTGGTGTTGGAGAAGACTCTTGAGAGTCCCTTGGACTGCAAGGAGATCCAACAAGTCCATTCTGAAGGAGATCAGCCCTGGGATTGCTTTGGAAGGAATGATGCTGAAGCTGAAACTCTAGTACTTTGGCCACCTCATGCCAAGAGTTGACTCATTGGAAAAGACTCTGATGCTGGGAGGGATTGGGGGCAGGAGGAGAAGGGGACGACAGAGGATGAGATGGCTGGATGGCATCACTGACTCGATGGACGTGAGTCTGAGTGAACTCCGGGAGTTGGTGATGGACAGGGAGGCCTGGTGTGCTGCGATTCATGGGGTCGTAAAGAGTCGGACACGACTGAGCGACTGAACTGAACTGAACTGAAATATAATCTATTCAATCTCAGAAAGAAGCAGAACAAAAAATTTTAGAGGTTATAGCACTGTAACTCACTGGGCCAGAGTGAGCAAGTAATAATATTAAGAAGGGCATTTAAGAGAAGCAAACAGTATTTTAAAAGTCCAGAAGAAAGGTTTATGCTGAATTTATGCAATATATGCAGTCCAAGGGGGTCTCAGAGTCGGACATGACTGAGCAACTGAACTGAACTGAAATGACGCAATATATGAAGTAGGCAATCAAGCTAGATAGCAAAACTCCTGAATAGGGACAGAAAAAGCTTTAGAGCATATTATTCTATCAGCTACAAAAATCTCCATTAAAATATCCCCTATGATTATATATTTATACCTATATCTCATTATATTTTTCATATTTTAGGTCATATTATTAGGAACATATATTTTAGTGTTTTAGATCCCCTTTGTTAGTTTAACTCATCATCATTATGATGTTATCTCAATCAGAAGAATACTTTGCAATTACTTTATCTTTTGTATATGTTAAACTACAAAATATGTTTTAATACATTTTAGAATGATTAAAATCATATGATATGTTCTCTAAAAACATGGAGTTAAACTAGAAATCAGTTTTGGAAAGACAGATATCTGGAAAATTTCCAAATACTTAGAAAATAAACAGCATACTCTTAAGCCGGAGAAGGCAATGGCACCCGACTCCAGTACTTTTGCCTGGAAAATCCCGTGGACGGAGGAGCCTGGTAGGCTGCAGTCCATGGGGTCGCTAGAGTCGGACATGACTGAAGCGACTTAGCAGCAGCAGCAGCATACTCTTAAGCAATTCATGGATCAAAGGTACAATTACAAATGTAAATTACAAAAGTCAATTATATTTCAATACATTAGCAAAGAAAAAATAAAAATTAAAAATTTGAATCCAATAAATAGTATAAAAGGAATGAAAAACAAGAACACATTAAACAACATATGTTTATGTTACATATAATGAAAATTATAAAAAATGCTGATACATCTTAATAAAACTATCAATATAATAAGTCCTTGGATCAGAAGGCACAATATTGGCCTTGGGCACAACCCTCCCTAAATTGATCTTTAAATTCTGTATGATCCCAGTCAAAATCTGAGCAGGCTTTGTAGAAATTGGTATGGATAAGCAAAGGACTTTGATGAACTGACACAGATTTTCTAAGATAAGAACAAAGTTGGAGGACACACACTACCTGATTTTAAGACATTGTAAGTATCCAGTACTGAGACAATTTTTAGCATACAGATTAATGGAACTGGAAAACAGAATGCAGAAATAAATCTATACATATATGAACTACTAATATTCAAAAATGTTACTGAGGTAGTTCAAAGTAGAAAGGATAGTTATTTCAACAAACGGTGATGAGACAATGGTACATCCAATTTGAAATATGGATTTCTAAGAAATAAAATATTATATAAAATATTCTCTTAAAATAATAAAACCACACTAAACTTTTAGATTATAACTCAATGTTTGAAAATAAAAAGCATAATTTAAATAATCCCAGAGTCAAAAAATATTAATTTGAATTAAATTAATTTGAATGTTAATAGAAATCTTTTGATAATGATATAAGCAAATGTTTTAAAGGAAAAAATTTTAAGAGAAGTCCAACTTGAGAAAAATAGGATCTTTCTTTAAGACTATATCCAATGAAAAAGAATCTAACACATATAGATTCATAAATGTATTAAATATTTTGTATAACTGTTATGATTTTCTCTCAATTTATACTAAAGAATGAAGCCCCATTTTCTGGGAAAAAAACAAAAACAAAAATGAGGGAGCTTAGTCTTTCAGTTTCAAAAGGAATTTGATTAACAGATAAAAGCATTCTAGATCATTGTCTCTTTGGTAGATAATTAAGTATCTAGTGTGCTTAGTAGGGATTGAGACTCTTTTATACCTGCATATGTTGCTTACTGGGGCTTCCCTGGTGGCTCAGCTGTAAAGAACCCAACTGCAATGCAAGAGATGTTGGTAGATCCCTGGGTGGGCAAGATCTCCTGGAAGAGGGCATGGCAATCCACTCCAATATTCTTGCCTGGAGAATCCCATGAACAGAGTCAGACATGACTTAGAACACACACATGTTGCTTACCAGGCAGCACTAGTGGTAAAGAATCTGCCAGCCAAGGCAAGAAAAGCAAGAGACACGGTTTCAATTCCTGGATTGGGAAAATCCCCTGGAGAAGAAAATGGCAACCCACTCCAATATTCTTGCCTGCAAAATCCCAAGGAGAGAAGAGCCTGGAGGGCTATAGTCCAAAGGGTCACAAGGAGTCAGACTTAACTGAGCAACTAATCACATGTTGCTTACTGGTTAACTCACAGCACATCGCTTCATTCATCACTATTCCTGTTTCTTCTTCTCTCTAAAATTATGGTAATAGATCTCGAAGCTTTAGAAGTTAAATGACAACCTGGGTGTGAAGACTCAGAGTGCTTTGAGATATGGTATTATACACATGATAAGCCTTTGTATACAGGTGTCATATGAAAACAATGTGTAAATGCACATTTAAACAATTAGTTTTTGTTGTAAAAGTACTACAAATAAATAGAAACCAAAGCCACCCTGTTCCTATTCCTCCAATGCCATGAAAAGAATCCCAGGATGAAAAATAGGTATGTTTTAATCTTATAAAGAGGGTAGTGAAGTTTGCCTGTTAAGGAGAATTACAAAATGTATATAGAAATTTTAAATTTTTATAGGAATCTTTAGAATGTACCTATTTTGTAAAATATGTTTCTATATATCTACACTTTAATAAATATATATTTGCGCATGATTTTATGTACAGAAACATTAATATTTGATGGAAACTAAAACAAAATTTGAAAAGTTGAATTTTCTCACTAGAAGAAAGACATCTCTGCAATATATTTATGCGGGACAGAGGCAGTGAGCTATAAGGGTTCATATTAAACTCAGTTTTTTTTTTTTATCATCTTTAGTGCCTAACTCAGTACCTGGTAGTTCATCAATTCAGTTCAGTTCAATTGCTCAGTCATGTCTGACTCCAATTCTTTGCGACCCCATGAATTGCAGCACGCCGGGCCTCCCTGTCCATCACCAACTCCCGGAGTTCATAGATGCTCAGTAATTACATGTTAAAGAGGGAATACCTGAGTAAACTCACTCTCATTATTAACAAAACAGTTGTTAACCGTAACTCTTATGACAAGCTGAATTTCCAAAAATTCCATACAGAAAGCATGTACTTAATATACGGCATTTGGCTAAATGTCCTCTAGGTTTCCTAATTTAATGGTTAGATTTTATGATCCTATGTCAGGTGGATATTCAATTAGGTAATCAAGTAAAGAGAGAAGAGCGGGGAGTCATGAACAGAAAAACTTGAATGGGTCCCCTGGAGTTAAGAGTCAAGAATATTCTGTAGACCAAGATCCTTAGAAAACATCAATATAGCTATTAATACAAACCATTACATGTTCAGATTAACATTCAACAATGGATAAAAGTATAACTAAGTACCGGAGCTTAGAAAACAATATGGGATACAGCCCTATTTCGTTTTGTTCTCTAAGTGAAATTCACTTATTTCTTGGAAGAATCATGCTGACAATGGAAACTTTCATTAGAACACTTGTAGTACTGTGTAAAAATATGTGCAGCAAAAATTGATAAATAAATCATGAAATAGAGTCTCTACATTTTCAATAACTGACATGCATAGGAAAAGAAACTTTGTTGTGTGAGAAATCTACATATTTTCAACATGATTCTCTTTCTTCTTATAATGCCGGAAAGATAAAAATTGGCAGAAGATTCTTTTAATCTGCCATACATTTCATTAGAAATTCTAACAGGCTTATACATGATTCACTGGAAATATTGAAAGTCAATGTGTAGAAGATTCTGACTTGGACTAATATGATCTCTGTTCCTTCTTTCAACAGAGATTTTCAAAAAATTCCATCCATATCTGTCATGAGGATACAACCTAAAATTGTCATTTGTTCATATTTAGATGTCCTTGATTGGCTGCCAAAACACCTTTCTCAACACACACACAAAAATAATAATAAAAATAAAAATGAACAAACAAGACAACCACTGAATTTAATTCTCCTTTTCTTATTTGCTTTCCATAAAATGATAAACATGTATTCAGGAATTTTGTCATGTGTACATCTTTACCAGTAAGCATAATCACACAATATCCTTCTTCAGAGAGACATTTCTAAGAACTCCCATCCCACTGATCATATTTCTGACCCCACTTTATAAAAAATCACACTATGAAGCAAATTGATGTTTGTGTCCAAAAGGGGTTTACAGTTAGAATCACAACAGAGGCATCGTTTCACTTTCTGATGGAAAAAATGTGTGGGTTATTCCATAATTTAATCGTTCTGTTCATAAGACCTACTTTATAAATATAGTTTGATCAATCATTTAATCATCAGGCTAGAAAAACAAATTGGAAAATTTGGAAATTATCTACTTTTCTTGTGAAGTTCATTTATTTAAAAGTGCATACCAGGTAATAGAACACTGCAAAAGCTGCAATCTGGTTATAGCAATGCATAAAACATGGTCCCATCTTTAAGTAGCTCACACAGTAGAAGAGAAGATATACCAGTAACTTATGAGAGTACTGTTAAGAATAAGATTTACAGGAGTGGAAAAGCAGACAGTAAGTCCTATCAAAACTTCTGGGTTTGCCTGCACGTCAGAACATTTCACAAGTCATTTTGTTCACTCTAACATGTTTGCTGAATTAACTCTTTAATTATAAAAGTAAGATACATGTTTAGACTATATATCTTCTTTGTTAACATTTCACATAAGCTTTAAAAATTTATGTGAATTTATTAGATTCCCTGGTGGTTCAGATGATAAAGAGTCTGCCTGGAATGCAGGAGACCCGAGTTCCATCCCTGAGTTGGGAAGATCCACTAGAGAAGGAAATGGCAACCCACTCCAGTAGTCTAGCCTGGAAAATCCCATGGACAGAGGAACCTGACAGGCTACAGTCCATAGGGTCACAAGGAGTCAGACATGACTGAGCAACTTCACTTAAAAATTTATAAATTACAAACAAAAGATGTTATACACTTCACTTATTGCCACTGTGATACTTATCTATATACTGAATCTTTATGGATGGGCATGTGTATATATGTGAGTGTTCTCTCTCTTCCTAGTTTTGAAGTTTAGATGGCATATAGAAATATAATGAAATGAAAAATAAATGTTTTAGAATATTGAATCAAGAGTAAAGACTGGTAGTGAAGTAAAGTAAGCTAAATGCAAATAAATGGATGTCATAAAAATCTTTATGGTACAAAGGTAGGGTAGACTTTAAATTCCCTAAGAGCCACATCAAAGTGTCATGTGATCATTTATAAGAACTGCTAGGCTCAAAAGGCAAATGAGACAGAAAAAAAAAAATTCAGTTCAGAAAAATCATAAATGCACTTTTATAGTGCACATCAATTATTTGATATAAAAACCATATGATAAATCTTACAAACTTCTTACAAATTCATTGATATGACTATACTTGTGTATACTAATGAGAGCATTTCGTCTCTCATGGCTTCTCCCATAAACAGGAAATATGTTTGCATGTATTCAACCATTCATTTAAGAAATATTTAATGATCGACTACCACGAGGTCAGATGCTCTCCAAGCACTGAAGTTACCACAGCTATTTTTCTCACATGTGCTTTCATACTAGTGGTAAAAATTAGGCAATAAACAATCAAATCATTGTATGTTAGGTGATAAGAGAACTATGGGACTTCCCTGGTGGCTCAAATGGTAAAGAATCTGACCGCAGTTCAGGAGACCAAGGATCGATCCCTGTGTTGGGAAGATCCCCTGGAGAAGGGAATGACTAGCTGTTCCAGTATTCTTACCTGGAAAATTCCATGGACAGAGGAGCCTGGTGGGCTATGGTCCCTGGGTCACAACTGAGTGACTTAACACAAGAGAACTATAAAGCAGAATAATGCAGGTTAAGTAGAAGGAGAATAAAGGGGGAGGAAGCATGGGACTGAGCACAAGTATTACACCGTGTGTTTAGTGATGGTTTCAATGATAAGAGAACATGTACCCCAACAGGACAATTGAGAGACAAAAATCAAGACTTGGTATGTAAAGGCTAAACAAGATTAATGGCAGTGTGTGTGCTGGAGTGGATTTCTGTGAGCTGGTGTTTGCTGTTAAGGGCTGAACACTTTGAGTGTATTTCTCTCTTCCCAGCTCTGTTGTGGTCACTTGAAACAGGCCATAACAGGAGTTTCTATACCACAAACCTTGAAAACGCTGTAAGCTGAGATATTTTCTTTTCCTGGAGAGCTGTCCTTAGACATTTACCAGTGCGCCACTGAATCTGGACTAACCCCTGGTGCAGACTAGCAAGGGGGAAAGGAGTGTATATTCACAGAGGCAGAGGGCAAGAGAAAGCAAGTGGTGGTTCAAGTGCAGTGCGTTGTCTGGGAGTCCTCTCAAGGATTATGCTGGTGCCCCAACATGTGGGTGTGAAGCACTCTGCATAGCCTGGAAGATGTGGTTGGTGGAACAGGTAGCACCAGGGAGGTCAGCAGGCAGGGAGCCAGGTCCAAGGTGAGGATTGAAGACTCAGTTCCAAAGAAGGTAAGTTTGGAGGGTTATTGGGAAACAGAAGAAAGACCTTAAGTTCTGGGCTTTAAAGAGACCCTCAGACATGGGAAGTCACTTAGAGATGTTGTTACCAGATACCAGAACAACAGCTCCGTCTCTGCACAACATCCTTTTAAGAAGCTGAGGTTTCCAATTAAAATAGATTAATTTAAAAAAAGAAAAAAGAAGTTGAGGTTTAGTTTCAAGTGCTTTGTGAACTTCTTTATAACTCACTTCTGCAAAGTCTGCTTCATGATCCCAAGGAACTGAAGCTTCTTCCTTTTGTTTAAACAAATCACCTTGATTTGTGAATACATTCTCCAGAAGGGAAAGACTACCCACTCCAGTATTCTGGGCTAGAGAATTCCATAGACTGTATAGTCCATGGGGTTGCCAAGAGTCGGACAGGACTGAGCAAATTTCACTTTCACTTTTCCCAGACCTGGAGTTCCTCTAGGGCACTGACACTCCCTTCTGTTTCCCCAAAGCCTGGCACAGAATCAACTGTTCAGCGAGTACCTGTAGAATGAAAGGTCATTGAAAATCACTTGGCCCCATGAGAGAGCCAGTGGTCAACATCCCTCGTTGCTTCCTGTTTGTTTTCTCTCTCTTGGAGTTCTGTGATTCATGGGAGCCACAACCTTGACTGCTTTCTTTACTGCTCCAGCCTTAATGCCCAGAGTAGTGTCTGGCATGTGGTAGGCATTAATACAAGCCTCAAGCTTCTTTTTTTTTTTTTTTATTTTATAGTGGAGTATAGTTGATTTGCAACATCGTATTAGCTTCAGGTTTACAGGAAAGTATATAATTACAATTATTTGTATTGTTGTTAAGCTACTAAATTGTGCCCAACTCTTAGAGACCCCACGTACTGCAGCATACCAGGCTCCTCTGGCCTGCACTGTCTCCCAGAATTTGCTCAAATTCATGTCCATTAAGTCGGTGATGTCATCTAACCCTCTCATCCCCTGCTGCCCTCTTCTTCTGTTGCCTTCAATATTTCCCAGCATCAGGGTCTTTTCCAATAGGTCAGCTGTTCACAGCAGGTGACCAATGTATTGGAGCCTCAACTTTAGCCTCAGGCCTTCCAATGAATATTGGAAGAGTTGATTTCTTTAAGATTGACTGGTTTGATCTCCTTACAGTCCCAGGCACTTTCAAGAGTCATCTCTAGCACAACATTTCACAAGCATCAATTCTTAGGCACTCAGTCTTCTTTATTGTCCAGATCTCACATCTGAACATGACTACTGGAAAAACTGTAGCTTTGGCTATCCAGACCTTCATCAGCAAAGTGATGTTTCTGCTTTTTAATATGGTGTCTAGGTTTGTCGTAGTTTTCCTTCAAAGGAGAAAGCATCATTTTTTTTTCTCCCCCCAAGGGCTAGAATAAGATTTTCTTTAATTTCCAGTTAAGCAAGGACTTGTAAGTATAAATGCTATACAAATATACAAAAATCTTACCAGTGTCTTTCAGCTGGAGTAATGCACTCAATGTCTTTCAACTGAGCAAAATCTCCCCAATATTTTTTATTTAATTTATTCATTTTTAATTGGAGGATACTTTCTTTACACTGTTGTATTGGTTTCTATGTTACAGCAACATGAATCAGACACATGTATACACGTGCCCCCTTACTCTTAACCTCAACTCATCCCATCCCTCTAGGCTGTCACAGAGTACCTCAAGCATTTTTAATTTCACGTTTGCAGTCAGTGTCCAAAGTGATTTTGGAGCTCAAGAAAAGTCTTGCAATATATATATTCTTTTTCAGATTCTTTTCCCATTTAGGTATTATTGCAGAATAATGGGTGGGCTCCCCTGGTGGCTTGGAGGTAAAGAATCTGCCTACAATGTAGGAGATCTAGGTTCAATCCCTAAGGGTAGGAAGATTCCCCTGGAGAAGGGCATGGCAACCCACTCCAGTATTCTTGCCTAGAGAATCCCATGGACAGAGGAGCCTGACAGGCTACAGTCCATGAGGTCACAAAGAGTCAGACACTACTGAGTGACTAAGCACATAGCACAGCTCAGAATACTGAGTAGAGTTGCATGTGCTATATAGTAGATCCTTGTTAATTACCTATTTTATATACAGTAGTGTCAATACAAACTTCTGAAGCAAACAAAACACAGTCATGGGCCACAAGGTCAGAGCTCTGCTGGTAGTCATGGGAATGCTACTAATTTTGACATGATGCACCTGAACTCCCTAAATTCCATTTGCTTGAAGGTGGAAGTAGTTTCAGACCCTTGGGAGACCCTGGACATGTGGACAGGAGCTGACAGCCCATTCCTACGTGTAAAGAAAGTAGGCTTATTGGCCCAGTAACACAGTTGATCTTATTGTGCATAGTGTCCATGCTAAATCACTTCAGTGGTGTCCAACTCTGTATGACCCTAAGGATTGCAGCCTTCCAGACTCTCCAGGCAAGAATACTGGAGTGGGTTGCCATGCCCTCCTCCAGGGGATCTTTCTGAACCAGGGATCGAACATTATGTCTCTTACCTGCATTGGCAGGCAGGTTCTTTACCACTAGAGCAACCTGGAAAGCCCCGGATCTTCAAGTGTTAGTTCACAAACTTGAGTGTACAATCAACTCTTCTGGGGGAGGATTTGAAACACAAATTTGTGGCTGATGGGTGTTTGCATAAGACAGCTTGGCTGAATTTATCAACAGAAAATGATATCCCAACCATTTTTCCCCTTCACTGAGCTGTGTGTCACTCTGAAAGAAAATTTGCAGCATGCCTGGAAACAGGTGCCTACCCACCTTGATAAGAAGACAAAAAACAATCAGTCCCAAATGAAATGATGCATTTGTTGCAATAAACTCGCCTCCGGGGATAATCAGGTGCCACCATTTCCACAAACCACATGTCAGTTCTGGCACTCCAGCCAAGAACTCTTCTACTTTCCTGACATTCTGAAGTTTAGCATTTTATGGTCTTCCTATAATAAGATCATCTTGTTTCAGAGTCATTTGTATTGTAATTGCTTTAAAATTTCAAAGAGCTCTGAATTTCTATACCTCATTAAATTGGATTATATGAGAAATGCTAGGGATTAAAAAACAACAACAACAAGAAAGTGACCTTTATTTGTTCCATTGCCCTGCCATGTAGATTTCTGTGGTCCTGTTTTCACTACTAGACACTGCTGGACTCTCATCCGTAGACTTCAGAAATTTCAGAGGATGATATGTAACTCTCCTCCTAGATCTGCCACATTCTTTCTTGTCATCAGATTAAACACACACATACACACACACACACACAAGTCACCTGTGGGCTTGGTTCTGAACTCTATGAAGGGATTTCCCAGGTCTAACTAACTTATCTCATAATCAATCTTGAAAACAGGAAACCAAATGTTCTTTAGCCTCCTCAGTGTCTAAAATATTAGACAAGGTGATAGGAGGGTGATGGAAAGAAAGAAGAGTTCCCCCTCACCTCACCTTCCATAGTTAAATTTTCAATCATTTTTTTCAGCAAGCTAATAATTTTTAATGCTCACCACGTGCCAGCCATCAAATTAGATTATTTATACACACTATTTTAGATTACTGCACATTAGCACTATTACATGGAAATTGCCCAAAGGACTCAGAGCTAGTTACATGACTCCAAAGCCTGGAAATTTCTACTACATTATGATGAATGACTAAAAACAGCATTTTTAAAGGTACCATAGAATTTTGTGTGTACAGCATATATGGACAAACATGCAGCCATGCTCTCTGGACTTCACAGGTGGTGCAGCAGTAAGAATCCCCCTGTCAGAGCAAGACACACAGGAGACATGGGCTCAATCCCTGGGTCGGGAAGATCCCCTGGAGGAGGAAATCTCAACCCATTCCACTATTCTTGCCTGGGAAATTCCATGGACAAAGGACCCTGGTAGGCTACAATCAAAAGGGCTGCAGAGTTGGACATGACTAAGCATGCACACACGCACACCCACATTCTCAGGAAGTTCAGAGTCCAAGTAAAGAAAAAAGTTTCATATTTCATCAATTTTGATATGCATATGGATTCACAGTTTTAATATCTGAGATAATGATCTATTAACACTGTTTTCAAATTGCAGGCATGATGTAGCCATCATGTCATGTCTATCAGTGCCTATGTGATCATGAATTTGGCTATGGTTCTTCATCTGGTCATCACTTCCAGTTCTAAATCATTCTAAAAGTCTTTTTTTTTTTTTAAAGACTCATTGCGATGCACATGCTCTTGGCACTCGAGATCTTTGTTGCCTCATGTGTGCTCTTAGTTGCAGCGTGCAGGATCTAGCTCCCTGTTGCTATTGTTTAGTCATTAAGTCATATCCAACTCTTGTGACCCTATGGACTGTAGCCCACCAGGTTCCTCTCTTCATGGGATTTCTAGGCAAGAATACTGGAGTGGATTGTCATCTCCTTCTTCAGGGAATCTTCCCGACCTAGGAACTGAACCCTCGTCTCCTGCATTGGCAGACAAATTCTTTTCCACCGAGCCACCAGGGAAGCCTAGCTCCCTGACTAGGAATCAAACCTAGGCTCCCTGCATTAGAAGCTCAGAGTCTTAACCACTGGACCACCAGGGAGTTCCCTAAAAGTCTCTTTTGATAAGTAAAAAATAAGACTTCTAAGTGACAGGAAAGCATGCTGCCCTAGTTTAATTGTCAGAGTTTTCCTTTTGCAGGAATACATGAGATAAAGTGTAATTTACTAATGTCTCAGTTTCCATGGAATACGGCACATAAAAATTAAAAATCGTTTCTATGTATGAAATTCTAAGTGTAATGGGACTGTAGAGAAGGAAGAAATTGTGGGGTGAAGAAAATCTGGAATTTTTTTGTTGAAAAGAACTGAAAAGTGGTTTCACTAGCTGTACACGAAGCTATCCATAAATCATCCCTAATGTGACACCCCCCCCCATATGCCATCATTATTTACATATTTGGGACAAAAGCTTTGAAGAAGTTAGCATGTTTTTTAGTGTCCACACACTGCATTAGCATAATCCAGTTAAAGCTGTTGAAATGTGGCAGAATCCATACTGCTTGTGTTGTTTGGGGTGCACACTGGAAGATATTTCTCCCCCAAGAAGTGTTTTTTAAATTTTATTTATTTATTTATTTAGGCTGTGCTGGGTCTTCATTGCTACATGGGTTTTTTTCTCTAATTGCAGTGAGCAGGGGCTACTCTCTAGTTGCAGTCCACAGGCTTCTCTTTGAGGTAACTTCTCTCTGTTACTAAGCAGGGGCTCTAGGATCCACAGGCTTCAGTAGTTATAGCTCCCAGACTCTAAAACACAGGGTCAGCAGTTGTGGAGCGCAGGCTTAGTTGCTCTGTGACATGTTGGATCCCCCTGAATCAGGCATGGAACCTGCGTTTCCTGCATCAGCAGGCGGAGTCTTTACCACTGAGCTACCAGGAAAGCCTGACAAGAATGGTTCGCCCAAAGATCTTTCTATCAGTGCCCACATGTTTCTGAATCCATGCTGGTGTGCTGCTCAAGATCTGCTTCATGAATGCCAATTTTTCCTAGATGTTTTGCTCTTGTTGTATTCATATATTTGCTTTGTTTTTACTTTTCAGTGAAATCTTAACTGGAAAAGATGTCAGGCATATCACTAGGAGGCCTCCAGGTGAAAATTAGAGAACTATGATCACATTTGGTGATTAAGAGTTACTGACCACACTGCAAAAGGCAGAAGTTTAAGGATATCAGCTGTATGTGCTGACTTGGTGAAAACTCAATCTCCAATCTATGTGTGATGATGCCATTTAGATTATCAGTTCACTTCAGTTCAGTTCAGTCACTCAGTCATGTCTGACTCTTTGTGACCCCATGAATCACAGCACGCCAGGCCTCCCTGTCCATCACCAACTCCCAGAGTTCACTCAAACTCATGTCCATCGAGTCGGTGATGCCATCCAACTATCTCATCCTCTGTCATCCCCTTTTCCTCCTACCCCCAAACCTCCCAGCATCAGGGTCTTTTGCAATGAGTCAATTCTTCACATGAGGTGGCCAAAGTATTGGAGTTTCAGCTTCAGCATCAGTCCTTCCAAAGAACACCCAGGACTGATCTCCCTTAGGATGGACTGGTTGGATCTCCTTGCAGTCCAAGGGACTCTCAAGAGTCTTCTCCAATATCACAGTTCAAAAGCATCAATTCTTTGATGCTCAGCTTTCTTCACAGTCTATCACATCCATACATGACCACTGGAAAAACCATAACCTTGACTAGACGGACCTGTGTTGGCAAGGTAATATCTGCTTTTCAATATGCTATCTAGGTTGGTCATAACTTTCCTTCCAAGGAGTAAGCGTCTTTGGAATGTGCTAAATCCAGATCATTCACAATGAATATGTCTCATGTGTGGATGTAAGAAATGAAGAATTATGTTTCTAATGATTATACACTGAAATAATATTTAGATACATTGGATTAAATAAAATATGCTATCAAACTATTTTCAGTTGTTTTTTAATGCAGCAACTAGAAAATTTAAAGTTCCTTTTGTGGCCTGTATTGTATTTTTATTAGATAACACTGTCCTAAACAATGTACAGGGCACTTCCCTCAAAATATCCTGTAAAGAGCATTACAATATCCATTTTAAAGGATAAGTCAACTGAGACAGAGAGGTTAGGCATTGCCAGTCATCAGCTTCTATCCCTTGTGATTCAGACAGTAAAGTATCTGCTGTATATAATTCAGGAGCTACAAAAGATCCAAGTTTGATCCCTGGGTGGGTAAGATTCCCTGGGGGAGAACATGGCAACCCACTCCAATATTCTTGCCTGGAGAATTCCATGGACCAAGGAGGCTGGCAGTCTACAGTTCATGGAGTCGCTAAAAGTCAGACACAACTGAGTGACTGACACCCACACAGAGTCTCTGTGGTGTTTTGGCTCTAAATCTACTGAGGTCTTTTTCTAGCACAGCAGCTTCTCCTTTGTAGCAAATCCTTCCCTTCCCATCACAGACTATCCATCCGAGTCCAAGCAGCAATGGTGCAACCGCCTTAAATTGACAAGAACAAGAAGGTGGAAAGCTAGGGCAGAAGTTGTGAAACCCACACTGTAGTGAAACGGAAAGTTGCTCAATCATGTCTGACTCTTTGAGATGCCATGGACTATAAAGTTCATGGAATTCTTCAGGACAGAATACTGGAGTGGGTAGCCAGTCCCTTCTCCAGGGATATCTTCCCAAACCAGGAATCAAACCCAGGTTTCCCACATTGCAGGCAGATTCTTTACCAGCTGAGCCACCAGGGAAGCCCCACACCGTAGGGAAAGAAGCACATTAGCCAACATGGCATGGTCAGGCTCTCTCACCCCACACCCTCTCCCTCACCCCACATTTTGTAAATAATGATTTTGTTTAACGGCTGAGCTCACTTATAGCACTCCGCATGCATGTCATGATGTACCCACTTGGTCACAGCCCACCTTTGCTCTGTAAGCATATAAGTTCCACCTGAAAAAGCCTATCTGGCTACCTTATGGCTGCATTATGGCGGTGAGCCTGCGTTAGGTCTGTATCTGCTAGGTCAACCACGAGAGGCGAGAATACAGCGTGTGTGCTACTATGCGAGTCAGGAGAGAATGCACCTATTTGCAGTTCCTACGACTCCTTCAGTTTTCTTCCAGCTTCCCTGCTCACGCCTTACCTACCCTGAGTGCACAGAGTGAGAAGCAAGACACACAGTAAGTCTCCTTGGTCCCACACTGGGGCTGGGATGAACATGATTCTGATGAGCCTCAGAGGCCTGGGCCAGCGTGAGACCCCAAGAACTGACAGCAGTGAGGACTATTTGGGTTCCAGGCCACACCTCCTTAGGAGACATCACCTTAGAAGATGCATATGCTGGGGCCCTGGCCATTCTCCAAATAACTGTCTTCCTCCCAGCCCCACCTTCTGTAGAAGGACCTGAAGTGCTCAGGGAAGAACGTGGACTAAGAGTGTACAATGAACCAGTGAAGTGTTCAGCTCTAACTGTCGTGTTCTAGAAAATGATGTGACAAAAAGGATGCCAGGGTTTTGCAAGTCTCCTCTGAAGCGTCCAGGCTGGTCTGCCTGTATTCACTGAGGAAGGAGTATGAGCATCATGGGAGCCATGCTTTGTCAGTTACTGCTCCTCCACGCAAGGACCATCTCCATTGCACATGCACAGAGGAAAGCTGTCTAGAGAGCTGGGCTGAGTCCTGAGCAAAGAGTAGCTGGGCTCAGGTGTGCAGAGGTCGCCCCAGGACCTCCATGTGACGAAAAGGGGCCTTAGCAGCAACACTGGAAAACTGTCAGTGTCTTCGGGGCAAAGTGAGTTCTGGACACTGTCCCTGGATGCAGGGTGGATAAAGGACAGAAGAACGGTATCTAAAAGTTAAATGAAGAGAGAACAAGTTGTGTTTGAGTCCTGGATTTTACTGTTTATTTTTCATAAAAGTGAGAGAGTCAATTCCTAGGCAGGTTGATAAGAAGTCCGGAGTCCCCAAGGAGGAGAAGAAAGTCTGAGGCTCTCAAAGTGGAGATAGGGCTCTGGAATTCTCAAGGAGGAGGAAAGGACAAACATCCTTTTTTTTTTTTTCTCTACATTCCTTAGTCTTAGTCACGTAAAACTTTTTTTTCCCTTTAATCCCAGAACTGATGATTACACAACAAAAAACTCAGTTTAAACTCTGTACTAAGGATTATATAACAATAATGTATCCTGTTTGACCAACCTAGACAGCCCTGGTGGCTCAGATGCTAAAGCGTCTGCCCACAATGTCGGGAGACCCAGGTTCAATCCCCGGGTCAGGAAGATCCCCTGGAGAAGGAAATGGCAACCCACTCCAGTATTCTTGCCTAGAAAATCCCATGGATGGAGGAGCCTGGTGGGCTATAGTCCATGGAGTCACAAAGAGTCAGACAGGACTGAGTAACTTCATTCATGGAGACAGCATATTAAATAGCAGAGATATTACTTTGCCAACAAAGGCCCGTCTAGTCAAGGCTATGGTTTTTCCAGTAGTCATGTATGGATGTGAGAGTTGGTCTATAAAGAAAGCTTTTTGAACTGTGGTGTTGGAGAAGAAGACTCTTGAGAGTGACTTGGACTGTAAGGTGATCCAACCAGTCCATCCTAAAGGAAATCAGTCCTGAATATTCATTGGAAGGACTGATGCTGAAGCTGAAACTCCAATATTTTGGCCACCTGATGCGAAGAGCTGACTTATTTGAAAAGCCCCGATGCTGGGAAAGATTGAGGGCGAGAGGAGAAGGGGATGACAGAGGATGAGATGGTTGGATGGCATCACCGACTCAATGGATATGAGTTTGAGTAAATTCCGGGAGTTGGTGATGGACAGGGAGGCCTGGTGTGCTGCAATCCAAGGGGTCACAAAGAGTTGGACACTACTGAGTGACTGAACTGAACTGAACTGATCCTGCTTGAGGGTAGTTTCTCCTTCCTGAAAACCTTCTGGCTAATCCTGTTATCTTAAAATGTAAATTATGGGAGTGGGTCTAGTCAGATCTTTACAACCTTGAGACATTCTTTTGACTTATTGTAATAACTAATTAAACTATATAACTCCCTTGCTAACACTAGTGAGGAGGGCATTCTCTGCCCCCCTCCCCCTTCTGATGTCTATGTCAGAACCTTTCTCTGTCCCTTTTTCACTTTAATAAAACTCTGCTACACAAAAGCTCTTGAGTGATCAAGCCTGGTCCCTAGTCCTGAAGCTAAACCTTTTTCGGTGATCACGAATCGGTCTTTGTTCACTGTAAGCAATCAAAGGGAATCATTTAAATTTTCTGTCTTTTTTACAAGGATACCAGTGTTTCTAGTATCAGGTTGTTGTAATATACTTTATAAAAGGTCTGGCACTTAACAGATTGCAAAGATGACTGTGGCTTGGAAAAGCTGCTGTGCGGAAGTTTCATTCCTAAGTGTAGTGTAAAAAAAAAAAATCAAAGGGAGAGAGAAGATAAATATTTGGAGCGGGTGAAGGGCATCCATGTTGTTTTTCCTTACTTCCATTGTTTTTATAAATGGAGACAATTTACACGATCAACTTATTTACTTTAGAGCAGTTCCTCAGGAGTTATTGAGCTTAAAGTGCTTCTCTAATGGTTAAAGAGTCAATATTCTGCTCCATAATCTTGCTAGCTGAGCCCAGTGCAGGAGATGAGCCTGGATCAGGTAAGTCCATTATGAGACTGTAATCAGTGTTTTTGTTGTTGTTGTTGTGTTCCTGAAAGAACACTGGGGGCATTCATATGTGATGGATCTTTAAATGTTCTTGTGAGATTCTAGAACATTGTGAGACAGGAAAGAAAAACGAATACCTGAGTGTAGCAGTTGGTATCTGCTAGTGTAACTGACTGTCCCCAGGGCAACCCCCCACCCGACCCCCCAGTGCCCAGTGTTCACTGTTGCCTGGTGAAGGCTGCTTATTGGGAACACTGGGAGGGTTTTCTTCACCAAAGCAGAGTGAACAGGAAGTTCCAGAGGGTGAATATCCCTGAAAGAAGTCCTCAAGCAATGATGGACATAGAATCTTTGCATTAAAATTCTTTAAAACTGCATTGAAACTGACTTGCATTTTATACTGTCTTATAGAATTCCCTAGAACAGCAGTCCCCAATCTTTTTGGTGCCAGGGACCAGGTTCGTGGAAGACAATTTTTCCATGGATCAGAGGGTAGAGAGTTGGGGATGGTTTCAGGATGATTCAAACACATTCCATTTATTGTGTATTTTATTTCTATTATCATTACATCAGCTCTACCTCATCATCACCCATTAGATCCCAGGGGTTGGGGACTCCTGTTGTAGAAAATTCACATCTCAATTTCTTTTGGTGTTAATTCCCACTTAAATCTTATATGGCGTTTCGTCCTTTCCCAGTCTCATTTCCACATTCCTCATTCTGTGTTTCCTAATGTCATCTTCTGTTAAACCTAATTGCTCTCAAGGGCTTGTCTCAGGATCTGCCCCCAGAGGGACACACTCAGACACATTTTGGCTTCTTCCAGGTGATTGCAATGATGAGGTAGTGTGTGGCCTGGAACCTAGAGTTTTTAGTGGGCTCCCCAGGTGGCTCAGTAGTAAAGAATCTACCTACCAATGCAAGAGACATGAGTTTGATCCCTGGGTCAGGAAGATCCCCTGGAGCAGGAAATGGCAACCCATTCCGCTATTCTTGCCTGGGAAATCCCATGGACAGAGTCTGGTGAGCTACACACCAATGGGTCACAAAGAGTCAGATATGGCTGAGCAACTGAGCACAGCACACACACATAGCAAATATACACCGGATGTGAAGTAATCCAAAGGGACAGAATCCGAATCCTCTAGCACGTCTAGGTAGTGGCCTTCATCACAGCTGGCACCTGGATGCCTGGTCAAGAAGACAGAGCATAGCACTGGATATAAAGAGGGAGAGTCTAAAACATGGAACTTGAGGGAAGAGGCACTCCTTATCCGGATGACATATAAATGGTATGAGTATCCAAGAATGCCAGGCTGGTAATCGGGGTTTATCAGAAGCACAGGATGGTGTCTTGAGGTAACAGATGAAGTCATTCGAGGTAGAACAGTGAACCAATGTGGCCTGAACCTCCCTGACAGTAAGTTTCGGTACTCAAGCCTGACACTAAGCTTTTTGCTTAGTACTGCTTCTTTTAATTCTAACAAAGATAGTGACATACGGTATTATCACCTCTATTCTATAGGTAAAAAAAAACTGAATATTTTTGTTGTTGTTGTTAATTTATTTATTTTAATTGGAGGCTAATTACTTTGCAATGTGGTAGTGGGTTTTGCCATACATTGAAATGAATCAGCCATGGGTGTACATGTGTTCCCCATCCTGGACCCCCCTCCCACATCCCTCCCCTTACTTTTTCAAAGTCATCTTCCTGGAAAATGCTGGAGGGACCCACTTCTGACTAATTTCATAGTTCATGCACCTTTTGGTAAAAATACAAAGCAGAATCTCCTGGACTTGACTTCTGTGGGTACATTTCCTAAAGAGGATGGGCCATAAAATGACGTGGGGACCCCAGGGTTTTATACTCTCTTTATTATCAGATCTCATGTCTATACAGAGGATCATAGGAGGGGCTAAGGAATTAAAGTGCAGGTTCCCAGGTGGTGCTAGTGGTAAAGAATCTGCCTGCCAATGTAGGTAGATATAAGAGACCTGGGTTCCATGCCGGGGTCAGGAAGATGGCCTGGAGGAAGGCACAGCAACCCATTCCAGTATTCTTGCCTGAAGAATTTCATGGGCAGAGGATCCTGGCAGGCTATAGTCCATGGGGCCACAGAGTTGAACGAGACTGAGCACGCGTGTTGTTGATCACAAAAGAGGTGATCACAAAAGCTAGAGAAGTTGTAGGAAGATGATGTACAATTAGTTGTGCATACATCGCTTCTTGGTGCTCAGATATTAGGGCAGTCTCCAAATTAACCCAGGATCCCCTTGATAGGGAAGACAATAGTGTTATTTTGTTTTAAGAATTTACTTTTCATTGTGAAGCATACTATATAAAAAAGCACATACAATAAAAAATATTTTGCTTACTAAGGATTATAAAGTGAGCATTCATGAAACCTCTCTCCAGATCAAATCATTGAATTTTACCAATCCCTAGACACCCCACCGTTACCCTCAGATTTATAACTCCCTTCCTTCCCTACTGTCTTCTCAGTAGCTAAGCTGCATCTGACTGTAGCCTGCCAGGATCCTCTGTCCATGGGATTCTCCAGGCAAGAATACTGGAGTGGGTTGCCATTTCCTTCTCCAGGATATCTTCACAACCCAGGGATCAACCTCATGTCTCCTGCTTGGCAGATAAATTCTTTACTACTGAGCCACCAGGGACGCCCTCCCATCTGCTAGCCACATCTTTATACAAAAATATGGTCCTATTTTCATCCTCACTGCCTTTCTTCCTTTTTAATAATGTTTAACAGTTGTAATGACCACTTATTCATGCAAATATGATAGAGCTTAATTCTTGCTTTTGAGCTTTATATAAATGCTGTATGCAGACTTTCCAGCATTCTGTCTCACTGTGCCAGTATGAACTGACCATTAAAAAAAAACACAACTACAGTGTTTTAGGGATGTTTGAAGAAAGTGTGCCAATTTGTTCAGGTTTATCCCTTAGAGGGCTTATGTTCAGAAAACATATTATATGTCATGGAGAATAAATAGAGACTTTAAAAGCCACTTGGCAGGTCATATAGTTGTCATGGTCACTGAAGAGGATTTACATGGTTCCTTATTAAGCACTTCTCCTTCATAGGTCAGGTCACATAATTAATGCCTGGATCAACAACAGATTCATGGACAGTGAGGTCATTCCATTGTCAGTTTTCTCACAGGAGAAACTAGAGGATGTTCTTAAGTTTTCTTGCTCCAGGAATGAAGATACTGAATTGCAGCTTTGGTACTTTGATTCATACCTCCTTTCCTAGAGCACTTTGCTTTGGCCCCTGGAAAATTCTTACTTGGTCTTCAACGTTCAGCTCAAATATCACTTCTCAGATGAGACTTTCCACTGTCTTCCCTCCGAGGAGGAGATAATCTCCAGAAATTCACTGCCTTAGGGAGTGCTTGGGAGGAGGAAATGGCAACCCACTCCAGTGTTCTTGCCTGGAGAATCCCAAGGACGGGGGAGCCTGGTGGGCTGCCATCTATGGGGTCGTGCAGAGTCGGACACGACTGAAGCGACTTAGCAGCAGCAGCAGCAGCAAGGAGTGCTTGAATCTAATTCTGTTGCCAATAATACAGCAGCAGCATTATGTTTACATGCTGGTCTTCTCTGCTCCACATTAAGAGACTTGGGAATAAGGACAGTACCCATTTATCTTCTCCCTTCTCAGTGACGAGCGTATAGGCATCCACTCACTTTTGTTGGATCAATCAGTCAATCAATCAATGAAGGGATAGATAAAGTCCTGTAGAGGGAAATTAATTAATGGCAGAGACTCACTGAATCTTAAACCAGAAAGACACGGCAAGGTTATAAATTATAATAGTCAAGGGGAGCTGGAGAAACTTTCAAGAAGTGATGAATGGGGAAGATACCACAGGATGGGTGACATAGATGCTTAATCCAAGAACACAGAGCATGTCAGAGATGCGGTGAGATGGTTCTCATTTTAGCCAGAGCACTATTCATCTGTCCTAAAAGGAGGCATGCCAGACCATGATGATCTCTTTCATAACCTGATGACATTTGAGTAATACTGGAGTGGGTTACCATTTCCTTCTCCAATGCAGGAAAGTGAAAGTGAAGTCCCTCAGTCGTGTCTGACTCTTAGCTACCCCATGGACTGCAGCCTATCAGGCTCCTCCGTCAATGGGATTTTCCAGGCAAGAGTACTGGAGTGGGGTGCCATTGCCTTCTCCATATTAATCTTAGAGAAAGTGTTATTTCCATAAAACATAAATGGGACACACACACACACGCAGCATGTGTGCATGCTCAGTCACATCTGGAGCTGGAGTGAGCTGCCATTTCCTACTCCAGGGGATCTTCCCAACCTGGGGATCAAGCCTGTGTCTCTTTCATCTCCTGCATTGGCAGGTGGATTCTTCACCATATATAAGTAAAGAGAGCTTTTTGTGGATATGGAGAACATACATGACTGGTTGGTTGGGGAAACTTGGAAACTTCTACAGGTTATTTACTTTTAAATACTTGGACAAAACATGCTTTTGTAATTGAAGCTGTTTTAAGTTCAAAAATTTCAGTTCATCTTCCTGAAGGTTTCAGGAGCCTACCTGTTTAATCCATGCAACACATGGTGATGAAATGATCATTTAACATTATGGTGTACTTGGAGGTGCCTTAAAAATCAAAATGCAGAGTTTCTGATTAATAACATTCTTGCTCATGAACCTGAGTGTTTCTGGGATCAGATGCCTTTGCTGTCAAAAATCAGTGGTGAAATCCCTATTCAAGTGTTTGTTTCCTTCTTTGTTCCATTGCTCATAACTTTCCCCTGCCCACCTCATAATTCTAAGTGATACAATATAGTGTGTAACAACCATGAGCTACTGGGTCTTCCCTGGTAGCTCAGACTGTAAAGAATCTGCTTGCAATGCAGTAGGCCTGGGCTCAATCCCTGGGTCAGGAAGATCCCCTGGAGGAGGAAATGGCAACCCAGTCCAGTATTCTTACCTGGAGAATTCCATGGACAGAGGAGCCTGACGGGCTACAGTCCATGGGGTCACAAAGAGATAGACACGACTAAGCGACTAACATTTCCCTTTCCACTTTCATAGTGATAATAACTATGGTAACATTCATAAATGCATTTGTTTCTATCTAAACAAAGGTGCTATACAAATATAGAAAATGGTTATGACTACTAGTTATGGAACTTGACACACCAAAATGTTGCAGTTGCATGGTCAGGAAGCTTTGAAATGAAAAAGGAGAATGTCTGATTTTTTTGAGCGAGGGTCGAGATGGTAGCTTTTATTTTATATTAGAATATAGTTGATGTATGGCAAAACCAATACAGTATTTGGCCTCCAATTAAAATAAATAAATTTAAATTTAAAAAAAAAGAATATAGTTGATTGATGGACTTCCCTGGTGGCTCAGAGAGTAAAGTGTCTGTCTACAATGTGGGAGACCTGGGTTTGATCCCTGGGTCAGGAAGATTCCCTGGAGAAGGAAACGGCAACCCACTCCAGTACTCTTGCCTAGAAAATCCCATGGATGGAGGGGCTTGGTGCAGGCTACTATCCATGGGGTCACAAAGAGTCAGGCATGACTGAGCGACTTCACTTCACTTCACTTCACTTATCGTTGATTGACAATGTTGTGTTAGTTTCAGGTGTGCAGCAAAATGATTCAGTTATACATGTATGTATCCTTTTTCAGATTCTTTTCCCATATAGGTTATTTCAGAGTATTGAATACAGTTCCCTGTGCTACAGCAGGTCCTTGTTGATTATTTTATACATAGTAATGTGTATATGTTAATCCCAGTCTCCTGAAACAGCAGATTTTCTAACCTAAGTCTTAGGTTTGGCATTGCTATTCCTGGCAGATATTTTTATTTTCTGTATCCCAAATCCTCTCAAATATGCATTTCACTCTTTCACACTAATACATATTTGGGTAGTTCATTCTGAATCATGATCAACTCTCTCATGCAAACCCAAGTTTGCATCTAAGAGGTCCTAGCCGACCCAGTGACTTGAGGATGGAGAGACGGATCTCACTGTTTCCTTCTCTGTGCTTCATATTGATAAAATGAAGAAGTTGAATGAGGTGATCTCTTAAGTTTCTTTCAGCTCAGAAGTTTTTAAGTAACATGAAATGTCTCTTGTCTAAAGGCAGAAGAAGATTATTAAGTTACATGCAGCTTATCAAAACTTATCCCCCCTATATATTCTTATACATTTAAATAAAAACGGCCATGTAAGGTGTGATTTGTGGAGAAGGCAATGGCAACCCACTCCAGTACTCTTGCCTGGAAAATCCCATGGACAGAGGAGCCTGGTAGGCTGCAATCCATGGGGTCGCTAAGAGTTGGGCACGACTGAGCGACTTCACTTTCACTTTTCACTTTCATGCATTGGAGAAGGAAATGGCAACCCACTCCAGTGTTATTGCCTGGAGAATCCCAGGGACGGGGGAGCCTGGTGGGCTACTATCTATGGGGTCGCACAGAGTCGGACACGACTGAAGCGACTCAGCAGCAGCAGCAAGGTGTGATTTGAGGGTTAATTTTTAATGACTTTATTTTAGGCATTTGCAAATGTTCTCCTTCAGGTAAAGATAAAGGATGCATCTATCTGAATCCTATTCAGAACTTCTTTCATCATCTTCTTTCATAGCTTTGACCTCTCTTTTAAGTTTTGAGCCTCCTCTGTGCATCACACTTTTAGCATCCTTATCAGTTCTATGTCAGATTGGTTTTTTTCCTGTCAAAACCTTTGGATAAATTAGAGCATGTTTCAGTCACTTTCCCTCTAGTAGCAGCACTAAGTACACCTTTTGGGTGGTCTTCGGGCATATTTCTTGGTTTAATTTGATCTATATCACATATCCCAGGAAGGAGAATGGACCAGGCTGCTGTATATTTTTCCCACTGCTCTCAGCAAGCCATTCATCAGTAGTTATTATGCACCTACTTTGTAGGGCGTAATTCTATGTAGCTCTAGACTGGAGCGGACATCCAGTTGTGAGGTTTTAAGGGATTTCTACACCTGGTTGTTAAACACAGCCATTGCTAAACAGTAGATGATAGAAACCAACAGTTAAATAATGCAGGTAAAAAGGAAAATTAATAGATACTACAAATCATCATTTGAGTATTTTACCAACCTTACTATTGTATATGCTCAAGAGGTGGCTGAAGTCACTGCATTGTGTGCTGTGATGCAAATGCCATATATGGATATTGCTCATCATCCCTTTACAACTCTGCATGCGTTGATACCATGTTGGTTGCTTGAAACTGGCCGAAAGACTTCCCAGGTGGTCCAGTGGTTAAGAATTTGCCTTCCAATGTAGAGGATGCAGGTTCCATCCCTGGTTGGGAAGCTAAGATCTCACATGACTCCTGACCAAAAAACCAAAACATAAAACAGAAGCAATAGTGTAACAAATTCAATAGAGACTTTAAAAATGATCGACATCAAAGAAATCGCTCAAAGTGGGAATATTTATACTTACAAAATTTAGCAAATGCTACAAGTGGGCCCTCCTGCACCCCTATCCAGCTGACTGAAAAACACTTAGCACACCACTGCTTCTAGGTGATGTATAAAGTCTGAGTTGAAAAGTAACTATAGCATTTGGGGAAGTGCAGCGTCCACGGGTGAGCTGGGGCAAAGGTGTCAGAATAGCACTTAGAATGCTAGTGCCGATTCATAATTAAAAGAAAAGTCCAAGATAATTAAAAGGTAACCAAGAGAAACATCCTGTGCTTTGGGCCAAGTACTATAATTAAGCTCAACATACACTTTACCCGCTGGAATAGCGTAGAAAGCAGGTGCTGCGTCTTCTGAATGCAGTGAAAAATGCAGCTGGGGAGGTTTCCGATGGACTATGTTACAAAGCAGATAGCTACTCTCTCTCTGTCAATAAAAATTAGAGGGATAGAAACAGTTTTATAAATCCAGAACGCCTGAGGTTTAGCTGTAAAATATGTCTCCCAACTTTTATTTGAGGTTGATACAAATGTTTGAGCCAGTTTACTTTTAATACTCTTGAATTAAAGACTCACAAGTTATTCTGCAATTCTCTGGTGTTATGAATCACCCCTCATTTATAAGGAAGGCAACTGGCATTAACTAAGCATCAACCATGTGCCAGACAACTTCTTAGATACTTGATATAGGCAATTATCTTGTCCCCTTTGCTCTGTAAGGGAGGGATGAACAGGGAAGAGAGAAAATGAATACATAGTGGACACATGCGTATTCTGCACGTACATTGTCTGGAATCATTGCAACAAGTTGAAAAGATATTATTTATGCTCATTTTATAGTAACATTGAGCTTGGAAAAAATTTTAAAGAAATCTTTCTAAATTGACATTGCAAGAAAGTGACAGGGCTAAGATTTTTTGAACATATATAGACTTTCTATTCAACATTTTTTTTTCTTTTTCATTAGGGTTTATTTCAGAATACTGAATATAGCTTTCTGGGCTATACAATGGGCCCTTGTTGTTTATCCACTCTATATATAATAGTTTGCATCTGCTAATCCCAAACTCCCAATCCATCCTTCCTTCATCTTGTCTCCTTTATGGCAACCACAAATCTGTTCTTTATTTCTGTGACTCTGCTGAACGGATAAAGAAGATGTGTATGTATATGTGTGTATATATATACACACATATATAGAATGGGATACTCAGTTCAGTTTAGTTGCTCAGTCATGTCCGACTCTTTGCAACCCCATGAATTGCAGCACGCCAGCCCTCCCTGTCCATCACCAACTCTCGGAGTTCACTCAGACTCACGTGCATCGAGTCAGTGATGCCATCCAGCCATCTCATCCTCTGTCGTCCCCTTCTCCTCCTGCCCCTAATCCCTCCAAGCATCAGAGTCTTTTCCAATGAGTCAACTCTTCGCATGAGGTGGCCAAAGTACTGGAGTTTCAGCTTTAGCATCATTCCTTCCAAAGAAATCCCAGGGCTGATCTCCTTCAGAGTGGACTGGTTGGATCTCCTTACAGTCCAAGGGACTCTCAAGAGTCTTCTCCAACACCACAGTTCAAAAGCATCAATTCTTTGGCGCTCAGCCTTCTTCACAGTCCAACTCTCACATCCATACATGACCACTGGAAAAACCATAGCCTTGACTAGGCGGACTTTACCGCTCAACCATTAAAAAGAATAATGCCATTTGCAGCAACAGGGACGGACCTAGAGATTATCATACTAAGTGAAGTAAGTCAGAAAGAGAAAGATAAATACCATATAATATCATTTAGGTGTAGAATCTAAAATATAGCACAAACGAAATTACAGATCAACCAACATTTTTAAAAATGTATATTACATGCTAGGGGATGACCTGGATGCAGGAAAATGTTTAATGTTGTTTCATCTCTCTATTTATAAAGTTTATACATCTTAGGAGGGGAACATACATAATTATCATCACTTGCGTAAATATTATTATGAGGCCAGCACACTAAGTTCATCAGAAGCCTACTCAGCATGGTCCTCAGAGCTCAGTGCAGGCAGCTGGGAGCACTCTAGATTAAGCTTAAAGGACATACAGGAATTTGGCAGATGGGATGGAATGGAGTGGGTTAACAGCATTCTAGACAGAGGGGATAGCGTCTGCAAAGGACTGGATTCAGAACGACCAAGGCAAGTCAATCATACTTTCAATCCTTGTAATACATCTCAGAGGAGACTTAGATATCATAAATGAGGTTGTTCAAGGTGATGAAGTGACTAGATCATGCATTTCTATATGATTACATGAAGTTTGGCTTTTTATCTTGAGGATAGTGTTCCAAACAAGGACACAATATTATCAGACTCTTTTTTTTATATGTGTAACAAATAGAAATCTGACTAATAACTCTATTGTTTAAAGTCTACTGTTCTTTTTTTTTTCATTTTTTTTTTTTTTTTTGTAAGAACTGAATGGTTCATGGTCAAAATCTAAGTATAGTGCCTGAGGTGAAGTAAGTCTCAGTTGATGCTATCTTTCTGTTTGTGTAATATTTCATGAGCTGTCTCTGACTTTCCCCCAATCTCATCTTTAGCTACTCTCATTTTGGGATTCAACATACCACCTGCTCGGAGAAGGCAATGGCAACCCACTCCAGTACTCTTGCCTGGAAAATCCCAGGCTGCATGGGGTCGCTAAGAGTCGGATACGACTGAGCGTCTTCACTTTCACTTTTCACTTTCATGCATTGGAGAAGGAAATGGCAACCCACTCCAGTGTTCTTGCCTGGAGAATCCTAGGGATGGGGTAGCCTGGTGGGCTGCCATCTCTGGGGTTGCACAGAGTCGGACAAGACTGAAGCTACTTAGCAGCAGCAGCAGCAACATACCACCTGCTTGGGGTATTTTCCCACATGAAGCATCACTTTCCTGAAGTTCACCAAGTGAGCTCTTAGTAGATTTTTTTAACAATAAAGGCTAGAACAGAACCAATAGCTGGAAGCATAGCTTTTATCACATTGCAGGAATAGCAGTTAGAGGGGTTCCAAAGACTTTCCAAATGATTCGTTGAAGAATTAACCAAAGGAATTGTTGGCTTGGAGGGGGAGTGGGGACTTAGTGTTTAATGGGGACAGAGTTTCAGTTTAAGAAAGTGAAAAAATCTGGAAGATAGATGATGATGAGAGTTGCACAACAATGTGAATGTATTCAGTGCCACTGAACTGTACAGTTGAATATGGTTTAAAGAATATTGGAAAAGACTCTGATGCGGGAAAGATTAAAGGCAAAAGGAGAAGAGGGTGGCAGAGGTTGAGATGGTTAGATAGCATCACCAACTCAAGGGACACGAACCTGGGAAAACTCCAGGAGATAGTGGAGGACAGGGAAGTCTGGTGTGCTGCAATCCATGGGGTTGCAGAGTTGGACACAACTTAGCAATGGAACAACAACAAAATAGTATATTTTATGACTTTTACTACAGTAAATAAAAACGTTAAAAGAAGACAAAGTCAGCATGAAAAAATTTAATCCTAAAAAAAAAAAAAATCACATGGCCTGGAGATCATGAGATCTTATGATGAAGTGAAAAACTTTACAACCTCTTTTGCTCTGTTTACTGTCCACTTTTAAGCTGTAGAGGGATAGCAAGAGCAGTGTAAGTAGGGGAATAGGAAAGAGAGGAAAAAAAAATTAGATTCTTTCCATTTTTCTAATTAAGGAGAAAAGAGGCTTTAAACTAGTAATAATGTATTCAAACTATATTTAATATCTGGAAGAGAATATTTTTAATAGAATTGAGAATATGATGACAATTAAAAATGACCATAGAACTTATCTATTTTCTATGAGTAATCATAAAATTTGCAGAACTGCTTGAGTTTTTATTAAATGGCAGTTGGAAAAAAAAAGTCCTTACTGAATATATTTTTTATGAGAAAGTAAGAAACAAAATAGAGTTATGTATTTATTATGTTATATTAATTGTATTCTTAAATTAGTCCTAAAATAGCTCTAAAATAGAATATTTGAATATCAAATACAATGGGCTTAGTTTGAAGTGGGGGAAAAAATTTAAAAAGATGATAAATTCGGAGACACATAGCAGTCAGGTAAAACTTGAGACCTGAATTTTCTTCAAATGATTATGTTGGAATGAAAAAAAAGGGAAATGCATAATTCATGCATGACTCACCAAGACTGTATTAAAGATTAATCATAGAGGTCACAAACCAAAGATGCAGTGATTGGAATACTGATAAAGATGGAGAGTTTGAAGCTGTTTACTTTTTTACACATCTTGCTTCGTATACTCAGGACAACCCACCTTTGCAGGTCCTTCTTTTCATAACTTGATTTCAAATGATTTTTGGAGTAGATCAAGTCTCAGTAGCTCCTGTAACTTTGCAGTGTTATCTTTGGAAAATTTAATCACCTTCCTAATCCTACCTCCAAGCCCACATGCTGCCCCATTTCAAAATAACCCAAACAAGATCTTCATATCAGTTCCCCTGGCAACTCACTGCTCTTGGCCTTGCCTGACACACTGTTCCCTCACACTGTTCCCTTCACCGGATGTATTTTCTCTCTCACTGCTGCGATTTCATTTCTTAAGACTCCTCTTTCTATTCTTGTAACACTGTTCTCATTTACAATGAGATAGCTTGCTACTTCGTGTTATAACAGGGTCTTTCTGCTTATGCTCCTAGACTGTAGGTTTCTTTGTGTAATTAAATGTAGGGAACAGGGCTAGACTTCTATTTATAAACACTTCCTATATGGCTTCCCTGATAGCTCAGTTGGTAAAGAATCCACCTGCAATGCAGAAGACCCCGGTTCAATTCCTGGGTCAGGAAGGTCCACTAGAGAAGGGATAAACTACCCACTCCAGTATTCTTGGGCTTCCTTTGTGGCTCAGTTGGTAAAGAATCCGCCTGCAATGTGAGAGACCTGGGTTCCATCCCTGTGTTGGGAAGATACTGTGGAGAAGGGAAAGGCTACCCACTCCAGTATTCTGGTCTGAAAAATTCCATGGTGTGTATAGTCAGTCCATGGGGTCACAAAGAGTTGGACATAACTGAGTGACTTTCACTTTCATGTGTCAGGGACTAGGCTAGATGCCTTGCAAAATATCTTACTTCATCTTCAAAGTTACCCTATCATCTCCATTTTTTAGATGAGTTAACCAACTCAGTAAGTTAATCAACTCCTCCAAAGGGTTACTGCTAGGAAGGACATAAACTGAGCCATTTCTGACTCAGTTACTGTGATGTCATTGCATACCAAGATCAGGAGTCAGAGTTTCTTCATTTTTCTGCCCAAACTTTGTGCTTTCTGAGTGCTGCCCATGGATCATTGGCTCCGTCTATCTCTGTGTGTGCTTTCCTGTCTAACTCTTCTGGTTATTTATGTCTCCTTAAGAATTTTCTTAAGATTTCACCCTACATATGAGTGTATAAGAGGAATTCACCACGAAGAATGGTCGGGGAGGCACCAGGGGCAGACACGATGGTATGAACAGACATGGATAGAGACTTGCTGCATTAATGACCAGCCAATAAAACAACTTGCCAGTGTGGTGCCAGCGAGCTAATTCAAAGGGAGGACTACGCATTCCAGCCCGAAGTGAAGTGTTAGTCCCCTGGTTGTGTCTGATTCTGTGATCCCATGGACTGTAGCCTACCAGGCTTCTCTGTCCATAGGATTTCCCAGGCAAGAATACTGGAGTGGATAGCAATTCCCTTCTCCAGGGGATCTGACCCAGGGATCGAATCTGGGTCTTCATGTTTCTTCAATTCAGTTCAGTCGCTCAGTCATGTCCAAATCTTTGCGACCCCATGAATTGCAACACACCAGGCCTCCCTGTCCATCACCAACTCCTGAAGTTCACCCAAACTCATGTCCATCGAGTCGGTGATGCCATCCAGCCATCTCATCCTCTGTCGTCTCCTTCTCCTCCTGCCTCCAATCCTTCCCAGCATCAGAGTCTTGGGACCTTTATACCTGTAACTATGTAGCAATGGCATTTTTGTCCATATTTTTAGTTGAGGGAACTAAAGCCTTGAGAGAGAAGATGGTGCTAAAGTCATGGAACAAGGCAAAGGCAGGGTTGACATATGATCCCAAGTCTCTTGACATTCAGTTTAATCTGGTAGTCAGATTCTTTACCATCTGAACCACCATACATCTAAACAACAGGAGGCACTGGGAAGGTAAGGCAGCCTCTGTAGCTGTGTCACAGGTCAAGCCCATCATCCAGGATGCTCCTGGAGAAAGAAGCTCTGTTAAGATGTGCTGTGTTCTACTGGTCCCTGAAGCCTACAGCCCTGTTAGCTGACCCTACTAAACCATTCCTCAACTACCTTCATGTGGGGAGAGAGAACAGTAACTATTCAGCTTATAAGCTTATGCAGACTCTCTGCAAATCACTTTTCTCTCTTGCATAATTGCAAGATTAGCCTTGGATTTGTTTTCTTGCCCCTCCTTCACCCCCGGTGAAGGAGGTCCTATTCAGTAAATGGCTAGGTTATTATTATTTTTTTTTTTTGAAATGGACCATTTTAAAAGTCTTTCTGGTTTTTTGGACCCAAGGCATGTAGGATCTTAGCTCCCCAACCAGGGATCAAACCCACACATCTTGCATTGGAAGGTAGAGTCTTAACCACTAGAATGCCAGTGAAGTCCCTGGCTAGTTTTATTTTAAATTCTATTTTACTGGAAGGAAAATAGTAGAATCTCCCATCTCTATAACACCATGTTTCTTAAAGGGCCTTTATACCTGTAATTATGTGACAATGGCATTTTTGTCCATATTTTTAGTTGAAGGAACTAAAGCCTTGAGAGAGAGGATGGTTCTCAAGTCATGGAACAAGGTAATGGCAGAGTTGACGTATGATCCCTGGTCTCTTGACATTCAGTTTAATATTCTTTGTGTTGCATCTTTGTTGATTAAAAGGAAAAAAAAAAAAATAAATGGTACAAAGAATCATCCTGCTTGAGTTTTTGACAGGCTTATACCCTGTGGAGTTATTAGCTGGAAGCTCAACACCTGGACTATTTTTGATCACTTGATGGCCCTGGTGACAAGAGTTTGAACTGTTCAGAATGAAACTGGTTAGGGGAACAGCATCTCTTTTTACATAAATTACAGCCTTGAACATTTTCAGCATTTGCCTGTATCAGGCACACACACACGAGAGAATCATATGAAAGCTGGTGTTTTGTAAGCCCTCTCTTAATATACACAAAAATTGATGACTCTAAAAGGACATGGCTTTTCAAATTGAAAGAAAAGCTCTGAAAAGAAGTTGGAAGGGCATTTTACTCACGTAGAAAGAATCCATTAAAAGTCTATTTCCTTATTTTCTCAGCATATTTGATGATAGTGTTCACATACTTAGTTTCAAATGAAGTACAGAAAGTTGCCACTTTACAGATCCACACACTGAAAGCTTTAGACTTTGGCTGACATTCAGACCAACTATAGAACTGTCTCTGAGATGTAGCTCTGTTATTTGTGACTGTGCATGTCCTCAAGTTCCCTGATTCTCAGCAGTCACCTTTCTACTGAATATTTAACTGTACAATCGGAGCTTCTATGCTATAGACCTGTAAGGGGCCCCATCTTTGCGTCCACATCACCAGTCAGTTTTGTGGCATGGTTATAACGTGATATTTCTGCTCTACCATGAAACAGTCAAATAAAGACATAAAACAGGTGCTTTGTGTCCCTGGGCCCCATGATTTATCTGCTTATGTTTCCCCATTCCTGGTTTAGTTTGGATCTTCTCTATCATTAGTGATTTCTATTTCTAACTTTTCTTCATATTATAGTCCAGACCAATTAATTTTATTTTTCATGCTAGAGAGGTTTTGCAATTGTCTTATGCTATTTGTGCCTGTCTTTGGCAAATATAGGAAATCTTATTATTGTGAGTGGAGAAGAGTTGATAATTGGGAGCACATCTTTAACTTGCTGAGATTATCTACATCAATTTCAACTCTCCCAGGCTTGATTGAGGGCTTATCTTGCTCACTATACAATCTTGCAAAGAAATAGAGGATCAATGCAAAGAAATAGAGGAAAACAATAGAATAGGAAGGAAAAGAGATCTCTTCAAGAAAATTAGATATATCAAGGGAACATTTCATGCTAAGATGGGCTCGATAAAGGACAGAAATGGTATGGACCTGACAGAAGCAGAAGATATTAAGAAGAGGTGGCAAGAATACACAGAAGAACTGTACAAAAAAGATCTTCACTACCCAGATAATCACAATGGTGTGATCACTCACCTAGAGCCAGACATCCTGGTATGTGAAGTCAAGTGGGCCTTAGGAAGCATCACTAGGAACAAAGCTAGTGGAGGTGATGGAATTCCAGTTGAGCTTTTTCAAATCCTAAAAGATGATGCTGTGGCTGTGCTGCACTCAATATGCCAGCAAATTTGGAAAACTCAGCAGTGGCCACAGGACTGGAAAAGGTCAGTTTTCATTCCAATCCCAAAGAAAGGCAATGCCAAAAAATGCTCAAACTACTGCACAATTGCAGTCATCTAACACGCTAGTAAAGTAATGGTCAAATTTCTCCAAACCAGGCTCCAGCAATATGTGAACCGTGAACTTCAAGATGTTCAAGCTGGTCTTAGAAAAGGCAGAGGAACCAGAGATCAAATTGCCAACATTGAAAAAGCAAGAGAGTTCCAGAAGAACATCTATTTCTGCTTTACTGACAATGCAAAACCTTTGACTGTGTAGATCACAATAAACTGTGGAAAATTCTGAAAGAGATGGGAATACCAGACCACCTGACCTGCCTCTTGAGAAATTTGTATGCAGGTCAGGAAGCAACAGTTAGAACTGGACATGGAACAACAGACTGGTTCCAAATAGGAAAAGGAGTATGTCAAGGCTATATATTGTCACTCTGCTTATTTAATTATATGCAGAGTACATCATGAGAAATTCTGGGCTGGAAGAAGCATAAATTGGAATCCAGATAACCGGGGGAAATAGCAATAACCTCAGATATTCAGATGATACCACCCTTATGGCAGAAAGTGAAGAGGAACTAAAGAACCTCTTGATGAAAGTGAAAGAGGAGAGTGAAAAAGTTGGCTTAAAGCTCAACATTCAGAAAACGAAGATCTGGTCACATTGCTTCTTGGAAAATAGATGGGGAAACAGTGGAAACAGTGTCAGACTTTATTTTTCTGGGCTCCAAAATCACTGCAGATGGTGATTGAAGCCATGAAATTAAAAGACGGTTACTCCTTAGAAGGAAAGTTATTACCAACCTAGACAGCATATTAAAAAGCAGAGACATTACTTTGCCAACAAAGGTCCGTCTAGTCAAGGCTATGGTTTTTCCAGTGGGCATGAATGGATGTGAGAGTTGGACTTCAAAGAAAGCTGAGCACCAAAGAATTGATGCTTTTGAACTGTGGTTTTGGAGGAGACTCTTGAGAGTCCCTTGGGCTATAAGGAGATCCAACCAGTCCATCCTAAAGGAGATCAGTCCTGGGTGTTCATTGGAAGGACTGATGTTGAAGCTGAAACGCCAATATATTGGCCACCTGATGTGAAGAGCTGACTCATTTGAAAAGACCCCGATGTTGGGAAAGATTGAAGGCAGGAGGAGACAGGAGGAGAAGGGGACGACAGAGGATGAGATGGTTGGATGCCATCACCAACTCAATGGACATGGGTTTGGGTGGGCTCTGGGAGTTGGTGATATACAGGGAGGCCTGGTGTGCTGTGGTTCATGGGGTCACAAAGAGTCAGACACGACTGAGCAACTGTACTGAACTGAACTGAACTGAACTACAATGTTGGGTTGTATCTCAATTTTACCTACGTTTTTCCCCCTCTGGAATTAATTTTTTTTTTTTGCAGTCATTTAAAATTTTTTAATGGTTTTAAATCAAGAGATAGTTCTTACAATTTTATTGAATAAGAAAGCAAGACACAAAATTGTCTATGTAGTATATTAACCATGTAAAAGAAAATTTTCATTTTCCCTGTAACATTTTTCTGTAAATAGCTTGATGGTCACTAGCTTTAATTGAGACAAGTTTGCTAATTTCAGTTCTCTGGCTCTGTGTCAGTCAAGATTCAGTCAAGAGAAAATAACTGCATAGTATTTGGTACCAATAAATTTAATATAAAGAATTGTTATTGTTCATTAGAATGAGGAAACCATAAAGAGGCAAGAGTTAAAGGAATACTAAAACATGGAGATGATAGACATGGGAGGGGATGAAGAGTTACTTTCCAAGACTAGGATTCATACCCCACAGGAGAAGGCATAGTTGTTGGGAATACACTTTTTTGCATATGCAAGCATTCTCTATGTTTCTCTGGGCCATCACTGCTCAACAGTCACTGGACAAGCAGAAAACACTTCTCCTGGGTGCAGGAAAGCTGAGGCTTGGGAACCAACTGCTGGGTTGCTTGCAAGGGTCGCTAGAAATTTATCTACAGGGAGCCACTGAGACCCACAGAGAAAACTTTCATCTTGATAGTTCAGCCCCCAAGTTAATTTTGCTTATCTTAACATCCCTGTTCCTTTATTAATACTTTCCACAGGTGCTAGAAGGAGTCTCTCTATTCATTATCCATAGTCTCTCTCTGTTTCATTGTGAACCATTTAAAGAAATGTTCATCATTTTTTTTTTTTTAACAGAAGGCAAAGAAATAGAAGATAAACATGCTGTGGAAAATGTCTGCTTCACTCATTCAAAGTAGCTGGGAATGGTTAAAGAAAAGATTTGATCTTCTGAGAGCAATAAAAGCTCTATCTTTAGTCATTCCACTTTGGCCCTTGAGAATCCCCTGTAGTCAACTAACCAAGAAGCATTTACTTTTTGTAGAATCATAAAGTATGGTTTTTTTTACTGTTTAGGACAAGGGGGAAATAAAGATATCAGCCAACTAATTTAACCAAATCTGTCATCCTTCAGAGCCTGCATTCTTCCCTAAATGCACAACTAGAATTTAATTTTTAAATCAAGAATTTCACTTTAGGAGGATAATGATTTCCCCTTCCCCTTCCCTCTCCATGTCAGGATATCTCTAGGTCTTTATTTATACTTTATTTCCTGTTATCACAGAAGTGATACTGCCTATGGAATCTTATCAGGCTTATTGGATTGGGTTTAGGGTCATTATTGGCAAGCATCTAACTGTTTTGTCTTGAACAAATCAATTTAGGTCTCTAAATCTATTAAATGGGGAACTTATATATAATTCTCTGGCAACAGTTATTGTCACATATTGTTAAGAGATAGTCTTTATTTCCCATGCTAATGTCTACCAGGAACCTCAGAATCTTCAACTACAACATAAAGGAAAGAGGTTGGGTTGAAAGATTTCTATTTTATACATGAAGTAGTAGAAAATTAACTCTAAGCAAACTGAAAATTATAAATATTCCTAATCCTAAGGCAATTACCAAAAATGCAAAAAAAAAAAATGTAGAGTTAACAGTCAAATAGATAAATTAGAATGGACTTATGAAAATATTCAAATACATATGAAGGCGGAAAGGAAGAACAGAGAAACAAAATCAAGATGACTAATAATAAAATTAAAACATGAATTCAGCCTTATCAGTGATACAAATAGATTAAATAGTCCAGAAAGAAAACATTTACATGAAAACCAAAACCAAAAACAAAACCCTGAAAACCTCAAGGCCCATCGTTTATCTGATGAATTCCTTCAGTTCATCCTCCTCTTAAAAAGTGGAAGATGAGGGAACAGTTCTGGACTCATTTTAAGAGGCCAATTAAGTCTGATGATAGCACATACATTATAAACAAAACACAAGAAAGAAAATAAAGAAAAACAAAAGCAAATGTCTTTCACAAACATACTTTACAAAAATCCTACAAAATAACAAATAAAAAACATCAGGTTTATTATCTGTATATAAAACAGATAGTAAATCAAGACCAGAAGAGTTTCTCATAATGTTATTTTAACTTTTGAATAATTAGTTTAATTAATCATCTTAACAGACTAAAAGATCTGTTGGAAGACCAACATCAAGATTAAAAAAAGAACTAAAAAAAATGCAAAAAAACAAACACTAAAAACAAAATCTCAGCAAAGTAGGAATAAGAGAGAAGTTCCTCAGTTTAATAAAGGTATCTACAAAAAAGCTACAGCGAACATCACACTCAATGGATATTCTGTTTTTCGCTAAAGATAGCATCCCTTCTTAATATTCCTTTCCCTCAATTCTATGCCCTTTCAATTCATCTCTCCTTTTTTACTAAAGAAGTCTCTCAAAATGTTAGTTTATATATTTTGTCTCTGTTTTCATTATTTTCCCTCTGCTCCTTGAAGTCTAGCATCTTTA
Organism: Bubalus kerabau; assembly: GCF_029407905.1. Taxonomy (NCBI): domain Eukaryota; kingdom Metazoa; phylum Chordata; class Mammalia; order Artiodactyla; family Bovidae; genus Bubalus; species Bubalus kerabau. The sequence continues at coordinate 86,894,362 of NC_073634.1, read as the reverse complement.
CCCATTGGTTCATGTTGGAGAGCTCAAACTTGTCTAATGCTCCATGGCATTTATTTTGACAATCTCTATGTACCGGCTGCTCCTTCTCACTTGCCCTTGGCTCTGGAATTATCTAGGCAGGTTCTGGGGTTTTACTTTTCTGAGCTCTAGCCATACCTCCACATCTTTGTACTGAAACTTTTTCTAACCAAAAGGAAAGGAAAGGAAAGTTCAGTAAGATCAAACTGACTCATCTAGTTGAAGCTGTGGTTGTGTGATGTCAAGCAATTGGACAAACAGGGTTTCTTTCTATTGATTTGAACTCTCCCCATTCTTTCCTCCTACCTAGTCGACATTCCTTCTAGATTTTTATATAGATCTGTTGTCATTGTTTAGTTTCTAAGCCCTGTCCAGTCACTTTGCAACCCCATGGACTGCAGCCCACAGGGCTCCTCTTGAGTATAGGATTTCCCAGGCAAGAATACAGGAGTGGGTTGCCATTTGCTACTCCAGGGGATTTTCCTGACTCAATGATCAAATCATAGTCTCTTGCATCTTCTGAACTAATGGGCAAATTCTTTACCACTGTGCCACCTGTGAAGTCCATTCAGTGGCTATGATATGTTTATCATTATACTTGATAAACTAGTTGTTATTCAGAAAGGGACTATCTATCTACCTGTCTTTCTGTCAGCATTTCTGCCTTTCCTTGTCTTGATGACTTCTTCTTAAGGACTGCTGGCTTACCTGATTCTCACCAGTTCCTGAATTACTTGGATTCCCTGCTTCTCACTTGCTTACTTCTCTGTTGGTGAACACCAGTTCTGCCTGTTTGTTCCCACAGCCTGTCTTGATCTTCTGACCCACATTCTTTGGAACAGTTCTTATCAACTCAAAGGCTCTTTCTCACCTTCAAGGTCATGGTTTTTTTTGGAGGCACTTGTTTAAAATCTTCAGGAGAAGGAGCTGGCACCTGAGACACACTCAGAGCCACTTTCCCAGACCTCCGGTTTCCTCACTTGCAGTTGCAGCAGTATGGCACGTACACCCTTTAAAGCACTATCTCAGCCCAAATAAGGAATCCAATCCCATATGTCGAAATCTCACTAGCTCAGCACGTAGACCTTGCATATCTAATTAAGATGAACCTCTTGGGACTGATAGTTTCAGGAGCTCAGAGTTTCAGGAGCTCAGCCAGTGAGTGGGAAGTGAGCCGTAGAAAGTTGATATTGTTAATGAAAAAGGACAGAGCCTTTAAGAGCATCTGAGGAGCTCAGTCTTAAAAGGCCTTCTTTTCTAATATTTTGTTTTATAAGTAGAGGTTTTAATTATAATAAAGTTAATTGTTTAACATTTAAATCTTCATTTGTTATACGTATTGAATGTGGAAACACTCTGGGAGTTTTCTTTTTCTCTACTCTCTCAGAAGGCTATCCACGGCATCAGAAAAATAAATAAAAACCACACCAAGCAAACCTGAGGATTTGTGATCATCTGAAGTACAGAAGCCCTACAAACAGCATATTAGAGTTGTGCTTATATTTATATTTCTAGTAATAAAAATAACTAAAATCTACAAGACTCTATCAGTAACATAAGCTTGAGCAAGTGCTGAATTTTTTTTTTATCTTCAGTTTCCTCATCTATAAAATGACACTATAACATTACTGCCATATAGAAATGCTATGAGAAGTAAAGTAGTTCACATATGTAAGTACTTAGAATACTGTCTGCTATTTTCCTGCTTTCTTTTATTTACAAGTCTGGCATTTCTCATCAGGGTGTCGGACTCATCAAATATGTTCATTTTGGCTTGCCTCTGACCCTGGCAGGAGGCCTTTATACAGACAACAAATCGTCCTTCAGGAAAATGCGCACAAATCGTCAATTAGAATTTGCAGTGGATCTTCCCTGCTGTGGACCTGAGCCTGTGTTCTATCTTTAGTTGGAGCATATGTTGTGCTTCTCAGAGGCTTTCAAACCCCCAGATGCCCAAGGAACATTCAAACAATTAGTTCCCTTTCTTTTCTTGGGTGGTTGTGTAATAAATATACTGTAGCTAATAAGCACTAAGTAGAGACCCACCAGATAAGGCTCTGCCAATAGTCTTTATTTTGACTCTTTCAGAACTTCATTTCCTCTAATGTGAAACTGAGAGTTGCACTTACACAAAGGCTTTGAGTATCAAATGCAATCATTACACAGATGCAACTTAAAAATAGTAATGTTTTGTATAAAACTGAAAGCTGATAACAATGATTGGTAACACTGTAAACTGTTATTATTATAAATAAAGGCCTTCCTTGGTGACTCAGATGGTAAAGACTCCACCTAAAAGGCAGAAGGCCTGGGTTCAATTCCTGGGTTGGAAAGATCCCCTGGTGAAGGGAATGGCTACCCATTCCAGTATACTTGCCTGGAGAATTCCATGGAAAGAGGAGCCTGGCAGGCTACAGTCCATGGGGTTGCACAGAGTTAGATACGACTGAGTGACTAACACATCCATATATACATACATTACAATTAAAAGCAGAACACACATTACCCAATCTATACTGAGGGTGCCTATAAGTTGGATCTTTTCCAAGTCTGGAGACAGAGTGTGATGGAAGGATGTTAGTTTCTGAATCAAACTCTGCCACAGCGACAGTAGAACTAAGACCACAAAGAAAACATATGGGTCATGGTGTCCTGATCCTTCCAAGAGAGGTAGAACCTAGAAGTACGCATTATGCACTTCTCTGGAGGGAATTCTGATCAACCATTCCCTTATAGCAATTAAAGGTAAAGTTGGGTCCTGAGAGGAACACCAGAGTTTGTGGAAGCTGAGCTTTTTTACTGTGATCCTAAGGACAGAAACAATCTGCTACCATGTGGGGTCAAGACTGGATGACTGAGCTCTTTCAAATTGTTACATTTTTGGATGCAGTAAGTTTATAACTGTGAAACACCAGGGACAACAACTAGTACTTAGGTACCACTTTTGTACCGAGAGCTATTTTGAGAGCTTTGCACATTACTCCTTCAACCCACACAACAACCCTATGAGTCAGGTACTACTAGGATCTCATTTATAAATGAGGAAGTGGATGTACAGAGAAGTTAAGAAACTTGCCCAAGGAACACAGTCATCAGCAATAGGGCCAGAATTTGAATCCAGGTAGATTGGCTCAGAGTAACAGTCTTCACCACACTTTCCAGTCTTGAGGTCAAAACAGAATCTTCCCATCCAAAGTAACTTCACCTCTCCTTTTTCTACTTCTTTGCTCAAAGCAAAGGTAGATCAGATCATCCTCAAAGAAATCCATTTCCCTAAGAACATGCTGCTTTCAGGTCTGATGTTATCACAATGTTCCAGAAGTACATCCTTCTAAATAAGCAGCTTCAACCATTAATCCAACAGATAGTGAGCCCTGGCTTTCTCAGTTACTGGATTAGGAAGAGAGGAATAAACAGGAAATGTGAATGCCTCTCATGACACACATATCCATAATGGTAGAAAGAAAAAGTACAATTACAGTAGAGAATTAGTGGTACTTATCACACACACACAAAATCATGTTTTTACTGTCATAAAGACCTCAAGTCCATAGCACTCTGCCACTCACAGAAATGTGCCATGACGGGAGTGAATTTACCCACAAGCGTTCTCCCCTTGGCAAGTCTGTCTAGTGTGAATGATCACACTTTTGTAGTGATGAACTGGTCCTGGAGATCTCATCCTTGAGATTCAAGGAAGCCCCAAGTGAAATTATTGTTCAAAAATTGAAGAGAGCATTCTCTAAATGAGGCATATCCCAAGCAAAACTAATCAAAGTGAGCCCCCAAAGGGCACTGTATGTTGCCTTTGTAATTTAAGACAAATTTGAGAAACTTCAAGCCATTGACTGTGTGGATCACAACAAATTGTGGAAAATTCTGAAAGAGAGGGGAATATCACACCACCTGACCTGCCTCTTGAGAAATCTGTATGCAGGTCAAGAAGCAACACTTAGAACCGGATGTGGAACAACAGACTGGTTCCAAATTGGGAAAGGAGTGCATCAAGGCTGTATATAGTCGCCCTACTTATTTAACTTTCATGCAGAGTACATCATGCAAAATGCGAGGCTGGATGAAGCACAAGCTGGAATCAAGATTTCCAGGAGAAATATCAATAACTTCAGATATGTAGATGACATCACGCTTATGGCAGAAAGCTAAGAGGAACTAAAGAGCCTCTTGATGAAAGTGAAAGAAGAGAGTGAAAAAGCTGGCTTAAAACTCAACATTCAAAAAACCCAGATCATGGCATCTGGTCCCATCACTTCATGGCAAATAGATGGGGAAACAGTGGAAACAGTATCTGACTTTTTTTTTGGCGGTGGGGGGGTGGGGTGGGGAGGCTCCAAAATCACTGCAGATGGTGACTGCAGCCATGAAACTAAAAGGCACTTGATCCTTGGTAGAAAAGCTATGACCAACCTAGACAGCATATTAAAAAGCAGAGACTTTACTTTGCCAACAAAAGTCCATCTAGTCAAAGCTACGGTTTTTTCCAGTAGTCATGTATGGATGTGAGAGTTGGACTATAGAGAAAGCTGAGTGCCAAAGAATGGATGCTTTTGAACTGTGATGTTGGCGAAGACTCTTGAGAGTCCCTTGGACTGCAAGGAGATCCAACCAGTCAATCCTAAAGGAAATCAGTCCTGAATATTCATTGGAAGGACTGATGCTGAAGCTGAAGCTCCAATACTTTGGCCACCTGATGTGAAGAATTGCTCATTGGAAGAGACCCTGATGCTGGGAAAGATTGAAGGGGAGAGGAGAAGGGGCTGACAGAGGATGAAGTGGTTGGATGACATCACTGATGCAATGGACATGAGTTTGAGCAAGTTCAGGGAGTTGGTGATGGACAGGGAAGCCTAGCGTGCTGCAGTCCATGTGGTCACATGAGTTTGACACAGCTGAGCGACTGAACTGAATTGAGATACTCCAGACCCAACAATCTACATTAGGAATAGTCAGAGAATCACAGAACTTTTATCTCTGCTTGATTTCCAAGTTGACCTCATTTAGTATCAATAAAAGCATGCTGGCGATTTATATATTCTCTGTTTGAGGTGTTTTAATATCTAAGAGATGACTTTTTTGTAAACTGTTCCTGGATATACTTAAGTTTTAGAAATTAGTATATTACAACGAGGCAATATATTTCTCTCTCTAACCTAACTTTCAGACTCTGAGTCTTCTTAGGTTGAAATAAATATCTTTCCATTTTCCTTCCTTCTCATTTTTATACTCCCCACCTTACAAATCAACATTTGACTTATTAAGATACTAATTTATACATTCATTTAACACACAGGTATACATGTGTTAAAAGTCTATATAGTTAGTATGGATGGAAGTGGAAGATGGGCAGAGTCTTGCTTCCCCCAGGGAATTTAACAGCTTTGCATCTGATTCTGATTTTTTTTTTTTTTTTTTTGAGGCAAGGAAAGTATTTTTTATTTTATTTTATTTTATTTTTAAACTTTACATAACTGTATTAGTTTTGCCAAATATCAAAATGAATCTGCCACAGGTATACACGTGTTCCCCATCCTGAACCCCCCTCCCTCCTCCCTCCCCATACCATCCCTCTGGGTCATCCCAGTGCACCAGCCCCAAGCATCCAGCATCCTGCATCAAACCTGGACTGGTGACTCGTTTCATACATGATAGTATACATGTTTCAATGCCATTCTCCCAAATCTTCCCACCCTCTCCCTCTCCCACAGAGTCCATAAGACTGTTCTATACTTCGGTGTCTCTTTTGCTGTCTCATATATAGGGTTATTGTTACCATCTTTCTAAATTCCATATATATGTGTTAGTATACTGTATTGGTGTTTTTCTTTCTGACTTACTTCACTCTGTATAATAGGCTCCAGTTTCATCCACCTCATTAGAACTGATTCAAATGTATTCTTTTTAATGGCTGAGTAATATTCCATTGTGTATATGTACCACAGCTTTCTTATCCATTCATCTGCTGATGGACATCTAGGTTGCTTCCATGTCCTGGCTATTATAAGCAGTGCTGCGATGAACATTGGGGTACACGTGTCTCTTTCCCTTCCGGTTTCCTCAGTGTGTATGCCCAGCAGTGGGATTGCTGGATCATAAGGCAGTTCTACTTCCAGTTTTTTAAGGAATCTCCACACTGTTCTCCATAGTGGCTGTTCTAGTTTGCATTCCCACCAACAGTGTAAGAGGGTTCCCTTTTCTCCACACCCTCTCCAGCATTTATTGCTTGTAGACTTTTGGATCGCAGCCATTCTGACTGGCATGAAAGGGTACCTCATAGTGGTTTTGATTTGCATTTCTCTGATAATGAGTGATGTTGAGCATCTTTTCATGTGTTTGTTAGCCATCTGTATGTCTTCTTTGGAGAAATGTCTATTTAGTTCTTTGGCCCATTTTTTGATTGGGTCATTTCTTTTTCTGGAATTGAGCTGTAGGACTTGCTTGTATATTTTTGAGATTAGTTGTTTGTCAGTTGCTTCATTTGCTATTATTTTCTCCCCTTCTGAAGGCTGTCTTTTCACCTTGCTCATAGTTTCCTTTGTTGTGCAGAAGCTTTTAAGTTTAATTAGGTCCCATTTGTTTATTTTTGCTTTTATTTCCAATATTCTGGGAGGTGGGTCATAGAGGATCCTGCTGTGATGTATGTCGGAGAGTGTTTTGCCTATGTTCTCCTCTAGGAGTTTTATAGTTTCTGGTCTTATGTTTAGATCTTTAATCCATTTTGAGTTTATTTTTTTGTGTGGTGTTAGAAAGTGCTCTAGTTTCATTCTTTTACAAGTGGTTGACCAGTTTTCCCAGCACCACTTGTTAAAGAGATTGTCAAAAATATCGAATGCTTCATGAATTTGCATGTCATCCTTGCACAGGGGCCAGGAAAGTATTGAAAGGGTGGAAAATGTCACAAGCGTCAGACAAAATAGAGAAGTCTGAGTGACATGCCATGGGTGAAAGTGGATGGGGAAGGACTCTGGGGATTTAGAAAGATAGTGAATGTGCCCCCCACCCCCGAGTTCTGTACTATTGTCGTAGACCTTTTTGGAAGCTGAGGGATAGTCCTTTTGTTCTCATCACAAAAATGTGTAAACATTTTAGCCTTTGTCTGACTATAGCTCTCACAATCTGGTCCAAATGCCATGACCTTAATCACAGAAGGTTCTCCCTCAATATTTTATCTCCTGACTGTATGATTTGGTTATAATGCACTTGGGCCTAGGGTACCTTAGGTGGCACTTAAGACCACCTCTAATATGGAGGATAGAAGTTTCTTTATTCATAGTGAAGTCACATACCCAAAATTGGACAACTGAAATGACTCTTGAAATTCATTGCTTCACTTGAATCTCAGTTTTTCCACTCCTGGCTTCTTTGTTTTTGGCCAGAAATCTCCAACTTCATTCTGGATTTTGCTCAGCTCAAGTACTGAATCTAGGAACAAACACATACACTCCCACCCCGACCCCCAAGGAGTGTAAGTATACTTCAGATTTTCAATTTTCTTTAAAACAAAAAGCAATGTTATTTCAGTATTGGCTCTCAGTATTTGATAGTTTTCTTAAGTAATGACTATTTCTAGAAAAAGTACCCAGTATGATATGGTGACGGAGAAGGCAATGGCACCCCACTCAAGAACTGTTGCCTGGAAAATCCCATGGATGGCAGAGCCTGGTAGGCTGCAGTCCATGGGGTCGCCAAGAGTTGGACATGACTGAGCAACTTCACTTTCACTTCTCACTTTCCTGCATTGGAGAAGGAAATGGCAAGCCACTCCAGTATTCTTGCCTGGAGAATCCCAGGGATGGGGGAGCCTGGTGGCTGCTGTCTATGGGGTCACACAGAGTCAGACATGACTGAAGCGACTCAGCAGCAGCAGCAGAATGATATGGTGAATGCATGACTCTGGTATTTAATGCATGATTCTTTTTTTAAAATTTTGAAAAGTTATAACTGATTATATTGTTCCTTGGTGGAATTATGTAACACAAAGCTTTTGACCCCTTCAGTTGGTTCTGCCTTTCTAACTGAGGGATTTCTGCTCCTCACCCCCTTCATCCCTTTCTCAATTTGGCAATTTTACAACTGGAGTGAAGATAGGAATTACTGTTTTGAAATACTGCATCTACATCTTGTTCATAACACAATTCATCAGGCAGAAGGAAAGGTCAGATGATTTAAGGCTTGCAATTTGGGTACCTAAGTGCTCTAAGTTGAATCCCCTAAATTGTACTGGTCCTTATTTATTACCTATTAAGGCTTGACATGAGTGAGGCATCAAATGACATCTTTTAAAGCTTAGGATCTCCTGTAGTGAAAGGTCTGGGGATTCACAAACGAAGTGAGTAAAAGGAAAATACACCTGGATATTCCACATCAGCAGCAGCATAGGTCCAGTGACTAGATGGCCATGTCTCCAGGAAGGTTTTGCTGAATTTTCCCTCTTTATCTCATCCTCACTGTCTCTGTCTTCATTCAAGACTTTTCATTTCTTAGATTGGTAAGAAATACCAATACTCCCTTTCTTCTGTGTCACTCTCCATTTAATTTTCATATTGCTGCCAAATATTTTGAAATTCCAATTCTAATGACTTGCTTACCTTCTTAAAGCTATTGAATGGTTGTTTCCTTCACAGTAGAGTTCAAACTCTTAGTAGAACACAATATAGGGTTATTTTATTTCCTAATAGGCACTTAACTCTAATCTCTTCGTGTCCCTTTAAGCATCTTGAATTCTAGCCATGCTGAAGTAGTCCTCAAACCTCCCAGTCTCCTTGTGTCTCTGTGCTTTATGTATGCTGTAGCTCAGCTACTAGAAAATACCTAATCCCCCTTTTACTTACCTAAATTCTGTGGATCCTTTTTGATGAAATTTAAAATGGATTGTTTTCTTGTTTTCTCCTTCTGAAAGTTCATTATTAGTGTATAGAAAAGTAATGGATTTCTGTATATAAATCTTGTATCCTGCAGCTTTAATGAATTAATATATTAGTTCTAATAGTTCTTTCATGGAGACCTTAGGGTTTTCTATATATATTGTCATATAACCTACAAATAATGATAGTTTTACTTCCTTCTCTTCCAATTCGGATGCTGTTTATTTCTTCTTCTCCAATTGCTGTGGTTAAGTCTTCCAATACTGTTACATAGAATTAGCAAGAGTGGGAATTTTTGTTTTGTTCCTGGTTCTAAAGGAAAGACTTTCAGTTTTTCATCACTGAGAATGACGTTAGCTGTATCTTTGTCATCAGTTCAATTCAGTCACTCAGTCGTGTCAAACTCTTTGCAACCCCATGGACTGCTGCACGCCAGGCTTCCCTTTTCATCACCAACTCCTGGAGCTTACTCAAACTCATGTCCATCAAGTAGGTGATGCCATCCAACCCATATCTGAGGTTATTGATATTTCTCCCAGCATTCTTGATTCCAGCTTGTGCTTCATCCAGCCTGGCATTTGACATGATGTACCCTGCATATAAGTTATATAAGCAGGGTGACAATATACAGCCTTGACATACTCTTTTCCCAATTTTTAACCAGTCTGCTGTTCCATGTCCAGTTCTAACTGTTACTTCTTGACCTGCATACAGATTTCTAAGGATGTAGGTCAGGTGATCTGGTATTCCCATCTCTTTAAGAATTTTCCACAGCTTTTTGTGATCCACACAAATGCTTTGACATAGTCAATAAAGCAGAAATAGATGTTTTTTTGGGCCTCTCTTGCTTTTTTGATGATCCAACATGTTTTGGCAATTTGATCTCTGGTTCCTCTGCCTTTTCTAAGTCCAGCTTGAACATTTGAAAGTTCACAGTTCATGTACTATTGAAGCCTGGCTTGAAGAATTTTGAGCATTGCTTTGCTAGCGTGTGAGATGAGTGCAATTGTGTAGTCGTTTGAACATTCTTTGGCATTGCCTTTATTTGGGATTGGGATGAAAACTGACTTTTTCCAGTCCTGTGGCCACTGCTGAGTTTTTCAAATTTGCTATTTAGAAATAGCAAATTTGGAGTGCAACACTTTCATAGCATCATCTTTCAGGATTTGAAATGGCTCAACTGGAATTCCATCACCTCCACTAGCTTTGCTCATAATGATGCTTCCTAAGGCCTACTTGACTTTGCATTCCAGGATGTCTGGCTCTAGGTGAGTGATCACACCATCGTGGTTATCTGGTTCATGAAGATCTTCTTTGTATAGTTCTTCTGTATATTCTTGCCACCTCTTCTTAATATCTTCTGCTTCTGTTAGGTCCATACCATTTCTGTCATAAATGTCAAAAGGTCCATCTTTGTCATAAATGACTTTTTGAGATATTTTCTCTCTATATCAAATTTGGTGTGAGTTTCTGTCATGAGTGAGTGTTGAATTTTTTTCAAATGCTGTTTCTATGTCTATTGTTATGATCATGTGAGGAAATACATCTTTTATTTATAATTGCTACTGGCAGATTTTGGACTGGCCAAACAGTTCATTTGGTCTTTTCCATTACCTCTTATAGGAAAATCCAAATGAACTTTCTGGCCCACCCAATAAATATGTTGATCATAATGTAGTGATGTTAATCAGAATTGAGTTAAATGTAGTCTTTTATCTGTAGACATATATCATTTATGAAATGTTTTCATTTAAATTTTCTCATTTGATACCAGCAACTGTCCTATGGTAAATAATATCCTTTTCTAGGCTTTAATTATACTCTCCTTTCATCTGGGGAACAAGAACTCAGAAACAATAAGGAATTTTACAGTGTTTATTGTTTTACCATGATCTTTTCATACCTAATACACACTTCCATTTTCAAAGATGTTGTAATATAGCATTAACTGTACTAATAAGAAGTAAATAATAGTAAGAAAATATTATGTATTTTATTGTTACACCAAAAAAATATTATTGTTATACATGCAGTCTTTTTGCTTTTGTGCATTGTACATATATATATATATATATACACACACACACACACACGTATATATACACATCATGTTTATAGCAAAGACAAATATTAGTGAGACTTTTTTGGTTTGTTTTCCTTTGTTCATGTTATCATCACTTTGTAGCATTATTTCACTGATCTTTTCACACAATAGAGTTGTAGCTCCAGAAGTGAGTCATAATATGAGTTGTTTGTACAATAGAGGGTCTATTTAATGAATATTTGATTTGGAGCATTCCAAAACTTGTATAACAAAAGTATGAATTCATAAACAAGAAAATAATACTCCGAAAGCTTGTATAACTTCAATATATAAAAGGAGGCTTCATTCAGAAATTATTGATTCTTTGTTGGCACAAATTCTAGAAACTTGGCTTCCAGATTTCCTAAACCATGTCTCAATTTTTTCTTTTTTTTAATGTATTTATTTTAATTGGAGGCTAATTATGTTACAATATTGTAGTGGTTTTTGCCATACATTGACATGAATCAGCCATGGGTGTGCATGTGTCCCCCATCCTGAACCTGCCTCCCACCTCCCTCTCCATCCCATCCCATTCAGGGTCATCCCAGTGCACCAGCGCTAAGCACCCTGTCTCATGCATCAAACCTTGACTGGCGATCTGTTTTACATATGATAATATACATGTTTCAATGGTATTCTCTCAAATCGTCCCACCCTTGCCTTCTCCTGCAGAGTCCAAAAGGCTGATCTTTACATCTGTGTCTCTTTTGCTGTCTCGCATATAGGGTCATCGTTACCATCTTTCTAAATTCCATATATATGTGTTAGTATACTGTATTGGTGTTTTTCTTTCTAACTTAGTTCACTCTGTATAATAGGCTCCGGTTTCATCCAGCTCATTAGAATTGATTCAAATGCATTATTTTTAATGGTTGAGTAATATTCCATTGTGTATATGTACCACAGCTTTCTTATCCGTTCATCTGCTGATGGACATCTAGGTTGCTTCCATGTCCTGGCTATTATAAACAGTGCTGTGATGAACATTGGGGTATACATGTCTTTTTCAATTCTGGTTTCCTAGGTGTGTATGCCCAGCAGTGGGATTGCTCGATCATAAGGCAGTTTTATTTCCAGTTTTTTAAGGAATCTCCACACTGTTCTTGATAGTAACTGTACTAGTTTGCATTCCCACCAACAATGTAAGAGGGTTGCCTTTGCTCCACATCCTCTCCAGCATTTATTGTTTGTAGACTTTTTGATAGCAGCCATTCTGACTGGGATGAGATGGTAAACCATGTCTCATTTAAAGCATAACATGTGTCAATGATAACTGTGTCATTTTCACTGAGTATTTGTTGATTAGTTGACATAGATGAAGCCCTGTAGTATACTCTGAAGCTACAAAAGTGTAGAACACATGGTCCTATTTTCAGATGTCTCAATGTAAAGTTAGAGAAACTTGGCATACATAAAAAGAGTAATAACAGTAAAAAGGAGAACACTCAGAACTTTAAAAAAAAAAAAAAGCTTCAGAAGAAAGTTTCCAGGTTTTAAAAGAGGGAATAAAATGGATAACTTAAAGTCTAAAATCAAAAAAGTGACAGAGGAAACTGAAACAAAAACAAAAGACAGATATAACCAACACAGCACTGAAATATGAGGCCACATTGTTTTTTTCCATTTGCTGAGAAATAACTTGACCTCAACTGTTTCACCTCAGCTATTTATAAGCATGTCATCATAAAATTTACTTACAGAACTTGGATAACTAAAGCTAGTTAGGCTCATATAGCAGAGAAAAGCCCAACTCCATAGCAACAGTAATCTAACAGAGTGGTTACAAGGATCAAGGATGGGCTCAAAAGTCATCCTGCCTGGGATTGAAGTCCTAGATTGATCAACTGCAAACAGACCAACTTCTAACCTGTTTATGTCTTGATTTATTCAACTGAAAGGGAGAGTAGAATATCTTCATAATAAAATTACTGTGAGGATTGAAATAAAAATTATAAAGCACATAAAGCAGTATCTGATATATTGATAACTTTCAACATATACTATTACTTAATAAAAGCAACTGTGTCAGTAACATTTACCTATGTACCAGGCTTCCCAGATGGCACTGCTGGTAAAGAACCCACATGTCAAGAGACACAGGTTTGATCCCTGGGTCAGAAAGATCCCCTGGAGGAGGACATGGCAACCCACTCCAGTATTCTTGCCTGGAGAGTCCCATGCACAGAGGAGCCTGGCGGGCTACAGTTCATAGGGTGGCACAGAGTCAGACACAACTGAAGTGACTTGGTACACACACATGTACCAGGCGCTGTTCTAAATTTTTTACACACACATACATATATATGTGTGTATACATACATATATATATATATATATATATATACATATATATATATATATAAGATCAGTCGCTCAGTCGTGTCCGACTCTTTGCGACCCCATGAATCGCAGCACGCCAGGCTTCCCTGTCCATCACCAACTCCCGGAGTTCACTCAGACTCACGTCCATCGAGTCAGTGATGCCATCCAGCCATCTCATCCTCTGTCGTCCCCTTCTCCTCTTGCTGCCAATCCCACCCGGCATCAGAGTCTTTTCCAATGAGTCAACTCTTCACATGAGGTGGCCAAAGTACCAGAGTTTCAGCTTTAGCATCATTCCTTCCAAAGAAATCCCAGGGCCGATCTCCTTCAGAATGGACTGGTTGGATCTCCTTGAAGTCCAAGGGACTCTCAAGAGTCTTCTCCAACACCACAGTTCAAAAGCATCAATTCTTTGGCGCTCAGCCTTCTTCACAGTCCAACTCTCACATCCATACATGACCACAGGCAAAACCATAGCCTTGACTAGATGAACCTTTGTTGGCAAAGTAATGTCTCTGCTTTTGAATATGCTGTCTAGGTTGGTCATAACTTTCCTTCCAAGGAGTAAGCGTCTTTTAATTTCATGGCTGTTTGAAATATAACGGTTTTACAATGTTATGTTAGTTTCTGCTGTATAACAGCATGAATCAGTCAACATATACACATATATCCCCTCTCTTTTGAGCCTCCCTTCCGCCCCCATCATTCAGTCCCCATAGGTCATCACAGAGCACTGAGCTGAGTTCCCTGTGCTATACAAAAGCTTCCTGCTAGCTATCTTTTAATTCACTCAGTCCTTGCATCAGCCATAGGACGCAGTTACTGTTTTTATTCCCATTTTCCACTTGAGAAAACCAAATCTCAGAGCTGTAAATAACTTGATCAAGGATATACCTATTTAAGTAGAAGAGCTACGATTTTCACCAAGTGCTTTGTCCCTCAAAACCTCTTTAATGTTGCCAACACAATACTGTTCATAATGAAAATGTAAATATTAGAGTGACCAGAAAATACATTAAGCCATAATGTATTGTAATGCAGTGATCATCTTGTCATCGAAGGATTAAACAGAAAGCATCCCGTTAAGAGGCTGGACTATATAGACTGTGTAGTTGCTAATTATTTATTTAAGTTAATGTTGGGTCAGTTAATCAGTTTAGTCACTTAGTCATGTCCAACTCTTTGAGACCCCATGAACTAACTGCAGAACGCCAGGCTTCCTTGTCCATCATCACTCCCGGAGTTTGCTCAAACTCATGTCCATTAAGTCAGTGATACCATCCAACCATCTCATCCTGTCATCCCCTTTTCCTCTCATCTTCAATTTTTTCCAGCATCAGGGTCTTTTCCAAAGAGTCAGTTCTTCTCATCAGGTGGCCAAAGTATTGTAGCTTCAGCTTCAGCATCAGGCCTTCCAATGAACATTCAAGACTGATCTCCTCTAGGATTGGCTGGTTTGATCTCCTTGCAATCCAAGGGACTCTAGAGTCTTCTCCAGCACCACAGTTGAAAAGCATCAATTCTTTGGTGCTCAGCTTTCTTTATGGTCCAACTTTCACATCCATACATGACTACTAGAAAAAACCATAGCTTTGATTAGGTGGAATTTTGTCAGCAAAGTAATGTCTCTTTTTTTTTTACTATGCTGTCTAGGTTGGTCATAGCTTTTCTTCCAAGGAGCAAGAGTCTTTTAAGTTCATGGCTGCAATCACCATCTGCAGTGATTTTGAAGCCCCCCAAAATAGTCTGTCACTTTAATGAGTTGGGTCATGGTCATTCAAAAGTAAAAGAATGTTTTATTTTTATTCTTTAAGTAGGTAGATATGTTTATAACCACTGAAGAATGTATGCTTTCAGAAATTGCTTAAATGTGGGATGTAAAGCTCCAATTATCCTTCAGAAATATATTAATCAGTTCAGTTCAGTTCAGTCACTCAGTCGTATCTGACTCTTTGCGATCCCATGAATCACAGCATGCCAGGCCTCCCTGTCCATCACCATCTCCCAGAGATCACTCTCACTCACGTCCATCGAGTCGGTGATGCCATCCAGCCATCTCATCCTCTGTCGTCCCCTTTTCCTCCTGCCCCCAATCCCTCCCAGCTTCAGAGACTTTTCCAGTGAGTCAACTCTTCACATGAGGTGGCCAAAGTACTGAAGTTTCAGGTTTAGCATCATTCCTTCCAAAGAAATCCCAGGGCTCATCTCCTTCAGAATGGACTGGTTGGATCTCCTTGCAGTCCAAGGGACTGCCAAGAGTCTTCTCCAACACCACAGTTCAAAAGCATCAATTCTTCGGCACTCAGCCTTCTTCACAGTCCAACTCTCACATCCATACATGACCACTGGAAAAACCATAGCCTTGACTAAATGGCCCTTTGTTGGCAAAGTAATGTCTCTGCTTTTCAATATGCTATCTAGGTTGGTCATTTTCTGTATGATTTATATAAATGCTATACATTCAATTATATGTAAATATTCATTCTCCATGTATACAGAAAAAGTTTCTTCACCAATCCAGAAGGTACTTTAGTATATTGATTGAACACATAGGGTCTAACATTAGATTAATCTGGGTTTCATATCTAGATGGATCAATTATTTTTGTAAAATTATCATGTGAAATGGGGGAAATCACAGTATACACATGATAAAATTATTTCTAGGAGTCATTGAGATAACAGCACATGGCAAGTGGTAAATACTCAATAAGCATTATTATTCTATTTTGTAATGAAATATTAATTTGTTAGTAGGTGCAAAGGCAAACACACATTAGATATTTGTCAATAACCATCAATTTAAAAATGAGCATTATTCTTATTTTTATTTTTTATAACAAAATATCAAACCCATACAAAAAATTAGACAAATCATGAGTGTACAATTCAATGATTTATTGCAGATTAACTGTGGCCAAGAAACAGAAGTTTCCAGCTCAAAAGACTTTTTATGTGTACAAATTTATGGAAAGCTGAATTACTTTTCTGGCTACTTTCAGGAAATACAAATGGTCCAGTCTGATATAGAAATCCAAAGTTTGCACTTGTGCTAAATGTTGTCTTATCTAATGGTTCTGACAGGGAAGTGATGACGGAAGGAAAGAAAGAGAATGCTGCATGGTTCCATTGTGATTGGCAGTGCTGTGAGCTAGTTTCAGTCTCCCTGAGCTTGGCAGGTGTTTATTAATCTTTCTCACACAGGAGCATGTTTGTTGATCTTCTGAAACCTGCTTCCCTTCTCACTAGGAATCACACATGCCGTTCCCTTAATGCTGGCAGACACATTTCCTTCTGTCTGCTCTCTTACAACTTGTGTGTCTTCTGAACATTCAGCAGTACACATTCTTCACACTGAGGTGTCCTCAGCCCTTAGGGTGCCCTGTTTGGACAGGAGCTTCTGCAGAATACAACAACAAATACAATTATGTCAGATATTCTCACTTTCTTTGATTTGACAAACCCAGAGCTGCAAGCCACTTGGTCTGTCATAAGCCTAGCTAGCCAACCAGATGTGGTATCACCTTTGGATTTCTCTGCCTCTGTCTGTGGGTCAAAATCCAATTCATTCTGCTTCTCAAGTCAGAGGGAACAAACAGATCATCCAGTTGGTGCCTTCAGAATTCCTCCTCTAGGCTTGAGGTGGGGCGGGCACTCCTGCCCTTCCCTGCAAAGCTAATCTTTCTATAAGAGTATTTTTCCTATTCTCAGCTTCTCCAACCATCTTTAAAGGCGGGACATGAGAGAAGGAACTATAATTTCCCCCAAAAAATTACATTTGCACATCTCATATATTGGTCTTACATCATAGTTTGGTACAGGGCATCTATTACCTTTTAGAAAGAACAAGTCCTGACACCATCAGTTTTTCATTTTACCTTCCTGAAAAACCCTGATATAGTCATTGCTTGTCCATTTTATAGAAAAATGCAAAGTATAATATTCAGTAAATTTTACAAGGAAACTAATTAAGCCAGTCCACAAAATATTTAAAGGTGTGGGCTCTCAAAGGCTCTCATTCTTTATTCACCTTCAAGACAACTTAGTAGGCTAGAGACGCAGCAGTGGGACTTTGATGACTAGAGTTTCCTAAAGCTGTCAAAATTCAGAACCAGATGTTACACACATGCTATGTGCTTGGGAACACATGGCTTTAAATTTAGGGAAAGTTAATCCATTATGATCAAGGGAAGTGAGTTAGATGTGAGGGGGGGGGGAAAACACAACAGAGATTCTTTTTCCATGGGAATCCTGAAATAAGGCAAAGTGTAGGAACAAAATCAAATCAGGGGAAATCCAGAAGATCCAAGAAAATGACTTGAAGGGACCAGACTTGACAAAACGTACTTGGCCAGAAGCCACTGGAGAATATGGAAAAATCAACTCAGTTGCTTTAAGGTGTTAGGTGACACCAGGGACAATTTTCTCATATTCATCTCATATCTCTTACAAAAGTAGGTTTTAAAATAAATTTAATTTCAGAAATAGAGTTTTGATGATGAGATGGTATCTTGGCTATGGTCTGCAGTAAAATTTCACAGATCTGATCAAGGTGTGATTTAAAATAAGTTGTGATCACACTAAGAGCGATCTTGAGACTATAATCACCTTGGATATCTCAGCTCAGTTAAATCTATAAAGGAGATGTACCAGAGCTTGTCAGTACTTTACACTTTTTATTTCCTCCTTACCATGGGCCAATACCTGAATTCTGATACCAGGCATGGCCGTTGTCATTCACACACAGAGAAGAAAACTGCAAAGGATTGTATTGGGATGGCAAGAATTTTAACAATTCTCCGGAGAGGCTGGTTCTTCTCCAAACTTCCATGTATCTTATCTTAGAAGAATTATTTTTATACTGAAAAGAAAAGAGTGAGGGGGTGAGAATTATCTCTTGAATTAAATTGCTGGGTAGAAAATAATCATATTGTTTTTAGATCAACATTTCTATATCTTGAAAATGTCAGTGTGTGTGTGTGTGTGTGTGTGTGCACGCGCATGTGTATAAGGTAGGGGTTGGACATGGAAAGAGATCCAGTGGTGTGAGAAAAGCTTTAGTCTGAGAATCAGGAAATCTGAATCCAGATATTAATCTGTCCCCAGTTCACCATGTGGCCTGGAAGCAATCACTCTCCCTCTCTGAATAGTTATCATCTCTAAAATGAGAGACCTGGGCAGGTTGATTCCTATGACCCCATTCCTCTTTCAAAGTTCTGGAACTATACTTAGTGGTCAAGAGACAAGAGAAAGAATAAGTTTAATGTGTATACAAAGGCTAAAACTAGTTTAGACAGCACAGTGGATTCTTGAATTTTAAGTTAAATGAAAGGATGATTTTTGGCCATTGCTCTTCTTATTTGAGAACTTAGTCCAGTTAAGTTTCACTTGGAAAGTAGTCTTGGCATTTAGGTCAGGTCTGAAATTATTATGAAATCATATTTTCATGCCAAAGGGTAAAGAGCTTGCCAAGATAGAGCATTGCCAAAGATATCCTAATAAATATATGCAACCCAATCAGTGAGTTTTAACCCCATCAAATCCTTTTTAAAACTTGACTTTGCTTTCAGTATATTGTAAAATTAGTTGTTTATTCCCCTTGATAATGAATTCTTTTCACTGCTGTTTTATAGCTAATTTAATGGAAGTTAGAGGTCAGTCACAGAAATATGTTTGTAATATTAAGGCAAGATGATATATCATTTTGCAAGCTAATAAATCACTTGCCTTAAAATATTTTTTAAAATGTGTATTTGTTTGCCTAAAAAGAACATTTATTTTGATGGAGGGGTAATTAAGGATTGTCAAGGGATGCTCTGTTGCATTCCACTATTTACCCCTGAAGTGCATCTTTCTGTTTCTTTCAATTTCTCTGTTGGAATTTCAAAAACAAATATAAACATAATTATATGCATAATTGACACACAACAAATTTTACATACTAGAGTATGTGATTTGATCAGTTTTGACAAATGTATAAACCTGTGAAGTCATCGCTACAACCACCGTGGTGAAGATATAGGTAGATCCCTTTTGAAGTCGCCCCTCACCGCTCATTCCCTGGTCTTCCAACCAGGTAAGGATGATCTGCTTTCTGACAGTATAGACTGGTTTGCGTTTTCTAGCATTTCCTGAAATGGTGTCATATTGCGTGTACTTTTCTTGTCTAATTTCTTTCACTCAGCCTAATTATTTTGAGGTTCATCCATGTTTTGTGTGCATCAATAGTTCATTCATTTTTATTGCTGAGTAGTATTACATTGTATGGATACACCTGTGATTTGTTTAACCCTTCATCTCTTGTTGGCTATTTGAGGCTTTTTCAGCTTTCATTACAAATAAAACCTGCTATGAACATTTATGTATAAGTCTTTGTGTAGTTACACACTTTCATTTGTCTTGGCTAAATGCCTAGTAGTGGGATGGCTGTATCGTACAATTGATAGCTATATGTTCCCTCCAAAAAAATTATTGTGGGACTTCTTGGTGGACCAGTGGCTAAGACTTTGTTCTCCCAATGCAGAGGGCTGGGATTTGACCCCTAGTCAGGAAACTAGATCCCGCATGCTGCAACTGAGAGCTCATATGCTGCAACTAAGATCCAGTGTGCCATAACTAAGACCTGGCACAACCAGATGCATAATTTTTTTAAGAACTAACTCATTTCCTAATTCATTAAAAACATTGAGAGTAAAGGTAATTTTTTTGTTTATTTTCAATCTGAGTGTTTTAACTTGATTATTATATTTTTTCTTTATTTCACTGATTTAAAACTTCCAGTGCAACGCTAAATGGAAAAAGTGAGAGAAGACATCTTTGCCTGTTACTGCCTTTGGAAAAGCATTCAGTCATTCTCCATGAAATCTGAGTTTGCAGGCATGAGTGTGCTAAGTCGCATCAGAAGTATCTGGACTGTAACCTTCCAGGCTCCTTCATCCATGGGATTCTCTAGGCAAGAATACCAGAGTCGGTTGCTATGCCCTCCTCCAGGGGATCTTCCCCATCCAGGGATCAAACCCACATCTCTCAGGTCTCCTGCATTGGCAGGTGGGTTCTTTACCACTAAAGCCACCCGATAGGTTGTCCATAGATGCTCTATGTCACTTTGAGGAAAGTTGTTTCCATTTCTAGTTTTATGAGAGTCAATATCAGAAAGATAATAGCTTTTTGATAAACATTTTCCCCACATTTATTTGAGGATCATATGGCTTTCCTCTTCTCTCTCTTTCTCTTTTGGAGAGGTTGTTAATATGGCGAACACATTGATTTTTGTATGCTATACCAACCTTGTATTCCTAGGGTAAACCTCCAATGATTATGGTGTATTATGCTTTTAATACACTTGTTAAAACTTTGTTAAGAATTTTTACATCTCTAATCATGAAAGATATTGCTCTGTAGTTTGCTTTTCTTGTAATATCTTTGTCCACTTCTGTTATCAGGCTTATAGTGGTCTCATATAATGAGTGTGAAGTATTCATTTATCTTCAGTTTCTGGCATTTTGTGCAGAATTGGCATTGTTTTTTCCTGTTAGATAGAATTCACCACTGAGGCCTTCCATGTCTACAGTTATTTTTACTGATAGGTTTTAAACTACAAATTCAACTCCTTTAGTATGTTTAGAGCTAATCAGGTTATCTAATTTTTCTTGAATTAGCTTTCATGGTTTGTGTTCTTCAAGGACATTTTTCATTTCATCTCAGTTATCAGAGTTATTGGAATTCATTTCTTCACAATATTACATAATTATCTTTTAATATATGTAGCATCTGCAATGGTATCTCTTGTTTCAAATCTTGGCAATTTGTGTCTTTCTTCCTTATCTTTTCTGATCGATCTGGTTATATGTTTATCAATTTTATTAATTTCAGAAATTCATCTCAGTTTAATTTATATATCTCCTATATATGCCTGATTTCCTATCTTAGTTATTTCTGTTTTGATCTTTATTACTTCCTTTCTTTTATTACTTTGTGTTTAGTTTGATTTTTAAATTTAATTCCTTAAGGTGGAAATTGTAGTCATTAATTAGAGGTATCACTTCTTTTATAGTACAGGTGTTTATTACTATAAATTACCCCTTATGTCTTTTGCTATATGATAAGAAATAAAAATGAGGTTATAAAATAATGAATAGTAAAGAATTAAAATATATAATTATTCTGGGAGAATGATCATAGAATTAGTTTATTTGGGGAAACTCCTTGACTTAAATTTCTGAGGTTACTTATAGTAGATCTGATTACAAGATTAAGTTTAAATTGTGTTCAAAAATATTACACTTCTTTAAGGTGGAGGAATCCCCAGGAGTAAATGAAACAGGATTAAATACCAATAAAGGAAGCACATCTCAGTAAAATTAGGTCTTTTAAAACGACCTTTTACGATTTTTGCTAAAACTCATTTTCATCTGTTTATGTTTCAATAATTGTATATATTATATGAATATTAAAGGCAAGCTGTTATTTCCATCTAATTCATCTATACAAGAGTAATTGTCTAAAAATTCCTGAACGGAGTCCAACCTAACACACTTGTCTTAAATATGTCATTCTCTAAAATAATTGATTAATAACTTAAGATATTGATACTTATCAAAGTTGCCTATTTAAATTTGCTAGTTAAATGCAGTAGTGTTAGGGAACCGTTCCCTTTTCCCGCCAGAATTATGATAACACACAAAGTAACTTAGAGGCAAACTCATGGTGTGATAAATTAAGACAAACTCATGGTGTGATGAATTAGGACATCACACATATGATACTCAAACCAATTGTCAACCTGCTGCTAAAACATTAGACCAATTAATTACCAGTCTGATCACTGGGAAGAGTCTTCACTCTTCACTTGGATCATCATTTGCATTCCTTCAGTGATAAGATGTTCACCATCCCCACCTTTGGTCAACTCTGAAGGTCAAGAGTTTCTCTTTAGTTTTAATCTCCACTTTTCCTCCATGAAATAAAAATATTAATCTTGACTACTGATTTATTTTGAAACAACAACTAAGTTCGGCCTCAAATTCCAGAGTCCACTGAAATTTGTGTGAAAGGACAGAACTATAAGGAAGGATTTGAATGTTTCAAATTATTACCATGAGAGTGTTTTACTGCCCAAAGTCCAGAGGTATTTAATTACTAACCTGAGTGTGTTAGGTTACAGAAACATAGCTTAGTATTTCTAACTCCTCATTTGATACTGAACAAGGAAGGAAATGTCACACAGGAAGAGATGTGATTACAAGAACAGGAAAAATTGGGGCAACTTATTCTCTTGTTTGTGTCACTGGCCTCATTTGTTTCAGAGCTGTGGTATAAGATATTTAAAGCACTTGAACAATTTTTTTTCCTTGATCAATTTTTAAATGTTTTGAGGTGTAAACAAAGTAGCTCTGAGCGACAGTCTATGAGGATATTTGCCTAGTCACTAACTCCAGTTGGTTCCTCTCTAGAGTAAGTTCCTGCTCAGGTATAGATAAAATTTCCCTTATTTTTCACCTGAAATGTGCCTTGGAAACACTTAGTCCACTTTTCTTATTACTTCTTTCTATCAGTCTTCTTTTTAGGAAGGTAATCCCACAGCAGGGGGCATTGCCTTACAACCTGGCTCTGTGTATGTTTTGGGAGTGAGGAGGTGAGACTTTAGGACAGGATTTGGACCATTTATGTCCAAGAAATCTTGGTTGTCATTTTTACAAGCTATTATTTTTACTGTTATGGAGAGGGCATTATATAAAATTTGCAGACTTGCTGAGCAAGGTTATATAAAGCATGTCATGCAGAATACATTGAGCCGTCTTGGAAAAAGGACTTCCCTTTTGTAATTGAAGTGTTCTTAATTGTTGGGTGTAGTAGTACAGAGCTTAAAACAGCCTCTTCTTTTCTCTTTTATCTCCATCTATTGATTCTGGTGCCTTCTGGGGTGAAAAGATATATCTAATTCCCCTTTGTTGTATGAATCTTTAGAAGCTTTGTGGAGAGCCATTTGTCAGTTTCCTCTGTTTCCGATTAGCTGTGGACGAAGGAAAAAGAAGGAAAGCGAGGGCAGAGGGATCATGTCACTCTCTATTGGAAAATGGCCCCTGTTTCTCAACTGAGTTTCTTTTGATTGAGATTCTTATAATGTATTTAGGATTGGACTCCCAGGGTACAGAGTGATGATCCTTTGTCATTGATAATTAAGTAATTACCATTTTGCCTGAGCAGAGAAGAGCCCAAACATTTGCTGGGCACCTGAGGAGGAGTTAGTAGGTGGATTGGCCATTCTTCTTGAAGGCCACTTCTCCACAGCTGGGTTATAAGAGTAGCTCATGTGTGGGTTCTCATGGGCACTTAAAAAATTCTCCAAAGTCTTTGAAAATGTGTGTGTGTGTTAATTACTCAGTTGTATCTGACTCTGTGAGTCCATGGACTGTAGCTTGCCAGCCACCTCTGTCTACGGGATTCTCCAGGCAAGAATACTGGTTGCCATTCGCTTCTCCAGGGGATCTTCCTGACCCAGGGACCGAATCCAGGTCTCCTGCATTGCAGGCAGATTCTTCTGAGACACCAGGGAAGCCCCTTTGAAAAATGTATTTTCCCCCATTTTAAAGGACAAACTCCATATTTTTATTTCTGAGTCACATGGGCACACTGAATATTTTTTTCCAATATGAGGCAGCAAAATTATTCTCTAAGCAGCAAGATTATTATTCTATTTCTTTATATTCATCATGTTGGGAATTCCTTTCTTGCTTTCAGTGTAATTATGGATGCTGAGAAAATATCTAATAAATATGGACTCTAGCAAGCATTTTAGAAATGCTGATTTCTCTAAAATTCTTGCATTCAAGGAAGCCTGCCTCATTCTCCCTTCCTTCTATCATTTAAGAATAAGGGCGGTGCTTCCACTCACTACAGTTTTAGCAGGAGATCTGCTAGCAGCAACTGCTTCTTAAGTTATTTATAGCCTCACCAAAAAATGTGCTATGGCTGTGGTAGGTACATATCAATCTGTATAAGGGTAGAGACACAAATAAGTTTTCACAGACAAAAATAAAAAAAAGCAGTTCAGGATGCAGGGACTTACAGTAGAACAGACTCACCAGCATCCAGTGATGCGGGAAGATCAATGAGCTGGAAGTCTGGATGAGCTGGGTTGGGCAATCAAGTCTGCCATTAATATGTGATGTGAGTTTGGACAAGCAACTTGACCTCTTAGCCTCAGTCTTGGCATTTATATACTAAGGAGATATTATTGTTGCCCTGCTCAAATCCTCTTATATGCATTTTACCATTCTGGACAACAGTTTCCTAACCTTCTGCTTGCTTTGCTTTGCTTCTTCTAAGCTACCTGCCACTTACTATAGAGGACAACCTTTGGCTCGTGGCATCTCTTGCTTCATCCTTACTCACAGAAGTGCCAGGAGTTTACATGTCCCCCACTAGGCACCCCAAGCGTTTACTCAGTGATAGGCTGATCTATTGGTATGGAAGCCAGGCTACCTTGCCTTCAGAGTGACTGCATTCTGAAGGTGTAATGTCCTCCAGGACTTCCTATGTTATTGCTTGGACTGTAATTGAAATCTCAACTTTGTCTCTCCGTCTCCCTTTCCTGTTCTTCTCTCACTTCCTTACTTGCTTCTCCAGGGAATATTTAAAAACCACTTGCACCTAAACCCACCTTTCAGGATCTGCTTATTTAGAACCCTACCAACCGACTGTTCAAAGTTAAATAATAAATCATCATAGTCTTCTTGCTGTTTATTATTTGTATAGTGCTTTAACAGTTGCATAAGGTCTTATAATGAGATTATGTAGTTCTTCAGAATACATGCCTGTGTTAGTGAGGGTAGATATATTTGAACCCTTGAGGTCCAGATTGAAGTGAAAAGAATGTTACTCTTCCACTTAATGTTTACTTATTTAATCATAGCAATAACTTGTAGTAGAAAGGAATTCCTGTTGCATTTTCTAGAAGACAAAGTTAAAACTCAGAAAGGACACTTGTATAAGTGACATCATACAGTATTTGTGCTTCTGTGATTAGCTTATTTCACTTATCATACTGTTCCCAAGGTTCATCTATGTTGTTGCAACGACAGGATTTCCTTCTTTTTTATGGTTAAATAATATTCCATTCTATCTACCTATCTATAGATTTATTTTATACATATATATATATGTATCTATTTTAGATACTTCTTTCTTGAAGTATCTAAAATAGTCAGAGTTACAGAAGTGGAAAACAGAATGGTGGTAGCCACATTTGGGGTGGGGGGAGAGAGAGATGGGAATTGACATCATTTGATTGGTATAAAGTTTCAGCCATACAAAATGAATAAATTCTAGGTCTACTGTATCACATTTACTGTATCACATATCACATCATATTTCAGCTAACAATACTGTGCTATACACACACAAACTTATAAGAGAGTAGATCTCTTATCACGATTAAAAAAAAAAAAAAGGGAATACATCATTTGTCTACATGTCCACAGAACTTGGCTGCAGTATTGGAGCTCAAGTATCCAAGCTCTGAACTAGAAGTCTTCCCCAAAGGAGACAAGGCTGTAGGTAAATTTTTTTCCTTGAAACTTCTTGATTTCCTCATCCCACTTCCATCTGCTCAGCACCAATTCCACTAAAACCTTATTGTTACATGTAATTCTGAGAAACTTTGAAATAGTAACTAAAATATTAGCTGTTAGGGACTCAAGGAGCATCAATAATTTAAGGGGGTGCTTTAAGATACCCAAAGCTTGATTGTTCAAACGTATTAAAACTGGAAAGATGCTGGACAAGGTTTTTACTCAAGTTCTAAAATCATACCATAGATGTAACAGAAAGAGCATGGGAACCATATTTTTGCCCATCTTCATGTTTGAATTGAGGTTCATTCATCTTTAGAAGGAAAAAGTTGGCCTTTTCTTTTATGACAAAACCATGATGATTTTGTTTCTTCTCCAATGTCAACTTTTCGGAAGCAAAACTGTCTGTCACTTTGAAGAAGCCAATTTGCAAAGTAAAGATATTTTCATAAAAAAGAGTGGAGAGAGTCAGTTAAGGTTCAAGGAAACCTTTATTTTAACTAGAGTCTCACAGCAGGAATAAAACACTCAAGGGGTTTAGGTTCCAAGAAGGGAATCATGCAGGCTTCTCAGACAGAAAAGAAGAAAAATTAAACTTAGAGTTGCTTAGAGGTTTTGATGGGTAATTAGCACCTTTCTTCTCTGTAACTGACAACCGACTTCCTAATCAACCCAGATATCAGAAAAAAAGATAAAGGCTTTAAAGCATTGGCTCCACTCTTAGAGTATGAAGATTTCCCGGGGAAGTTGGTTTCTAAGGCAGATGCTGGGCCAAGTGTCTGCAAGTTCTGTTTTCTCTTGTTAGGTGTATAGTCCAGGAATCAGCATATGTGACAATCTTGGGGATTGTTTCCATGTTCCTCACATCTGGAAACAAAGTAGATGACATATTACTCATGCATGCTCAATCATATCAGGACTCTGCAGCCCCATGAACTGTAGCCCCCCATGCTTCTCTGTTAATAGAAGTTTGGGGGCAAAAATGCTGGAGCGGGTTGCCATTTTCTTTTCTAGGGTATCTTCCCAACACAGGGATCGAACCCATATCTCTTGCATCTCCTACATTAGCAAGCAGATTCTTTGCCACTTAGCACCACCTGGGAAGCCCTTGAAGTGAAGCTGACATTTCTAGTGAAGTGACAGTTGCCCAGTTGTGTCCAGCTCTTTGCAACATGGACAGTATAGTCCATGGTATTCTCCAGGCCAGAATACTGGAGTGGGTAGCCTTTCCCTCCTCCAGGGGATCTTCCCAACCCAGAGAGTGAACCCAGGGCTCCCTCATCACAGGTGGATTCTTTACCAGCTGAACCACAGGCAAGCCCAAGAATACAGGAGTGGGTAGCCTATCCCTTCTCCAGCACATCCTTTCAACCCAGGAATTGAACTGGGGTCTCCTGCATTACAGGTAGATTCTTTACCAACTGAGCTATCAGGAAAGCCCAGGAAACCCTTAATACAGGCCAGTATTCCGATAAGGACTCTTTACAATAGAGTCATATTGTTACTAAGGCTGAGGTCTCAGAATCATACCCTTGCCCCTCCCTGGAATAGAAATCAGTTACTCTTGTCTGAGTTTCAGGAAGAAAGAAAGTTAGTCGCTCAGTAGTGTCCAACTCTGTGACCTCGTGTACTGTAGCCCACCAGGCTCCTCTGACCATGGGATTTCCCAGGCAAGAATACTGGAGTGGGTTGTCATTTCCTTCTCCAGGGGATCTTTGTGACCCAGATATTGAACCCATGTCTCCCACATTTGCAGGCACGTTCTTTACTTCTGAGTTTCAGGAGCAAGCTACAAAGAGGAAAAAACAAGAACTGTTTAGAACCAACTGGGCCAAAGATGGCAGAAGATTTGACTTCCAGTGGACCTTGAGCCTCATTATGTGCTCATTGTAATATATTAGGTAAATGACACACCAATCGGCCCCAGGAGGGTTGACAGTTGCCATGACAGCTACCAGAAAAGCCATACAATGACTGAAAATAAGAGTTGCATCAGTTCTGAGTCCAAACCCCACCCCTGTTCTCAGATGACTCATGAATATCACTCCCACTCTTTCCAAATCCCTCCCTTTTACCTTAAACCTCTGATAGATCTGGGGTCTCCACCTGAATTGGGTTGAGAAGTTGATTTGTGAATTAGGATCAGGCTTCTCCTTTCTCTGGCCTTTGACTAAAATTTGTGTTTTTGGCTCCAGTTTCAGCATCAGTTACGTTATTGGCTGCAGGAATGTATAATTGAATCACTTTGATGTACAGCAACATACTTGTAAATCAACTGTACTTCAGCTAAAAAAAAAAAAACCTCCCTGAGACAGGAGGTCTTGCCCAGTTAGGACTAGGATGTTGGTGTAGGTCCTGTGGATCAATTCAGGACCTACATCATAATAATATGATGTTTTACTGTTATTTTCCCTCTTAATGTCTTATGATAACTTAAATATTTTCCCAAGGAAGACAGATGTGATGGAAAACTGAAGTGCTTATGGTGCGAAGACTTGAGTGTTATCCGAAAAGCAGTTGAAATAAATGAAGATGCACAGAGAAGAAAATAATTCTGAGCAAAAGCTAACTGCCATCAAATAATACATTTAAATGAGCTACTATTGAAGAGGCAATTACTTTTTTTTATTTTCTGGGTCGCTTCAAGAGAAAAATTAAAGATCAGTGAGTAGAAGTAATGACTCTGCAGAGAGACGGATTTCTAATAGAGTTGTCCCAGTTGAACTGCCTCAAATAAAGTGAGTTCCAGATTCCTGGGGGATTTACAAACGTTGAATAACCAACGTTTATTGGAAAGGTGAAATGATAAAAGGCCCACTGGTAATTCTCGCTCTGTCACTGCATATGTGTCCTTCAAGGCAGCAAGACAGTGGGCATATCCCCAACAGAAGAATGGTGCCCACTCACATCCTACTGCATGGGATTTACTTCTCTTTTGCTCTCTGTAATTGTGTCTTTTTCTAAATTTATTGAGGAATCATAATTTCCAGAAATGCAACAAGATCATATATAAAAAGTATTTACATGGCAATACTGTAAAAATTAACTTATAATGAAGTACCACTTACATCCATCAGAATGGAAATATTTACAGCTACTACAATATTTATTTTTGTTGTGAGTGGAGAGAAAATAGTACTTTAACACATGCTGGTATAAATACATAGTGCTGCATCTTTTCTTATTAAGCAATGTTAACCACATTCCTTGAAATGTATCTTATAGAAACCAAAGGATCAGGAAGTAAATATCTATGTACAAAAGACTTTCCTGCATTTTTATCCATGTAGTAATGTATAAGGAAAAATGTCCATCAGAGAAGAAATGGTTATATGAATTGTGGTGTATTAACACCAGGAAATAAAGCCAATAGAAATGGCTTAGAA
Organism: Bubalus kerabau; assembly: GCF_029407905.1. Taxonomy (NCBI): domain Eukaryota; kingdom Metazoa; phylum Chordata; class Mammalia; order Artiodactyla; family Bovidae; genus Bubalus; species Bubalus kerabau. The sequence continues at coordinate 86,865,100 of NC_073634.1, read as the reverse complement.
TTATTTCTATTTACTGTGAGGAGTATTTATTAGATACTGAGTAAAGCAAGATGGAGAAAAATGTGTATAATATAAATTCAGGTTTATGCATTTTTGTATATATACATATAGATATATAATATACATTAGGACTTCTGTGGTGGCTCAGTGGTAAAGAATCCTCCTGCCAGGCAGGAGAAGCAAAATTCAACCGTGTGTCAGGAAGATCCCCTGGAAAAGGAAATGGCAACCCACCCCAGTATTCTTGCCTGAGCAAAACCCATGGACAGAGGAGCCTGGCGGGCTACAGTGCATGGGGTTGCAAAGGATCGGACATGACTTAGTGACTAAACAACAGTATAGGGTAATGGGCTTCCCTGGTGGCTCAGATGGTAAAGAATCTGCCTGCAATGTGGGAAACCAGAGTTCGATCCCTGGGTCAGGAATATCCCCTGGAGAAGAGTATGGCAAGCCACTCCATTATTCTTGCCTGGAGAATTCCATGGACAGAGGAACCTGGTGGGCTACAGTCCCTGAGGTTGCAAAGAGCCAGACAGGATTGAGCACACACACATATAGTATAATATGTGTGTATAGTATAGTATAATATAGTATAATGTGTGTGTGTGTATGTGTGTGTGTGTGTATCACAATCTGGAAAATAATTGAGGAAATTACAGGATGGGGGATTTAGATGCATTTTTGCAATTATATTTATAAGCAATAACAAAAATCTCATTTTGGGTATTTGACAAGGCACTCGTGACTGAAGGGCTTATGTATTCAAGCAGAACGTTATCAATATTTTTGAGTTGGGTCTCTTGATGAATTGACCTCATTTATCTCTATGACAGAACAAAGAGATTTCTTTCACTTGGACAAACATTAAGGCATTGTTGGGTATTGTCAAACTCAATAAGTCAATGGTAATTTCAGGGGAAAAAATATTTATTTTCATTGAATCCTAGCATAGGACTTAAAGAAAAGAAGGACTACAGCATAAGAAATTAATTGCCTCAACCTTTCCATCTTCAGTTTTTTTTTAATTTAACACTTCAGTGAACTTCCCAGTGGTAACATTCTGCTTCGTGACCCTTTTAGGTCATTTACAGTTTTCACTAAATACCACAAATTAAGGAGTTCACTATGGGTCACGATATATTATTTCTACAACCATAGAGATGGATCTGATACTCACTTATCATGAAATCTATCAAGTGAAAATTGTTTCCCCAGAGTTATTAAACACAAGGGCATTTTCAAAGCGGCTCTGCATGCACTGATGTCTTTTAGCCAAAAAGTTTCAGACAGAAATGAATGATCTCCTACGGCGGTGAGGGTGTGTACCCTCGCCTGTCAATTCCACCTACTTTCCAATTATGCTAGCAGGCCTGCAAGCTCTCCCTCGGGAAAGGACCTGTCTTTCACCCTAACCCCTTCTCAACAGAAGTTCTTCACTCAACTGCAGAAATCCTCCCAAGGTGAAACGTGTCATGGAGTCTTCCAATCCCAGATGTAGATTTCAGAAGCATACTTCCTCATATTTGGATAGAGGACATTTAACTAAAGGAAAAAAAAATTTTTTTTAATCTTCAATGGAGCCAGAAATGCATTGCCGGTTGAGGAAAATAGGTCAAATATTGATGAAAACTCCAAATGTTGGTTTTCCTTGTAACTTTGATCTTTCCTTCCATCCTGCTTCCCTTCTTTCTTTCCTTCCTCTCCTCCTTCCTTCCTTCTCCATCCCACCTGCCTCCTTCCTTCCCTTCTGGCATTTAACAAGCATGGATGCCGGATTCTAAACTGCTGCTGCTGCTGCTAACTCGCTTCAGTCATGTCTGACTCTGTGCGACCCCATAGACGGCAGCCTACCAGGGTCCGCCGTCCCTGGGATTTTCCAGGCAAGAACACTGGAGTGGGGTGCCATTGCCTTCTCCAGATTCTAAACTACTTACTGAATATACTATTTATTTTACTGCTATAACAAATTGCCACAAGCTTAGTGGCTTAAAACAACATTTTTTTTTTCCTTTACAGTGGTAGAATTCAGGCATCCAGACTGAGGCATAAACAGCTAAGTGAAGGTGTCAGCAGGACCGTGCTCCCTTGGGTGGCTCCAGGGGAGAATCGGTTCCCTGTTGCCCCTTCTGGCCTCTGATGATGGCTGACATTCCTGGGCTTGTCGCCGTGTCCCTCCAGACCCTGCTTCTCTTGTCACATTGCTTTTTGTTCTTCTGTGTCAATTTTCCCTCTGCCTCTCTCTCACAAGGACATTTGAGATTGTGTTTAGAGCCCACCCTAATAATTCTGAATAATATTCCAATCTCAAGGTCCTTAATTTAATAGCATCCACCAAGTCATTTTTGCCATAGAAGGTAATTTTTTGTAGATTTTAGGAATTAGGATCTGGTTGTGTTTGAGGGCCAATATTCAGCTTACCATACTAGATATACGTGAAACACAAACCATGCACCCGTCCTCGGGAAAACCCAGGTGAGAACTGTGTAAACAGATTACCGATATCTTAGAATGCATAAAGTTAGACATAGACTCTGAAATCATACTATTTTCCTGCTAGAAAACAATTAGAGTTAACTGCTTTCCAATGACTAAATTCAGTATCAGTCTGAATAGGGATCAATGCTGGCTTAGTACATGAATCCAAAATTAAAATTCACTGCAGACAGAGAAGTTTTCATGCCTGTGGTAGGCTGGATAATGAACCCCAAAGATATCCAGGTCCCAGTTCCTGCAGCCCGTGTCTGTTGCTTTATATGGTAATGGGGACATTGCAGCTGTGATTAAACAAAGGATTTTGAAGTGGGGATATTGTCCTGGATTATCCAAGTGGACCCTGTATATAATCATAAGTGTCCTTATAAGAGAGAGGCAGAGGGGGATCTGAAAACAGGTGAGAAGGTGAAATGATAATGAAACAAAGAAATATTTGAAGATGCAAAGCTGCTGGCTCTGAATGTGGAGTAAGAAGGGGGTGGTTGTGAACCAAGGAGCACTAGGAAGACAGCTCTAGAAGCCGGACAAGGCAAGGAAAGGGGTTCTTTCCTGAAGCTTGTGGAGGGTGTATAGTCCTATGTATACCTTTACTTGAGCCCAGAGAAACTGACTTTGGTCTCCCAACTTCTAGAACTGGAAGTGAATACGTGTCTGGTGTTTTAAGCTGCCAAATTTCTGTTAATTTATTAAAGCCACCATGGGAAATGAATACGGCTTCCTTGGTGGCTCAGCAGTAAAGAATCCACCTGCAATGCAAGAGATGCAAGAGACTCTGTTTTGATTCCTGGATCAAGAAGATTCCCTAGAGAAGGAAATGGCAACCCACTCTAGTATTCTTACCCAGAAAATCCCATGGATGGAGGAGCCAGGAGGGCTATGATCCACGGGGTTACAAAGAGTTGGACAGAATTTAGTGACTAAACAATAGAAAACCAATGTCTTGTTTATAGGCTCTGAATGTTTTCTGCAACTCAAGGTAGCAGAGCTTGGTCTGAGAGATTGGAGACAGAATACCAGAGTGGCCACTTACTAACTAAGGACCACAGGCAACTGCCTGCACTGTGACCCATGACCCCCTCTCATGTTCTAACATTATCTACCTACCTAAAAGTAACCTATATTTAAGCTCCTACACATAATAAATATCTAAATATCCACTCCTGTATTGCAGGCCGATTCTTCACCAACTGAGCTATCAGGGAAGCTGCAAATATCCACTCAGGAAATATCAAATTATGACAATAACATTGATATGATGCACATAATCCTGGATCAGATTCTGGACTAGAAAGAGAATGAGAGAGTCTGTCTAGAGTAGAGCACCTCATCTCATCATTGCCCTTTTTCTAGATCATAATCCAGTTTAGGACACATTTTGCATTAGCTTGTCATGTCTTGTTAGACTCTTAATCCAGAACAGGTCCTCTGACTGTTTTTTTGTTTGTTTGTTTGTTTGTTTTTTAATTGTTTGGCATCTTTAAAGAGTACCGCCCAGTTGTTTTGTGCTATATCCCTCAGAGCTGGTTGGTCTAATGTTTCCTCACGATGGCTCTTAGGTTATGCGATTTTTGGCAGGAATCTCACAGAAACGACACTTGGTCCTTCTCAGCTCACCCTATCAGAATGCACATGTTGTCAACTTATCCTATTTAGGGAATTGTGTGAATGGTGTATGGGAATTCTTTGCAATTTCGTGTGTCTAGGCTTCCCAGATGGTGCAGTGGTAAAGAATCCACCTGTCAATGCAGGAGTCGCAGGAGATATGGGTTCGGTCGCTCGGTGGGGGAAGATCCCCTGGAGGAGGAAATAACAACCCTCTCCAGGATTTGTGCCTGGGAAATCCCATGGGCAGAGGAGCCTGGCAGTCTACGGGTCAAGGAGTTGCAAAGAGTCAGACACCCCTGAGCATGCACACAATGGAAAAGCATGCTTAGATGAAAAAAACTCAGCCTCTAATTAAAATAAATAAATTTAAAAAATTAAAAAATTAATAAATTTTTTTAAAAAATCCATACACTTCAGCATTAGGATATCAATTTAAAAAATTGGATAGCTTTAAATGTCTAATATATTATGTTAAAAGTTGAAGCAGTTAATGCCCCTCTAAAATGGCCTACATATTAGCTTTGTAAAACCTTGGATATAGAAACGGTGGAGATGTTTCGGGAGCACAGTATGATGGGTAAGAATCAGGAATCCATCAGATCAGACATGCTGATTTGATCTCTGCCATTTAGTTGCACTCTGATCCCGGCCAATACATAATAATAATGATAATGATAATGGCAATGATGATTAGTCAATTTACTGAGAATTACCATACTCTAGGTGTTGTTTTGACAGATTTTTCTTAATTCTTGCAACAACAAGTGAATTTTATATTATTATTATTTCCACTTTTAGATTAGAAAACTGTAGCCTAGAGAAGCCAAGTCTGAAGCTAAGTCTTTTCCTCAGTATCCAACAGGTAGGAAGTATTAAAGCCAAATTCAAACTTATTCTGCATCAAGACCTGTGCTTATTACCACTTTATTACACGTGTTCCCTAAAATTGCTAATCACAGTTTTCTTATCTGGAAAATAGAGATGATAATCACATCTGTGTTATAATTACTGTAATTTAGTAAAAGGAAAGATTTAAATTCATGCCTCATGGTAAGCATATATAGAAATCAGTCTTATTGTCTCATACTGATTATTGTACCTTGATTTTACTGGTGGGACAAAAACAGGTTCAGAGAATTTAAGTAATTGCCCACACTAATATCGTGAGCAAAAGTGGGTTAAAACCTTAAACCGCTGACTCATCCATGCTTCATCATACATGACCTCTCTTGAAAAATGATTATTATACTAAAATCAGAGGGCAGATGCTATCATAATGATGTATACACATTCAGTTCAGTTCAGTTGCTCAGTCATGTCTGACTCTTTGCAATCACATGGACTGCAGCATGCCAGGCTTCCCTGTCCCTCACCACCTCCAGGAGCTTACTCAAAGTCATGTCCCTTGAGTCAGTGATGCTATCCAACCATCTCACCCTCTGTTTTCCCCTTCTCCTCCTGTCTTCAATCTTTCTAGCATCAGGGTTGGTATAAATTAAAGACATAATTACCTGTAAGCTCATTAGAGATCACTCAGCAGCCAGTTACTGAAGAGGCACTAGTAGGAATTTGATTCCAGGAGCAGATTCAGAGCAATTACTGTCAGTCTTGCTGCTGGGAGACAAAAGTGCCTTGCTGATCACTCACCAACCACCCATTCTCCAGGGAGCTCTGACTTCGCACCCTGTCTTAAGAAAGTGGCAACAGTCAGCGTCCTATATTCTGGTGAGACGCTAGTCACGATCCCAGATCTAGAAGCAATCAGTGCCCTAACACAAGCCATTTCCATTCCTTGGGCCTCACCTGCCTTAATGACAAAATGAGGAAGTCTGATGAACTTTTTGGAGAAATTCTAATACCCTCACAGCTTAATTTTAGATACTTTGGAATGCTTGATTATTAATTTTCCCATTAGTTTGACTTTTTAGGGAAGGCATTTTAGATATCAATCAACTAATAATTAATCTTGTGCTTGCTACAGTGTTAAATATTCATGTATTTCATAAATTAGCGTTTTGGATGGAAAGTCTAGGATTTTTAAATACGCTTTCCTTGTGCTCACTTGTCATGTGGCTGATTTATTGCACTGTGCACACTCGGTCTCTGTCTGTCTGCTTGCTAAAAAATCCATGTCATCTGCAGATTCTCAAGTGACCTTGTGTTGACCTTGTTTACCATAAAGTGAAAGTTATGTTCATAGAAAGTCTCTGTGCTCTTAAAGTACTTGTTAGCCTTCCAGAAGGGCATAAGAAGTTCACATCAGTGTTCAGTAAAGTGCTGTTGTTTTTTTATTTTTGATTGTTTTTATATGTCTAGGTATTCTAAAGACTGCAGGAAGAAAGCATTTGCTGTGAATTTCCACCATATGCCACACATTTTAACAAGATGAAAAAAAGAAGCCCGCATAGGACTGAGTAACAAGAATATGTGGCTTGCTCTTATCCTGACTAGTATGTTTCCAGTCTTATTAGCTTGAAATGTAACACTACCAAGATCCCAAATACACTGAACTATTGATGACATTTCAATGCAATTGTTCTGCTGCTGCTAAGTCGCTTCAGTCGTGTCCGACTCTGTGCAACCCCATAGACGGCAGCCCACCAGGCCCCGCCATCCCTGGGATTCTCCAGGCAAGAACACTGGAGTGGGTTGCCATTTCCTCCTCCAATGCATGAAAGTGAAGAGTGAAAGTGAAGTCGCTCAGTCGTGTCTGACTCTTAGCGATCCCATGGACTGCAGCCTACAAGGCTCCTCCGTCCATGGGATTTTCCAGGCAAGAGTACTATTATTCTTCAACAAATAGCTCGGTAAACAGTTCAAACAACTCCTCTTTAGTATGTATTTAAACTTGAGTTTTATTCTAAGAAATTTTCTTGTTGAAAAGCTCAACTGAGATAAATTTTCTTCTATACATTAAACTCTTGCTTTATTTTTATTTTTTAATTTAATATTGTTCCCATACTAATACTATATTAGTTGCAGGTACACAGTATAGTGATTCAACACATGGACATTATGAACTGATCACCATGACAAGTCTAACAACAATCTGATACCATGCAAAATTATTGCAATGTTATTGACTCTATCCCTAATCTGTATTTACATCCCTGTGACTGTTATACTTCTTAATGAAAAGTAAAAGTTAGTCACTCAGTCATGTCTGACTCTTTGCGACCCCATGGACTGTAGCCTACCAGGCTCCTCTACCCATGGAATTCTCCAGGCAAGAATACTGCAGTGGGTTGCCATTTCCTTCTACAGGGGATCTTCCCAACCCAGGGATAGACCCAGGTCTCCTGCATTGCAAGCAGATTCTCTACCGTCTGAGCCACCAGGAAACTCTCTGTACATCTTAATATTCTTTATCTATTTTGCTTATTCTTACACCACACTCTCCTCTGGCAACCATCAGCTCTTTATATGTGGATAAGTCTGTTCCTGTTTTTTTGTTCATTTGTATTGTTTTTTAGATTCTATATACAAGTGACATCATATGGTATTTGTCTTCCTATGTTTGACTTCATTTAGTATAATACCCTAGAGATGCCACCATGTTGCTCCAAAATGGCAAGATTTTGTTATTTTTATGACTGAGTAAAATTCCATCATATAAATTGTATACAGTTCCATCATATTGTCACACGAGTGTATGTTCCTCGGCTCTTTGTCTCGTCACAACAAAGATTTGGAGTGACGGACATTAAAGCCCCCTTGGCATGTCACAGCTCTCGGGTCTTGGAGAGACCGTGGTATAGCTCTCAGTTCTCGAATGGACCATGTTATAGCTCTTAGACAAATCGTGTTACAGCTCAGTGTTACAGCTCTATTTTATTTAAAAGATAGCAGGAAAATCCATCTTCGAGGCATGAGGGCACGTTGATCCAAAGACATGAGGAGAAGAGCTCCCCAGCGTGCGGGGGACAGAGCCAGCGAGCTACCTTGGGCTCCTCTATTTATATGTTTATCTCTCCCTGGGCCTGTCCTATGTAAATTGGGCCAGGCAGGAGTGTTGTTTGTTTTACCTGAGGTCCTCACTCCAGTCCTCGGACCTTCTTTTGTTCTATTTTCACGGGCTTTTCCCTTCCTTGTCTTTTAGCCACCGCCATTTTGGACTCCTTTTCCCTATTTTACCTACCTAACAATATCATGGTGTATGATGCTTTGATAATAATTTGATGAGCACTTTTGCATCTGTTTATCAGTGACATTGTCCTGTGGTTTTATTTTCAGAATATCTTTGTCTGGTTTTGTAATTGGTGATGCTGGCCTCAAAGTTTGTTCAAAAATATTCCTTCTTCTGCAATTTTTGGGAATAATTTGAGAAGGATATGTGTTAATTCTTTAAATATTTACAGAGTTGACCTATGAAGCCATTCAGTCTTGGACTTTTGTTTGTTGGGAAGTTTTTATTACTGATTCAATTTTTTTTATTGGTAGTTGGTCTGTTCATATTTCTGTTTCTTCTTGATTCAGTCTTGAGAGATTGTGCATGTCTAGGAATTTGTTCATTTGTTTATTTCTTCCATGTTGTCCATTTTATTAGTATATTGTTCATAATAATCTCTTATGATCCTTTGTGTTTCTGTGGTGTCAGCTGTAACTTCTCTTTCATTTCTGATTTTATTTGGACCCTCTATTTTTTTTTTAATGCATCTGACTAAAGGTTTATCAATTTTGTTTATCTTTTTAGAGACTCAGCTCTATGTTTCATTGATCTTTACAAATATTTTAGTCTCTATTTATTTCTGTCCTGATGTTTATTTCCTTTTTTCTTTATAAACTTTTGGTTTTGTTTGTTCTTTTTCTAGTTCCTTTGGATGTAAAAGTTATGCTGTTTATTTGAGATATTTCTTATTTCCTGAGGTAGGCTGATTCCCCTATAAACTTTACTTTTTAAAAAGAGCTTTTGCTATATTTCATAGATTTAGGATCATTGTTTCCATTTTCCATTGTGTCCAGGTGTTTTGTTTAATTATCTTTTCTTTTTTCTGTTCACTTTTTTCTTGCTTTACTACTATGTCTTCCAGATCACTGATCAATCTTTCTGCATCCTCTAATATGCTATGATTCCCTCTAGTGTGTTTTCATTTCAGTTATTGTAGTCTTCAGTTATGACTGGTTCTTTTTTATATTTGTATTTCCTTGTTGATGTTCTCAGTTACTTTCATTCATTTTCTCCTGATTTCAGTCATCCTTATGACTATTTCTTTGAACTCTTTATATGGTAAATTGCCTATTTCTATTTATTTATTTTTTTGTTTTTTTTTCTGAGTTTTTGTCGTATTTTCATTTGGAAGGTATTCTTTTGTCTCTTCATTTTGCCTAACCTTCCACTTGTTTCTACCTGTTGTGTGTATCAGCCACATCTTCCAGTCTTCAAAGACCTATAGAGAAAGTATCCTGTGGGGCCCAGTGGTACAACCCTTTCTGGTCACTCAAGATACTTAAACTGGGGGTCACCCAGGTACTCCAGGAATATTCCTTGTGTGGACTGAGTGCGCTCTCCTGTTGTAATTGAGCTGCAATTTCTGCAGCTTTATTGGTGGGTGGTGTTGGCCCCCAGTGTGATATTCTTGCTTTCTTTAATGAAAATATTTATTGATGTTTCAATTTAATGCAATTTATGAATTGGGCCCTAGTCGATATTAAGATTTCCAAGTCTCATGTATTTATTTGGTGAACAATATAAATACTCATTTTTATACAAAGAATTGCTGATATTATGTTCCATGCATAGAACATTCTATTAGATCTAGGCATTGGGGAGAACAAGGGATGGGCTCAGAACAAGCAGCAATTTTGTGACAAATTTGCTGTCATCCAGTAAGAGAGAAAAGCTGCGTGTAAATTATTTTAATGCTAGGTAGTGTAACTTGAGAGGTTCATGGAGTATTTTGAGAGTTTAAATGGAGATCAACCTGTTTCTTCTTGGCAGACAGGAAAAGCTTTGCATGTGAACAAACAATTGAGTAGGGCTTTGGAAAATACAGCAGAAGTCAACTTAGAAAAAGTCAAGGTAAGGACAGGGATGATAGATGGCTTAAGAAGAGGCACAAAGGAATTCAAACACAGGGATTGTTTTGAAATTGGGGTTTGCAGTTGTCCCCCTCCACCTTGATCCACAGTTTCACTTTTCAGTTTCAATTACCCGCAGTCAACTGGGGTCCAGAAATGTAACAGAAATTTTCAGAAATAAACAACTTGTAGTTTGAAATTGTAAGCCATTCAGAATAGCATTATTAAGTACAGTGCTTTCCTACTCTGTCCTGCCTGGTATGTGAATCACCTCTTTGTCCAGTGCATCCTGACTGTTAGTTACTTGGTAACCTTCTCAGTTATCAGACTGACTGTCATGATATCGCAATACTTGTGTGTGGGTAACCCTTATTTTACTAAATAATGGCCCCATTGTGCAAATGTACTTAATGCTGACAATTCAGACATGCCAGAGACAACCCATAACACGTTTCCTTTAAGTGAAAAGGTGGAAGGTTTTGACTTTATAAGAAAAGAGTTAAATTGTATGATTAAGTTGATTCAATATAAAAAAAAAATCTTCTTTCCATGAACTTGTGAAGAAGCATAAAGAACTCCTTGTTACTTTTGCTGTTGCATCTCAAACTGCAAAATACTAGTGAAAGAAATCAAAGAGGACACTAATAGATGGAGAAATAGACCATGTTCATGGATTGGAAGAATCAATATAGTGAAAATGAGTATACTACCCAAAGCTATTTATAGATTCAATGCAATACCTATCAAGCTACCAATGGTATTTGTCACAGAGCTCGAACAAATAATTGCACAATCTATATGGAAATACAAAAAACCTTGAATAGCCAAAGCAATCTTTTATTTTTTCAAAGCAATCTTGAGAAAGAAGAATGGAACTAGAGGAATCAACCTACCTGACTTCAGGCTCTACTACAAAGCCACAGTCATCAAGACAGTATGGTACTGGCACAAAGACAGAAATATCGATCAATGGAACAAAATAGAAAGCCCAGAGATAAATCCATGCACCTATGGACACCTTATCTTTGACAAAGGAGGTAAGAATATACAATGGATTAAAGACAATCTCTTTAACAAGTGGTTCCGGGAAAACTGGTCAACCACGTGTAAAAGAATGAAACTAGAACACCTTCTAACACCATACACAAAAATAAACTAAAAACGGATTAAAGATCTAAACATAAGACCAGAAACTATAAAACTCCTAGAGGAGAACATAGGCAAAACACTCTCCGACATACATCACAGCAGGATCCTCTATGACCCACCTCCCAGAATATTGGAAATAAAAGCAAAAATAAACAAATGGGACCTAATTAAACTTAAAAGCTTCTGCACAACAAAGGAAACTATGAGCAAGGTGAAAAGACAGCCTTCAGAAGGGGAGAAAATAATAGCAAATGAAGCAACTGACAAACAACTAATCTCAAAAATATACAAGCAACTCCTACAGCTCAACTCCAGAAAAAGAAATGACCCAATCAAAAAATGGGCCAAAGAACTAAATTGACATTTCTCCAAAGAAGACATACAGATGGCTAACAAACACATGAAAAGATGCTCAACATCACTCATTATCAGAGAAATGCAAATCAAAACCACTATGAGGTACCCTTTCATGCCAGTCAGAATGGCTGCGATCCAAAAGTCTACAAGCAATAAATGCTGGAGAGGGTGTGGAGAAAAGGGAACCCTCTTACACTGTTGGTGGGAATGCAAACTAGAACAGCCACTATGGAGAACAGTGTGGAGATTCCTTCAAAAACTGGAAATAGAACTGCCTTATGACCCAGCAATCCCACTGCTGGGCATACACACTGAAGAAACCAGAAGGGAAAGAGACATGTGTACCCCATTGTTCATCGCAGCACTGTTTATAATAGCCAGGACATGGAAGCAACCTAGATGTCCATCAGCAGATGAATGGATAAGAAAGCTGTGGTACATACACACAAAGGAGTATTACTCAGCCATTAAAAAGAATACATTTGAATCAGTTCTAATGAGGTGGATGAAACTGGAGCCTATTATACAGAGTGAAGTAAGCCAGAAAGAAAAACACCAATACAGTATACTAATGCATATATATGGAATTTAAAAAGATGGTAACAATAACCCTTTATACAAGACAGCAAAAGAGACACAGATGTATAGAACAGTGTTATGGACTCTGTGGGGGAGGGAGAGGGTGGGATGATTTGGGAGAATGGCATTGAAACATGTATAATATCATATATGAGACAAGTCGCCAGTCCAGGTTCGATGCATGATACTGGATGCTTGGGGCTGGTGCACTGGGACGACCCAGAGGGATGGTACAGGGAGGGAGGAGGGAGGAAAGTTCAGGATGGGGAACACGTGTATACCTGTGGCAGATTCATGTTGATATATGGCAAAACCAATACAATATTGTAAAGTTTAAAAAAAATACTAGAGCTACAGTATATGATATGCACTTCATTAAGATTTAAAAGGCATTACATTGATATAATAGGGTATTTTGAGAGTAAGAAATAGACCAAATTTACCTTTATTATTACATTGTTATAGTTGTTCTATTATCAGTTATTGTTGTTAATCTCGTGTGAAAGTGAAAGTGAAGTCACTCAGTCAGGTCCAACTCTTTGTGACCCCATAGACTTTAGCCTACCAGGCTTCTCTGTCCATGGAATTTTCCAGACAAGAATACTGAAGTGGGTTGCCATTTCCTTCTCCAGGAGATCTTCCCAACCCAGGGTTTGAACCCGGGTCTCCCTCATTGTAGGCAGAAGCTTTACCATCTGAGCTACCAGGGAAGTCTTGTTAATCTCTTAGTGCCTAATCTATAAATTAAACTTCATCCTAACTATCTATGTATGGGAAAATACATAGAAAATACAGGATTCAGTACTATCCATGGTTTCAGGCATCGGCTGTTGGTCATGAAACACATTCCCTGCAGATGTAGGGACTATCGTACTGTAATGTTATTAAAACATAAATGGGTGGGACAACCACTATGAAGAACAATATGAAAGTTCCTTTAAAAAACTAAAAACAGAGCTACCATATGATCCAGATCTCAATATCTTACTCCTGAGCATATATCTGGAGAAAACTTTACTTCAAAAACATCCATGTACCCTAATGCAGCACTATATAGCAACACAATTTACAATAGACAAGACGTGAAAGTAATCCATCAACAGAAGTATGAATAAAGAAGATGTGGTGCATATATATAATGGAATATTACTCTGAGATAGAACTAATAAAATAATGCCATTTGCACCAACATGGGTGGACCTAGAGATTATCACACTAAGTGACGTAACTCAGAAAGAGAAAGACAAAAAAATCATATGATTTATGATTGCCAAATGGGAAAGGTATGCAGGAAGGGATTAATTATGGGTTTAGGATTAATATGTATACACTACTATATATAAAACAGATAATCAAAAAGGACCTCCCATGTAGTATAAGGAACTATACTCAATATTCTATAATAACCTATATTGGAAAACTATCTGAAAAAGAATGGATACACACACACATATATAATATATATGTGTGTGTGTATGTTTAACTGAAACACTTTGCTGTACACTTGAAACTAATACAACATTGTAAAATCGACTATCCCCCATATAAAATAAATTAAATTTAGAAAATAGGTCTAAAGATAGATCCTAGGCAGTGGATGGGGAAGGTTAAATACATACATGAGTGGCAGTACTCAGGAACCAAATGATTAGAAAGAATATAAACTAACCCCAAATTTTATCCTCAGCCCTGAAACTGTGCTTGGTATTATCCAATTGGAAATATTTATTTGACAGAAAAGGGAGAGCAGTATATGTAAAAGCAGATAGGATGGGCATGATGTATGATTTGGGCTACCCTAAATTTTCCTGTAGAGAAAATTTCTTTATAAAACACAGGAAAGCAGGAATGCCTTTTTAATACTCTTGTAGGTGGAAAGAGTATAGAAAAGAAAAAAGCAAATTCTGGAATGATGATTACTTGCAAACCAATGTCAGTGGAATCGCTCAGAAAGTGGAGTGTTTATTTTTGAAAGATGCTCAATGAAAGGAAAAGTCAGAATGCAATTTCAAGAGGAGAATAGGTTTTGTGAACTCTGTCATCACTTCATTTTGCCTCTATGCAAAGAAAATTGTATCTTATGTTCCGAGTCACAGTACATTTGTCCTCAGATAGTTTTATGCCCTAGTCACCACCACCAATTTTCTGTCAAAATGTTTGCATTATCTGTGGGTCTATTTCAGAAAGTGACAAAACTGTTAGGCTGAAGGAAAGAAATTTCATTGAGTTTAGTGCATACTTTGGCTTCCTTATCAAGTCCAAATGTTGTTTGCAAATTATATCACATTGCAGTATTATGCCAGTTACATGACATGCAAGATCTATTTGAGAATATCAAATTTAATTATTTTGTTCTTCAAATATTTGCAGACATTGATGTTGGAGAAGGCTCTGACTGGAGACTTCATTAAACTCAGGAAGTTCCCAGGTAAGAGAAAACGCTTCCATTTTTCTCACTTTTTTTTCTGACTTTTATTGTAGATCCATTTTTGTTTATGTTGATTTTACTATGAGGAATGGTTTATTTCAGGCTAACTTGTGACAAATAAGCTTTTCATGATTAAAATGAGTACTTTTTAACCTTAGGCTATGGCAGATGGGTGCATAAATATGAAACAAAACTAAGCCAAAGACTGACTTGTTTGCTTCTCAATCCGTTTTACCTCTTTAAAAATAAAAACTCAGTAGTTCTTAAGAACTCTAGTTTAGGCTTCGGAAACAAAATTTGAATTATCCAAAGTTTTACATTGGCGATGACATGAACTGTTGAATTTACTCAAGAGTATTGCTTCTCTGAGTATCTATGTAATCCTGACTGTGCTTGTGTGCTATTCACATACTAATTGTTATAACCCTGGGCATCAGTTCAGTTATGTTCAGTCTCTCAGCTGTGTTCACTCTCTGCGACCCCATGAACTGCAACACACCAGGCTTCCCTGTCCATCAACAATTCCTGGAATTTACTCGAACTCATGTCCATTGAGCCAGTGATGTCATCCAACCATCTCATCCTCTGTCGTCCCCTTCTCCTCCCACCTTCAATCTTTTCCAGCATCAGGGTCTTTTCAAATGAGTCAGTTCTTCACGTCAGGTGGCCAAAGTACTGGAGTTTCAGCTTCAGCATCAGTCCTTCCAATGAATATTCAGGACTGATTTCCTTTAGGTTGGACTGGTTGGATCTGTTTGCTGTCCAAGGGACTCTCAAGAGTCTTCTCAAACAACACAGTTCAAAAGCATCAATTCTTTGGTGATCAGCTTTCTTTATAGTCCAACTCTCATATCCATACATGACTATTGGAAAAACCGTAGCTTTGACTAGACACACAGTTGTTGGCAAAGTAATGTCTCTGCTTTTTAATATGCTAAGTTGATCGTAACTTTTCTTCCAAGGAGCAAGCATCTTTTAATTTCATGGCTGCAGTCACCATCTGCAGTGATTTTGGAGCCCAGAAAATTAAAGTCTGTCACTGTTTCCATTGTTTCCCCATCTATTTGCCATGAAGTGATGGGACTGGATGCCATGATCTTAGTTTTTGAAATGCTGAGTTTTAAGCCAACTTTTCACTCTCCTCTTTCACTGATATATCTTATAACCCTGGGCATATATCTCTTCTTATTAGTACAAGGAAGGACTCTTCCACTTTTAAAATTATGGGACAACCAGAAATAATTAAAAATACCCCTTTAATATCTGTATAAGATTGGCCTATGTTGTATTTTTTGTAGAATATCTTTAAATATCTTTAATGATTTTTGTAATCATGATTATTTCTTATAGAAGGAGCCATGTGACATTATTTGGATAATCGAAAAGCAAATTCTGTAAAATGGGACATCTTTGTTCATTAAAAAAAAGTATTAAGTGAGAAGAGTTAGGCTCATATCACAGAACAGTAGCATATATATTCTGAAGCACTAATTTATGTAAAGATGCATACAAAAAACTTGTACATATGTGAGAATCAACAGGAATGTAATTCCAGTTTCTGTTGATGGGTGGAGCTGTGTTCCCTTCCTGCTATTTACCTGAAGCCAAACTACGGTGGAGGTAATGAAGATAATGGTGACCTCCCTCAAAAGATCCCAGGCATGTACTATTACAGTCCGTGCCCCCAACCCTGCAGCAGGCCACCACCGACCCACGCCTTCACCGGAGACCCCCGGACCCCCCCAGGCAAGTCTCCTGTGGGGTCACTGTTCCTTTCTCCTGGGTCCTGGTGCACAAGGTTCTGTTGTGCCCTCCAAGAGTCTTTCCCCCAGTCCTAGGTAAGTTCTGGCAACTTATGGTGGGGTTAATTGCGACCTCCTCCAAGAGGGTTTACGCCATCCTCTGTCCAACCAGAACCCCTGTCCTGGGGGCAGACCCATACCTCAACAGGAGGCGCTCAAACACTGTTCTGCCTCAGTCTCTGTGGGGTTCCTGGGTCCTAGTGTGCACGAAGTTTGTTTGAGCCCTCTGAGCTTCTCTGGTGGGAACAGGGTTTGATTCTAACCATGAATTCGACCCTCCTACCGTCTTGCTGGGGCTTCTTTGCCATTGGACGTAGGGTATCTCCTCACAGCCGCTCCAGTGCCTACTGTCTTACTGGGGTTTTTCTGACCTTGGATGTGGGGTATCTTCACATGGATGGTCCAGCGAAGTGCAACCGCCACTCCTGACCTTGGACGTGGGGTGTCTCCTCTTGGCCACTCACCCCTCCAGTGCTGCACAGCCGCTGCTCCAGCACCACCCTGAAGACATTAGGGACTTGAATTCTTTCTGTTTCTTCCATCTGTGTCACTGTCAGAGCGAAGCTTACCCACCTGCTTTAAGAGGTAGCAGGCATGGGGCCACCCAAGCTGGCTCCCCTGGCCTGAAGACAGCTCCCTCAGGCTTCATCTAAAGCTCAAATGTTCAGGCTGGTTTTAGAAAAGGCAGAGGAACCAGAGATCAAATTGCCAACATCTGGTGGATCATCGAAAAAGCAAGAGAGTTCCAGGAAAACATCTATTTCTGCTTTATTGACTATGCCAAAGACTTTGACTGTGTGGATCACAATAAACTGTGGAAAATTCTGAAAGAGATGGGAATACCAGACCACCTGACCTGCCTCTTAAGAAATCTGTATGCAGGTCAGGAAGCAACAGTTACAACTGGACATGGAAAAACAGACTGATTCCAAATAGGAAAAGGAGTACATCAAGGCTGTATGTTGTCACCCTGCTTATTTAACTTGTATGCAGAGTACAGCTTGAGAAGAGCTAGGCTGGATGGATCGCTGGGAGAAATATCAATAACCTCAGATAAGCAGATGACACACCCTTAAGGCGGAAAGTGAAGAAGAACTAAAGAGCCTCTTGATGAAAGTGAAAGAGGAAAGTGAAAAAGTTGGCTTAAAGCTCAACATTCAGCAAACAAAGATCATGGCATCCAGTTCCATCATTTCACTGAAAATAGATGGAAAAACAGTGGAAACAGTGTCTGACTTTATTTTTCTGGGCTCCAAAATCACTGCAGATGGTGATTTCAGCCATGAAATTAAAAGACACTTACTCCTTGAAGGAAAAGTTATGACCAACCTAGACAGCATATTAAAAAGCAGAGACATTACTTTGTCAACAAATGTCCATCTAGTCAAAGCTATGGTTTTTCCAGTGATCATGTTTGGATGTGGGAGTTGGACTATAAAGAAAGCTGAGCACCAAAGAATTGATGCTCTTGAACTGTGGTGTTGGAGAAGACACTTGAGAGTCCCTTGGACTGCGAGGAGATTCAACCAGTCCATCCTAAAGGAGAACAGTCCTGAATGTTCATTGGAAGGATTGATGTTGAAGCTGAAACTCCAGTACTTTGGCCGCCTGCTGTGAAAAGCTGACTCATTTGAAAAGACCCTGATGCTGGGAAAGATTGAAGGTGAGAGGAGAAGGGGAGGACAAAGGATGAGACAGTTGGATGGCATCACCGACTCAATGGACATGAGTTTGAGTAAACTCCGGGAATTGGTGATGGACCGGGAGGCCATGTTGTGCTGCAGTCCATGGGGTCACAAAGAGCCAGACATGACTGAGTAACTGAATTGAATTCCAGTTTAAAATTTTATTCCTCTTTCCTAGGTTAATTAACAGTGAATAAAGCCATGTTTCTTGACTGGGTTTAGTCTAGAACTAAACTTTTGCCACATTGCTCGAATTATCTTTGGTTCTGGGCCACATTATCTATTATGTTGTCCCATTCTGGGGAATGCCAGATGACTACAACTGGTATTAGGAACTCATTGCTGTGATTTCTCTGACTCTTTGATTGTTTAGGGTTCAGTAATTAGTGGTGATGGACAGGGAGGTCTGGCATGCTGCAATTCACGGGGTCGCAAAGAGTCGGACATGACTGAGCGACTGAACTGAATTGAACTGAATTAGTATATAGAGATATTCTACCACTGATGCATTTCTGTTGCCCTGGATCTCTTTAATTCAGTTCTGAATTTCTGTTGTAATTAGTCTTGGTATGGTGGTGGTGGTGGTTTAGTTGCTAAGTCATGTCCAACTCTTGCAACCCCATGGACTGCAGCCTGCCAGGCTCCTCTGTCCATGGGATTCTCCAGGACTACTGGAGTGGGTTGCCATTTCCTTCTCCAGGGGATCTTCCCAACCCAGGAATCGAACCCTGGTCTCCTGCATTGCAGGCAGATTCTTTACCGACTGAGCTATAAGGGAAGCCCAGTCTTGATATAGATCTCTTCAAATACATTCAAATGACTGTAAAGCTTCTCTGCTGTTTGGAGATTAGAATATAACATTCCCATGGGACCAAAGGCAGAAAAAGACTACCCTCTTACTGAGCATTCCATGTATGACCCATCTTTGTCTTTTAAAAACCCTCTTGTGTCTGCTTACTTCCATAAGTACCACCTGAACTGTGGACGGCTACATGGAAGAAGACTGGAGTTGCCAGTTTTAGCAAAGCAAACAAGAACACCTCAGAGGAGCAGAGACTGGGTTGTTTTGTGGCATGTCTGAGCTATCCATTAGATTAGCGTTCTTCAACCATTTTGGCATCAGGCACTGATTTCATGACAGACTTTCTTCCACTGGCCTGGGGTGGGGGGTGGTCTGGGGGTGATTCAAGGACATTACATTCATTGTGTGCTTTGTTTCTAATCTAATGCCACCGCTGATCTGACAGGAGGTACCGGTTCACAGCCCAGAGGTTGGGGACCCCTGCATTAGATATCCAACTGAAGATGTTGAATAAAAATTGGATATCTGAATATGGACATTGGGGAATGATTCTGCTCACATTGCTAGTCACTGGAATATAGATATTTGAAGCTTAAAGCCATGAAACTGGATTAGCGCTCCAAGAGATGGCGTTTAGATAAGAGAACTAAACTTTAGCTCAGAACAGCAACTTAGAAGACTTTGAATGTGTGTGACTGTTAGTTTGTTATGTGTTATAAACTTGTAAAAGTTTGTATATTCACATTGGCCCAAAACCTTATTTTCATTTTTTTCTTTTGATCTTGCCTGGAGAATCCCAGGGACTGGGGAGCCTGGTGGGCTGCCGTCTATGGGGTCGCACAGAGTCAGACACGACTGAAGCGATTTAGCAGCAGTAGCAGCAGCAGCATTGGGAAAATAGAGGATCAACTTATTTGGACTTGCTTTCTATACTGAGACATGTGGTAATGCTTACCTTATCAGGATGGTTTGTGTGAGAGGTGGAGCACTGCAATGAGTTCTTAGCAACCTGAACCTGTGTGATAAAGGGCTGGATTATAGCAGGTTTCTATTGCGTACCTGGTGCTTATTCATATTCTATAGGAAAAGGAAGGCCGGCTTTACTAACGGGGACTTTTAAGTAATTTTTCTGTTTCTGAAGCACCAAAATCACCTCACTTATATTATTCATTCAGTAGCTTTTTCCCTTTCTGAAGGGAAATGTCTTGGCAAGTGTAAATGTGCTTCCATTTTCTTTCTTGCTAATTCTTTTCACATGATAAATTGCAGGGAACTGTACTGAAATCCCTTGAAATTGAAAAGTCAGCCTACATGAATGCTGAGGAGTGGTTTTGAACAAAATAAGTCCACAGACAGTCCATGGAGAAAATTTTCAGGAAAGAGTTGCAGTAGAATGCTGCCTTTTATGGGTACATATAGATTCATTTGCATACTTTTCAATACTTGCTCAGGTGTCTTGTTTAGGTGGTCAATCTGAGCCATCTAAAATGATTGCAAAGCCTCCCAGAATGATTTAAAATATTTGAAATTGTCTGAAGTTAAAGTCATTCACTAGGTAATCCTTTCTTTAATATTCAGTAAGTGAAAACAAAGATATATTTTTGGATTTCTCCTTATTTCCAGCTATAAAAGAATAAACTATACCTGTTTCCAACCTAATCTGTATGCTCCTGTGTGCCCCTGGTCATGACAGAGGTCTTCAAGTCATTATTTTTTTTTCATTTAAAGATGAATATATGTTCAATAAAACATATAAAGCACTTTCAAACTATTTCAGCATTTTGGACTTTTCATTAATACACAAAAAATTTTCATGGATAATTTAAAAATATCAAATTATTTTGACTTCACAGTTATCAGAAATCCAAGTAGTAAAAGTGTAGTATGCACTTTTGTATGTGCATATTACAAATTAAAAACAAAAGCAAAAATAACTTACACTGCTGAATGTATGTTGGGAAAAGAATATTCACATAATTTCAAGTAATTGCCCCCCAAATTATTAACTATGAGAAAAAGCATCTTGGAAATGAAGAGATCTGGTAGATACTAACTTAACTGAAGGATAAAACTACATATTACTAAAAATGGGCAAACTGGCACTGTGTTCTTTCTGATGAAATACTCTGGAAATCATCATTGCTGAAAATGTATAAAATCTAAACATAATGAAGCATCAGATAAGTCCATGTGTGGATACAACATACATGGCTTATCTCTTTAAAAACTAGAGATGATGTGAAAGAAAAAAAAAAGAGAGAGAGAGAGAGAGAGGTACTTTAGATTAAAAAAACTAAAGAAACACTGAAAGGTCACTTATAACCATTCATTAGACTGTAGATAGAAGCATTTGAATACAAATTGTCTATTGAATATTACTGTATCAACATTGGATTTCTGGTTGTGATAATAGTGTTATGATTACATAAGAAAATATCTTTGTTCTTTAGAGATATATTTAAGGATGAAATAGAATAATATCTGCAGCTTATTTTCACAAATTTATAAATGCATACAAACTCCCACGCATATAGAGAGGGATAGATGAAGAATATGTGGCAAAATCTTAATAATTGATTAATATTAACAATATTGGTGAAGGATACAAGAGTACTTATTCTATCATTCTTTCAGATTTATTGTAAGTTTGGGTCATTCAAAAACTTGGGAAATTAAATTATATGAATTTGAAAGGAAAATAGAATTGGAAAACATATGTCTCAACATCAGTTCAGTTCAGTTCAGTAACTCAGTTGTGTCCGAATCTTTGCAACCCCATGAATTGCAGCACGCCAGGCCTCGCTGTCCATCACCAACTCCCAGAGTTCACTCAGACTCAAGTCCATAGAGTCAGTGATACCATCCAGCCATCTCATCCTCTGTCGTCCCCTTCTCCTCCTGCCCCCAATCCCTCCCAGCATCAGAGTCTTTTCCAATGAGTCAGCTCTTCACACGAGGTGGCCAAAGTACTGGAGTTTCAGCTTTAGCATCATTCCTTCCAAAGCAATCCCAGGGCTGATCTCATTCAGAATGGACTGGTTGGATCTCCTTGCAGTCCAAGGGACTCTCAAGAGTCTTCTCCAACACCACAGTTCAAGCGCATCAATTCTTCGGCGCTCAGACTTCTTCACAGTCCAACTCTCACATCCATACATGACCACAGGCGAAACCATAGCCTTAACTAGAAGGACCTTTGTTGCAAAGTAATGTCTCTGCTTTTGAATATGCTCTCTAGGTTGGTCATAACTTTCCTTCCAAGGAGTAAGCGTCTTTTAATTTCATGGCTGCAGTCACCATCTGCAGTGATTTTGGAGCCCAAAAAAATAAAGTCAGCCACTGTTTCCACTGTTTCCCCATATATTTCCCATGAAGTGATGGGACCGGATGCCATGATCTTTGTTTTCTGAATGTTGAGCTTTAAGCCAACTTTTTCACTCTCCACTTTCAATTTCATCAAGAGGCTTTTTAGTTCCTCTTCATTTTCTACCATAAGGGTGGTGTCATCTCCATATCTGAGATTATTGATATTTCTCCCAGCAATCTTGATTCCAGCTTGTGTTTCTTCCAGTCCAGCGTTTCTCATGATGTACTCTGCATACAAGTTAAATAAACAGGGTGACAATATACAGCCTTGACGTATTCCTTTTCCTGTTTGGAACCAGTCTGTTGTTCCATGTCCAGTTCTATCTGTTGCTTCCTGACCTGCATACAGATTTCTCAAGAGGTAGGTCAGGTGGTCTGGTATTCCCATCTCTTTCAGAATTTTCCACCAGTTTATTGTGACCCACACAGTCAAAGGCTTTGGCATAGTCAATAAAGTAGAAATAGATGTTCTTCTGGAACTCTCTTGCTTTTTTGATGATCCGGCAGATGTTGGCAATTTGATCTCTGGTTCCTCTGCCTTTTATAAAATCAGCTTGAACATGTGGAAGTTCACGGTTCACATATTGCTGAAACTTGGCTTGGAGAATTTTGAGCATTACTTTACTAGAGTGTGAGATGAGTGCAACTGTGTGGTCGTTTGAGCATTCTTTGGCATTGCCTTTCTTTGGGATTGGAATGAAAACTGACCTTTTCCAGTCCTGTGGCCACTGCTGAGTTTTCCAAATTTGCTGGCATATTGAGTGCAGCACTTTCACAGCATCATCTTCCAGGATTTGAAATAGCTCAACTGGAATTCCATCACCACCACTAGCTTTGTTCATAGTGATGCTTTCTAAGGCTCACTTGACTTCACATTCCAGGATATCTGGCTCTAGATGAGTGATCACACCATCGTGATTATCTGGGTCATGAAGATCTTTTTGTACAGTTCTTCTGTGTATTCTTGCCACTTCTTCTTAATATCTTCTGCTTCTGTTAGGTCCATATCATTTCTGTCCTTTTTCGAGCCCATCTTTGCATGAAATGTTCCCTTGGTATTTCTAATTTTCTTGAAGAGATCTCCAGTCTTTCTCATTCTGTTGTTTTCTTCTATTTCTTTGCATTGATCACTGAGGAAGGCTTTCTTATCTCTCCTTGCTTTTCTTTGGAACTCTGCATTCAGATGCTTATATCTTTCCTTTTCTCCTTTGCTTTTCACTTCTCTTCTCTTCACAGTTATTTGTAAGTTCTCCTCAAACAGCCATTTTGCTTTTTTGCATTTCTTTTCCATGGGGATGGTCTTGATCCCTGTCTCCTCTACAATGTCATGAACCTCGTTCATCAGGCACTCTATCAGATCTAGTCCCTTAAATCTATTTCTCACTTCTACTGTATAATCATAAGGGATTTGATTTAGGTCATCCCTGAATGGTCTAGTGGTTTTCCCTACTTTCTTCCATTTTAGTTGAATTTGGAAACAAGGAGTTCATGATCTGAGCCACAGTCAGCTCCCAGTCTTGTTTTTGCTGATTGTATAGAGCTTCTCCATCTTTGGCTGCAAAGAATATAATCAATCAGATTCCGGTGTTGACCATCTGGTGATGTCCATGTGTAGAGTCTTCTCTTGTGTTGTTGGAAGAGGGTGTAGCTATGACCAGTGCGTTCTCTTGGCAAAACTCTATTAGCCTTTGCCCTGCTTCATTCCATATTCCAAGGCCAAATTTGCCTGTTACTGCAGGTGTTTCTTGACTTCCTACTTTTGCATTCCAGTCCCCTATAATGAAAAGAACATCTTTTTTGGGTGTTAGTTCTAAAAGGTTTTGTAGGTCTTCATAGAACCGTTCAACTTCAGTTTCTTCAGCGTTACTGGTTGGGGCATAGGATTGGATCACAGTGATAATGAATGGTTTGCCTTGGAAATGAACAGAGATCATTCTGTCGTTTTTGAGATTGCATCCAAGTACTGCATTTCGGACTCTTTTGTTGACCGTAATGGCTACTCCATTTCTTCTAAGGGATTCCTGTCCACAGTAGTAGATATAATGGTCATCTGAGTTAAATTCACCCATTCCAGTCCATTTCAGTTTGCTGATTCCTAGAATGTCGACGTTCACTCTTGCCATCTCCCGTTTGACCACTTCAATTTGCCTTGATTCATGGACCTAGCATTCCAGGTTCCTATGCAATATTGCTCTTTACAGCATCGAACCTTGCTTCTATCACCAGTCACATCCACAGCTGGGTATTGTTTTTGCTTTGGCTCCATCCCTTCATTCTTTCTGGAGTTATTTCTCCACTGATCTCCTGTAGTATATTGGGCACCTACTGACATGGAGAGTTCCTCTTTCAGTATCCTATCATTTTGCTTTTTTATACTGTTCATGGGGTCCTCAAGTCAAGAATCCTGAAGTGGTTTGCCATTCCCTTCATTACCGAATTTTTAAAAATTTCTTGGCAAACAAACTTTTGAGATTTACTGTGTTCCAGATAACTAGTTTTGAACACCTTTGCTATTTACTAACACTTCTAATAAACCCGTCTTAAATGAACCAACTCCATTAATAGTAAAATGTAGATTACTTATGCACATTGCAATGGAAGGAAAAACTGGAAAGACAAAGTTAAGTGAGCCTTGTGTGGATGCTAATAAACCAAATTATATCAAGAATTAGCAATAACTGATCTTTTTTTTTTTTTTAATGCTCTAGTAACAAAGAGGATACAGGACCACTGAACAGTGGCTGTGTTTGTAGCCATAAAAGAATTCAGTGGAAAAATGGATAAAGAATCCTGAAATATAATTCACAAGAGGGAAAAAAAAAAGAGGTAAACAAACAAATGGAAAAATATTCAACCACACTGTAAGTAGTTAAATATATTTTGTTGTTGTTTTCAAAAAATGAAGATACATTTTCACCTGCTTAATTAGCAAAAGTTTTGAAAAACTAATATTATTTTTTTCTGGTCTTCCATGAAATGGATCCTTTTATATGTTGCTTCTTTGTTGGAAGATTAATTGGAAAACATCAAGAACTTCAAAAATGTGCACCTTTCTCATTCAAAAATTAGATTAAACATGTATATTCTAAGTACATAATCTATAATCGTACAAAAGACTTTTGAACACAGGCGCTTGTCCCATAATTTTTGTCAGTACAGGAAATTATAGAATGTGATAGTGTATCCACTATTTAGGATGTTATACTTTGCCCACAAAGGTCCGTCTAGTCAAGGCTATGGTTTTTCCTGTGGTCATGTATGGATGTGAGAGTTGAACTGTAAAGAAAGCTGAGCACCAAAGAATTGATGCTTTTGAAGTGTGGTGTTGGAGAAGACTCTTGAGAGTCCCTTGGACTGCAAGGAGATCCAACCAGTCCATTCTGAAGGAGATCAGCCCTGGGATTTCTTTGGAAGGAATGATGCTAAAGCTGAAGCTCCAGTACTTTGTCCACCTCATGTGAAGAGTTGACTCATTGGAAAAGACTCTGATGCTGGAAGGGATTGGGGGCAGGAGGAAAAGGGGACGACAGAGGATGAGATGGCATCACCAACACGATGGACATGAGTTTGAGTGAACTCTGGGAGATGGTGATGGACAGGGAGGCCTGGCCTGCTGCAATGCATGGGGTCACAAAGAGTCAGACATGACTGAGTGACTGAACTGAACTGAACTATGATTTAAAATAGTGGGTAGAAACAACAGAAGAATGGTCAAAAGATCTGAACAGAAATTTACCCCCAAAATGAATAATATATATATGAAAAGATGCTCAAGCTGTGTATTGTTCAATGAAAGAAAATGAAAGCATAGAGTACTATTTTTTAAATACCATATTTCAAAGACCAAGAAGCAGTGTAATATATATTGTTCTTAGGGCTACAGGGAATGTGGTATTCTCATATATTATAGATTGCAGTATAAATTGGTACAACATTTTCAGAGAGCAACTTGTCAGTACCAATCAAATAAAAAATATATAAAACTGCTGATCAGCAAATTCTACTTTTAAGTTAACTCTCATACTGAAAAACTCAGAGTTGACAAGGATGTTTACTACAGCCTTGGAACATCAGAACTCTGGTGAGAACTTTAGTGTCCATCAATATGTCAATTATGTTACAACCATATTGAGGAATATTGTACAGTCATTGAATGGAAAGAGCTCAGTTTTACCTACTAACATGTAAGAATATCCATGATGAGCTATTGAGTTAAAAAGCAAATTGTAAGTTCATGCATAGAGCAAGATCCAATATTTGTGCTTTTTTTTTTTGGTTTCTGTCTCTTGATATTTCTTATCTATCACTCTACTCTATATATCTCTAAATAATATCTATCTATTATCTGTTTCTATCCATCCATTACTATTTGGAAACTTACAATAAGAACCAGGAAGGTGAAAAGTTAAGGGATTTCACATTGCATTCTTATCTATATAATTTTATTAAAAATAATTTGAAATGATATTCTAAGGAGAAATGTATAATGCAATGCTTAAAGATTATATTATTAAATGTAAAAAAGATGTCAAACTGTTAAGTACATATAGAAGGACACACTATTTTACACTGTATTAAGGCTGCAACTACATAGAAGTAACAAAATTATAAACATAAAAAGCTGAACATATTCCTGAGTACTAAACATGCTTATTTCTGCATCATGGATATAGAAAATTATGGGTGTTTTTTCTTTCTGTATTTTCCAAATATCAAATAATGAGCCAGCAAATATAACATTTTATGGTGGTAAAAAAAAACACTTAAAACAGTGTTCACAAAGGATTTATTTAATTTGTAGAATGCCTTGGTTTATTCGGGCTGCTATATCAAAAGCTACAGATTAGGTGACTGATAAATAGTGGAAATGTTTTGCTTACAGTTCTGGAGGCTAGAAATCTGACCTCTGGATGCCAGCAGTATCAAATGAGAGCTCTCTTCTGGGTCCTGGACTTCTCAGTATCCTCACACATCAGAGGAGGCCAGGGACCTCTCCGGAGCTTCTTTTTAAAGAGATAATCCTATTCAAGATGACTCTACCCTCCTGATTTAAGTACTCCTCAAAGCAGCTCCACCTCTGAAGTACCTTTCTTTCACAGGCCTCAAGAGTAAATAAGATAATGGTTGGGAAGAGAATTTTGTAAAACTTGGTCCACAAATATTAACTATACTGTTTTTTCCCATATTATTAATAAGTATATGGAGACTCTATCATTCCCAGAAATAATAAGATAGAGTAAAAAAAAAAAAACCAGTTATCCTTAAAAATATGGTGAGACTGAAGATCCATTCATTGTGAAAATTCAGGCTGGGAAATATAAGAAGAAACTACCACTGTTTGGAAGACCAACTTTAGACTCTTCACTGAGACAATAGACCCAGTCAGATGGCATGTTGGGGTGAATATGTAAAATTTTATCCTAAATTAACCTGCAGGCATGTCCAACAGAATTCTGCATGATGATAAAATCACTTATTTCTTCAACACTTTCCTTGTTTGTTCTTTTTATATATTTTCTTCCATGTCTTACACTTAAGGATTTTGATCTAAATGTATTCCCTCTTCTTAACAAATTCTCCAGATTTTCTTTCAACTATTTCCTTTGGCAACTCTCATCCAAGACCTCATAGCTCAGGAGGTAAAGGGCTTCCCTTGTAGCTCAGTCGGTATAGAATTTGCCTGCAATGCAGGAGACCCCTGGAGAAGGAAATGGCAACCCACTCCAGTATTCTTGCCTGGAGAATCCCATGGTCAGAGAACCCGGGCAGGCTACAGTTCATGGGGTCGCAAGAGTCAGACACGACTTAGCGACTACTCAACCACCATCAAAGACCTAAATGATTCACCCTGACAACTTCAGAACCAAATGACTTTCTTGTCTCAGTGGGGTGGTACTACCAACTTAAGATTCTCAGAAAATCTTCCTAAAATTATTAGAAACAAAATTGTGAGTTACATACACCACTGGCTTGACTGAATAAAGCATTTATTTACCTTTGCGGATCTGAGAAGAGCGATCTCTTTATTACAAACTGTTGCTTGAACTTGTTAAGAAGACATTCTCTGATTCTCTTTCTGTAGCAATTAACTTTTCAACTTACCTAGAAGTGGTTCGTGAAACTCAAGATGTAACAAAGGGTGAAGGGTGATCATTAACTTACTCTGAAGCGTCCCAAGAACCCACGTCAATATTCCTACTTTGGAGACAGGAGTTTTCTATTTTCCGTTTCATCTTTTTGGCAGTGAATAATGGGAAAAGGAATCTTCTGACCCGTTAGGCTTAGATGATGGCATTTACTCTTTCTGTGATAGGAAGGAAATTGATGTTTGTGTATTGGTCAGAGGTCAAAGTCCCATTGAATTAACTCCATGAAGCCATTTTCCCAAAGACTGGGCAGAAGAATAGCTATGGTCCACAGAAAATAAACATAGCTTTGAGTGACTTGAACTTAATGTCTCTTGGATTAAACGTTTAACCCAGACAAGTCGGTAGCCTCATAAGGCTATAAAAAAAGAGAGGGTGGGTTTTAATTCTTCACTGGGTTCCAGGTACTATGAGCAGAAGGCCAAAGGAATGAAGTGTAGTGTAGATCTTGTACTCTACATTGGTGATAAACTGTTACTGGTTCATGCAAGTTTTAATTTATCTTCATAAAAAGTTATAAAAGCTGTATTATCATCCATTTTCTGAAATTATAAAGTAGTCATAAAGTAGTGATCAATGGTGGTAAGGAAGAGGTAGTAACTAATATAATTTGAAACAATAAGCATCATATTTTTGTGATTATATATTTATAATATTTAGATAATCAGATCAGATCAGATCAGTCGCTCAGTCGTGTCCGACTCTTTGCAACCCCATGAATCGCAGCACACCAGGCCTCCCTGTCCATCACCAACTCCTGGAGTTCACTCAGACTCATGTCCATCGAGTCAGTGATGCCATCCAGCCATCTCATCCTCTGTCGTCCCTTTCTCCTCCTGCCCCCAATCCCTCCCAGCATCAGAGTCTTTTCCAATGAGTCAACTCTTCGCATGAGGTGGCCAAAGTACTGGAGTTTCAGCTTTAGCATCATTCCTTCCAAAGAAATCCCAGGGCTGATATGCTTATATTGGTCAAGCACTTACAGTCTGAAAACATTTTCAGATACATCCTGTCATTCAGTCCTCACAACAGTCCATGACGAAAGCAGTAGTGCAGTAAATATCACCCCCATTCAACAGATGAGCAAATTGAGAAAAAGGGATCAGCTGATCCTTCCATGTTCCTTTCACAAGTAGGGTGTCCGAGTGGAACTTGAACTGTGTTTTCCTGATTTTAAGATCAACCCAACAACCTCCTCTTGCAGAAATTGTTGCCACAAGAAATATAACAAGTCACGGCTGATTCTCATTTCTACAGTGCTGTCTTGGCTTCTTACGCTCATCACTAACTTTTCTCTAAGCAGCAGACAGTGGCATGGGAGGGAAAAAGTCATGATGCCAAATAAGACTTCTAATGTGTGTAAGTTTCATAAAGCAAAGGGAAGTCTGGGCATGTAGAACATAGCTGAAGATGAAATGGGACACTTACTGAGATGGATGTCTTTTTAAATACAACAGAGGCACTCTGTGTGTGTTTCTATTTTTGTATGTGGGTGTATATAGCAGTGTAAAAAATACAATCCTGAGGATGACGAACTCCCAAGTCTCATTAAATGCAAGTTTCTGAAATATACTGATGTGCCATGGAACACAAAATATTCATGTATCTCTGATGGAAAGTATCATTCTTTTGAGTGTGTTGGGTAAATATGATGCTACAAATCCAGGGTTCCCCAAGTAAGATTTTTCCAGTGGGTTAGTAGACAGGAGGGGAATCTGGTCCATTGTGATTTTATTTGCCCTTGGAAATGGGAAAAAAAAAGTTTCTATTGCTCAAAGCTCTTGGGCACATAAAAAAAAAAATGAATTACAGCATTAGCAGCCCATGTAGCAAACTCACAGGTTAATAAAAGAGAAATACTAGCAGTGACCAAAGAATAGCACATTTGATTAGGAAGGTGGGAGGTGGGTCGCTAAGGGCTAGGAGGGGGATAAATTTGCCATGGTGGGCTTATGAGCTTGAGATGTGTGGGTTAGGAGACTGTGGTTGTGTTTTCCTCCAGTGTACCGCCAGCTGCAATTCTTAATGAGTTATTACCTCTTGAGCCGAGTAGGCAACATGGCACATTAGTAAACATGTTAAAGAAAAATTCACTGTCTTGTAGAGTTTACATTCTGAGAGGCTAGAAAAAGCCCAAGAGACCTTTCTTGAGAGGTTAAAATAGAGAGACGTCCTAGGAAAAACCAAAGTGATTTTTATCAATGATCTAAAAGCTGAATTGGTTTGCCAGTATGGAAGGAACAGTTACAAGTTCTTCCCTCCCTCAGAAGGTTATTGTAGCAATGGATGCAATGAATAAGTGAGCATTGTTGAAAGGAGGAACTCCATGTCCAAAAACAAGTTGTGTGTCATTCTGATTGTTCATTAATTTTTTTAATCAGTAGTTTTTTTTTTTCGTGAAGTATCATTAATTTAT
Organism: Bubalus kerabau; assembly: GCF_029407905.1. NCBI lineage: Eukaryota > Metazoa > Chordata > Mammalia > Artiodactyla > Bovidae > Bubalus > Bubalus kerabau. Next base: position 86,834,257 of record NC_073634.1, on the reverse strand, counting down.
AATGTATTAATTTCTGCTGTATAGCAAAGTGACTCAGTTATACATATATGCATTCTTTTAAAATACTCTTTTCCATTATGGTTTATCATAGCATACTGAATACAGTTCTCTGGGCTATGACAGTAGGGCCATTTTTATCTGTTCTTACCTCTGCTAACCCCAAGCTCCCATTCCATCCCACCCTTCCACCCTCCCACTTGGCAACCAGCAGTCTGTTCTCTATGACCCTGATTCTGTTTCATAGATAGGTTCATGTGCATTATCTTTTAGATTCCACATGTAAGTGATATCTCATGGTATTTGTCTCTTTTTCGGACAACTTCACTTAGTATGATCATCCCTAATTGTATCCATGTTGCTGAAAATGGCATTATTTAATTCATTTTTATGGTTGAGTGGTATTCCACTATATTTATGTACCACATCTTCTGTATCCATTCATCAGTTGTGGGACATTTGGATTGTTTCCATGTCTCAACTATTGTCAACTATTGTAAATAATGTTGCTATGAACATACAACACTATGTATCTTTTTGAATCATTGTTTTGTTTGGATAGATGCCCAGGAGTGGGATTGCTGGATCATAGGATAATTCTATTATTCCATACTGTTTTCCCACAATGGCTGTACCAATTTATATTCCCACCAGACTATTCATCAATTTTAATATTTTTAGCATTGATGGGAGAAGATGCTCCCAGCAGGTGTGCATTAATAAAAAAATATTGAAAAGGTAAAATAAAGTCTGGCTTTTGAAGAATCAGTGTCTCAACTTCCTGGATTAATGTTGTACCTCTGATTTAGCAGGAGGCTAGAGAAGGAAAGTAGCATTTTGAAACAACTATTAAGTGGGAAGTAGTATAATTGCTCTTTTTTTAGATCTTAGCCATTTCCTCTTTTCAAGACTCCTCAAATATGCAATTTTACAGTTTATTCTAAAGCAAGAATTTGAAGCATAGATCATTGAAGCAATCCAGATCTCTGTGACTAAAAATTGCTTATGTTCCTCTGTCTCACCATCATTCTAATGTTTATATACTTTCTACAAAGCTTTTTTTTTTTCTTTTTGTTTTTCTTCTGCTAAATATCTATTTGATTTCAACAGTCATATGTTTAGATTATAGTGAAGTCAAATCTTCGAGTGTTAGGAAACACTCCAGGAAGACATCCAGGAAGTCACTCATGCTTACATGTATCCTGAGCATCAGAGCTCCATCCATACTCTCCAATTGCCTCTCTTGTCCTTCTCCCCTTCTTCCTCCTTCTTTTATCTCTTAATGGGGAAAGTGAAATCGTGTCGCTCAGTCGTGTTCAACTCTTTGTGACCCCATGGACAGTAGCCTTCCAGGCTCCTCTGTCCGTGGGATTCTCCAGGCAAGAATACTGAAGTGAGTTGCCATTTCTTTTTCTAGGGGATCTTTCCAACCCAGAGATCAAACCCACATCTTTGTCATCTCCTGCATTGGCAGGTGAATTCTTTACATGCTGAGCCATCCATCAGAGAAGCTCAAAAATGAAAGTGTTTAGTTGCTCAGTTCTGTCCAACTCTTTGCAACCCCATGGATTATAGCCTGTTAGGCTCCTCTGTCCATAGAATTCTCTGGGCCAGAGTACTGGAGTAGGTTGCCATTCCCTTCTCCAGAGGATCTTCCCAACCCAAGGATAAAACCCAGGTCTCCTGCATTGCAGGCAGATTCTTTACCAAGTGAACACCTACTTAATGAAATTGTTTGCAAAGTGTAATGCCTTAGTATACGAAAAGTACTTACAAGTATACCTAATCCATATTTTGAGAGTAAAAAGCTAACTGGGGCACTTCATCAATGTGGCCCCTGTGCTCAAATGCACTGTCCTCCTCTGAGTTTAAATGCCCAGAAGAGTTTGCTGTGGGAAAGGACTGACAACCCAACTGGTTCACAAGCTGCTCCTTAATTAATCAATTTGGGAAACACTCAGGAAGCCAGCTCAGCCCACTGTGTCTTGGCTTCAGGTTTCCTGCAGCTGCAGGAGCTTCCTCTGTGTGTGCACTGAGCTGGGTTTTCCTCCAGGTTTCTGTTTTGTTTTAGCAATCTATACTTGATGCTATTTACTTCATCAGCATATATTCCAGGATGTGTTTTCACTTGTCTTTCTCTGATGATACTTTATTTATTTATTTATTTTGGCCATCCCTGTTTCTCTCTCTCTCTCTCTTTTTTTTTTTTTTCTTTTTTCATTTTAGAATAATTTTACTCTTACAGCATGGTTGAAAGTATATATGAAGAAAACACTCATCTCACTTAATTTTTCCATATTCACTTACAATTTTCTCTGTTCTGTCATATTTAATGAACCATTGGAATATAGGTTGCATCCATCTTTATAGCTATTCTCATTGTGTTACCTCAGGGAATTACTTCTCAGTACATTCTAACATTCAGAAAATATAACATTTACAGAATTTTTAATCTGAAGTACACCTTTAAGTGTGTTGAATTTTTCCACTAATGCCTTTTATAGCATTTCCCCCACTCCAAATCATATAGGGCACTTAGTATTCATATTTTTGAGCTTTCTTTAATCTGGAACAGTTATCGGCCTTTCTTTGTCTTTTATGACTTTGACATTTTTGAAGAAACACGGCAGTGATCATGTCAGCTGTTTCACAATTTGAACTGTCTGATGCTTCTTGATTGGATTGAATATCGGGCTTATTTGGCAAAACTGCTCTATAGTGATGATGTGTCCTCAGAACATCACATCAGGAGGTACCTGATCATGTTTTGCATCTTGATGGTGAGACATGTCATCCATTTTCTTCAGTGTACAGTTGATATTCTTTCTTTGGTTACATAATTTGCAGAAATCTGTAATGAGACTATGAGTGAGTGAGTGAAGTCGCTCAGTCGTGTCCGACTCTGTAAACCTAAAAATCATCCATAGGTTTGTCATCTATTGGTTATTCATTCATAATTCAGTTCTACTAAGATGATTGAAAAATAGTAATTTTCTAATTTCATCATCCTTGTGTGTTTGTTAATTGGCATTCTGACTATAAAAAAGGATTTTTCTTGTCCTGTGTTATCTCACATTTTTATTTATTTGATTTTTCTTTAAATCAATGAACTGTGTTTCTCTGCTATTTTATTTTCCCAGAATCAGCCAGAATGAGATGCTTCAAGGTGACTTCATTATCTTTTTGATAAATACTCATCTTTTTTAAATTTTCTTTTTTTACTATTCTGGGTCTTAGTTGCTGACGGTGGGCTTTCTCTAATTGTGGTGCGCAGGGCCTACTCTCTGGTTGCAGTGCTCAGCCTTCTCATTGTGGTGGCTTCTCTTGTTGCAGAGCATGGGATCTAGGGCACTCGGGCTTCAGTAGGTTCAGATCCAGGACTCCGGAGCACAGGCTCAATAGTTGTGGTGCATGGGCTTAGTTGCGTGTGGGGTTTTCCTGGACCAGGGATTCAAACCAGTGTCTCTTGCATTGCAAGGTGGACTCTTAACCATTGGACCACCAGGAAAGTCCCATCCTCATTTTTCCCCTGCTTGAAGCACTCTTACTTTCTAGTGAAACAAGATGTCTCATGTTCATCCTGTATTTTCTGTTCCCCAAACCTGGAGAAGGCCACTTCTTCAAAGATGCCTGACTTGTCTTAATGGCCAAAGCATTTAGAAACTGCACTCTGAGCAGCAGTTGCTCTCATTAATCCTAGAATGTTGTGCATCTAGTTCTGCTCAGTAAACAGACCTGAGAGAACTTCCTCCCATTCTATTTCAACCCAAAAGAGTTCTGTACTTTGCGTCATTTCATATTTGTGCCTGTCTCCTTTCATAGAGAAAAACTTGATTGTCAGCAACACCAATATATCCCTTCTTCAGTCACCTAATACACTGAAAATAATTTCAGAATTGCTTTCCTCACACCAGTGCAAAAAGCAAAACTGCTAACAAGAATTCAGGGTTTGTTTGCTTTTCCTGTACTTTTACTTCTGAGTGTGAATAATCAAAGGATTGAATTCTGAAGCTTTTGAGCTGTGTTCTCCCCCCAACCCCAGAGTGTGATACTGTATATACACAGTATGCATATTTAGTACTATCACTCATGAGGGAATCAACTCTTTAATTAATTAAATGTATTCCAAGGGGAGGTCTCAGAGTCACTGGTGTAGATTCCAGCATGGAACACACCTTTCTTCCTCTTGATATGTTCCAGAGAGCTTCCTGTTTTTATGCTTTAAGGATGTGATTCTCCCACATGAATTTGTTCTCATCTCTGTATCCTCAAATCATTCTTGGACTTCTCTCCTAGTACAATCATCTGGCTTAGTATTCTTTGCAGATGTTGTGAGCAATTCTCACGCTAGGATAGCCAGGTCTGAAATGACTTTGCTTCTCCAGTTGTGTAAAGGAGAGACAAGGTAGTTCTCAGGGCAGCTCAGACAAGTGGGGTGTTCAACACTCGAAGAGACTCCTGAAATAGCCTTTGTTGGTTAGGCTCTTCTTTGTATTGCATGTCTTACTCTTATAAACTGTTTATAGATATGATGAGAGAGAGGGAGGGAAAGAGAATGTTTCTTTTTATGCAATCTCATGCTGTATATTAACTTGCTTTCAATGTTTGTAAAATTCCCAAATCCTTAAACAAACCTTGCCTCTCACTATAGAACTTGAGTGAGAACTTGCCTCTCACTACTAGAACTAGAACATTTTCTAGATGTCATCTAGATAGTCATCTCCGCAGCCTTTCTTTCAGCTTTGCTTGCAACCCTGATTTATGACCCAGATTGTGCCAAACAGATTTGACTGATCCAGATTTTGAATCACCAGCTTTAGATGAAAAGAACTAGAAATTAGAAAGAATTTGTTTCAGTGAGGATGAGGGTGGTTGCCATGCATCAGATTTCTAGGGATGGTAAGGGCTGTGGTTCTCGAAGGACCTGTCCACACTAGCAGGCAGAATTGCCAATACAAACTAGGTCACAGTGGCCCAGCAGAGGAGACAGCAGTATTTCCAGTGGACCAGTTCTATGACACAATTTTGGATATTGCCCCTGATTATTTATCTCAAATATGGCTTTTGACTTGTCCAGAGAGCTTCTCAATACCCCTTTGCACAAATTAATTAATTTGCACAAGTTTTTCTTATTGGCTTCTGTTGCTTTCAACTAAGAATGTTGATTCATATACTGGATGAGTCCCTTTATATCTTTAAGACTCAGTTTCCCCTTCTGTGAACTGGGCTGGTTTGTGTGTATATTTCAGTAAGTCAGTCCAGCAAAATAAGACAATTTATCAAAGACTTATTATGCTTGAAGTTAAATAAATAATAAGAAGTAGAGATAACGAACCAAAGAATGACTTATTTAGACTTTTCAGAAACTAAATAACACTCATTAGTTGTTTTCTAGTCCCCAAATGATTAATGACCTGGCAGTGAAATTTTCATTTCATAGCGTGAATTCCTGCTTTGTGGAAGAAATGTGTTGATCATAGAAGGAAAACACTTATGTTCTTAAAAAGTATTGAACTACAGTTATTTAAAGGGGATTTTGTTTTTTTTTAAGGGATGTGCAATTTGCATTGTGGACAGGATACCGTCTTCCATGGGAATTGCAATATACAGACAGAAGAGATAATAAAAAGAACCTAGATGTTTTCTGGGAATGAAAAGAGCTCCAGGGGGAAAAGGGACTGCTAGTCAGAATATATAAACTGAACATTCAGTTATTTTCCAGGGGAGGGAGAATTGACTTTTTTTTTTTTAAGAACAAAATACTTTTATAAGACCATTGGTTTTGGGGGAGGGAAGATATTTCAAAGTATTTGACATTAATAAACCTTTATGGGCAGTGTGAGGTATTTTTTAGGTTGCCAGAACATAAACATATTTCAAACAGTGAAAGCAGTTGAGCTGTCTTAAACTTGGACATAGATTTTATAATGTATAAAACATGTCATTGTTTTGAAAACATTCAGATTTAGAAGAAGCAAATGAATTCGTGCAGAGAGCACCAATAAAAGCTCTTTAGAGGCTGGGAGAAACTGAATGTTCTTTTTAGAACAACATGAAATTTAAAAGGTTAATTCCCCTTGGGTGATTTCAGGATGCTTCGTGACAAGACAGAACAAAAAAAGGCAAAAGCAAGCTCTTCCAATCACAGGAAAAATTGCTCTGACATTTTTATGATGAACTGGTTTGATGTTACCATGTCCATGTTCTTTCTTAGTAACCTGAAAATGTTGATAGGAAATGAGAACGTTTTCCATCCACTCACCTTAAACATTCACTGGAATGCTGAATGTACATGAATTTTCTGGTGTTTGTGACTGATGGGTCCTTCTTTGGATTTGCTGTCGGTCTGGATAGTGTTTTATCTCTGATTAAAAGCCCCTCACAGCCAAGGACTATGCTTTTTGCCTCTTTTCAATAGTGATGTTGAGAACCCTGGGTCTATATTAGCTATTTGATGATGTCTTTCATGGACTTTAAAATGTATTTGCATTTCAAAATCTATGAACACAAGCACTGGTAGCAAATTGTATGGAATTGGAGATCTAAATATTGAACTTTTGGTAGGCAGAACAATTTTTCAGAAATACACCCATTTACTTAACATTAAGTTTACTGGGTACCTACTGGTATCAGGCAAGGAGATGAGCTACAGTGGCGAGCAAACAGATCTTGTCTCTAGTTTCATGTCTAGTGAGAAACATATATTAATTGCAAATTATGCCAAGACCAGTAAAATGGGAACTGTGGGAAAATAAAATTGGAGATGTTCAAGACATGTTCTATGTCCTAGTCACCTTTATATACTCAAGGACAATCAATTGACTGGCAAATATTCCTTCATGAATGGTCAGTTTAATTATTTCCACCATCCATCAAGACCTACTGTATGAATGTATAACAGTGTGGATAACCTGGTTAAAGAGACTGGGGACAATTTCCCTAAGAAGTAACTTTTGAACTGAGAGCTGAAGAATGAGTCTGCAAGAACTAAATAAATAGCAGAAGGACAAATGCTTCAGCACTTCTATGACTTCTGTAAGCATGCAGGCTCCCTGACTCCTGGTGTTGCGATGCTGGTTGCAAGTGGCTGTAACGTACTACTCACACATAGTATCCCACCCCTCCCAAGATCCAATGACTACACATTCATTCCACAGTATCAACATCTAGCCCTTCAATACAAAATTTAAGAGAATCAAATGGAAACAGTGCCCAGGTAAATGAAGAGTAAATTTTAAAAATTCCTTTTGCAGTGTTCTTGGGGAAAGAGATGGCTCAGAAAAAGCAGTCTGTTTCGTAATGAATAACAGACAAAGATGATTCATCTATTAATAAAAGAGTGTACCAAACAGGCCACTGCCTACAGTAAAGAAAGTGAAAGTGAAGTTGCTCAGTCATGTCCAGTTCTTTGCGACCCCAGGGACTCTACCCCACCAGGCTCCTCCATCCATGGGATTTTCCAGGCAAGAGTACTGGAAAGGGCTGCCATTTCCTTCTCCAGGGGATCTTCCCAACCCAGGGACCGAACCCGGGTCTCCTTCATTGCAGACAGATGCTTTACCGTCTGAGCGACCAGGGAAGGCTACCTTAAAGGAAGGCAAAATTCATAATGAAGATGAAAACTAAAGTTGTTAATGGAAATAATCAAAGAGACAAAGAACATATTCAATGGATATGACTGAGCCAAACTGTCAAACAAAATAAATCTTAATTTACAATAATAATTGGAGAATGAATAAGGGTGGACTCAGAGGTCTGCCCCACCCCCAGTTTTTCCCCAGAAAGGACTTGCTGCTGGAGCTGATCAGGAGGGTTGACAGCAAAGTGCTGACAGCGTGGGATTGCCCCAGCTACAGGGAGTCCATCTGACTCCAATTTAAATCCTCCCCAACGTCCAGTGACTAACCAAGGTAAGGTTATGAAGGCCTGGCCATTTTGGCCTCACCACCAACATCGCTAATGAAACATTTAAGCTCCAGAACCCCCACTTAGATTGGCTGAAATGCTATCAATTGGAACTGCCCCAGAGTTTGATCTCTCCTTCTGCCCAATCCCAGCTTATTCCTCTACTCTTCCCACATGTTGGTCCCAAGACCACTTCCTAATAAACATCCTTCACACTAAACTCCATTTAAGACTCTTTTTGCCAAGGAATCCAACCTGAGACAAAAGGCAAGCTATCCCATCAGTTCAGTTGAGTTCAGTTCAGTCGCTCACTCATGTCTGACTCTTTGCGACCCCATGAATCGCAGCATGCCAGGCCTCCCTGTCCATCACCAACTCCCGGAGTTCACTCAGACTCACATCCATCGAGTCGGTGATGCCATCTCATCCTCTGTCATCCCCTTTTCCTCCTGCCCCCAATCCCTCCCAGCATCAGAGTCTTTTCCAGTGAGTCAACTCTTCGCATGAGGTGGACAAAGTACTGGAGTTTCAGCTGTAGCATCATTCCTTCCAAAGAACACCCAGGGCTGATCTCCTTTAGAATGGACTGGTTGGATCTCCTTGCAGTCCAAGGGACTCTCAAGAGTCTTATCCAAAACCACAGTTCAAAAGCATCAGTTTTTTGGTGCTCAGCCTTCTTCACAGTCCAAGTCTCACATCCATACATGACCACTGGAAAAACTATAGCCTTGACTAGACAGACCTTTGTTGGCAAAGTAATGTCTCTGCTTTTGAATATGCTATCTAGGTTGGTCATAACTTTCCTTCCAAGGAGTAAGCGTCTTTTAATTTCATGGCTGCAGTCACCATCTGTAGTGATTTTGGAGCCCAGAAAAATAAAGTCTGACACTGTTTATAATGTTTCCCCATGAAGTGGGATGATGCCATCATCTTCGTTTTCTGAATGTTGAGCTTTAAGCCAACTTTTTAACTCTCCTCTTTGATTTTCATCAAGAGGCTTTTTAGTTCCTCTTCACTTTCTGCCATAAGGGTGGTGTCATCTGCATATCTGAGGTTATTGATATTTCTCGTGGCAATCTTGATTCCAGCTTGTGCTTCTTCCAGCCCAGTGTTTCTCATGATGTACTCTGCATATAAGTTAAATAAGTAGGGTGACAGCATACAGCCTTGAAATACTCCTTTTTCTATTTGGAACCAGCTATCCCATCAGTTCAGTTCAGCTCAGTTGCCTAGTCATGTCGGACTCTTTGAGACGCCATGAATTACAGCACGCCAGGCCTCCCTGTCCATCACCAACTCCCGGAGTTCACTGAGACTCACATCCATCGAGTCAGTGATGCCATCCAGCCATCTCATCCTCTGTTGTCCCCTTCCCCTCCTGCCCCCAATCCCTCCCAGCATCAGAGTCTTTTCCAATAAGTCAACTCTTCGCATGAGGTGGCCAAAGTATTGGAGTTTCAGCTTTAGCATCATTCCTTCCAAAGAAATCCCAGGGCTGATCTCCTTCAGGATGGACTGGTTGGATCTCCTTGCAATCCAAGGGAATCTCAAGAGTCTTCTCCAACACCACAATTCAAAAGCATCAATTCTTCAGCGCTCAGCTTTCTTCACAGTTCAACTCTCACATCCATACATGACCACAGGAAAAACCATAGCCTTGACTAGACGGGCCTTTGTTGGCAAAGTAATGTATCTGCTTTTCAATATGCTATCTAGGTTGGTCATAACTTTCCTTCCAAGGAGTAAGCGTCTTTTAATTTCATGACTGCAGTCACCATCTGCAGTGAATTTGGAGCCCAGAAAAATAAAGTCTGACACTGTTTCCAGTGTTTCCCCATCTATTTCCTATGAAGTGATGGGACCAGATGACATGATCTTCGTTTTCTGAATGTTGAACTTTAAGCCAACTTTTTCACTCTCCACTTTCACTTTCATCAAGAGGCTTTTCAGTTCCTCTTCACTTTCTGCCATAAGGGTGGTGTCATCCTCATGTCTGAGGTTATTGATATTTTTCCGGCAATCTTGATTCCAGCTTGTGCTTCTTCCAGTCCACCATTTCTCATGATGTACTCTGCATATAAGTTAAATAAGCAGGGTGACAATATATAGCCTTGACGTACTCCTTTTCCTATTTGGAACCAGTCTGTTGTTCTATGTCCAGTTCTAACTGTTGCTTCCTGACCTTCATACAAATTTCTCGTTCTATGAAGACCTACAAGACCTTTTAGTACTAACACCCAAAAAAGATGTCCTTTTCATTATAGGGGACTGGAATGCAAAAGTAGGAAGTCAAGAAACACCTGGAGCAACAGGCAAATTTGGCCTTGGAATACAGAATGAAGCAGAGCAAAGACTAATAGAGTTTTGCCAAGAAAATGCACTGGTCTTGGCAAACACCCTCTTCCAACAACACAAGAGAAGACTCTATACATGGACATCACCAGATGGTCAACACCGAAACCAGATTGATTATATTCTTTGCAGCCAAAGATGGAGAAGCTCTATACAGTCAACAAAAACAAGACTGGGAGCTGACTGTGGCTCGGATCATGAACTCCTTATTACCAAATTCAGACTTAAATTGAAGAAAGTAGGGAAAACCACTAGACCATTCAGGTATGACCTAAATCAAATCCTTTATGATTATACAGTGGAAGTGAGAAATAGACTTCAGGGCCTAGATCTGATAGATAGAGTGCTGGTGAACTATGGAATGAGGTTCGTGACATTGTACAGGAGACAGGGATCAAGACCATCCCCATGGAAAAGCAATGCAAAAAAGCAAAATGTCTGTCTGGGGAGGCCTTATAAATAGCTGTGAAAAGAAGAGAAGCGAAAAGCAAAGGATAAAAGGAAAGATATAAGCATCTGAATGCAGAGTTCCAAAGAATAGCAAGAAGAGATAACAAAGCTCCCACAGGAGGTACTAAATTAAGAGCATGTGATGAAGTGGAAAATGGCATCACTAAAGAAAGAAATGAAAATATATTATGCTAGAGCATATAAAAGCACATCAAATGCCACATGCATAGAATAGAATTGTATTCTAGAATTATAAAATTCTAATAGAATTATAAATTTATAATTTATAATAGAATTATAAAATAGAGTCATCTATAAGAACAGATTTGAAAACAATAACATAAAATGCACTGGAAATGGGCCAAGGGAAAAAACAACTAAAGATGAAATGAACTATATGGAAGTTAGATGCTTACAAGAAGATTGGGGTTATTAAATAAAATAGCCCAGATCATTATGAAATAGAAAAATCTAAAATAGAATTTTTTTCTTAAATAGAAGAATATATAAATCTTTAAGTGTGTAGCATGTTGACTTAATTTAAGACAAAAATTTGGTGTACATACTTTATTGGAGAGTTGATCTCAGGGGATGAGGGAGGAAGAGGAGAAAGTGGGACACAAAAGGGGATAATTCAGTATGTTTATGAGTTTTCTTTTTTTATTATGAATCCCTGGGCCAAAGACACAAGGTACAATACAGCTTAGAATGACCCTACCAGTAAACAAGAGGCTGAGGCACTTAGCTACTGATTCCCATCCTTCATTGTTGATATCGTCTGATGTGGACTCTTCTCTGCCAGGCAACAATGGTGGGCAACCAAGAAAAATCTTAAATGGAAGAAAATCTTGAGAAGAAGCAAATTCAGGTTTTTGTAGTGGGGAACGACAAACATTCTGGGAACTGTCTGCATCTATGGATAAACTCAGGTGGCTCAAAAGGATACTGGGCAATGTATCATTGACTTTTTTGAAAAAACAATGAAAAGTGGTGAACATTGAGACAATTTAGTGAGATGATTGAAATTCAAGAATGAATGACAATTTCATGACCACACTGAGGAAAAATGTCACCATAGAGAAGATAAACAGATCTCTACGTACACATTAAATGACAAAAAACAGAGGAATAAGGTATGCAGTGTGTTCATTGCAGGACAATGGAACTGTCCAGTCAATAGCACAGTGAACAAAATCAACCTACTCAAACCAAGTAACTCTCACTGATGTGGAATCTGTGGCACGAAAGGACTCCCAGCGACCAATGGGTCCAGTTTGCTCATTGTACTTATCTTGTGTACCTTGCACATTGAAGGCACCCAGTTAGTACTGGCTGAATGAATTCACATGCGAGTGAAGACTTTTCCTGTGAAATAGTGATGGTAATTGTATAGGCAAAAAAAAGGTAATTCCAGTAATTCTTTCTGTTTAGAAAAATATTTTAGATATTATGCAAAATAGTATATCCTCTAATTAAAGAAATAATAGCTCTGCATAAGGGCATGTGGTTAAAAGAAAGCAAAACCATCCTCTGTTTGACTCCCTGAACATAATCTTTACATTTTGTTTCACTTGCCTATTTATGTACACACATACATAATCACTTTCACAAGCATGTGTATGTGAGTACATATGAGGAGGATGATAATATATATTTAATCCTTAAAAATCCCAGTTAGATAAAAAAAATGAACAAAACTATAGAACAAATTATAAAATTTCAAAGTTAGATTTAAAATATATACTAAATTAAAATAAACACAAGTATATATATATGTATATATACATACATACTACCAACTTAAAATCTTATGGTAAGCTCCAATGTCAAAGAGGAAATTAAAACTGCCATAGATCAGTATCTAGATAATAGCAATAATAAAAACACTCTAAATCCTATAAGGTGGAGCTGAAGCTATATTCAGAGGAAAACTACATCGCAAAAAATGTTAATTTCAAACTAAATAATAAAAATAAATTAATTGAACATCCAATAAAAATTTTATAGGAGAAAAAAGGACTATGTATGGAAAACAAAATGGAGAAACCAATAAATATCAAAGCATAAATTAATGTGTAATGAAATGATAAAATAGTAGATGTGATAAATGAATCTCATAAATACTAAAACTAGCAAACAATAAGCAATAAAAGGGAAAAGCAAAAAATCCATAAAAGTAAAAATTAATTAAGAAAATAGCCACAGATATATAGAATCTCATGAAAATGTTAAACTTATGTGTAATACAAAATTTTATTTAAAAATACAGCAATCAAAATTATTGATTGCTCCCCAAAAATGAAGAAACAGACATAACATATAAACAGTGCCAGACATTTTCAGAGGTAAATTATTTCAAGAAGCAGGTGATTTTAATGGCACTTAAGCTACTGTATTCTCTACAAATATGCAAATACATGAGTTACAATCAGGTTCATTGCAGATTTATTTTAATAGGAAAAGCATAAACACTATGTAGAGGTCCTTTGAAAAAGCACAGGTAAGTAAAATAAGATTTATCTACATAGAGGCAGCAAGGGGGACCAGGAAGTTGACTCATTATTCCAAAACAGTACATCAAGGAAAATGTTCAGGGAAAACGATATTGTAATAAATGAGCTCTGTTCCACAGGATGAATGGGAGTTAGTCACACGAAGAATAAGTTAGTGTAGGCATTTTAGGGAGGAAATAACATGTACAAAGCTGTGTGGGCATAATCCAAGTAAGACTGATTTAAAAACCTACCTGTAGACTGGTGAGCTTGAGGCAACTGATGCAGGCAAAAGAATGGAAGAGAACATTTTAGTTGGTTTGGAACTCTATAATCATAATTAAAGTATGATTTATGCATTATCATGAAAGAAGCTGCATTGTGGAATGTGTTACACTTAGTTTACATGCAAAATAGATAAAATACGTATGCATAAACATGTTTATTGCAACCTTTAACTCCCCAACCCTAGAAACTAGCTAAATCATTAGTCAAGGGAAGCTATTGGAAAACTAGCTTTCTTTTCATGATCTTGGTTGTTTGACATTGCTGTTTCAAATCTAAATCCAGTTCTGGTCCCCATGCCACATGCCACTGTGTCCTGAATTTGTTTCTTTGTTATAGGCCTGGAAAATTCCTGCAAAAATCCATATTCCTTCTGTTTATACTTGTTTAGCTCCCCATTTCTGTTCTAGCCTTTATTATTTATTTTTCTACGTACACCTTTACACAGAATTTGGTGAAAGTTAATATTTAAGGAGGCTCAATCTTTTCTAAATGTGTATTTTTCAGAACCATGTGCTGTCACATTGTATTAGTACTAGAAGTGGTTATAGAAACTTCTCTGAAGTATGGACAAAAGAGAAAAAAGTCCTAGGTTAAATTCTCCCTGAAAAGTCTCCCTTACCATTCAAGTGCCATTGACCCCTTCACTTCCCACATGCACCGTCAAAGAAAGATTCCTGTATGAACTTCTTCTACTCTTATTTGCCTTTTCTGTTCCTCCAGGAGGCTCAGCAGTAAAGAATCCACCTGCCAATGGAGATGAGGGTTTGATCCCTGGGTCAGAATGGCCCCCTGGAGAAGGAAATGGCCACCCACTCCAGTATTTTTGCCTGGAGAATCGCACAGACAGAGGAGACTGGCAGGCTGCAGTCCATGGGGTCGCAAGAGTCAGACATGCCTGAGCCACAGAGCACACACGCACTCTGTTTTAAGCACCAGTATTTTGCTGCTTTAGTTTCTAGCTCAGAGTCTGGATAGTATAATATTAATTGTAAGGACTAGAAATTGGAATCATACCAGGATGTATCTCATGGAATACATTCTATTCAGACTCATTGGCCATCTACCATTCTCCAGGAAAGGAACTAAGTTCAGTCTTCTCCTTCATTAAATTAATCAACAAATATTTATTAAAATTTATTAAAATATTTATTTATTTATCAAGCACTGGATAGATGTTAGTGATAATAGATACAAACAAGACATAGCTGTTGCTATAAGTGATCCCACCTAAGAAAGATAATTAAACAGATAAAGGTAATACATCTTAATGAATGCAATAAAAAGTATTTTATAGGATAAAGATAAAGGAACATAGTAATGTGAGGAGGGGTCTGGGAGAGGAAGGCTTTCTTGGGTAGGTCATATACAAGTTATATCTTGAATTGGAGAAAGATTTAGCCAGAGGGAGACGTGTGTGTGTGTGTGTGTGTGTGTATACACATGCGTGAGAACATGGTGTATGCTGAGCTGATGGTTAGCAATGTACAAGTTGTGGGGAAAGCGGTGAAAAGATAGCCCAAGACTTTCTGAACCAAAAGATAATGGAAGGAATAGGTGCTTTCACTATCTGTATTACAAGGCATTCATTGAACTTGCTGAATTCTTAAGCCTTTGAATTTCTAAAACTCAGTTTTGCACTTTCAGTAACTCAGAAACAGTTCATACATAATAATACAGCAGAAAAAGAAAGACCATGCCTTGGAAATGATTTTTTCCCACTTGTTTTTTCACAATTCAAATGATCAACTTAATTTCCACTTTTAAAACAGTTTAGACAGAAGAACCTTGTCAGCATATGGAAAAGAGATGAAAGTAAATATTTATTGGCACAATTCATTTTCTGTTAAGCTTTTAGCCATACTTTGGATCAAATAGAGCTAAAAGACTTCAGGGATCAAAGGGCTAAATATCATGAAGTGGTTATATAAACTCCAATGCTATCTTTCACTTGGGGAATATATTAAGAGTGTCTTTGGTGACCTATAGAAAATGATTTTATACTCTTGCTCTCAATTTGAAATAAACTCTTTCAACACACAAGAGACATTCATAATTTGTTTAATGCCTTCCTTGTGCTGAAGCAAAAAATAAAACCTAACAAATTTCAGAGGAAAGAGAATTCTTTAAAATGCCTGCACTTTGGAGGTATTATTCATTTACTTATTCATTAATTCAGCAATTTGTTTTGTGCCTGTATTGTCACTGTGCAAAGCACTGCAGACAGAGGTAGACAAGACAGGCTTGATTCCTGTGCCTGGAGCCTACATTTTTATAGGGAGACATACAACAGTCAGTAAACCTCTGAACAAATGCAGATTCTAACAAATGCTACGAGGCAAGTAAATAGTGATTTGATATGGGATACCTTAGCAGCACCATGTCAGATATAATGTCTGGGAAAGCCTGTTTGAGCATGGCATTAAACCTAATGCTTGAATCCTGGCTTTAAGTCAGTTTACAGATATGTAAAATGGGATAATAATAGACTTCCTCTGATAGGACTCTTGAAAGCATCAAATGAGATACTTTAAAGAACCAAGCATAATGCCTGACAGTTCTCAATAAATGTCATTATTAGTAAAATAGATATTTCTGTTTATAGAATGTAGCCCTATACATTTTATGTAATAAAATCGCTGAAGGTCACAAAAGTATACCCATACTGTGAAGTGAAGCTGTGCATTTAAAATATCTGTTTCTTCTGGGAACTTTAAGACACTAAAATCAAATTAAGAAATAACTCATTGCTTCTTTAAAAATGGCAAATTAATTTGTATCAGCTCATTCCAAACCAAGATCTACATGAGAGAAAGTGAGACACAGAGTGTGAGACAGACAGCAAGAAAGCTGAAGTCGGGGCAGGGTTTGTGTGGCCATTCTGAATGTCATCCACCCTGCGGCATCTTCTATGACCAAAGCTCCATCTGCAAAATATCCCTTGCTGTCAAAAAGCTGACTTACCAGAGGCCCTGCGTATCTTCACAGAACAGGAAGCTGAAGGCTTAGGTGAAATATTCAAATTGGGATTTGCTAGAGTCCAGACTTCTGAAGTGTGTTGAGAACATGTTAAAATTAGGAGTGCTTGAGAAAACTTGGCTCAGATGACCAGGGATATTGGTGTTGCATGTGTCAGTTTCCCTTCTGATCTTCCTCACGCACACATTTCAGTAAACACGGCTGTCACAATAATGGCAAGCAGTATCTGTATAAAACTTTCCCACCCATAGTGTACTACTTGGTACATGGTCATAATGGGTCTGATAATGATCCATTGAATTATTATTATTATTCAATATTTTTGAAATGAAGGATGATTTTTCCTAAGAACTCCCTGGTAGTAAAGACAGAAGAAGGGACCTGATTCGTATCAAATTGCTATCACTTTGGGAACACACATGCCCGTTTTTGGCATTTATTTTTACTTAGAGAATGCATTTACTTATCACTGTCATCTTCTAAAGAGAACACTAGAGACAAGATTGACAACCCAAATTTCCTTTCATGCAGTACATGATGGACAGCCTGTTAGAGCAGATTATGATTAATACTCTACAGAATGAGCTTCATACAGCTAGTTACTATAGAATCAATTCTCTTTCCTTTTTTATCTTGGCTTCTGGGGAGTCCTGAATAAATTTCATATTGGTTCCTAACACAGCTAACATCTCTTTTCTCCAAAATTTTCTTCTTCTCCTGTATTTTTAATTTTAACTTTGCTGTGGAGATATATATGTATGTATGTATATAGATAGATAGATAGATATCTACAGATCTGTTTCTACAACTATTTTTACATATATCTTTGTGGTAAGCTGCCTCTAGTCTAGTCTGGAAGCAGTGAAGGCATAAATTATAAATATATAATAGAACTCAGAGCAATTGAGCAACTTGTGAATATAGAGAGAGTATTCTGGCATGACAAAGTAAAGGCAATTTTTAAAGTGTCTTGCCTGGAGAATCCAATGGATGGAGGAGCCTGGTAGGCTGTGGTCCATGGGGTCGCGAAGAGTCTGACACGACTGAGCGACTTCGCTTTCACTTTTCACTTTCATGCATTGGAGAAGGAAATGGCAACCCACTCCAGTGTTCTTGCCTGGAGAATCCCAGGAACAGGGGAGCCTGGTGGACTGCCATCTGTGGGGTCTCACAGAGTCGGACACGACTGAAGTGACTTAGCAGCAGCAGCACCCTAATAAAGATACAGAGTTAAATCTGTTTGGATTTATATTAATATTATTAGGATTTCCTTTATTTTAGTCTATTTCCTCATTCCCAGACTTGAAAAAAAAATACTACTCCTCTGTGAGAGCTCCTGTAATGTTACTACAGAGAAACAAGGGGATGTACGAGGATAAAGTCTCTAGTTGTTAGTAAAAAAACAAGAAAGCTCCTTTTATAAAAAAACTTGGATGATTATTAATTTATTTGTTCAAATATAATTTCAGTGTACACAAATTACTCTTACTTTTGACTGACACACTTTGATGGCAAAGTGGGAAATATATTGTTTTCTTTTCCAGTCAATTATAAATATGCAAATCAAGGATTTTAATAAAGCTTTTCCTTTTGATATATAAATAGTAAAACATTTGAGCACTCAGTTTTGAAGTGATGATGTAGAAAGGATTCTTCTATTTTAGCATTGAGGCTTGTGTGTGTGTGTGAGAGCGAGAGAGAAACGGAGAGAGAGTTTTAGAAACTGTACTTATAGCATGGCATGTCAGTTGCATTATTAGAGGAAACTTGCTGAGTTAGAAGAAATATCACATTTATAGAAATTATAGCTCACTGAAAAAAAAAAACACTCTCCCCAGGTGACAAGCTCTTTGTTGATTTTGTCCCTACTTCACCCCAACTTTTTCTTTCCCAAATGATTAATTTAAATGTCATAGTATGCTCATCTAATTTTCAAATTCATTTAACAAAAATCTGTTTACCACTTATCCTTAAAAATCATCAAGACTACCATATAGTTTATTGTCTAAACTGGAACACCTTTGAGAGAAATGCAAATATTATTAATAATCAAGCTAAAACAGATAGAATTTGGAGATTCAGTTACTTTTCTCAAGATCACACAGATAGTAAATGGCTAGACAGATACTCTGGGTTCATGTTGAATGTCCTTCCCAGGACTTTACTTTAAAGGCAGTGTTCTGCACAGAATAAATGTTCAAAAAAATTTCTAATGACTTAATGAAGAAATAAATCATTATGCTAAATGAAATCAGTCAGACATAGAAAAAATAAATACCATATCATCTCATTTATATGTGGAATTAAAAAAAAAACTCAAACTCATAGTAACAGAGAGTAGGATGGTTGTTACCAGGAAGTGGAGGAAAAGGGAGCTATTGATCAAGCGTATAAGCTTTCATTTATAGGATGAGTAAGTTCTGGAGACCTGATGCAAAGGATAGTGACTATAGTTGATAATAAAGTATTGTATACCAGACATTAGCTGAGTAGATCTCAAGTGTTCTCCACACACACACACACACAATGGTCACTGTGTGAAGCAATAGATGTGTTAATCAACTTGATTGTGGTAATCCTGTCACCATATATGCATGTATCGAAACATCACATTGCACACCTTAAATATATATATAACTTTAGTCAATCGTATTTCAATACAGCTGGAAAAAATTAATTAATGTGAAGAAAAAGAAAAGAAAAATAATGTGCTTTTGCAAAAAGAAATGTTTAAAACTAGACTTGGGAAAAATGTAACAACAAAGTAAAGAGACACAAAAAGAAATTAAGCAGCATCTTAGGATCACCATGGTACTTAAACTTCTGGGAAGTGGGATGGAGTGTAAACCAGGATAATCAGGGGTGGTCTGGGATGTATGTTCCTCCACCTAGAGAGAGAGTATATAGATATTAATTTCCTCCATATTTTACAAGTTTAGTGTCTCCATAGGTTATTTTGTTAGTCATGCCATGAAACTGACATGCTTTATAATGTAAGAAAGCATGGTGTCATGGAAACAAAAATGGGTTTGCCCTGGTCCTGAGTTACATGTTAATAATTGCCTAAGTTAGTATCTTGGATATCTTTTCACATTTTGAAATTGAGCCTCTTCTTCCGTAAAATAGAGCTGGAGGAATCAGAGTTCTTATTTTCAAACAACAGAATTCACATTTGCAATTTGAAGCAGGAAATAAATTTCTTAAGAAAAGATATTGAATAGTTTGTAGATCACTGGGAAACTGCCCAGTTGGAATAAACAGAGCTTCCACAATCAAAATTCAGTTTCCCAACCCGGTCTGGTGAGGGAACCACTAGTTACACTGAGAATTCAGGTTCATACTTTGCGCTACTCCCAGGAACCTCTCCAAAACCATTTTTCTATACCAGAAGCACCTCTTTCATCTACTGCATGAAAATGCAGTCCTGACTGGGTCCTCCTACTTATGGGTATCTTGGTCCCATGTTTAAATTCAAGCCTCATGGGTGAGTGGAGGGGTGCATACAGGGAGAACTCCCCAAATAATGGAAGAACATTCCAAGTTTTGAAGCAACTAGAAAATAAAGCCAACGCTCACTATAGAGAATGAGAAGATACATATGGGGTTGATGTGTTGGTCAAGTTAACAGTTGAGAAAGTCCTTTGTAAAATGTAAATTTACGTGTTAATATTTATCATCCCCTGCTCTAATCTCATTTCCACTGAATTTAGTCACTTACAAATCATTTATCTTTATTGCATTATTCACTGAAGACAAAAAACTCACAGCTTTTATATTCCCAGTGCCTGTTTAACAGCCTGATATATATACAGATGTTCAGAGAATGGTTATTAAATAGATATAGCTAACTAAATAGGAAGCATATTTCCCCTAGCTTTCCACTAGGAAAAGATTGTTTACTGTGAGATACACACATTCTAAAAATTAAGCATGGTAGTGAGTTCAGAAGTATCTGCTTGCTCAGGATATCCACACCTGTGAGTTTTTCTTGATCCACGCCTTTCCATTTTCACTAATGTGATCTGTGTATCCATTCCAAACTAATAACTTTGACCTCTCCCCCAAATGTGGAGACGAAAATGATCTGAACTGTTATGTCACTCAGTGATGAGGAATTGCTCCTGCTTGTTGCCAGCTCCACTTTTTTCTTGCACCTCTTCCCCTGATAACTGTACATTTGTATTCGCTGTAATAAACCCTCTCCATGGGGAAAACGATTAGGCAGTGACCTCATCATCAAAAGACCGTATGGCAGACACTTCCAGCAACTCATCCCACTGTCGTGTTTGAAGGGGAGGTCACAAAATTAAATAGGCCCAATTAATACTGGTTCAGCCCTCGAATCATGTATGTGACCCCAATTTATACCCATAATAATCCTTTGTGTGAAGCATAATTAAAACTCTTGGCTTTTTTTCCTGAGGAAATGGTCCAAGTTCACATAGGTTTCAAAAGGTAAATCAAGGTATAGATTGTGTCCCTCTAAATACCGTTAGAAAAATTGAACTCTAGTGTCTCCTTCTACTTATATTATTAGAGATGCTCACATCTGCAAGTGTGTGGACACACACACACACACATACATTAGGTTAGAAATTTGGCAGTCTGATCTTGGTTCAAGGGAAAAACAAAACAAAACAGTTCTCTAATGCCCCATGAAATAATTTGTGGCCTGTGATATATTTGAATGAATGTTCCCAAAGACATTGTAGTTCTATTTAAGAATAAGACATACGCCACGAATGTTAGTTGTTCAGCTGTGTCTGATTCTTTGTGACCCCATGGACTGTAGCCCACAAGGCTCCTCTGTCCATGGGATTTTCCAGGCAGAAATACTGGAGTGGGTTGCCATTTCCTTCTCCATTTAAGAATACTAGGTGTCAAAAAAAAAAAGAATGCTAGATGTCATTTTTGTGTGACAGGACTCTGAAATAGATGAATGGGAGAATATGTCCCCCCTATAGATATTATATTGCCAAGGTTCCAAGGACTGGAATTTTAGAGGTTTTTAGGGACAGTGATAAGTAACTCTTGGTTGAGAAAATTACACTTAGGCAAAGAAAAAAAATATTAGAAATATGTAACTAAAGATCTGTGGGCAGGACTTATATGTGTCAATAGTTAGGCTAATTTGTGTCAGTTCACTAAGACTCACACATAATATGTGTGGAAACACCTATTAAATAGAAGGAAGGTATCAGTCAGACCTATGGGGAGGAAGAGGTCCTCTAATGAGCATCAGTGATGAAACATTTCTGACTCCTCAGAAACGCACCCACACTAATCCCTAGCCTCCTCTTGCGCATGTGTGCTCAGTCCCTTAGTCGTGTCTGATCTGTGACCCCATGGACTGTAGCCCACCAGGCTCCTCTGCCTATGAGATTTTCCAGGCAAGGAAACTGGAGTGGGTTGCCATTTCTTTCTCCAAGGGATCTTCCCAACCCAGGGATTGACACTTATTTCTCAAGAAGGGGGTTTTGAGGAGTAAACATACTGATAATTTGGATATCCTTTTAAATTTTAATTATGTAGGTGTCAACCTGAAAAAGGAGATGCAACATATCCTATTTTTAACTGCCCCCCCCCCACACACACACAATATTTTTGGCCACCTGATGCGAAGAGCTGACTCATGTGAAAAGACCCTGATGTTAGGAAAAATTGAAGGCAGGAGGAGAAAGGGATGACAGAGGAGGAGATGGTTAGATGGCATCACCAACTCAATGGACATGAGTTTGGGTAAACTCCAGGAGTTGGTGGTGGACAGGGAGGCCTGGCGTGCTGCAGTTCATGGGGTCGCAGAGTCGGACACAACCGAGTGACTGAACTGAACTGACACATGCACACTGCATATGAAATGAAAATGTAAAACAAAACCATGTCAAAAAATAAAATACCACAGGGACCAAAAAAAAAAAAGCAATTAGAGATTCAGGATGTATCTGGAAAACAACTATTAATACTTAGCTATTATTTAAACTTTTTATCTCTGCACTATTGTGGAGTAGCTACACAGGAATTAAACTACTCTGATAATATGCTTTTATTTTTCCTAATTAGGGATTAAATTTCCATATGAAACATCTCTGTTTCCCCAGACTGAATATTCTGTTTCCCCAGACTGAATGCTCTCCAATCTTAGAGGTTTCCCTGAGGTTCCAGAAATGTGCCTGGGTTTGTATGGACATGAAGGAGTAAAAGGGAGGTAGAAGAAGAGGGTCAAGCAAGTCCCACTAGGGAAGCTTTGGGTCCCTCAACCCCACTGCCATGGAAACCACTGTATTTTGAACCAGTGTAATCATTGAGCTAGCTCTTAAGATTAGGGAAGGAGGACTAGGGTGAGATGACTGAGGCGTTCACCTTGGACAGGAAGTTGAAGATGCTGCAAATCTCAGTATTTGAGATGATTAATATTTAATGCAGTCCCCCAAAAAACAAACTTTGGCCCACAAGCTGGCCACCTATTTTGTGAACAAAGTTTCTCTGGAGCTGTGGTTGGCATTAAGGTAAGGCTAGGGAGCTAAGATCCTGCAAATACAAGGTTTTTGTTTAAAATTTTAATAATTTATTCATCATGGATTGTGGAGTTTTTCATTATGTTTTATAGTTTAAAATATTGCATTGAATATTATTTACTGAATTTTTGTCATCACCTCACTTGCCTTACCTTAATTTTGGGTTTCCAATATTTGGATCCCAGAGTAAATTTTGAACAAAATATATGCTCAAAAATTGGATGGGGAACACATGTATACTTGTGGCGGATTCATTTTGATATTTGGCAAATCTAATACAGTTATGTAAAGTTTAAAAATAAAATAAAATTTAAAAAAAAAAAAATAAAAATAAAAAAAAAAAGAAAACTTAAAAAAAAAAAAAAAAAAAATTGTAAATCATTGTCCTAGAATATGAACTGTGACATTGTGTTAGGAAGGAAGAAATGGAGAGAGGGAGGCAGGGACAAAGACATTCAGGGAGGGAGGGAAACATTTTATTCAAAGCCTGGAGCAGAAGCCCACCTTTTCCAACAGCCAGTTATGTTACCCTGTTCTTTCTATTTCCAAAAACAGTTGGTAGAATGGTTAAGGGTATGATGTGGGGTTTAATTTCAGATATGACTTGTGATAGCTATAGGTTTTTATTGTTGTTGTTTAGTCACTCAGTCATGTCCAACTCTTTGCCATCCCGTGGTCTGTAGTCCACCAGGCACCCCTGTCCATGGGATTTCTCAGGCAAGAATACTGGGGTGGGTTGCCAGTCCCTTCTCCAATAGGTTTTAGAGTTCCATATTTAATTCCCTGATCTTCAATATATTCATCTGTAAAATGGGGAGAATGTCTATTTCATAGCTTTTTGGTGATAACAAATGAAGATAGTATATACTATTCTCAAGCTCAATTTCTGGTATACACTAAGGTCTTAAAAAATGTTAGCAATTGATTTTCTTGTTTTTATGTTATTGACATTATTGTTGATTTTTTAACTAATATTTCACTCAAATGACAGCATTCAATGATATATGAAGAAACATATTTTGTATACTACATATATTAGTAATATGTTAATATATATTATACTATTCAGTGTATATCTATGTGTATATATATGTATGTATGTGTACATATATATCAGATCAGATCAGTCCTTCAGTCGTGTCTGACTTTTTGTGACCCCATGAATTGCAGCACACCAGGCTTCCCTGTCCATCACCAACTCCCAGAGTTCACTGAGACTCACGTCCATTGAGTCAATGATGCCATCCAGCCATCTCATCCTCTGTCGTCTCCTTTTCCTCCTGCCCCCAATCCCTCCCAGCATTAGAGTCTTTTCCAATGAGTCAACTCTTCGCATGAGGTGGCCAAAGTACTGGAGTTTCAGCTTTAGCATCATTACTTCCAAAGAAGTCCCAGGGCTGATCTCCTTTAGAATGGACTGGTTGGATCTCCTTGCAGTCCAAGGGACTCTCAAGAGTCTTCTCCAACACCACAGTTCAAAAGCATCAGTTCTTCAGTGCTCAGCCTTCTTCAGTGTCCAACTCTCACATCCATATATGACCACTGGAAAAACCATAGATTTGACTAGACGGACCTTGGTTGGCAAAGTAATGTCTCTGCTTTTGAATATGCTCTCTAGGTTGGTCATAACTTTCCTTCCAAGGAGTAAGCGTCTTTTAATTTCATGGCTGCAGTCACCATCTGCAGTGATTTTGGAGCCCAAAAAAATAAAGTCAGCCACTGTTTCCACTGTTTCCCCATCTATTTCCCATGAAGTGATAGGACCGGATGCCATGATCTTCGTTTTCTGAATGTTGAGCTTTAAGCCAACTTTTTAACTCTTCACTTTCACTTTCATCAAGAGGCTTTTTAGTTCCTCTTCACTTTCTGCCATAAGGGTGGTGTCATCCACATATCTGAGGTTATTGATATTTCTCCTGGCAATCTTGATTCCAGTTTGTGTTTCTTCCAGCCCAGCGTTTCTCATGATGTACTCTGCATATAAGTTAAATAAACAGGGTGACAATATACAGCCTTGACGAACTCCTTTTCCTATTTGGAACCAGTCTGTTGTTCCATGTCCAGTTCTAACTGTTGCTTCCTGACCTACATATAGGTTTCTCAAGAGGCAGATCAGGTGGTCTGGTATTCCCACCTCTTTCAGAATTTTCCACAGTTTATTGTGATCCACACAGTCAAAGGCTTTGGCATAGTCAGTAAAGCAGAAATAGATGTTTTTCTGGAACTCTCTTGCTTTTTGCAATTTGATCTCTGGTTCCTCTGCCTTTTCTAAAACCAGCTTGAACATCAGGAAGTTCACGGTTCACATATTGCTGAAGCCTGGCTTGGAGAATTCTGAGCATTACTTTACTAGCATGTGAGATAAGTGCAATTGTGCTGTAGTTTGAGCATTCTTTGGCATTGCCTTTCTTTGGGATTAGAATGAAAACTGACCTTTTCCAGTCCTGCGGCCACGCTGAGTTTTCCAAATTTGCTGGCATATTGAGTGCAGCACTTTTACAGCATCATCTTTCAGGATTTGAAATAGCTCAACTGGAATTCCATCACCTCCACTAGCTTTGTTTGTAGTGATGCTTTCTAAGGCCCACTTGACTTCACATTCCAGGATATCTGGCTCTAGGTCAGTGATCACACCATCATGATTATCTGGGTCATGAAGATCTTTTTTGTACAGTTCTTCTGTGTATTCTTGCCATCTCTTCTTAATATCTTCTGCTTCTGTTAGGTCCATACCATTTCTGTCCTTTATTGAGCTCATCTTTGCATGAAATGTTCCTTTGGTATCTCTGATTTTCTTGAAGAGATCCCTAGTCTTTCCCATTCTGTTGTTGTCCTCTATTTCTTTGCATTGATCGCTGAAGAAGGCTTTCTTATCTCTTCTTGCTATTCTTTGGAACTCTACATTCAGATGTTTATATCTTTCCTTTTCTCCTTTGCTTTTTGCTTCTCTTCTTTTCTCTTCTTTGTAAGGCCTCCCCAGACAGCCATTTTGCTTTTTTGCATTTCTTTCCCATGGGGATGGTCTTGATCCCTGTCTCCTGTACAATGTCACGAACCTCAGTCCATAGTTCATCAGGCACTCTATCTATCAGATCTAGTCCCTTAAATCTATTTCTCACTTCTACTGTATAATCATACAGGATTTCATTTAGGTCATCCTGAATGGTCTAGTGGTTTTCCCTACTTTCTTCAATTTCAGTCTGAATTTGGCAATAAGGAGTTCATAATCTGAGCCACAGTCAGCTCCTGGTCTTGTTTTTGCTGACTGTATAGAGCTTCTCCATCTTTGGCTGCAAAGAATAAACAATCTGATTTCGGTGTTGACCATCTGGTGATGTCCATGTATAGAGTCTTCTCTTGTGTTGTTGGACGAGGATGTTTGTTATGACCAGTGCATTTTCTTGGCAAAACTCTATTAGTCTTTGCCCTGCTTCATTCCATATTCCAAGGCCAAATTTTCCTGTTACTCCAGGTGTTTCTTGACTTCCTACTTTTGTATTCCAGTCCCCTATAATGAAAAGGACATCTTTTTGGGGTGTTAGTTCTAAAAGGCCTTGTAGGTCTTCATAGAACTGTTCAACTTCAGCTTCTTCAGCATTACTGGTTGGGGCATAGACTTGGATTACTGTGATATTGAATGGTTTGCCTTGGAAACGAACAGAGATCATTCTGTCGTTTTTGAGATTGCATCCAAGTACTGCATTTTGGACTCTTTTGTTGACCATGATGGCCACTCCATTTCTTCTGAGGGATTCCTGCCCGCAGTAGTAGATACAATGGTCATCTGAGTTAAATTCACCCATTCCAGTCCATTTCAGTTCGTTGATTCCTAGAATGTTGACATTCACTCTTGCCATCTCTTGTTTGACCACTTCCAATTTGCCTTGATTCATGGACCTGACATTCCAGGTTCCTATGCAATATTGCTCTTTACAGCATTGGACCTTGCTTCTATCACCAGTCACATCCACAGCTGGGTATTGTTTTTGTTTTGGCTCCATCCCTTCATTCTTTCTGGAGTTATTTCTCCACTCATCTCCAGTAGCATATTGGGCACCTACTGACCTGGGGAGTTTCTCTTTCAGTATCCTATCAGTTTGCCTTTTCATACTGTTTATGGAGTTCTCTAGGCAAGATAGTGAAGTGGTTTGCCATTCCCTTCTCCAGTGGACCCCATTCTGTCAAATCTCTCCACCATGACCCGCCCATCTTGGGTTGCCCCACGAGTATGGCTTAGTTTCATTGAGTTAGACAAGGCTGTGGTCCTAGTGTGATTAGATTGACTAGTTTTCTGTGAATATGGTTTCAGTGTGTTTGCCCTCTGATGCCCTCTTGCAACACCTACCATCTTACTTGGGTTTCTCTTACCTTGGGTGTGGGGTATCTCTTCACGCCTGCTCCAGCAAAGTGCAGCCATTGCTCCTTATCTTGGACGAGGGTTATCTCCATATATATGTGTATATATATATATATATATATATATATAGTTAGATAGGCTTCCCTGGCTGCTCAGTGGTAAAGAATCTTCCTGCCAATGCAGGAGACCTCGGTTCAATTCTTGGGTCTGAAAGATGCCCTGAGAAGGAAATGGCAACCTACTCCAGTATTCTTGCCTGGGAAATCCCATGGACAGCGAAACACAGCAGACTATAGTCCACGGGGTCACAAAAGAGTCAGACATGACTGAGTAACTAAACAATATTTTAGATATACTATATTCCCAAATATATATTATACTATTTTATGTCATATTATATATTATAGCTGAAGCCTAGTATCAAGTTGTATTGCACATATTATATATTAAATATACTTACATTGCATTTATGCATTACATGATATATTTTATATATTTTTATTATATTGGTATATATGGGTATATGTATCTTTTGAACTATCCTATGTACGTAGAGAAAGAACTCATGCCTTATCCATCTCTCATGTCTTTCATTTTACTTACATGATTCAGATTAATCAGATCTTATTCACTTGGTGCCATATTTCAAGAGAAGTAATTTTGCTAGCCATCTTTACTTTTGCAATTTTTTTCAAGCATCCAACAACCTCATGAGAAATATACTATTATCTACATTTACCAGTTAAAGAAACAAGGGCTCAGAGAGTTTGTATGACTTGCTCAAGCACATGGCAGTTACTAGTGTTCTGTCTGAATACATTTTAATAGCTTTTGGTCCAGTTGTGATTTTTTTTAATTGTATTTTGTTTTGTTTTAATTCTACAACTGAATCACACTGTCTCTGGGTATGAGTATATTATGTGGACCTACTTATGGTTCAATTATGGTCACCTTCTTTCCCTCAAGACTTAGCTAGTCATCAACTCTTCTTAGAAGACTACTAATATACTCAAGCTGGATTAGATGCTTCTGTTATATCAACTACTTTTTGCTATTTAAGCACTTATCAGATACTATGTGAACACCTTTTAATATGCTTGTCTGAAGAAGTGAAAGTCACTCAGTCGTGTCTGACTCTTTGCGACCCCATGGATTGTACAGTCCATGGAATTCTCCAGGCCAGAATATTGGAGTGGGTAGCCTTTCCCTTCTCCAGGGGATATTCCCAACCCAGGGATTGAACCCAGGTCTTCCACATTGCAGGCGAATTCTTCACCAGCTGAGACACAAGGGAAGCCCTATAAATATGCTTATCTGCTGCCAAAATACCCTGGCCTTCTCAAGGATTATTAAAGTGTGCTTGATTCATTTCCATGTCTCCAGCACCACATGCAATCTTTGGTACCTAGTAAGGGCTCAGTTAACATTAATTGAATAAATGAGAGTGTCCATGTATTAATATGACTATTAATTTAATAAGGAATTACATTGAGATTCTTCAGACAAGATGAGAATAGCTAGGCTTTTTGCCCACTTGGACTCAATCTATTGATTTATCTGTAACATTTTTCTGGAATTGTTCTGCATTTTATCTTGCAAGCCAATTGTTTATATGAAAAGCATGAAATATTTTTATATTAATTAAAAAAAACTATTCCTCTCCAATTTTTAAACATTGAAACTTCACCTATTTTTAATATATGAAGAAATTTCAATGAGTTTTCAGTGAAAAGAGTCAAACTAAGCTATGAATTTCTGCTTTAATTACTTTTTTTTGCTTAAGAAGGAAAACAATGCAGCCATTAAGATGGCACCAAATGGAACTGTTTTGTATAAGATTATACACACCAGTATTTCAAAGTGACTTTAGTAGTGTTCTATGAGCAGCCAGCTTGTAATATTTTTCTGTTACATTCACATACAGTATCTTGTAACTTTTTCTTAGAATAAACAGCAATTGCTTTTGTAAAAGTAATACAATATATGCTATTATACTGCTTTACATTTGCTATAATCCAGGAAGTTATATTCAACTTTTAGAAAGTCTCATATCTAAGCAGAGACTTAATAACTCCTTCTAGGTAGGGGCCAAGTGGGATGTTCAGCCTTAGGGACATACAGATGAATGTGGCAAAGTCCTTTCTGAGATTCTCCTGTATCTATTGTGGAAGACAAGCATATCACCAAGTCACATCTTAGTACAATTCATTTAGTGTTTCTTTCCATGCACACACACTGAGGTGATGAGACAAGCTCAGCTGTAGAATTACTCTCTGTCCTGGAATTCTTTATGACTGTGATTATGATTAATGTTATTGAACGTAACTATAAAGGTATGTAACGGTAAAGAATAGGACCTCAGAAATAATGAAAAATGTACTTTATAACAAAACATGATGAAGAAATGAGATCATTTATTAGAGAAAAATAAAACTTTCTGATGATCTAGACAGGGCACAACTGATAAATGTGGAGGAGAGATTTAAAGGAGAATTTAGAGCTTTTAAAGTTCCACCTTGGTGTCTTCATTCTCTACTGAAGAAATGCATTTTTGGAAAAAATGATTTTTGTCACTAACAAGGTTGTCTCTGGCCTATCCCTGGGAGAAATGTAATTTAACCAAATTAAATTTCTTCCACTTTTAAATTGAACAAGCCAGGATCCCGAACTCTCTCTCTCTTTTATTCCCCCACTGGAGTAAAATGAAGACCAAACTATAATTGTCAATTAATAACTTCAGATTCTATTATAGAAGCCTTGTGAAATTTATCTGCAGAGGGATTTCTCAAGAAAAGCACAGGGCTAGGTCACTGTGAGCAGAAACTGCTCTCACCCACAGAACTGGAAATGTCCGAACGACATGGAGACTGTAGGTTTTGCAGTGTGTATTGTCTGTCCCTAGATCGTAAATGTTGGGCTGCTTCACTGTGTCTCACGCTCAGATCAACCCCAAGACGAGCGAGGTGGTTAGTCCATGAGCTCTCAGCTATACACGGCGTAGGCTGGTAGGACCGCGACCCAAACAGATAAATTAGATTTCCCCTATACAGACTTCTTCACTGAGTTTTTTTTTTTAAGCTACAGAGTCCTTTATTTCCACATATAATTAGAAATTTTGAAAACAAGAAAGGTAAATGGAAAATAGATCTGATGAACATATAATTAACCTGATTAATCAGAAAAATTCAAATTACAA
The DNA here is from genome assembly GCF_029407905.1 of Bubalus kerabau. Taxonomy (NCBI): domain Eukaryota; kingdom Metazoa; phylum Chordata; class Mammalia; order Artiodactyla; family Bovidae; genus Bubalus; species Bubalus kerabau. Next base: position 86,803,729 of record NC_073634.1, on the reverse strand, counting down.
TATTATCAGTTTTCTCCATGCATTGCCAATATTTTTTTAATTTAATTTTATTTTTAAACTTTACAATACTATATTAGTTTTGCCAAATATCGAAATGAATCCACCACAGGTATATCTGTGTTCCCCATCCTGAACCATCCTCCCTTCTCCCTCCCCATACCCTCCATCTGGGTCGTCCCAGTGCACCAGCCCCAAGCATCCAGTATCGTGCATCAAACCTGGACTGGCAACTCGTTTCATACATGATATTATACATGTTTCAATATCATGTATGAAACGAGTCGGTGGGCAAGGACCTAGGAATGTGCACGCTCTCATACACCTCTGTAGTTAATAGTCTGGAAGTATGTATCAAGAGTTATAAAAATGTGTATATCCTTAGAGATAGTAATCCCATACTTTGGGAATTAAAGATAAGAAAGTTCGTATTTAAGGACATGAACATAGATTTAAATAGATGCTTTATTTTCAACATTTTCACTTCTAATAGTTAAAAATAAGAAATCACATAAATATAACAAAATTGGAAACATGCTTTTCTGAATGAATACAAAATGAAAGACGATGCACCATTAAAATGACACCACAAGTGAATTTTTACCAGCACTACCAGATAATAGAAACAAACATTTCGAGATGATTTCAGTGTTTTTCTTTGAGATGATACTCTTTTATGAACATATTGCGGGCATTTTGTAATGTTTCATGATGAAAATTAGTCACTATAGTAAAATGACTAATTTGGATGCTAAAGGCAAATACATACTAAATATCCCCCACTGTCAGCAACAATGGAAATTATAAAGATATCTAATCTTGAAAGATCTGAACAGACACTTTCTGAGGAAAACTACAAAAATTTAGACTGAGTCATATCAAAATATTGGATGGCAATTGCAAAGGTATCAATTTTCCCAAATTCATGTCCAAATGATTAAACATTCGAAACCCACGTCCATCGAGTCGGTAATGCATCCAGCCATCTCATCCTCTGTAGTCCCCTTTTCCTCCTGCCCCTAACCCCTCCAAGCATCAGAGTCTCTTCGCATGAGGCGGCCAAAGTACTGGAGTTTCAGCTTTAGCATCATTCCTTCCAAAGAACACCCAGGGCTGATCTCCTTTAGAATGGGCTGGTTGGATCCCCTTGCAGTCCATGGGACTCTCAAGAGTCTTCTCCAACACTACAGTTCAAAAGCATCAATTCTTCAGCACTCAGCTTTCTTCACAGTCCAACTCTCACATCCATACATGACCACTGGAAAAACCATAACCTTGACTAGACGGACCTTTGTTGGCAAAGTAATGTCTCTGCTTTGTAATATGCTATCTAGGTTAGTCATAACTTTGCAGGAGTTGGTGATGGACAGGGAGGCCTGGCGTGCTGCAATTCATGGGGTCGCAAAGAGTCGGACATGACTGAGCGGCTGAACTGAACTGAAAAATAGTCTTCATTGCTGAAGGTGAATGTAGGGAGGGCTATAACCTTGAAAACAGAAACCTCTCATAGGTTTATTTTTTTTTCCCTTGTGAAAAAACAATGCCTATACCTTTTAAAATACAGAAGTATTGGGGAAGGATCATTTACTTAGTATCGATGACACCATAAACAGCAGCCCATGCAGGATGATAAAAATAAAAGAATCGTCAGACTAGTGAATGGCACAAAATAGGATAGACATGTACGATACAGACCTTTAGCAGGAGAAGGACTCAGAGTATTCTCTCTTTGGAATCCAGTTCCCCCTCTTTTCATTGCGGCCACAGTCTTAATTCAGGTCCTAATGGTCTCTCTCCCACACGATGACAGTTCATGCCATGCACTAATTTGCAATTATTCTGAGATATGAATTTGAATAAAGCTTTGTGGGGCTGCTGATCATTTACAAATTGAGTCTCATTTGAAAAGTGCTTTGTTGCTGTCTATTCATTGATTGGAAATGTTCTAAATGTTGGCACTTTGTGGGAAAATGCCCATCTTGTGAGAAAACAAAACATTAATGTAATTTTATAAGGTTCATAACTTCTGTTTGTTGTAAAACGTGTACAGAAACGATGTGAATTGTTACAACTCTGATTTCTGAGAAGGCCAGCTTCTAAATCAGTGATTCCATACTGTTGAATTCACTTAATGTTAAATCAGTAAGGAAAGGAAATTACCTATGGAACAAAAATATGAATATTTAGGTCTATCACACAGTTTATACTAAATAAAATTTACAATCTCCCAGTTAAATTCTGAAAAAATACATATGATAAGGAAATAGCTCAGAAAAATTAAGGGAATATTGAATTGACCTTAGTTTGAATATAAATTGACTTTGTCTTTTCAATACAAATGAAGCTTTAAGGGGAAAACGGATAAGTAAGTAAAATTTCTACAAAGCATTAAAATCCTAATTTTGTAAGAGGCTAATTATATGAAAGAACTTAAAAAAAGAAAAGTTCAATCTTGTTATTCAAAATGATCTTCAAAAATCTTAGTTTGATCTTGTCTATGGTGGGGCTTATTTCATTGCTCCTGATCACCCCTTGGCCTTCTAGGTCCCAATGGGCAATTTAATCCTTACCCAGCACAGACTACTACTGATTCCTCTGTACAGGTTCAATATTTTGTTTGCTCAATATTTGTTTTTGAGATTGATTCATGATGACAAATGTAGCTCACAGTTCATTGTATAAATATACCCTTAAAACCATGGTACCATGAACAGTTTTCTATGTTTTCCTCACATATATATGGCTATTTTCTAAGATTCAAAATCTCCATGTAGCATAAGCAGATCTTTACTTTTAATTGATATTGCCAAATAAGTCTCCCAAAGGCTTGTAACCCATTATTCGTCCCCAGAAGTGTATATATATATATATATATATATATATATATATACACACACACACATAACCTCACTACTCTGAATCCATGATAATATTTAGCATCATCAGACACTATGTTTGTCACTCCGTCATGTCCAGCTCTTTGTGACCCCAGGACTGTAACCCACCAGGCTCCTCTGTTCATGGAATTCTCCCACTGGAGTGGGGAGCCATTCCCTTCTTCAGGCGATCTTCCCAACCCAGGGATCGGACCTGCATCTTTTGCATTGGCCAGTGGGTTCTTGAGCACTGAGCCACCTGAGAAGCCTGGTGGTGTTAGTTCTGTGCATTGCAAGTATTTTGCCCCAGTCTGTGACTTATCTTCTCAACTCTGGGGATTTTTGAGGCAACGACAGTTTTTATTTTAATTAGATTAAATATATTAGTCTTTTCTTTTTTTGACTTATGCTCTTACTGTCTTGTTTAAGAAATCATAAACTTATTTGTGTGTGTAATTTTCAAAAGTTTTACACATTTAATTTTTCTTTTGAACCTCAGTCCACCTAGCACTGAGTTTTTGGATAAGGTATGAGTTAGGGTTGAAATTTTATTCTCTTTCATGACATTTTATTCATCTTTCATTTAGATAACCAATAGTTCCAACTTTGTGCTAATCCTTTCCCAATGATCTGCAACATTTCCTATTTTTAAATCTCCTTCTGTAGATAAGCTTGTTTTGGGCTCTTTATTCTGCCTCATCAGTTAATTTGTCTCTTTCCTACTACTGTGCTGGCTTAGTAGTTTTATTATAAATATTTCCATCCGACTTGAAAAACTCAACATTATTTGCTGCAAAATTGTCTTATTTACTCTCACCCAGTGCTATTTATATATGAGAATGCTTGAATTAACTTTTCTAGCTTCATAAGAATTCCAATTTGAATTTTGAGTGTAATTGCATTGAAATCATAGATAAATTTTGGGAAAAACTTTATAAATTTAGGCAGAATTCTGTATGCAATAGTGTGATGCTTACTATTTCATAAGTTTATATTTATATTATCATTTTGTAGATGCTCTTTATCAAGTTGAAGAAATTCCCTTCTATTCCTAGTTTATTTGGAGTGTTTTATTTTTTTTATATCAGTAATGTGTGTTGATTTTTTCAATTCTTTATCTTAACTACTGATATGACCATGTGCTTTTCTAGCCTGTGAGTTGAGGATTACACTCATAATTTTCAGATTTTGAACAAACCTTGGATAAGTTTTGTTTACAAGTTTTGAGATGTCTCACTGGGTTGTATAATTCTTTTAATTGTGATGGTGATTTAGTTGCTATGTCGTGTCTGACTCTTGCAACCCCATGAACTGTAGCATGCCAGGCTCCTCTGTCCATAGGATCCTCCAGGCAATTTCATACATTGTTTAATTCTATTTTCTTTTATTTTGTTGAGGATATTTGCATCTATATTCATTAGAAATATGGATCTATAGTTTTCTTTCAATGTATTTCATTTTGATGTTAGGGTAATGCTGGCATTAAAGGATGAGTTAGGGAATATTCCTTCTATTCCCATTCTCTGAAAGAGATGACAGAGTACTGATATAATTTCTTCATTAAATATTTGGTAGAATTCATCTGTGAATGCATATGAACATGGTGCTGTGTACACTTGGAGTTAAGTAATTATTGATTCAATTTCTTTAATAGACATAGGTCTATTCAGATGGTCTATTTTTGTGGGTGAGTTTTGGCAAGTTATGTCTTTCAAGAAATTGGTCAATTTCATCTTAGTCAACAAATTTCTTGTTACTATTTTTGTTCAGTCTCTAAGTCATATCCAACTTTTTGCGACCCCATGAGCTATAGCAAGCCAGGCCTCTCTGTCCTTCACTTTCTCAAACAGTTTGCTCAAATTCATGTCCACCAAGTCAGTGATGTCATCCATCTTGTTCTCTGTCACCCCCTTCTCCTTTGCTCTCAATCTTTCCCAGCATCAGGGTCTTTTCAAATGAGTCAGCTCTTCTCATCAGGTGGTCAAAATATTGGAGCTTCAGCTTCAGCATCAGTCCTTCCAAAGAATGTTCAGGGTTGATTTCCTTTAGGATTGACTGTTTTGATCTTGCAGCCCAAGGGACTCTCAAGAGTCTTCTTCAGCACCACAGTTTGAAAGCATCAATTTTGTTGATCTAGACTTGTTCATGGAATTCCCTTATTATTCTCTTAATTTCCACAAGATCTCTAGTGATGCCCCCTCTTTTATTCCTGACATTAGTAATTAGTTAGCCTGGCTGTAAGCTTATCAATTTTACTTATCTTTTTAAAAAGAAACAACTTTTATTTTCATTGATTTTCTGTATTGATTTTCTGTTTTCAATTTTATTGATTTCTGCTCTAATGCTTCTAATTTATTTTATTCTGCTTATTTGGATTTAATTTTCCCTTCTTGTTCTAGCTTCCTAAGTTGGAAACTTAGATTATTCATTTTAGGTTATTGTCCTTCTCTTCTACATGCATTCGATATCTTTCTCTCTTAGCACTATTTTGGTTGGATCCCCCAAATTTGGGGAAATCATGCTTTAATTTTTATTTAGTGCAAAATCTTATAAACATTTTCTTGAGATTTCTTCTTTGACCCATGTGTTCTATGTCATCTCAGACATTATTTTCACTTATGTATAATGTTTCATTCATATGTTTTTATTTTGATTATATTTATTTGTATATTTACACTAATATAGTTACCTATTTGTTTATATATATATACATATATATACACATATTTATTAATACACTTGATATCTTCACAGGCATATATAATCAAATATATACTCATTATTATTATCTTGGAGCAATCTGTAATCTGGCAGATCAATTAAGAACAAGAAAAAAAATGTTTTCATTTTGCCTGCACTTACTCTTTCCTCAATGCATATTCTTTCTTTCTTTTTAAATTTAGATCCCAGATTATCAAGCATATTGTTCCCATTTCCCTTTCCCTTTGGTTTTCTATATTTTGAAAATATAAAATAATGTACTTAGGTTTAATATTTGGCATTTTTCTTGCTTGGCATTCTCTGTGATTTGATATCTGACATTTGGAGAAATTATCAGTCCTTATTGTTTCAAATATTGTTTCAAAGTCCTTGGAAGGAAAGTTATGACCAACCTAGATAGCATATTCAAAAGCAGAGACATTACTTTGCCAACAAAGGTTCATCTAGTGAAGGCTATGGTTTCTCCTGTGGTCATGTATGGATGTGAGAGTTGGACTGTGAAGAAAGCTGAGCGCTGAAGAATTGATGCTTTTGAACTGTGGTATTGGAGAAGACTCGTGAGATTCCCTTGGACTGCAAGGAGATCCAACCAGTCCATTCTGAAGGAGATCAGCCCTGGGTGTTCTTTGGAAGGAATGATTCTAAAGCTGAAACTCCAGTACTTTGGCCACCTCATGCGAAGAGTTGACTCATTGGAAAAGACTCTGATGCTGGGAGGGATTGGGGGCAGGAGGAGAAGAGGACTACAGAGGATGAGATGGCTGGATGGCATCACTGAGCCGATGGACGTGAGTCTGAGTGAACTCCGGGAGTTGGTGATAGACAGGGAGGCCTGGCATGCTGCGATTCATGGGGTAGCACAGAGTCGGACACGACTGAGCGACTGATCTGATCTATCTGATTGTTTCAAATGTCTGTCTGGTTCTTTTCTTCTTTCTTCTCCTGGTATTCCTGTTATGCATACATTTCAACTTTCACAGCTGTCCCATAGTGCTTGGAGATCCCTTTTGTTTTTCTTTTTATCAATCTTTATTCACTTTGCTCTTCAGCTTTGGAGGTTTCTGTTGATATATCCTCAGGCTCAGAGTTTCTTTATTTAGCTATCTAATCTCCTAACAAACCCTTGGAAGTTATCCTTCATTTCTGTGACAGTGTTTTTAAGCTCTAGCATTTTTTTCTCCTGAGACAGTTATCCACATATCTGATGACATTGCCTGTCTAGTTTTACATGCTGACTGATTGCCCTGAAGCTTCCTGCTTCAACTCCCACTTGTCTTGGGGCTATGAAGAGGGTATTTCATGCCCACGTGTTAGGGCATCACCACAATCCCTGAGAGGCCTCCCAGACAACACACTGCACTTGAACTACCATTTGCTCTCTGGTATCCTCTGCCTCTAAGAACACACTCTCCAGTCTGACTTTGCCCGCTCTCTGGTCCTCAGCAGTTCAGTTCAGTCACTCACTCGTGCCTGACTCTTTGTGACCCCATGGACTGCAGCACTTCAGGCCTCCCTGTCCATCACCAACTCCCGGAGTTTACTCAAACTCATGTCCATTGAGTCGGTGATGCCATCCAGCCATCTCATCTTCTGTCGTCCCCTTCTCCTCCCACCTTCAATCTTTTCCAGCATCACGGTTTTTTCAAATGAGTCAGTTCTTCACATCAGGTTGCCAAAGTATTGAAGTTTCAGTTTCAGCATCAGTCCTTCCAATGAATATTCAGGACTGATCTCCTTTAGGATGGACTGCTTGGATCTCCTTGCTGTCCAAGGGATTCTCAAGAGTCTGCTTCAACAACACAGTTCAAAAGCATCAATTCTTTGGCACTTAGCTTTCTTTATAGTCCAACTCTCACATCCATACATGACTACTGGAAAAACCATAGCTTTGACTAGACAGACCTTTGTTGGCAAAGTAATGTCTCTGCTTTATAATATATTGTCTAGGTTGGTCATAACTTTTCATCCAAGAAGAAAGCATCATTTAATTTCATGGTTGCAGTCACCATAGGCAGTGATTTTGGAGCACAAAAAAATAGAGTCTGTCACTGTTTCCACTGTTTCCCCGTCTATTTGCCAGGAAGTGATGGGACCAGATGCCATGATCTTAGTTTTCTGAATGTGGTCCTCACCAGGGCAGAGGTAAATCCAGATTCAGTTGTGTGCTGGTAAATAGACTTTCAGGAAAAGAAAATGTCTCAGTTTGAAGCATTTGCAGGGTTTATAGTATAGAGACTCCCATTATGGCCTATTTCAAGTGACCACAACAGAGCTGGGAAGAGAGAAATACATTCAGGGTGTTCAGTCCTGAGCAGCAAACCCTTGCTCTCCAGAAATCTGTCCTGCACACACATAGTCATTAATCTTGTTTGGCCTTTACATACCAAGTCAGATTGCACAGAGTTATACCCTGAAGAAAATATCTTCATTGGATTTTTTTTTTGAGAGTATGAAACTATATAGCTTATTTCTGCTTAAGGAGAAGATGATGGGACTCAGTTGTACCTGAGCAGAGGTTTTATGGTCCAGGCAGTATGTGAACCAAATGTTTCTTTAAGCCTTTACCATTTTTCTTGTTAAACTGGTGGTACAGTTGTGCTGATGTTCATAGCAGCGACATGGGTTTGGAAACCCTGAAAAAGACCTTAAACCTCAGGTTCCCTGTTACTCAAAACTCCAGGTGCTGTGAGAGGGAGACTCAGTCCTGATGAGAGGCAGGAAGTAAGGAGACAATATTCACTGGACATTCCCCTTTGAAAAGTCCTCCAGAAGAAACTAAGGATAGTTTCATCACTGGGGCAAGTGTGTCCTTGATGCTATAAATACCTGATTTGTTATTCAGATGTGATCAGTTTGAGTTTATGTTAAGATGAAGGCACTTCTCAGAGAGGCATTAAAGCAAATGCATAAAGACAGAACACTGGAGGAAACATTGTTGGGGGAACCTGTTCGTTATAGTTTCAAAGTATCGCCCACAGACTACTTCATGTTCCCAAAGGAAGTTTGTGCCTTTGCAAAGGAAAAATCACACAGATCCCATTTAACTGAGTAATGAAACATCACTAAGAGTGAAACCTCTGACTCAGCTGCCTCTCTCTCTCCATATACACACAGCCGTAATCAAGCTCAGTGGGTCTCTGAATTCCCGACAGATCTGATGGCCCTTTTAGTGGGGCCTTCTCTGACTGAACTTCAGATAGAACCTGAAATGTAACATTGCAATTACTAGTTCTTCTCTTACCTGTTGTCTTTGGAAGGAATTAAATTCTGGATGTATACTGTCTGCATTGATTTTGCAGCTGATGTAGACAAATTCAAGGCTCTCGATGTCAAATCTGAGCTTGTTTACAACAAGCAATTCTCATTATGAACTCTTGACACCATCAGGATAACTTTCTGAGAGTTTCACAAATCCTTTGTTACACCACCTCACACAAGCTGGTAAAACTGGGTTTAGATGTGTGCTACGTGATAGGTTAGATGAGGCAGTAAAGTCACAGTATATATTTCTGAGTTTCAAAAGCATTTTATTCATTTATTAAAAGCTGGTTATTGTATATAACAAGATTTGTTAAGTTTTAGAAGATAAATCATGTTTTTTTAATCCGACTTTTAAGATATTCCTGCATTTTTAGACATCATGACATAATTTTCTAGTGAAAAATGTTTTAAACGGATAAATAATTTAAAATTTTTTCAGGAAATCAAACTTAAACATCAGTATATAAGCTCCATTTACCAAATAGCACAAAAATGTTTGATTTCTCACTCTTGCTGGCATATCTTCCAGGAGCAGAGTTTAGGATTGAGTTTATCTACCTTGGAGAATGTGGTTTATGTACACAGCTAAGGAGAACATTATTAAGCTGAATACCACCAGCTTCTGCTTTATAGACTATGCCAAAGCCTTTGACTGTGTGGATCACAAAAACCTGTGAAAAATTCTGAAAGAGACGGGAATACCAGACCACCTGACCTGCGTTCTGAGAAATCTGTGTGCAGGTCAGGAAGCAACAGTTAGAACTGGACATGGAACAACAGACTGGCTCCAAATAGGGAAAGTAGTATGTCAAGGCTGTATATTGTCACCCTGCTTATTTAATTTATGCAGAACACATTATGAGAAATGCTGGACTGGATGAAGCACAAGCTGGAATCAAGATTGCTGGGAGAAATATCAATAACCTCAGATATGAGGATGACACCACCCTTATGACAGAAAGTGAAGAACTAAAGAGCCTCTTGATGAAAGTGAAAGAAGAGAGTGAAAAAGTTGGCTTAAAGCTCAACATTCAGAAAACAAAGATCATAGCATCCTGTCCCATCACTTCACGGCAAATAGATGGGGAAACAGTGGAGACAGTGGCTGACTTTATTTTTCTGGGCTCCAAAATCACTGCAGATGGTGATTGCAGCCATAAAATTAAAAGACGCTTACTCCTTGGAAGGAAAGATATGATCAACCTAGATAGCATATTTAAAAGCAGAGACATTACTTTGTTAACGTCCATCTAGTCAAGGCTATGGTTTTTCCAGTAGTCATGCATGGATGTGAGAATAGGATGGTGAAGAAAGCTGAGCGCGGAAGAATTGATGCTTTTGAACTGTGGTGTTGGAGAAGACCCTTGAGAGTCCCTTGGACTGCAAGAAGATCCAAGCAGTCCATCCTAAAGGAGATCAGTCCTGGGTGTTCATTGGAAGGACTGATGTTGAAGCTGAAACTCTAATACTTTGGCCACCTCATGTGAAGAGTTGACTCATTGGAAAAGACCCTAATACTGGGAAGGATTGGGGGCAGGAGGAGAAGGGGATGACAGAGGATGAGATGGCTGGATGGCATCACCGACTCGATGGACATGGGTTTGGGTAGACTCCGGGAGTTGGTGATGGACAGGGAGGCCTGGCGTGCTGCGATTCATGGGGTCACAAAGGGTCGGACACGACTGAGCGACTGAACTGAACTAAAGTGAACTGAGGCTCCTTTCTTCCTGATACTTAAGCCATCAGTGTTCCTTCAGGAACATGGAGGTTTCTGAAATAAAGCAGGAGAGGAGGAGTTTTAATGATCTACCTGATACCCAGTCCTTGGACTACTTTCAAATACCCACTTCCAGGGCTATCTGTTCCCCTGTGAAAGCCCACTCCCCAAACCATGTCTCTCCGGGTTCAGGGAAACCTCCAGAGATTTGGATGTAGCGGTGAGGATAACTGCAACTAGCAGATTTGCCATCTTCTCTGGCCTGCCTTCCAGTAACTGGCCACCCACTTCTCCTCTGTGCCCTCCTTCCCCATGTCTGCCTTTTCTTTGGGGCTTGGGCCCCTGCCTTGAAAGTCTCTCTTCATCTCTTCCTTGGCAGGAACTTCTGTCTTTTCACCCCGTCCCTCTCCTAGCCCAGAAACTGAGATGCTGCTAAATGTGGCTGCTCACTATTCTCTGTGCCTGCTTGACTTCAGCTTTCCTCTGTGTTCCTCTGAGTTCCAGCTGTCTTCTACAACCCTATCTGTCACTTCTACCTGACTTTCTCAAATCCTGTATTTCCTTTCAACAAAAAACTCAAGGACCTTCCTACTCCATTGTCTACTGCATCCCACCAGCCCCAGGATCCCAGGTTCAGGGTATGAGGTGGTCAGCATCCAGCACGTACAAGGAGGGCTCAGGGCAAGAGAAGACAGAAAGCAGATGGTCATGAGACCAGCTAAGCAGAACAGGGCAGCCACTTTTGTCTCTGCCATGAATACATTTATACACACCGTTTCTCTTTGCGAAAGAGATACCTTAAGGAGAAGAGATGAACCAGCAGATGTTTGGGGTGAGAAGTTCTGATATGATTGATGTAGGAACATACTTTGCATTTGACTTTTATCCCCAGAATTAACATGCCCTGGTAAAAATAGATTTTCTTTTGAGAACTTTACCTTGATGACATATGTTCATCATTAGAGCTTAGAAACATGAGATTTTATTTCTCTGCTCTAATAGCAGAAAACAGACCAAAGTTCAAACTCAGTGCAATAAATGTATTTTAGATTTATCTTTAAAAAAAATCATCTACTTTTCGAATTAATTATCAAAACTGGACTCAGGACTCCAGACATCTGGACTCCTTGTTCATTTGTCTCAGCAAAGAGAACAACAGGCAGTAGAGAACTTCAGCCTGAAGTCTTGGTGTTGGCAAATTCCATAGCAAAATTGGCTCTAGCCTGACTATTTTCAGACAACTCAAACCCACCAGCAGAGCCAGTCTGGAATTAGTACTGCTGCTTGAGGTTTGATGACATGGCTGGGTGAGCCTTTGGGCACCTCTGTGCAACTTCACTCACCATGGTTCTGCCCTTACCTCCTCCAGGTCTCTTCTGTAATGAGCCTCCACCCTGAATCCCACTTCCTTTCTCTGTGTCCTGGATACAAATCCTGTTTTTTGCTAGGTCCTCCTCCTGGAGCTGGAATCTTCCCCTTGCTTGCCCTTCACCAGCTCTCATAGGAAGCTTTCTTCAACCCTTCTAGGTTCTTCTGGCTGCTCTAAAATTTAAATTGGCATGAGACAGATTAATAGGAGAAAGTCAAACAAGAGTGTAATAACATGTATACATGAGCGAGATCCAGGGAAACTGAATAACTCACCACAATGGCTGGAACCCTCACTTTAAACACATTATCAGCTAAAGACAAAAGAGGATGCTGGGGGTAGGAGTTTGGGACTTCCAAGGGGAAGAAGGTTAAGTCACATGGAGGAGGAAAAGCAAGTGTTAAGTAAGTAAATACTGGCCAGGCAAAGACAATGAGTCATAGAGAGGAATTTAATAGACTTTGTTAGGTCCCTCCCTACCTGTCTATACACCAAGTTCATACTGTGTTATCAGTGGTCACAGCTTTCTTCCTGGAACCCATCCTCTAGCTGCATTCTTCAGGCAGTTAGTTAGAAGGTCAATTTCTTCCTGAGTCTTTGGGCCCTGATTGTTTTCAGCTTGAAGCAACCCACATGCCAAAGAGACATTTTGGGGTGGCAAATTTTACTCCCCTACACCCCACCAAATCCCTTTCATCATTCCTCTCCCTCTCTCTCATATACATTAGTTTATGTACCCTCTCTCTCACCCTTTCTCTCACTCTTTCTCTCCCGGCCACACACATCTAGGTGCTGTCTAGGGTGCTAATAAAAAGGTAGCAAATGAAAAAACAGTGCAGGTGAAACCCAGCAGGACCCTGTGGGGATCCTGGGCACCTGGAGGCCCTTTCAACCAGTTGCTAATCAGAGAAGGGAGGAGCAGCCAGGAAACAATAGTGCTGCCTTGGGATAGGACCCAGGTTCTGCCTCAAGAGATACACACAATGTCTTTAAGCTCTTCTGCAGAATTAAAACCCCCCACTGAACAGAAAATGTTCCAGAGGGAAGGTCACAGTTTAATAACCATGAGAAGCTCATCAGGAGATCGCCTGAGATCAGATTAGAGTGTAGGCCCTGCATACACCCTGATCTTTGTCAGCAACCCTTCCCTGAACTATTGCTATAAAACTCCTCACCAATCCTCCTCGGGTTGGGACTCAGAGGTTTTTAGAGCAGGAACTTGCTGTGTTCCCACTTTATCTGGCAATGCCACAAAGCTATTCTTTTCTGCTTCACCCCAGGTAGAAAGCTCTGTGTCGGAGACTCAGTTCGGCACTGGAGCACAGAGTCCGAAATTTCAGCATCACAGGCATCCAGCCATGCAAAGTCCATGAGCATCTTCACTTCCTGGAGGTCCTTGGCTCTGGGCACAATTCTTGACTCATGTCTCTGGAACCTAAGCTCAAAGCACACTCAACCTCTGTGCTTCCTTGCTGCTGCTGCTGCTAAGTCGCTTCAGTCGTGTCCGACTCTATGCGACCCCATAGACAGCAGCCCACTAGGCTCATCTGTCCCTGGGATTCTCCAGGCAAGAACACTGGAGTGGGTTGCCATTTCCGTCTCCAATGCATGAAAATGAAAAGTGAAAGTGAAGTCGCTCAGTTGTGTCCGACTCTTTGCGACCCCTTTGGATACTGTAATTGTGACTGTAGGCACCACTCATCAGCCAGTCCTAGAACCAGACCAGTTCCTTTAGCTCACTTCTGACTCCAGCCTCTTCCCATCAGTTGCTAATGAGATTCCAGAATGCCTTATGGATGAACCCACGTGCATTAGAGCTGCAGCTTTCCTATCATTCAATTCCTCCCAAGAGCCCAATAGGACATAAGAGAAACATTCTTACCTGTTTTACAGACAGTAAAACCAAGGTACAAGGGAACAGTTCATGATGCCCAAGGCCATCCATTGGGAATACGTGACCACAAACTGGTGCTGGAAAAATAAATCACTTACAGCCATCTCTTTTTTTCTTTTTCCCAGAGCCACCTGGGAAAGTCAGTAAGAATGAAAAGTATTCCCTCCAGCAAAACTCAGAGACCACCAATTTCTATTAAGTATTTATGGATGAAATAAAGTCTGCCCAGAAGCAGGCAGCCACTTCATATGCAGAACCAATTTAATTTAAGTTGGTTTATATCTTCTTGCCCATCCACTTCACTATTTCTAGGAAATATAAATCCGTGTATCGGCAATGACTTGTGTTCATTTATAATGGCAAGTTGGAGAAAAATAGCTGAAAAGGGCTCTATTTCACTTTTTAATTATGAAGCAAAAGTGACAGTTCATCTGGAACGTTGTCAAGCCAAGATTAAAAAATGATCAAGATTTGGTTTCTAAAAATCATTTCTGGGAAAAAAAAACTTACTCTGAAACACACAAAGTCCACGTTAAAGGCAAGAGTTGTGTAGCAATTTCCCTCAGGTGGATCAGAAAACAAAATTTTTTTTTTTGGGTATCTCGTTTTGTGTTTTGGCTTTCTTGTATCTTTGCGTGATGCAAAAATGTGATGAAAACCTCAGTTGCTTCCTGATCCAAGAATTTGGAGCATAATGACCTAGCACTATATGAAGGGGTAATGGTTATGAAATACAGAAGCTGAGTCGAGACACATCTTATACCTAACTTTGCTGCTTATACTCAGATAAAATCTCTTTGTCACAGTGCAGAACAGAATCTCTGTTACTGCTGATAGATAAAAACTGTCTAAAAAGGATGCTTGCCTGTGGTAGGTACAGTGCTCTAGTCTTTGTTAACAGATGGGGGAAAAAATACTTGCCTTCAAGAAATTCAGAGCTTAGGAAAAGAGAAAATAAGCAGCCTCATGGATCACTGGGCAATGTTAGGAGCTCTGTAATGGACGTGAGACCAGAGGGTGAGGGCTTCAAAGAAAATGCACACCCAGCCACAGGGGCCAGGCCCCATGACTTTTCTACTTTGCTTTACTGTCTTTGTCTATAAATGCAGGTTGCAAGAAGTACTTTTGCTTCCAGCTACGAGCTGGCATTGACACCAAGATTTGACCATGGCATCACAACAGCTCAATCTGAAAAGACTAGGCTCAATAAAAATATGAATGTACCACGTTTAGATTTTAATTCTTACAAATTCAAGCAAATACTCCTTAGTCAGAAGGAAGGAGGCAGAGAAAAATGAAACACAAATGAAGGATGAGTGATATGTAGATAGATTTTTCTATAATATCTGTTGAAGGAGAGGCTGTGAGTTTTCATTTACCCAACTCCTAGGGGAAAAAAGTCCCTGTAAATTTTGAAATTAAGTTTATAATTTAGAGTTAAGAATATAGAAAGGGGTTAAGGAGGAAAGTGAAAGAGTTACATTGCTAAGGAGGATTTGCCTCCCCTATAAGAATACAAGCGTGCCCCTTTAAAAAGCCCTTCCATTACTTTATGTATAAATATCAGTAAGCCCCAGTGAGAGGACTTATTGTGTTTCCTAAATACACACCACACTGTAAAGTTCCAGAAATGGTACAAGACTTACTGGCTCTAAGAAATAAAGTCTATTAATTAAAAAAGAAAATACATCATCAAACAAGTCTTTAATGAAACCAACTTATCAAGTCCTTTGTTTTCACTCACATTTCTTTTTCCATTAACATTGGTGATTACATTTGTTTCTTGGTGCTCAACATTGCTTTGGATCTTTGGTCTAATTTATTTCCACGTGTGGTATAGCAAATCAGGAATGGCATAAAGCCCAGTATAGTCTTAGACTATTTGTATAATCTAATACAACCTTCTCTTGCTTCAATAAAGCATTGTGGCCCACAGTTATCAAGTAATTTTCACGAGATAGCCAGAATTGCTACAAAAATCCAGAGCTTCTACTTCCTAGACCAAGTCTTTGGATGAATTTCTTTTTTTAAAATTTTATTAAAGTATAATTGATTTGCAATGTGTTTAATTTCTTCTCTGCAACAAAGTGATGCAGTTATATATATATATATGTGTGTGTGTGTGTGTGTGTGTGTGTGTGTGTATTTTTCATTATGGTTTATCACAAGATATTGAGTACATTTGTGCTATACAGTAGGACCCTATTGTTTATCCATTCAGGAAATATTCCCTGATTTAACTGTTTAATTTCCACATGCAGGGACTTTCTGATTCAAGCTAACTTCTACCCATTCATCTTAGTTCTGTTGGCTAAACTGCATGGAAGAGATCTAACCTGTTTTACCATGAGAGACTTTAAAATAGGTCATAACAACTAAATTACCTTCAGGGTGTCTTTTATTTAAGTTTTACTAAGCAGCCCAAGCATTCAAAAGTGCTTATGAAAAATTCTTCACAATATTGACTTTCAAATTCCCTATCATCACTTTCGTGTTTACATTGGGTAGCTAAGAACATTCTCTTTTTTTTCACATGCTCTGGACTTCTATAAATACAACTTCATGTGTAGAGTTCTCCCACTCAGTGTTATTTTACATATTCCTTCCACAAGTGGACCATGCATATTTCTACACAATTTGTGAATGCAAGTGGTATAAAGGAGACACTGTTAGAGCATATCACTAAGTGTCTCTGTGGGATGGCAATTGTCCATTTTCTGCCTTCATTGGATCAGTTTTAACTAACTTGGAATCCACTGTCTCCTCCCAGTCAATAGATACATATTGAAGAATCTCATCAAAGTCTTTTCCTTGTTAATACTGTGATTCACCAAGTTTATGCTATTTCTCTGTTTTATGAGAGAGAGAAGAAGAAGATTAAAAACTGTACAGATAAGTTATACATTTTATCCCTCTTGCAATGACTATGACAGATGCTTCTCTGACTCTTTTTTTCTCCACTTTTCAAAATTTCAATCCCTCGAGTTTATATGGGTTCTTTCTTTATACCTTTAGGGCATTTCCCAAAAGCCACTTAATAGTCTCTGTCACTGGGAAAAAATATTGATCCTAGGAAGGGTGCTGATTTAAGTGTCTGTAGCCAATTGCATAGAAATATGACTAAATTCCATTCACTTCAGTTTAAATTTCTTCATGTTAGACAAGTTAGCTTTCCTTTCTTTAAGAAGAGATGACTATATCTGTCTGTTATATGGAGAAGAAACATGCGAAATCACCTGTATGGATAAATTTCTCCATCAGAAATGGCTCTTCTCCTATCACTGAGATATAGAAAGCTCTTTTAGGGCTTTCTGGAAACCGATATATAGTCTGAAAGTTGAAAAGAGTTCATAAAATTGCTAGCTGCTCTAATCATGTTCTACTATATGGAGATGTTACAGAAGTAATAAGGTTTGTCAAAGATCATTATACCTAAATGTATCTACCCATGCATTCTAGCAATTATAAAAACACATTCAGCTCATGCTGTGAAAGATATAGAGATGAGCCAGACACTGATTGTATCCTTGAAAAGACCATAGTCAATTACAGAAGACAAGAGAATGGATCTACACGTGAATAAGATGATACATACAAGGAAGACTCTACCCAGGCTTGGAGGCACGGTCACATGCAAGTGTCAAAATTACCTCTGAAAGTAAAATAGTATTTAATTAAAACGCAGGGAAGTACTCCAGAAATGAGAACAGTGAGACAAGACTTTTGGGCAAATCAAGGCACTCATGATAGGAATATCCAGTTCATTCCATTTATAGTGAAAGAACTGCATGATGCTGTGTAATTGGCATGTAATGCTGTCATGCATCAATAGTGTCTGCACGCCAGCATGGGGAAGAGAAGCGCAGGAAATGGACTTCCAATGGGGGTATTTGAGTCAAAAAATGGCATGGCAGGATCTTCCCTGGTGGTCCAGTGGTTACGACTTTGCCTTCCAGTGCAGAGCGTGTAGGTTTGATCCCTGGTCAGGGAGCTAAGATGCCACAGACGTCATGACCAAAAAAAAACAAAGCATAAAACAGAAAAAATATTGTATCAAATTCAATAAAGACTTTTAAAATGGTTCACAGCAAAGAAATAATATCTTGAAATGGCATGGAAGACTCATGAGAAATTAACAGTGTTCATTCCCATAATTTCTAATGAGTAATGCCAGCAAAATATCAAATTCTTTAAAGGCTGCATTATTTGAAAGCAGATTGGAACTTTTTGTGGGTGCCTTAGATGGCCTGCAGTAATTTTTTTAAACTGTGATGCCTTAAAGAAAATAAACTTCCTAATGGGAAATGGATGTGAGATGTGAGAGTTGGAAGAGGGTGTTTGCTATGACCATTGCATTCTCTTGACAGAGAAATCCAAACCAGCTGACTGGTATAAGATGCATGACATGCAGAAAATCTTGGGAGAAGTCAGCAATTTTTTCTATCCAAGTTCTCTTTCTAGAGATGCTTAGAAAGGAAATGAAATGGCATGTATAGATTAATTATTTTGGATCACTTCTTATGACATTTCCTTCCATAAACAAATTACTGGAATTTTTACTACTTATTTACACATGGTTATATATGGCAATCTCAAAAAATAAAATTCCTCACCTGTCTTAGGCTTTCCCACCTTCCTCCTCCATTGGATTAGCACCCTTTCAGGAGCAGAAGGAGAAATTGATGATATGGTGACAGGATTGTCAAAAGAGGCAGCCTGTCAATTCTATTTAAAGAGAGACAGACAGCTCTCCAGAGCCAGAGGACTTTTTTACAGAGGCTGATTTAGTCGTTCTAAACTAGATTTCTGTGGGTTTTATGGTTCTACTTGCTTTCTTTCTAGCAAAGTAAGTCCCTCTTTATCTTCAGAATTTATTTAAGAGTAGGACGTTTTATACCAATCAAGTCCACCCTCTCTGAACCAGAAGACAATTTACCTTGAGGCTAATGAGCTCAGAGCCCTTCACTTTCACCAATATGTACTTAATTTTCTGTCAGTATAAAGTACAAGCATAAAACACTCTTTAACTGCAATATTGCATAGGAACCTGGAATGTTAGGTCCATGAATCAAGGCAAATTGGAAGTGGTCAAACAGGAGATGGCCAGAGTGAACATTGACATTCTAGGAATCAGCGAACGAAGATGGACTGGAATGGGTGAATTTAACTCAGATGACCATTATATCTACTACTGTGAGGAGAAATCCCTTAGAAGAAATAGAGTAGCCATCATAGTCAACAAAAGAGTCTGAAATGCAGTACTTGGATTTGGATTCAATCTCAAAAATGATAGAATGATCTCTTTTCGTTTCCAAGGCAAACCATTCATTATCACAGTAATCCAAGTCTATGCCCCAACCAGTAACGCTGAAGAAGCTGAAGTTGAACGAATCTATGAAGACCTACAAGACCTTCTAGAACTAACACCTGAAAAAGATATCCTTTTCATTATAGGGGACTGGAATGCAAAAGTAGGAAGTCAAGAAACACCTGGAGTAACAGGCGAATTTGGCCCTGGAGTACAGAATGAAGCAGGGCAAAGGGTAATAGAGTCCTGCCGAGAGAAAGCACTGGTCATAGCAAACACCCTCTACAACACAAGAGAAGACTCTACACATGGGCATCACCAGATGGTCAACACCGAATCCAGCCAAAGTTGGAGAAGCTCTATACAGTCAGCAAAAACAAGACTGGGAGCTGACTGTGGCTTGGATCATGAACTCTTTATTGCCAAATTTAGACTAAAATTGAAGAAAGTGGAGAAAACCAGTAGAACATTCAGGTATGACCTAAATCAAATCCTTTATGATGATACAGTGGAAATGAGAAATAACTTTAAGGGACTAGATCTGATAGACAGAGTGCCTGATGAACTATGAATGGAGGTTCCTGACATTGCACAGAAGACAGAAATCAAGACCATCCCCAAGGAAAAGAAATGCAAAAAAGCAAAATGGCTGCCTGAGGAGGCCTTACAAAGAGCTGTGAAAAGAAGAGAAGTGAAAAACAAACGAGAAAAGGAAAGATATAAGCATCTGAATGCAGAGTTCAAAAGAAAAGCAAGGAGAGATAAGAAAGCCTTGCTCATCAAACAGTGAAAAGAAACAAAACAATAGAATAGGAAAGATTAGAGATCTCTTCAAGAAAATTAGAGATAACAAGGGAACATTTCATGCAAAGATGGACTCAATAAAGGACAGAAATGATAGGGAACTAACAGAAGCAGAAGATATTAAGAACAGGTGGCAAGAATACACAGAAGAACTGAACAAAAAAAATCTTCATGACCCAGATAATCACCATGGTGTGATCACTCACCTACAGCCATACATCCTGGAAGGCACGGTCAAGTGGGCCTTAGGAAGCATCGCTACAAACAAAGCAAGTGGAGGTGATGGAATTCCAGTTGAGCTATTCCAAATTCTGAAAGATGATGATGTGAAAGTGCTGCATTCAATATGCCAGCAAATTTGGAAAACTCAGCAGCTGCCACAAGACAGGAAAAGGTCAGTTTTCATTCTAATCCTGAAGAAAGGCAATGCCAAAGAATGCTCAAACTACCACACAATTGCACTCATCTCACACGCTAGTAAAGTAATGCTCAAAATTCTCCAAGCCAGGCTTCGGTAATATGTGAACCATGAACTTCCAGATGTTCAAGCTGGTTTTAGAAAAGGCAGAGGAACCAGAGATCAAATTCTTGATATCCGCTGGATCATTGAGAAAGCAAGAGAGTCCCAGAAAAATATCTATTTCTTCTTTATTGACTATGCCAAAGCCTTTGATTTTGTGGATCACAATAAACTATGGAAAATTCTGAAAGAGACAGGAATACCAGACCACCTGACCTGCCTCTTGAGAAACCTATATGCAGGTCAGGAAGCAACAGTTAGAACTGGACATGGAACAACTGGTTCCAAATAGGATAAGGAGTATGTCAAGGCTGCATACTGTCACCCTGCTTATTTAACTTATATGCAGAGTACATCTTGAGAAACGCTGGGCTGGAAGAAGTACAAGCTGGAATCAAGATTGCCGGGAGAAATACCAATAACCTCAGATATGCAGATGACACCACTCTTATGGCAGAAAGTGAAGAACTAAAGAGCCTCTTGATGAAAGTGAAAGAGGAGAGTGAAAAAGTTGGTGTAAAGATCAACAATCAGAAAACTAACATCATGGCATCTGGTCCCATCACTTCATGGCAAATAGATAGGGAAACAGTGGAAACAGTGGCTGACTTTATTTTTCTGGGCTCCAAAATCACTGTAGATGGTGATTGCAGCCATGAAATTAAAAGACACTTACTCCTTGGAAGGAGAGTTATGACCAACCTAGATAGCATATTCAAAAGCAGAGACATCACTTTGTCAACAAATGTCCATCTAATCAAGGCTATGGTTTTTCCAGTGGTCATGTATGGATGTGAGAGTTAGACTATAAAGAAAGCTGAGCGCTGAAGAGTTGATGCTTTTGAACTGTGGTGTTGGAGAAGAAGCTTGAGAGTCCCTTGGACTGCAAGGAGATCCAACCAGTCTATCCTAAAGGAGATCAGTCCTGAGTATTCATTGGAAGGACTGATGCTGAAGCTGAAGCTGAAACTCCAATACTTTGGCCACCTGATGTGAAGAGCTGACTCATTGGCAAAGACCCTGATTCTGGGAACCATTGAGGGCAGGAGGAGAAGGGGACGACAGAGGATGAGATGGTTGGATGGCATCACTGACCCAATGGACATAGGTTTGTGTGGACTCCCGGAATTGGGGATGGACAGGGAGCCCTGGTGTGCTGCAGTTCATGGGCTTGCAGAGAGTCGGACATGACTGTGTGACTGAATTGAACTGAATTTATAGATAATTTCTCAAATTATACAGGCTTCAAACTTTATGAAGCCCCTGAATGTACAGTGTATGTGGGGTCAAGTCAAGCCCTCTCTCAGCTCCTCCACTGGTTCCTGGATCTCTGCTCATGAAATACTCTACCTATCTTCCTCCTCAGACTCATTTGTCACCATTGCCTGTTGCATCAGTCCTTGACCACGTCACTTCACACACTGGGAGGTTTAGAAAAACTCTTCTCTTCAGCCGGAATGCTATTTTCCCTGAATCGCCCTTCCACTTTCAACTCAAATGTCACTCCTGCAAAGCTCTCCCACGGTCTCTATGACAACAACTTTCATCCCTAATCTGCATCCATTCTCTAGTCTAGTACTCTCTACATTGCACATAACAACCTATTTTGTGTCCCTGCTCCACGTCACACCAGGAGCAGAGAGCTTCTCTTCTGTATTTCTTTATTCTGGGAGCCTAGCATGGTGCCTGTCCCAGGATGGTGCTCGTAGCTGGTGGAATGGCAAGACCCCTCTAAAGACCATCATTTTACCTTTTCATTCTGTTCTAATGTCACTGAGGTTATAGGCAGGAGGAGAAGCACTCACTGAACCTGCTTTCCACCTACAATTTTCATTTTCTCTCTGTTACCAACATTATCAACCCTCCCCCCACCCCCGCTTTTATCCTATATTGATTGCAGTCACAAAAACCTATTTCTGAGTAATTTTGCAACCTCATCTCCCTGTCCACAAGATAAGGGCATATGCAAATCTGAGTTTAAAAAAGTAAATGCTTTGAATGAATGTTTTCTACAGCATAAAGACCCATAGGATTAGCTTGGCATGTATCTTATTGAAAAGAAACTGAGCAGTTTCATTGCTTTTTCATGACTACCTTCATCTCTGTATCCTAATGAGGCACTCACTTCCTTAGGTGGACATGAACAAACACTCTGAACCCAGCAGGAAGGAAAGCAATGGTGATGCTGACCTGTATTTCCACCATTAACTGATTCACACATCCATTCATTTAGCAAACAATTAGTGCACATCCAATAAATGCCAGACACTGTTCTGTCTTTGGGGATACAGAGATTAACTAGACTCAGTCTTTGCCTAGTCAAGGTGTGTAAAATTCAGAGAGGTGAGAGTGGCTCATGATAAATCATTACAATCTAATTTAAGAAATGCTGTGTTAGAAATTGCTTGAGGGTAGAGTAAATTGAGATAGACAAACAGAGAGGAAACTTATGTAGGATTTTGAAAGGTGAATACAATTTGAAATATAGGTAAGATAACTATCATTAGAGCTTCAGACTTTATCTTGAAAACATGGGTATCCTTTGAAAGGTTTAAAAAGGAGGAGCATAGTCTTTAGAAAGATCACCCTGATGGAAAGGGAGAAGATAGAATAGCAGGATGTTATTTTTAGAGATGCAGAGGGAAGTTACGTCCTAACCTAGATGATAAGTGATGAGGGTCTAGAACAGGGAAGTAGAAAAGGTAATGGAGGGAAAGGTAAGAACTTCAAAGATATTTAAAAATAAGAACCCACAGGACACGGTTCTCCATGAATACCAATAGTGAGAGTCATTAAGGGGTTTATGAGACTTCTAGTTGGTGATGAACTAGAAGGTAGGGGGAGACCAAAGAGAGAGATAGTTTGGGTGAGCTGACTACATTATGGCCAGAGACAAAGTGACTGACAAAGAAGGAACTCACAGTCACCTTTGAGAAGCCAGAGGGAAGTGGGGTTAAAAGTAAAAATGAATTCATGAAGCAACAAGCTTATAAACTTATAAAGTCAGACCAACATGTAATGGGACAAAGAAATAGATCAGGAAAATCAGTTCATAACCAAGAATAATGAGGAGATGCAGAGTCCATTTTATGTGATGCTGGCTATGTGATAGATAAGACCTCAGTTCCCATAAGCTTGCACATCTTCCCTGTCTCCCAAATGAATTCAAGGGGATTCTCCTGGTGAAGTCAGAGGATCAGATCTGGTACTAATTAGTGGATCAATCTCAGCAATGAAGAACCTGGAGTAGACAATTCTCAGAGTCAGGGGTTTAAGTAAGCTTTATTTTAGATGATTATTCATAGGAAGCAGACCCCAAAGAGTAAAGAACAAATATTCTTGGGAAATCAGCTTCATCTCCAGAAAAAAGTTGCAGATAGGAATGTGCCCAGGGAGCCCATTGTTCATGGGGCTGAGGATTCCAAGTCAGAAAGGATGGCTATTTTTAACACCCATAGCTACGTTGTTTAGGACATTGTAAAAGAGAGTTGTACAATCAGACGTTGTGTAGCTAGTTATTTCATGACTCACTTATTTTCACTGACTCAGTTTTTTGTCTGTAAATTGGAAATAATAATGCATATACTTTGAACTGCAACCAGAATTAAATGTGATCTAAAGGGTCTAATATGGGCTTCTCTGGTGGCTCAGAGGTAAAGAATCAGCCTGCAGTGCAGGAGACGCAGGTTTGATCACTGGCTTGGAAAGATCCCCTGAAGAAGAAAATGGCAACCCACTGCAATATTCTTGCCTAGGAAATTCCATGGATGGAGGAGCCTGGCGGGCTACAGTCCATGGGGTTGCAGAGGCAGACATAACGAAGTGGCTAAACAACATCAAAGGGCCTCATACATAGTGAGTATTCAATGATGGCAACTACTATTCCTCTTGATCAATGGTTCCTTTTATTTTGTTATGATTTGTTTGCTCATGAATTGGTCCAGGCTGGGGTATGGGAAGAATTTATGGAACTATCTGGAAAAAAAAAAAAAAAAACAAATGGGACTTGGAGGACAAAGGTGAGGGCATTAGGTCATGAGGCTGACCTAATGAGAATTTACGAAAAAACATTTTTGATAACTGAATACAATTTCCTCAAAAGAGAACAATGCCAAGGCTGGAAATGCACTTGTTGATCCTGCCATGTGTCCTACTGATGCAGAATCTCTGAAACCTGGGACAGTACCAGCAGAGGAGACTAGGAATGGCCAAGACTGGCCCGTGGGCGTGATCGACATACCAACCATTCAGAGATAGGGCGATTACTCACATTTTTATGGAGAGCTAATTGCTCAAGTAGCAGCTTGCTTGAAAGACAGAAACATCCTTTTGGATACAAGCTGTGTAATGAGGGAATTGCTTGACTAAGCAAATTTTGGGTTAATGGAAAACAGACCCTTCTGTCACCAAGAGCAGCGTCTGCCTGTGCTAAGATTAAATTGTGTATATTGCTGACTGCCCTACATTTTTGCATCAAAAAGAGCGCAGAGAGAGATGACATTTGCAGTAATTTGGCTAAGGGCTATAGCAACCTAATTAGAAATGTTCAGTGCTACAAGTTCACAGAATTGTATTGTGGCAATTGCTCTTGAAAAATTCAATTCTGAAAATGCAATAAGCAAAACCCGAAACTGGTAGATAACTTAGCACATGTTCTGAGAATAAGTTCTGTATTAGAAGCAATAACACAAAAATCTCCAGGCCCTCAAGGCAACTGAGATTGAAGCCCTTGTGTTCTTTGAGCCAGATCATCCTGTCAAGGTCTGGTTCCTGGCCTTCTTGAGGCCCAGCTACACTCAGGTTTTTCTCCTCTCCCTACCCCATCCCTCCCTACCCCTTTCCCACACTGTCTCTAGAACAGTGGGTCCTAAACCCCAATTAGAATAACCTAGAAGACTTGCTTTCAATACTCAAACTCTTTGGACATATGTCTCTTAATTAATCCACTCAACTGATGACTTTGAATGCTTACCCTGTGCCAGGTACTATCTTCCTATCAGATTTCAATATTTTGACCTCCTTTTTAAAAAGACCATCCTTAGTTTGATTACTCCAGCCACAACAGTATCCTGAATGTTATCTCCATGATACACATCCTGAATATGCAGTAGCTATGAACTGATATTTTTCTCTATACCAATGATTCTCAAACTGAGTCTGGATCAAAATAAATTTAGGAAACTTCTAAAACATGCCAGTGCTTGAACTCTATACCAGATCAGTCAAGGAAGACCTCCATGTCGAGATGCAGGCATTTTCTATCTTATAAGCTGCCCAGATGATTCAATGTGAATCTGGGTCTGAGACCCACTGAACTGCATCCCTGGGGCTCAGACTTGAATGCAGAGTCACAAGGAGGGTCCATTTTGCATATTCTGAGGTTTCAGGTCTAGAAACCTTGATTTGTCAGACTTGGGGACAGGATCTGTGAGTTTTATGAAGCTGTTTCTGGCACAGGTGGTTTGTGAAGCTACTTTAAGGAACTGCTCATGGACCAATCTTGAGTAGAAAGGAGGGACTTAAGGAACTTGGGCCAATCCTTATGCTTCCATGGAGTTATACCTGCTAGTCCCTCAATACACTCATCTACCATTCTTCCAGACCCAGTGTCCTCTCAAGAAACTTCATGATGTACCCTCCTCACCATGAGTACCTGAGCTCTGCCTTCTTAGTTGTCTCTGAATCCTTAGCTCATGATTTGACTCCTGATACAAAGGAGAAGGCAATGGCACCCCACTCCAGTACTCTTGCCTGGAAAATCCCATGGATGGAGAAGTCTGGTGGCTGCAGTCCATGGGGTTGCTAAGAGTCGGACACGACTTAGCGACTTCCCTTTCACTTTCATGCATTGGAGAAGGAAATGGCAACCCACTCCAGTGTTCTTGCCTGGAGAATCCCATGGATGGCAGAGCCTGGTAGGCTGCCGTCTCTGGGGTCGCACAGAGTCGTACACAACTGAAGCAACTTAGCAGCAGCAGCATAAAGTGAGAAACACTTAATATACATGGATTTGAATGACTTGGCTTGGGTTAAGGTCACTGCTGCTAGCCTTAACTTTGTGGCTCAGGAAGACAAACTAGTCCGTAAATCTAAATTCCTGTCCCGACATCCTGTCCAGTATCCTGGGACCAGGGCTGCTAGACAGCATGTCCTGCCTTACCTCATCATCGTGGGAGTGAGTCCTGGCCTTAACCCTTAGCCTGGTATCTGGTTTTCATGTCTAGTAATAGATTTCACTCATGGAAGCTTCTTTTCTACTTTTCTAAATTTTACCTTGTATCAGTCGGCTCTGATGCATAACAAATGGCTTCAAAAATCTCTGTGGCTTATAAAAACTGAGTTTCTTTTTTTGTTGTTTTGTTTTTTAAATTAATTTATTTAATTGGAGGCTAATTACTTTACAATATGTGAGACCCAAACTCATAAAAGTTAAAATAATAAAAATTAATAGAATCTGCTTAACTTAAAAAAAAACAAACAAACAAACTGAGTTTTACCTCTCAGTTGCAATGACATTTGGCCTGAGTGACAACGTAGCTCTGCAGCTGCTCCAAAATCCAAGTACATACGAAAAGTACATATGTTTTTTTGGCAGAATTGAACTTGGAGTAACCAAGGAAATCATGGCGTGGTTCATAAACCTAGAATTACATCACCAGTTCTTAAAAACATCATTAATCAAATCAAATCATGTAGATAACCTGATGAGATAGGAGCAATACTTCTGCATAAAATTCCCATGAATCATACAACAATTGATAGAAATATAAAAATAAGCCTTTTATAGGGAAGAGGAAGCAGTAAGCCACATGGATTTCTGAGATCCCATCACTGTAAAACCCCTGCCTATGACACTAGCCTCCACCTCCCTGGTAATGCCCACATCGTCAATTCCTTTACACACCTACACCTTCCAAATTCAGCCTCTCAGACTATCATCATCTGAGATGATGCTTCAGCATCAGTCCTTCCAGGGAATATTCAGGGCTGATTTCCTTTAGGATAGACTGGTTGGATCTCCTTGCAGTCCAAGGGACTCTCAAGAGTCTTCTCCAACGACCACAGTTCAAAAGCATCAATTCTTCTGCACTCTGCTTTCTTTATAGTCCAACTCTCACATCCATACATGACTACTGGAAAAACCATAGCTTTAACTAGATGGACATTTGTTGGCAAAGTAATGTGTCTGCTTTTTAATATGCTGTCTAGGTTGGTCATAGCTTTTCTTCCAAAGGGTAAGTTCTTTTAATTTCAGGGCTACAGTCACCATCTGTGGTGATTTTGAAGCCCCCAAAAATAAAGTCTGCCACTGGTGGCTCAGAGGGTAAAGCGTCTGCCTGCAATGTGGGAAAATGGGGTTCGATCCCTGTGTCAGGCAAGAGCCCCTGGAGAAGGAAATGGCAACCCACTCCATTACTCTTGCCTGGAAAATCCCATGGACGAAAAAGCCTGGTAGGCTTCATGGGATCACAAAGAGTCAGACACGACTGAGCAACTTCAGTTTCACTTTCACTGTTTCCCCATCTACTTGCCCTGAAGTGAAGGGACCAGATGCCACGATCTTAGTTTTCTGAATGTTGAGCTTTACGCCAACTTTTTCACTTTCCTCTTTCACTTGCATCAAGAGGCTCTTTAGTTCTTCTTCGCTTTCTGCCATCAGGGTGTCATCTGTATATCTGAGGTTATTGATATTTCTCCCAGCAATCTTGATTCCAGCTTGTGCTTCTTCCAGCCCAGCATTTCTCATGATGTACCCTGCATACAAGTTAAATGAGCAGGGTGACAATATACAGCCTTGACGTACTCCTTTTCCTATTTGGAACCAGTCTGTTGTTCCATGTCCAGTTCTAACTGTTGCTTCCTGACCTGAATACAGGTTTCTCAAGAGGCAGTTCAGATGGTCTGGTATTCCCATCTCTTGCAGAATTTTCCACAGTTTGTGGTGATCCACACAGTCAAAGGCTTTGGCATAGTCAATAAATCAGAAGTAGATGTTTTTCTCGAACTCTTGCTTTTCGGATGATCCGATGGATGTTGGCAATTTAATTTCTGTTTTTTCTGCCTTTTCTAAAACCAGCTTGAATATCTAGAAGTTCACGGTTCATGTATTGTTGAAGCCTGGCTTGGAGAATTTTGAGCATTACTTTACTAGCATGTGAGATGAGTGCAATTGTGCAGTAGTTTGAGCATTCTTTGGCATTGCCTTTCCTAGGGGTTGGAATGAAAACTAATATTATCAAGAAGTGGCAAGAATACACAGAAGAACTATACAAAAAAGATCTTCACAATCCAGATAATCACGATGGTGTGATCACTGACCTAGAGCCAGACATCCTGGCATGTGAAGTCAAGTGGGCCTTAGGAAGCATCACTACGAACAAAGCTAGTGGAGGTGATGGAATTCCAGTTGAACTATTTCAAAACCTAAAAGATGATGCTGTGAAAGTGCTGCACTCAATATGACAGCAAATTTGGAAAACTCAGCAGTGGTCCCAGGACTGGAAAAGGTCAGTTTTCATTCCATGTCATGTTCATCCCTCTCCTAAAACAGTGGCTTCCTGTGGCACTGATGTAGCAGATTGGCAGTTTGAGTCATGAAAAGCATGCCAGAGTTCTTTGCACTCCAGTTCCCCTTTCTACTCCTGGATGTCTCTCAAGTGGCCACACCGTGCACTAATTGCTACCTGCATGTTGAGGTCTCTGCTCTTCGGTTGCTGCTGGCACTAGGTGGTGAAAACTCAGTCTGGAAGATAAGAGAAGGCTGAAATCTCAATGAGTAACCCCAGCCATCTTCCTTGGTTAAGAAGGCCAGGCTTTTTGGAAGGAAAAGAAAGCATCTGAATCTAGGGGTCAAATCATAATAAAAAGTGAGGGACCACTTCCCCTGACACAGCCTGACTCTCCTCCCTTTACTCAGGGATCCTCTGAAGAACATCTGTCAAGACCTGAGCCCAAAGCATGCTTACCACCCCATTTGACCTTGGACCACCCCAGGCAAATTGAGCTTTTTTCTCCTGTCTCTCTTGTTATATCACATCCGTTTGGACCTTTAGCTTCCAAAGTCTAAAATATTTACCACCTCTTCTTTCAGAGAAAAAGTTTGCCAAACACTGCTCTAAAATAAAGCATCTCCTTTTAAAACTGAGCTTCAAAACCTCTTTTGAAAATGATCCCAAAGACTTACCCTGTTTCATTACTCTACCCGATGCAACTGTTATAAAACAAATACAAAACTGATTCCATCCAGGACTGCGGATTTCTTTTTCAATTTCAATGTGTCCTGGCAGAATAGCTCCAGGCTCGGGGAGGCTGTGTCTTTCTTTTTCTAAGTACTGATTGAGACATAAGGCAAAAAAAAAAAAAAATGAAGTGCTGAGGAAACAACAGAGGCTTTATTTGTGGTTATTAGCATTGGCCAAGAGCTATTTCCCCTGATTTGTTTGGGGCCAACAGTGTAGCTGCCCCTACAAGCAAATAATCGCAGCCAGTTGTCCAAGGTGCCCTCCGTTTTCACCTTCACCTGGCTGGTGCCTTGCCCCTCAGTGGTAAAGATTCATCCTGTGCCCTGGTAAAAACACACCACCAGGTCCTTCTTGTTTCCTTACTTTCTGGTGGAGGAAATGGGCTTACAAGGCATAAAGGAGACTGGGCTTGGCGTAGCTCATAAATTTCCTTCACGAAGTACATGGAGTGGGACAGTATAGCCTAGTGGTTACAAGACTAGATTCTTGTCACTTAACTGTTATGTAACTTTGGGCAATTTACTTAACCTCTCTGTTCCTCAGTCTCCTTGTCTATTGCCCATTATATTAATTGAATATAATAGTACTTCCAATCTTGCAGCCCTCCAAAAGTGTTCACTTCTTCCTTTCACTGTACTGTTCTTGGGCCAAGAGACTCTCAGTTGAATGTGGGAGGCTCACAGTTCCACAAGATGAAGTTATATAGAGAGAACTAAAAGGGAGGAAGTGAGACATGAGGAAGTACAGATAATACTCGACAACCACTCAGAGCAAGAAGTAGCATCATTGCTCCTCCTGGATCCCAAGGCTGATGTCTGGAGCCCTGCCATCTGCATAGTAATTATGCAGGCAGAGTTGGTGGTCAATGGAATAACATATAACAAACAATAGAAAGAAAAGCCATAGAATGTCAGTGCTAAATTCCAGTGGTCACCCATTTTAAGGAGGAGAAAGCCCTGAAATGGAAAGAGGAAGCATGCATTGGTGGAGAATTAGCCAGACAGAAAACTACTGATGAGTTAATACTTAACACAAACTATAAAAACTTACAAGGCATTGAACAGTTAACTTATACAGATATTTATCTAGACAAAATATCCAAACCTTAGACAAAAAAAGTACATTTAAGAGAAACATATCAGTCATGCTCTACTAGCCTAGCTATAGGGTAATCACTAAAAGTTTTTTGGTTGATACAGATCACAGGTATCATTCTGTGTGTGTGTCTGTGTTTTACGTGTGTGTGTGTGGGTGTGTACACAGGTTTATCTATTATTGCCTAATCAGTGACAGCCTAATCTGAGTCAGAAGACCTGAGTTTGGTTCCTAGTAGAAGTGGTTCAGTCCTCGCAGGTATCGTTAGTGGCAAATAAAAATTCCGCCTGCCAGAGAAGGAGACACAAGAGACACAGTTTTAATTCCTGGATCCAGAAGATCCCCTGGGGGAGGAAGTGGCAACCCACTCCAGTATTATTGCCTGGAAAGTTCCTTATGGAACTGGAATCTGGCAAAGGAATCTGGCAGGCTACAGTTCTGGCTACAGTTCATGGGGCCCCAAAGAGTCAGACATGACTGAGTAACTGAGCACACACACACACACACACACACACACACAGAAGTGGTTCATTGGAACAATTTCTAGCCTGTGCAATCTTAGAAGGATTATGAAACCTCTTTGGGGTTCAGCTTCCTTATCTACCTAAACAAATGACCCAGCCCTGCCTATTTCACTGAGGTGTTGCAAGGATTAGAACAGAAAGGTCAAAGTTTGTTGTTTTTTCCCTGTAGAGGTCTGCTCAAGACTGAAATAGCATGATTACTAGGACTCACCCACCTGCACGTACCTGTACAGCTTCTAGTCTGCTGCCTGCTTTCGAAAGGCAGTCTATATGTGGCCCTCATAACGTGCGAGCAGCAGGACCACTAGCAGGGGTATTGCAATGCTGAGAAGTTCACCTGTTAAAGGTCAAAATTTAGTATAATCTTGGAATAAGTGATAAAAAATGATCAACTTAACGTGTTTAAGAAGGCTAAATTTTTCAGTGCTTTTCATAATTTGACAAAAAGGAAAAAAGCAGTTATCAAACTGGTGAGACATTAGCATCATTAAGAGAAATTTTTGAAGCCCCACCAAATACTGATCCATAAAGTCTTGCATGGCTTGGGACTTCCCTGGCGGTGCATTGAAAAGACCCCATGCTTCCACTGCAGGGGGCATGGATTGGATCCCTGCTCAAGGAACTAAAGATCCCTGATGCCATGTGACAGCGACCAAACAAATAAACAAACAAAACCAAAAGTCTTGGATGGCTCATAAGAATCTCTGTTTTTATTTATCCCAGTGTGTCTTACGTGTAGCCAGTTTAAGAGTAGCCAGACTATTCATGCGGTGTGTTTTGTCCAATAAAGAAGTGGTGGCCTTTACACAGATGACTGTTGGTTATAAACTCTCCCTCCTAAAAATATTTTTCTCAATGGATCAAGAAAATACCCTAACAGGATTTTTTAAATAGTTCAAAGAATGCTATTTCTATACATTATGTAGGCCGCCTTTTCATTCTAAGCTGAGGGAATAAGCGACGCTTGTGCATCTTGCCTGAGTGATTTGTTTCTACAGCAGATTTGGATCCTTTTCCCAAAGGATCTGCAAGGTGTCCTTAAATCCAGAAATTTCATTACCAGATAAGCAGTAATCAGCCAACGAATAAGTAAAGTTGTGTTTATGACTGTGGGCCCAATTTGTTTGTGTGATCTATCATGATATATTTGAGTGGGGGTGGAGAGGTCTATATAAGATGTGTGATGACTTCAGAGGAAAGAAGAGGGAGTGATGTCAGAGAGAGGCTCCATTCTGCCCCTGATCCAGCAATGCCCATCTCCACTCAGTTTGATAATGACCACTTGCTTTACGTGATTAATGTGTTCCTGGAGAAAACATTTGTTGGGATAGAGAGAGTATACTCTCGTGTTATCTCACCTACCCTAGGGACTGCTGAGACCAACACTGCGTACTCAGTCGTGTACAACTCTCTGTGACCTCATAGACTGTAGCCTGTCAGGCTTCTCTGTCCATGGAATTCTCCAGGCAAGAATACTGGAATGAGTTGTCTTTCCTACTCCAGGGAATCTTCCTGAACCAGGGATCAAATCCACGTCTTTTGTGTCTCCTGCATCAGCAGGTGGATTTTCTCCCTACTGGACCACCTGGAAAGCCCGGGGGGCTTGCCTTATTAAAGTGAGAAAATGCAGGCAATCCACCTGTCTCCTAATACTTTGGTATTATTATGTTCACATATTATTATTATGTTTGCATATTATTGTTAAGTTTAGATATTATTATTAGTTTGCATACTATTATTATTATCAGGTTGCAGCATTTTTATAACACATACCCTGAGAGGATGCATTCAATTGATTCCTGATAACTTTAAAGCATCAGCGTTTACTTTTCCCACGTGTTTCCTGATGATTCAGTGGCTCCCTTTTTTCCATAGTACAAAATAACTTGATACAAATCCGGTGCCTGAGTTCAAAGTGAAAATTCAATTCCATAAATATCCTTAAATGTCTCTACTACAAACTTTGTATGATGCTAGGTCTTGGGCTTTCAAGTTTAAAAATTAAGTTTTCACCTTTAAGTCACAGCAGGATTCATTGGATGAAGTGCACAATTTTGGACTCAGAAAGCTTTGGTTGTAACCCTTTTTCCAGCACAGGCTGACTTTATTGTGCAGGTCACCACTCCTTCCTTCTCCTTGTCAATGAGATAGAGATGCCAGTACACCCTGTCTTGCTTAACTGTTGTGAGGTATAACGACAATATGGCTTCTCTGATGTCTCAGTGGTAAAGAATCTGCCTGCCAATACAGGAGACGCAGGTTTGATCTCTGGGTCAGGGAAGACCCCTGGAGAGGTAAATGGCAACCCACTCCAGTATTCTTGCCTGGGAAATCTATGACCAAAGGAGCCTGGTGGACTACAGTCCATGGGGTCACAGAGTTGGACATGACTTAGCGACTAAACAGCAAATAATGATAATACACATCTGATACACCAATTTGACAACTTCATTTGATAAGAACCTGATAAATATTAGCTGCTATTGTTATCAGTTGTACTATTAGTAATATCGTAGTAATGATAGATATTATTTCAGTTTTACAGAGGTATTTACTGAAAGTAATAATGTTTCAAAGAAACATATAGGTAAAATGTAAAATTCTCACCTCTCAGAAGGGGAGTTATTTTGAGATTAAAAAAAAAAAATACACACAATATCCCAGGAGGGTTAGCACAATTAACTCCTACCAGGTAAAATAGTGTCCAATTTCCTACAGCTTTCACACCTGTTTCTCACAATAGCAAAGTGATTAAGAAAGTTCAACCATTTGTCAGGAGATACAGGTACTCAGTAGAAAAGCCAAAAAATCAACTAGACCCATTATAACCTCTGAATTACATGTGCCAAGTGCTTTTTGTTTGGAAGCTGTGAAGTTGGGGCGTGTGGTGGGGGGAAGGGTAGTTTTGGTCCAGGAGCCAGGAGGATCTGAGTTCCCCAAGCAAGTCCTTTCGCTGTGCCCACAGGCAAATCATTTCTTTCTTGAGGCACGCTTTTGGATTCCTCTGTTCCCCACCCTCCACCTACAAGGACCTGAGAGATAGTGTAAGGAAAGGGCTAGCAGCACTGCCTTGATTCCTAGACAGAGTGTCTCTCCTGATTCCTCAGTCTCCCTACATAGGGGACCAGACACAAGCCTGAAGCTGCCTTCCTGTCTTTGGTAAAGTTAGACCCAGTCCTGCTTCTTTTTCATGAGTCTGGCTGCAGCCCCTTAAGACTTCTTTTGTCAAAGGCGCCTCCCACTCAGAGCCCACTCTCCTGTCCAGTGTCTACTTCTATGATGACTCAGAAGTCTTTTGTACATGCATCCATAGAAAACCATAATGCAAAAAGACACCCACTCCAGTTCAGCACTGTTTACAATAGCCAAGACATGGAAGCAACCTAAATGTCCATCAAGAGAGAAATGGATAAAGAAGATGTGCTACAGATGTACATAATGGAATACTACTCAGCCATAAACAGAATAAAATAAAGTTAATTGCAGCAACATGGATGGACCTAAAGATTGTCATACAAAATGAATTCAGACAGAGAATGACAAATACCATATGATATTGCTTGTGTAGAATTTAAAATACAATACAAATGAACTTATTTATGAAATAAAAGCAGACTCACACTCATAGGAAAAGACCCTATAGTTACTAAGAGGTAAATGAGAAGTGGCAGGGAGGGATAAATTAGGAATTTTGGAGTAATGTGTATATGTGTGTGCATTAGGTTGGCCAAAAAGTTCAACTTTTTCCATAAAATATTATGGATATATATATGTGTGTGTGTGTGTGTGTGTATCACTTTGCTGTACATCTGACACTAACACAACTTTGTAGATCAACTATATTTCAATTTTAAAAATTGATATAAAAATAATCCAAATATTCCAAAAATAGGAGAAAAAAGATCAAGTGTATATCTCAGAATCCCTCATTGGACTTAAACTAAAAAAATGCAGTGAACAGTGCTAGAAACTTCTTTGGCTCTCAACAAGTGTGTGTGAATGGCTTAATCAAAAACAAAAGGGAGGTTAAATGAAGAAACTATTTTTCTGTTTAATAAGTGTGTAAAATTCAGTCTGGGCTTCCCTGGTGGCTCAGTGGTAAAGAATCTACCTGCCAAGCAGGAGACACGAGTTCAATCCTGGGTCAGGAAGATTCCCTGGAGAAGGAAATGGCAGCTCACGTCAGTATTACTGCCTAGGAAACTTAATGAACAGGGGAGCCGGGTAGGCTACAGTATGATGGGGTTACAATCAGACATGATTTAGTGACTAAATAACAACAACAAAATGGAGTCACCAAATCCTGTGTTTTTTTTCATTTAATCCTTAAAATGTACCAATCTCCCCAAAGGACCCTACTATCCTATAGATATTATCCTATAGATGATGTAGCGAATTACTATAAACTTAGTAATTTAAAACAACACGAATATGTTCTCTCCCAGTTCTGCAAGTCAGAAGACTAAAATTAAGGCTTCACCATGGTTGCATTCCTCCCATGTTTCTAGGGGAGAGTTGACTTCCCTGCCTTTTCCCGCTTCTGGGGGTTACCTCTATCCCTAGCTTCTCACCCCTTCTGCTATCTTCCAAGCGCATCTGTCTAACCTCTGATTCCATTGTCACATTTTTTTTTTCTGACAAATTTTACCATCTTGCCTCCTTCTTACAAAGACACTTGCAACTACATTGTGTCCACTCTGATAATCCAGAACAATACCCTGTCTCAAGACCCTTCAGCACATTGGCAAAGTCCCATTGGCCATGAAAAGTACAATACTTCCATGTTGCAGAGATCAGGATATAGACATTGGAGGGGGTTCATTACTCTGCCTACCAGAGTCCCCAGCTTCATAGACTTCTGTGGTAGTTATAGAAATATAAGTGTGTGCTCAGTTGCTCAGTGATGTCTGACTCTTTGTGGCCCCATGGACTGTGGCCCACCAGGCTCCTCTGCTGAGGGAATTTTCCAGGCAAGAATACAGAAGTGGGTTGCCATTTCCTCCTTCAGGGGATCTTCCCAGCCCAGGGATCAAACCTGCATCTCTGGCGTCTCCTGCATTGGCAGGTGGATTCTTTACCACTAGCACCACTTGGGAAGCTTTAATGATATTAAGAAATTTTAATCAAAATCGTTAAGGTGTGATCAAGGTCTTGTGGTTATTTTTTTAATCTTTCAGAGATATAAACTGAAATATTTATAGCCACGTTTATAATGGCTAAGTCTAAGGGGCAGTGATAATTCATTAATATCGATTTTTATGCCTATAGCCAGAATAGAAAAAGGACAAAGTATTAATTTTCTCCAACTCACCTGAGTCTGCAAGTCTCCTGTCCCTTCCTGGTCAGCTGGTTTTATAATCACCTCTATCTCCCTGTGACTTGTAGATGTGGGGCAGGGAGAATAGAGAAAGAATTGTTAGGCTCCTTTTTGCCCCAGTGTAGAGAACAGTCTCCTCTCACAATACCATTTTTTAATTTATAGCATTAACTTTGTTTGACATTTCCAGTTGCCTTATCCCATTACTCAGTTCAGTAGACCTCGAATGTTTGCAACAGGGACCCATTCAAAACTAGGAGCTGAACTCAGTCATCTCTGCCTGACTTTCAGTCTCTCAGATCCCAATTCTGTCCTCAAAATCTCTTAATTGCACTTAGTTCCCATGATGGTGTCAGGTGTAAAGTTAGACAGCATCTTTTCTATCCACATATTGCAAGTTTTCTATCAGCTGGAGTTTAAAAGGGACAAGACATTTCTTCTGAATAAAGATCCGACAGTTTATCTCATTTGTGCACAATTGCTTAGAAATCTCCTATAGCTATTTGTAGCAGTCTGAGGACTCCATTCTGTGATTTTTATTAACCTCCTAGAAATCCAGTTTGATTTTCATAAGTACAGAAATCAGTATCATAGGAAGAGCTTTGATTTTTTTACCAGCAATATTCAAATCATCTGAATGCTGAAATCACTGACAATAAACTGAAACTTTTCTCATGAGTACTCATTATGGGTTGAATTGAGTCCCCAAAAAGATATGTCGAAGTCCTGTTAGTATCTCAGAATGTGACCTCATTTAGAAATAAGGTTATTACTGGTGCAATTAGTTAAGATGAGGTCATTGGCCCCAATCCAATATGACTGGTGTCTTAAGAGGGTATATTTGAGCACAGAAATAGACACACAAAGAGGGAAGACAATATGAAGACATAGTGAGAAGAAGGTCATTTGACAAGAAAAGCAAGGACTGGAGTCACATATCTACAAGAAATACCTGCCAACACCAGAAGTTGGAAGAGGCGAAGAGAGAGTCTCCCCTTGAGCCACTGATAATCATAGCCAACACCTTAATTTCAGACTTCCAGCCTCCTGAACTGAGAAACCTCACATTTCTATTGTTTTACACCACATAGTTTGGGGTCCTTTGTATACCAGCCCTGGGAAACTAATGCAATGCTTAATGTGCTGATAATGTTTGAAACAAATGCTCCTTCTGTCTATTGAAAACTATCATGACAGCTTTAGTGATGATGAAATAGTAGCAGTGGTAGTTGCAGTAATAGCAGTAATAGCCATCATTTATAAAATGTATATGGTTCTCGTTTGGGTCAAGCTAAATAATTTAATATATTTTTATTACAAGGAAATGAAGTCTCCTGTTAAGCAGGTCTTGCAAAATTACAAAATTAAGTGCCAGGGACAGAATTTTAGCCCAAAGCCTTCTCTTTTGATGAGCTCACTCAATTTCTCTCCCTCCAAATTAAATGTGAACTTATCTCAAAGGATATTAGGAGATACGTGTGTGTGTGTGTGTATATATATAAATATATATATATATATATATATATATCCTAAATTCATCACAGCTTTTACCTATGAACAAAGCGAAAACTGTGATCTTTTAACTTCACGAGCAAGCAGTTAGACGAACGAAGTTAACTTTTGATGAGCACCTGCTATTTGAAACCCATGCAGATCTGCATATATTATATCATTTAATCCTCTACAACTGTTATCTCACAAAGTAGTATTTCAATCTTTACCTTTTATGAGAAAACTCAGGCTCAGAGGGACCTGAATTGCTATTTCCTTAACTATAATGTGAACAGAAAGTGTTTCCTGCACTACTGCTAAGCAATGCTCTTTTTAAGCAGGAAAGACACTAAACCATGAGCTAGAAGATTCATGCTCATAATTCTGGCTACATATAAACATATAGGATCTTTATTTTCTAAATTATAAAACAGGGACAGTATCAATTTCTCTGCACATTTTATAGAACTGTTATGAGAATTCAGTGCAGTAATTCTTGGGAACTTCTTATATACTGCATAACATATATTAATTTAGGATAATTTTATATATAATGAAAAAGAGAGAATGGAAAAGAAGTATTCAGTAGTGCTATGTAAGTTCTAGGGACAGTCACAGATACTATCTCATTTGATTATCACAACAATCATGTCTCAATTTTTATTTTTAGGAAGCATAGCTTCAGGCGAGGCCAGTGCCTGGACCAACCTCATATGGCAAATAAGTATTGGAAACAGATGGGATATAATAAAGAGAAAAGGCAGCTACAACCCCTAGCTTTCAGGCTAATTATATAGAGGAATATTAATCACAAAATCAAATGTAAAATTACAGTGGAAAGAAAGGCCAAAAAAGGGAAGCACACAGGATTTTATTCTTTGGGGAGTTATACCTTTATGGCAGAATTGAGAACACACTCCACTCTCAAAAAAATGTCTCCTTGGTTCATCTACCCAATTAGAAGAGTGTTGTCATTCAGCTTTTTTGACCAAAGTAGGCTTGAAATACCAAAAGCCTGGTCTAATATGCATCTGCCCATTTGGGCTACTCTTTCTGTTGTTTTTGGCTAGCTCATGGTTCCATGATGGTGTTGAGAAGACCATTGACAATGTACTTTGCTGCCTCTGGGATAAAAGGGTTTCGCAATCATCCTTTCCCCTCCCAGCCCTGGGTATTGTTGGTCATTTGGTCATTTTTGTTTACCCCTCTGGGCCTACCATTTCATGACTCATCCCTCCCTGGGGTGGACGTAATCTTCCACTAGTCCCTTCTCACTCACAAAAAAAGCATCTGTGGCATCTTGATGAAGTTCTTGGATGACTCAGAGCCTCAAGTCAGTGCCAAGGGCTTGAATATAGTAAATGTAATTAGGGATCAATTTATAGTAACTTTCTTAGTCTGAGGAGGTCAGACTTCTGTAATTAGAAAAGAGGAGTGGAGAATGTATTAATAAGAAGAATGAGGTGATGATTGTAAGAATAAAAAAGTGATGACATCAACAATCACAACCACAACAAGCACGGCAGTCACTTGTTTACAGCCTGCTCGCAGTTGATGCTTTTTGTACATAATCTGTAACCCTCAGAACAGTTTCATAGGACAGCATATTCAGTTTAGAGATGAGAAAAATGAAGGCCTTGGTCATAGTCATAGCAAATGACAATGTAAGAGTCTGAAGACTTGTAGTAGTCACCCTTCTACCTCTGAATTTGATCTCACAGCTACAAATTTTGAATCCATGCCCTGCTG
Source organism: Bubalus kerabau (assembly GCF_029407905.1). Lineage (NCBI taxonomy): Eukaryota > Metazoa > Chordata > Mammalia > Artiodactyla > Bovidae > Bubalus > Bubalus kerabau. Next base: position 86,763,844 of record NC_073634.1, on the reverse strand, counting down.
CTGCTACTGCTGCTAAGTGGCTTCAGTCATGTCCGACTCTATGCGACCCCATAGACGGCAGCTCACCAGCCTCCTCCGTCCATGGGATTCTCCAGGCAAGAGTACTGGAGTGGGGTGCCATTGCCTTCTCTGCCATGCCCTGACTATAGCTCATTTATCTGGATCCTATCACATTGTCTATTTCATGCTATTCTTATCCCCTAAATGTCTAGATACTATTCCTACCCCTCCAGTCATTCAACAGAAAGACTGTCTGGACCTGAACCCTTTTACTCTCCCTGACTTTCCATACCACTGCTTTCTAGACACTCTCAGTACCAGCACCTTGTGAATCCCCTCACTACACACCACACAGGACTCTGGAGAACATCACCTGATAGGCTCAAGATCGAAGTGAACACAATTCTGTGGACAATACATTTGTAATTATGAAACTTGCTTCTTGAGTGGAATCTCTTCTCTCACTTCTTGGCTCTCCCTGTTTTGTCTTCATTTCTCTTTCTATTTAACATGTACTTCTGAGGTGGCTCAGATGGTAAAGAATCTGCCTGCAGTGTGGGAGACCCAGGTTTGATCCCTAGGTCAGGAAGATCCTCTGGAGAAGGGAATGGGAACCCACTCCAGTATTCTTGCCTGGAGAATTCCATGGACAGAGGAGCCTGGAGGACTATGATCCATGGGATCGCAAAAAGTCAGAGTCCACTAACACTTTCACTTCACTTTCTTTCTTTCTGAGGTTCCAAGGTAACTTGTCACAATTTTACACTAGATATGGATACTTATAAGGGGATTGTAGTCAACTTGGCTTTTCAGTAATTGTTGCAGGGACATAAGTCTAAATTCTTTTTCTTAAATATAATACCTTGAGTTAATAAGAATGTAAATTATCTTTCAACAAGTGGGAGAAAGTACTAATTTACTAATCACTATAAGAGCTCTAATTGGAGAAGGCAACCCGTTCCAGTGTTCTTGCCTGGAGAATCCCAGGGATGGGGGGGCCTGATGGGCTGCCGTCTATGGGGTCACACAGAGTCGGACATGACTGAAGCGACTTAGCAGCAGCAGCAGCTTAAGAGCTCTAAAACCTTTATGCCATGGCTTCCCAGTAAAAGATGAATTAGGAAACATGGATTGGGCCAGGGGATGGTTAACTTTTCACTTCTCCCACAAACTGATGATAACCAGTACATTAAGTGCTTTCAAAATATGGAGACAGAATGTCTTTGAACATTGACACTCAAAGCAAAAGGACAAAGGTGAAGAGATAGATTAAAGCATTTAGGAAAATGCTATTGATTCATTGAAAAGTACTCCAGTAAATTTTAGGGTGTTATTTTCTAAGCATCACTCCTCCTCCCTTGGATAGAAGCACAAAAGTAGTTGTGTATGAGTCTGAACTCCCTATTTATGGGCTGAGAATAGAAAGTAGGAAAAGGAATATTGATTTTTCCTCTGTTAATAATATCCTCAGGAAAAAAACTATTTTAGCCCATAATAATTTATAGCAAAATCTGTTTTCAACCAAGTTGTGTCTGTTTATATTCTCCTTGGAGAACAGGTCAATTTGGTCTTCCTGAGGTCAGCATTCCAACATATGTCTCTGATTCTTATGTATCCAGAAATGGGCAAACCAGTCCACTAATAATTATATAAGAGGGAATTAAGGGGAAAAAAAGGTGAAAAGAGAATTTCATTGGAAATTCTTTCTTCTGTGGAATGTCAGGAGAACTTAAACACAGCACACTCCTCAGTACCAAGTGAAGAAGACTTACCTATGCCTGGCCCAGGTACAAGATATTGAATGATAAATGGATGCATAATAACACAGAAACTTATGCTTGAAATGAGAGAAATCTATTAGGTAATGGGAAAACTCATAAATGATGAGTTAAAGTATCTGAGCCTAGTGTCATCCTGACACTCAATACGGCCCTGGGGAAATTATTTAATGTGAGTAATTTTCATATTTTTTACCTATAAAGTCATATTTCCTTTGGCTACTTCAACATATGATTGTTCTTCAAGTTGTAAACAAAATATTTCATAAATTGAAATAGTTTGCCAGGCATCCCCTTAGTCATGGCAGTCATAAGATTTGGAGCCCTTCTTCCTTGCTGGCCTCTCCCTCAGAACCTGGGGAGGGTCCCTGGGGCTCTGATCCACTGGTATCTGATGCTGTCAACCCAGTCTTTCTAGACCTGGAGGAAATATGAGCTTTCTGGAATGAGTAGGTGAATCAGCAATCCACTGCTTATACATCACAGCTTGAATGTGGTTGGAGAGGCTGTGGATAAAAGCCTTTTCTATTCTTCATAGGGGTGGTAACTCCTTTTCCTTCCTTCTTTGCTTAGCCATAATGCTGCAGGATTTGTGCTGCACTGAAAGTGATTTCCAATCTGACTTGGAAAAGCTCTCTTCCCATTCAAGTTTGCCTTCCTTTTCACTTTTTATAATACCTGTTAAGCACCTAATATTAACATGCTGTGGCTCGGTGTGGTCTTCAATAATCTATGCTCAGTTAATCTATGACCGTGGTCTTACTTTACATATTCTATTTATGGAATTAATTATCTTTTATGAGTTATTAATTAATAACTTTTTATGATCATCTTCTTCAAAATATTAGAAAGAAGTTGGAGCAAGCCATGGCTGTTCTGTTTCTAAAGAATCCTGTCAAGCAGAGATGACTAAGCGCACAACAGCCATTTCCCATGAGTGTGATAATCTGGTGAATTCACGAAATTTCAGTTAGGTCATGGAGTGGGGCCAAACCCTTTCTTTCCCTTACGAAATCAAACAACTTGTGACATATACAAGACTCTTAACTTCTATCACTAGAATTGTCCCAGACTCCCTTCCTTACCTATCATTCAGCCAACAGATATGGAAAGAAACCTACAAATATATTTGGGCTTTGGTTTCAGTGTTTTAAGACCAGATCCATCCCTTCTAAAATCATTTTTGTCTCTCACTCTTGATAATAATTTTCTTAGAAAGAGGAACAATGTGATGGAAAACGGTTAAAAATAACTATAGGACCCAATATTTTATTCTTTTTTTATAATAAAAATTAAAAATCTAAGGCAGATCAATGAATAGAAATAACACTGGTTTGATGGAGAAAGTCTTGATTCCCTTCTTGACTTTGTTAACATTCATCTTTTCAACATAAAACAAGATGTTTATAATGGTCTTGTCTTCCCCACTGGCTGGTGATACTTATGAAACTAAGTATTATGCAAAAAAAGTGCTTTGCAACTTTAAAATGTTATACAAATGTAAGAGTGATTATTAATAAAGAGTTTCCAATACTGTAGGATTGACTTTCTTCCCTTCTCTAGTCAGAAAAATATTTTAGGACCTCAAATTTCACATCTATTAAAAGATGCTTGTAGAAAGTACAGCTCAAGTCCCTTCTAGCTCTAACATTAGATCATTCTAAGTGGGTTGGACACTTCATCCAAGATATTTTAAAGTAATAAACCACTTTCCTAATGAAAGAAATTTTCAAAATAGAACACTTTAAACCTTCCTTATGAGTCATTTCACAGTTGGGGTACACTTTCTAATTTTATTTTCAACCATTACCAATCAATCACTGGAGGAAGGAAAATAACCTGAGTTAGAACCTTTTAAATTGCCTTAACAATTCAGCCTAGCAGAAAAATTGTCTATGGTTAAGGAAATCACTCATTTTCATAAAATTTGGATGTTCAAACTGTCCACTAAGATGATAGCATTTAAGAGGCAAATACAGCTAAATAATTTGCCAGAAAGGTATATAAATGGGATATTATGACTGCATTCTTTAAGAAAATATAATCAGCCCTGGTTACAATAGAACTGGCCTCATTCTTGTTGCAAGACAGCTTTAAAGAAGCTATAGACTCCTAAAAATACATTTTAATAGCACCTACCCTTAATTTTATAGATAAAAAAATGAGACTTATAAAGGTGAAGTGACTTATTCAAGGTCATATGGCAATCTGGCAAAAAAAAAACATTAGATATATGCTACAACTCCAATTATAGTGTTATTTTCCTATAGAATTTTTTTTTTTTTTACTATATAGAGTGTCAGTGTGACTGATCGATGTTAAGCAATAAATGAAAGCAGGGAAAAGAGATAGACATGTGAACTGAGAGTGTTGTAGGTGGTGTTGTTATTGTTGTTCTTGTTGTTTTAATTGGCCTCTCAGCATGTGGGATCCTAGTTCCCTAACCAGGGATTGAACTTGTGTCCCCTGCATTGGAAGTGTGGGGTTTTAACAACTGGACTGCCAGGGAAGTCTCATCATATAAAACATTTTTAATAGGAAACTGGCTTTCTGGAGATTCATATCCCTCATACATCAGGAATTGAAAAGTGTCAAAAAACTCAGCACCTTAATGTATAAAAACAATGTTTTTCAATAGTGTGATTTCTATTAAAAATGCTATGATAATATCTCTTTATATGAATTTGGGAATAATCATAAATTATAATTTGTTGATTAACAGATAACTGTATTTACAAAAAAAAAAGAAAAAAAAAAAACCTAAAGAGAGCTGTTGTCTTTGGAAGCTGGGCAATCAACAGAGGACTTAGGCTTTGCCTTGGACCAGCTATGAGAGCTTATATAAATCAAAAACTGTACCATTTCTGGCTCTCACAATGAGTCATCTATGATCAATATCAAAAGGCTAAATACTAGAAAAGACCCCAGAATTTTCTATCAGTTGGTTGATTCACGAGCCTCTACCCTCGTCTTTTAAATCATATAATTATATTGATATCAGTTGTCTCTGACTACAAGAACCTTGAGAAACTCAATTTAGGGCACTGCTCAAATTCTAACACCTTTCAATAACTATAGTGAGATGATGATTTCTAGTTACTCCCTCCTATAGTCTTTTCCCAAAATATTTGACCTGAGAAATGAGGGGATTACACTCAACCAAAGGGATATCAACCTTGTTAAAAGCAAAAGACCCTTTGTTAGTTGTGTGTGTGTGTGTTGTTTTTTTTTTGGGGGGGTACCATTTTTAGAAACAAATGTCTACTAAATAATTTACATTTATAATATAATGATTAGCTCTTTGTTGTTGTTGTTATTGGGCAAGGAAATAGATAACTGACAATAATAGCTTCCAATCAGCATGTGCTTTCCGGTCATAATCATTTCAGCCAACTTGACAGTCCAGTAAATCTGTGTAATCTTGTTGAAAGGTAATGCATCATACCTGTTCTAGTATTAGACCTATTGAAAAGTTCTGTAGCACCTCTGATACTGCCATTAACAAGTTTGGAAAATTCCTGCTCAAAATTATCCTGATGGCCCCCTAAAATTGAGAATACTCAGTACTTGTTGTAAAGTCCTAAGTAGATAACTGAACTAGACTTAGAATAGAAGCAAACATAAATATCAGGAAGGAACTGAAATATTCCAGTTTTATTCATTTTTAATTAGACTGCACAGCCCTAGGTGAAATGCATTTTCTTGGTTATATTCTGTGGGGGTGTTAAACCATTCTTAACTCATGATGAGTAAGTGTATATTTCAGAGAACTGTTGAAATTTTACCCAGTAAAACTTGAAAACTTAAGAGAACCCTGTGGTCTGAACAGTTTTCTTTTAGAACTCCTGACTCTAACCATATGGGTTGCTGAGTAATATGTATTTTTCGGAGGATAGTACATACCATATACCATCATTGCAATCCTGATAAAAAAGAACTAGCTCTTCACAGTCATACATCAACAGTAATTAAAATCTCTGTGCTCTTGCTCTGAGAGGGGGTTCTGTGACCTCAGGAAGCCCTGGGCTTTCTCAGGACTCAATTTCTGCCTTGACCAATTAGAAAGGTTGAACCAGATTCATTCAAACACTTTAAGGCATCTCTTGAGTTCCTTCCTAGATCAAAAGTTCTAAAAACTGTAGGTCTATATAATACCTTGTCTAGATTTGGTTTTTCCGACATTACAACCCTTGTTTTCTGAAGCAGAGAATTCTTTGACAGACATTACCAAGTCTACACTCTGTTTCATTTTTACATATTTATTTATTCTTTCCTTCAACCATTCAGCAGAGTTTTATTAGATTCCTACTTTGTACCAAGCACAAAACAAGCAACTACAGAGAGAGGAGTTATAAAGAAACAGGGTCTGGCATCAAAATGCTTAGGAGTAGTGATTAAAAACTCAAGTAATTGGGTGATTGTAATTGAATGTGGTTTAAGTGTTGTGGTGGAGAAGCACTGGAATAATGAACACATACAGGGACTCTTAGAGCAGGAAGGGGCTCCCAGGAAAAAAATGACTCTCAGAGGGTACATACAACTCAGTTAGATGAAGAAAGAATAAGGGCACAACCATGTAGACATTTAAAAACATGGTAAGGAGTTTATCAAAGCTGAAGGCTACTGTGTGCGATGGGCAGGGTGGGAAGTGAAAGTGAAAGTCACTCAGTTCTGTCTGACTCTTTGTGACCCCATGGACGTAGTCCATGGAATTCTCCAGGCCAGAATACTGGGGTGGATAGCCTTTTGTGTGATGGTCAGGGTGGGAAGGCTTGGCTTAACACTGAGCTAAAGAATCAGGCAAGACATCACATGAGGCAAGTTTTATGAGTCTGGCAATGAACTTGGATTTCAGCTTATATGTAATGAGAGGTTATTGAAGAATTTAAGCAGTGGGGTGACATTGTCAGATTTGCATTTTAGAAGGATCACTTGGGCAGTAGAAGAAAGAGAAAAGATGGGAAAAGAAAGAGAGAGGACAAAAAAAGCCTGGCAGCAGAGAAATCAGCTAGGGGTCTTTTGCTAAAATTCGGGAGAAAGCCTGAATTAAAAAAAAAAAATAGAAAGAAAGAAAAAGCTTCAGGAAAACTAAGGCCTTGAAGAAATTTGAGAGATAGGAAAGAAAATGATGACTGGACATGAGGACACTAAGGGGTGAATGTTCTGGTTAAATTCTTTGGATCTAAAATTCAGTCTCAAATCACCTTACAAATTAGAGCAAATATAATTGACCACATGGTAAGCCTGTGGATATCCACAGTTGCACTTTGCATCTTTCCCTGTAGACCCTCTACTGAGGTTTCAATGATTGGAAAAAAACAGCGTGACAAAAATCTTTTACCAAACAAAAATATCCCCAAACCCCATTAGACAGTGTGTAATGAAATGTTACAAATGGAGGATTATAAGGGAAAAAATATAAATGACCATAAATCCAGGGGGAATCAACTCTTCTTTCCAGATTATGTTCAACTTTAATAAAGTAACTTAATAAGCTCACGCATTCCTGCCAGCTTTCAATACAACCACCGCTGATCAATAGCATTTATTTCTGGAGAGAAAGAGGGACCAGGGAGGGATGTCAGAGCAGCATGTTGGTGCTAAAGCTTGTGAGTAATGACACAGTGTGGTGGGTAATGAAGATTTGATAGAGGAAACAGCCCAGCAAGCCCATCTTTGTCTCTGAATATCAAACTGTGTCTCTCCTCCAAATCCTATTAACACCTCTTATTCTACAACTGGCTTTTGGGCTTCATGTCATCTCAAAGGAAAACAAAAAAGAAAACGCTGTTTATTTTTCCCTGTGTTTATAAATCTAAATAAAACTCAACACTTTGAAATTGGAAATGAAATTTTGATCAGAGGCCAGTTTCACCTAGGGAAGGATGAACTTAACAGATAAACAAAGCTTTTCCACTGTGGTATGGATTGTCTTGGGAAGAATGTGGCTATGATTGTTTATAAAAATATAGAAGATGAATATTACTTAAGACATTGGTAAGAAGATTCCTGTATGGGGAAAAATTTAGGTGAAATTAATTCTGAAAGTCCTTACAACCCCCAAATCTCTCTTCTTTCTTTATTACCTTCCTTTCTCTATCTTTATTTTTCCTCCCCCTCACTCATTCTTTTAAATGTATACCCCGTAGGACTTTTTTCAGAAAAATACTTAAAGATAGCCTATAGAGATGTTGATAATAAAACACAATATAAAGAAAATAAAGAAATGGAGGCAAAATAAAAATAAGAATCTAAGATGAAGTGGCTCAGTGTTAAAGACTCTGCCTGCAATGCAGGAGCAACAGGAGACATGGGTTCAACCCCTGGGTCAGGAAGATCCCATGGAGAAGGAAATGGCAACCTACTTCAGTATTCTTGCCTGCAGAATCCCATGGCCAGAGAAGGATGCCAGGCTACAGTCCATAAGGTCACAGAGTCCAACAAGACTATAGTGATTTAGCACGCACAAGAGGTGGATTAGTATTCAAAATATAAACCTTAAAATGGTGTGTATTTCCTAGCCATGAGGTTATATTTTGTTTGTTGCTTGTTAGTGGAGAAGGAAATGGCAACCCACTCCAGTGTTCTTGCCTGGAGAATCCAGGGACAGGGGAGCCTGGTGGGCTGCCATCTATGGGGTCACACAGAGTCGGGCATGACTGAAGCGACTTAGCAGCAGCAGCAACAGCAGTGACAAAAGTAACTTAACTGTTAGACAAATAAAGGGAGAATTATAAACACAGTGGCAAATTTAGTCTGATAATGAAAAGAATATTTTCTTAGAAGAAACAACATATTTTCTTGGTTCTGACCTCTAAATTTCTCTTAGGGGTTCTCATAAATGGAAGACTTTATGATTTTGGTGGGTTACATCTTCAAAGTTTTGTTTTAATAATTCCAACATTATAAATAACTGTGAAAAGAAGAGAAGCAAAAAGCAAAGGAGAAAAGGAAAGATATACCCATTTGAATGCAGAGTTCCAAAGAATAGCAAGGAGAGACAAGAAAGCCTTCCTCAGTGATCAGTGCAAAGAAATAGAGGAAAACAGAATGGGAAAGACTAGAGATCTCTTCAAGAAAATCAGAGATAACAAGGGAACATTTCATGCAAAGATGGGCTCAATAAGGACAGAAATGGCATGGACCTGACAGAAGCAGAAGATATTAAGAAGAGGTGGCAAGAATACACAGAAGAACTGTGCAAAAAAGATCTTCACGACCCAGATAATCACAACGTTGTGATCACTTACCTAGAGCCAGACATCCTGGAATGTGAAGTCAAGTGGGCCTTAGAAGCATAACTACAAACAAAGCTAGTGGAGGTGATGGAGTTCCAGATGAGCTATTTCAAATCCTAAAGGGTGATGCTGTGAAAGTGCTGCACTCAATATACCAGCACATTTGGAAAACTCAGCAGTGTTTTCCAAAACTCACAGGACTCATAAGGTTAGTTTTCACACCAATCCCAAAGAAAGGCAGTGTGAAAGAATGCTCAAACTACTACACAATTGCACTCATCTCACACGCTAGTCAAGTAATACTCAAAAATCTCCAACGCAGGCTTCCACAATACATGAACTGTGAACTTCCAGATGTTCATGCTGGCTTCAGAAATAGCAGAGGAACCAGAGATCAAATTGCCAACATCTGCTGGATTATTGAAAAAGCAAGAGAGTTGCAGAAACCTCTATTTCTGCTTTATTGACAATGCCAAAGCCTTTGACTGTGTGGATCACAATAAACTGTGGAAAATTCTGAAAGAGATGGGAATACCAGACCACCTGACCTGCCTCCTGAGAAATCTGTATGCAGGTCAGGAAGCAACAGTTAGAACTGGACATGGAACAACAGACTGGTTCAAAATAGGAAAAGGAATACGTCAAGGCTGTATATTGTCACCTTGCTTGTTTAACTTAAATACAGAGTACATCATGAGAAATGCTGGGCTGGATGAAGCACAAGCTGGAATCAAGATTGCTGGGAGAAATATCAATAACCTCAGATATGCAGATGACACTACCCTTATGGCAGAAAGAGAAGAACTAAAGAGCTTCTTGATGAAAGTGAAAGTGGAGAGTGAAAAAGTTGGCTTAAAGCTCAACATTCAGAAAACGAAGATCATGGCATCTGGTCTCATCACTTCAAGGCAAGTAGATGGGGAAACAGTGGCAGACTTTATTTTTTTGGGCTCCAAAATCACTGCAGATGGTGATTGCAGCCACTAAATTAAAAAATGCTTACTCCTTGGAATAAAAGTTATGACCAACCTAGACAGCATATTAAAAAGCAAAGACATTACTTTGCCAACAAAAGTCCATCTAGTCAAAGCTATGGTTTTTCCAGTGATCATGTTTGGATGTGGGAGTTGGACTATAAAAAAAGCTGAGCGCCGAAGAATTGATGCTTTTGAACAGTGGTGTTGGAGAAGACTCTTGAGAGTCCCTTGGATTGCAAGGAGATCCAACCAGTCCATCATAAAGGAAATAAGTCCTGAATATTTATTGGAATGATTGATGCTGAAGCTGAAACTCCAATACTTTGGCCACCTGATGTGAAGAACTGACTCATTTGAAAAGACACTGATGGTGGGAAAGATTGAAGGCAGGAGGAGAAGGGGACGACAGAGGATGAGATGGCTTGATGGCATCACTGACTCAATAGACATGACTTTGAGTAAACTCTGGGAGTTGGTGATGGACAGGGAGGCCTAGGCATCCTGCAGTCAATGGGGTTTCACAGAGTCAGACACGACTGAGCGACTGAACTGAACTGACTGAAACAATGAACACTCCCTAACAAGGATATTTCTGTATGTTTGTTTGTTCTTTGCTGTTGTTCTATTTTTTCTAAATTTTGACACCAATGAAAATACTTAAAAAAAAAAAAAAATCTCCTTCTAAGCTTTACCAGCATGTGATCTTAAGAGTGCTGCAGTTCATGGGGTCTCAAAGAGTTGGACATGACTGAGCGACTGAACTGAACTGAACTGAATAATGTTTGTATGATAGAAGATTATAAATTAAGTTCAACATGTCAAGATATAATTAACTTCTTATAGCAGGGTTTTTTATAAAGTTAGTGTTCTAGTGTATTCAGAGTCAACACCTATCTGGCTCATTGGTTTTTTTGTACAATGTGTTTCTTGTATAATGATTGAATTAATTAATAAGTATTCATGGTGGATCTATTTTGTGTGCTGTAGTGAAGAATATTTTTCTCTTGTCTTATTAGTAGGAATTTTTTAAAAAGTTTAACCAAAAGTATTTATTGCTTTTTATTGTATTTTATCATATTCTGATGCTAGAGCAAAAACCTAAATTATCAGTATTTTAAATGTTTGTTGTATAAATTTTCAGGTACTGTAAAACTGGTTCAAAATAAGCTGAGATATCCTGATTTTTAAATTACTGATGATAAGCTGAGATACTAGGGTCCTATGGGAGAAGACAAATAGGAGGATAAAGAGAGAACCAATATGAGGAAAACATTAAGTGAAAAAGGTCTGAATTCAAGTGTCAGTATTAGTCTTTGCTACTTTTGTATCGTGGAGAAACAAAATCAATCTGAGCTCCAGTCTCCTCATCTCTATAAAGAAAACATCAATACTACTTCCCAGTTTTATTGTGAGGCTTAAATAAAGTAATGAAAACCAAAATGCAAACTATTATGCCTTTTGCAATGATAAATAATTATTACTGCTATAGGTTTTATATAAAAAATTAATTAGAATTTTCATAAGCAAGCTAACAACTGAATTTCCAAGGCCACAATGCCTTTAGAATATAGACAGATTTTTGCTTATTCAGAAGTTCTCTGTAATACTTTAGGGATGCAGTGGATAATATAGAAAAGAACAAGGGAATTACTTTTTCTCTACCTTTATGAGGATCTTCCCATCCCAAAGCAATATTTTCTAGCAATAAATAATCACTGAGAAAAGCAATGGGAATTCTGCTTTCAGATACAAGTCAAGTTTTTCTAGTAGCAAAGGCTAGAGAAGACATGTCTAATAGAAAGAGGGAACTCTCTAGGGCAATGGGATAGAGAAGTTTTATTGTTAATGATCAGGAAAACTGTGCTTGTACAAACAGGGAAATTTCCATTAGCCAGAAATATTTTTCTTCACACTATATAAAATGATTTCAGAACAGAAAGGATTCTCACCTCTGGTCTGGGTTACACGTCACTCTCTTTCTAGGTTCCTGTGTCTTCTACAGATCTGAAGCAGTTGCGTTTCTTTCATAAAGTCTTTCAAAATGTAAAAAATTGCATTTTCTCTTGTTTCTGAAATGTGGAACATCCTTATCCCTCTGCAGTAATTTCTATTAAATCCTGTCTTTTTTTTTTTTGGTATTTGTAAATTTCACTTATTTTATCACTGACTCAACAAACTTTTATTATACATCTTCCATTATGTTCTAGGCATCATGCTTAGGTGATGATGAAAATACACAGAACTCAGGAGAAGATTAAGGCATTAACACATTTTTTTCAATCAACATGATAGGTGCACTGATAAATACATAGGTTGGGATGAGGAAACAAGATTGGTTTCCAGCTGAAGTGGTAAGATCATTAAATGTGATACAGAAGAGATGACATAAAAGCAGTACAAAGTGTCTTGAAAGTTGAGGGTTAGCTAAGAGGATTGGTCTGAGAGTAGGGTGTCTCTGATACAAAACAGCAACATTAGCACAGATATTAAGTGAGACATTTATGTGTAATAAGAAACTGCAACTAATTAGATGGGAACAATGATGCAAGAGAAGAAGCTTCAAATAGGGCATGGGCTACATTAAGGGGTACTTTGAATGAATGTCATGCTGAGAATTAGGGTTTGTATATAAGCAATGAGACACCTGAATGAAATTAACTAGGAGCATGATAGATTTGTATTATGAAGGTCAAGCTATGCCACAGCAGGAGTGATGTCTATGAGTAGGAGAGAGACAGAGGAAGGGAGGGAGGGAGGGAGATTAGTTAGAAAGCTATTATATTAGGAAAGCAAGAGATGGTCATACCTGTATACAAGAATCCTCAGGTTTAGCAAACTGCTTGGATTGGTTATAGAGGAATGTAAGAGCGAGAGAATTCCAGGACAACTCCTGAGTCTCGGGTGAGATGTCTAGTTGCTTCTTAGTGACAGTCACCACAGATAGGGGACAAAGAGGAACAGCAGACTTGAGGAACAGTGGACATCTCATCTGGATACGCAGATTTGGGATTCAATGAAGTTCCTAAATTGAAGTATATCCTGCTGCTGCTGCTGCTAAGTCACTTCAGTCGTGTCTAACTCTTAGCGACCCCATGGACTGCAGCCTACCAGGCTCCTCCATCCATGGGATTTTCCAGGCAAGAGTACTGGTGTGGGGTGTCATTGCCTTCTCCGGAAGTATATCCTAGGCAGCTGGATATTTAGGTCTGGAGTTCAAGGAGTCTGGGCTGAGAAAACAGATTTGAGAATATTCAGCATTTGTCTGAATTCCCAACTATAGTAGAGGGGTCAGTCAGGAGACTGAAGGGGAAAAATATGCCAAAACAGAGCCCTATATAATATCAAAATTAGAAGAAGACTCAGCAAATAAGCTTACAAACAGTGCCAGAGAAAACAGAAGACTCAATCAGAAGATTTGTAAGCCATGGAAAAAATGAATCAGGAAGAGTAGCCAATGGAGAAGAAAGGGGATAAAACTGACAAGAACCCCATGGATTCAGCAATTACTAACCACTGATGGAATTTTTAGAATGATGTTTCTGTGGAGGCAAATTCAAACCACAGATGAACAAAAATCAGTGGGAGTTCAGGAAGTAGATACAGTGGTTTGGTGGAGCAGCTGGTCTATAAATGGAGGGACAGAATGTACTAGTGTTTCCAACAGAATAGAATGTTAAGGGATCCTTTAAGAGAGATTTGCAATTGTTCATAGTCCACAAATAAAGAGCGAACCAATAGAGTGTAAAATAAGGGAGAGCAATGTGATAACTCAGGTCAGTCAATATTCCGAAGGAATGCAGTCTAAAAGTAGTTGTAGCCTTCAACAGTGCCTTTGTCTTATTTCAGGATTTGGACTTTAGAACTAATTTCAAGATTTTGGAAGTAAAATCATTCATCTCCTTTTAACTTCAGGAACTTCTTCACCCAAAGTATGTATTCAGATGACAATTGAATATTTCATGAGAATTAAACTAAAGATGTGAAATGTTGGGCTGGATGAAGCACAAGCTGGAATCAAGATTGCTGGAAGAAATATCAATAACCTCAGATACACAGATGACACCACCCTTATGGCAGAAAGCAAAGAACTAAAGAGCCTCTTGATGAAAGTGAAAGAGGAGAGTGAATAAGCTGGGTTAAAGCTCAACATTCAGAAAACTAAGATCATGGCATCTGGTTCCATCACTTCACGGGAAATAGATTGGGAAACAATGGAAATAGTGACAGACTTTATTTTTTGGAGGCTCCAAAATCACTGCAGATGCTGACAGCAGCCATGCAATTAAAAGATACTTGCTCCTTGGAAGAAAAGCTATGACCAACCTAGACAGCATATTAAAAAGTAGAGACATTACTTTGCCAAAAAAGGTACATCTAGTCAAAGCTATGGTTTTTCCAGTAGTCATGTATGGATGTGAGAGTTGAACTATAAAGAAAGCTGAGCACTGAAGAATTGATGTTTTTGAACTGTGGTGTCAGAGAAGACTCTTGAGAGTCCCTTGGGCTGCAAGGAGATCCAACCTGTCCATTCTAAAGGAGATCAGTCCTGGATGTTCATTGGAAGGACTGATGTTGCAGCTGAAACTCCTTTACTTTGACCACCTGATTCGAAGAACTGACTCATTGCAAAAGACTGATGCTGGGAAAGATTGAAGGCAGGAGGAGAAGGGGACAACAGAGGATGAGATTGTTGGATGGCATCACCAATTCGATGGGCATGAGTTGAGTAAGCTCCAGGAGTTGCTGATGGACAGAGAAGCCTGGCATCCTGCTGTCCATGGGATCATGAAGAGCTGGACACGACTGAGTGACTGAACTGAACTGAAACTAAAAAATAAGTACAAGTGAGACTAACAGGAACATAAACCAGTTATCTTTTTGAGCGAGCTTCCCTGGTGGCTCAAATGGTAAAGAACCGTCCCACAATGTGGGAGACCAGAGTTCAATCCCTGCATCAGGAAAATCCCCTGGAGAAGGGCATGGCACCCCACTTCAGTATTCTTGCCTGGAGAATTCCATGGACACAGGAGCCTGGTGGACTACAGTCCATGAGGTCGCAAGAATTGGACATGACTGAGTGAATAACATTACCTTATTGAGTGGGATAGGGAAATATATCTACAATTTTTAGAAAGCTCCCATTTTCATATAAGTTTCTTTAATGACAGCTCCATTGTCAGAGGAACCTGGCGGACTATGGTCCATGAGTTCACAAAAGCGTCAGACACGACTTAGAAATTAAACAACAACTGTAGTATTGTAGCAACAGCAACTCTACAAATCTAAGGTTTGTCTACAGATGAAATTGTATCATTGATCAAATATGTGGACCTTCTTGTAGAGAAATTCCACCTGTCTGAAAGGTACGAGGGTAGATGACTATATAGCCAGCACATTCACAGTTAATGCCCTCATAGCTGTTTGTATTTGGGAACAGTGTTGCCCTTTTATTAAATTTGAACAGTTTCAGGGGAATAACATCTGTCCTCACTGTGAAACATGTGATAATTAAATGAAAGGAAAAATTAAAAGCATATTATTTGAATAGCCTGTTTTAGTGTTTTCTAGTCTCCTTTTTTCCCCACACTTCAGTTAATTACTAGGTTAGCTCCTCTGGTGCACACAATGTCTCCTTTACTCTCTTTGGAAGCAGAATCACCTAGGGCAGGCATCTGGATGGAAATGTGACAGCAGAGAGTGATGGGATGAAGTAGATGTGATGCAGATTTAGGACTCCTAGAAGCTAGTTACCTGAGAAAACGAAGCAGGTAATTGAAAAGTCAAGGGTAGAGATCTGGATGTTGAAAGAGTCAGCACTTTGCAGGAATCTTAGGTCCAAAAATTTTCTTTTCTTATACCAGGATGAACTTTGATAGCAGGAACCCATCGGGAGTCAGAAGATTGTTATTTAGCCCCCATGTGGTTATTTATGTGACCTTGGCCATGGTCTCTTTTCTTTTTTTTTTTAATATAAATTTATTTATTTTAATTTGAGGCTAATTACTTTACAATATAGTTCTACATAGTGAGATGATTGGTGTAGGATAAAAACATACAAAGAGATTGTATCAGCTCAGTTCAGTCACTCAGTCATGTCCGACTCCTTGAGACCCCATGAATTGCAGCACGCCAGGCCTCCCTGTCCACCACCAACTCCCGGAGTTCACTCAAACTCATGTCCATCGAGTCCGTGATGCCATCCAACCATCTCATCCTCTGTTGTCCCCTTCTCCTCCTGCCCCCAATCCCTCCCAGCATCAGAGTCTTTTCCAGTGAATCAACTCTTCGCATGAGGTGGCCAAAGTACTGGAGTTTCAGCTTTAGCATCATTCCTTCCAAAGAAATCCCAGGGCTGATTCCTTTAGGATGGACTGGTTGGATCTCTTTGCAGTCCAAGGGACTCTCAAGAGTCTTCTCCAACACCACAGTTCAAAACCATCAATTCTTCAGTGCTCAGCTTTCTTTACAGTCCAACTCTCACATCCATACATGACCACTGGAAAAGCCATAGCTTTGACTAGACAGACCTTTGTTGGCAAAGTAATGTCTCTGCTTTTTAAAATGCTATCTAGGTTGGTCATGACTTTCCTTCCAAGGAGTAAGCGTCTTTTAATTTCATGGCTTCAGTCACCATCTGCAGTGATTTTGGAGCCCAGAAAAATAAAGTCTGACACTGTTTCCACTGTTTTCCCATCTATTTCCCATGAAGAGATGGGACCAGATGCCATGATCTTAGTTCTCTGAATGTTGAGCTTTAAGCCAACTTTTTCACTCTCTTCTTTTCTTTCATCAAGAGGCTTTTTAGTTCCTCTTCACTTTCTGCCACAAGGGTGGTGTCATCTGCATATCTGAGGTTATTGATATGTCTGCCGGCAATCTTGATTCCAGCTTGTGCTTCATCCAGCCCAGCATTTCTCATGATGTACTCTGTATATAATTTATTTAAGCAGGGTGACAATATACAGCCTTGACGTACTCCTTTTTCTATCTGGAACCAGTCTGCTGCTCCATCTCCAGTTCTAACTGTTGGTTCCTGACCTGCATATAGGTTTCTCAAGAGGCAGGTCAGGTGTTCTGGTATTTGCATCTCTTAAAGAATTTTCCACAGTTTATTGTGATCCACACAGTCAAAGGCTTTGGCATAGTCAATAAAGCAGAAATAAATGTTTTTCTGGAACTCTCTTGCTTTTTCCATGATCCAGCAGATGTTGGCAATTTGATCTCTGGTTCCTCTGCCTTTTCTAAAACCAGCTTGAACATCTGCAAGTTCACAGTTCACGTATTGCTGAAGCCTGGAGAATTTTGAGCATTACTTTACTAGCATGTGAGATGACTGCAGTTGTGTGGTAGTTTAAGCATTCTTTGGCATTGCCTTTCTTTGGGATTGGAATGAAAACTGACATTTTCCAGTCCTGTGGCCACTGCTGAGTTTTCCAAATGTGCTGGCATATTGAGTGCAGCGCTTTCACAGCATCATCTTTCAGGATTTGGAATAGCTCAACTGGAATTCCATCACCTCCACTAGCTTTGTTCTTAGTGATGCTTTCTAAGGCCCACATTGACTTCACATGTAGTACTTGGATGCAATCTCAAAAACGCCAGAATGGTCTCTGTTCATTTCCAAGACAAACCATTCAATATGACAGTAATCCAAGTCAGTGCCCCAACCAGTAACACTGAAGAAGCTGAAGTTGAACAGTTCTGTGAAGACCTTTAGAACTAACACCCAGAAAAGATGTCCTTTTCATTATAGGGGACTGGAATGCAAAAGTAGGAAGTCAAGAAACACCAGGGGTAACAGGCAAATTTGGCCTTGGAATACAGAATGAAGCAGGGCAAAGGCTAATACAGTTTTGCCAAGAGAACACACTGGGCATAGCAAGAGATTGTATATCCATGTTTTATTATCAGCCTAAATTATAGCACCTAATGTATATCATCACAGACCACGTAGTGTTCCAAAATAATTACATCAACTATATATGTCCTCTGGACTTCAATATTGTATGGACAATATATCTGTGTTGAAGCCCTAACTCTCAGTGTGCATGCCCAATCCTTCTGTCATGTCTGACTATTTGGGACCCCATGGACTGTAGCCCAGAGTAGGCTACAGTACTAGGTTTAGGACAGAGGAGTGTAGGTTCCTCTGTTTATGGAATTTTCCAGACAGGAATACTGGAGTGGGTGGCAATTTCCTCCTCCAGGGGATCATCACAACCCAGAGATCGAACCCATGTCTGTTGGGTCTCCTGTACTGGCAGGCAGATTCTTTACTACTAGCGCCTGCTGGGAAACCTGAACTCCCAGAATGACTGCATTTGGAAAGAGGGCCTTTATGGAGGTAATTAAGGTTAAACGAGGTCATAGGGATGGGGCCCTAACCCAGTAAGATTAGGCCCTTATAAATAAAGAAGGAAGAGACATCAGAGATTCTCTGTATCTCTCTCCACATATACATAGAAAAGGTCATGTGAAGACACAGGAATAAAGTGGCTATCTCCAAGCCAAAAGAGAGGTCTCACCAGAAAGTGAACTTTTTAGCACTTTCATTTTGGACTTGTTGCCTCCAGAAATGTGAAAAATTCATTTCTGTTCAACTACCCAGCCTGTTGTATTCTGAGTCACTTGAGCAGACTAAGACAAATATTAGAATAAGATGCCATTCAATTGATTTAGACATTGGTCTATGATTTACAAGTTGATCATTTTCGTATGTTTGAAAAGACCATTCATGAACTCAACCCACTCCTGTCTAGTTTCCTAGCCTCATCTCTCACCATTGCTTGCTTTTATGCTAAATTGTTCCATGTTTCTATGCCTTGCTACAACAATGTTCTTAAATCTGGACTATATACCTTGAAGAACATACAATATAGCACAACTTGTTTTAAGTCATATATCTCCCTTCTTACTAAATGTGTGGTTAGGAAAGTTACAGCTCCTCTCTGTCTCAATTTTGTCTTCTGAAAATAGAGATTACAATAGACTGTACTTCATAGGATTCTGTGTTAGTAAATTTTTTACAAAATACATTTCTCTACAAAATTTCAGTGGCTTAAGGCAACAAAAATTTACCTCTTAGTCATATCACATTTCTGTCTGTGGGTCAGCTGCAGTTGTGCATGGCTCTGTTCCATGTGTCTTCTCATTCTGATACCCAGTCTGAAGGGGAAGATACCCTGTTGGACACACCCATTCTCATTGCCAAGAAGAAACAAACTGAAATACACAATTGTTCTTCAAGAGTTTGCTTGGATGGGCATAGTCACATCTGTTTATATCCCACTGGCCAAGGCAAGTCATGTGGCTAAGCCTAAAGTGAATGGGATGGGGAAACTGGTTCCAGAAGGAGTAGACAAGATACACAATAACTGGGAGGGTTGTAGAGCCCTTTTATTAGGAAAGGAAGAAGTGCATATCTGAATAATAATACAATCTAACACAGAGATCTTATAAGGATAATTAGATATGTTACTTGCTCACTATAAATTCTAAATTATTGTAATTATTTTAAAGTCCAGATTGGAGATTATGCCTTCTCAGAAGCCCTCTGGACACATCTCCATCTACCTAGTACTCCTAAGATGGTCAGTTATCTCCTCTAAAACTTTGCATCATACACATGCTGCTCTGCAATTCTTTTCTGTCCATGTTTTATTGCTTTTTATGACTAACAGACTCTGTCACCATTCACTGATGTAATCAATACTTGTTGAAGGGCCACTACTGTGCTAAGCATGGTGAGGTGAAAGAAAGAAAGAGGCAGTCTTCAGTGATAAACCTCGGAGTCGCATGGGAGCAATAAACAAGTATGCAGACATTCCAAATATAACATAACAAGTACAGTAATAAGGCAGACACTTGATAATAAATATTGATTTAACCTAAATTAATCATATTCCCTCTGTGTTGAACCAATTCAACTTAAGCTTCCTAAATCAAGAGCCCCTCTTTAAGACTCTTTATATATTGTCTTGTTCTTGATGCAAGCAAATGGCTCCTCATTACTTTTGGATGTCAAATATAGGCAAGAGAATCTCTTGAGACTGAAGTCAGAAGTAGAAAACCAGAATGTAAACAAGAAGCAATACAAAAATATAAGCATCTGGCTCAGAAGGCTTACTGTGAATTCAGCGGTGCTGCAGGTGCTTATACAGACAAGGGAAGGAAGGGACGTTTCCAGGAGTTTCTTAGCGGCAGGTGTAGCAGAGAAAGCAGGATAAATGTTACAGAGAAATATCAGCGATTTTTCAAATGTACTTTTGGGAGCAAAAGCCTTTAAAAAATTGATTGGAGTATAGTTGATATAAAATGTGTTAGTTTTAGGTGTAGCCAAAGCCTTTTTGAATGAATAAAATAGTAAATGAATTAGTTCAGTTCAGTTCAGTCACTCAGTGGTGTCCGACTCTTTGCGACCCCATGAACTGCAGCATGCCAGGCCTCCCTGTCCATCACCAACTCCCAGAGTCCACCCAAACCCATGTCCATTGAGTCAGTGATGCCATCCAACCATCTCATCTTCTGTCATCCCCTTCTCCTCCTGCCCTCAATTTTTCCCAGCATCTGGGTCTTTTCCAATGAGTCAGCTCTTCGTATCCGGTGGCCAAAGTTTTGGAGTTTCAGCTTCAACATCAGTCGTTCCAGTAAACACCTAGGACTGATCTCCTTTAGGATGGACTGGTTGGATCTCCTTGCAGTCCAAGGGACTCTCAAGAGTCTTCAACAACACAGTTCAAAAGCATCAATTCTTCTGCGCCCAGCTTTCTTTATAGTCCAACTGTCACATCCATTCATGACCACTGGAAAAACCATAGCCTTGACTAGACCAACCTTTGTTGGCAAAGTAATGTCTCTGCTTTTTAATATGCTGTCTAGGTTGGTCATAACTTTCCTTCCAAGCAGTAAGCCTTCCCTTATTGGGCCTAAAGACTAAACTAAGAACATCATCCACCCTTCCATGAGGCAGCTGATGAATGACAAATGTTGAACATCTACTAACTTTACATTTACCTCCATCACAACCACCCTATGGATTAAATCACTGATGTTTGATATTTACACCTTATTGATGAGGAGAGAAGGCTCACAAATGCTTAACTAGCCCAAGTTCACATAGCAAAGAAATAGGCCAAAGCAGTACAGAGCAGTCAGAATTCAGAGTATGTACCCCTTCTCATTTCATGCCTCCCATGAGCATAGCTTGAAACCACCATTTGGTAAGGAAACATGTTGAACCTGGATCAGGACCGAGGAAACATCAGTTCAGTTTCAGCTCCATCAACCGCAAACAATATAACTTTCAAAAGAAGTATACCCACACCCTGGGCTTCTACTCTCTCATCTACCAAAGGAGATTAGATCAGACCTAAGGTCCTTCACTTTTTTCTCACCTTAATATAGCAAATGAGTAAGACACGCTCATGCACAGCAGTGTCGCACTATGACTGGTGCCAGGAGAGTAAGAGCACAAGGCTAGACCAGTCATGTGATGGGGAGTTGGAAAACATACTGTTTATTATTGCAGTAAGGTTTGTTGTTCAGGAATCACTGGGCTAGAATTTCTCTAAGGCCTTCTCAGCTCTAACATTTCACAATTCTGCCATATTTTTTCAGAGTGCTTAAACTTTTAGTAAATTTTAGGTGACATTGCAGAGAAATTATTTCACTCTTTTCAACATTCCTTCTCTTAAACATGGATTCTCCTCGCAAGAATAATGGAGTGGGTAGCCATCCCCTTCTCTAGGGGATCTTCCCAACCCAAGGATCGAACCCAGGTTTCCTGCATTGATATGAGCCACTAGGGAAGCCCAAACACTGATAACAATATAAATTATATTATCATGTTCCAAGTGAGCTGAGAAGATATAGTACAAGCAAAATAAATGTTTTTGAATAGACAAGTTATAAGAATATCCCAGCAAGATTGATGGACAATGGCTACTCAGAGCTTTTTTTCTTAAAAACCAGGTTGAAATACACCATCTCTAGAGATTAAGCAGTTTACTAAATAGGCATATTTTCATTTTTTAGATAATAGTAATATAGCAATATTAATTTTTATGGAAGTATAGTTAATTAAATATTAGTTTCAGATGTATAGCATAGTGATTCATTATTTTTACAGATTATATTTCATTAAAAGTTATTACAAGATAATGGCAACAATTCCCTGTGGTATATAATATATTCTTGTTGCTTATCTATTTTATACGTGATAGTTTGTATCTGTTAGTCTTGTATTCTAATTTGCCCTCCCTCTTTCCTCTGCTGTTTGGTAACCAATAGTTTGTTTTCTATATCTGTGAGTCTGCTTCTGTTTTGCAAGTACATTTATTTGTATTTTTTTTTTCAAGATTCCACATATAAGTGATATCATACACTAACAGTATTTTTCTATCTGATATTTCACTAAGCATAATATACTTTAGGTCCATCCACTTCACTGCAAATGGCAGAATTTTATTCTTAATCCATTCACCTATTGATGGATACTTGTTGCTTTCATGTCTAGGCTATTGTAAATAGTGCTGGCATAATCATCAGGGTGCATGAATCTTTTAGAATTAGTGTTTTCATTTTTTATCTGGATGTACACCCAGGAATGGAATTGCTGGATCATATGGTGTTCTATTGTCAGTTTTTAAAAAGAACTTCTATTGTGTTTTCCACACCAGCTGTGCCAATTTATACAGTGTACAGGGTTCTCTTTTCTCCACATTCTCTTCAACATTTGTTATTTGTAGACTTTTTGATGATAGTCAACCTGATAGGTGTTAGGTGAGAGCTCATTGTTTTTATTTCCATTTCTCTAATAATTAGCACTAGTGACCATCTTTTCATGTGTCTATTAGCCATCTTCATGTCTTTGGAAAAATGTCTATTCAGGTCTTCTGCCCGTTTTTTGATTAGGGTTTTTTTTTGGTATTTTGATGTTGATTTGTATGCACTGTTTCTATATTTTGGATATTAACCCATTGTCAGTCACATCATTTGCAAATATATTATCCCATTCTGTACATTATCTTTTTTGTTTTGCCCATGGTTTCCTTTGCTGTGCAAAAGCTTTTAAGTTTAGTTAGGGCCCATTTGTTTATTACGGTTTTAATTTCCTTGACCTTGGGAGATAGATCCAAAAAAATGTTGCATGGCACTGACACAAAAAAAGACATACAGATCAATGGAACAGAATAGAAAGCCCAGAAATAAACCCACACATCTCCAGTCTATTAGTCTACAACAATGAAGGCAAGAATGTACCATGGAGAAAAGACAGTCTCTTCAACAACGATGCCAAGAAAACTCCAGCTTAGCATATAAAACAGTTACATATAAAACAAAGAGATTAAAATATTTCCGTACACCACATATAAAAATAAACTCGAAATGGATTAAAGACCTGAAACAGCATCCTGGAAGAGAACACAGGCAGAACTCTCTTTGACATAAATCATAAATTAGCATAATTTAGACCCAGACACTTGGGAGTTAAGCTACCAGGTAGCTTGAGAATCATTCTCAATCTTTATGGAAAAACCCCAGGTAGTTGATACATTCACATCCATTTAATCTTTCCTGAGGGTTTTCCAACTGTGCTAGGAGTGAAACAGATGTGCTGTTTATTTTTGCTTTGTTTTTAAATAAACTTCTTTATTTGGCATAATTTTAGATTTACAGAAAAATTGCAGTTAGAACAAAGACCTTTCATATATCCTTTACTCAGTCTCCCTTAATGTTAGTATCTTTCATAACCTTGGTACATATTACCAAAACTATTAAATTAACATGGGTACATCACTATTGGAGAAGGCAATGGCACCCCACTCCAGTACTCTTGCCTGGAAAACCCCATGGACAGAGGAGCCTGGTAGGCTGAAGTCCATGGGGTCGACAGACCTTCTTCAGATTTAACCAAATTTCATTTTGACTTCAAAATACTGTTCTAACATATCAAGATATCCAATTTATTATTTTTGCTTATTTTTATTAACTAAAGTTTATACTTTATTTAGATTTCCTTAGATTTTCCCTAATGTCCTTCTTTTCTAAAATCCCAATTAGGATATCACTTTACATTTAGTTATCACATCTCTTTAGGCTTCTTTTGGCTATGAGTTTCTTAGACTTTCCTTGTTTTTAATGACCTTGAAAAATTTCAGGAGTATGGTCAGGTACTTTACAGAATGCCCTTCAATTGAAATTTGTATAATGTTTTCTCATGATTAGACTGGGACCATGAGATTTTTGAGAGGAAAACTATAGTGGTAAAATATTATTTTTATCACATTGTGTCAAAGGTACATAGTATCCACATGGCTTATCACTGCTGATGTTGACCTTGAACTCCATTTGTCAGTTTCTCCACTACAAAGACTTCCCTTTCTAAATTGAATTCATGTAGAACATCTCTATACACTGCCCACACCTAGGAACAATGTTGCACTTCCTTGAGGGTGGAGTGTTTACATATTCTATATGGAAATCTTCTGCCATATGCCAAGTTTTCAAAGAAATAAAATAAAATGGAGATGCATACTTTTAAGAAAATGAACATCTTCTGTTTCCAGCAGAATAAAATTAAATATTGGCTCAAACAGTAAAACATCTGCCTGCAATATAGGAGACCGGGGTTCAATACCTGGGTCAGGGAGATGCCCTGAAGAAGGAAATGTCTACCCACTCTAGGATTCTTGCCTGGGAAATCTCATGGACAGAGAAGTCTGGCAGGCTACAGTCCACGGGATCACAAATTGTTGGACATGACTGAGTGATTAACACTTTTCAAAATTAAATAAGCACTTGAAAAGATATCACACTAGGTCATGGTACTTGGGGAAGAGGCAAAATCATGGTAAGCAATAAAGACATAACTAATCCCTTCAGTGGGGCTTCCCAGGTGGCACTAGTGATAAAGAACCTGCCTGCCAGTGCGGAAGACAAAACTGACATGGGTTCAATCCCTGAGAATGAAAGATCCCCTGGAGGAGGGCATGGCAACTCACTTGAGTATTCTTGCCTAGGGAATCACATGGAGTGAGGAGCCTGGTCGGCTACAGTCCATAAGGTTGCAAAGAGTTGGAGCAAAGACTCGGACATGACTGAAGAGACTTAGTATGAAGGCAATCCCTTCAATTTGAGTGGTGTCATGTTACATGCAGTGCAGGAGAAGAAAAAAAAACGTGTACAATGGGATATGTATCTTCAAGGATATTTTAATCTGTCCTTCTTGGCCGAGAAGAATTTGGTCAGTCCCAAGAGAATAGCTTATGTTGGAAGAACTCAGATTAGGAAGAAATCAATGGTGCCTGGTTCTATCATAAAAGGTTTCCTGAAGGAAGAGGCTCTAAGTGATTGTATGTATGTATTTAAGTACAATTCAACCAAAGTTTCCTTAACGCTGGGTATGAGGCCATGCTGCCAACTAAGTCTTTAGAGGGAAGGAGCTGTCTTCTCTATTGCTTCTTCTTAACTTTGTAAACTATGTGTAGCTGTTTCCAATTTTATTCTGAAATAAAAGTAATCTAGAGGCCAATAATTAAAAATCCCTTCTATTATCCTCTTTGGGCTTCAAAACAACCCAGTGAAAGATACGGGGGAACTGATTTACAGTGTGGAAATTGATGATGCTCCCTGCCACATGGAGGGTAGATGGGGGCTGGGTGGGGACCCCAGTCCAAGGCTGGCCTTTTCTGGCACCTCTCCTTCCATTTTACAAAGTATCTACCAACAGAATGCAAGACACAGAGGCACTGTGCCCTCATTTGAGTTGGGCAAAGTTTATATTTCCAGGGAAAAAGAAGCCACATTTCCCAAAACCAAGAAAAAATGCACCACTACATTCCAAAAGAATTTCCAGCAACATCTGGTTGGCACAATGTTCAACTGTACTGACACATTCCACATGGTGGGCATCTACCTCTTGAGGTTTTCTACTACAGGTATTGCTACTTGTAATATCTTGTTAGGAAGCAACAAAGGGAATAGGGGAAAATTAAATGGAAAAGCTAGAAAGCATGCACTCCACACAGGTCTTGGAAGGAGTAAAAGAAATAATTGTAAGGCACTGAGCTTGATCCTTGGCATCAGTGTGAAACAGCGATTATTCATCTGCAAAACTCTGCTCTCATTTTGAAGTCTTATCTGAGGCCTCTGCACCTATCCTGATACTATAGCTGAGCGTTCAATACAAACTGTGCCAGGATCCTTCTCTCTGGCACATAATTTATTTCTCCTACGTGTGTGAGGGGTATGATATCATTCAATCATTAATTCAACATTTACTGCGTATCTAGTACATCCTAAGCACTGAGGAAGGTACATAAGGCCTTCAGAATTCTATGGGAACAACAAGTGAGTACACAGATACACCAAATAGGAAGTCTAAGCATAGTTGTAGAGGAAAATACAGAACTCACAATGCTCTTCTGGACAGCCTTTCTCTGGTTTCTTTGAGGTGGGATTAAAAGAAAGAGAAGGAAATTTGCCTAGAAATATAAACACTTCAAAATTTGTTTCTTTCATGAAAGTTCTCCTAATGTTCACATTTTCCAGGGAATATTGACCCCCCCCCTTTCAGTGCATCCTGTTATTATCCTACATTTCCACTCCTGAATCAGCCACACTTCACTGAATGTATAATCTACATATTTCCCTCCTTCTAATGATGGCATCCTCTCAAGAAGATACTATATTATCACTGGTACCCTGGTCATGGTCTAGAGCATCAGTAGCACTCCAGGAATAAAAGGTAGATGAATAGATGAATGGATGGATGAATCAGTGAAGGACTTCATCTCCATTGACAGGAAATACTCAATTTTCAATCCTCAATCTGAAATTTTCTCCCTCTTCTTTCTCCTACAAAGGTCACCGGTTATTTTTGTTTTTATAATGAGTGATTCAAGCTTACATTCATGTTTTCCACAACAAAACAAAACTCTCATACATTTTATTTTTGGAAATAATTATAAATGCACATGCAGTTATAAGAAATAGTATACAGAGAGATCTTGTATAATCATCACCCATGTTTCCCCAGATCTCTTGTGACTATAGTACAATGACACATCCAGGAAACTGACTTAGATACAATCCACCAGCCTCCTAAGTTTTCACCAGTTTTACATGCACTTGAATATACATTTAGTTCCCTTAAAATGGATCACACTTACATGTTTGTGTGACTGCCATTGTGGTCAAGATACAGGATACTTCCATCACAAAAACCCTCATGTCTCTGCAGACTTTAGTTCTCTCCCTTAGGCGAGTCTTTTGATTCCTTCTCTTTTCATGTCTCCCAATGCTCCCATAATTTAGACCCACGGGTAGCTCATCTTGGAAATCTCTCTTGTGTATTTCCCTCCATAAACCAAATACTTTAGGTAAAATTGAAAACAAGTAAAGTGTGTCATGATCCTGGATTCACACCCCTTCTTTGTCCCATGATGACATTTTTAGCACAATGATACATTTTCTGCTCTAAGAAAAGACTTTCAAACACTGATACTAAGGCATCATATCACAGAACTCAAGTCATACCTGTTTTCAACATCTGTAAGTGTTCACAGAAAATTGATGCTCATTTTTATAAAATTATAGTGCTTCATTTTTTCTCTCTGCTCTCTATTTCTAGCACTGATGTGATTTTCCAAGCTAGCTGATTAACCAATGACTTCAGTCAGATATGACAAAAAATAAAACTGGCTTTACAGTATATATCTGTTCAAAATTGGACTTCACTCAAAAAACAATTGAAATTCACTAAAAAAAAAGTTATTCAAAACATGTATCTTTTTTGGTAAAAATGCTGAAAAGTTCACCTAGAACACTTCAGTTGCTCTATATACAAGAGTATAGATAGAAAGTGGTTTCTGAGATCATATTAAGCACCTATATATAACTTTACTTTGGAATCTTTATAAGTTGTGTCTAAGATCAGTTTTATGACTCATAATTTGTGTATAGTTAGGAATAAAATATTTTAAGCTCCACTACTATTCCTTTCGGAGAAGGCAATGGCACTCCACTCCAGTACTCTTGCCTGGAAAATCCCACGGACGGAGGAGCCTGGTAGGCTGCAGTCCATGGGGTCGCGAAGAGTCGGACACGACTGAGCGACTTCATTTTCACTTTTCACTTTCATGCATTGGAGAAGGAAATGGCAACCCACTCCAGTATTCTTGCCTGGAGAATCCCAGGGACGGTGGAGCCTGGTGGGCTGCCGTCTATGGGGTCGCACAGAGTCGGACACGACTGAAGTGACTTAGCAGTAGCAGCACAATTTCTTTAGTATAATAAAATATATCTGGAGTATATTTAGAAGCAGTCACGCATTTATGCAACAGATATTTAGTGGGTTCTACGTGCCAGTAACTGTGAAATAATTTAGGAATAAAGACATAATTGAGAGGGAGTTGCTATCCTCAAGGAGTTTATAATCCAGTGAAAAAAAATAGTCAGGTACCTAATAATGACAATAAACCTTTATACATGAAAACATGAAATGATACCTAGGAGAGTGGGAATGAAAAGCAAGAAGTGGGTGCATCTACTTGGTGGTTATCAGGGAAGTATTCATTAATGTGTCACAAGTTGCTTCTTGAATTTTGCCTAGCTACATAGCAAGGAAAATATATCTTTAAATGAAGGATGCATGTGTGCGTCCAAAGTCACTTCAGCCGGGTCCGACTCTGTGCAGCCCTATGGACTGTAGTCCACCAGGCTTCTTTGTCCATAGAATTCTGCAGACAACAATACTGGAGTGGGTTTCCATGCCCTCCTCCAGGGGATCTTCCAGATCCAGAGATCAAAACTACATCTTATGTCTCCTGCACTGGCAGGCAGGTTTTTAACCACTAATGCCACCTGGGAAGCCCAAATGAAGGATAATAATATTTAAATATTTAAATTAAATAAACATTATTAAAATCTTTATATATTATTATTTAAATTTAAATATCTAAATAAAATCATTTAAATTTAAATAATATTTAAATCCAAATTTGGGGGTTAATTTGAAGTTTCTTAAAACAGGGAAAATTATTGGTTAAAATTGGAAAAAATAGGATTTTTAATCTCCTAGGATTATGCTTTGCAAATTAATAATAATAATAAATAAGCTAAGGCATTTATGTTTCATAATGCATTGATAATTTCCACATATTTTATCATATTTAATCATCCCAACAATTCTGTAAGTTAGATGTTGCGATTCTCTTATTAAAGAAATTTTTATCCTAGCTAGAGGTCTTTCAGCAAAAGATAGAAACAGGTTCTGAAAACAGATCTGAATTTTCCTCCAGCCTGTGCTGTCTCTCCAGTCTTACATAATGCTTCTCAATCAGGACTGTCAATGAGAATTATTTAAACTTTCAAACCTTTGAAATAAGAATGAAAATGCAATCGCCCTTAGTTTCTGAGTGAAGAAAGTGAAGCAATAAATTTCAATGGATTTACAGCTAATGAGCCCTGACAGCCTCACAAACTTATCTACATGATATTTTTAAAATGTGTATAATAACAATAAAGTTTCATTAACACTATATTAACATACAATATTTTATCATACTTTGTAGATTGTGAGTTGCCATTACTTACATTATCTTATCTGATCTTCATTTTGAAAAGTTGCAATCAAGAACACTTGTACTTTCTAGTGCTGCTAAGTCACTTCAGTCATGTCTGACTCTATGCGACCCCATAGACGGCAGCCCACCAGGCTCCCCTGTCCCTGGGATTCTCCAGGCAAGAACACTGGAGTGGGTTGCCATTTCCTTCTCCAACGCATGAAAGTGAAAAAGTGAAAGTGAAGTCACTCAGTCATGTCCGACTCTTCACAACCCCATGGACTGCAGCCGACCAGGCTCCTCCATCCATGGGATTTTCCAGGCAAGAGTACTGGAGTGGGGTGCAATTGCCTTCTCCATGTATTTTCTAGTAAACAGATGAATAAACAAACTCAAGAGGTAAAGTGATTTAGAGACATATATCTAGTAACTGGGCCTCACCAGTGGCTCAGTGGTAAAGAATCTACCAGTAATGCAGGAGACACTGGTTCTATCCCTAGGTCAGGAAGATACCCTGGAGGAGAGTATGGCAACCCACTCCAGTATTCTTGCCTGGAGAATGCCATGGACAGAGGAGCCTGGCAAGCTAGCAGTCCATAGAGTCTAAAAAAGTAGTGACTAAACCACCACCACCAGGGAACAATTATAAA
Source organism: Bubalus kerabau (assembly GCF_029407905.1). Classification (NCBI taxonomy): domain Eukaryota; kingdom Metazoa; phylum Chordata; class Mammalia; order Artiodactyla; family Bovidae; genus Bubalus; species Bubalus kerabau. Next base: position 86,733,636 of record NC_073634.1, on the reverse strand, counting down.
ATGAACAAAGGCATGCTTCACTTTTTCTTTTAACTAGACATAAGATGATTCCATGATATCCAGCAGGAGGGTAAGCTAAAAGTCAGTAACCCAAAGTCTGTTCATAAAAAGTAGCTCTTCAGTTCAGTTCAGTCACTCAGTCATGTCAGACTCTTTGCAACCCCATGAATTGCAGCACGCCAGGCCTCCCTGTCCATCACCATCTCCCAGAGTTCACCCAAACTCATGTCCATCGAGCCCGTGATGCCATCCAGCCATCTCATCCTCTGTCATCCTTTTCTCCTCCTGCCCCAATCCCTCCCAGCATCAGAGTCTTTTCCAATGAGTCAACTCTTCGCATGAGGTGGCCAAAGTATTAGAGTTTCAGCTTCAGCATCAGTCCTTCCAAAGAACACCCAGGACTGATCTCCTTTAGAATGGACTGGTTGGATCTCCTTGCAGTCCAAGGGACTCTCAAGAGTCTTCTCCAACACCACAGTTCAAAAGCATCAATCCTTCGGCACTCAGCTTTCTTCACAGTCCAACTGTCACATTCATACATGACCACTGGAAAAACCATAGCTTTGACTAGACGGACCTTTGTTGGCAAAGTAATGTCTCTGTTTTTCAATATGCTATCTAGGTTGGTCATAACTTTCCTTCCAAGGAGTAAGCGTCTTTTAATTTCATGGCGGCAGTCACCATCTGCAGTGATTTTGGAGCCCCAGAAAAGAAAGTCTGACACTGTTTCCACTGTTTCCCCATCTATTTCCCATGAAGTGATGGGACCAGATGCCATGATCTTAGTTTTCTGAATGTTGAGCTTTAAGCTAACTTTTTCACTCTCCTCTTTCACTTTCATCAAGAGGCTTTTTAGTTCGTCTTCACTTTCTGCCATAAAGGTGATGTCATCTGCATATCTGAGGTTATTGATATTTCTCCCAGAGTAGTTCTTAGCTGGTAGCAAATCAGACACCTAAAGCACACACATACACAGACCCAAACATAAGCATGCATGCTCATGCAAACATACATCCATATAATCAAGTTACTTTTACACCAAATTCTATTGTGATCAAACTCTCCAATATGTTAGGGTTCATGGTATGCTCTTGAAAACTTACCTTCCTATTTATCATGTCACTGTGAAAATAGCAGAGAAACTTGAAGTTGAGAGATTGGGTGGTAACAAAATGCTCCTACTAATAGTTAATAGTTGTGTGACTTTGAAAATCTGTTATACCACCTGAACCTTACCTCAGCTGGAAAATGGTGCTTAATATCTACTTTGCAGGATTTTTGTAAAGAATCAAGACAATTTTTTAAAAGCACCTGGCACAGTGTATACCTAGAGGAGGAGCTCAGGAAATCTGGTCCTTAATATGCTACAGTTCTTAGAATAGGCTTCTTCAGGGGGAAAAAATAGCCAACCTTTCTCTGCAGAGGCATCTGGAAGCAGTATCACCCATTGCCTACACCAAAGGAATGCCAGTGTCCTGCTGAAGAGAGACCAGAGCTGGAAACCACTTGGAAGCAGAACCAGAAAGGATGCTCACTTGCTGTTGTGACATCATGCACCAAAAAAGTAAACCCCCACGGTCTTGCTGATGAGACCATTTGCAGCCACCATCGGCATCAATCTGAACACATTTCTCAGGGAGAAGATGAACAGATGGTGGTATTTCTCAATTACAATCCCACAGCCATGAAACTTGGCATATTCCGGCACCATTTTCACCCTGAAGAGAAGTGACTTTTAAGGAAATGAACTACCAGCTGTGTGAAACCCAACCAAGAGATAAAAGAGAGAGAGAAGGAACGGAGAGTGCTCGACTTGGAGAATCACTGTAGTTCCCTCCTCAGATGGGTGTTAGAGAGTCATAGTGAAAGTGAAAGTCGTTCAGTCGTGTCCAGCTCTTTGCGACCCCATGGACTGGAGTCCACCAGGCTCCTCTGTTCATGGGATTCTGCAGGACAAAGAAATTACTAATGTGGTCTTCCATTTCCTTCTTCAGGGGATCTTCCTGAACCAGGATCGAACCTGGTTCTCCCACATTGCAGGTGGGTTCTTTACCCTCTGAGCCACCAAAGAGTCATACGCTGGTGATAAAGAGCAGAGTCAGGATGCTAGGAGAGGAAAGGAAACTTCAGTACTTAATACATATCAATCTAGCATTAAAAAAAACCATTTCAAAATGAATCCACCACAGGTATACAAAACTAATACAGTTATGTAAAGTTTAAAAATAAAATAAAATTTAAAAAAAAAAAAAAAAACATTTCAGATGCACAATTAGAATAAACCTGCCTCCCAGGCTAGGATTAACATAAAAATGTGATCCAAAAATTAATTATTATAAGTAACATTCAGAAAATAGAAGAAAGAAATGAGAACAAAATTATACTCCTAGTAAGTGACAAAAGCTAAGTGCTTTACAAGTAGTTGCCCATTTACTCTCCTTCTAGTAAGTATTTCATCATCAATAACTGTGCCTTTCTTAATTTATAAAGAGGCTCAGAAAGGTGTATACCTCCACCAAGGTTCCACTGCCAAACTCTGAATTTCTGCTATTTCAGTTGCTTGGTTCTCAAACTTGGCCATGCATCAGAATCACCTGGAAGGACTGTTAAAAGGCAGATTGCTGGGTACTACCCCAGCATTTCTGGCTCAGTAAGTCTGGAGTGGGCCCCAAAGACTACATTTCTCACCTATTCCCCACTGATGCTGATGCTGATGCTCCTGGCTCCAGGACCACATTTCTAGAACCCCTGGGTGATGCTGTAAAAGGCTGAGGTTCTTTATATAGTTGTAGGCCCTTCTTCTACCCCAGATTCAACTAGTCAACATAGGAACAGACTGGAATCATGACTGGAATGATTAATCTCAGGAGAAAAAAAAATCTGCTAGAGGGTGTTGGCAAGTTTTATGCATACACTGTGAAGTATATTAAACAGCTTGCAGTAAAATGTATGCACAGCTCTTTATGGCTCAGTAAAGACTCTGAGAAGACAAAGAAGGAAGCATTCAGAGATCTGACAAAAAAGGAAGTTAAAGGCAGAGAAATTAGAGATGAGGAACGGGAGCTGGTGAAGAGGCAACTGAGTACCAAGTACCGAGGCAGCTGGGAGTTGAGGATTCAGGTGTTACCATAAAACCAAGAAGCCAGTGAAGGCCCAGGGAGGTGCCAGGAATACAGACCAGGACAGGCTGGATTTTGGACTCAGACTCAAAAGCCATCAAGAAAAATCGGGTAAGTCTCCTGGTGGGTCAATTGGCTGGATTTCTATTCTGGAGCTAAAATGTGGTGGCAAAGCAGAAAACATTAATATTTACTTCATATCCAGTCCCCACCTTTGTCTTGCAACCAGATCCCTGATTCTGTTCAGGTGGGACTGTACCCAGCCTCTAAGCATACATCAGAAGGATGTCCTTTGTCTAAGGATTGATTGCTCAAGGGGTAAAAATGCATCTGAGTTTAAGCCCAAGAGACATTAAAAAAAAGTCTACTAAGTGACTTCCAGAAGTTATTTTCCTTTGTGATGAAATAGATAGACACAAGGAAAAGATGTTCCAGCTTCAGACTCTATGTGAGGACTAGCTGCTTAGATTGATAGCAAACATTTTGTAGGAATGAGGGGAAGATGCCAGTTCCAAGAGAGAGAGGGAGTTGGGCTGTTGAACTACTGCTCTCCAGATTTCATGTTCAATGGGATTATTCATTGCTCTGTGTGCATTTTAATGTTTAAGAAACTAATTGACACAACTGGAAAATTAGATGTGATCTTTAACAGGACTTGGAAAATCTGTGGCCAGGTCTCCCAATAACTGCAGTATTTACCTAGGAGAGTCAGACACCTTTACTGACAGAACATTTCTGGACATAGTAAGCTTTTCACATTGTTAATCTTACCATACAAATACCCTAATTAAGCCATTACATAACACTGGTTATAAGTAAGGACCTTCACATTCTTTCCTATCTCTCCATCTATTTCCATACCACTAGCTGTCCCCTCCTTTATGTTTTGCTGCTGCTGCTAAGTCGCTTCAGTCGTGTCCGACTCTGTGCGACCCCATAGATGGCCGCCCACCAGGCTCCCCTGTCCCTGGGATTCTCAAGGCAAGAACACTGGAGTGGGTTGCCATTTCCTTCTCCAGTGTGTGACAGTGAAAAGTGAAAGTGAAGTTGCACAGTAGTGTCCGATTCTTAGCGACCCAATGGACTGCAGCCCACCAGGCTCCTCCGTCCTTGGGATTTTCCAGGCAAGAGTACTGGAGTGGGGTGCCATTGCCTTTATGTTTTAGTCATTCCAAATATCTTGGTTTTGGAGGTCATCACCAAGTTATTGTGTTGGCCAAAAGTTTCACTCAAATCCTGCATGAACTTTTGGCCAACCCGATATTATGCAACTCAGTGCCTTGTGATGCTATACCCTCTTCCTTTCCTATATTATATCCTCCTTCCCTTCACATGCATATGTTCACCTGGATAACTTCTACTAATCACTCAAAACTCAGATCAACTATCACCTCCTCCAGGAGACCTTCCCTCACAACTTTCATGCTGACTTAGGGACCATTTCCTCTATTTCCACCATACGTCTGCTTTGCCTTTCATTGAAATTGGGTATCACACTGTATGGAGATAATCAGGTAATAAGTACATCTCTCCTATAAGATCACAAGATCTCTAAGGGAGGGATCTGTACATTTCCATATTATTTTTCTTGTACCTAGATATATAATTGAACCTCATTGCAATATTTTGACTAGAAATAAACTCAGTTAATATTTCAGACACCTATCAATGAAATTATATTCTACTCTAGCAACTTGCAGTAACAGACACCTTTCAAGCAATAAAAACAATGAAATCCCTCTGCATACACTACCACTTTTGTTACATGTCGGGCTGTCACCAAAAATGAATGTTCTCCATAAGCAGAAAGAAACCACGAGCTTGATTTAAGTTGTTTCCACTGGGAATGGAAATCTTTTACCCTTCCAAAGTAAATGTTAATGGGAATAATATCAGCTGCTACTGTAATGTGTATCATCATTTGCAAAGCACTTCGTAAGTGCTTTGTATTATACAGTCTTCACATGAACCCTGGGAGATAAGTATTATCACTTTATTCTGTCAGATATGAAAGCTCTAGACCTCCCCTCTATAGTCTTAAAAATTATTGAGGACCCCTAAAAGGTTATTGTATATGGGTTAGATCTATCAACATGTCTATAATTACTATTGATAATTACTGTATTAGAAACTAAACAGGAGAAAATGTGTTATTAATTATCATTTAAAATCATCATAAATCCGTTTCATGTTAACATGTTGTTTAAGGGAAATTTGTTGGCTCAAATGGTAAACAATCTGCCTACAATGCAGGAGACCTTAGTTCAACCCCTGGGTTGGGAAGATCCCCTGGAGGAGGGCATGGCAACCCACTCCAGTATTCTTGCCTGGAGAATCCCAAGGACAGAAGAGCCTGGGCTACTGTTCATGGAGTCTCAAAGAATCAGACATGACTGAGCAACTAAGCACAGCACAGCACAGTGTTTTATAAAACAAAAGTTTAGCGAGAAGACTACCAAATTTTGTATTTGGGTATGTCTCTCATGTCTGGCTTAATAGAAGACAGATTCTTACACTGGCTTATACAGTCAATCTTTGCAACATCATATGTCTTGTAGAGGGTTTCCCAGGTGGCACAGTGGTAAAGAATCTGCCAGACAATGCAAGAGATGTGTGTTCAACCCCTGGGTTGGGATGATCCCCTTGAGGAGGAAATGGCAACCCACTCCAATATTCTTTCCTGGGAAATCCCATGGACAGAAGTGCCTGATGGGCTACAGTCCATGGGATCACAAAGAGGTCCTACATAACTGAGCACACACATGTCTTGTAGACTCTAAGAAACTTCATTGTACACTCATGAAAGATGGATGGTGAAATGGCAGATAATGGCAGTGTTAGTGTGAGTATAGCTTGGAATTTACTTGTGTATCCTAAAGGGAACCCAAAACCATGCTTTGAGGACTGTGGGATCAGCCTGAGAGGGACCAAGTGACTCGATGGAAGATCAAGCAACCAATCTGTTCCTCACCCAGAATTTGAGTCATTTAATATTAAGCCAGCACAGAACTGTGTTATAGAGAGACTGGATTAAATGAGCCATAGTATTATTGTATTCAATGAAGTGTGTGCAGATATCTGAGAAGATGATTACACAATCACTAACCAATAACTAATACAAGACAAACTACAGTGCTGTGCTGTTTGACTGATCATCAGCTCAGATAATGACATGGCATGAGAATCACCTGGGGTCAGTCAGCTGTGCATTGCCTGTACTTTACAGGCACAACTAGGCAGAGATCATGGCTGTTGTTTTCTGTGAAGCTGAGGACTTTGGTGGACTATTTCCAGAAAACTAGAGCTTGGTCTATTTCTGGAGACCTAGAGCTTTTAATTAGATTGAGAATGAGGTTCCTAGACTCAAACTACTATTGAAATCCAAAAGTCCCATGTGCATCAACTATGCAGATATTTTAATTGCATTTGTTGCAAACTCAAGGAGAAGATCCCAAAGTAGTAAAATTTTAAATATGAGGAGAAATCTTTAAAACACCCCCTAGGGTATTATCCTGACATGTGTGCAATGCTTTTTATGAAGCAGGAAACCCCATATTCATGCTAAGTTTGAAGGCTGATCTGGAAAATCGAAGACATGTGGAAGGCAGAAACTTTAGGGGAGGATATTTTGTTTATGGTCATATTTAATTAGACAATTATCTTAAGTCAAATATATAATTTTTTTAATTAAATGGGCTGACTAAAATACTTAATATTCATTATTTCAATACTTGAGTGACAAATATAGTCAGAAACAAGGACTTCCCATGTGGGTTTTAGGATAAGACAGACACAGTACTTCTAGGCAAGACTGACAGCTATAATATGGTGAGACAACAATTTTGATAGTATTAAATACACAGAAGTAGCAGTTAACTCGAGCTGGGTGGGAGTGGCATAAGAAATAATGGATGGCTTTTGGAAAGAGGAAAGCCTCTATTAATCTCTGAAAGATAAATAGACATTATACAGATAAAGATGAATATATAAAACAATACATATATGTCGAGGCAAGTACTAAGTGTTCAAATGAATGTGATCTCATTAAAATTTAATAATACCACAAGTTTGATATCGTTTTGCCCTATTTCTATTATATAGATGGCAAAACAATGTGGCTTATAGAATTTACCAGCATTGCCCAAGGTCATACACTTAGTAAATAGCACAATTAGTCTTTGAACATAATCTATTTGAGTTCAAGCCACCTTTTACTGTTGTACAACAGGAAGCATAGCATGGACACAATGACAGGAAGATGTATAGTACATGCATCACCATGAGGCGTATTCAGGGCATGAGAGGCCCTTGGACAGCAAGGAGATCAAACCAGTGAATCCTAAAGGAAATCAACCCTGAATATTCATTGGAAGGACTGATGCTGAAGCTCCAGTACTTTGGCCACCTGATTCAAAGAGCTGACTCATTAGAAAAGACCCTGATGCTGGAAAAGATTGAAGGCAGGAGGAGAAGAGGGTGACAGAGTATGAGATGGTTGGATGGCATCACGGATTCAATGGACAGAACTGGAGCAAACTCTAAGAGATGGTGAGGGACAGGGAGATATAGTCCATAGGGTTGCAAAGAGTTGGACATGACTTGGCAATTAAACAGCAATAACAACAGCATTCAGAGACAGCTGTACATGGAGAATCAGTAGAGGACACAACTAAAGAGTTTTGTAGGACTCTCTCTTAAAGGAACACAGCTCAAATTCACATTCTTGAAAGAATTGCATGCAACACATTTTTAGAATACTTATTTTAAAAGGGAGAGAAGGATAGGTATATATTATTTGTTGTTTATTTGAAAATAGAGTTGAATGCTAATAAATGTCTAGAGATTTCAAAAGTAACGTGTTAGGGTTGTAAACACAGTAAAAGATTATTCCAATACTCTAAGTATCAAGAACACCAAAGAGAAAGCTCTTCCTATAATCCAAGGCCATGGTTTACAAACCCTTATCTCAGTTGGTCATGATTATGGTTAAAATGAAAATATAAGAAGTTTAAAGAGATTCCACCCTCACCATTTTGTTAGGGCTTTCCCTTCAAGGTGAGCTGTTTAGGGAGGGGCTCGTGATAATTGGGAATGGAGTTAAGATCAGCTATTCCAAAGGCAAGCACACTGCAGGATATGCGAACACTAGTCAAAGCCTCAACTTTATCATGCTTAGGCTTGTAAACCTGGCCCACCCTCGCTATAAACTGTTACCTAACCAAACGGGTCCACTTCACTCTGCTCAGTAAAACCAAGCTAATGACCCTGATTGTGGGGCAGGAAAGTGTCATGTTTACTTCAGGAGCCAAGAACAGTTCAGGTACCTAGTGTTTAAAAGACCCAAACTCCCTGAAGACTTTCAGGGAAAGGTTTTTAAAGACAGGTTGAGAGAGGCGGGGTTGTGGGATGTGTGATCAGCTCATAGACATTCTCATTGGTTGGTGATGAGGCAATTGGGGGTCAACATCATCAAGCTTATGATTCCAAAAGATCTGGGGTATATGTGCTTGTGGGGCAGGATACAGTTCACTTCTTCCACCCGGTGGGGGTTTCAGTTATCTGCAAAATAACTAAGAGGACATGGCTTGGAATATTATCTACAGCCCTTGAGGAGGAACTAAAGGTCCCTGACTCTGATTAATGATCAATCTAGTATTATTTTGTCTGGCTTGTTTTCCTTTCTTTCTGTGTTTCCTCACTGGTGATTGATGGGGGTGTAGAGGGAAGGGGAGGAGTGTTATGTAGTATCTTGGATGATATCTTAGAACAGAAATGTGACACTAGGTAAAAACTATGGTAATCTGAATAAAGTATAGACCTTTAATTAATAGTATTGAATTAATACTGGTTTGTTAATGTCAATAATTATACCATATGTGTATAGTTCAGTTCAGTTCAGTTCATTTCAGTCACTCAGTCGTGTCCGACTCTTTGTAACCCCATGAATCGCAGCACGCCAGGCCTCCCTGTCCATCACCAACTCCCGGAGTTCACCCAGACTCACCACCATCCAGTCAGTGATGCCATCCAGCCATCTCATCCTCTGTCGTCCCCTTCTCCTCCTGCCCCCAATCCCTCCCAGCATCAGAGTCTTTTCCAATGAGTCAACTCTTTGCATGAGGTGGCCAAAGTACTAGAGTTTCAGCTTCAGCATCATTCCCTCCAAAGACCACCCAGGACTGATCTCCTTTAGGATGGACTGGTTGGATCTCCTTGCAGTCCAAGGGACTCTCAAGAGTCTTCTCCAATACCACAGTTCAAAAGCATCAATTCTTCAGCACTCAGCTTTCTTCACAGTCCAACTCTCACATCCATACATGACCACTGGAAAAACCATAGCCTTGATTAGACGGACCTTTGTTGGCAAAGTAATGTCTCTGCTTTTCAATATGCTATCTTTGGTTGGTCATAACTTTCCTTCCAAGGAGTAAGTGTCTTTTAATTTCATGGCTGCAGTCACCACCTGCAGTGATTTTGGAGCCCAAAAAAATAAACTCTGAAACTGTTTCCACTGTTTCCCCATCTATTTCCCATGAAGTGATGTGTATCCATATGTGTATAAGATGTTAATAATTGGGGAAGCTAGCACCACAATTTTTTTTATAAATTTGAGACTGCCTTAAAAAATAATCGGAGAAGGCAATGGCACCCCACTCCAGTACTCTTGCCTGGAAAATCCCATGTATTGAGGAACCTGGTAGGCTGCAGTCCATAGGGTCGCAAAGAGTCGGACACAACTGCGCGACTTCACTTTCACTTTTCACTTTCATGCATCGGAGAAGGAAATGGCAACCCACTCCAGTGTTCTTGCCTGGAGAATCCCAGGGATGGGGGAGCCTGGTGGGCTGCCGTCTCTGGGGTCGCACAGAGTCAGACATGTCTACTTAAAAATTTTCTCACTCACATAAGATACTGATGTTTCTTTTCCTTTTTCCATTGATCTCAATTTTTGCCATATGCAGATAGGCATTTGGTGGAGTTTATAGCTATAAAGATAGGATGATAAATTAGCAATCTCATGCCAAGTTAATTTTATAGACTGGATAGTTCTTGAGCAATTAGAATTCAACTAAAACATATTATTCTCTTAATGAAAATTCAGGGTAAAGAAGAATATAAAGTTATCATAAATAGTAAGAATAAAAAAGAGAAAGAGAGAGAGGAAGACGCAATATGCAAGCTAACTCAGAACTGCCACTAAAGAGAAAGGAAACCTCCCACATTTTTTTTTTTCCTAATTAATTTCTCCCTATGTCTCATTACCTACTGCCGCTTCAACAGGATATAGCTTGCTAAATTTTATCATCAAAAGCTAAAGGACAGAACAGTTGACAATAAAGAAATCATCAAATTTGTAAAAACTTCAGGCACTCTACCAGCCCCATACACCAAATGAGGTTAGATAGATCATGTATCCCAGGCTTCATTTATGAGGTGGAGTAAAAGGGGCAAAAGCATGGGGTCCCCCAGTCTCTGCAATCACTCCCACTCTTGGAAGGAACTCTCACCAGGAGAAAAGACACAGTGTCTATACCACAGCAGATAAAGTCTAATTGATCACTGAGCCTGGTCTTTCCACATCTTTATAAGTATGATCAAGAACAATAGTGACACAACACTCAAGAATTATGTAAAGAGAAACAAAAATTCAAAAGATAAAAAAGAAATCTGAGCTTAGAAAATACTAAAATGCTAGATATTAAAATGTTAAAACAATTAAGCAGAAATTGATGAAAATACTATCTGTTAAGTCTGTATGATCCAGCAATCCCACTGCTGGGCATACACACCGAGGAAACCAGAAGGGAAAGAGATACGTGTACCCCAATGTTCATCGCAGCACTGTTTATAATAGCCAGGACATGGAAGCAACCTAGATGTCCATCAGCAGATGAATGGATAAGAAAGCTGTGGTACATATACACAATGGAGTATTACTCAGCCATTAAAAAGAATACATTTGAATCAGTTCTAATGAGGTGGATGAAACTGGAGCCTATTACACAGAGTGAAGTAAGCCAGAAAGAAAAACATCAATACAGTATACTAACGCATATATATGGAATTTAGAAAGATGGTAACAATAACCCTGTGTACGAGACAGCAAAAGAGACACTGATGTATAGAACAGTCTTATGGACTCTGTGGGAGAGGGAGAGGGTGGGAAGATTTGGGAGAATGGCATTGAAACATGTAAAATATCATATTTGAAACGAGTTGCCAGTCCAGGTTCGATGCACGATACTGGACGCTTGGGGCTGGTGCACTGGGACGTCCCAGAGGGATTGTATGGGGAGGGAGGAGGGAGGAGGGTTCAGGATGGGGAACACATGTATACCTGTGGTGGATTCATTTTGATATTTGGCAAAACTAATACAATTATGTAAAGTTTAAAAATAAAATAAAAAATTTTTGAAAAAGTTAAAAAAAAAAAAGAATTTAGGGAGAAAGAATTTGGCATTGGAGTACAGAATGAAGCAGGGCAAAAGCTAATAGACTTTTGCCAAGAGAACGCACTGGTCATAGCAAACACCCTCTTCCAAAAACAGAAGAGAAGACTCTACACATGGACATCACCAGATGGTCAATACCGAGATCAGATTGATTATATTCTTTGCAGCCAAAGATGGAGAAGCACTATACAGTCAGAAAAAAAAAAGACCAGGAACTGATTGTGGCTCAGATCATGAACCCCTTATTGGCAAATTCAGACTTAAATTGAAGAAAGTAGGGAAAACCACTAGACCATTCAGGTATGTCCTAAATCAAATCCCTTACAATTATACAGTGGAAGTGAGAAATAGATTTAAGGGACTAGATCTGATAGACAGAGTGCCTGACGAACTATGGACAGAAGTTTGTGTAATTGTACAGGAGGCAGTGATCAAGATCATCCCCAAGAAAAAGAAATTCAGAAGGCAAAATGGTTGTCTGAAGAAGCCTTACAAATAGCTTAGAAAAAAAGAGAAGCTAAAGGCAAAGGAGAAAAGGAAAGACATATCCATTTGAATGCAGAGTCCCAAAACATAGCAAGGAGATATAAGAAAGCCTTCCTTAGCAATCAATGCAAAGAAATAGAGGAAAACAATAGAATGGGAAAAACTAGAGATCTCTTCAAGAAAACTGGAGATACCAAGGGAACATTTCATGCAAAGAAGGGCACAATAAAGGACAAAAATGGTATGGACCTAACAGAAGCAGAAGATATTAAGAAGGGGTGACAAGAATACACAGAAGAACTATACAAAAAAGACCCTCATAACCCAGATAACCATGATGATCATTCACCTAAAGCCTGACATCCTGGAATGCAAAGGCAAGTGGGCCTTAGGAAGCATCACTATGAACAAAGCTAGTGGAGGTGATGGAATTCCAGTTGAGCTATTTCAAATTCTAAATGATGATGCTGTGAAAGTGCTGCACTCAATATGCCAGCAAATTTGGAAAACTCAGCAGTGGCCACCAGACTGGAAAATGTCAGTTTTCATTCTAATCCTGAAGAAAGGCAATGCCAAAGAATGCTCAAACTACCACACAATTGCACTCATCTCACACGCTAGTAAAGTAATGCTCAAAATTCTCCAAGACAGTCTTCAACAATACATGAACTGTGAACCTCCAGATGTTCGAGATGGATTTAGAAAAGGCAGAGGAACCAGAGATCAAATTGCCAACATCTGTTGGATCATTGAAAAAGGAAAAGATTTCCAGAGAAACATCTGCTGCTGCTTTATTGACTACGCCAAAGCCTTTGACTGTATTGATCACAACAAATTCTGGAAAATTCTTCAAGAGATACCAGACCAAATGATCTTCCTCCTGAGAAATCTGTATGCAGGTCAGGAAGCAACAGTTAGAACTGGACATGGAACAACAGACTGGTTCAAAATCAGGAAAGGAGTAAGGCAAGGCTGTATACTGTCACCCTACTTATTTAACTCATATGCAGAGTACATTATGAGAAACACTGGGCTGAATGAAGCACAAGCTGGAATCAAGAAATAGCAGTAACTTCAGATATGCAGATGACAAAACCCTTATGGCAGAAAGCAAAAAAGAACTAAAGAGCCTCTTGTTGAAAGTGTAAGAGGAGAGTGAAAAAGTTGGCTTAAAACTCAACATTCAGAAAACTAAGAACATGGCATCTGGTCACATCACTTCATGGCAAATAGATGGGGAAACAATAGAAACAGTGACAAACTTTATTTTCTTGGGCTCCAAAGTCACTGCAGATTGTGACTGCAGCCATGAAATTAAAAGATGCTTGCTCCCTAAAAGAAAAGTTATGACCATCCTAGACAGCATATTAAAAAGCAGAGACATTACTTTGCCAACAAAGGTCCATTTAGTCAAAGCTATGATTTTTCCAGTAGTCATGTATGGATATGAGGGTTGGACTATAAATAAAAACTGAGTGCTGAAGAATTGATGCTTTTGAAGTGTGGTGTTGGATAAGACTCTTGAGAGTCTCTTGGACTGCAAGGAGATCCAACCAGTCCATCCTAAAGGGAATCAGTCCTGAATATTCATTGGAAGGACTGATATTGAAGCTGAAACTCCAATACTTTGACCACCTGATGCAAAGAACTGACTCATTGGGGAAAACCCCGATGCTGGGAAAGAAGGTGGAAGGAGAAGGGGATGACAGAGGATGAAATGACTGGAGGGCATCACCTACTCAGTGGACATGAGTTTGGGTAAACTCTGGGTGTTGGTGATGGACAGGGAGGCCTGGCGTGCTGCAGTCCATGGGGTCACAAACAGTCAGACACAACTAAGCAACTGAACTGAACTGAATGGAGAAGAAGTTATTGAAAATAAGATGTATCATGGCTTACATATAACAGGGAATGAAAACTGTTGATCAGTTTTGAATAGGTAAATTTATAGAGATAGAGAGCTTCACCAGTGGCACAGTGGCTAAAGAATCTGTATGCAAAGCAAGAGACCCAGGAGATGCGGGTTTGATCCCTGGGTCAGGAAGATCCCCTGAAGGAGAGCATGACAACCCACTTTAGTATTCTTGCCTGAAGAATCCCCTGGATAGAGGAAACTGGTGGGTTATGGTCCATCAGGTTGCAAAGAGTCAGACACAACTGAGCATGCACGCATGCATAGATATAGAAAGCAGATTAGTGATTACCTTGGGAGGGGGTTATTTGGGAGAAAGATGAAATGTTATAAAAATCAGTTGTGGTGATGGTTGCATCTGAATATGTCAATACTAAAATCCATTGAATTATATACTTTAAGTAGGTGAACTGTATGGTATGTGAATCATATATCTCAATAAAGTTATTATTAAGAAAGAGAGAAACTCTTTGACTGAATAATGACTGCAAAATAGATGTATGGATATAGTAATAAATCAGAATTGAGAACATGTAACAAACAGTAAAGATATAACCTTCAGAAAAACTATTTAAACAATTACTCCATAAGTTTTCCTTTGTAGATGATAAAGATAAAATCTAATGTGAAATGCCACTGCAAAAGGAAAAAAAAACTAATATCAAAAATCATTTGTTAAATTTAAGTAAACATTTGGAGCAGATGACTAACCTTTAAACTCCAACTTCCCCATTTGCTGATAAACAATTTTAAATAATTGATTTAAGCTCATTCAGTTTGCAAAATTTTCATCTGCAGCTTTACAGAGCTGGCATTTAATGTATTTATAAGTAAAGGAAAAAAGATTAAGTGCAAGAAAGTGTCTTAACAACTGAAAAATAATTTTCAAATGCCCCTGATATCTCTGTCTGTTATTTTCAAAGGAATTTTCAGTCACAAAATTCTTCAGCATTTTTCTGCACAAGTATATCAAAAGTTATTTGCTTAAAAATATTATTTCAGGTAATATTAGTAAAGTGATGTTTCTATAAAGCTTTTATCAGAAACATATGCTATTGTATAACATTGAGTTCTTAATTGTAGATAGCAAAATTCTCTCTGTCCATTTCAAATGGAAATAACAAAGCATTAAATTTCCAGGAGAGCCAAGGAACTAGGCTTCACAATCAGAAGAATGTAGGCAGGGACTTCACCTGTGGTTCAGTGGCTAAGACTCCATGCTGCCAATGCAGGAGGCCTAGGTTTGATCCCTGGTTGGGGAATTAGATCTCACATTCTGCAACTAAGAGTTCTCATGCTGCAAAGAAAACTAAAGATCCTACATGCCACAACTAAGACCCAGTCTTCAGTGAAATAAATAAATAAAAATAAATATTAAAAAAGCACATACTCAATCATTCAGATATTAAAAGAAATAATGTAGACAGAAAAAATATATTCAGAAAAATATCAATAACATGCATGCATGATCAATTTTGTCCAGACATTTGTGACCCCATGGACTGCAGCACACTGGGCTCATCTGTCCATGGAATATTCTAGGCACAAATACTGGAGTAGTAGCCATTTCCTACTCCAGTGGATCTTCCCAACCCAGTGATCAAACCTGAATCTCCTGCATTGGCAGGTGGATTCTTTACCACTGGGAATGACACCACAGAACTATTTAGCAGATATATCATTTTTACCATAACCTCTCACAGCACAGCGATACCAACAGTCAACTTATTGAAGAAATCCCTGATGCTGGAAAAGACTGAGGGCAAAGAAGAATAGCTGTCAGAGGATGAGATGGCTGGATGGTATCACTGATGCAATGGTCATGAAGTTGGGCAAAGTTTGGGAGATGGGAGGGACAGAAAGTCCTGGTGTGCCGCAGTCCATGGGATCAAAAGGAGTTGGACACGACTGGGTGACTGAACAACTCATGGCACAAGGATGCTAGAGCCTGGACCACAGAAGTTGTGGTCAGCAGGAGTACCGCTATCATCTTATAGAAATCAATTATTTCTAGCTCCATGATTTCTGTAGGTATAGGTCCTTGAGAAAACAGTCTCAAACATAAACTTAGCTGCAAGAGAGTCTAGAAAATGTAGATTTTAGCTTTCCAGCATTGCTGGAATAGGCAAGCTATCAAAAAAAAAAAAAAAATGGAGTGGGAGCTAATTTGTAGTGTCTACTAATGAATGGTGAGCAAATTTGACAATGACAACACAGAGAATGAGTTTCCTCTAATCCTGTTCCTCCTTCACCCTCCCAAACACTGAGATAATAGTTATAGCATTTTAACTCCAGCAACACAACATTCTTTATTGCCTATGCACTAGCCATTCCTATTTATATCAACTGCATGACTGGAATAATAGTCATCAATTGAAAATGAGAACCATCCACACCTATATAAAAGTTCAGGTCGCCTCTGAGAGAAGCTGTCTGAAAGAAATATGCAGGCAGAGTTGTACAGTGTGGTCACTGAGTGAACAAAGCAAAATCTTTATGTATGTGAATTCCAATCAAAAGGTATGTTACTAAAGAGGAGGGAACCAATTGTAATAAGGTATGGCATTAAGGAATGTTGAAAATGCCTGTGCTGAGGTTGAGAAAAAGATTGCAAGAACCAAAAGCATAAGAACTAGACAGAGCCCAGCCAGTCACTGAGTATGGACTTTGGGCAATTATAGCACTTCAAGGCACTTTTAGATCCTTATGTATAAGATAAAGCTTTCTCTCTCATGTCTTCCTCATCTAGATTAAAGGAGAATAAATAGATGCACCATTTACTGAGCTCTTTTTATGCAACGAGCTGAGGTACATGCACAATTATAAGAAAAGAAAATTGGCTCAAAATCCAAATCATTTTAAATAACTCCTATTTCTTAGGGTACTCAAGGAATTAGAAAATCATATTATATACTAGTTATATTAAAATAAGTTGTGTTCATGAAAAATTAAAAATTATTTGAAATTTCTGATCTATATAAATTTCATTATAAAATTAACATAAATATCAATCTATACTAAAATATCTAGCTGATATAAAATGGGATATCCTCACCAAAGAATTAGTAAAAAAAATTTACCAATGTTGGTAAAGAATAACAACAGCAACAATCAAATTTCTCCTAATACACTCTAAATTCTTCTTCTTCCACTTTGCAAACCCAAGGCAATTCTTCAAAGTATGTACCCTTATCACTCTTACTTCCTATTGATACATGCCAAAATTCCAGTTCATAAGAGTATTTATCCTCACATGCATTAGACAAAAATTTATTTTATGAGTCCTCTGTGCTAGAGACTGGGACAGGCCCTGGGAAAACATCAGTGAACAACAGAGATATAATCCCCCTTCTGATGGGGCTTATACACCAACAGACAAGAAAGGCAGTGGTCAAGTTTAAAGCAGGCTTATTCTGTCTGCATAGCCTCTGAACTATATTTAAAGTAAAGGGGGAGGAGATAGGAATGAATAATTGCTATAAGATATAATATTACAAATATGTAAACCAACTACTATTGGCCAACAAAATGAGGAAAATTCAATTCCAAATAAAGAAAATAGGACAAATATATGGCAGTGATGACACTTTAACTGGATCTTAATGAAGAGATTGAACTTCATACAGAATTCTAGTCACAAAGCAGAGTCTTAATAAATGCATATTGAATGAATGAGTCAATAATAAGACAAATATTCTAGGAGCACAATAGTGCAAAGATAAATAATTGAGATAGGAATGAACAGCCTATATTTGAATATTTTTTGTTTTGTTAAGTGTCCTTCATGATACCCAATGTTAGCCAATATAAACTTTTGAGAAGAAAATGAAACCAAGGCACTAATGGAAAATATACTTAAAGATAACAAATGGCCTCTATGTTATTCCAGAGAGGTTAGAGAAAGTGTCACTCATAATTAAATATTACGCAAAGAAAAAATATTGTTTCCAAAAGGTGTGAAGACGCTTACCTGTTTTTCACATTTATCATTTGAGTTAATGGCAAATTAAGTCATTATTTTCACTACAAATGATGTTGATCAAACACAAGATCTGATTTCTATTAGTAGTAGGAGTGTTTCTCGCTCAGTTGTGTCTGACTCTTTGCAACCCCATGGGCTGTAGCCAGCCAGACTCCTCTGTCCATGGGATTCCCCAGGCAAGAATACTCTTAAGTAATTGGGTATTACATTACAAGATTGCCATTTCCTTCTCCAGAGGATCTTCCCAATCCAGGGATCAAAACCAGTTCTTCTGCATTGCAGACAGATTCTTTACTGTCTGAGCTATTTCAGCAGAGTGTGATGGGTAAAAAATTTATAGGGGCCTCATGCTTTCCTACATCTCCTTGAAATCAATTATAAATGTATTTAGGAGGACTAAGTATGAGAAAATAATTTAGAGTACCTTCCTTTCTCAGCTGTATTAGCTGTGTCAAATGAGAAAAAATATATAGAATCAATAAGAAGAGATCAAATATAAGGTAAGGAAGTCATGAGGCTTATTCCCAAGCATTCATCCATTCATTATTTCTTTCAAATCATGGGCACTCAGACCCTTTAAAGGGAAATCACTAACTTGGAGAGCAAAGAATTTCATCCTCAGATACTAAATCCATTTGTCACATCCAGATGAAGGACTTCCATTTGAATTGTATTATCCATGTACCATTTGGCAAGGGGAGTTATGTCTGCTAGAGCTGATTCACTCTTGGCAGGAAGCCCACTTGGATTTCTTTGTAAAAAAGAGCTGTCCCTCCTTGGGAAGTAGATATCTTATGAATTTAGAGGCAAGTATTACATGAAAGCAAAAGTTAGAGCATGACTGTATACCACTGTAGGGTATACACCCTGTAACACCATCCCACTCACTTTCCTTCTTAATCTGTATGACATTATATACTCAAGAAAACCAAGATTTGGATGATTAATTGGGCTTCCCTGGTGGTTCAAATGGTAAAGAATCTGCCTGTAAAGTGGGAGACCCATATTCGATCCCTGGGTCAGGAAGATGTCCTAGAGCAGGAAATGGCAACCCACTCCAGTATCCTTGCCTGGAAAATTCCACAGACAGAGGAGCTTGGTGGGCTACAGTCCATGGGATCACAAAGAGCCAGATATGACTGAGCAACTAACACACACAAAGCTATGTAATCTAAAAGAAGCAGAAGTCAGACTTAAACTCAGTTCTCCTAGCTGCAAGCCCACACTTCTATCAACTCTATGGTTCCATGTCAGCATCCAATTCCATGAGCATCAGCTCTCTACCACCTCCTTTGGGCAGAAGCCATGCTGCTACTGCTAAGTCACTTCAGTCGTGTCCACTCTGTGTGACCCCATAGACGGCAGCCCACCAGGATCCCCCGTCCCTGGGATTCTCCAGGCAAGAACACTGGAGTGGGTTGCCATTTCCTTCTCCTAGGGCAGAAGTCATAGGTCTGCTGTTACCAAAGGACCAGAGCAATATTTGAGGACATGGATACTGGGGGACTAGTGCATGTTCTTACTTTGAACAGTCTAAAGATGAGAAGCTGGCCAGAGCTTCCATGACAGTAAGGTGAGCAGAGCTTGCTATAATGGGATCCTAGACTTCATCTCACAAGCGGACACCCATTTGTGAGTCTTCACGAGAGCCAAGTGGATCCTACTGAAGGAAGTCAGGCTGCAGTCATATTGAACAAATTATATTCAAGTGGGCTTCCTGGAAGGAGTCAATCAGCTTTAGCAGACAGAAGCTGGAGTTGTACCACTAGATGATGAAGCTGAGGAAATGAAAGAGGCAAGAGGCAATCTCATCTACAGCTCACATCACTGATACTCTGGAGTGTTTCACTGGAAGAGCTTCATCAAGGAGATTTCAAAGGAACCCATGAAATAAACCTTCAGTAGTTGGAATTTGTGTACCTCACACCCAGAGGCCATCAATGCCTGATTAACACTGTCCAATTTGAGTAAAGTGCATGGTGACCTTTAACATTCTACTCTCCTGCATTTCCAATCTGGAAAAGATGGATATGAGTTAAGAGGATTGGAAGAGTGAGTAAGAAAAAAATGTAAAAGCTGACTACAACCCTCTCTAAACTGAAACTATGCAGGTCTAAAATCCGAGTTGTCAGTGGGGATGAGAAGAAGATTTAAACTGAAGCAGAAATTTAAGTTTTGATCTGAAAACAGGGCTGGCCTGTTCTGAGATCTAGCTTGGATAAGGTATGAGAGATGTGGCAAAGCTCGATGAGAAGGCAATGGCAGGAGGAAAACAAATTTGGCTCCTTCTCTCATTTCACCAAGTCCAAATCTTTCAATAAACTGACAAAACATGCATTTTATTGTTAAATATTAAAAGCTTAAATCAAAGAAACATGATATGACTATTTTAGGAATTTTAAACAATTATAAAAATTAGGTATTGGAGAACCTGGCAAACAGAGTACATAATAGATCAGAACTGAATTATTATATAACCCTGTTTATATTATCATACTGTGAGTTACATAGAAGGTGCAATGAGTTCCATGGTTACTATGTACCAAAATCAGAAGTTTACACAAGTTATTTTGACTTCATGATCCATGCTTTTTTCAGAACACTGTGCTTGTCCTGCTAAGGGTCTACTTAAAGAAAATTACTGTCTTAGGCTCTGGGATAATAGTAAAGGCAATACTTTTACATCCTACTCTTTGCCATGGTAGAAGATGATACATTATCTGGAAAGATAATTTATTAAGTCTACAGTAGTAGTCTATGTTGGGAGAAAAATGAGGTCTACATTAATGCTCTTGGTCCCAAATTATGCTCAGGAGGATGGAAACCTAAGAGGGAGCAAGAGTAAGGAAACATTTTCCTTTCCTGTTCTGCAGAACAGGTTTTGGAAACTCTACTAGTGAAGGGGGGCCCAAAAGATCAGGGCAGAAAGGACCATTCAAATCAGGTCTGGTTCAAGAAAGTCTCAATGGAAGAAGTGATGAAATGTTAGTGTTCAAGTTATCTGCATGGGGTTTAACAGGGTTATCTATTTGAAGTAAAACCATGACCGTACATAACATCGAAGCTGCTCTGCAAATAGAGGGTACCATTTTTCAAGAATTGGAAATGAATTAGCATTATAGCTCTTCTGTTATTAAAAAGTCAGTGTTAGGGATAACAAAGTTCCCAGAGCAGTCAGTGCATCAGATACAATGTAGCTTTGACCAATTAATTCCACTGCTGTATAAGAATCTGAAAATGAATAAAAACTCCAGGTTCAAAAGTGCTCATCACAGCCCTTACATAATCATGAAATATTTGCTAGCAACCCAAGCCCAATAATAAGTGGTTAATGAAGCTATGGCAAAGCTATTGTAGGAGGCTACTGTGTAACTCACACTTTGGAATTTAGACAGCCCTCTAGGACATCACAGGAGAAGGCAATGGCACCCCACTCCAGTACTGTTGCCTGGAAAATCCCATGGATGGAGGAGCCTGGTAGGCTGCAATCCATGGGGTTGCTAAGAGTCAGACACGACTGAGTGACTTCACTTTCACTTTTCACTTTCATGCATTGGAGAAGGAAATGGCAACCCACTCCAGTGTTCTTGCCTGGAGAATCCCATGGACAGAGAAGTCTGGTAGGCTGCAGTCCAGGGGTCGCACAGAGTCGGACACGACTGAAGCGACTTGGCAGGCAGCAGCTAGGACATCACAGGCAGGTACCCAGTGAGAGGCAAGGATACTGGAGGGCACAAGCTCAAAGAGGGACAAGAGTTTCCCTCGTTGAGGTATTTGGTGCTTCCTGTGCGTGCTAAGTCACTTTAGTCACATCCAACTTTCTGTGATCCTATGGACTGCAGCCTGCCAGCCTCCACTGTCCATGGGATTCTCCAGGCAAGAATTCTGGAGTGGGTTGTCATTTCCTTCTCCAGGGGATCTTCCTGACTCAGGGATCAAACCTGCGTCTCTTACGTCTCCTGCATTGACAGGCATTGACAGTGGGTTCTTTACCACTAGTGCCACCTGGGCTTCCTACTAGGCCTTTAAAAAAAATTATCTTATATTGCAGTGTAGTTGATTAACAATGTTGTGTTAGTTTCAGATGTACAACAAAGTGATTCAGTTATACATACACACATGCCTATTTTTTTTTCAAATTCTTTTCCCAGTTAGGTTATTATAGAATATTGAGCAGAGTTCCCTGTACTACACAGCAGGTCCTGGTTAGTTAAATATATTTTAAATATAGTAGTATGTATACGTCAGTTCCAGACTCCCAGTGTATCTCTCCCTGCAGTCACTCCCCTTTGGTAACCATGAGTTTGTTTTCTAAGTCTGTGAGTCTGTTTCTGTTTTGTGAATAAGTTCATTTGTATTATTTTTTTAGATTCCACATATAAGCAATATCATATGATATTTGTCTTTCTCTGACTTACTTAGTATGATAATCTCCAGGTCCATCCATGTTACAGATGCATTATATTTATTGATAGAACAGTCTTATGGACTCTGTGGGAGAGGGAGAGGGTGGGAAGATTTGGGAGAATGGCACTGAAGCATGTATAATATCATGTATGAAACGAGTCGCCAGTCCAGGTTCGATGCACGATACTGGATGCTTGGGGCTGGTGCACTGGGACGACCCAGAGGGATGGTATGGGGAGGGAGGAAGGAGGAGGGTTCAGGATGGGGAACACATGTATACCTGTGGCGGATTCATTTCGATATTTGGCAAAACTAACACAATATTGTAAAGTTTTAAAATAAAATAAAATTAAAAAAAGAAAAGTTCAGAGGGAAAGAAATCCAGGCAATAACAAAGTGCACAAAGATCTTCTAGTATAGAAGGAGAAAGGAATACTTTCTTCCACAATTCCCTCCTTTAAAAGCTATGGATTTTAAAAAGGAAGATGTAAAATAGAAAAGAAATTTCCATCTAAAATGAAACTAGTATGTAATTGTAATCAATTCTTGTACCTTCTACACAGTAAAACAAATAGGCTAAATAAAGTTTGGGTGAACAGTCATTCAATAAATTATGCTAAGATCTGAGATGGAGGGTAAGTTTACACATTACTAAATGAATTGTAACTTATGCATGATAGAAACGAATGTCACAGGGAGACAAAAGTTTCAGTTAAGAATGATTGTGGGGAGAGGACACGATTTTGAATAAAACTAACCTAGGAAGTACAATCAGAAGGAGTGACAGTTAGAATAGGCATGAATTTTAGGATGAGACTGCAAATGAGACTGTCATTTGCCTCTGACTTTCTGTGTGATTTAAATTCTCAGAATTTCAGAGAGAAAAGATGAGAACCGTCTAAAATGGTGAACAGATGGGCATGTTGGGGACTGAACTAGGCTAATAAGATTGGCATGAGCAGGAATGAATTACTGAGGATAAAATGCAGCCCATGCCTTTGAGGAACCCTCGGGCTGGAATCCCTGCCCCTCTGATGACCATGAGTAGAGAAGAATGCAAGAGTGCTCATCAAGTACTTCAAATGTTGCTTTCCCGTTTCTCAATATGAACTCTCTGAAGTCAAGGGATGAATCTGATCCTCATAACTGGCACATTATTGGTACCCAGTGCATAAACAAAAGAATCAGGATTAAATTTTGAAAGGAATTTTAGTATTTATATGCTATTTTGAAATAGAATATTTGCTGTCTTGTTTCATTTTTTATTTCTACAGTCTGATTAAAAAGATCAAAGAGATGAGATTATATCTGTGGTCTGGAATTGAATATATTCAAATATCTTGAATCCATGCCTTGTGAAAAGTCCTCTAACCAGAGACCTTCAATGTAGTTCCCCCATCAGGAACCATAAGGAAACTGAGACTTAGGAAATTGAATTTCATAAAATCATATGAGAAATTTGCTAAGAATTGAAGCCTGTTCTCCTCTGCTAAGCCACTGCCTGTTCTGTAAGATGGCACATTTATTTTCATGGTTTTCCTTTAAATTGTTTTGAATTTTCTATAAACACAATCATACCATCTGTGACTATCCATTGTTACATATTTTTCCTTTTCCAATCCTTGTAAACTATACTTCTTTTCCTTGACTTATTGCAATGTTTATGATCTTTGGTAGAATGCTGAACAGAAATGGTTACAGAAATCCTGATTTTGTCTTTGCCAATCTCTGAAACAGAGCATTTGGCATTTTACCAAAGAATCCTGTACAGTTTTTGTAGATAGTTTTTATCAGAATAAGAACAATCCCTTCTATTCCTAGTTTACTAATGCTTTTTTTTTTTTAACATGATGGGTGTTGGATTTTATTTAAAGCTTTCTTTGTAGTCATTGATTAATCATGTTTTCTCTTCCTTTGTTTTTGTTTATATAGTGTTTTACATTGATTTTCAAGTTTTAAACTAACACTGCATATTTATAAATTGGCTTTGTGTATTGTTACTGTTGTATACTACCAGATTTTATCCACTATAGTGCAGGATTTTTTGCATCTATGTTTATAGGACTTCCCTGGTGGCTCAGATGGTAAAAACATCTGCCTACAATGCAGGAGACCTGGGTTCAATCCCTGGGTTGGGAAGATCTCCTAGAGAAGGAAATGGAAACCCACTTCAGTATTCTTGCCTGGAAAATCCCATGGATGGAGGAGCCTAGTGGGCTGCAGTCCATGGGTTGCAAAGAGTCAGACAAGATTGAACGACTTCACTTTCACTTTCTTGTTTTACAGGAGAGTTTGGGCGATAATGTATTTTTGTAAGGTCTTGGATTCTAATCAAGATTATATGATGTTCATAAGGTAATTGTGAATGAATTGTTTTCTTCTTTACAAAACACTGGAAGAGCCTATGAAAGATTTCAGTAATATCTTTATTATATGCTTGGTAAAATTCACCAGTGAATTCACTTAGACCTGCAATTTTCTTTGCATGTGTCTGTCACATGCATTTGTCCACTTTCAAACTTTTTTTTACCTGTGGCGGATTCATTTTGATATTTGGCAAAACTAATACAATTATGTAAAGTTTAAAAATAAAATAAAATTTAAAAAAATAAATAAAAAATAAAATTCAGGTATATCCTCTATATATTACAATGTTTTGCATTTTATCTTTTTTTTTTTTTTTACTCTGAGTGACAGTCTTGGGCTTTTTATAAAGGAATTTAACCATTCATGTTTATTAAGATCACTGATATGTTGAAAATTACTTTGCCACTTTATTTTATAGTTTTTAATTTTGGTGATTTTTTTCATTATCTGACTTCTTTCACCTTTCATTATTTTTTACTAGATTAGTCTTCGTTCTTATTTTTGTGTTTAGTGATTTCTAAGTTAGACATAATCTATTCTTCACTGATTTCCCTTGAATTCTTAGTAGGAGTTTTCAATTTATAATTTTATGTAAATCTTATAAATTATCCTAAGTCTCTAAGCAATGTACAAAAAAAATGGTGATGAGCACAGACTCTAGTGACCAAATTGAATTGGATTTGTAGCTATAATACCTGCCAGCTGTGTGATCTTATGTAACTTACCTAGGCTCTCAGTACCTCACTTTTCTCTTCTATAAAATATGGACAATAAGATGCTGATGGTTGTTTTTAGAATTAAATAAATTACAGTTGTTTAAAATATCTGTAAGTACTATATAATCTTAGCTATCTCTAGCTATCTTTCAAATATTTAGTGGGCATTTGAGGTACACTTTTGGGGAATAGTTTCAAATTATTATAGAATCTTTAATAGTATATCTTTCCTTTACTAGGAGTCTATTTTATCTTTTAAAACAATTTCTTCTGAGTTGAATGATGCAATTTTGCTTTCCCACTTGTAGGAATTAAGTATAGAGATAATAATTTTTCTGAGTTTAGAATCTTAGGTTGAAAACAATTTTTTCTCAGAAGTTTGAATAATTTATTGTTTTCTGGTATGCATTTTACAAATGAAAAACCTGATGTCAATATGATATTCTTTATTTTCTACATAAACTGCATTTTTTCAGCAACTTTTGGGACTTAAAAAATTTTTAAAAAGACTTACCCTTAGGTTTCAAAAATAATACTAACATGTGTCTAACTGTTGTTAGACTCTTTTTTATTCCCATTGACACCAGCAAAACTTTTCAACCTAATCACTGACTGTTTCACAATTTATGTTTCATTAATGTAATGAAAATTATCTTCCATTTATTTATTCTGTTACTTCTGTTTTTGTTTTTTTCTTCCAATCCTGTGTCTCAATGTAAGCATCTATATTTATTTGGTCATTTGTCTTAAACTAGA
Organism: Bubalus kerabau; assembly: GCF_029407905.1. Taxonomy (NCBI): domain Eukaryota; kingdom Metazoa; phylum Chordata; class Mammalia; order Artiodactyla; family Bovidae; genus Bubalus; species Bubalus kerabau. The sequence goes on along the minus strand of NC_073634.1, from coordinate 86,707,438 downwards.
TATCTGCTACTTGCAGATGGGTAGAGTATGAATGGGTGATAAGGAACAGGTGGGAATAGAGAAGAAGAGTGTATTATGGGGGTGATCATATGTATTCTTAGACACTGAAAACCCGCCACTAGTACCCGAAGGCAGGGGCTACACAGCAGGATCCCTTGTTCTTCCATTCTCTCTGTCTTTCTCTGTCTCCGTTCTCAGTCTGAATTTACTACTTGTCTCTCTGCTTTCTCAGGTTGTTTCTTTGCTCCCTCCCTCATTGAGCTATCACTGAAGGATCATGCCAGTCATTTGAATAGGGGCAGGTAGGGTTTATAGTACACTTCATCCTCTTAAATGTCTTATTTTTCCCTCTGCACATTCAATGACCTTTACTAGATCTTATCTGTCTTCTAGATAATGCTTTTTTATGTGGCATTAAATATTCTTTTCACTTTATTAAATGTTGTTGATGTGCCAAGTAGTTTAAGTCCATTTGCTCATTTAATTTTCATAACATTCCAGTAAAGTGAGTTTATCTCTATTTTAAAATGAAATACCTTGAGAATGGAGGAGTTAAGAAAACTGCCAAAGATCACACAGTTTAAGAGAGGCAAGATCCAAGATTGGAACCTAGGTTTTTCTGATTCCAAAGACCATTGTTTTCCCTTCATGATAATGATTCAGTCCACACTGTCATCTTGTACTTCTAAGAAGCAAATATTCATTGTGTGCATACTACAGGTTATATTCTGTGATGTGTGCTATGTATATACAGGTAGACAAAATAGACCTGGTGGTCCTTGTTCTAATGAATTTGCATTATTATGGAAGGACATGGTGGTTTTTAAAAGTAGAGAGGTGTCAAGTGTAATCAATGGAGTGAAAGAAAAGTTCAAGGTGCACGGAGTGCAATTGAAAGGAGAATCTGTTTACTGTTGGATAGGCAAAGTAGCTTCCCATTGGTTCCATCCCCATGAGGGATGATTATGTTAAAGGAGGCATGGATGAAAGAGAACACAGAGCAGAATATAGGGAGATTGAGCTGGCAAACTCTGACATCATTTCTTCTGTGCTAATCACCTTTGCTCTCTCCTTAGTCCTAACCTGGCTGCCTTCAGTATGGTTCTGTTCAGATCCTTTTGATTATTTAAAGACCATGCTCAACTCACACCATTGGCAGAAAGGCATTCCGTATTGCTTCTAGTTAGAACTCTTCCTCTGCCCTGTCGTTGTGGTTTAGTAGCTAAGTCATGTCCAACTGTTGGCAGTCCCATGCACTGTAGCCCATCAGGCTCCTTAGTCCATGGGATTTATCAGGTGAGAATACTGGAATGGGTTGCCATTTCCTTCTCTCAACCCAAGGATCAAACCTGCATCTCCTGCATTGGCAGGCGGATTCTTTACTCTAAGCCACCAGGCAAGCCCTCCTCTTCCCTACATTTTGAATCTATTATGTTTTCCTGCTTGACTATGTATCATAGTTTATCTTGTCTTAAAGTTAATTACATGTTTGTCTGTTTCATGCACTAGATATTAAGTTGTTGAAAACCAAAGACTTAATTACTTTTGCATCTATCATAGTACCTAGCACATAGTGACAGAGTGGACTTTTAAAATTTATCACAATTGTCCTGGGTAAAGTATTACATATTTTGTAGTTTGGATGAACAGATATGACATACTCTAAATGGCAAAGCAAAATATATAAGGCCTTGTATACTACTGACCTTCAATAGCAGTTCTCAAACTTGAGTGTAAGTCAGAATTACATTGAGGTCTTATTATAAGAGATCTGTTGGAGTCCATCCCCTAAATTCTGTTTTAGTTGATTTGTAGGTGGGGATCATGAATTAGCATTTCTAGCAAGTTCTCACTTGATGCTGATGGTCCTTGAACCGCCAGCCACATATGGAAACTACTGCTCTGGAAAATTTTCCAAGCAGAAGGGCTACATTCTTTCCTTTCAGAAATGATAGAGCTATCTGTAAGTCTTTGAACTATGACATGTACTAGTAAAAACAATAGTTGAAAGAATGTAAGTAAGAGAGACTTGAAATTCTGTCCTTCTCATTATGCATGATCTTGGACAAAACTCACTAAGCTTTATAATCCTCTTCTTTTAAAAACTGAATCAGTAAACCTACATAGTGGGCTGAAAATATAAGCTAAATGAATGTTACAATATGAGGCATGTTATAAATTCTGGGTAAATTGCAGCATTGCCCAGTGAAATTGGAACCAAGGCAACACTACTCAAGAAATCTCAGCTATTTCCACATTGCATCTAATCATTTTTATTTCTGTACTGCCTTATTTTCAGTTTTCTAGCTTCCATCCCACTGAATTTTGAATTTCCAATTTTATTCTGCGATTTATGTATTTTTTAAATTTTCTTTCTTTTTCTCTTTTTAACTCTTCTGTTCTCCATTCCTTTCCTTCTTTGCAATTCCATGGACTATAGCCTGCCAGGCTCCTCTGTTCATGGGATTCTCTAGGCAAGGATACTGCAGTGGATTGCCATGCCATCCTCCAGAGGACATTCCTGACCCAGGGATTGAACCCGCATCTCTTATGTCTCCTGCATTGGCAGGTGGGTTCTTTACCGCTAGTACCACATGCACTCACTTTTTTAAAACTATGTCTCACATTTTTCATCGGAGTCTGTATTCTTTGAGATCATTATTGGTGAATACTATACAAAAACTGTATAAGTAATTAGAAGATTATTACTGTATACTAATTAGGAGAAATCTTCATGTAGATTGTTGAAAAGAACCATATACATATACATACAACCATATACCACTGACCCTTGAATGACATGGGGGTTAAAGGCACTAACCCCTCCACTCAGTTTAAAATCTAAGTATAACTTATAGTTGGCCCTGCTGCTGCTGCTGCTAAGTTGCTTCAGTCGTGTCCGACTCTGTGCGACCCCATAGACGGCAGCCCACCAGGCTCCCCCGTCCCTGGGATTCTCCAGGCAAGAACACTGGAGTGGGTTGCCATTTCCTTCTCCAATGCATGAAAGTGAAAAGTGAAAGTGAAGTCGCTCAGTCTAGCCCAACCCTCAGCGACCCCATGGACTGCAGCCTACCAGGCTCCTCTGTCCGTGGGATTTTCCAGGCAAGAGTACTGGAGTGGGGTGCCATTGCCTTCTCCTATAGTTGGCCCTCTGTAACTACAATTCCATATCCATGGTTTCAACCAACTGTGTATCATGTAGTACTGGATTATTTCCTATTTTAAGAAATTTGCATAGAAGTTGACCCACAGAGGTCTAATCCCTTTGTTTCAAGGGTCAAATGTATCCCAAATCTTTAAATCACTGGTGATTAAATATTTAACATTTTGATTAGGCCTGACATTTTTAGATCATTAAAAAGTATAATTGAGACATATCCTAATAGCTGCCTATTTCCTTTCTATATTTCTCAGGATTGTTCCTATTTCCTTTTCTGATTTAAAAACATATGAATCTGTCTGAGGTCCAGTGGGTATTTCACAAAGGATTTTTAGGTTAGAAATAGGTGTTTATTCTTTTCCGTTCTATGTGATTGTTGTGTCAGTGAACATGAGAAATGTATAAGTAGAGCACAGAGTGAGATAGAAAAAATAAAATTCTTGGTTTTATTGCTTAGTCACTCTGTCATGTCCGACTCTTTTGTGACCCCTTGGACTGTAGTCCATGAGGCTCCTCTGTTCATGGGATTTTCTGGGCAAGAATACTGGAGTGTGTTGCCATTTCTTTCTCCAGGGCATCTTCCTGACAGAAGGATCAAACCCACATCTCCAAGATTCCTGTATTGCAGACAGACTCTTTACCATTGAGTTACCAGGGAATGATACAAAAGAACTTAGTCACAAAACAGAAATAGACTCATAGACATAGAAAACCAGCTTAGGGTTACCAAAGGAGGTGAGGGGGATAAATTAGCAGTTTGAGATTAACAGATACAAATATCTATACATAAAATAAATAAACAACAAGGACCAATTATACACAATATCTTTTAACAAACTATAATGGAAAGTAACCTGAAAAATGTATGTACACACATATGTGTATACATATATATATATGTACATGAATCACTATTATACACTTGAAACTAAAACATTGTACATCAACTCTACTTTAATAAGAATAAATAAGCAAAATAAGTGGTATGAGTGAGTTCCCTGTTTAAATTTTAAACCAGGAAAGATTTTTAGATTGTGCCTTCTCCAACCCCAAATTTATTTAGATCAGAAAGTCAAAGCTGAGACAGCGTTTATAAATTACACAGGTCAAATAAATTTAGGCTTCTACCCTGTTCAGTTGGTCACCGACTGCTTTGAAGTGTTAACATGTTGTAATTTTAGCTCTGAAAGTGGTTACTTGATGTTCTGGACACAATATTTGGAAGAACAGCTTGGGTCAAGAGCGAACCCTTGGATCATTCAATCGTGGACACAATGGAGGTAGTGACAGTTCCCAGAAGATCCATTCTGTCCTTGGAGAAGGGAGGAGGTGTTGGAAATAGAAAACAATTGATGATCTCTCTGGTTAGTGACAAGCTTTGGCAAAAGTGATTTCTTTAGTTGGCACCAGATGGCAGTGATTAAAAGCTTACATTCTTTTAATTACCCTGTGAACTCTTTTACTAGTTAAACTCATTGAGTTGCTTGCACATTAGTACTCAGCTTGGGCTGTAAGGGTAATAAAATTTAGTGTTCATTCATTTTTTTAAGACCTCAGAAGATTTTATCCTTTGAACTTAAAGACCAAATAACACTAGAACTGGTATTACATATTATATATAGATATAGATACATAAAATCATGAATAAGACCTTTTAGAGGTAACTACTTTTATACCCTATCCCATAAGGAGCCCATAAGGTTTTCTTTATCCTTCTCTTTGAGGATTTAAAAAATAAATCTAAATGTATTCTTTTCCTTAAATAATTTAGAAGGGCAATGAAAGATTTATTTTGAAAATCAGTATCCAGATTATAGAGAAAATTAAATATAGCTCACTAAATTATATGTATGTGCATGCATATAAAGGTACAAGCATATATAACTATATGCCTGCAATGTTTAATTACCAATTTTTCCCCTATCAGTTCAGTCAGTTCAGTTCAGTCACTCAGTCGTGTCCGACTCCTTGCAACCCCATGAATCGCAGCATGCCAGGCCTCCCTGTCCATCACCAACTCCCGGAGTTCACTCAGACTCACATCCATCGAGTCAGTGATGCCATCCAGCCATCTCATGCTCTGTCATGCCCTTCTCCTCCTGCCCCCAATCCCTCCCAGCATCAGAGTCCCTTCCAATGAGTCAAGTCTTGGCATGAGGTGGCCAAAGTACTGGAGTTTCAGCTTTAGCATCATTCCTTCCAAAGAAATCCCAGGGCTGATCTCCTTTAGAATGGACTAGTTGGATCTCCTTGCAGTCCAAGGCTAGCTATTATTAACAGGGTTAATAACTCTTTTCAGCTAGATATTGCTTTTGTTTACTTTCTAGCTTGTTTGGTTTTGGGTGTTTGTGTACCATCTTTCTTTTTGCTTCAGATCCCTTCCAGTCCACACACAAATATGCCCTTTTTATCCATAGTTCATGTAGTAATTGTAGGTCTCTGCACTGGCTGTTACCTCTGCCTCAAAATCTCTTCTCACAGATAGGCATAAGTAACTTTTCTCAATACCTTTAAGTTTTTGTTCAAGATTCTGCTTTTAAATCTCCAGCTTGAGCAACAAGATGAAGAAGCAATTAAACCTTCACTTTTAAATTCCTTTTCATTGCATTGTAGACTCATTCTGAAGTTCAAAGCAGTCCATAAGTAAATGAGTCAGAGAGAGTCCTGCATGCATTTTGCTTGCGTGCAATTAAGCTGTGTGACTAAACAGTATACAGAGCTGAATGATGGACGTGACAGTGGGTGTGATTTGGGAGAGGATTCAGAGTTCAATTTGTTTGCTCTTATAGTCAAAGGAATACATTTTTAGTTTGGAACAGAACATATAATGAGGAGCCAAGAACAACTGGGCTTCCCAGGTGGCAGAGTGATAAAGAATACAGGAGGTACAAGAGACGTGGGTTTAATCCATGGGTCAGGAAGAACCCTGGAGTCAGAAATGGCAACCCCTTCCAGTATTCATGCCTGGAAAATTCCATGGACAGAGGAGTCTAGCAGGGTACAGTACATGCGGTTGCAAAGAGTCAAACTTGACTGAGCATAACACCCACACACAGCAGAGCACAAGAACAATCAGGTAATACATTCAGCAGAGAATGAAAATTCATCAGCCTCTTTTTCATCTGATAAACATTTGTGGGGCCAACATTCTGTGCTTGATACCAGGGTTGATAAAATAAGGTACATATTGAAAGAGCCTAGCGCTCAGAGAGGGATTCAGACAGGAAAACAGGTAAGGCCCAGAGTAGTGTGAGCCATGGAAAACGGTGTGATTGTTTTTAACTGGGTGTTAGTTGGGAGGGAGAGAAAGTAAATGAGGTTAGAAAAGACTTCAGAGAAGAGGTAGCCTAATTTGATATAGGCTACTATATCAAGATATAGTAGGATTTTACTACTATAAAGATATACAAGGATTTTCTAAGTAGACAAGTAGAGGGAGACCTATCCAGGGAAAGGAGAATCATAAACAAAAATATGAAGACGAGAATGTCAGTCTTACATTCAGATGGTATTTGTTAAGTTTGAAACTTATCCTCATCCCTCCCCCATCAGAAAATATAACTCAAAATGGAAGTGATCCTCCCTTTGGGGCACTGACCAATTTTACAAATTTTTAATGACTAAAGGTAGTCAGTCTCAAGTCATGTATAAAACATTCAAAAGGAATTTGGACACATACACATTTTTCACCACGCACATTACTGTTCAACGCAGGAGCCCTTACTGCAAAAGGTCATCATTGTAGTTTCCTAAATATGAATATCTCTGAAGTCTTAATGAGGGCAACATTTAATTCCTTCCTTTTGGTTGCTATGCACAGGATGGCAAGGAAAGCTTAACATCATCCTCAAATCATGGGAAACCATAAACTAATGTTAAAACCTATGAATTTCTTGGTCTAGATTCCAGTGATCTTCTCAAGGGATCTTAGAGTACAGAATTACATGGTTCACATTGTTCTTTATTTATCTGGAGGAACTATATTTTTACCTATTTTAAACGCTGTATCCTCATATTTGGAAAGAACAGTAAGGCTATTATTGATGTGAAAGAAATGATCCCTGGGTTTTCTGTGGCTTCCATCATCCATTAGTGACAAAGAGCAAGCCCATATTGATTGAGGATTGGTGTGAGCAGCCTATATCTGTTCGAAAGTCTATCTCCCCAAATTCCTAGGCTTCAAGTTGAAAATTCATTTTGCTTTACTCCCTTCCTTTACTTTTCTAAACAAAATTTGACTCTTTTTTTTTTCCTTTCCTGAATTGTTTATACTCAGACTACTCAATATTTAAAATATTATGTAAGATATGACAGTAAAACTGTAAGATGACAGCATTTACTCTGATTTGTCTGTCATTTTTCAACACAAATGCTAATTTATCCTACTGCTAAGAAAAAAAAAAAAAATGCAAGGACAGTAAAGACCTAAAGCAGTGAAGGCTTAACTATGGAGAAGTAGAAAGTACCGTTTTGGGGAATCAGACGACATGGTTGGTCTCCCAGGATTCTTGCCCTTTTATGAGCATGTTGAAAGTCCTTAACCTCAGTTTTCTAAAGCAAAAATTATTTCTGATTATTACTCAATTAACTCTGTACTCATGAAATCAGCTAAAGCATTTATGAAAACACCAATGGCCTTTGATGTGACAGTGGAACTTGATATGTTTTGGGGTTACTTTTTTTTTTTTTTGATAATCCTTGAAAATTTTTATTTTTATTTTTGTTGTTGTTGTTGTTGTTTGTTTGTTTGTTATTTTATTTTAACTTTACAATATTGTATTGGTTTTGCCATATATCAAAATGAATCCGCCACAGGTATACATGTGTTCCCCATCCTGGACCTTCCTCCCTCCTCCCTCCCCACACCATCCCTCTGGGTCGTCCCAGTGCACCAGCCTCAAGTACCCAGTATCGTGCATCGAACCTGGACTGGCGACTTGTTTCATATATGATATTATACATGTTTCAATGCCATTCTCCCAAATCATCCCACCCTCTCCCTCTCCCACAGAGTCCAAAAGACTGTTTTAAAAGGTCTCATAAGAATATCTTTACATAGGAAAGTGCAAAATTTTTTACTGATTTCTCATCTCTCCCTTTTAGGAATTTTATCCTCTAGCATATTCATGCTGCTGCTGCTGCTAAGTCGCTTTAGTCGTGTCCGACTCTGTGCGACCCCATAGACGGCAGCCCACCAGGCTCCCCGTCCCTGGGATTCTCCAGGCAAGAACACTGGAGTAGGTTGCCATTTCCTTCTCCAATGCATGAAAGTGAAATGTGAAAGTGAAGTCGCTCAGTCGTGTCTGACTCTTCGCGACCCCATGGACTGCAGCCCACCAGGCTCCTCCGTCCATGGGATTTTCTAGGCAAGAGTACTGGAGTGGGGTGCCATTGCCTAGTTAAAATGCCTTTTCATATATAATTACCTTCTATGATGTCCATTGATCCTTATGTGTGTGTAGTCTTCTAAATAGTTGTTATGAACTGGGTTTTCCTTCCTAATTTGTGCTGTTCTTTAGGCCTGGGATAAAGCAGAATTATTTTTAAAGACCAGTCAGACAGGAGAGAAACAAGATAAAAAGTTAAAGGAATTTTATTTATGAATAGCAACATGTGAAGTAATTGGAAGATGGTAGTATAAAAAGAATAGGCTTAGAGATAATGAAGTGCATTTTCACTTGAATATGAAAAATAATGAAGAGTGAGTAGAGTGTGAACTATTAGGCTGTATATAAGCTGTATTTTTTCTTTGACCTGTTTTGCTATATCCTCTGTTCTTAGAATAATGCCTATGAAAAACTAAGCACTCAATAGATATTTTTTGGATAACAATAAATGAATAACATTTGAAGTTCAAAATTATAAATGCAAACATATTTTTATAAGAGCAATATTTTCATTACAAAATGCTTGCATGTACAATAAATAAAAGTAAAGGAATAAAATTATCATTGGCCTTATGTATACTTGAATTTTACATTAATAGATTATAGGCTATTATCTATATTATCAATGAGTAATAAATAATTGACCATGCATAAAGCCATTACTAATATAGGCTGTAAAACTTTATATGATTATTGCATTAACTGTAGTAATTACTACTAATTATAAATTTTCTTGAAAGTCAACATTTTGTGTTAAATGAAAGTTTAGTCACAATGAAACATGTGTTATATAAATCCATTCACATTTTTACAATGCAACTAAATATTAAAAAACTTCTGGAAAACTATAATATAAAAAATCAATCACAGTATTTACTAGAGAAAAGAAGAGCATTGGGAAACAAATAGAATAAAATCTGTGTCCACTTTATATTCTCTGGTATAACATTAAATTTACATTCTTGCAATTACACTACCATATAAAATTTAGGCTTATAAATAAAAATCAAGGCCTGGCCATTTGCAAAGTGACATTAAATAGACAGTTCCTTTGCCTGTCTGATGAAAGGGGGGAAAAAAGGAAAATATAGAGTGAAAATTGTTAGTAAGAAATAATTAAAATAATCACAAGAACATAATGTATTTTAAAATTTTGTAATAGAACACTTTGTGCCATGTATGTAAATACTTTTTTAAAATCATCATAAAATGTAAGATTGTCATGAAAATTTTACATTATAAAATTTAACTTGAAGAAGTAAAAAACTAAATAGACCAATAGGCATTTAGAAATGAAAAAAGATAAAGGCAGGCAAAGACTTGACACAAAAAATAAAACTAGGCTCAAATTATTTCACTAGCAAGGTTTATCAACTTACTTATTAACATATAACTTCTGAGTTGTTTTCATTGTTAGCCAATATAGGAGATGTGAATCTAGTTTTCAATATAGCTTTCTCATTTATTCTGTGAATCTAGCAAGATCATTATTCTAAAAAATCAGATCACATATAAAAAATAAAAACAAATTTTACCATGAAGATAGATTAATATAAATATCCAAAAATATTCTCAAGAATTACATATCTAAAGTATGCCATATTAAGTAGACTTATTCAAGACGATATGAATTAGGAAAATTGTTGACTCAATTCTCTATTTCAAAAATGTGAAAGCAGTGAATATATGATATATGTAAAAAGGGATTTGATAAAATTCAACACTGACTTAAGAAAAAATTTTAAACCATTAGCAAACTAAAAATAAGAGAAACTGCCTTACCTGATAAAAAATATCTATAATAATACTATAGGGATTCATAATAAAGAATGAAACTCAGTTGCTATATCTGCTATTATTTATTCAATATTGCACTAGAGGACCTAATTAAAGTACAGGTAAGAAAAATAAATAAGCAATATTAATAATGAAAAGGATATGAGACCTTGCTGTGAATTGCAGGTAATGAGACTTTCTATACCAAAAATTCAAACTCAAAAACTTTTAGAACTAATAACCTAGTTTGCTTGGTTGGCAGCACACAAATCTGTATACACAAATCAGTAGTCTTCATTTAATATAGCAACATACAATTTAAAAATATAAATGAAAGATGGTTAGAGGCATAATACAGCGCTGCAATATACCCAGGAATAAACCTAATAAGAAATGAAGACGGATTTTAAATTACTTATAAGTTTTAACTTTAGGAGATAAAGAAACAATAAATAAAGCAAGAAACATGTTTCTGGATGAGATTGCTCAAAATATTATATAAGTCTTTTTGAAATGATCCTATAAACTCCAGTATAACCTCAATTAAAACAAAACAGATTTCTAATACAGTTTTAAATAAGTTTTGATAAGCTGTTTCTAAAGATCATCCAAAATCAGGACATGGAAGCAACCTAGATGTCCATCAGCAGATGAATGGATAAGAAAGCTGGGGTACATATACACAATGGAGTATTACTCAGCCATTAAAAAGAATGGGGCTTCCCTGGTGGCTCAGAGCTTAAAGCGTCTGCCTGGAATGTGGGAGACCTGGGTTCGATCCCTGGGTCGGGAAGATCCCCTGAAGAAGGAAATGGCAACCCATTCCAGTACTCTTGCTGGGAGAATCCCATGGAGAGAGGAGCCTGGTAGGCTACAGTCCATGGGGTTGCAAAGAGTCAGACATGACTGAGCGACTTCACTTTCGCTTCCACTTTCTTAAAAAGAATACATTTGAATCAGTTGTAATGAGGTGGATGAAACTGGAGCCTATTATACAGAGTGAAGTAAGCCAGAAAGAAAAACACCAATACAGTATACTAACGCATATATATGGAATTTAGAAAGATGGTAATGATAACCCTGTATGCGAGACAGCAAAAGAAACACAGATGTATAGAACAGTCTTTTGGACTCTGTGGGAGAGAGAGAGGGAGAGGCTGGGATGATTTGGGAGAATGGCATTGAAACATGTATAATATCATATATGAAATGAATCGTCAGTCCACATTCGACGCAGGATACAGGATGCTTGGGGCTGGTGCACTGGGATGACCCAGAGGGATGGTACAGGGAGGGAGGTGGGAGGGGGGTTCAGGATGGGGAACACGTGTATACTCGTGGTGGATTCATGTTGATGTATGGCAAAACCAATGCAATATTGTAAAGCAATTAACCTCCAATTAAAATAAATAAATTTATATTAAAAAAGAAAAAAATTAATATAAAGGCAAAGAAAAATTTTGAAATAAAGCTAAAAGGAATTTGCTTTTCCAGTATTTGAAATGCAACAAAAATTAGGCTAATTAAAACCAAATATATGCAGTTTCCTTCCTTTATTATATATATATATATATATATACACATCATATATACAAGAATAAATACAAGATAGATAATTATGTATGTAAGATAAAGCTGACATTTCAAACCTGTGGGGAAAAGAGGACCTATTTGGTAAATTACTTTTAGATATTTGATGTCATGTAGAAAACCACAAAGATATACATCATACCAAAAGCTAAATAAAGTGAAAGTCGCAGCCGACTCTTTGTGACCACATGGGCTATATAGACTGTATGTAGCATGGAATATATACATGCTACATATATATAGCATGGAATTCTCCAAGCCAGAATACTGGAGTGGGTAGCCTTTCCTTCTCCAGGGGATCTTCCTGACCCAGGAATCGAACCTGGTTCCCGAGCATTACAAATGGATTCTTTACCAACTGAGCTACCAAGTAGTATCCAATAGATTAAAGAAGTATATGTGAAAATAAACAAGCAAACAATATTATGTATTATTATATTATTTATATAATTATATTATATATAATTTTATTATTATAAATAATATTATTTATATAATAATATTATTATATTTTTATAATATTATTTATATAATTTTGGAATGGAAAACATTTTTCCCACATCAACTTTCTCTAAAAGAAAATGCTGATATGAAGTTATAAAAACATAAAAGCTTTATACAGGAAAAGACATTATAGTGAAAGTTAAAAGACAAGTGAAAACCTGAACAAAAATATTTAACAAAGAAATGATTGATACCTGGAATAAAAAACTTAAACAAATTGATATATTTAAAAAACTTATAGTAACATGGGCAAAAAATGTGCACAGGCAATTCAAAGATATAAAAATACAAACACGAAAAATAGGCAATTTCTGTGGTAAAAAGAAAAATGTAAGCTAAATAACAGTGAAATACTAGTGGGATATTGTTTTTGTTCACTTGATATCCAAGAAAAAGCTTAAAAAATCAGGTTTAGATAAAGGTATGAAAATGTGATTTATTATCAACTCTTTGTGATAGGTTAAGTGAATGTTATTTAGAAGTTCAGTGGTTATTATGTACAATAATTTAAAATACATATATATTAAAATATTATCATGTACATTTTTGGTTTTACAGCAGCATTATTTATAATAACAAACACTGGAAACAATCCACATGTCCTTCCATAGAAGTTGTTTAATTATAATATAGCTTTATTAAGGAACACTCTGCAGGTATTGAGAAAATAAAATAGAACTGTACGTACTAACATAGAAAGTTCACCAAACACACTGGTCTGGAAAAACTATTCTGTTTTGAATTCTACTCTGATTTAACTTTTGTTTTACATAGTATCTTAATCAAGATTATTGTATTCTTGTTATGCCCAGTTTAAGATAACATCAACTGGTTTTCATATGCTAGCTGAAGATTTAACTTTCCTTTTACCCTCTTCCATTTCTCATTCATTTTTACTCTTGCACATTTACCTAGGATTTTGTCAATGTAACCTGTGACTTGAGAGCAATATTATTCTTGCTGTCCAGTCACTAAGTCTTCTCAGACTTTTTGAGATCCCATGGACTACAGCCCACCAGGCTTCCCTGTCCTTTCCTATCTCCAGGAGTTTGCTCAAATTCATGTATATTGAGTAAGAGATGGTATCTAACCATCTTATCCTCTGCTCCCCTCTTCTCCTTCTGCCTTCAATCTTGCCCAGCATCAGAGTCTTTTATTAATATTAATATGTCCCAATACTTTTTGGCTTCCCAGGTGGTGCTGGTGGTAAAGAACTTACCTGCCAAATGCAGGAGACATAAGAGACACGGGTTTGATCCTTGGATCAAGAGATCCTCTGGAGGAGGGCATGGCAACCCACTCCAGTATTCTTGCCTGGAGAATCCCATGGACAGAGGAACCTGGCAAGCTACAGTCAATAGGGTCACAAAGAGTTGGACATGACTGAAGTGACTTAGCATGCATGCACTAATACTTTCAAACAATATTTCCAATAATTGTCTATAATTAGCTCTGCTCAATGGATTTCAATAGTATCTTTCCACCAGTCCTTTTTGTTTATTGTCTTTTAACTCCAGTTTTTCCATTCTTTATTTTTTTTAATTCAGCATCCAGTTAATCAATTTTATTTTCATATAATAATTTGTGAACTGATTCTTCTTTTTTAATTTTATTTTATTTAACTTTACAATATTGTATTGGTTTTGCCATATATCAAAATGAATCAGCCACAGGTATACATGTGTTCCCCATCCTGAACCCTCCTCCCTCCTCCCTCCCCATACCATCCCTCTGGGTCGTCCCAGTGCACCAACCCCAAGCATCCAGTATTGTGCATCGAACCTGGACTGGCAACTCATTTCATATATGATATTATACATATTTCAATGCCATTCTCCCAAATCATCCCACCCTCTCCCTCTCCCACAGAGTCCAAAAGACTGTTCTATACATCAGTGTCTCTTTTGCTGTCTCGTATACAGGGTTATTGTTACCATCTTTCTAAATTCCATATATATGTGTTAGTATACTGTATTGGTGTTTTTCTTTCTGGCTTACTTTACTCTGTATAATAGGCTCCAGTTTCATCCACCTCATTAGAACTGATTCAAATGTATTCTTTTTAATGGCTGAGTAATACTCCATTGTGTATATGTATCACAGCTTTCTTATCCATTCATCTGCTGATGGACATCTAGGTTGCTTTCATGTCCTGGCTATTATAAACAGTGCTGCAATGAACAATGGGGTACACATGTCTCTTTCCCTTCTGGTTTCCTCGGTGTGTATGCCCAGCAGTGGGATTGCTTGGTCATAAGGCAGTTCTATTTCCAGTTTTTTAAGGAATCTCCACACTGTTCTCCATAGTGGCTGTACTAGTTTGCATTCCCACCAACAGTGTAAGAGGGTTCCCTTTTCTCCACACCCTCTCCAGCATTTATTGCTTGTAGACTTTTGGATCGCAGCCATTCTGACTGGCGTGAAATGGTACCTCATAGTGGTTTTGATTTGCATTTCTCTGATAATGAGTGATGTTGAGCATCTTTTCATGTGTTTGTTAGCCATCTGTATGTCTTCTTTGGAGAAATGTCTATTTAGTTCTTTGGCCCATTTTTTGATTGGGTCATTTATTTTTCTGGAATTGAGCTGTAGGAGTTGCTTGTATATTTTTGAGATTAGTTGTTTGTCAGTTGCTTCATTTGCTATTTTTTTCTCCCATTCTGAAGGCTGTCTTTTCACCTTGCTTATAGTTTCCTTTGTTGTGAAGAAGCTTTTAAGTTTAATTAGGTCCCATTTGTTTATTTTTGCTTTTATTTCCAATATTCTGGGAGGTGGGTCATAGAGGATCCTGCTGTGATGTATGTCGGAGAGTGTTTTGCCTATGTTCTCCTCTAGTTTTATAGATTCTGGTCTTACATTTAGATCTTTAATCCGTTTTGAGTTTATTTTTATGTGTGGTGTTAGAAAGTGCTCTAGTTTCATTCTTTTACAAGTGGTTGACTAGTTTGCCCAGCACCACTTGTTAAATAGATTGTCTTTAATCCATTGTATATTCTTTCCTCCTTTGTCAAAGATAAGGTGTCCATATGTGCATGAATTTATCTCTGGGCTTTCTATTTTGTTCCATTAATCTATATTTCTGTCTTTGTGCCAGTACCATACTGTCTTGATGACTGTGGCTTTGTAGTAGAGCCTGAAGTCAGGCAGGTTGATTCCTCCAGTTCCATTCTTCTTTCTCAAGATAGCTTTGGCTATTTGAGGTTTTTTATATTTCCATACAGATTGTGCAATTATTTGTTCGAGCTCTGTGAAGAATACCGTTGGTAGCTTGATAGGGATTGCATTGAATCTACAAATTGCTTTGGGTAGTATACTCATTTTCACTATATTGATTCTTCCAGTCCATGAACATGGTATATTTCTCCATCTATTAGTGTCCTCATTGATCTCTTTCACCAGTGTTTTATAGTTTTCTATATATAGGTCTTTAGTTTCTTTAGGTAGATATATTCCTAAGTATTTTATTCTTTTCGTTGCAATGGTGAATGGAATTGTTTCCTTAATTTCTATTTCTATTTTCTCATTATTAGTGTATAGGAATGCAAGGGATTTCTGTGTGTTGATTTTATATCCTGCAACTTTACTATATTCATTGATTAGTTCTAGTAATTTTCTGGTGGAGTCTTTAGGGTTTTCTATGTGAACTGATTCTTAGAGGTATAATGACTCAGCATTTGCATATCTGTGGCATTTTGTCCTAATTCCTTTTTTCAGTATAGAATTTTTAGTGTACAAGTTTTTTTTTTCCTTAACTCTATAGATATCTTTTTCTTTGCTTTGTGTTAGGAAGGGAAGTCTGAAGCTAGCTTCATTTTTTATATATTTTCTTTTGTATTCTTTGATTTTTAAGTCACCAGAGTATTTCTTGATCATTTTTCATTAATTTGTTAAAAAATTTATATTTATGGAACAAAATGTTACTCAGAAATAGTAAAAATAATGAACTATTGCTATTCTTAATAATATAGATGTATCTTAACAGGCCTAATGTCAAGTGAAAGAAGCCAAATAGGATTTATTTAAATGAAATTCAAGAACAGGCAAAGCTAATCTATGTAATGATGTTGGCTTGAGGGCGCCTTCTGGGGACATGCAAATACTGTACACTTGAACCAGAAGGTATTTACATAGATATACACAAATGTAACAGATTATTCTCTACACTTAAGATTTGGGAAATTGACTGGATAAATTACATCTGCTTTCTTAGATGCCTTTTGAATTTTGGAAATAAGGCATAAATTTAGATGTGATTTGCCTACCAATTTATTGGGGGACCCAAAAGAATGCCAGATTACAAGAGCAGCTCATCACAGGTAATTACTGTCCAGCTGATTCCAGCTATAGCAAATACTCTCATCCACTTTTGCTCATCTGAACCTGCATGCCCAATATTTTTCCAAGCGTCAACAGCAGAAAAGGAAGCTATATATTGTTTGACAAGTTTATGAAGAAAAATCTCCTAAGGTTTTGAAACAGATGTAAGAAACAGGTTCCTTACCTCTTGGATAAGGAACAGTTTTCCTTTTCAAAGTACTGCTTGGATTGCTATGAGGCCTGGCAGAACATAGACTGTGTTTGTGTATGTGTGTGTCTGTGTGTGTGTGTGCACATGTGCACACTAAGTCACTACAGCCATGTCCAACTCTTAATGACACTATGAACTGTAGCCTGCCACGATTTTCCATCCATGGGGATTCTCCAGGCAAGAATACTGGAGTGGGTTGTCATGCCCTCCTCCGGGAGATCTTCCCAACCCAGGGACTGAACCCACATCTCTATGTCTCCTGCGTTGGCAGGCAGGTTCTTTACCACTAGTGCCATCTGGGACACCCAGAGCCTAGAGTAGGTGCAGAAAAACAATGACTCCCATCCCAAACTAATCTGGCCTGTTTGTGTAGAGACCAGAAGCTGGGAATGATTTTTACTTTTTTAAAAGTTTGAAAAAAATAAAAAGAGTAATATTTTATGCCAAAATTACATCAAATTCAAATCATACTGTCTGTCAATAAAGTTTTATTAGAACAGAACATAGTCATACTTATTTGTTTACCTGTGGTCTTGCAGCGGCTTTCACACTCTCACAGCAGACATGAGCTGAAATTACAGACAGTGTATCTGTTTATGTGTCCACAAGTTTCTCTCTTAAAAACTGGAGGGGAGTTTGGGGGACAATGCATACATGTATATCTATGGCTGAGTCCCTTCACTGTTCATCTAAAACTATCACAACATTGTTAATCATCTATACCCCAATACAAAATAAAAAGTTTAAGCAAAAAGAATTAAAATAAACTTTATTTATGCAACAATAAAAAAAAAACTGACCTATTTATTTCCACTGTCAAGAGCACAATCTTTCATTTCAGCAGCTAGTCCCGAGCCCCAAGTAGCCCCAGGTATTATGTTCTTGCGGGACCGGTCAGCTAACTAGGAGCAAGTTGACTATACTTGACCCCAGTCATGGAACAGGTAGTTTTCAGTGGAAGAAGCATTTAACTGTTTTTTGAATTGCATTCCCTGTTCCTTTTATTTCTAACAATGCTATAATTCAAGGACCTACTCCTTGCTTTTTATAGTATCATGGTCTCTCATACATGGTGAATTACATAGTTTTATTTTTTCAACATATTCAGTGAATGGTTTTTCAAAAGGTATTGAATGAAAACATTCTATAACCTAACCCATCATCCTGAAGGAGCTGGTTTCTATAATAGTGGGATGAGATATTAAAGACCAATTATGGTGCTAGCTGAAAAAAACACCTTCCTTCCTTTTGGACACAGTGTGCTAGGTCACTTCAGTCGTGTCCGACTCTGTGCGACCCCATAGACGGCAGCGCACCAGGCTCCCCCGTCCCTGCGATTCTCCAAGCAAGAACACTGGAGTGGGTTGCCATTTCCTTCTCCAATGCATGAAAGTGAAAAGTGAAAGTGAAGTTGCTCAGTCGTGAACGACCCTCAGCGACCCCATGGACTGCAGCCCTCCAGGCTCCTCCATCCATGGCATTTTCCAGGCAAGAGTACTGGAGTGGGTTGCTCAGATAAATCATGGGAGAGATGAGTAAGAGGTAGAGTTGGCAACCGCATCTCTCATCATTCCTTGTAATTAACCATTTGTGTACTTTTTACTTTTCATCCTTACTTACACTGATTTGTCGATTATAACGCCAAGGGAAGAAGGCACACATCAGCGGATCCAATAACAGTTCCATATTTCCTGATTGGCTAAGTCAGGCTCCTCATATTACTAAGAAAGCAAGCTAAAACAGGGATTCTGAGGTTGACTAGGGTGATTGAGTCCGGCTCAAATGGAGTTGTTGCTAACTCAGAGAATGAATAGTATATAAGAATTCTGTGGAACACAGGTCACCTCCTAGTATTGAAAGTGCAAGTCACTCAGTCTTACCCAACTCTTTGCAACCCTGTGGACTGTACAATCCATGTATTTCTCTAGGCCAGAATACTGTAGTGGGTAGTCTTTCTCTTCTCCAGGGGATCGTCCCAACCCAGGGATCGAATCCAGGTCTCCCACATTGCAGGCGGATTCTTTTCCAGCTGAGCCACAAGGGAAGCCTCCTAGTATTAGTGGTGTTAAAATTTAATGGTAAACAACATCAGTCCTATATTGTGAGAACTCCCAGGATTCAGTCCCATTAGGCATAAAGATTTTAGTCACTAAACCACAGGCTGTCTCTACAGAACCAAAGTACTCGCTGAACTTGAAAAATATAAGGAGAAAGTGCATGAAGAGAAGTGCCATAAATATATTACAATATCGTTGACAACTGCACATTTAAGTACTATAGCATTAGCTATATTTCCTTCCTTTATGGGTTTATGACATAGCTGTATAATTTAACTAATGTATTCATTTGCTTTCAACCCCCTGCAGCTATTTGGTAAAGTATATGATGGTAGTAGTTACAAGATATTATGATAAAATCATGAAAAACTACCTATAGGAGAAGTACATATTGCCAGGAGATGTTGAACTTGTAGCAAGGCGGAATATCTCATGATAATTTTGAAATATCTTTCCTTGTGGAGCAATTTTATCAAGGGTAAACATTTCTTTTAATTGTAGTTTGGAAAGAATTGTTTTCTTCAAAGAAGTGAATGCTACTGACATTTGTTAATTTAACTGCTTAGCATCAAACATCCTTTCTATCTCATTTGAAGCTCTAAACAGATGGGAGTAAAGTCGAAAGAGGAAAGATATTTACTGTCCTTTTCTCCTGACAGAGTATAGGTCTGTGACCAACCTCCAGCCACTCACTTGCTCCTACCTGGGAAGTTGAATCTTGTGATGAGGACACAGAGGTGCTGAGTCTGTCAGAAGCTGTCTTCAGCAGCTGTGGTGGAGTCAATAATTCAGTGATGATAATCCTAATCTCCCAGTTGGAGGGTGGGACAAATTGGGAGGTTGCGATTTACATATATACACTACCATGTGTAAAATAGATAGCTACTGGGAACCTGCCATATAGCACAGGGAGCTCAGTTCAGTGCTCTGAGATGACCCAGGTGGGTAGGATGGGGATAGGTGGGAGGGAAGTCCAAGAATGAGAGGATATATGTATACACACAGCTAATTCACTTCATTGTACTGCAGAACCTAACATAGCATTGTAAAGTAACTATATTCCAATTAAAAAATTAAAAAAAAAAAGAAGAATTCAGTGATGAGATGGTTAGTGTCCAGAACCAGCAAGGGCATTTCAAAAGCTGTTGTCTGGACTCTGATCTTGCCTCTAATTTTCTTCCCTTGTTTCCTGCTTGAAACTAGCATACCAGCCTACTTTATGAGCTATCTAGTTCCTTTTAAATAAATTTCTTTTTAACTTGTATCAGCCATCATATTCTATTCTCTGATGTCAAGATTTCTGCCTTACTCAGGGGATCTGGTGGCCCAGATTCTGAGGGTAGCACACATAAAAAGAACCAGGGCCACTGTCAGCTTGCAAATAGCCTGGGTCTGGAGTTTATAGGACATGACTTATTCTCAGAACTAAGAACAAAGAACAACGTTATCAAATTAGGATGGGGCCACTGAAAATTAGAGATACCCAGGAACATTTCATGCAAAGATGGGCTCAATAAAGGACCATTGTATGAACCTAACAGAAACAGAAGATATTAAGAAGAGGTGGCAAGAATACACAGAAGAACTGTACAAAAAAGATCTTCATGACCAAGATAATCACGATGGTATGATCATTCACACTCACCTAGAGCCAGACATCCTGGAATGTGAAGTCAAGTGGGCCTTAGGAAGCATCACTACGAACAAAGCTAGGGGAGGCAATGGAATTCCAGTTGAGTTATTTCAAATCCTAAAAGATGATGCTGTGAAAGTGCTGCACTCAATATGTCAGCCAATTTGGAAAACTCAGCAGTGGCCACAGGACTGGAAGAGGTCAGTTTTCATTTCAATCCCAAAGAAAGGTAATGCCAAAGAATCCTCAGACTACCACATAATTGTACTCATCTCACACGCTAATAAAGTAATGCTCAAAATTCTCCAAGCCAGGCTTCAGCAATATGTGAACCGTGAACTTCCAGATGTTCAAGTTGGTTTTAGAAAAGGCAGAGGAACCAAAGATCAAATTGCCAACATCTGCTGGATCATCGAAAAAGTAAAAGAGCCCCAGAAAAACATCTATTTCTGCTTTATTGACTATGCCAAAGCCTTTGACTGTGTGGATCACAATAAACTGTGGAAAATTCTGAAAGAGTTGGGAATACAAAACCACCTGACCTGCCTCTTGAGAAACCTGTATACAGGTCAGGAAGCAACAGTTAGAACTGGACATGGAACAACAGACTGGTTCCAATTAGGAAAAGGAGTACATCAAGGCTTTATATTGTCACCCTGCTTATTTAACTTATATGCAGAGTACATCATGAGAAACGCTGGGCTGGAGGAAGCACAAGTTGGAATCAAGATTGCTGGGAGAAATATCAATAACCTCAGATATGCAGATGACACCACCCTTATGGCAGAAAGTGAAAAGGAACCAAAAACCTCTTGATGAAAGTGTAAGAGGAGAGTAAAAAAGTTGGCTTAAAACTCAACATTCAGAAAACTAAGATCATGGCATCCTATCCCATCACTTTATGGTAAATAGATGGGGAAACAGTGGAATCAGTGGCTGACTTTATTTTTCTGGGCTCCAAAATCACTGCGGATGGTGATTGCAGCCATGAAATTAAAAGAGGCTTACTCCTTGGAGGGAAAGTTATTACCAAACTAGACAGCATTTTAAAAAGCAGAGACATTACCTTGCCAATAAAGGTCCATCTAGTCAAGGCTATGGTTTTTCCAGTAGTCATGTAAGCATGTGAGAGTAGGACTATAAAGAAAGCTGAGAACAGAAGTGATGCTTTTGAACTGTGGTGTTGGAGAAGACTCTTGAGAGTTCCTTGGACTGCAAGGAGATCCAACCAGTCTATCCTAAAGGAGATCAGTCCTGGGTGTTCATTGGAGGGACTGATGTTGAAGCTGAAATTCTAATACTTTGGCTACCTGATGCAGAGAGCTGACTCATTTGAAAAGACTCTGATGCTGGCAAAGATTGAGAGCAGGAGGAGAAGGGGACGACAGAGTATGATATGGTTGGATGGCATCACCAACACAATGGGCATGGGTTTGGGTGGAATCAGGGAGTTGGTGATGGACAGGGAGGCCTGGTGTGCTGCAGTTCATGGGGTCACAAAGAGTCAGACACAACTGAGTGAACTGAACTGGTTTCTAGACCAAGGACTTATGTACTAAGATAGAAGAGGGCCAGACATGACATGAAGGATCAGAATGTATCCAGCATTACGGTATGTGGCACATCTTCACACTGATTACATTTCATTATTCTTTTAACCTACTGGTTTTGAAAGCATGGTCCTTGGGGACCCATTTTCAATGAATGTATAAGGTCAAAACTATTTGTATGAAAACACTGGGAAATTGTTTGCCTTTTCACCATATTGACATTTACTGGTGGTGGTGGTTATTTAGTTGTGTCTAACTCTTTGCAACTTCATGGATTGTAGCCTGCCAGGCTCCCCTGTCCGTGGGATTCTCCAGGCAAGAATACTGAAGTGAATTGCTATGTCCTCCTCCAGCAGATCTTCCTGACCCAGGGATCAAATCTGTGCCTCCTGCATTGGCAGGCAATTTCTTTCCCATTAGCACCACTTGGGAAGCCCCTTTACTGGTGGAGTTGTGGGTAGAAGTACTGACATCGTAGCATGAATCAAGGCCATGGCACCAAACTATTCTAGTAGTTATTGTAGTTTTTACCACCATGCACTCTCAGGAAAAAAGAAAAAAGACAATTCCTATCTTTGATAAAGTGGGGAAAATATTGCTTTTACTAAATATTTAACCTTTGCGTGCTTGTGCTGTGCTAAGTCACTTCAGTAATGTCTGACTCTTTGTGACACTATGGACTGTAGCCCACCAGCCTCCTCTGTCCATGGGATTCTCCAGGCAAGAATACTGGAGTGGGTTTTCATACCCTCCTCCAGGGCATCTTCCCAACCCAGGGATCAAACTTGCAGCTCCTGTGCCTCCTGTTTTGACAGGTGGGTTCTTTACCACTAGTGCCACCTGGGAAGATGTTTAAAATTCCATGTGATCCAATGGGAAGTAAATGTAAAGCTTGGGTTTCTAAGCTTTTCTCATCAGTATCACAGTAATTTATTTTATTTTTTTAATATTCATTTATTCATTTTATTTGTCTCAGTCGGTCTTTGTTGAGGCACAAGGGATCTTCCGTCTTAGTCGTGACATGTGGGATCTTTAGTTGCAGCGTGTATACTCGTAGTTGCAGCTTGTGGGATCTAGTTCCCTAACTAGGGATGGAACTTGGACCCCTGCAAGGGGAGCAGCAGAGTCTTAGCCACTGGACCACCAGGGAAATACCAGTAATTTAATTTATAGTAACCCCTAGATCAAAAGGGGCTTGTCTTGTGGCTCAGCTGGTAAAGAGTCTGCCTGCAATTTGGGAGACCTATGTTCAGTCCCTGAGTTGGGAAGATCCCCTAGAGAAGGGAACAGCTACCCACTCCAGTATTCTGGCCTGGAGAATTCCAAGGACTGTATAGCCCATGGAGTCACAAAGAGTTGAACAAGACTGAGTGACTTACACTCACTAGATCAAAACAGATAAGCAAACAAACAAACAAAAAAACCCTGCAAGTTCCATTTTTAAGTAGGTCCAACAATTTAGTAGACATTGGAAAAATTCAGTTCAGTTCAGTCCAGTCACTCAGTCGTGTCCGACTCTGCGACCCCATGAATCGCAGCATGCCAGGCTTCCCTGTCCCTCACCATCTCCCGGAGTTCACTCAAACTTAGGTCCATTGAGTCGGTGATGCCATCCAGCCATCTCATTCTCTGTCGTTCCCTTTTCCTCCTGCCCCCAATCCCTCCCAGCATCAGAGTCCTTTCCAATGAGTCAACTCTTCGCATGAGGTGGCCAAAGTACTGGAGTTTCAGCTTTAGCATCATTCCTTGGAAAAATTATATACTTGTAAATAGTATTGTTATGTCATTCATTGACAAATGCTTACGAATGGAATGTGCCTGTTGGTCACTGTATCAGTTCTTCAAACCTTGGAATCAGATTGGATGCCACTCTGCTTTCCTGTCACAAGTGAATTTTTGCCCAAATCCAACAGATATTGTGGTGTCTCCCTTGAAAATGTACACTAGCCTTTGGCGTTCCTGTGAGTTCTTGATGGTGTTTTTGGGGTGCTTCAGCAAGCAGTTTGGAAAATGTGGGCATGACAATATTTCCTCTGCCTATTAAGGTACAATGGTTGTCTCAGGAAAAGCACTCAGAATTCTTTGTTGTTGTTCAGTCAGTAAGTTGTGTCCAACTCTTTGTGACCCCACGAACTGTAGCAGGCCAGGCCTCCCTACCTTTCACTATCTCCCTGTATTTGCTCAAACTCATGTTCATTGAGTCAGTGATGCCATCCAACCATCTCATCCTCTGTCTTCTCCTTCTCCTCTTGCCCTCAATCTTTCCCAACATCAGGGTCTTTTCTCATCAGGTAGCCAAAGTATTGCATGACCTGCTGAATGAACTAGACACTTTTTCATGGAACACTATTTTTGCTCAAATAACAATTGAGAGAGAATGGCTTTTCAGCTGTAGCTATTTGGCAAATGTTTTATCCAAAAGAAATGAAGTGAGCATATTACATCAAATGCAACAGTTGACTGCATTTTTAGTCAATGATAAAATTCAAGTATTCTTTTGATTATCAGAATTTGTAAAACTTGTATATACCACCATGGGTTTGACAATTTTTCACTATTTAAAGGCTTCTCTTATGAAAGCTGCAGTAATATTAACAAATGTGATTTTTCTTTTAGTATTGTGTAGTGAAATATGTCAACATTTAAAAAATCTGCATAACTCACTGAACTGGTATTTTCCAAATGATAGATGTAACAAAAGAATGTGTGTCAAAGCAGAATGTCCATGATTACCTGAAAAGGCTGTTTGAATAATCCACTCTTTTCCAACTATATGCCTGGGGAGGCCAAACTCTCTTCATTTATTTTAACCAAAGAAGACACAGATATGAGAATTAGTTGTCTTCTGTTTAAACCAGGCATTAAAAAGATGTAACCAAATGTGAAATAATGCTACTTTTCTCATCATTTTTTAAAAAAGAGTCACTTTCATAAAAATATTTATTTATTTTAACTTGTAATGAAATACCAAGTATCAAATGAACTAATATATTTTTTAAAATTTCTTGGAATCAATTTTAACTTCCAATTGTATATTAATAGATAAAATCCACATTTAATGAAAAAAAATTTTTTAAGTTCTCAAAGGTCACCAATAGTTGTTAAAATTTTAAAGAGTTCCTGAGTAAAAATATTTAAGAAGCTCTGCTTTGTCCTTTGGTATCAAGCAGAGAATGGGTTACTACAAATGAGGAAACTATAATATGTTCATCAAGGTTAAAAGAACACTCCAAGGTCACAGAATGTAGCTTGAAATAGTGTCAGAATATGGATTTCTGTTGTTTCCTTGTGTTGTATGGTTTTTTTGTTTTTTTGTTTTTTTGTTTTTTTTTTTTTTTGCATGATGTAGGAAAAAGTAAAACTTGATCATAGAAAAATAAGGACCAGAGTCCATTTAGAGAAACACAAAGCAAGGCCAGTATGGATGTAAGAGCAAGAGCTACTTACTACTGAGTCACTGACCTTGAGCTCATAAACTATTATTTATCTAAACATTTTAAAAGCTTGAGTTGTGAGAATATCTAATCAGGCCTTTAAACGGTAGGTAAAGTATTTTCAGAATAAGACTATGACTTGGGACCCTGAGCTGACTCTTGGAGAAGTCACTGGGAGTAGTGGAGGAAATATGTGTTCATCTTAAATGCTGCCCTTCGACATTTGACCTGTAGTAGGCTTCATGCTTTCTGAGCACCTGGAAGTCTCTGGGCCATTCCAGCAAGATCTTAGGCTTGTGTTAAAAGATGATAAATCATTTCAGGACATCATTCCCAGTCAGAGTGATCAACAATGAGAGGTTATTGCTTTTCAGGGAAACCTCAGTCAGCTGCTATGTAATAAAGACCCCTCTTAACATTTTTTTTTTTTTTTTTTTTTTTTTGTGGTGGTGGTGGTAAAAGGGAGCGATACAGAAAACACGAAAACACTTTGGTAAGGGAGTTCAAAAGCCAAAATCCTTGCAGCTTTCAGAATAGAAGACATTTCTCTAGGCCCTGGGTCTATATAAAAGAGACCTGTTTTTGTTCTTTGCTGGATGTAACATGGAGAACTTAGCCCTGAAAGGTTTTTCTGGGGCTGTCCTATTATGGGAAAATCAATAGCTACATGAGATAGGGCATTAGGCCATATTATGGGACCTAAATTACAAATACTCTTTAATGTCTATGGAATCATGGCTATTACTAGGCAATCGATCTTGGCTTTATTACCTCTTTCATTCTCTGTTATACATAAACGTAGCAGCTCTGGATACATTCAGAAAGATGGGTTTCAAAACAAATGCCAACATTCGGAGAGAATCTGAATAACCAAGAACATAGGATTTGCTATTACCAGGTCCATATTTTAGTGGGGAAGATGAAATTGTACAGAGGCACCCAAGTTAAATTCATAGTTTTAAGCAAGAGTCTGCTGCTAAGTGTTCAGAGGAGATTCCCTACAGGGAATATAAACAACTAAATGTTATAAACAACTAAGTGCTCCAACAATAAAGAAGATCAAGATAATATGAGGAAAATTTCCCTTTTCTGACCATTCTGTCTCTAGTGATTTCTTACAGAAGTTTACCATGGCCCCTAAAATTTCACAATTGTTCATTCTGAATGTAGGCTAAGAACTGAAAGTTCCTTTTAAATATCAGCATGTTCCTATTAAAATGCTAACGTGTTAACTGGGAGAGAGAGAATATTAAAGCAAGAGGAGGGAGGAGGTAGGGAGACTGGTGTTATGGGAAGATAAATCTTACTGTCTGTAAGATGTATTGGGAGTAAGGGCGAGATGGAAGCTACATTAATGAACTATTATGTAGTTTCTCCATGGCTATGGTTTGAAATCAATTGAGGTGGACATTTGCTCCACATGGGAAGAAGGCATTTTTTTAAATGTTTACTTGGGACAAAAGCATATTTGTCTCTGTCTAGATGTACGTATGAGCAAAGGGAAATTCAAGCAACGGATTTAGCATCAAGGTTTTTCTATTATTAAAGCTCCTATGGAACCAACATCTGGATGGACACATATGTATCAGCAGAAGAGTCTTTATCTCCCAACCGTGTGAATGCTGACTAGGGAACACACATATGTTCAGAGGGGGTTTCTCCTCCTCCAAAGCTTCTGCTGCAAACTATAACTGACTCAAAACATATCTGAAGTATTCTGCTGGCCTTACATCAGTGACATTTCTATTCATTAGTTATTCATGCAGCAAATATTTAAAGGGTATACCTATTTAATATCAGTCTCTGATTAGTGCATCCCCAAGTCTGAGATGTTACACCTTCCTGTTAATGCTGCTGCACACTTCATCTTTCAATAACCACCCACAACTCAGGAGGTCTTTTCCAACAGCAAGTAGATAGGTGATCAAGTTTCTTTCTTCCTCTGTTTCTCTTTCTCTCTTCCACTACAGTTTAAAACAGAACAAATAGTGGTCAGACAACATTGACCTCAAGCATAAGAAGGTGTTGAATGCTATTCTAGATCTTATTATAAAACTCTCAAGGCTACAGGCTATTGGATAGAAGATACTCTGGTGTTGCATGTGTATCGTGCTCTGTAGGATTCCTTCCATTCTAACTAGAGTTTTGGCATTTCATTAATCTAAATATCTGACCTAGTCAAATAATAAATACAAGGGATTCTGAGATATAAAGGATGGTCTTCTAAGATTTTTTGGTGTTTTGCAAATGATTGGTGTAGCTAAAGTGGACACCTCTGAAAGGACCACCAGGATGTCAATTCATAGTGTAATAAGGTGGCATTTCTCTGGTGGTCCAGTGGGTAAGACACTGTTCCCAATATAGGGGCATGAGTTCAATCCCTGGCTGGGAAACTAAGATCCCATGTGACTCATGGGCACGGCCAAAAATTTTAAAAATAGTGTGATGAAGAATAGGAAGAAGCTGGGTCTGAGTGGGCTGGGCTTTAGAAAAACTGCCTATGGCATCTATCCTCAAAAGTCAGGTCCTGACAACGTTCTAATACATGTTATTCAGGAGCATGCATTTTACAGGCCAGGGTTATTGTCCAAGGAGGCCCAACCTATCTTGTGATCAATGCAGCAGAACAGGTAACAGGACTTGCTAGTAGCATGAGGGCAGAGGAGAGCCAGTGTTTTAGGGGATAATATATCAAATGAAAATATAACATTAGTAGTAATATTAGGAAGATTGGGGTGGGAACTTTTTTCCTCCTAGAAGAGGCACTGGCGGATACTAGATGGGTTTCAGGGTCCCAACCAAGCAGACTCCCATCCTAGATGAGAAATAGGTATAATACCAGTTGGTTTCACAGGACCAGGAAGTGCATGGGACATCTAAGATTCATCCCAACCTAGCATCTGGAGGGCCAGATACTAGGTTCAGTTCAGT
This sequence comes from Bubalus kerabau, assembly GCF_029407905.1. Taxonomy (NCBI): domain Eukaryota; kingdom Metazoa; phylum Chordata; class Mammalia; order Artiodactyla; family Bovidae; genus Bubalus; species Bubalus kerabau. Next base: position 86,678,885 of record NC_073634.1, on the reverse strand, counting down.
AAAGCTAACTCCTAACCCAAATGTTGCTGGAGACTCTTAATGCACACCCTGTTTGGGGCAGAATTCACTAAAGCTATTAGCAGAAAAGAGCTTGCAGGTAAGAGATGACTTGAATTCTCCATCTCTTGAGATATGAAATTTACAAATGCCCAAGCTTTTCGAGGTATCATTTCAGCTTTGTTTTTGCTACCTTTTTAAATAGACACATTCTGGCTCTGAGGTTAGCAATAAACTAACTCATTCTCATTTTCTTTTGTCGTGCATGACACATATAAATGTAGATTATCCAACACAGCTGATAGATCATGCCAGCCAGATGTGACTGAATTTTCAACCTTTTATGGGGACTAGATTTTATTCATATGACCTTTGAGGAGGTACATAGGGATATGGAGGGAATTAAATATGATCAAAGCCATAGCAGAGACTTTTTCTAAAGCCCAAATGGTTTTCAATTAACCAGTAGCCCTTAAAATAGGTGGCCTTATGACCATGTATATTTTTTACTGGGATATGTGCACTAATTTTAATGTACAGCTCAATGAATGTTAAATGAGAATACCATTGCTACTATTCTCCATATCAAGATAATACATATTTGCATCACCCCAGAAAAATTCTGCAGTCCCCCTTCAAGTGAAGTTCCCCTCCAGAGGTAAAACTTATTCTGCCTCCTATTTCTATATAGTTTTGTTTATTTTTGAACTTCACATAAATGTAATAATGGTGTGTAATATTTTGTGTCTAGCTTCTTTCACTCAGTGTGATACTTTTGTGTTAAGTCTGTGTTTTTGTGTGTATTTGTAGTTTGTTCATTTTTGTTCTTCATTTTAAAAGATTATGAAAAAGAAAGTAAAAATATGAGTTGCTCAATCATGTCTGACTCCTTGAGATTGCATGGACTGTAGCCCGCCGGTCTCCTCTGTCCATGGAATTCTCCAGGCAAGAATACTGGAGTGCCACTCCCTTCTCCAGGAGATCTTCCCAACCTAGGGATGAAACCTGGGTTTCCTGCATTACAGGCAGATTCTTTACTGTCTGAGCCACAAGGGAAGCCCTTAAAGGATTATACCACCATTTATTTATTGTTTTTCATGTTGACAGACATTTGGATTGTTTATAATTTTTGGAGAATATGAAAAAAAAAGCTACTATAAATATTCTTGGTTTTTTTTTGTTGTTTTTTTTTTGTTTTTTTTTTTGTGGATCTATGCACTCTTTGATCTTGGGTATATTCCTAAAAATAGACTTGGTAGGTCATAAGAGAGATGGAAGTTTAAAGCTTTGTTAGACTTGTCCCTTTGCTGGTCACTCCCTTGGTCTCCATCACCTCCTTGACCTGGGTCTCCTCTCTAGCCCTGGCTGCCTCCTTGGCCCTGACTTAGTTAAGCTTAGCCACATGGACTGCCTCACAGAAAGGAAAGGAATAAGATCAACACATAATTCCTAAATAAAATGGAAATAAATGAAAGTGAAGTCGTTCAGTTGTGTCCAACTCTTTGCAACCCCATGGACTGTAGCCTACCAGGCTTCTCCATCCATGGGATTTTCCAGGCAAGAATACTGGAGTGGGTTGCCATTTCCTTCTCCAGGAGATCTTCCCGACCCAGGGATTGAACCTGGGTCTCCTGCATTGTAGGCAGACGCTTTACCATCTGAGCCACCAGGGGAGTCCTAAAATAAAAGAAGAGGAAGACAATTTTCTATATTGTTTGATTTAAATTTTTTTCTTTCTTAACTTAGCCTCTAACAAAAATAATTTTAAGATTGGTTAAGTAATGAGTGTTAAAGAGTGATGGTACTAATCATTAATCACACACTGTGTTGGACTTGAGGTAGAGACAGTGGAAGACCTGGCTGAAAAATGTGCTCAGCATGAGTCAAGGGAAAGGAGATCATTTTTAGTGACCATCTACTTAAGACCAAGTACTTTTTCTTACTGTTTTCAGTCATTATCAATCCTGATAATAATGCTCTAAAACAACTAATATTATTTTCATCTTAGCGATGAGCACACTAAACTCCATTACCTGTGCTTAAGATCACACAGCAAATGTATGACAGAGCCTGGATTTGAACCTAGTTGTGTCTGACTTCAAAGGTTGGCCTTTTCCCCCGACTCCTACCATTTCTTACTCTAAAGGGATGTGTGTTTAACTGGTAAGTATATATAAGAGTTGAAGCATTAGTAATTTTGCTTGTATTGAAGATTGACAGCCCCTCAATGTCTAGAGAAGGTCAGAACATAAGGAGTGGTGATGATAGGAAGAATGTGTTAAGTTTTTAAGTTTCTCAGAGGTGTTTGGGGTCACTTTTGAGAAAAGATTTAGGGACTGTATTTCCTGACAGGTAGGGAAAGAAGGGTTATTACTAGCTTTGTTCTGCCAAAGGCAGAATCTTTGTCAGTGGAGATAAGAATTTTTTTTTTTTTCCTTAACTGAATGCTGTTTATAATAGGCTAGATTTTAGTGCTGGACTAAGTTACAATATCTGAGAAGGAATGTCTTGCTCTAAGCTGGCTGGATTCTACTACCTGTGGTGTTTTTCCCATTAAAAATATTGTATACATAGCTCAAATGCCCTGTTCCCCAAAACTATCTACAAAAAAAGGTATATTTAATGTCAAAACAGTGATAATGGGATAACTTCTGGCCTAATTGTCCTTCTTTATGAGATCCTTCTTACTCTGTCTGAGGGTTCCCCAGAATTCGAAGTCATGTGTATTCAGAAAAGGATCTCACATGGTTTTCTGCTCAGGAGTTATTTTTGTCTCACCACTCTCAACAGGGGCTTCTCTCGTGGCTCAGATGGTAAAGAATCTCCTGCAATGCAGGAGACCCAGGTTCAATCCCTGGGTTGGGAAGCCCCTGGAGAAGGGAATGGCTACCTACCCCAGTATTCTTGCCTGGAGAATTCCGTTGACAGAGGAGTCTAGCAGGCTACAGTCCATGGGGTTGCAGAGTCAGACACAACTGAGCAACTAGCACTATTAAAGTGTGAAAGTCACTCAGTCATCTCCGACTCTTTGCAACCCCATAGACTAGATAGTCCATGGACTCCTCCAGGCCAGAATACTGGAGTGGGTAGCCGTTCCCTTCTCCAGGGGAGTTTCCCAACCCAGGGATCAAACCCAGGTCTCCCGGAATGTAGGCAGATTCTTTACCAGCTGAGCCACCAGGGAAGCCCTGTCAAACAAAAAGCAAATCCAGGCTTAGTAAAGAGAGTCTTTATTAGAAAGGATTATTTCAAGGATTGTTTCTCTGATTTTGTGGCAGGAGTTATACTATTACAATAAATAGAACTCTCTGATCATATGATCGGCAAGGTTTATGATCAAAGTTGGGCAAAAAGATTTTTCACTTTTATGGGAAGTAAATAAGGCTAGCTATACCCAGTGTGTAGAAGTGGGCTGAAAGAGTGGCTGGATCAGATAGCAGATCATAGAATGTTTTGCTCTGAGGTCAACCTATTCTTGAGGGGGTGGGTTTAAAAAGAAACTGTGTGCTGATTCAGGCCGAGGTCAGAATCTGGGGGTTCGTGGAGGAGGAAAGAAACAATCAAAATCAGGTTAACAAGCATTTTGTTCTGATTGATAGGGAGGAACGTGTCATAGTCAATCATTTATGTGACAAAGAGTGAAACTTGGGAGATCTGTGTCTGCTCTTATCCTATGTATACGAGAGTCTTAGGTCTGTATCTAACTTATGTCATTTGAGGAAGGATGTTTCTTTGTAGTAAGCTGTTTTCCAGAACACAAAAGAATGGGTGGGAGGTTTCTAAGCCATGGTTGTTTTGCAGGATCGAAGTGCTAGAGTGACATTGTCGCCACATTCCTCACTGCTGTGAGATCACCATGTTGTTATGCATGAAGATGCTGCTTCACTCCTCTGGGCTCCAGAAGGGAACTCTTCCCTTAGCCACACCTTCCTAAGTATGAAAATGTTCTACTGATTCAATCTAGCACAGCTGAGACCAAGCTTTGGCTTCCAGTAAAAAGGGACTAAAAGATGGGGAAAGGAAGAAGGAAAGCACATCACAGGGAAGATAACCCCTGTCTCTGAGCATGGCTATTTTTAGGTTCAGTTTCTAGTCCAAAGTGCCCTTCAGTTAGAGGTGCGAAACATGAGCCTTCGGTTCCTGTCCCAGGAGGAACCTCTGCACGGGATGATACAGTGGGATTTTCCACTGAAATAAAAAGTGTAAATCCAGCCTCACTTAGAGTGACCTTGCCTTTGGGCATTGAAGGAAGCTAGTAAGATAATCAAGGGCTTCTCTGGTAGCTTGGCTGGTAAAGAATCCACCTCCAATGCAGGAGATCCCAGTTTGATTACTGGGTCGGGAAGATCCCCTGGAGGAGAGCAGGGCAATCTACTCCAGTATTCTTGCCTGGAAAATCCCCAGGAAAAAAGAAGCATGGAGGGCTACAGTCCATGGGGTTTGCAAAGAGTCAGACATGACTGAGAGACTCAGCACAGCACAAGATAATCAAACCAAAAGACCACATTCCATAACGTCCAATATCTGATGTCCAGTCAGTACTAGCCCACTCTTGCTCTTTGCACATCACCTCCTCCAGGATGAGACATAAAATATGCTGCCTATCTTTGCCTTTACAGAGCCCTTTTCATCTCAGCTTGCTTCTGCTGATAACATCTATCCAGAGAAGAACACACAGAAATTGCTAAGAATAAGCAATTATTTATAGACACAGTAATCTAAATTCACCCAGAGGGGGGACAGAAAAACATTTATCTTCAAAGAAACTACAAAGAAACATTTCCTGAAACTTTCCGCCCTCATCTGGCATCTCCCACTCTGATAACTCTTGTTCGCCTTTCATCTGTCAAAGTTCAGGTTAAATATTCCTTTCCTAGGAAAATATCCACAGCTCTACTTTTAGTGGGCCTCTGCTTATACATTCTCATAGCACTTTTTACTTCCTCATTGTCTTTAGGACATTTATGTTTAAAAATTATTCATGTAATTTTTGCTTATTTTTTTCTGTCACTTAATATAACTTGTGAGGGGCTTTCTTGATTGTTCAATGATAATCTGCTTGCCAATGGAGGAGACATGGGAGACTTGGGTTTGATCCCTTAGTGGAGAAGATCCCCTGGAGAAGGAAATGACAACCCACTCCAGCATTCTTGCCTGGAAAATTCCACAGACAGAGGAGCCTGATGGGCTATAGTCCATGGGGTTATAAAGAGTGAGAAACAACTGAGTGACTGAACATGTATGCAGTATAGCCTGTGAACACTACTAGGAGTACATAGGAGAAGGCGATGGCACCCCACTCCAGTACTCTTGCCTGGAAAATCCCATGGACGGAGGAGCCTGGTGGGCTGCAGTCCATGGGGTCACTGAGGGTTGGACACGACTGAGTGACTTCACTTTCACTTTTCACTTTCATGCATTGGAGGAGGAAATGGCAACCCATTCCAGTGTTCCTGCCTGGAGAATCCCAGGGACGGCGGGGCCTGGTGGGCTGCCATCTTTGGGGTCGCACAGAGTCGGACACGACTGAAGCGACTTAGCAGCAGTAGCAGTGTGTATTCTTGCCACTTTTTCTTAATATCTTCTGCTTCTTTTAGGTGCATACCATTTCTGTCCTTTATTGTGCCTATCTTTGCATGGAATGTTCCCTTGGTATCTCTAATTTTCTTGAAGAGATCTCTCGCCTTTCCCATTCTATTATTTTTCTCTATTTCTTTGCCTTGATCTCTGATGAAGGCTTTCTTATTTCTCCTTGCTATTCTTTGGAATTCTGCATTCAAATGGCTATGTCTTTCCTTTTCTCCTCTGCCTTTCACTTCTCTTCTTTTCACAGCTATTTGTAACGCCTCAGAAAACCATTTTCTCTTTTGCATTCTTTTTCTTGGGGATGGTCTTGATCCCTGTCTCCTGTACAATGTCACAAACCTCGGTTCAAAGTTCTTCAGTCTCTCTGTCCATCAGATCTAATTTCTTGGATCTGTTTGTCACTTCCACTGTATAATCATAAGGGATTTGATTTGGGTCATACCTAAATGGTCTAGTGGTTTTTCCTACTTTCTTCAATTCAAGTCTGAATTTGCAATAAGGAGTTCATGATCTGAGCCACAATCAGCTCCTGGTCTTGTTTTTGCTGACTGTATAGAGCTTCTCCATCTTTGGCTGCAAAGAATATAATCAATCTGATTTTGGTATTGACCATCTGGTGATGTCCATGTGTAGAGTCTTCGCTTGTGTTGTTGAAAGAGGGTGTTTGATAAGACCATTGTGTTCTCTTGGCAAAACTCTGTTAGCCTTTGCCCCGCTTCATTTTGTACTCCAAGGCCAAACTTGCCTGTTACTCCAGGTATTCCTGCTTTTGCATTCCAGTGGCCTCTAATGAAAAGGACATCTTTTTTCAGTATTAGTTCTAAAAGGTCTTGAAGGTCTTCATAGAACCGTTCAACTTCAGCTTCTTCAGCATTACTGGTTAGGGCATAGACTTGGATTACTGTTACACTGAATGGCTTGCCTTGGAAATGAACAGAGATAATTCTGTTGTTTTTGAGATTGCATCCAAGTACTGCATTTCAGATTCTTTTGTTGAGTTTGGTGGCTACCCCATTTCTTCTAAGGGATTCTTGCCCACAGTAGTAGATATAATGGTCATCTGTTAAATTCATCTATTTCAGTCCATTTTAGTTCACTGATTCCTAAAATGTTAATGTTCACTCTTGCTGTCTCCTGTTTGACCACTTCCAATTTACCTTGATTCATGAACCTAACATTCCAGGTTCCAATGCAATATTGTTCTTACAGTATCCGACTTTACTTCCATCACCAGTCACATCCACAACTGTGTGTTGTTTTTGCTTTGGCTCCATCTCTTCATTCTTTCTGGAGCTATTTCTCCACTGTCTTCAGTAGCATATTGGGCACTTTCTGACCTGGGGAATTCAACTTTCAGTGTCCTATCTTTCTGCCTTTTGATCCTGTTCATGGGATTCTCAAGGCAAGAATGCTAAAGTGGTTTGTCATTCCTTTCTCCGGTGAACCACATTTTGTCAGAACTCTCCACCATGACCCATCCGTCTTGGGTGGCCTTACATGGCATGCCTCATAGTTTCATTGAGTTAGAGAAGGCTGTGGTACATGTGATCAGTTTGGTTAGTTTTCTGTGATGGTGGTTTTCATTCTGTCTGCCCTCTGATGGATAAGTATAAGAGGCTTATGGAAGATTCCTGATGGGAGAGGCTGACTGAGGGGGAAACTGGGTCCTGTTCTGATGGGCAGGGCCATGCTCAGTAAATCTTTAATCCAATTTTCTCTTGATGGGTGGGGCTCTGTTCTCTCCCTTTTGTGTGACCTGAGGCCAAACTATGGTGGAGATAATGAAGATAATGGTGACCTCCTTCAAAAGGCCCCATGCCAGCACCGCTGCACTCAGTGCCCCTAACCCTGCCGCAGGCCACCACCGACCCATGCCTCTGCCGGAGACTCCTGGACACTCCTGGGCTAGTCTGGGTCAGTCTCTTGTGGGGTCACTGCTCCTTCCTCCTGGGTCCTGGTGCACACACAGCTTTGTTTGTCTCTTCCAAGAGTCTGTTTACCCAGTCCTGTGTAAGTTCTGGAAGCTCTGTAGTGGGGTTAACAGTGACCTTCTCCAAAAGGGCTTATGCCACACCCAGGTCTGCTGCATCCAAACTGTATCCATTACTTGTCTGCTGTATGGTTTAATTTACATAAATGTATATGGCCCATTGCTGTGTTTTTCATTTTGTTTTGCTTTTTTTTTCCATAACAAAGCCACTGCCTGCCTTAAAGGTAAATGGGAGTCCTCCCTATTGAGTAGAAGGAAAAATATGCAAAAACTTTTGAAATGGCAGTTTTTCCAGCTTCTACACCCATCATGATATTTAAAATAATAGTCTCTGCCAGGGTCTGAGGTTACATATGTGATTTTCAGAACTAATGATGTATAATGTAGTTTGAGTTCTGGAAATGATAACACCCATATTCATTCCACACTTTACCATTTTCAAAGCAATTTCATGTTGGCTCATTTAATCCTCATGAGTACCTTTGGATTAAAAAAAAAAAGCACCCATTTTGCAAGTGAAGAAACTGCAAACTGTATCCATTATTTAACCAGCCCAAGACTGTACAACTGAGAATGGTTTTGGGACTGCAACCCAGGTCTCCTGACTTTAAACCCAATGCATTTGCCAGAGCTCTCTAGCTGCTGAGTCAACAACAAGGGTGGCACAGCCTATTTCTATTTTGGTTTTAAATAGATTGCATGTCTTTGGCCTCATTTTCCAAAGGAGAGTCAGTTGGGTTTATCTCAAAGTGGATTCTTGTCTTTGGCTCTGAGCCTTCTTTTTCAAAGGATAATCAGAGTTGGAAAGGATCTCAGCAGTTATTCAGTCCAATGCAACATCCCCACCATGTGGCTGCCCAGACTAAACTTGAATATCTCAGATGACAGAGAACTCACTCCTATACATGATATGTTGGCTTAACATTTATGACAACTACAAAAAGACTAGTTGTAATCTTTGTTACTTTATAAGAGGAGGAGATGAAGCATGTAAAATTTAGGCAATGTGCTCAAGGTTACATATCTAGTAGATTATAGACTCCAGATTTGACCCCCAGCAGGCTGACTCTGGGCTTCCCAGGTGGCGCTAGTGGTAAAGAATCCACTTCCAGTGCAGGAGACACAGGAGATGTGAGTTCAATCTCTGGGTTGGGAAGATCCTCTGGAGGAGGGCATGGCAACCTACTCCAGTATTCTTGCCTGGAAAATCCCAGGACAGAGGAGCCTGGCGGGCTACAGTCAATGGAGTCTTAAAGAGTCAGACAGGACTGTGTGACTTCACTTTCACTTTTCAGGCTGACTCTAGAGTCTTCTTGCTAAATGACCTATTACACAGCCTCTATACCTAAAATCTCCTCCCAGGTGGCGATAGTGGTAAAGAATCCACCTGCCAATGCAGGAGATGTGGGTTCCATCCCTGGGTGCAGAAGACCCTTTGGAGAAGGAAATGGTAACCCACTCCAGTAGTCTTACCTGGAGAATTCCATGGACAGATGAGCCTGGCAGGCTCCATTCCATGGGGCCACAGAGTTAGAAATGACCAAGCATGCATGCAGCCTCTGCCTGCCATACCTAAACAGTGTATCTCCATTGCTGCAAATGAGGGTTATAAACCTTCCAAGTATTTGGATGCTAACTTTAATGCACATGCATATGTGTCCAAACAGAGGAGGATTAAGGAAGGGAACACATTATTTAGAGATTTAGGTTTGGCTTTCTTGGCAGGGCTCGGCTGTTGGCAGGGCAGGATTCATCACTCCCAGAGGAAATGAGCTGGCAAAAATGCTTCCCTCTTTAAATGCTCCAAATCAACCTCTGGTGGTTCTGGAAATTATTCCCTTTGATGTAAGGCAATGAATAGAATAAAGATACAGATCTGGCTTCATCACAAAGTCTATTTAGATTCTAAGGCAACCCTGCTTCTCTGCCTTTCTCCCCAGCACCACCCTACCCTCTGCCCTCAGTTCTCAATGTACTCAACTTTAATATCAGGCACAAAGTAGGATGCCTAGTTATACAGCCTGGAGTGGACAAAGCACACCTTCACATTTCTCAATGTCCAAATTCCTCTTAACTCATGAGCCATGTATATTTTCTGATACAACAATCTAAATCCTGCAAATTAAGGTAAGTTAGTCATTTTAATTTAAAATCCAATATCATTTAGGTACTTACAAGAGAAATTTCATTTTTCCCAGTAGCTTTCCTTTCTTTCTCTTCCCCTGGGACAGAATCAGGGTGCTGGGATCGACATTGGCTCCTGGTTCAGGCCAGGGTGGGATATGGGACAAGGTGATCATAGTGTCCCAGCCCATTATTTGCTCTTATGGGCAACCACCAAGATGTATTTCATCCTTCCAGGTCTTGGTCACAACCCTGTCTCTGCTGGGCGTTTGTCCTCTACTTGCCATTCATCATGGCCTCCAGCTGCACACACTGTCTCCTTCTTGTCCTGGCGGGAGGGTTCTTTGTCTTCACTAGCACTTTCAAGACGTGTGAATGCTCCCCTGTGACCATCAGGGCTGCAGAAGATTCCAGGGAGCTTTCTTTGGGTCTGCTTGGGGCCATTGCTGCTCTACCCACTGGCTCCTTGTAAAGCACAGGGATTCCATAAATGGATACACAACAGGGCAAGAGGTTCAGCTTCTCGGCTTTGAGATCCTTCAGAGTTATTTGAGGCTTTCCATCATCCTTTCCTGCCAAGGTTTTGATCTCAGAAGAAGAGCATAAAGTATTCCCCTTGCCCAACCTCACACACAGAGACACACTTACATCTCTTCCCTAAGCTTTCCCCATCACCCATGTCCAATGCAGAATGTTATCATTTCCATGCGTAGCTGCTGCATAGTACTTAGGTCAGCATTTCCTATTCCCTACTCTGTGGTGGGGAGCTGAACTCTACATTCTGAAAGCCAGAGTTCTTGAAGAGCTAAAATTGAACAACAGTGACAGTAAGTCCGTTTCAGTTTTCAAAGCTGTTAACATAGGATATTGAATGAGGCTTTTCTTATTGTCTTAGAATTCTGGTTAAAGCCACAAACCTGGAAAAGTATGTTTGGTGACATTCGAAATAGAGCACCAAGTTGTTGTCAGTTTGATCTTCCAGTGCTTGTGAGGATGTTGCTAAACCAGGCTTGTGATCCCCCATCCTCCCTTCCCAAACAACCTTTGAAAATAGGCGACTAGAAATTCCAGGGGGATTGGTTAGAGGACAAGAAAACTTTTCAGTAGTAGGCACACCTGAGACTTTTTCCTTGCTTCACCAGGTAAGTGTTCTCCAAGAGAGCTATCCAGAGAGTTTTATGAGGTCAGCAAGAAAGGGATTGGAATGTTACTGAGCTACAAAATTCACAAGTCACTGCAGGGCAGGCCATCAGAAGTTATTCTTGAGGGAGGAGAATACAAGTGGTCTAGTTACCATAGAAATGGGTGCCTGCTTCTAGTCCAGAAGCAGCAAGCAGTTGGAGCCACCTGGGAGGAGGGCAAGGAAACAAGGAAGCCAATGGCAGACTTAGTTGTTGTTGTTCGGTTACTAAGTCATGTCCTACTGTTTGTGACCCCATGGATTGCAGCATGCCAGGCTTCCCTGTCCTTCACTATCTCCTGGAGTTTGCTCAAACTCATGTCCATTGAGTCAGTGATGCCATCCAACCATCTTATCCTCTGTCATCCCTTTTCTGCTCTTGCCCTCAAACCTTCCCAGCATCAGGGTCTTTTCCAATGTATCAGCTCTTTGCCTCAGGTAGCCAAAGTATTGGAGCTCCCACTTCAGCATCAGTCCTTCCAATGAATATTCAGGGTTGATTTCCTTTAGGATTGGCTGGTTTGATTTTCTTTCTCTCCAAGGGACTCTCAAGAATCTTCTCCAGCACCACAGTTCAAAAGCATCAATTCTTTGGCACTCAGCCTTCTTTATGGTCTGACTCTCACATCTGCACATGACTACTGGGAAAACCATAGCTTTGGCAGACAACCCTCCTGCTATTTGGCTCATCAGGATATTTGAGAATGGCCTGCAATGGATACTTTAAAAGGCAGCTAGACTTGCGCCATCTTTTAGGTATTTAATAGGGTGTCTCTCAGAGAAAAGGGAAAAGCACCAGTCTATGGGATGCATTCCCAAGGGCAGAAATTGAGGAGGGAACAATCAGCTACTGGTTCAGTTGTTGAGGTCAGCAGTTTGTGCAGCTCACAAGGAATTCTGGAAAACCCACATAGGGGCTCCTTGGAACAACATGTGTGAGATATCTGACACACAGGAAACTTGACTGGCTAGATGGCATTAGCCAAAGAAGACCATGAGAATAGGACCTAAGGAGTGACAGAAGAATTTCTGCCCCTTTCCTGTATCCCTACTTTCCTTTTAGTAAGAACCTTGATGGGAAGGGGGAGACATTCATCCAACCCCCACTCTAGGCCCCTGAGTCAGGTTACAGATGGACAGAATACAAAGCTTGCATTTGAATGAAAGAAAGGATCTTTTTATTTATTCTCAGGTGGACACTTGCAGTACCGAAAAGGGAGTCTTAATTACTAAAACAAGACTTGCTCTTAAAAATAAGATTGGCCATAAGTTCACAGATCTTCTTGAATTGTTATTAAAGGGTTGGAAATATGCTTGGGAAAGAATAACACTTTTTCCTATGGACTGGGCAATAATGGGTTAATTGCTGCCTCTGTGTCATAGGCTTTGAAGACCTATTTAGGAAGTCAAGACAAGGATTTAACTAGAAAGTCTCTCTGGAATCTTTTGTGACCTCCCTTTTTTATAGTCATAAGTCTGAGCTTCACAAAAATTTACTGGTGGAATGGTGACAAGTAAACTGGACATGGAACAACAGACTGGTTCCAAATAGGAAAAGGAGTACGTCAAGGCTGTATATTGTCACCCTGCTTATTTAACTTCTATGCAGAATACATCATGAGAAACGCTGGGCTGGAAGAAGCACAAGCTGGAATCAAGATTGCTGGGAGAAATATCAATAACCTCAGATATGCAGATGACACCACCCTTATGGCAGAAAGTGAAGAGGAACTCAAAAGCCTCTTGATGAAAGTGAAAGAGGAGAGTGAAAAAGTTGGCTTAAAGCTCAACATTCAGGAAACTAAGATCATGGCATCTGGTCCCATCACTTCATGGGAAATAGATGGGGAAACAGTGGAAACAGTGTCAGACTTTATTTTTCTGGGCTCCAAAATCACTGCAGATGGTGACTGCAGCCATGAAATTAAAAGACGCTTACTCCTTGGAAGAAAAGTTATGACCAACCTAAATAACATATTCAAAAGCAGAGACATTACTTTGCCAAAAAAGGTCCGTCTAGTCAAGGCTATGGCTTTCCAGTGGTCGGTCATGTATGGATGTGAGAGTTGGACTGTGAAGGAAGCTGAGCACCCAAGAATTGATGCTTTTGAACTGTAGTGTTGGAGAAGACTCTTGCGAGTCCCTTAGACTGCAAGGAGATCCAACCAGTCCATTCTAAAGGAGATCAGTCCTGGGTGTCCATTGGAAGGACTGATGCTAAAGCTGAAACTCCAATACTTTGGTCACTTCATGCAAAGAGTTGGCTCATTGGAAAAGACCCTGATGCTAGGAGGGATTGGGGGCAGGAGGAGAAGGGGATGACAGAGGATGAGATGGCTGGATGGCATCACCGACTCGATGGACATGAGTTTGGGTAAACTCCGGGAGTTGGTGATGGACAAGGAGGCCTGCTGCTGCTGCTGCTGCTAAGTCACTTCAGTCATGTCTGACTCTGTGCGACCCCATAGACAGCAGCCCACTGCAATTCATGGGGTCGCAAAGAGTCGGACACGACTGAGTGACTGAACTGAACTGAACTGAAGGGCAAATCACAAGGCAGGAAAAAAAAATCAGTTAATATTTAAAACTGTTTTTCCTCTAAATGAGAAAATCGTGCTAGATGCCAGCTACTATTTTTTTCTTTCAGGTCCAGCATTCTATCCACACTAGTGTTGTCACTTGCTTAGACAGAAGTGGAGGTTGAAAAAAACATTCATTTTTCCTGGGATATCTTCATTTTTGGCCTTTTTCTTTTCCTTTTTTAATCCAACTAGCAAATTGATCCCAGATTATTTCACTTTGCACAGCATTTGCCAAGAGCCTGGTAAATGTCCCTGCCCCTTCAGACACTCCTCTAACCCCTGACACATATCTTTTGCTCCTTAGATGACTGTAACAGTGTTTTAACAAGTCTCCCTGCCCTGCCTCCCACATTTGTTTTCTCTAAAACATTGCCCATACTGCTGCCAGAGAAATTTTCAGAAATGATCTGATCATTCTTACATTTAAAACCCATCAATGGCTTTCCATTGCAAGATAAAATTTCAGCTGTCCATTCTAAAATAGTCTTCACAATCAAGCCTATGTCTAATCTCTTTATTCTCATTATATTTTTTCCTCATGCACATTGTACTTTTTATTTCATTTTTTTCTGAATAGATTTTTTTCCCTCTTTTAACCAGGAATCTAACATCTCTCCCTTGCCATTCCCTATCTTCACAGCCAACCCCAAAACACAAGTAACCCCACCACTTTCCTCCTCTTGAATGTTAATATCTGGCAGGGATTTCAGTCCTTCTTCAAGCCTGCTGCTGCTGCTGCTAAGTCACTTCAGTCGTGTCCAGCTCTGTGCGACCCCATAGACGGCAGCCCACCAGGCTCCTCCTACACCTTTGCAATTCTTTAAGCTGGCTTGTTTTTCCTCCTGCCCCTGAGTTCTCTCCTTATTTCCACCATAGTGTTCTCTCTAATAGCTTTATCTCTTTGTGTATTTCCCTTGCACTAGTATTTGCAGAACCCACTCCAGTGTTCTTGCCTGGAGAATCCCAGGGACGGGGAAGCCTGGTGGGCTTCCGTTGGTGGGGTCGCACAGAGTCAGACACGACTGAAGTGACTTAGCAGCAGCAGCAGTATTTGCATATAAAGGGCAAATGCAGGGTCTTCTTCATCACTCTATTCTCACAGTCTGGCACAATGTCAGGAAGATAGTGGAGGCACGACTGACGGGAGAGTGACACAATGAAGACAGATTTAGTTCTTTTACCGGAGAAGGAAAAGGCAACCCTCTTCAGTATTCTTGCCTGGAGAATTTCTAGGACAGAGGGGCCTGATGGGCTACAGTCCACGGGATCACAAAGAGTCAGACATGACTGAGTGGCTAACACTTACTTCTAGTTCTTTTACAGTTCCTATCTTTTTTTCAAATACAGTCAAGAAAACAGACTCTAGCCCACCATAATTACTTGAAAGAATGAGGATGCTCTATATCCCTCTACAATGAATGTGCTTCATTTTGGAAATTTTTAAGTATTTTGAGCCACTGTTGTTTGTTTCATGAGTTCAGACTTTCCAAGCAAAGGAAAGCACCGCATGAAATGAGGCCAGATCCAAAGACATCTGTCTTAGGGCTAGAAAGAATTTAAATAAAGTAATTTTAAAAATACAAGTCAGTTCTCCTGTCTAGTGGCTATTTATTGTCTGTCACTCCTTACTAGAGTTGCTCTGGGAGGGCTCAGATTGCTGCTGAGAGTTAGAGGAATAACAGAACTGATTCCTGCCCACGATTCTCTTTTGTCCCACATTGTGTGACTGACAAGGACAAGATGTACGGCTGTGCCTCTCCCTTCAGAGCCTATTTGGAATCTATCCTCAAACTGAAAAAGCTTCAGGAAGAGAAGCCACTGCTGCTGCTGCTGCTAAATCACTTCAGTCGTGTCCAACTCTGTGCGACCCCATGGACGGCAGCCCACCAGGCTCCCCTGTCCCTGGGATTCTCCAGGCAAGAACACTGGAGTGGGTTGCCACTTCCTTCTCCAGTGCATGAAAGTGAAAAGTGAAAGTGAAGTCCCTCAGTCATGTCCGACTCTTAGCGACCCCATGGACTGTAGCCCAGCAGCCTCCTCCGTCCATGGGATTTTCCAGGCAAGAGTACTGGAGTGGGGTGCCATTGCCTTCTCCAAGAGAAGCCACAGCCCCCACCTTCCAGGGGCTCTTTTGGCAAGTCACCTCAGGATCCAAGGACCCAGACAGGAATCAAGACACAATGGGCTGGGCTTCCCTGATAGCTCAGTGCTAAAGAATCCACCTGCCAATGCAGGAGACTCAAGTTCAATCCCGGATCCGGGAAGATCCCACATGCCTTGGAGCAACAAAGTCTGAGAGCCACAACTCCTGAGCCTGTGCTCTAGAGCCTGGGAGCCGCGACTATTGAAGTCAGTGCACCCTAGAGAACGTGCCCTGTGACAAGAGAAGCCGCCAGCATGAGAAGCCTGTGCAATGCAACTACAGAAAAGCCCCCATGCTCTGCAGCTAGAGAAAAGCCCACGCAGCAATGAAGACCCAGGACAGTCAAAAATAAATAAAATTATATATATATAAATTTATAAATGTGTATATTTATATATACATATAAATGTATATATTATATATAGAAATATATATAAATTTACAAAATTATATATAAAAGACACAATGGGCTGCAGTTTCTGAGACCTAGAGAGCCAGGTGCTGGCTGCCAAGCAGATGAGCCAGAAGGCTTGATGCAGGAAGGATTGTAGCCATGAGAAAAAGAAAGGTCCTTCAGTGAAGTGGAAGCACACTGGTAACCAAGGGAAACCACCCTAAGGCTATATTTTGATGCTGATCTTATAGTTGGAAGCAGCTCACAGAATTTTGCAAAGTGAGTGAACCCTTTCACGCTGTTTACTCCAGCTTCCCTTGTATTTGCGTCCGGCCAGAAGAGCACAGCACGAACCTTTCTCCTCTGTCCCTTGCTGTTTTGGGTCTCTGGCAGGTCTAATTCTGGGTTTCACATCTTTTCATTTCCTCTCCCAGAACATGGTCTTACCAAAATTGACTTTTGCTGACTAACAATTCTCTAAGGCCTGATTTCTCTATTATCTAAATAAGAACACTTCGTCTGATTCATCCAGGGATTCAGGCTCTAAATATGCCTTTTAAAAAAAACCTGACATTTATTCTGAGCTGATGGAAGTGGGAATTTGGCCTTGCCTTTCCTCCTGCCATCAGTATTACCTTCAACCCCAGATTTAAAATGTTTGAGTCCCGTCAGGCAACACAAATATTGCAACATCAAACGACTTCTGGCCTTGATATTTAGCCATTCCAACTGGCAGCCACTACTCAGAAGCAGTGTTTTTAAAATGTCACACACACACACACACACACACACACACATATATATATGAAGTGAAGTGAAGTTGCTCAGTTGTGTCCGACTCTTTGCGACCCCGTGGACTGTAGCCCACCAGGCTCCTCCGTCCGTAGGAGAATACTGGAGTGGGTTGCCATTTCCTTCTCCAGGGGATCTTCCCGACCCAGGGATCAAACCCAGGTCTCCTGCATTGAAGGCAGACGCTTTAACCTCTGAGCCACCAGGGAAGCCACCAGGGAAGTATATATATATATGTGTGTGTGTGTGTGTGTGTGTGTTAGTTGCTCGATCATGTCCAGCTCTTTCCCCATCAGGCTCCTCTGTTCATGAATTCTCCAGGCAAGAATACTGGAGTGGGTAGCCATTCTCTTCTCCAGGGGATCTTCCCAGGGATTGAAACCAGATCTCCTGCATTGCAGGCAGATTCTTTACAATCTGAGTCACCAAGGAAGCCTATATATATATTTATATGAATATGTATATATATACATATATATGTGTATGCATATTTCTACCACCCACCCCCAGAAGACCAAGAACCTTTCCTATAGCAGAAAAACTGCTCATTTTTTATGCAGTTTGGAACATCAGCTGCAGCACCCTTGGATCAGGATTGATGCAGGGGTGTGTGGGCCTTGGACGTTCTCTTCACAGTAAAGGTAGCAGGACAGAAATAGATAATCCCCAGAAGAGACTCATAGGGTGACAGTGGAGGAAGAAGCCAGAGGATTCAAAGAACTTTGACTGACATTCTGTGAAGACAGACCCTGTTGTGATTTGATAGCACGGGTTCAGTCAGAGACCTCAACCCCAGGTTCTGTTTATGAAGAAACAACAAGAGTAAGCTCCAGAGAAGGAGCAAAGGAAGCACTAAGTTCCCCCCTCATTAGCCATTGTATTTATTTATTAGGAATGTTCTAAGAAACAGTCACAAGCTGGGTGGCCTAAAGTAACAGCAATTGATTATTGTAGTTCTGGAGCCCAGAAGACCAAGTAGTCAGCAGGGACGCTGCCAGGGGACTGCAGGTGGAACCCTCCCTTGCCTCTTCCCAGCTTCCAGCGCTGGCCAGCCGTCCCTGGGGCCCTAGCCTGCAGCTGCAGCACTGTAGGCTCTGCTGCTGTCCTCATGGCCTTTCTCCCTGGGTGTGTGTCCTCTGTGGGCCTCCCTCTTCTTATAAAGACAGGAGTCCCGTTGAATTAAGGGCCACTCTACTCGACCTCATGACTTCATCTGAATGAAGACATGCACATACATTTCTGCACTCCAAATGTGATATAGCTCATACTTTTCACATTTTCTATGCTTATTCAAATCTAGGTTATTTTTTTGTTTGTTTTTTGTTTTTTTTTTTAAATTCCATACCAGTCTGCTGCTGCTGCTGCTAAGTCGCTTCAGTCATGTCTGACTCTGTGCAACTCCATAGACAGTAGCCCACCAGGCTCCCCCGTCCCTGGGATTCTCCAGGCAAGAACAGTGGAGTGGGTTGCCATTTCCTTCTCCACCTACTTTATTTTTTATTTTTTTTATTTTTAAACTTTACATAATTGTATTAGTTTTGCCAAATATCAAAAGGCAAGTTCATGCCTTTCTCTGATCCATCAAGGCATTAATTTCTATGCGGTCATCTGATTTAAGTACTTGGCACAAGATAGGTGATCAATAAATGATAGCTTCAATGATTTTATTATACCAGCTGCACCCATTTTTAAAGTCTCTCTTATCTAAAGCCTATGTTTTATCCCCTCACCTTCATTCTGTGTGTGTGTGGTTTTTTTTTAAGGCTAAACAGAATAAGTTCATACCCTCCTGCCCACAAAGTTTAGGCTCTTAAATCTTATTGAATTCTATAACAATATTTGTTACAGAGGAAATTCAGAAATTCACAAACAGTGAATATACTCAATATTACACCAGACCACCTGACCTGCCTCTTGAGAAACCTATATGCAGGTCAGGAAGCAACAGTTAGAACTGGACATGGAACAACAGACTGGTTCCAAATAGGAAAAGGAGTACGTCAAGGCTGTATATTGTCACCCTGCTTATTTAACTTCTATGCAGAGTACATCATGAGAAACGCTGGGCTGGAAGAAGCACAAGCTGGAATCAAGATTGCCGGGAGAAATATCAGTAACCTCAGATATGCAAATGACACCACCCTTATGGCAGAAAGTGAAGAGGAACTAAAAAGCCTCTTGATGAAAGTGAAAGAGGGGAGTGAAAAAATTGGCTTAAAGCTTAACATTCAGAAAACAAAGATCGTGGCATCTGGTCCCATAACTTCATGGCAAATACATGGGGAAACAGTGGCTGACTTTATTTTTCTGGGCTCCAAGATTGCTGCAGATGGTGATTGCAGCAATGAAATTAAAAGATGCTTACTCCTTGGAAGGAAAGTTATGACCAACGTAGACAGCATATTAAAAAGCAGAGACATTACTTTGCCAACAAAGTTCCATCTAGTCAACGCTATGGTTTTTCCAGTGATCAGTATGGATGTGAGAGTTGGACTATAAAGAAAGCTGAGTGCTGAAGAATTAATGCTTTTGAACTGTGGTGTTGGAGAAGACTCTTGAAAGTCCCTCGAACTGCAAGGAGATCCAACCAGTCCATCCTAAAGGAGATCAGTCCTGGGTGTTCATTGAAGGACTGATGTTGAAGCTGAAACTCCAATACTTTGGCCACCTGATGCAAAGAGCTGACTAATTTGAAAAGACCCTGATACTGAGAAAGATTGCGGGCAGGAGGAGAAGGGGATGACAGAGGATGAGATGGTTGGATGGCATCACAGACTCAATGGACATGGGTTTGGGTGGGCTCTGGGAGTTGGTGATGGACAGGGAGGCCTGGCGTGCTGCAGTCCATGAGGTCACAAAAGGTCAGACAAGACTGAGCAACTGAACTGAACTGAACTAAGTCTACAGTGATGGAGATAGAAAGGGAAAAGGGAATTTCACTGACGGTGTCAGTGAAAATATATTCATACTGCTCAAAATATATATAAAGTTAATGAAATACATGCACACCTGGAAAGTACTTAGAAGCATGCCTATGTACTAATATGCCCATCTTTTTAGTAACTTCAACTAATGGATAAATGGTTCACAATCTTTGTACTCTTGACTTGGTCTGGTCTTCCACATAGCAGACTCCTCCTAAGTAGAGTGGAGCAGGAAATGTTCAGGTGCTTTTAATCAAAGCTTATAATTAATTTGCTTAAGAATAAAAATGTGCTTTGGTCTTGAAAGCTGGTTTATAAATCCTTGAGTGGGCAGGAGGGAAGTTTTTCCATGGCAACTGCATTTTTAAAAAACAATTTGGTTGAAGTGAATCATATTAGGGATTGTGTTTTGAAAGAGTGAAGACATAAAGGTGGGCATTGACATTGGGTTATAGGAAGACAGCAGAAGGCAAAGGGAAAAACACATGATTTGGGCTAGGAACAATTTGGGTTTGAGTTTTGGTTTTGCTACTGGTTGTGCAAGAACTGGGTAAGCAGTTTCATTTTCCTGAACTTTGGTCATCTTATGTAAAGGTTGAGACTGTCATCATTTTAAAATTTTGTATTAAATGTTTCATATAAACTATAATAGTACCTTCAACATGTTGTAGATACTATAGAGGTGATTAGGATTTAAAAATCTAAATGGATGGTAAAACCAACTAAAGCCATCCAGCTTAAATATTGGCTACTGGAAATTTCAATTTCTCTGATCTCTCAAATTCTGGCAAATTATAAAGGTCTCTTGCAGTGAATGTATTAAAAGGGGGAAAGATAATTCTAGATTGAATATTAGATGCAGGCTGCTATTGTCTTTAAACAAGGGGCCATTATGTTGGTGTGGCTCTAATATCTTGGTAGCTTACATAAGTGAACCAAAACCTAAACCAGAGTTCATACACTCAAATCTGATAAATTCAAGAAAAAGCAATCACAAATAGCAAATTCAGTTCAGTTCAGTTGTGTCCAACTCTTAGTGATCCCATGAATCGCAGCATGCCAGGCCTCCCTGTCCATCACCAACTCCCAGAGTTCACTCAAACTCATGTGCATGGAGTCAGTGATGCCATCCAGTCATCTCAACCTCTGTCGTTCCTTCTCTTCCTGCCCTCAATCCCTCCCAGCATCAGGGTATTTTCCGATGAGTCAACTCTTCTCATGAGATGGCCAAAGTATTGGAGTTTCAGCCTCAGCATCAATCCTTCCAATGAACACCCAGGACTGATCTCCTTTAGGATGGACTGGTTAGATCTCCTTGCAGTCCAAGGGAATCGAAAGAGTCTTCTCCAACACCACAGTTCAAAAGCATCAATTCTTCGGCAATCAGCTTTCTTCACAGTCCAACTCTCACATCCATACATGACCACTGGAAAAACCATAGCCTTGACTAGACAGACCTTTGTTGGCAAAGTAATATCTCTGCTTTTGAATATGCTGTCTAGGTTGGTCATAACTTTCCTTCCAAGGAGTAAGCATCTTTTAATTTCATGGCTGTGGTCACCATCTGCAGTGAATTTGGAGCCCCCCAAAATAAAATCTGACACGGTTTCCACTATGTCCCCATCTATTTCTCATGAAGTGATGGGACCAGATACCATGATCTTAGTTTTCTAAATGTTGAGCTTTAAGTCAAGTTTTTCACTCTCCTCTTTCATTTTAATCAACAGGATTTTTAGGTCCTCTTCACTTTCTGCCATAAGGGTGGTGTCATCTGCATATCTGAGGTTATTGATATTTCTCCCGGCAATCTTGATTCCAGCTTGTGCTTCTTCCAGCCCAGCATTTCTCACGACGTGCTCTGCATATAAGTTAAATAAACAGGGTGACAATATACAGCCTTGATGTACTCCTTTTCTTATTTGGAACCAGTCTGTTGTTCCATGACCAGTTCTAACTGTTGCTTCCTGACCTGAACATAGGTTTCTCAAGAGGCAGGTCAGGTGGTCTGGGATTCCCATCTCTTTCAGAATTTTCCACAGTTTATTGTGATCCACACAGTCAAAGGCTTTGGCATAGTCAATAAAGCAGAAATAGATGTTTTTCTGGAACTCTCTTGCTTTTTCAATGATCCAGCAGATTTTGGCAATTTGATCTCTGGTTCCTCTGCCTTTTCTAAAACCAGCTTGAACATCTGGAAGTTCATAGTTCACGTATTGCTGAAGCCTGGCTTGGAGAATTTTGAGCATTACTTTACTAGCATGTGAGATAAGCGCAATTGTGTGGTCATTCGAGCATTCTTTGGCATTTCCTTTCTTTGTGATTGGAATGAAAACTGACCTTTTCCAGTCCTGTGGCCACTGCTGAGTTTTCCAAATTTGCTGGCATATTGAGTGTAGCACTTTCACAGCATCATCTTCCAGGATTTGAAATATCTCAACTAGAATTCCATCACCTCCCCTAGCTTTGTTCGTAGTGATGCTTCCTAAGGCCCACTTGACTGTACATTCCAGGATGTCTGGCTCTAGGTGAGTGATCACATCATCATGATTATCTGGGTCGTGAACATCTTTTTTGTACAGTTCTTCTGTGTATTCTTGCCACCTCTTCTTAATATATCCTGCTTCTGTTAGGTCCATACTTTTCTGTCCTTTATGGAGCCCATCTTTGCATGAAATGTTCCCTTGGTATCTCTAATTTTCTTGAAGAGATCTCTAGTCTTTCCCATTCTGTTGTTTTCCTCTATTTCTTTGCATTGATCGCTAAGACTTTCTTATCTCTCCTTGCTAGTCTTTGGAACTCTGCATTCAAATAGGAATATCTTTCCTTTTCTCCTTTGCTTTTAGCTTCTCTTCTTTTCACAGCTGTTTGTAAGGGCTCCTCAGACAGCTAGTTTGCTTTTTTGCATTTCTTTCCCATGGGGATGGTCTTGATCCCTGTCTCCTGTACAATGTCACGAACCTCCGTTCATAGTTCATCATTCACTCTGTCTATCAGATCTAGTCCCTTAAATCTATTTCTCACTTCCACTGTAAAATCATAAGGGATTTGATTTAGGTCATACCTGAATGGTCTAGTAGTTTTCCCTATTTTCTTCAATTTAAGTCTGAATTTGGCAATAAGGAGTTCATGATCTGAGCCACAGTCAGCTCCCAGTCTTGTTTTTGCTGACTGTATAGAGCTTCTCCATCTTTGGCTGCAAGAATATAATCAATCTGATTTTGATGTTGGCCATCTGGTGATGTCTGTGTGTAGAGTCTTCTCTTGTGTTGTTGGAAGAAGGTGTTTGTTATGACCAGTGTGTTCTCTTGGCAAAACTCTATTAGCCTTTGCCCTGCTTCATTGCATACTCCAAGGCCAAATTAGCCTATTACTCCAGGTGTTTCTTGACTTCCTACTTTTGCATTCTAGCCCCCTATAATGAAAAGGACATCTTTTTTGGGTGTTAGTTCTAAAAGGTCTTCTAGGTCTTCATAGAACTGTTCAACTTCAGCTTCTTCAGTGTTACTGGTCGGGGCATAAACTTGGATTACTGTGATACTGAATGGTTTGCTTTGGAAACAAACAGAGATGGTTCTGTCGTTTTTGAGATTGCATCCAAGTACTGCATTTCGGACTCTTTTGTTGGCCATAATGGGTACTCCATTTCTTCTAAGTGATTCCTGCTCACTGTAGTAGATATAACGGTCATCTGAGTAAAATTCACCCGTTCCAGTCCATTTTAGTTCGCTGATTCCTAGAATGTCGATATTCACTATTTCCATCTCCTATTTGACCACTTCCAATTTGCCTTGATTCATGGACCTGACATTCCAGGTTCCTATGCAATATTGCTCTTTACAGCATCAGACCTTGCTTCTATCACCAGTCACATCCACAGCTGGGTATTGTTTTTGCTTTGGCTCCATCCCTTCATTCTTTCTGGAGTTATTTCTCCACTGATCTCTTGTAGCATATTGGGCACCTACAGACCTGGGGAGTTCCTCCATCAGTATCCTATTATTTTGCCTTTTCATACTGTTCATGGGGTTCTCAATGCAAGAATACTGAAGTGGTTTGCCATTCCCTTCTCCAGTGGATCACATTCTGTCAGACCTCTCCACCATGACCCATCTGTCTTGGGTGGCCCCACACAGCATGGCTTAATTTCATTGAGTTAGACAAGGCTGTGGTCCATGTGATCAGATTGGCTAGTTTTCTGTGATTATGGTTTCAGTGTGTGTGCCCTCTGATGCCCTCTTGCAACACCTACCGTCTCACTTGGGTTTCTGTTACCTTGGATGTTGGGTATGTCTTCATGGCTGCTCCAGCAAAGTGCAGCCGCTGTTCCTTACATTGGACGAGGTCGCCCCTCCTGACCTTGAACGTGGAGTAGCTCCTCTCGGCCCTCCTGCACCCACACAGCTGCAAATTAGGCTTTTCCAAATAAGACACTACTTAAGCTCTAACCAGTCACATCGTGTATTTGCTTTACTTTCGTGTCTTCTTCATTAAAGCCTTGTCTTTAGCTCCTGTTGATGAAGCACTACTAACCCTTTTCGGTTTTGCATTGCCTGCTTTGAATCAATGTATGCTGATAACTCTTTTGGTAAGATGTGATGAAACGCATGGGGAAGACATGGGGATGTTGGTGTACCACTTTGGCATATTGAAGGTATTTGGCACATCTTCCCAAGACATGACCCCAACATCACATAATACTGTTGAGCAGGAAGAAATTTTCCTCTACCCTTCTGGGTTCTTTTGTCAAGTCTAATAATTGACATGAAGCAGATTCACTGGAGAAAGTCAAACAAAACTTTAATAACACATATACATGGGGAAGATGCCGGAAAATTGAGTAACTTTCCAAAATGTCTGAAACTCTCACCTTAAATACCATCTTCAGCTAAAGACAAAATAGGTTTTCAGGGGTAGTGGTTTGGTTTCAAAGGGGAGAAAGGCAATTGACATGGAAATGGAGAAGCAAATGTTTGGTAAAATAAGTGTGTGCGTGCACATGTGCATACATGTGTGCTGGACCAGGCAGGGACAATGGGACACAGACAGGAATTTTAACAAGAAGACTTTCCTAGGCTCCTCCCTGTCTACATACCCAGTGTAGGTGCTAAGTCACTTCAGTTGTGTCCGACTCTTTGTGACCGTATGGACTTTATATACTATCTATGTACTATCTGTGGCGACAGCTTCCCTCCCAGAACTGGTGCCCCATCTGCGGTTAGGGAGAAGGTCAAGGTTTCTTCCCGAGTCTTTGGGCTTTGGTTGTTTTCAGCTCAAAATTTTTACATGCCAAAGAGACACTTTCTGGTGGCAAGTTTTGTTCCTTTATAACTTCAGTGTCTATCTCTTTATATGCAGGATAAACTCACAGCCTATCCTGTGAATGAATGAATGAATGAGGAGGATCATTCTTAATTGCTTGTGTGTTCTTTCTCTCTTTCTCACTTCCTAATCCTTCATCACCTGTAGTTTAATTTAAAAGTATGTCTTACTGCAACTGTATTTCAGTCATGGTGCTAGATGGTAGGAATAAAATAATTAACAAACCTAGGCTTTTCCTGGAGGGAAAAATCAATCTAAGTGGAGTGAACAAAAATACAAATAAAATATAGTTGTGAGCAAAAGTATTTAGATGGAAAGCCACCAAAGTAGATGTATAGAGGCTTATAAGAGGACCTCAAAAATCAAAAGAGGAAGTTGTCCTTTACAAATTGTAAAGACCAAGTAGAATTTGCTGGGTGGGTGAGTGAAACAGTATTACTGGCAATGATTATGATGTGGCGGAAAACATGATTGAAGACAGCAAGCCTGAAATTGTATTTAGGCTACTGGTTGATTCTGTGGGAGAAATAAATGGTGAGGCTGAAAATATATTGTGGATTAGATTCTTAGCATGTGTTTTATGGAGAGACATAGGGGGATGGGGTGGGGGGGGAGGGCAGGGTAACACTCTAGGCAGGTGTCTGGTTAGTGATTAACCCTTAATGCCTCCTTCCTTGCCCTGAGGCCAAAGCTCAGACCCCTCCTTAGGCCTCTGACAGCAGGAAGTTCTCCGGCTGCTCACTACTCACCCTCGCCATAGCCGTCCCTGACTTATTTGCTGAACCTCACCTTTTAGAGTTTGTCTGGTTCCTGAAATGCACAAGCAACTGATCAGAGTGATATACTGGAAGAAATCCTACTATTGGACTGGCCAAGAAGTTCATTCTGATTTTTGTAACATCTTGCAGAAAAACTTGAACGAACATTTTGGCCAACACATAGAATTTCTCTGAAAACCTGTAGGAAACAGGCTCCTGAGGTCCTAATGATGGTAACAACAGTAGGAAATAGATAAAGGGCTGGATTGGGGGACATTCAGGAGACACAACTGATAGAAAATTGTCATTGGATGTGGGTGATAAGGAAGATGGAAATATATGACTTGCATGCCTGGATGAAGGGCTTTCCAGGTGGCTCAGTGGTAAAGAATCCACCTGCTGATGCAGGAGATCCACATTTGATCCCTGGGTCAGGAATATCCCTGGAGAAGGGAATCGCAACCTACTCCAGTATTCTTGCCTGGGAAATCCCATAGACAGACGAGCCTGCAGGGCTGTACTCCAAGGGTTCACAAAGAGTTGAACACGATTTAGGGACTGAACAGCAACAACAATGCCGGGGTGAAAATGATGACACTAAAACAGGGAGGTAATAAACCTGGTTTATTCTCAGTTGGTTTTAGTTTATCAACCTTCTCAGGGGAATTGTTCTCATCTGTTTTCCCTTAAATCCCTGAAACCAGTCCTGGGGGCGGGGCGGGGGAGGGGGGGGGGATCTGCAGTCACACTTTCCAGTGGATCCTGCTGTATACATGACGGGCAGGACTTCTACCCTCTAACAAAGTTGTCTCTTTTCACTTGATGGACTGGGCAGATAAGGGGAAGATGCCTGGTAAACTGGGAGGCAGCACTCTGATGTTACCTCCCAACTTAACCCTGGCAGTAGCTTGCCAGCCGCCTCCACAGGGCGCATCACAGCTGCTACTGTCTTTATGATGATATTTACTCAAGCCATGCGGGGGGTCCTGCAGTCAAGGGAGTGTGTCTGCCAAGTGCTTCCCGCCTCAGGCCTCTTTACCTGAGTGGTGAATGGAGCTGCTTTCAGGTGCCCTTACAAACCAGTTATAAATTACTTTCACTGAGCTAAGGTCAAATGCATGGGAAGAATAGAAAGTGACAGCCCTGAGGATTTATATAGCCCCTCTCCTACAAGGAGACCAAGTACTTCAAATATATGATCTAATTTGCACTCCTCTGATGCCTGGGAAATGGAGGACTTGTTGGCGATGCAGAGACTCAGAGTGGGTGTGAAGGCTTTGGTTAACAACCTTGAATTATCAATAAGGGAGCATGGTTTTCTTCTCTCATTTTTCTTTAGGTATTTTGCTGTTGTTGCCGTTTGTATGTTTGTTTTGAGAAACTGAAGCTGACTGGCTTTTTGGGTTTTCTCCTTTGGCTTGATGGTGAGAATGACTCCACATTTAGTGGGGTGCCTTTGATTCAATTCCTTAAGGAAGCAACACACTGATATGGTGAAAAAATGTAAATTAATGATAAGGTAAATAAGCAATCTCTGTTATGGAGAAATCTATGAGTATGTCATTTCTGAAAAGAAAATTAAATATTGAAGATAATTATGGCCAGAATAAGTTCTCAAGATTGATTTTCATGCATTTGCGTTCCCCCAATAGAAAGAAGGCTGAACGCTGAAGAATTGAAAGCTTTCAAACTGTGGTGGTGGAGAAGACTCTTGAGAGTCCCTTGGACAGCAAGGAGATCAAATCAGTCAATCCTAAAGGAAACCAACC
Source organism: Bubalus kerabau (assembly GCF_029407905.1). Taxonomy (NCBI): domain Eukaryota; kingdom Metazoa; phylum Chordata; class Mammalia; order Artiodactyla; family Bovidae; genus Bubalus; species Bubalus kerabau. The sequence continues at coordinate 86,651,327 of NC_073634.1, read as the reverse complement.
CTGCATATTCACTGGAAGGACTGATACTGAAGCTCCAATACTTTAGCCACCTGATGCAAAAAGCTGACTCATTAGAAAAGACCCTGTGCTAGGAAAGATTGAGGGCAAGAGGAGAAGGGAACTACAGAGGATGAGATGTTTGGATGACATCACTGACTCAATGGACTTGAGTTTGAGCAAACTCCAGAAATAGTGAAGGACAGACAGGAAAGCTTCGCATGCTGTAGTTCACGGGGTCACAAAGAGTTGGAAACGACTTATGGACTCAACAACAACAGCTTGTTGCATGAAGCTCTCTAGTGAATGAGAATTCTATTCCATGCTTCTGCCCAGACATAGGGAAGTTTTAAGTGAACCTTGGTTGGTAGCATCTTTGTGACTTGCCCAAGATCTTGCAGGAAGTTGGTGGGAACTCTGAACTTACCCCAGGTTTCCACCTGGGTCTCTTTCTCTGCACTTGTATGTGAGGCTAGCTCTACACTGCCTGAATCTGGCTTCTGTTGCTACTTTCTATACAAAGAACAGGAAGTTGATAATAGTAGAAATAAATACCACAAAGGCAAAGGAGACTAATGAAAGGATTAGAGGAATGACACAAGGGAAGAGATTACAGCTGTTACATGCAGCTTTGGGCAAAGGAGAGCAGGGGAGGGTGACTATTTACAGATTATACAGGACTGGAAAGGGAGGATTTGGGGAGCCCAGGCCTGGCAATGGGTAAATGAATCTATTCAGGACACTGGCTTTCAGAAAAATCACCTGGCAGAGGAACAGGTTGAAGACAAGGCAAGCATCACTCAACAGCAGTAACAAGGGGTAACAGAAGAGAGACCATGAGGCAGTGGGTAAGGCAACCTTAGGTATTTGCTAGTTTAGTAACATGTGCATTTTTAAATGAAAAACCCTTGCAACAAAGATAAGATGCTTGGAAGGAACTGCCAACATGAATAAGAGATAATAAACTACAAGGAAATGGAGTTCTTGCATCTGTTGGTATCCAGCTGATGGAGGTCAGAGTGAAGATATTGACAGGTAGTATCTTTCCCGTTCTCATTGTTCTTCAGTCACTAAGTTGTGTCCAACAATTTGCAACCCCATGGACTGCAGTACGCTGGACTCCTCTGTGCTCTGCTATTTCCTGGAGTTTGCTCAAAGTCATGTCTATTGAGTCGGTGATGCTATCTAACCATTTCATCCTCTGTCATCCCCTTCTCCTTTTGCTTTCAAACTTTCCCAGCATCAGAGTCTTTTCCAATGAGTTGGCTCTTCGCACCAGGTGGCTAAAGTATTGGAACTTCAGCTCCAGCATCAGTCCTTCCAATGAATATTCAGAGTTGATTTCCTTTAGGATGGACTGGTTTGATCTTCTTGCAATCCAAGGGACTCACAACAGTCTTCTCCAGCACCACGATTTGCAAGTGTCAGTTCTTTGGCCTTTATGGTCCAATTCTCACATCCATACATGACTGCTGAAAAAACTGTAGCTTTGACAATATGGACTTTTGTCAGCAAAGTGGTGTTTCTGCTTATTAAGCTTTGTCATAGCTTTTCTTCCAAAAAGCAATTTGGAAGAAATTTCATGGCTTCAGTCACCATCAACAGTGATTTTGGAGCCCAAGAAAATAAAATCTGTTTTCAGGGCTATGATAATGGAACTCAGTAGTCTCCCCACTGTAGACAGGTACTCTGGAAGCTTGCTCCTTCATGCAGATAGAGAGTGTGCTATCAAACAATTGCATGAGCCCAAGTTTTTTTTTTTTTTTCCAGAGACAGGATTGACATAAAAAGCTGATATATTTTATTTAATCAACCTCCTAATATATTCTAAATTTTCATCATGTTCTTAGTCACAAATTCAGAATACAGAAGGTAGCATCATATTTATGCCTAGCAATGGATATGTATATCACAAAGACAGTTCCTCCCTGGGACATCTAAATCTCTTGAAATGGACTTAATTTTATCTTAAAGTTAAAAATTGTAAAATGTCAGTTAGTTGTCCAAAATGCTACAAGCCAGGAGAAATCTAGAGCATCTTCTGGACCAAAGCCATCACGCAGATAAGGCTCAGAGAGGCCTATTCTTTACACAAGACTGCACAGCAAGAGGTGGAGCTGAATTTGGCTACTACTCTTCTGACCAAACCATAGTGCTTTTTTCTGCCTCACTTGTTCCAGCAGGAGCTTCCCTTGTTTGGTAGTCCCAGGGGACGTAATAGCTTAAAAGATACTATTTTAGTTAAACACCATGGTTTCATTTTTTTGGAACTATCATTCTTTTAGTCTTTATTAGTTTTTTTGTGAAAATTGTAATTTTCAGTTTGAAATTGAAACTACCCAATTATATCTATGGTACTATGATGCAATTGCTCAGTAGTAGTGTGATTACTGGAGAAATATGGAGCTGTTCTTGGTAACTGGATGCAAAAGATAGAGCATGAACACAAAGCATTCCTCGGAGTGAACGGCATTGATTTGAGAGCTCTTTTGAATGATACTTCTTTGAGAAATAGCCGTGAGAATCAAACTGAACTGTGTTCAAAAAATAAATGTAATCCTACCTACTTCTTTGAATTACACAAAACCTTGATTTAAAAAGAAATAAAGAAAGAAAACTGATCTAAAAACAACATTTCTAAAGCACTCCTCCAGTGAAACAGTTTAAATTAGTAGTAACCTTTAAGGAAATGAATTAAACTACAATCTGATGGAGTATAATTCTAGCAGAAATTAAGGTATGGGTATCCAAATATTTTCTAAAACTAGCTGAACCAATTTGGTGGTGAGGAGTAAAAAGGTTTTAGAACTTACAAAACAAAATTATCAGAAGTAAAGCAAAGACCAAATCACATTGGTCTTGTAGCCTGTTGGAAGTACTACTGGATTTTAGGTGGGTAGATCACCTCTGGAATATAAAAGACTTGTTGAAAACAAAGAAAAGAAAAAGCAGACCAGGTAGATATAATGCATTCTTCAATGAGATGTAAAGAAAACAAAAACAAATCACCAACAGAGAAGAGCATGCCTGAAAGTTTTCCTCCTTCAATATTCAGTGTTAAAGCTCATGACATGTATTTTTAGGAATGTTCCAAACAGAGCAAACAAGGATAGACTTATTCTTCCCTTTTTTTTTTTTTTTTTTTTAAACTTTTGAGGGATCTCTTATTGGTGGATTCATTTTGGACAACTGAGAGCTGGTGATCCTATAGAATGTGGATTTTTTTAAAAACTGAAATCCTTAAACTTACACAGTGTTTCATGTCAATTATATTTTAATAAAGCAGAGGAAAAACAGACAAAAATAAAATAAGGTTTTCTTCAACTGCATGTTGTTGACTACTTTGGCTAGTGATCATCATTCTTCTTCACATTGTTGCAAATACAGGAAACAACTCAGCTAGCTCTCTATGGGGATATCCTATGTTGGCTGCCAAGAGCCAACTTTTCAGTTACATTTTGATGAAAAGAAATTTCTCAAACTTCATGGTTTAAGTAGGAGAAAATGACTTCTTGGCTTAATGTCAGTACTTTATGGGTCTCTCTCTTTATCCCATAAAAAATTAGCAATGACATTATCTAGTATATTCCAAGTACTGTTAGGAGTTTGATATATCAAACTGGTCCTGAAATAGCAGTAATTTAATAAACCTTTGCGGAGAATAATAGCCACTTCTTTACAACTAGTGACAACCACCAGAATGAATAGCTCTCAGCCTCCTTTTCTACGTGAGGAGAGGAATTAGAGGAGAGACCAGTTACGGGAGTTTACAACCACAGAAAATTATAGCAATAAAATGAAACTTGCCTGTTTAAAATATTTTAACCACTTATTTGTGGTTACATTATTTAGATTTCCCAACCACGAGTAGTTCTGATGTTCAGCAGGCATGGCCATTTATCAAGATTATAAGTAGTAGCAAACCGCCGTTTGAAATCTTTAAACACCTTAAAAGTAAGCAGAAATACCATGAAATCATCTCTGTTTCTACTCCACTTAGTCAAACACCCATGCATATTTTACTTAGGAAGACTCATTTTTATGAACAAATTAATAGCCTAATACATAAGACAGTGAATTTAGTAGGAGCTATTTCTCAGCTCCTATAGTAAACAAAAGTAATAATTACAAGTGAATCTTATTTATTCATTAAAGAATTCCATGTATATCCTCAGTAGATAGGTATCTGATTTGATAACTTAAATATTTATATTTCTTTGTCTTTTGTTCTTATCCAATATTAATAAAATGAAAGAAGGAGAGAATAAATTTGATTGTAGAAGTAATCTGTTCTGAACTTTCAGTGAAAAGTAGGGCTACCTTTGGACTTGTAGGAAAATGTAAAAAAAAAACCAAAATGAGCAAAAAAAATGTGAGTGATTGGCAAAGAGAGCAGTCTGAATTCTTGAAAAGTCAAAAGCATTTTCATAATGAAATAGGAAGTGTTTGCCTCATAAGGTGATTCTCTTGATGGAAATATGTTCTCGCCACCTCATTCTTCTTGCTGGCTTTTTTCCTCCAAAAGAGAGGCTCTTCTCTAGTGGTAGTGGCCCCACTGTTGCCTTCAGCTGTGAAAGCAGCCTCTTATTAGCTATCAATTATTAGAATTGATTGGTAAATAAGTGTTCTCTATAACCAGGAGGAGGAAATGAGATTCTATAGATTTCTCTCATTCCTCATTATGTTTGTAAAGTAATTTGGGTTTGACTCCTGCCTGGATATACAGCTTTGCTCATTTTGCATTTTTCTCTCCTGACAGCCTTGCAAGAACAGAAGCTTCCCATTCTCTCATCCTAGTACTTACTGACACAGGGGACTGTGACTTGAGCTTGGTCTTCTAATGACTCTGATTATTAGGTTTTCTCTTTTTCTTTCTTTTTCTTTTTTTTGTTTCTCTTGGTTTCTCTCACTTGTTTTAATGAAGTCTTATTGTAGAAGTTGACCCCACCCCCAGCTGAGTCTTAAATGATGGGTGGAAGATAACCAGGGAAAGGAATGGGAGAAGTTGGGGGCTGGGCTCATTATGACTTTGTGGACCCTAAACATTTTTGTCTTCACAAGCCCCTTCTTCCATCAGTTTTTCTCCTTTCCCCTCCCTCTTCCTCCTCCCCTCTTCTCTCTCTCATTTTTCTCTTTCTGCTTTAATGTGATGGTATGAAGATGAATATAATCCAGGCTCATGTTACTAACTTTTCTGATGTTACAAGAAATTAAAACATTTTCATGTGCCCCTAAATGTATTGTGAAAACCGTGTACATGGCCACTGTGTGTAAGGGATAGATCAGCCCTGACTGCAGAATCATGAGGGCTTCTTGAAGAAGTACAGCTGAGCATAGATAAAGTAAGAAGGAGGGGGAGCAGTGAAAATCTTTCCTTAGAAACATATGGGGGATGGACCATGAAAGCCTTGCTAAAGGGATTAGTGTTCACCTAAATGTAAGCAGGTGGATGACAATGAGGTACTCAGCAGATTCAATACATATTTGATAAATTTCTTTTTAATGCCAAGTCCTAGCCATGGAACCTATCTAAATGATGTCATTTAGTCTTTACAATGTCCCTATGATCTTTGATACTTGCTTTATTTACAGATGAAATAATGGAACAGAAAGGAGGGTCAGACTCAGGTGGTGAGGAATGAAGCCCAGGATCTGAATTTTAATAAGCTCTCAAGATCGTTCTTGATGGATCATTCTAGGGAAACATTGAGTTCTGTTAATTTGTTTCCTGGTTCAAAAGTACTTGTGTGTGTTGCATTGAGATCAGTTACCTCCCTGAATCTCTGAGTACCCAGTTTTCTCATTTTTAGAATGAGGGAGGGTCAAGCGCAAGGATTGCTATACAGATCACATGAGATAAAGTAGATTTAAACACTTTATATTGTAAGTGCTAAGTCTCTTCAATTGTGTCCAACTCTTTGCAACCTTAGCCTGCCAGGCTCCTCTGTCCATGGGATTCTCCAGGCAAGAATACTGGAGTAGGTTGCCATGCCCTCCTTGAGGAGATCTTCCCAATCCAGTGATTGAACCCGTGTCTCTTAAGTCTCCTGCATTGGCAGGTGGATTCTTTACCACCAGCACCACCTAGGAAACCCTTAAATTATATTGAGTTGGCCAAAGAGTTCGTTTGAGTTTCTCTATAAGATACTATGGGTAAATAAAACACTGAATGAACTTTTCATTCTCTTGGCTTCAAGCCTTTCCTTGAAAACTATGACACATAAATACATAGTTATTGATACATTTATAACTAAATATGGGCTTCCCATGTGTTACTGTGGTAAAGAATCTGCATGCCAATGCAGGAGACACACGAGATGTGGGTTTGATCTCTGGATCAGGAAGATCCCCTGGAGAAGGAAATGGCAACACACTCCAGTATTCTTGTCTAGAGAATTCCATGGAAAGAGGAGCTTGGTGGGCTACAGTCTCTGAGGTTGCAAAGAACTGAATATAACTGAAGGCACACACGCACATAACTAAATATATAAATTTATATATAGTACAGATTATTAGTGATGACCTTCTCTCTGCATTTTTCAAGAGAGAAATCTACCCTTTATTTGGAGACTTGGGACAGGCACCAAGAACACCAGCCCACACTGCTTTGAGAGATCCTCCTTGATCATACATGACAAGGGCTTTGACCAAGTAAGGGATTCAACATGGTTTGTTATTTAGTTTGGAAACCAGTTCCTATTTTAGCTTAGTGAGTTCAGTGCAGTTGCTATTAATTAACCAACATGGATGAACGGTAATATTTAACAACAGTAATATTATAAGAACTCAATATATGGTACTCTTCTTTTGGGGAAAAAATGTACATACACAGACAAGCCTTCAGACAACTTTTTATTTATGTTTTGAATTTTATTAAATTTTTTATTGGCATATAATTACTTTACAATGTTGTGTTAGTTTCTTCCATATGGAAAACTAAATCAGCTATATGTATACATATATCCTCTCTCTTTCGGATTTCCTTCCCATTTAGGTCACCACAGAGCAGTGAGCAGAGCTCCCTGTGCCATAGTGCAGCACAGACAACTTTTGTTAGATTGGTGTAAGGATATCTGACCTCTGTCATCAGAAGAATGTGATTAGAAGTTTGGGTTGCCAAAAACTCTGGGGACATAATGAGGGAGAATAAAACTAACCCACAGAAATGACAAAGTTTTATTTTTAAACATTTTTCTTCAGGTCATTATCTCAGGGAAATTTCAAAAGTGTTCCTTGAGATCAGGGATAAATGTTAAGACTATTTTAACTGAACATTCTCATTGTTTGTTTGTTTGTTTTCCAAGAGAGGACCAGTTAATCCTCCCTTAGGGACCTACTCACAGTCTGTTAAAACTTTTAAAGAACTTTTCATGGGGCTTTAGAGCCTGGTGCACTCAGAGGGACCCTTTCATGAAAGCTGTTTATGATCTGAATTGATAGGAGTGATGTGTGCAATCCAGCATTTTGAAACTCTATCCCCAAGTGGAAGAAGAAGATGCACAAATTTCAAGATTTTTGTGTTTTTGTTTTTCAATCTGTGTCTTTATTTACATAAATTTTGAGTACATCATTGCACTCCATGTTATATTTTTACTTCGATGCCTAAGACTGATGGTACTGTACTATTTACATCTTTCTGATCTACCTTTTCAGGAGTTTATTCCTAGGGCACTTTCACAGTAATTCAGACAGGAAGATGTAGCAAGTGATCGATCCCCTCTTCCTTATGTGATTAAGGAACCTGAAGCCCTCAAAAGGAGTTTCTCCTATTACTGAACTGAACTTGGGTCTGCTTGTCTGCTGTGCAGCAAAGCTGGTCTACTGACCCTGGGTTGTGGTAGAGGAAAGTACAGCATTTATTGCAGGGTGCCAAGCAAGGAGAATGGGCAGCTCATGCTCAAAAGACCCAAACTCCTCGATGGCTTTCAGGGAAGGGGATTTTTAAAGGCAAGATCTGGAGATAAGGAATGCAGCTCGTGGCCTTTCTTCTGGTTAGTTGTTGGCGAGGTAACAGGGTAATGTTTCAGGAATCTTAATCATCAGTCTCCTGGTTCCAGCCAGTCTGGGGACTCCATGCTTGTGGTCAAATGGGTAGTCACTGTCCTCCACCTGGGTGTAGGGATCTTTGGTTCTGCAGAACAACTCAAAGATTCACATCAGATTGTTATGTGTACGCCCTGAGGAGGAACTAGTACTCTGTTTTAACACTGAACTATTTTTTAAGGTGTTATTACCTTTTTTTTTTTTTGCTTTTCCTTTGTTTCTGTGTTCTTTCACTTCCCTAATTAATAACTGCTTGAGTCTGCTGTTTGGAATTCAGGAAAGGCCAAGGAAACAAGAGACTTTTTCTACAAACAAGAAACGGGGACACAATGGGGCTTTTGTATCTAGGAGGGTGCCACGAGGTCCTGCTTGGTTTCACTCCTTGCTTAATACCAGAGTTTAATGTCTACAGCTAGGACCAAAAGCCGGTTGTCTTAATCCTCCCAGACATGGTTTTGGTTGGGGACATGGTTTGTAGTGGAGACAAGAGGACCTTCAGAGTAGATGTCCTCCTGAGGCCCAGCCTGGAGGTCACTTCCTGCTTCTCCTTCCCCGTCCCTGCCAGAGATTCAGTCAGCCAATTCTCTCCTTGTACACTGGCGTTGAGGTGGGGCCTGTGAGCCCTGCTTCTCCCTGCCGCTCAGTAAGGGAGATCCAGGCCCTTCTTCCTCTGCCTTGAGAGGGCTCTGATCCACAGGATGTTGTTAGGAAGTTTCAGAGCCCTAATAGCTTGACTCCATCTGCTTCTGTTTTACACTACTCACAACTCCAGGTTTGAATCAGAGCCTTCTCCTGGGTTGTCACTCCACATGACTGGCATCTCCAGCCAGCTACAGGGCCCAAGGGAATGCCCACGCCCTTCCTGTCCCACAGGGCCTCTGCCATCTCTGACCCTCCCACAGAGAAGACCTTGACAGATGGGGAAAGTAAATTGTAGCTAAGACTTCTCTCTTTTGAAGGAAATGATGCCACTTAAAGCTCCCCAAGGCTAGTTCTCCTTCCCTCAAGGAAGAAGTGGGTTTATGGCATTTTAATTTTTTTTTTTATTTTTCAAGAAATAATTTTGCTTCATTTAAACAACAGAGGGACTTGGAAACTTTGTCAGTTTGGTCACAGTGTTTGAAAGGTATATTAGAAACAGTTTTAGCTCTGGGCAGGAAAACATGTTTTGACAGTTCAGAATTGAGTCAAGCCTACATTTGGGTACACATTGAACCTTTAGCTCAAAAAAAAAAAAAAGATTCACTTTTCAATGGTGAAATGTGGAATTATTCCAACTTCTTTTTCTTCTCATCTCTGCATTTATAAAATGAAAAGCTGTAACTTTAGGGCCCCATAATAAATAATTAACCTCAGACTATTCAAAAATGTTGTCATATTCCAAATAGATCTAGTGATGCCTTTGAGGGTAAATGTTGAATTTTAATTCACTGTAGGGTAAAAAATGGATTCTGTTGATCATTAATCTTAAGAGAAAGTGTACATGTGTAACGAACATGAGATTTGGAGTCAAGGCAAGGATTTGGCCCTGGCTTTGCACCCTCCTACTAGCCCTGTCCCTCTGGGCAAACTCAGTTTTACTTCCTGGGTCTTAATGATGTTAACTGGGAACATTAATGTTGATTTCAAAGACTTGTGAAGATCTAATAACATAATATATGTGGATTTTATAAACATTATAAAATATTAAAACATTATAACTGTAAAATATTATAAAAATATTAGTTAATATTTAGCATTTGCCATCCCCAAAGCAGGAACAATTTGTGTTATGAAAGTTCATATTCTGAGTTTGACACTTCTCTAATCCTCAGTGAACTGAGTCTAAGGTTATAGAGAAAAATTACATAACATGCCAATTCATTTCCATTCATTAATCATTGATTATTAATATATATATAATTAATATTTTATGTCAACCTATAGAGTTGTGATAGCCATCTGTATTTGAGGATGACAAACTCAGAGTATTAGAACTGCAGAGTCTTGCAGATTCTTTATTCAGAGTCACCCTTTATGGATGTGCAAATTGAGGCCCAGGGAGGATAACAAGTCGCTTGGAGTCACCAGCTTCTTACTGACTGAACGAAGGCACGGATTATCAGGATGCTGCTGTTCTGCCTCACAGCTCACTAGACCTGTGTCCACTCTGGGTTTAGAAAGGGGAAGAGGACAGCTGAGATGGGTGTGAGTGTAGGATTGTACTCCTTTAGGAGAACCCCTACACTTCTCAGGTTCCCTGGCACCCCCCTGCCATACTTGCCTGTGTCTCATTCTTATACCCTCTGTAGGGGTTTTCCAGGATGGCACTTTGTGCCATAAAAAGAGAGCTTTGCCCCCAGTTGGCTGCCAGTGTTAAATTTCTTCAGCTACACATGCTGAAGCCTAAGACTCTCCTGTGCTTTTCCACAAGGCTTAAATGCAGTCATTTATAAAGAGCATATGGGATCGTGTCTGATAATGGTAGATTCCAACATTGGTTATTTGACTGAAGGTTTTCTACCTGGTCTAAGTCTCCCTTGGAGAAACCACTTGCCTTTAAAATAAAGGAGGTTTCTGTTTGCTTGTTTTTGTAACTAAAAGTGAAAATGTTAAATATTCTCAGAGGTTAATGGAGGGAAAGACCTTGGAGTTTTTCTTCTTAAATTCTTCATCCACAACGGGTCACGTCCATGCTGACAAAGTCAGAGAGAGGGACAGGCAGCCGGCCTCCAGCTGACCTGCGGAGGCTACTCCGGCTCTTGAGGTAATCAGGAAGAGCCTCTGACTCTCTGCTTCTGATTGAGGGAAATGTTCCATTGGTCTATGGGGCATTTTAGCAGGCAGGTGAGTTCCCTAAGTGCTTGCTGACAGTACGCTGATAACAGAGACAAGGTCATCATTGATTGAAAAGGTCTCTGAGACAGAATTTCTGAAAGGTGTCCCCAAACATCCTGTTTTTATGGTTAATGGGCCCCATTCCGGGTTTCTCCCAAATGACTGATGGCCTTCACTAGTGGCTGTCTCTCTCCATTCTGATACTGACAGAAAGAAAGGAAATGTCTTAGAGCCGGACGTGGCCACTAATGTGATGTGACTTTGTTCTTATTCTTTGAAAGGAGAAAAATGCTGTGGAAACAGGCCCAGCTTTTGGAGGGTTTGACTCTTAGGTCAGATCCTTATAAGTTGCGAGATCAATTGTAGTTTAGGCCTGTTATTTGATATCTCTGAGATTCATTTTCCTTTCCTCTTAAATTAGGGTAATTATATAGTTTGGGCTAATGGGCAGGATATGGGCCTTAGCCTTGAGTAAGACTGGTTCAAATCCTGCCCTAAACCCATACGGCTGCAGTTTTAAGGAGGCAACTCAGCTTGATGAGTCATTGTTTCTGCTCAGTTGCTAAGTCGTGTCTGACTCTTTGCAACCCCATGAACCGCAGCACGCCAGGCTTCTCTGTCCTTCACTATCTCCCAGAGTTTGCTCAAACTCATGTCCATTGAGTCAGTGATGCCATCCAACCATTCATCCTCTGTCACACCCTTTTCCTCTTGCCTTCAATCTTTCCCAGCATCAGGATCTTTTCCGATGAAGCGGCTCTTCGCATCAGATGGCCAAAATATTGGAACCTCAGCTTCAGCATCAGTCCTTTCAAAGAGTCACTGTTTATTCATAACAATTCATCACAGTATTATTTGGGAGGATCAAAGGAGATCATGTAAGTTAAATGGCACTAAATAGATGCATTGATAGCTATCGGTTTTCCCTGCTCTTGTGTAGTGATATAACAGATTGACAAAATAAGTGGTGAGTGGGGTATAGCACACAATGGTAAGTAGAGAGTACCATTTTGATAAATTACTATCTTTTCAGAAAACAGGGAAAACAAAAGTTTCTATTCTTAGTGTAACCAGATGCTTTACCAGAGGGTTTCCCTGGAGGTGATCAGAGTTTCATTTTTCTTTCTTCGGCAACAGAGTGCTTTTCTTCTTTGTACAAGCCAGAGTGGAGAGTCACCTTGAAGTTCCTAAGGATTCTAAGAAGTTCCTTCTTAGAATAGCAAATCATCTTTGCATCATTTAGTTAGGGTCCCTGACAAACTTGGGTGGAGAAAAAGTATCTTTAATTGTCCAGGAATGTGATTTAATGGGGCTTCCCAGGTGGCTTAGTGGTAAAGACTCCACCTGCCAATGCAGGAGACATAGGAGACTTGAGTTCGATCCATGGTCTGGGAAGAGCCCCTGGAGAAAGAAGTGGTAACCCACTTCAATATTCTTGCCTTGGGAATCCCATGAACAAAGGAGCCTGGTGGACTACAGCCCATGGGGTCACAGAAAGTCAGAAATAACTTAGTGACTAAATAACAACAACAACAAGAAGGTTTAATGAGGTTCTTATTTTCCAGAAAATTTGAAAAGGTGGTGACCCATTGTTTTTGGAAAGTTGATTAAGTGGGACAAGAGTGAAGAGACATAATAATTCTAGATTATTGCCATGAAGCTTCTGGACTGTTTTCCTCTGGGACATGCATGCTAAGATTGAAAGTGCTATCAACTGGGTACCACTTTCAAAAATGTGGAGTCATGCTCCTGTGATGAACTTGGGCTTCAACAAGCAGAAACTATCATTGCTATGGTAGATGAGCATCACCAATCTGATTGTGTAGGTAAACTTCAGTAAAGAGATAGTGTGATCCAAGAGCTCTGTAATAGTAACAGACTAACTGGAATCCAGTTTACTCCATGTGTGGCATTAACACAGGGTTTAGCTCTTTGGGTCAAGCATGAACCCGAGGTTCTTGAACAATTCAAGGGATAGGGTACACATATTAAGATTTAGAGCAGAGTGTTAGATTTCTTGCTAGTAAGGAAATGGGATTCCAGTGATTTGCAGGGAAAAATAAAAATATGACTTTATTTATATTCTTATTTTGTGGAGAATCCTACATTGGGCTTCCCAGGTAGCACAGTGGTACAGAATCTTCCTGCCAGTACAGAAGAGACAGAAGATGCAAGATCCATCCCTGGGTTGGGAAGATCCCCTGGAGAAGGAAATGGCAACTCACTCCAGTATTCTTGTCTGGAAAATCCCATGGACAGAGGAGCCTGGTGGGCTACAGTTCATAGAGTCACAAAGAGTCAGACATGACTGAGCACTATATTGGTTACATTAGACACTGTTCTTTTATGTTTGCTTTAAAGTATCTTATTTCCAGTACGCTTCTTATCCTCCATCCAAACTTTGAAAAGTACGCACTGCCTAGCAAATGGACCAGTTACCTCATGCTGTGTTAGGAGAGCCTGACAAGCAGAGTGTCCCTACAGAGCAGCGGTGGGAGGGCTATAAGGGAGACAGGTGTTTATTTTGAAGAGTGTGCATGTGAGTTACTACCATTAGGAAGAGGGAAAATGAGAAAAAGACTAAATTCACTTCCTTTAACATTGATCTGACATTCAGTTGGGTATCCTGAGCACGATTTTATATGCAATATGGTGTTTATTATATTAAACAAATTACTAAAAAATAATACTTTTTCTGTAACTGAGACTGATTGTCCTTTTGTTCTCTTTGCAATTGTGGTACTTTATTTTTAAAACTATGAAAAAAGCTAAGCGTACCCTGAAATCAGAGGATTCTCAGTTTACTTTATTATACTTTGAATTTGATTAATTCACTTCCGAGTTGCCTTACTAAATGTTTGAACTTGTAAATAGAGAAAAATTTCACATTCAGAAAAAATGGATTTTTTACCAGTTCTGTAGTACTTATTTGCTTGAGTTGGCCAGGAGTAACTTGCTGCAAAACATGGAAGTAAATCTTTCAAGTGATAAGTAGAGTTTTGCTTTCCAGTTCTCTCCAGAAATTAAATAAATTAAAGTGAGATAAATATTTGGAGAATAGATGTGAAGTAAAAGAAGATTTTTGCCAATACAGATGCTTTGGATTTCAGGATTTGGTACATACTGATCTGTGCATAGGACTCTTGAATCAGAATACAAACAAGAGTTTTATTTTTTAACCATAATTTTGTGTGATTAACTCTTTTTCAAGTCATAACTAGGTTATCTGATGAACAGGATTTTTTTTTAATAGACTTTACTTTTTAAAGCAGTTTTCAGTTCAGAGCAAAATTGAGTAAAAGGTACAGAGATTTCTCATATACTTACTGTCCCTACAGAGTCACAGCCCCCTCTATCATCAGCATCCTATACCAGAGTAGTACGTTGATGAAACTACATGATGTTTCATGATCATCCAAATTCCTCAGTTTACATTAGGGTTCACTGTTGCTTTTGTACATTCTGTGGGTTGTATAACAATATATGTTCACCATTATAATATCATAAAAAGTAGTTTCACTGCCCTAAAGTGTCCTTAATGTTCTACTTGTACATTCCTCTTTCCCCTCAACCTATGACAATCTCTGATCCTTTAATTAGCTCTGTAGTTTTGTTTTCTAGGATGTCATATAGTTAGGATGATAGAGTATCTTTTTCAGACTGGCTTATTTTGCTTTGTAACATGCATCTAAGTTTCTTCCATGTATTTTTCATAGTTTGATTGCTCATTTCTTTTTAGAAATAATACTTCATTCAAAAAATACTTCATTGTCTGGGTGTAAGACTCTTGAGAGTCCCTTGGACTGCAAGGAGATCCATCCAGTCCATTCTGAAGGAGATCAGCCCTGGAATTTCTCTGGAAGGACTGATGCTAAAGCTGAAATTCCAGTACTTTAGCCACCTCATGCGAAGAGTTGACTCATTGGAAAAGACTCTGATGCTGGGAGGGGTTGGGGGCAGGAGGAGAAGGGGGCGACAGAGGATGAGATGGCTGGATGGCATCACTGACTTGATGGACATGAGTCTGAGTGAACTCCGGGAGTTGGTGATGGACAGGGAGGCCTGGCGTGCTGCGATTCATGGGATCACAAAGAGTCGGACACGACTGAGTGACTGAACTGACTGACTGACCACAGTTTATCTATTAGACTACTGAAAAGCATCTTGGTTGCTTCCAGGTTTTGGCAGTCATGAATAAAGCTGCTGTAAATATAATCAATTTGGGTAAATATCAAGGAGAGCAATTGTTGGATTGCATGGTAAGAGAATGTTTAGTTTTGTAGAAAACTGCAACTGTCTTCAAAGTAGCTGTACCATTTTGCATTTTCACGAGTAATAAAATAGATTTCCTGATGCTCCATGTCTTGCCTACATTTGACGTTATCAGCATTTTGGATTTTGGCTATTTTAATAGGTACATGCTGCTGCTGCTGCTAAGTCACTTCTGTCATGTCCGACTCTGTGCGACCCCATAGACGGCAGCCCACCAGGCTCCCCTGCCCCTGGGATTCTCCAGGCAAGAACACTGGAGTGGGTTGCCATTTCCTTCTCCAATGCATGAAAGTGAAAAAATAAAGTGAAGTCACTCAGTCGTGTCCGACTCCCAGCGACCCCATGGACTGCAACCCACCAGGCCCCTCCGTCCATGGGATTTTCCAGGCAAGAGTACTGGAGTGGGTTGCCATTGCCTTCTTATTGTTTAAATTTGCATTTCCCTGATAACAGTTGATGTGTGGCATCTTTTTGTAGGCTTATTTGTCATCTGTATGTCTTTTTGGTGAGGTGTTTGTTAAGAGCTTTGGACCTTTTTTAATTGGGCTATTTGTTTTCATATTGTTGAGTTTTATGAATTATTTTTATACTATGCAGAGCAATCTTTTATCAGGTATCTTTTGGAAATATTTTCACACTGTCATTTGTCTTCTCATGCTTTTGACAGTACTTTTGCATTTCAGAAGATTTTAATTTCAGTGAAGACCATGTTATCAATCCTTTTTTTCATGAATTTTGCTTTTTGTGTTGTATCTAAAAAGTCATTGTCATATCCAAGGCCATCTAGATTTTCTCCAATGTTGTATTCTATGAGTTTTATAGTTTTATGTTTTAGTCTGTGATCAATTTTAATTTTCATGAAGGGTGTTAAGTCTATGTTTGGATTTTTTTTTTTTTACACATGGATATCAGCTTGTTCCAGCACTATTTGTTGAAAACATTGCCTTTGCTCTATTGTATTGTCTCAGCTCTATTGTCAAAGACCAGCTAACTGCATGTATGGATATCTGTTTCTGGGCTTTCTATTCTTTTCCATTGTCTATTTTTTCACCAAATCTATATTCTCTTGATTGTTGTAGCTTTGTAATCATGCTTGAAGTTGGGTAGTGTCAGTCCTTCAATTTTGTTCTTCAGTATTGTGTTGGCTATTCTGCTTTTTATTTTGCCTTTGCATATAAACTTTAAAATCAGTTTGTCAATGTCCACAAAGAAAAAAAAACACTGAGTTTTTTGACTGGGTTTATGTTGAATCATTAGATCAAGTTAGGAAAAATAATATCTTGAGAATATTGTCTGCCTATCCATGAAAATTCAGTTCTTATTTGATTCCTTTAATCAGAGACTTGTGAAGTGAAAGTCACTCAGTTGTGTCTGACTCTTTGAGACCTCATGGACTGTACAGTCCATGGACTTCTCCAGGCCAGAATACTGGAGTGGTTAGCCATTCTCTTCATCAGGGGATCTTCCCAACCCAGGGATTGAACCCTGGTCTCCCACCTTGCAGACAGATTCTTTACCAGCTGAGCCACCAGGAAAGCCCAATATATTACAATATACATTATATATTATAATATTATAATAAAGTATTATATAATATAGTAAATGTACTATAAATATAATGTAATATAAATAAATATATAATATTATAATATAAAGCCACCAGGGAAGCCCAATATTATATAATTTCTCATTATAAATATTGTAGATATTTTGTTAGGTTTCTCAGTTCAGTTCAGTTGCTCAGTTGTGCCCGACTCTTTGCAACCCCATGAACCACAGCACATCAGGCCTCCCTGTCCATCACCAACTCCCAGAGTTTACCCAAACTCATGTCCATTGAGTCGGTGATGCTATCCAACCATCTCATCCTCTGTCATCCCCTTCTTCTCCTGCCCTCAATATTTCCCTGCATCAGCGTCTTTTCAAATGAGTCAGCTCTTCACATCAGGTGGCCAAAGTATTGGAGTTTCAGCTTCAACATCAGTCCTTCCAATGAACACCCAGGACTGATCTCCTTTAGGATATACTAGTTGGATCTCCTTGCAGTCCAAGGGACTCTCAAGAATCTTCTCCAACACCACAGTTCAAAAGCATCAATTCTTTGGTGCTTTTTTAAAGTCCAACTCTCACATCCATACATGACCACTGGAAAAACCATAGCCTTGACTAGACGGACCTTTGTTGTTAGGTTTAGATATACCTAGATATTTCATTTTTTGGTATACTAATTTAAATGGCATTGTGTTTTTAATTTCAAATTCCACTTGCTCATTGCTAGTATATAGGAAAACAGTTGACTTTCATATATTAATCTTGTATTCTGCAGCCTTTTTATAATTGCTTGTTAGTTTTAGGACTTTTTTTATGATGATTCTTTTGGATTTGCTAGTCATGTCATCTAAGAACAAAGACAGTTTTATTTCTTCCTACCCAGTTCTGTGTACCTCTTATTTCCTTTTCTTGTCTCATTGTATTAAGTAGGAAATTTGATATAATGTTGAAAAGGAGTGGTGAGAAGGGACATCCTTTCCTTGTTCCTGATCTTGGTGGGAAACCTTCTAGTTTCTCACCATGAGGCATGATTTAGCTGTATGTTTTCTATAGATGTTCTTATCAACTTGATGATGAGGACTTCTAATGCAATTTTTAAACCATGCTAAGTTAGACAAAAGAAGTATTAATGTTTTGTTTTAAATATATAAAGATTTTTTCTCTCATGGAAGAAATAGGTGCTTATTATACCACTTTACAGCAATTGAAACACTTAAAAGTAAAAAAAAAAAAAAATCCCCATAAATCATGTCTAATTTTTGGATCCAGAATGTTTTCTACTGATGTTCATGTATGTATATCTATTGTATTATACATTTACCCACTCACCCATCAATGTCATCCATTCATCATTTTTAAAGCATCTGGTTTTCCCTCTCATCTTTATAAAAGTATGCCTGTCTTTCATTGGAATAAACTAGTTTTGATTCTGCTATCTCTCTTGAGCTCTTTGAATTTGCTGCCATTTTGGGAACACTTCATTCTCTTTTCAGTTCCATGAGGCACTACCATTCTCTTCTGCCAATTACTGCCTTAAACTGGTCACCACAGGGTGACTTTAATTCCATGGAGCTGTCAAGCTGATGGGGTGTAGGTGTCTTACCTTCCCTTCCCCTCTGTCCTTGTAGTCTCCCCAAGACTGCCAAACTGGACTACAACTATATATATTATTGATTTTTCTACTCAGGTACTAACATGAAATAACCCTTTTTTTCCCAGAAAGATTTGTGAACGTGTTCTTCTGAGGTTTTACATGTATTTAATTTTTTTCCTTAATAATAATATAGTTTATAACAAACTTTTGACTCACAATTCTCTCCCTTCCCCCAAATCCAGAGTTATTTTTTATTTTTTTTCTGGTTTATTATACACATGTCCCATAATTTTTATTCCTTTATTTCTGTGCTTTGAATTTAGGGAGAATTTTGGCCAAATTTTTGTTAATTCAGTATGCAATTCTCTCCATTATGATATTCACTACTCAATGCTTTTAATTTTAGTTTTTGATATTTTTTTAATTTCTCCTTTGCCAGAAGAAGCCAGTTTTTTTTAGCACTTTATTAGCACCTCAAATGCATCTATATGTATATATAGATTGAATTTATTTCCCACTGTGATTTTCCTGTATCTCAAATTATTTTTTATTGGCTGACATTTAGTATGGCTTCTCAGGTAAGCATCTTTAGAGTGGCTTATTTTCTTCACGTGTCTGGTGATTTTTGCTTGTCTGTTCACTTTTACAAATAGAAATCTCTGATCATATTGACAGTTAGCTTCTGTGATTCCCCTTAGCACATACATAAATCATTGTTGAATCCCTCAGCAGGTGTCTCAGGATGGGAGTTCTGTTGTAATGAGGTGAAGTCCAGCACTTTTTAGCACAGTCATGAAAAACATAGCAGATTCTTGCAGAAATAGATTTCTTCATACAAAGTAAAACTTGTCATGGTGCTGCTCCCTTGGTTTGCCTATTCTGCAACTGTTAAGTAGGATCTTCTCAGGTGAGTTACTTGAATATAGTTATGAACTCGGGGAAATAATTCCAATTTAACTCTTTCTTAATTAAAATGAAACAATTTAAAGCTTCAGGGGTTTTTTTTCCTAGAATATTCTTCGCTTTATTTCATAACTTATTCAGTGCTGGTTTGAACTATACAAATTGAACTACAGTAATGTCATTGGCATTATTTACTAGATATTCTGCACTAGATACATGACCTTGCTTGGTCCAAGACTGGTCAAGAGAAAGCTTTTTAAAAATAATTGGTTGCTTTTTAAATTTTCTACTTTTGCTTAGTGCTGTTATTAAGTTGCAAATTTGATTATTTCTATTTCTAAACAATTATTGTTCTTTAAAATGCAGTACATGAATGGTAGCATTTGATAAGAGGATACAGTCTCCATGTAAAGGGTATAGAGCTTTATATGCATGCAAATGTGTGTAAAAACAAATTGGCATAATTGAGATGGGAGTATTGCTATTCAGATACTTAATACTAGGGGTTGGCAAAGTACTACATGCTGGCCATATCCAGATGCAACTGTTTTATAAATAGTTTTCTTAGATCACAGTCATGCCAATTTGTTTACACATTGTCTATGTCCGTCTCCATAGAGCAGCAACAGAGGTGAGCAGTTTTCAGTAGAGACGATAAAACCACAAAGTCTAAAGTATTTACGGTCTGTCCCTTTACAGAAAATATTTTCCAACCCCGACTCTATATCTATGCATGATTGCTCTATATAATCTGTAAACAATGAAAAAAAATTATGTTAAATATTCCCATTCATGTTGTATTTTTATCATTTGTTTTTATAGTATTTAATTTCTGTGTAAAACAATATTACCCTTTATTGTTTAACATGTGCAAACATGAAGCCATAATTTCTCTGATTATCTCATTAAAAATTATAAAGTGGAGTTTTTTCTTTTTATGATTCCTAATATTAAGTGTTGAAACAGTGACAGATTTTATTTTGGGGGGCTCCAAAATCACTGCAGATGATGATTGAAGCCATGAAATTAAAAGCTACTTGTTCCTTGGGAGAAAAGTTATGATCAATATAGACAGCATATTAAAAAGCAGAGACATTACTTTACCAACAAAGGTCTATCTAGTCAAAGCTATAGTTTTTCCAGTACTCATGTATGGATGTGAGAGTTGGACTATAAAAAAAGCTAGGCACCGAAGAATTAATGCTTTTGAACTGTGGTGTTGGAGAAGACTCTTGAGAGTCCCTTGGACTGCAAGGAGATCCAACTAGTCCATCCTAAAGGAAATCAGTCTTGACTATTCATTGGAAGGACTGGTGCTGAAGCTGAAACTCCACCTGATGCAAAGAACTGACTCATTTGAAAAGAACCTGATGTTGGGAAAGAGTGAGGGCAGGAGGAGAAGGGGATGACAGGATGAGATGGCTAGATTGCATCACCGACTCAATGGACATGAATTTGAGTAAACTTTGGGAGTTGGTGATGGACAGGAAGGCCTTGCATGCTGCAGTCCATGGGGTCGCAGAGAGTCAGACATGACTGAGTGACTGAACTGATTAAGTGTTGAAACTGCTGCTCCTTTTTGGTTTACATTTGCATTTTTTTTTGAGGTCTTATTTCTCTAGCCTCTAACATTTTTGTTTGTTTGTTTATTTAAACTTTTTATTTTTTATTGGGGTATAGCCAATTATCAATCTTATGATAGTTTCAGGTGAATAGTGAAGGGACTCAGCCATACATATCCATGTATCCTTTCTACTCCAAACTCCCCTCCTGTTCAGGCTGCCACATAATATTGCAACCTACAACTTTTTAAGGTACTTTGTTTAGCAATATATCACCTAATGTGGTTAACTAATTGTGGCTACCTATCATATAAATTTGTGTATTGTTTAAATCAGTTTCCTTCCAGCCTGTAGCTTGTCTTTTCATTCTATTAACAGTGTGTGTGTGTGTGTGTGTATGTGTGTGTGTGTGTGTTTTGCAGACAAGAAGTTTTAGATTTTAATAAAATACAACCTACCATTTTTTTCTTTTATTTATCCTGTTTTTGTTGTATCCAGGAAGTCTGCTGCTGTATGAAGATGTACATAGACAATGTGTACACAAATTGGCATGACTGTGATCTAAGAAAACTATTCTTAAAACAGTTGCAGCTGGATTTGGCCAGCAGGCAGTATTTTGCCAACCCTTTGTCATCTAGATTTTCTCCTGTTATCTTCTAGAAGTTATATAGGTTTGCATTTTACATGCAAGTCTATGATCCACTTTGAGGAAATTTTTGTGGAAGATATAAAATCTGTCTGTTGTTGTTTAGCTACTAAGTTGTATCTGACTCTGTTGAGATCCCATGAACTATAGCCTGCCAGGCTCCTCTGTTCATGGGATTTCTCAGGGAAGAATACTGGAGTGGGTTGCATTTCCTTCTCCAGGGCATCTTCCCAAGCCAGAGATCAAACCCACATCTCCTGCATTGACAGATGGATTCTTTACCACTGAGCCACAAGGGAAACCCCAAGATCAGTCTTTTATCCACTTTTTCCCATTTGAATGTCCAGTTCTAAGGTCATTTGGAGACTATCTTTTCTCCATTGAATTGCTTTTGCTCCTCTGGCAAAGATCAATTGAATGTAGCTGTGTATGTCTATTTCTGGGATCTTTTATTCCATTGATCTGTTTATTCTTTCCCCAGTACCACACTCTTGATTACTGTGGTTTTATAATAAGGCTATAGTAGTTGGATAGCATTAGTCCTCCAACTTTATTCTTGTGTTGGCTGCTTTTGCTTCTCCATAAACACTTTAGAATCAGTTTGTCAGTGTACACACAGTAACTTACAAGGGTTTTTATTGGGTTTCTGTTGAAATCCTTGCCCCTAGGCAGCAACTACCAATGTTGCTTTCCTCCCCTACTGCCCTGTATAGGTCCCCTCATCTGAATCAGTTGTCCACTTTTTTCTCCAAATCTTCCATTGGTCAGATTCTGAACTGTTATCTCTAGTGTTCTTACTGTGAACCTCTTTTTCTGAATATTCATTATACTACCTAACTGAAGTAAAAATAAGGCTGCCCATGAGGACATTACTTTCCTTGCAGCTTTTTACAAAATTAAGCTGATTGTGGGTTTGTGTTTTTCCCCCTGAGGGGAAAGAGTTTGGTCTGAGGGCCGAGAGTTTGGTTATGTGTCCACTTGTTCCTTATTTCTAGTTTCAGATCATTTATGCCCTTCCTTCTTTTGGGGAGTGTAGACAGATCTTCTGCTCTTTTAAAGCTTCTGTTACCAGTTTTGGACCCCTTCTTTCTCCCTGGTCTCTGTCTTCTATGAAGGAACTTATCTTCTCTTCATTTCTTTTTACCTCTAGGACCATAGTCTTCTATCTCAATTCCTGTTGTCAGGGACCTCAACCTCTATATGAATTAATCCTCCAACATTCTTTCAGTTTGTTATCTCTTCAACCCCACTAATTTATTTGCACCCCAGTAGGAACTTATATTCTGTAATTTATCATCATCTCACACTAGGTAACATCTGAAGTTACAACAATAAACATCCTAATTTCCATCCATGATTTCCTATTTTTCTTGCTTTTAAGAACCCCTATTTATCCCAGCACTTTTTTTTTTTTAACCCTAATCAGGTATTCAAGCTGATGATGTCATCACTTTCTCACTGCCATTGAATTACTCACTTTTCAGCTGTTTGGACATGAATTGCTTGGTTCATTATTATCATTATTACTAATTTCTCAATTCAATCTTTATATTCCTCTATTTTCCTCATCCTAGATAAAAATTATGATTCATAACCTCAAGATCTACACCTGAGCAGCTGATTCTGGCTGAGAAAAGTCACACACGTATGCTAACAAGTTTTGTTTTTCCTACATGATCATTAACTTGAAATAAGAATTGCCAAGACTCCTTGCATGTGTCTCTAATATCTCTTTTTTTCATGATCCAAGATGACTATCTCAAAGGTAATTCTCTTCTCAAACCATTTCTTCATCACTCTCAGCTGATGACCTGGGTTCATATTTCAAACTGAAAATTGAAGTCATCAGATGTGAATTGCTTTATCTTTTTGGCATGGGTGCCCTCTTAATATATACTAGGTGACAGCTAGCATTCATCTCTCAGGGGTAGAAGTCTAGATTCATAAATTTTAAAGCAAGACATGTCTCCATTCACTACTTCCAAGCTTCTTACGTGTCCCATTAACATTCTTTTTGAAATAAGTTTCTAAGAAAAGAGAAAGGAAGTTTAACTTTCCTTGTACCAATGGTTGCTGCAGATAGAAACCTTTTGCCAGAGGAACAGATGTGGACACAGGAGTAATTACAACACAAGAAGCCAAAAATCACCTGCATGCGTGCATGAAACCTGACCCTGGAGGTAGGACATGGCTTAAGGTCTGCACAATTTTTGTGTGAAGTTCCCTTCTCTGTCCACCACAGTATACTACATATCAACCCACTGTCTTTGCAGACTCATATTTTCTACCAGGACTGGCCTTCAGTCACAGTGACAGCAGAACTGGGCAACTTCTGGCTTCCCATGGTGATTACAAGACACTGTTTCAGCTGACTTCCCCAAATCTGTCAGGAGAAACAGCCACCCAGAAAGGGGAAGACTATAACATTCTTCACATCACCAAACCTAGATAAACTTCCACCATTGTTTCTTTCTATTTTCAATGGAGAAAGCATCTCTCTACCTTTCAATGACTCCACAATGAGATGTCTTTCCTTCTTGCTTTTCAACAGCTTTTGTCTTTAGCTAGTTACTCTTTACTGCATCATTAAAAGAATATATATATATATATATATATAATTTTAATATATGTATGTGGTGATTTAGTCATAAGTCCTGTCTACCTCTTGCAACCCCATGGACTGTACCAGGTTCCTCTGTCCATGGGATTTTTCCAGGCAAAAATACTAGAATGGGTTGCCATTTCCTTCTCCAAGGGGTCTTTCTGACCCAGTATCAAACCCAGGTCTCCTGAATTGCAGACAGATTCTTTACTGACTGAGCCACCAGGGAAACCCATGAGCTTTCAGGGAAGCCCATTATATATGTGTATGTAAATGTGTGTGTATATATATATATATATATATATATATTTTAGGATTTCCTTGGTGGCTCAGCAATAAAGAATCTACATGCCAATGCAGAAGACCAGGGTCAGGAAGAACTCCTGGAGAAGGAAATGGTAACCCACTCCAATATTCTTGCCTGGGAAACCCCATGGACAGAAGGGCCTGGCAGGTTGCAGTCCATGGGATCGCAAAGAGTCAGACATGACTTAGAAACTAAATGACAACAAATACATGTATATAAGTGAATCACTTGTGTGTGTGTGTATAAAACTGAATCCCTTTGCTGTACACCTAAAACTAACACAACATTATAAATCAACTATATTTCAATTAAAAAAATCTTAGCTTCTCTAGTGAATCTTTCTGTTTCTATTATTTTCTAGTGAATGTTCTCAGGAACATTCTCTTGCCTTTGCCATATAGAAAAAAAAAAAAATCCCTTGACTCTGTATCTCCCACAGGTCTACTCCACAAGCTGTCCCATTTCTCAGTTCTCTGCTAATAATCAGACTTTTCAAGAGCCAGTCTCCACATTTTTCTTCCATTCTTTAGCAGTCACTGAGAGCTCTATGTGTGTTTTAATTTTGAAAAGTTGAAAAAAATTGAGAAGTAAATGCCAATACCCAACAACAAGAATTAATAAAAATATTTTACCATGTAAGTACCAATTATACAATGCATGGGAGGGGGTAATTCCTTTGTTACACAATTATTAAGTCTCCCTCTCTTCAGGAAGCTTCTATTTTGACTTGGGTGTTTCCTTCCATACTACTTTTTAGGTGTGTTTTTTTTTTCCCCTCCCCTCTTAATTTGCCTCAATACTATCATGTTGTATATGTCACTCCACAGTTTATTTGATTTAGCACATCCATCACCTCACACAATTATTAATAATTTTTTTTTGGTTGTGAGAATGCTAAAGTTCTACTCTCTTAGTATGTGAATTTTTCTGTAGCATAAACAAAGGATCAGATTGGCTTTATAACAGGATATGTTCATTTCAATTTCACTAGGTTTCTAATTGTTCTCTAAATTAGGTTTATAAGTTAATATTCATACTACAAAGAGTTTGAAAATGTTGGTTTGCCCTCATCTTGACTAACACTGTGTAATATCTTACTGAGTTTTGTCAGTCATCTGATGCAAGTGCAGAAGCCTCTCCTTGTTTTAATTCCTACTTTCCTGATTTCCTGCAAGGTTGCCTGTGTTTTCATATCTATTGGCTATTTCCACCTCTGGGACTGGTAGTTCAGTTCAGTTAACTCTTTTGTTCCTTTTTTTTCTGTTGGATTATTTTTCTTTTAAATATTGATTTTTGCTGTTTAATGGAAATATCCTCTCCATATGTGGCCTTTTTCAAACTTTGTGTATGGTATTTTTATTCTACAGCCATTTAAAATTCTGGTATAATCAGAATTATTGATCTGTCTTAGGTAAGAAACATTTACATTTTTAGACATCCTGAAGACATTTCTTCTACATTTTATTTATTTATTCTTGGCCATGCTAGGCCTTTGTTGCAGTTCACAGACTTTCTCTAGTTGCAGCAAGCATGGACTACTCTTTGTGGTGGCTTCTCTTGTTGTGGAGTACAGGCTCTAGGGTGTGCAGGCTTTAGTACTTGTGGCACATGGGCTCAGTAGTTGTGAATCCCAGGCTCTAGAGTGCAAGCTCAGTGGTTAAGTGTGGGCTTAGCTGCTCCACGACATGTGGGATCTTCCCTGATCAAGGATCGAATGATTGTCTCCTGTGTTGGCAGGTGGATTCTTTACCACTGAGCCACCAGGGAAGCCCTGCATTTTCTTTTAAGTATATTACCATTTTGACTTTATAAATTAGGTATTTTATGTATTTGCAGTTTATTTTCCGAATGATGTGAAGTAGTGCTTTAGGTTGTATTTTCTATGAGGCAAGCTAACTCTGTCACTATATCTTTTATTGAACAGTCATCGCACAGGATTTGTATGCCATACGCACCAGGAACTAATTTCCATATGTGCCTGAATCATCTTCTTGTCTCTGTAATTGATTCCCTTTATCTGTTGACCTCTAAGCCTCTGCCTGAATGCTTTAATTACCATAGTTTTATAAGGTCTTAAGTCTAATAGGGCAAGTTATCTTGGTTATTTTAAATATATATTTTATAATCATTTTGAAAAATATTAGATTATTGTTTTGTCCAGTAATTTTAGAAGTAGATTACTTAGTGACATGAAAAACCATGCTGAGATTTTGATTTACATAGTCTTGAATATATGGATTATTTTAAGGGAGAACTGACCAGCCTTGAATATATGGATTATTTTAAGGGAGAAATCACTAAAAACTGATTATTTTAAGTGAGGTTTCCTATCCATAAACAAATTAGATTGCTACATGCTCATATGCTTATTTAAATAAATCTTGTTTAAATTAATCTCTCTCAGTGGTGTTTTACAACTTTTTAATATGGATATTATAAGGTTCTCTTAGGTTTCTTTCCATATGCCTTACAATTTAAGTTGCTGTTGTGAATAATATCTTCTATTAAATGTTGGAGTATAGGGTTGTCATTTACTTTTGAATGTTGATCTTGAATTCAGTAATACTTCTTAATTCTATTACCAGTTTCTTGATTTATCCTGCAAATTATCAAAATATTCTGCAATAAACAATGATTTTCTTTCTTTTCTGGTTCTTCGGAACTCTTTGTAAGATGGTTTATGGAATGCAATGTTCTTATTTGATGAAATGTCAAGGTGTGCAGAAGGATGTCTACTAGTGATGAGTAGCCTAAGGATGAACTCTTAGAATAGGCACAAAGTATGACGATATTTGTTTCCTGTTACTGCTTAACCCAGGGCATCTACTGCAAAAGAAATGGACAAAGTGACTGTTTGTGTGACTCTTTGTATCTTGCCCCAGCCACCTTAGTACTTGCTTACTGGGTCTAGAAATCAATGATTCTTGGTATTTTCTGTCTGCCAGTTTATGGGGAGAGGGTGAGAATGTATATATTTCTTTGAAAGATAGTTCTATAGGAAACAATATAAAATTGTTACGTATATTGAGTGGAAGTTCAAATATGTATATAAATTGAATGGACTCCCAGCTTTGCCTCCCATATTCATATCCTATAGGAACAACCTTTAGATATAGATTCCTATGCAAACCATCTTCCACCAAGGACTTTCCATTGTTCTTCAGTAAATCCAAATGCTTGACCAAAGGACCACAAAGCTATGCATGATCTGATCCCCACTACTCTGCTTCACACCCACCTTGGCACAATGCCAGGTTTACTTTGGGTGCACATGGAGGTCATGGAGCATGAGATAGAGGATGTGCATGGGCTCAATAACATGTGTTTCCCTGCTCCAAGGATGACATGGCTACTTCCAGTGCTGATTGCCTTCC
Organism: Bubalus kerabau; assembly: GCF_029407905.1. Taxonomy (NCBI): domain Eukaryota; kingdom Metazoa; phylum Chordata; class Mammalia; order Artiodactyla; family Bovidae; genus Bubalus; species Bubalus kerabau. The sequence continues at coordinate 86,623,659 of NC_073634.1, read as the reverse complement.
TTTCCAACAGCAGAGACCAATAATGAGCCCTAGTAAGTGACACCATTCCCTCAGAGGACCAACCAGCCACCTTGATTATAGTGGACTTCATCCAACAAGGAGTGCCTATAATTTTTCATCCCCAGAATAATTGTATACTTTGGATATGGAGTTACCTCCCCTGACTGCTATCAGTATGCTAGCCTAACCATCCTGAACCCACAGAAAGCCTTCTTTGACATGGTATTCCACACAACATGGCTTGTGACCACAGTACTCACTTAAAGCATAAGACATCTATCAGTAGGCTCACACTTATAAAATTCTCTGCTTTTTCCGTATATCCTCTCACCCCCAAATCATCTGGCCTGACAGGCATAGAACGGACCATTAAAAGTTCAGTTCCAGTTGTAATTGTGAGACAGCACTCCTGGGGGTGCAGTATATGGTTTGAATCAGCCATCAGTCTATGAGTTTACTTCTCTAGTGGTCAGAAACATGGACCTTGGAATGAGGTGGGAGAAAGAGAAGTAACCGCTTTCATTATTCGCTATATTTTTGATACCACTTAACAGTTTTGAGCTTCCAACAAGGGACTAGTTTGGAAGTTAAGATTGCCCTTTGGTCATTTTTTTTTTAACCATCTTAAATGCTCTTTTATTTATAATCTCCCAGTCACTCAAATATATCATGTCACATAGTGCCATATTGAACCATATGTCTAGGTTACAGAGCTGTTCTGAGCTTCAGAAATGACCATTTTTAGCCCTGTGGTCAAAATAGGCTTCAAAGTATGCAAGTTAGGTGACACTTTATGACAACATCATTTGAATGCAATACTAGCTATCTGGAAAGGAATGAAGTCTTAAACTTCCTCTCCATGGAGCCTCACGGATTTCTGAGGGCATAGGTTACCCAATGGCAACCCACTCCAGTACTCTTGCCTGGAGAATCCCATGGACGGAGGAGCCTGGTAGGCTGGAGTTCATGGGATCGCTGGGAATCGGACACGACTGAGCGACTTCACTTTCACTTTTCACTTTCATGCATTGGAGAAGGAAGTGGCAACCCACTCCAGTGTTCTTGCCTGTAGAATCCCAGGGATGGGGGAGCCTGGTGGGCTGCCGTCTATGGGGTCACACAGAGTTGGACACGACTGAAATGACTTAGCAGCAGCAGCAGGGTACCCAATATCAAAATAGGGTCCCTATGCAGTTGGTGGAGGTTTGCTTAGCTGTTCCTTTTAATTAACCCCCTTGGCCATTTTAAACTCCAGATGTCACTAAACCAGTGGCTCCAGAATTGGCTGGGAATGATTGATTTGGTTTACCAAAGAGGGATTATTTGTGATCTAATTTAGGGTAAGAAAGCCTTTGGTTAGACAGGAGGCCTCTTGGTTGTTGTTATTCAGTCATAGTTGTGTCCAGCTCTTTGTGACCCCATGGACTGTAGCACACCAGGGTTCCCTGTCCACCACCATCTTCCAGAGCTTGTTCAAACTTATGTCCATTGAGTCAGGGATGCCATTCAACTATCTCATCCTCTGTCTCCCCCTTCTCTTCCTGCCTTCAGTCTTTCCCAACATCAGGGTCTTTTCTAATGAATTGACTCTTTGCATCAGGTGGCCAGAGTATTGCAGCTTCAGCTTCAACATCAGTCCTTCCCATGAATATTCAGGATTGATTTCCTTTAGGACTGGCTGGTTTGATCTTGCAATCCAAGGGACTCTTAAGAGTCTTCTCCAACACCACAGCTCAAAAGCATCAACTCTTTGGCATTCAGCCTTCTTTATGCTCCAAGTCTTACATGACTACTGGAAAAAACATAACTTTGATTATACGAACCTTTGTTGGCAAGGTATGCCTCTTAGTACTCTCATATATAACAGTAGAATTCATGAAAAATTACAAATAATTCCAAGTCAGGACCATGTGCTTTGTTTTTTGGATTTTTTTGAGGGATTATTTCTGCTGCCTGTTTTTTTTTTTTTTTTCCTTATTGAGGTATACTGGATTTACAGTATTGTGTTTATTTCTTTTGAACAGCAAAGTAATCAATTACACATATATATACATAATTTTTAATATTCTTTTCTATTATGGTTTATCACAGGATAGTGAATATTGTTCTCTGTGCTATACAGTATGATTTTCTTGTTCATCCATTCTGTATATAATAGTCTATAACTGCTAACCCCAGTCTCCCACTCCATCCTTCCCCTAAACTCTTTCTCCTGAGCAACCACAAGTCTGTTTTCTAGGTCTGAGTCTGCTTATGTTTCAGAGATGAGTTCATTTGTGTCATATTTTAGATTCTGCATATAAGTGATATCATATGGTATTTGTCTTTCTCTTTCTGATTTACTTAGTATAATAATCTCTAGTTGCATCCATATTGCTGCAGATGGCATTTCTTTGGAAGGAATGATGCTAAAGCTGAAACTCCAGTACTTTGGCCACCTCATGCGAAGAGTTGACTCATTGGAAAAGACTCTGATGCTGGGAGGAATTGAGGGCAGGAGGAGAAGGGGACAACAGAGGATGAGATGGCTGGATGGCATCACTGACTCGATGGACATGATCTGCGTGAACTCCAGGAGCTGGTGATGGACAGGGAGGCCTGGCGTGCTGTGATTCATGGGGTCGCAAAGAGTCGGACATGACTGAGCGACTTATCTGATCTGATCTGATGGCTAAGTAATAGTCTATTGTGTATGTATATATCACATCTTTCTGATGCATTCATATGTCAGTGGATCATTTAAGTCATTTCCATGTCTTGGCTATTGTGAATAGTACTGCTATGAATATAGGAATACATGTATCTTTTGAATTACAGTTTTGTCTGGATCTATGCCTAGGAGTGGGATTGCTGGATCATATGGTAATTCTATTTTTAGTTTCCTGAGGAACCTCCATACTGTACATAGTGGCTGTACCAACTTACATTTCCAACAACAGTGTAGGAGGGTTCCCTTCTCTCCACATCCTCTCTAGCATGTGTTATTTGCAGGCATTTTGATGATGGCCATTCTGACTGATGTGAGGCGATACCTCATTGTTGTTTTGATTTGCATTTCTCTAATAATTAGAACCATTGTGCATCTTCTCATATGCCTACTGGCCATTTGTATTTCTTCTTGGAAAAATGTCTGTTTAGGTCTCTTGCCCATTTTGTATTGGGCTATTTGTGTTTTGTTGTTGAGTTGAAGTCTATTGCCATTTAAGTTGAGGTCTATTGCCATCTATTGTCTATTGTCTTTCAGGAAGCCAGGTGAGGAACTAGGTGAGGAGAAAGGGTATGTGGAATAGATAATGAAAAAATAAATTACAGACATCAACTAAAACTTCATGACCAGTTACAAGGAACAGAACTGTAGCAACTTTGCATGTTTTATTTCTTGCTTGTTGTGTAAGTGTGTGTAGTATACAGTTGTATATACAACTCCCTTACATGTAAACATATTACATGTAAATATTAATCACTTTCCTCTCTCTTCCTTTCCTCCTAGTGTGTTTATTAAGGGTTTGTTGGTGGTTTACAGTTTAGTTTTTAGATTATAGTATGTTCAAGTGGGATTTGAGTTTGAGGAGTAAATATCATTGCCCAGAGGCAGATATTCTGAATGTTATTTAAATTGGAAATCAATGATGGTTGGTATTTTTGTCTCCTCTTTATGGGGAGAGGGTGAGAGTGTATTTGTTTATTTGAAGGGTAGTTTTATAGGAAAAGATATAAAATTGTGAGAGCTATTACATGGAAATTGAAATATGTGTATAAAGGTATGTGTGGAAATTGAGTAGACTCTCAGCTGTGCCTCCCATATTCATATACTGTAGGAAGAATCTTTAGATATAGATCCCATCATTTCTATGCAAATCACCTTCAACTGATGACTTTCCATTGTTTTCATTAAATCTAAATTCCTGATCAAAGAATTACATGATCTGATCCCCACCACTCTGCTCTGTACCTACGTTCGCAAAGTTCCTGGTTTACCTGGGTGGATACTGATTAAGTGAAAATCCCACATCCCTTGGGTCTTTGGAAGTATCTTCCTAGGGAAGTTGTAGGATACTGCATCCTTCTATCCTCAACCAGCCCTTGAGAAGAGTGTTGTGTACCCAGTGGCCCTCGAGGACTGGACATTGAGGATCTCTTTTGTTTGTGCAGCCTCATCTGTATGTTCTGACCTCTCATCTACCCTAAACATGACTGCTCAATGAGAAAGAAAATACACTGAAGGACTTGAGATGGGAGGATCCTGTCACCCACTTTCCCCACAGCATCATCTAACTGTTCCTACTTCTTCCTAAGAGAATAAACTCTCACCAGCAAACATTTTTCTCTAGAAATCATAGGTCACACACCCAGATTCACTCTTTTATAAACAGACTCCCATAAGAAACTGCAGCATAAAACAACACCACTATAAAAAAAAATAAAAGTAAAAACCTTTACTGAATAGGTTTTAAATATGCAGCAGTTTGGCTGAGGCCCAGATCTCCTCTTGTGGCTTCTTACTTGCTCTCTGCTCCCAAAAGGTGCTCTCTGAAACTACTATACTATTATACTACTACTATACTACTACTCGGAGAAGGCAATGGCATCCCACTCCAGTACCCTTGTCTGGAAAATCTCAAGGATGGAGGAGCCTGGTAGGCTGCAGTCCATGGGGTCGCAGAGGGTCGGACACGACTGAGTGACTTCACTTTCACTTTTCACTTTCATGCATTGGAGAAGGAAATGGCAACCCACTCCAGTGTTCTTGCCTGGAGAATCCCAGGGATGGTGAAGCCTGGTGGGCTGCCGTCTATGGGGTCGCACAGAGTCGAACATGACTGAAGTGACTTAGCAATACTACTACTAACTACTATACTACTACTATACTAACTACTAAACTACTATACTGACATGGACATTGTCATATTTTGGTCGTGAGGCCACCACCCATGACTGAGGGGACCCTCCCCAAGTCTCCAGGTTGTTATCCAATCCAAAACCATAAGCCCTTTTATGAATAATTGAGAATCCACATCAATGGCCATTCATTTAAAAACACATAAGTTGGAAATAATTTATTGTTTTTGTGTGTCCTCAGTCGCTCAGTCATGTCCAGTTGTTTGCGACCCCATAGACTGTAACCTGCCAGGCTCCTCTGTCCATGGGATTTTCTAGGAAAGAATACTGGAGTGGGTTGCCATTTCCTTCTCCAGGGCATCTCCTTGACCCAGGAATTGAACCCGAACCGGTGTCTCCTACATTGTCAGGCAGATTCTTTATCACTGTGCCACCTGGGAAGCCCTTAAATAATCTATTAAGCAGCTAAAATGTTATTTCCATATCAAAATTATTATCCGAGTTTTATGAGGACTCTAAATTCAGTGTTCTACCAATAAATCTGGCCCCTACGCCTGGTAAATTTGGAGAGTTCTTATAGCAAAGAGTACTTGCCAATAATCGAAGTTCCTATGTGTTGTGTTATGTACAAAGCATCAGACTGTTCTGAGTTAGTTGTGCTTTTCAATTACTGTTATTCTTGCTTTTAAATTAAAAACTGTTGTTAATTGACCTCTGTTGCTGTCAGTATTGCAGGTGCTTTGATTAACTGTCTGAGGTGTGGAGGTGCACATTTAGAACAATAATGTGGTTTTCCATTTGTCTAATGACTAGATTGTAAAACACTATTTTCACAGTGATTCATTCAATCACAAAAAAAGATTTCCCTGAGCAAATGTTTTGGGTCAGTCCTGTTCTTAGTGGGAACACAGCCTTGAGGAAAGTGGGCCAGGGTCACTGTCCTCATGGCTCGTACATGACTCATCCATACCCTACTGTTAAGTCATGTGTATAACAATCTTTCTTCTAAGGTTTGCTTTTATTTTGACTTCATTTTGATACCCGAGTTTGTTGTCAGATGCAAGTTTGTGTACCTGATGCAGAGTGAGGCCAAAAGATGGAAACATTGGAATTGGGAGCAGAGAAAGTTTTATTGCTGTGCTGAGCAAGGAGAACAGGTGACTCATGTGCCCCAAAACCCCAAACTCCTGAAGGGTTTCAGCAAAGCTTTTTTAAAGGTCAGGTGAGGGAGTAGCATTCTGGGGATGTTATTTACTTGTGAACAGTTCCCTCATTGGCTGATGATGAACAGTCTTTAGGTGCCAGAAGGTCTGGGGGCTCCTTGCTTTTTGCCATCAAGTAGTTCATTTCTGCCATTCGGTGGTGGTTTTTTGATGATCTTCCCAACCCAGGGATTGAACCCAGGTCTCCTGCATTGCAGATGGATTCTTTACCATCTGAGCCATCAGGGAAGCCCATGAATACTGGAGTGGGTAGACTATCCCTTTTCCAGGGGATCGTCCCATATGCAGGAATTGAACTGGGGTCTCCTGCATTGCAGGCAGATTCTTTACCAGCTGAGCTACCTGGGAAGCTATGATTTTAGCATCTGAAAACTCAGGAAATAAGTGTCATATCCTATTGTCTAGGTTTTGGGTTGGCCAAAACAGTTCACTCAGAGTTTCCCAAAATTTCTTAGGAAAAGCCCAAAGGAAATTTTTGGCCAACTCAATACTTCAGAGAGGAGCTGAAGCATAGGATTTGAGGGAGGGCTCTGTCCTGGGAAGGCCCCACAGGGTCCTGGTCAGTTTCAGGTTCCTATTTTTTATTTTTGGCTGTACTGAGTCTTCGTTGCTGTGCACAGGCTTGTGGCAAGTGGGGCTGCTCTCTAGTTGTGGTGCCCGGGCTTCCCCTTGTGTTGGCTTCTCTTGTTGTGGAGCACAGGCTCTAGGACGTTCAAGCTTCAGTAGTTGTGGCTCCTGAGAGCTAGAGCACAGGCTCAGCAGTTGTGGCACATAGGCTTAGTTGCCATATGGCATGTGGGATCTTCCTGGACCAGGGATCACGTCTGTGTCTCCTGCCTTAGCAGGCAGACACTTTATCACTGAGCCAACAGGGAAGCCCTCGGGTTCTTTTTCAACTGAATAAAAGATGGTGTGTTGTCCAGGGAATTTTTCTCATCAAAGTGAAATACAATCAAAACAAATTGACTCTTTGGCACTAAATGATGTCCAAGTTCCTATGTTTTCCATCCTCAGGGATGTAGCTCATGACACTGTTTGGGATAAGATACTAGTACTAAACATCATTCTTCAAACAATCTCAAACTAAAATCCACAAAATCCCACTTTACTGCCTGCCTGCATCTACTGCTTTGCATTTTGCATCCAAAGTTTCTTTTGTAAATGTGATTCAATAGAGCCATCAAGAAGCTCTGTGTCAGTAACTGAACTCCTCAGATCCCCCCTCCAACCCTCCACCCGCCTTATGCCTGCACCATCTCCCTCTTTCCAGGACCAAGCTGGGTTTTGTTTCCTGCTGGGTAGTTTAGCTAAAGCCCTCCTGCCGGTTTTCTGGGCAGTGAATACAATTCCAATATAGGCAAGCCAGCTCGGTAAAAATTGCTCCTGGCTCAGCAAATGTGAGTTGCAGAGCACAGGAACAGGCTTTATAATCATTCCATTCATTGGTCTGAAATGAACCTCTGATGGGAAATTGTAATGAGGCTGTCAGAGTCACTGCTACTCTCCAAATAACAGATACATCTTACAAATGAGGGGTAGAGAGGTGTTTCCAAAACTGCCCCATTATTTTGTGTATGTGTGTTTTAATTCACAGAATCTATTTATATTGATTTAAGTGTCCTCCAAGAGAAGGAGTGTGTGCTTTTAGGCTGGTCATACCTGATTTCTGTTAGGATTCACCTCCTCTTGGCTGTTTGACAGGATGCATTTTTACTCTATTTTCTTTGTCACATGTAAAGTGTGAAAATTTACGTCTATGATGTAGATTTTGAAAGTAGATATAACCTAAGTAAAATTTCTAGCGCTGAACTGCAGCTTAGTAGGTACTCAAAGGGCTTCTCAGGTGACACAGTAGTAAATACTCCACCTGCCAATGCAAGAGATGCAAGAGATGCGGGTTTGATCATTGGGTCAGGAAGATATCCCTGGAGGAGGGCATGCAATCCATTCCAGTATTCTTGCTTAGAAAATTCCATGGACAGAGGAGCCTGGAGGGGTACAGTCCATGGGCTCACACAGACATGGACATGTTGAGCTCACACTGGACATGTTGAGCACAGTGCACAGCACAGGTACTCAAAACACGTATTAACTATTCAGTAAGCTCTATGGGTCTGCCCCTTCATTTCTGAATTTGAAGAAGCTTTGAAACAGTCCCAATTATTATGGAGCAGCATTCTAAAATGTCTCTCAATGTGTGTGTATTTATGACAGATTGAGCAGTGCAAAATGGAAAGATCCTCACAGATTCGCCAATCTCATAGTTTAATTTGTTTCATGTATAAAATTTTTTCTTTAAATAAAAGCTCATCTGGGTATCCCTGACATGAATAGCTGAAAAATGAACTTGGCTAATTGAAACAGGAGAAGAAGCCTGGAATTTCCTCTCACCCCAGATTTGAGCCAAAAGGACTTCACTGAACTTGTTTGGCTTCAGTTCAGTTCAGTTCAGTTCAGTTCAGTTCAGTTGCTCAGTCATGTCCAGCTCTTTGCAACCCCATGAATCACAGCATGCCAGGCCTCCCTACCCATCACCATCTCCCAGAGTTCACTCAAATTCACATCCATCGAGTCGGTGATGCCATCCAGCCATCTCAACCTCTGTCGCCCCCTTCTCCTCCTGTCCCCAATCCCTCCCAGCATCAGAGTCTTTTCCAATGAGTCAACTCTTCACATGAGGTGGCCAAAGTACTGGAGTTTCAGCTTTAGCATCATTCCTTCCAAAGAACACCCAGGGCTGATCTCCTTTAGAATGGACTGGTTGGATCTCCTTGCAGTCCAAGGGACTCTCAAGAGTCTTCTCCAACACCACAGTTCAAAAGCATCAATTCTTCAGTGCTCAGCTTCCTTCACAGTCCAACTCTCACATCCATATATGACCACTGGAAAAACCATAGCCTTGACTAGACGGACCTTTGTTGGCAAAGTAATGTCTCTGCTTTTCAATATGCTATCTAGGTTGGTCATAACCTTCCTTCCAAGGAGTAAGCGTCTTTTAATTTCATGGCTGCAGTCACCATCTGCAGTGATTTTGGAGCCCCAAAAAATAAAGCCTGACACTTTTTCCACTGTTTCCCCATCTATTTCCCATGAAGTGATTGGTGAAGCCTAATTTTGAAAGCTGCTGACCACGTTTTCTATTGTAGACAAAAGACTTTCCCAAGATCACATAAATACCAACTAGGATTAGAATCAAGGTGAACAACTCTGGGGCCAAAGTTTTTATGTTCCACTTATCTATTTCATTCAGTCAAACATTTGCTGAGGATAGACCACTGTACCAGGCCCTGTGCCGAGTTTAACAGTAGTTAGAGTTCATGAAATCTCAGGTCTGCTCTTGAGCCCATGAACTAAAAGGAAGTAGCTGACCACACCCTCAAGTAAGTTCAAGGTGGAATACAAGACATTCTGATAGAGGGAGCACGAAATACCATGGAGAAGTGAAAAGGGGAATAATTTGTGTTTGTTGGAACATGAAGTTGTGGAGGGCAAGGGTAATTGCTTTATAAAGAGAGGCTTTCAAGAATGGACTAATCACCAGGCAGAGAAATACAGAGAGAATGTGCCAAGAGTAAGACACAGAAGGCACAAAGGCATAGAATCAGGAAAGTATCTTATAGGAAGGAATAATGAATATTTCTAGTTTGCTGGACCATAATTACACAAGAGGAAGTGATTAGGCCTAGGACTTTAAACATCATTCAATGTTATGTAGGGTCTTGAATGCCCAGCCAAGAGTCTTGGACTTGATCCTGTAGGCTGTGAAGAGCCATGGAGAGATGATGAGAACTTGAAGGAAATATTTGAAGGTGTGTTTTAGGAAGATTGTTCTGATGCTAATTTGGAGCAAAATCTGCATTTAACAACCTAAAAATAACTTTGATGAGGCTGTTAACTTATTTTAATTCATCTATCCTAAGGAGTTAAGTTCTCAGCAATCAGTATTTCCTGTTCTTTCTTCCAACTAATCACTAAGTATGTATTTTTTTTAAAGTCTCGAGAGAAGAGAATACACTACTAATTATTGAGGACTAACTACCCAATAAATATTATTCATTCTTCATATCTGTGATCTCTCAATATGGGACATTTAACCCTAGTGTTCAGATAAGGAAACCAGTAATGAAATTCCTTGTCAAAGTCACACAGTTAGTAAGGGGTAAAGGTAAGAGCCTGACTCCAGTGTGTATAGACTCCAAAATGTGTGTTTCTGCTCTCTCAGAGTTTCTTGAACAGATTTAAGCACTTAGAATTACAGCTTCTCAAGTAGTGCTGCAGCTAAGAATGATCTAGAGGCAAGGTACAGATTTTCTCTTCATAAGGAAAGTGTTTCTTCAATAGACTTCCCAACAATGTTAGCCACTGACGATTCACTCCCTTCAGATCCTATTGTGAGGTTACATTAAGACCTGGGAACTTATGCAAGGTCCTGAGGATAACAGGCAAAATATATGGAACCAAAATCAGGGGAGTCTTGGGGGATAAAACAAAAGAACCTTCTGGGAAATGGCATGCCTGGAGACTAGCACATGAACGCTTTGAAAAAACATTTGATGTTACTTGAATCTGGGCCACAGGGTCTTCTGAGTGTGTCTATTTAGGGAAGAGTTCATGCATCTGCTGGTTGGAAGTTTACTTGGACTTACGCCTAGGAAAAGAAAAACATACAAGCTCATGATCTAGTATCACTTCTTCTTCATCTTTATCTTCTCTGTTGTAAACAAAGTTTCATCTATGTAGATGACTTAAACATTGAAATAGGAAACTCTTCACCTCATAAAGAATACTCACACTGTATTAGCATGAGACAGTTGTGAGACCAGGAACTATTGATTTTGATTTTCTGAGTTTAAATATTGTCTCTCAGGTTTACTTTGTAGATGATTTGAGGTTTATTCATAAACTTCTCTAGTCCTCAGTTTTCTCATCTGTAAAATGGAATGCTAAAATCGTTTACCTCATAGAGCAGAATAAGTTAATATATAGAAAAGGACTTAAAACAATGGGTGGTGCATTGTATGTGCTATATAATAAAAAAAATTCCCTATTGTTTAAATATTATTATTGCCACTAATGATGTTATGATGTAGTTGCCTTCCTAGAACACGACTGTATAAAACAGATATTAAATGATACTTTTTGAGTGAATAGATGGATTAATGAAAATTCTACCAAAGTGATTTCTACCAGAAATTTAATTAATTTCTATCAAGATAATATCAAACCATAAAGATCTCAAGATTCACTGTTCACTGAGACAAAGCTAAGCATTCAGAGTATTAGGATTCTTGTTACTCACGAGACAAGGTGATTAGAATACATATTCTTTAGACCGTGTATAGAGCACTTAAATCAAAAGTGGTGTTTGGGGTAAGCACCATAAATAATGTTTCACTCTCTACAACACCTGAAGGTTTCCTATGATGACCAAAATAAATAATATGTACACACAAATTAAAATCTCTATATATAATTATGCATAAAATATATATAACTTATTTAGCACTATGAATTAACAACAAAATTATTTTTGTGGCCCAAAATTTTATTTTTTTAATTTTTATTGGAATATAGTTGATTTGCAGTGTTGTGTTAGTTTCAGGTGTACAGAAAAGTGAATCAGTTACACACACACACACACACACACACACTCTGTTTTAGGTGCTTTTCCCATTTAGGCCACTATGTAGTATTGAGGAGAGTTCCCTGTGCTCTACAGTAGGTCCTTATTAGTTGCCTATTTTATATATAGTAGTGTGTATATGTCAATCCCAATCTCCCAAATTATCCTTCCCCAACCCCTGCCGTTTTCCCCCAGTGACCACAAGATGTGATCTATCCTGGAGAATGTTCCATGTGTACTTGAGAAGTAAGTGTATTCTGTTGCTTCTGGATGGAATGTCCTATAACTGTGAATTAAGCCTATCTGGTCTAATGTGTCCGGAGAAGGCAATGACACCCCACTCCAGTACTCTTGCCTGGAAAATCCCATGGACGGAGGAGCCTGGTGGGCTGCAGTCCATGGGGTTGCTAGGAGTTGGACACGACTGAGCGACTTCACTTTCACTTTTCACTTTCATACATTGGAGAAGGAAATGGCAACCCACTCCAGTGTTCTTGCCTGGAGAATCCCAGGGATGGGGGAGCCTGGTAGGCTCTCGTCTATGGGGTCGCACTGAGTCGGACACGACTGAAGTGGCTTAGCAGCAGCAGCAGCAGGTCTAATGTGTCCTTTAAGACTCTGTTTCCTTATAGATTTTCTGTCTGATCTGTCCATTGGTATAAGTAGGGGTGTAAAGCCCACCACTATTATTGTATTACTGTTGATCTCCCCTTTTATGGCTGTTAGCATTTGTCTTATATATTGAGGTGCTCCTATGTTGGATGCATATATATTTACAACTGTTATATCTTCTTCTGGATTGATCCCTCAATTGTTATGTAGTGTCCTTCTCTGTCTCTTGTAACAGTCTTTAAAGTCTATTTGTTCTGATATGAATATTGCTATTCCAGCTTTATTTTGGTTTCCATTTCCATGGAAAACCTTTTTCGCCCCCTCACTTTCAGTCTGTATGTGTCCCTAGATCTAAAGTGGGACTCTCATAGACAGCATATATATGGGCCTTGTTTTGTATCCATTCGGCAAGTCTGTCTTTTTGGATGGAGCATTTAATCCATTTATATTTAAGGTAATTATCAACATGTATGTTCCTATTGTTTTGGATTTGTTTCTGTAGGTCTAATTTCTTCCCTTCCTCTTTTGTTCTCTTGCAATTTGATAACTATCTTTGGTGTTGTGTTTAACAAAATTTTTAAAATCTTTCCTCTTTTGATTCTTGGATCCAGTTATTCCACTGAAGAGAAAAATACTTAGTCACAAAGCAGAAAGTTTTATACACAAAGATGTTCACCATATTATTTATAATAGCAAACAAACTCAATTAGCTAAACATCTAAATATAGCAAAATGAACAAATTGGCAAACACTCCATGAAAGGCATATTAGCCAGACTTTTAAAATTTCATATGCTAAGAATGCTGTTCACTTTACCCAAAGGTCTCTTAGAAGAAGATATCTGTATCACTATTTGTGTGTTTGGTGGTGGGGGCAGGGGATTTAAAAAAAGAAACATCTAGAACATGTTTTCCTTAACCTAGAACCTATTAATAGATCTAGACATTCAATGAGCCTTCTGAATTTTACACAAAATTCTCTTTTCACAGGTAGTGTATAAGCTATATAGCTTAATTTGTTGAAGCGGTCATAGACATGGACATAAAATTTATTTTATGTCCATGTCTATGACCGCTTCAACAAATTAAGCACCAGTGTTTGGGATCACCTCTAAGTTCAGATTGATGTATTGTGAGTAAATTAGTTATAGACTCATGTATGAAGAGAAGACAAAATAATCTGATATCAAACCTACAGGGCATGTCACTCAGACTCATATAGGGATGAGCAACTTATTCCCTGTGGGACAAACCTGGCCATGTTTGTTTTTGTATGACCCATAGGTAGAACTTTTAAAAGTATTTTTAAAGAGTTTGGGCAGGGGTTGGGTGATAGGGATAAGGAAGAAAGAGATATGAGACAAAGATCATATGTAGCCTGCAAAACTTAAAAATATATTCTTTTACAGAAAAAGTTTGCCAACCTCTGTATTTAGAACACTGCTAAATTGCAGATAAATTTCAATAGAAAAATCTCAAGCCTGTCCTTCAGTTTTCCACAGAAAATTAAACTTAACTTAATTTTTTTCAAAATCCATTGAACTAGTTGAGTGACTGGCAAATGGTATTAAAGATTACTGAATTGAATTGTCTGAAGTTGAATTTTCCCAACATTAAGTTCATTGAATCTTAGATTGAAAAACAAAAGGGAGATAATAATGAATATTCATTCTTTGGGCTTCCCAGGTGGCATTAGTGGTATAAAGAATCCACCTGCCAGTGCAGGAGACACAAGAGTCACAGGTTCAATCCCTAGGTCAGGAAGATACCCTGGAGTAAGAAATGGCAACCCATTCCAATATTCTTGCCTGAAAAACCCCATGGACAGGGAAGCCTGGTGGGCTACATTCATGGGTGTGCAAACAGTTGGACATGATTGAGCAACTGAGTACACACACATTCATTCTTTACACAAATAGGAATCTGTGTACAACCAAAGTCTTTGATATAGACCTACTAGAACCTTTATTAGGTAAGAATGTTCAAGGCTAATTCAGTTCAGTTCAGTTCAGTTGCTCAGTCATGTCTGACTCTTTGCAACCCCCATGGACTGCAGCACTCCAGGCTTGCCTGTCCATCACCAACTCCCAGAGATTGCTCAAACTCATATCCATTGAGTCGGTGATGCTATCCCATCATCTTATCCTCTGTCATCCCCTTCTCCTCCTGGTTATTATATACAACTAAAAAAAATAAAAGTTTATTTATATTTAAATATTGCATAATGCAGACTAATTTAGGACTTAGCAAAGAATTTGAATCTAATAAAATATCTGGAATGGCATTGAAACATGTAAAATATCATGTATGAAACGAGCTACCAATCCAGGTTCGATGCACGATACTGGATGCTTGGGGCTAGTGCACTGGGACGACCCAGAGAGACGGTATAGGGAGGGAGGAGGGAGGAGGGTTCAGGGTGGAGAACACATGTATACCTGTGGCAGATTCATTTTGATATTTGGCAAAACTAATACAATTATGTAAAGTTTAAAAATAAAATTAAATTAAAAAAAAAATCTGGAAATACTTCAGTGTTCTAGTTCCACAGATTGCTGTTGGTATTTCTCTGCGCTCCTGGTTTTGGGGTCAAGGATTAGCTTGGCTCAAATACCTTATTTGATAGGTCTTTACTGATGCACTCAAATTAATGAGGCTCTCCTGTATTTGGCTAATGAAAGACCTTTGCAAAGCCTATAAGTTCTGCTCCACTTGTCAGATGAGACCAGAAGATTCCTAACAATTTCAAGAGGAAAAACAACATCATTTGGTGGTACAGTTTAGAGTGTATTTTAGGAGAAGGCAGTCTAGCAGAACACCATGGAAACTTTTGAGGCTGCCACAACCCAAGGGCTTTTCTGGGGTCTTTGTCAATTTATGGGTGAGCCAGTGTGAACTACTGGAAAGAAGATTAGAAAACTCAGACTCATTTCTCTATTTATATGAACTCAAGCAAACCACAATACTTCATTGGGCCTCAGTTTCCTTAAACATAAATTGAGAGGGGTGTTAGGTGGGGCTCAGTGACTTAACATGATCTCTACTCCTGGGTTCATTCTTGCATGATAAGGCCCTATTCTGAGACCATCATTGGATCTCCTAGTAATTGGGGCCCCAAATCCTGTTTTTCTCTGGCTCCATACCAGGTCTGAGCTGTACCTATGTGTCATTAAGAATCAAGGATGCCATCTATACATCAGTGCTGTGATATTTCTTTAGCAGGCTGGCCTCCCTCACACCAACCTTAGAGAATGTTACATAATATGGCCGTACTCTATTGTCTCTGTCTGCTCTGAAGTGAAGTGAAGTCTCTCAGTCATGCCCGACTCTGAGACCCCATGGATAGTAGCCTGCACCAAGCTCCTCCATCCATGGGATTTTCAAGGCAAGAAGCACTGGAGTGGGTTGCCATTTCCTTCTCCAGGGAATCTTCCTAAACCAGGGATTGAACCCAGGTCTCTCACATTGTAGACAGACGCTTTACTATCTGAGCCACCAGGGAAGTCCAGGAAGTCTGTCTGTTCTACTCCACTCCATTCTCAGGATGATATGGATGCCACAGCCATTCTCTATTCAGACTTTACTTGAATTCTTCTACAGATGTTAGATCATCAGTTGACGAATTAGCGATCATTCACATATCTAATCTAAGTCTTGAAATTCCAAATAATCAGAACAGTTTAATCAACATTCATTTTTGTTTCAGTGGTTACATACCAGGCTTCTGAAGACTTGAGGTCCTTTCTCACACTTACCTCAGGAATAACAGAACCCATATCAACTTTTTTTCTTAATTTTTTAAATTTATGTATAGTTGACTTACAGTGCTGTGTTAATTTCTGTTATACAACAAAGTGATTTAGTTTTATATATATACATACATATATATATATATGTACATTCTTTTTCAATATACTCTTTTCCATTATGGTTTATCATAGGATATTAAATATAGTCCTCTGTGCTATACACTTGGACCTTTTTGTTTATCCATTCTGTAAGTTGTAAGTTACATAATAACTTACATCTGCTAACCCCAACCTCCCTCGCCCAATGCCCTCCCCAGTAGCAACCACAAGTCTACTCTCTATGTCTGTGAGTCTATTTCCGTTTCATCAAAAGGTTCATCTATGTCATACATTAGATTCCACATAAAAATTATACCATATGATACTGTCTTTCTGACGTAGTATGATAATCTGTAGTTGCATCCATGTTGCTGCAAATGGCATTATTTCATTCATTTTCATGGTTGTGTAGTATTTCATTATATATATATATATATACATACACACACACACACATACACACACACACACCACATCTTCCTTATCCATTCATCTGTTGACAGACATTTAGGTTACTTCTTGTCTTAACTATTGTGAATACTGCTGCTATGAACATAGGACTGCATGTATCTTTTTGAATTATAGTTTTACCCAGGAGTGGGATCAATGGATCATATAGCAATTCTGTTGCTAGTTTTCTGAGAAACCTCTGTACTAATTTCCATAGTGGCTGCACCAACTTACATTTCCACCAACAGTGTAGGAGTTTCCTTTTTCTCGACACTCTCTCCAGCACTTATCTGTAAACTTTTTAGTGATGGCCATTCTGACCAGTATGATGTGGTACTTCATTGCAGTTATGATTTGCATTTCTGTAATAATTATGTTGAACATTTTTCCATGTACCTATTGGCCATCTATAATTTTGATTAGGTCCCATTTGTTTATTTTTGTTTTTATTCCTTTTGCCTTGGGAGACTGACCTAAGAAAACATTGGTACAATATATGTTAGAATATTTTGCCTATGATATCTTCTAGGAGTTTTATGGTGTCAAGTCTTGTGTTTAAGTCTTTAAATCATTTTGAGTTTATTTTTACGTACAGGGAAAGGGAGTGTTCTAACTTCATTAATTAACATGTAGTTGTCCAACTTTCCTGACACCACTTGTTGAACTCATTCTTTCTCCCACTGTGTATTCTTGCCTCCTATGTTGATGATTAACCATAGGTGTGTGAATTTATTTCTGGGCTCTCTATTCTGTTCAACTGATCCATAAATCTGTTTTTGTACAATACTATGCCATTTTGATAGTATCTATAATAGCTCTGTAGTATTATCTGAAGTCTGAGAGGGTTATGCCTCCTGCTTTGCTCTTTTTCTTCAGGATTGCTCTGACAAGTTTGGGTCTTGTGTGGTTCCATATACATTTTAGGATTATTTCAAGTTCTGTGAAAAATGTCATGGGTAATTTGATAGGAATCACATTATATCTGTAGGGTGCTTTGGGTGGTGTGGCCATTTTAACAGTATTAATTCTTCCAATCCAAGAGTGTGAAAAGCCCTATCAATTTACTGCCCCAGCTGACCAGACACACTGCACCAGATGGAATTTTCTCACCTTACACTGAATTAACATTATATTAAAGTAACTATATGCCAAAATATTTTTTCAAACCTTGGGATTAGTTACTCTACCCCATGACTGTCATTTTAAGTCATTCCACATATTGTTGGTTCTTAAATACTCTCTTCATATTTTTCTGTACTTCCCCAATGCCCCTTCTTAGGTTCTCTATGCTGTTTCATTCAAGTCTGCATTTTTCTGGTGAACAAACTTGCCTGTATATGTGCATCTCCTCTGATCTAACCACAGCTTGGCTAGGCCCTAAGAATTCTCCTTCCCCTGTATCTTGAACAAAGGACTATGGCATCAGCATCCTTCCCTAACCCCACGTTCCTCCAGATCTGTTTTCTTTATCCTTACGTAAAGTCATGTCACAATTGGAAATCTTACATTTACCTCCACACAGATCACATGAAATAACAACTGAAGTTTGTTGCTTTCAACTAGAGTGTCACACTGGTAATCACTGTTCTACCAGGAGCCAGATAAACAGTTTAATATTCCTTTGTTAACACAAATATAGGAATAAGAATCATTACAAGAATAACGAAGTTTGCTTAGCAAAACTTTAAAAACTAAAGAAATTCTTAGAGGAGCAACTTAACACAATGTTCTTAATGGTGAAAATTTGGAAACCAGAAACTTTCATTTCAGCATATTTACCTCTTCCAAGACCACCTAGGCAGAATGCTTGAACATTAGACGGGCTGCCAGGAAGTTTGGGTGGGAGCCAAGCAGGCAGCCAAGCTGAGATTCTAGGCCAGGAAAGATATCAATCAGGTCAAACCCGGTGGGCTGCTTTATGACTTCTGGAAACCTCCAAGGTTGATACACACTGGCACTCAGATATAACCATACCACTTTTCCTTGCCTGGAAATTTGAGAGTTGGTCAAACTGTAACACTTATTTAGAGTAACTCATTTTACAGGTGAAGAACTTGATTCATAAGGGGAGAAATGGCTTGTTTAGTATCACATTCAGTATATGGTAGAGAGAAACTAAAACTCAAGTCACTTGCTGTCTCATTTGTTTTTGTGAAGCAACATGATGAATTGAAACACATTTTTAAAATACCACCAAGGGAGAAACAAAAATTAATTACCTAATAATTAAAGAAGGATAGCTCTATATTTTCATATGAGTGAGTGAAGTCACTCAGTCGTGTCTGACTCTTTGTGACCCCATAGACTGTAGCCCACCAGGCTCCTCCGTCCATGGGATTTTCCAGGCAAGAGTACTAGAGTGGGTTGCCATTTCCTTCTCCAGAGGATCTTCTCGAACCAGGGATCAAACCTGGGTGTCCTGCATTGTAGGCAGACGCTTTACCCGCCACCAGGGAAGCCCTAATAGTTTGTCATAAAATACATATTGATACATAAAATATACAAATTGTAAATTTGCTAAAAATAACAGATTCATTGCAAAGATAATTCAATATAATAAAATACCTAGGACTGAGATTATTTGGTAAGAAATGTTGGTTTCCTGTTTGGGTTTATTTACTATATAAGATGAGCAGCTACAAATACTAAGCCTTCACAATAGGGAATGATCCACATTAATCTAAATGTGTCAGATTGTTTAACCATTGTAAACAACTGAATCCACTGATTTTATCTTGCGAAAAATTTTGAAATGCCTAGCTGTTTATTGTGCTATGGATGTAGTCACAGTTCTTAACCTATACTTCACTTAAGTATATCGAGAGGTTCTATCAAAATCTAGAACTTAGGAAAGCATATTTTTTAAAAAAGCAATCACCTTAGTCTCAAACATCTCTCAGTTGGGTATGAGAGAGAGACACCAAATAGATCATTCCAGGATACAGCCATCATTCCTGGGAGGGTGTTGTTATATAGTATGCAGGATTTGAATAGCTGTGGTTGTGCATGTGAGAACGGGTGACATCAAGGTGGAAAAAAAAGGAATTTAATTACAGCCTGCCTTTCAAAATTCCAAAAGGAAAATATAAAGAAACATATCTTACCCAGAGCACCCCAAAAGGCTTACAGGCATGTTAGATCATGAGATCACCATGGTGGAATTCAGTAAAGAGATGACTTCAGTTAATAAACAAAAGAAGAATCCTCGTCTTCCTACTGAGGGTATTTATTACGCTCCATGTTCTGATTCCCTTTCCCAGCCTTTTGGGAAGAGTGGAGGTGGGTGATTGGAACATGTTTGCGTGTCTGTGAGGAGGATGTAAGCTCTGTTATTGGCACTTGTGGTGTGGGGGTTGAATTGGGACATGCAGTCACTTTTTGCTCATGAGTTCCTAGCAGCCTGACAAAGTGGAAAGAACAAGAGATTTAGAGCCAAGAAAAGTTCTACTAAAATAGTAGTCTTTTGACTTGAAGCTCATTAAAATACTTGCCCAAGCTTCAGTTTCTTCATCTTTAAAGTAAGGAGAGCCACATCCATTGTGCAGGATCTCCAAAGGATAAAAATGGGATCTTGTATGGAAGGCATTTAGCCTTTAGTGGGCCACATATTTGTTCTCATGCTCCTTTTTCTCACTGTTGGGTCAATTAAACGACCTTCCCAGCTGGACATCCCTATCCTCTGTCCCTCCGTCACCCAGAATGTCATGTTTACCATCACCAGTGCTCCTCAGCCCATGCTTAAAGGAAAACACAACTTGCCAAGTGCAGCCTTTACCTGTAGAACTAGGTGTAGACTTTTGCAAGAACACTCAAGGCCTTGCCTAACCTGCCTTTCTCACCCCTTTCTCATCCCTCTTGTTAAAAAGCCTCAACTTCATCCAGACCTGCCTGGGTACATGTGGATAGGCATGTAGCAACCTTGCCACCTAGAATGCCCCTGTTTTTCTTCTCTACCCCTTCAACCTCTGCTGATTTCCTTAAAGTTCAGTTTATACACTCACTGCCTTCTGGAACATTCCCAAGTAATTCTGACTTATAGTGCTATGTCCTCCTTTGGAAATATGACATGCATTGGCCATGACATTAATATAGCAGATTCTCTTTTATACTCAGTTCCTTAATGTGTTAAGCCACTGTGATGGTTATTTAGTTGCTAAGTTGTCTCCGATTCTTTTGAGACTCTATGGACTGTAGTCTACAAGGCTCTTCTGTCCATGGAATTTCCCAGGCAGGAATACTGAAGTGGATTGCCATTTCCTTCCCAGGGGATCTTCCTGGGCTCAGACGGTAAAGAATCTGCCTGCAATGCAGGAGACTCAAGTTCGATCCCTGGGTCAGGAAGATCCCCTGGAGAAGGGAAAGGCAACCCACTCCAGTATTTTTCCCTGGAGAATCCCGTGGACAGAGGAGCCTGGTGGGTTACAGTCCCTGGGGTTGCAAAGAGTCAGACACGATTGAGCGACTAACACTAACCCAACTCAGGGATCAAACTTGCATCTACTGCACTGCAAGCAGATTCTTTACCACTGAGCCACTTGGAAATCCCCAAGCCTTCCTTAGGTGTTAGGTATTACCTTCCTGTGGTAGGTACCTTAAATACCGCTGGGTTTTGCCACATGTGAGGCCTTTTCTCCCCAGTTAGATAAGTTTCTCAAGGGCAGGGTAACAGTTATTTATGTTATCCACAGGATGTGTGGAAGTGGCATGGTCTAGAAAGAAGAAAAAAATACAATATTTTCTTTGTAACAGGAGGCACTTGGCTTTTGAGTACATCGAGTGTATTTAATTAAAATGATTAACATAATAAAAGCATGACTTTTCTCATCTCCAACTTCTTGGGGATATAATATATAGACTAATTGTAAAAGATTCAAATCTCTTATCTGCTGGTTCCTTAGTCACCATCTTCCCTTCCAGGTGAGTGTGCATAGAATGAGATGAAAAGAAAAACAAAAACAAAAAAACCCTGGTGGCAATCTAGTCAAGTTTTGACAAGCAGGTGTGCTCAGCACCCTTGTCAGTTTCCAGCACAGCATGAGGTCATGGGGAGCACTGGACTCAAAACACAATTGAAACAGAGTAGTTGGTGAATTTCTAGCCTGACAGCTCCCAAACCTATTCTTTCTTGGCCTCCCTTTGAAGTCCTGCAAAAAAATAAGGTTGATGAAGGAATCCTTTCATGCTCCCCAGGCGTCAGGAAACCTACCATAACACCTCCCACATTCCACGCCTTTTCAGAATCCGCCTAAGGAAAGCAGACACACACACACATGCCCCCTAGAGTCCTGCATCACGGTGTGGGCCTTTCATTTCACAGTCCTCTGCAAAGTGTTATTTGTGAAGCTTAAAATATGTGAGCTTTCAGTGGGAGGAGACAAGTGCTCCGGAGAAAATAACACACCAGGATAAGCCACATCACATTGTTTCTTCTGGGACACACTTTGTTCTGGGAAAATGTCCTAATCACCTCTGAGTTTAGTGTTACTGTGTATATCACAGCACTGTGCCTGGGAAAACACAATGACATTTTGTGTGATAACATTGTAGTGAAATAATAGCTCTTCGGTACCATAAGCAGCAGATTGACGTCCAACATCTATTAGAAATAGTGAGCATTGAATATCTAATGTATCAAATAGCTCTGTGTACAGGATTGGTTTCATGGCAGGGGGGCAGATTTCATAACCTAAGGTGTGATACAAATTTTAGCACAATTCCAGTTGCTTTTTTATCCCAATATTGAAAATAGACATGTGGCTTGTTAGGAAAACAGTACAAAACAGTATACAAAGCACAGTCTTGGGTCACAAAGACCTAAATATGGGTAATAGCCCCATGATTTATGAGTTCTGCACCTTTGGGTGAGTCACTTAGCCTCTCTGTATTTTAGTTTCCTATTTTACAAACAGGCAAAAGGAGAAGAGGGAGGCAGAGGATGAGATGGTTGGATGGCATCACCAACTCAACAGATGTGAATTTGAGCCAACTCCGGGAGATAGTGAAGGACAGGGAAGCCTGGCATGCTGCAGTCCATGCAGCATCAGTCCATGCAGAGTCAGACACAACTTAGCAACTGAACAACAACAAATAATGTCTCTTTCATATATTTTTTCTCTTGTAATGGTGAAATCTAATAATATACAGCCCCTGAAATATGCTAAACAATTAATGGTCATCATTGCTCTTGTCATTGTCGTGGTGAAATGATTAACACATGTGCAGCATCTTACAGAACTGCTTCCCTAACATCTCTTTCTCACCAGCATTAAATTTACCCTTACACACAGGGAGAGCAAGACCATGGCAGACCCTTAACATTCTCATGACTGTTGAAGGCACTTTGACTTTCCCTGCAGACTGCTGACAAAAATATAAAGAATGAGAAACATATAAGCTGTTAGGATTTATGTGCTACGAACATTCATGGTCTCAAGAAATCCATTTCCTTACTTTATAGGCAATTTTGTTTAATTACTGATACAATGCCCTATAATCAAAACTTGAAACTCCTGTCCATCAGAAATTCCATTTTTTTTCCTTCAAACATTGTGTATTAATTTTATATTACTGCTGTAACAAATGACTGCTAAGTGGTAACACAAATTTATTATCATAAAGTTCTGTCAATCAGAAATCGGACACAGGTCTCAGTGAACTAGAATATTTACAGGGCTCCATTCCTTCTAGAAGTTCTAGGGTTAAGTCCATTTTCTTCCTTTTTAAATTTCTCTAAAAGCCACCCACATCCCTTGGCTCATGGCTCCATTCTTCTACCTTCAAAAGCAGCAACATTACTTCTCTGTGACCGTACTTCTGTTGTCATATTTCTTTCTCTAATCCCCTTCTGCCTCCCTCTTCCATGCTCAAGAACCCTTACGAGTATGTTGAGCTCACATGGATGATCCACGATAACCACTCTGTTTTAAGTCAGCTAATTAGCAACTTAATTGTATCTGCTTCCTTAATTTCCCTTTGCCACGTAATCTTACATACTCATAAGTTCTAAGTATTAAGATGTGGTCATTTTTGGGGTAGCCATTATTCTACCTACTTAGTTTGGCATTATATCTTTTTCCAAGAAAAGAAACAACCACAAAGAACCAAGTTTTGTCATCTACCTCATAAACACAGAGAGAAGGCAGTCTATACATTTAAGCATCAATTATGTGTCAGTCACTTTACATTTGTTAATTCAACCTCAGGACCGAACCTTTATGTGGACTAGAAGGACCTGCCTACTTCTCTCTCCCTATTTCTCTAACACTAGCGTGGACCTTCATAGAACACATATAAATTCTGAGACTCCAAGAAAAAAAGAAAATGTTATGAAAGAACAGAAATCAGAGAGTTTGTGACTGAGAAGGTTGAAAAACATTTAATTTGATATATTATTTCTAATATTTATCGATCAACATATATTTCCTTGTTCTAAATACTTTTTTACTTTCACATGATTTAATTTCTTAACAGAACTCTAATTGACAGTATTATCTGTGTGCCAGAGGAAAAAAAAATAATTTCCACAGTTAGGAACATTGTTTAAAGACACATACAGGTAGTTTGCAGAACTGAATTTGAACCCAGTTTGTGTGTGTGTTAGTCGTTCAGTCATGTCTGACTCTTTGCGATCCCATGGACTGTATTCCCCAGGTACCTCTGTCCATGGAATTTTCCAGGTGATAATGCTGGGTGGGTTGCCAATTCCCTGCTCTAGGGGATCGTCATGACCCAGGGATCGAACCTGGGTCTCCTGCTTTACAGGCAGATTCTTTACCGTCTGAGCCACCAAGGAAGGCCCTGAACCCAGCTGGCCTTGAAAATGCATTTGGAGAGAGAGCAAGGTGGCAGAGCAGGAAGACCCTGTGCTCAACTTCTCCCACAAACATGCCTGATAACATAGAGAATAACTTTCCCTGAGAACGACCTGAAGAGTAGCAGAACAGCTCCTCTACAACCAATGATATAAAATACACAAAGAGACTGGTAGGAGAAGAGTAATGACTTAATTCAGATCCAAACCCCCAGCAGGCAACCCACAAGCTCAAATTTCTCTAAAAAGTAAGGGATTCAGACCCCATACTGGGCATCCCAGTGCTGAGGTCCGGCACAAGGAAGAAGAGTGCACTTGATTGACTTTGAAAATCAGTGAGGCTTACTGGAAGCCTTTAGGAAATTGAGACTGCTCTTAAAGGCACACACACAGACTTACTCTCTCACAGTGCCAATGCAGAGGTAGCAGACTGAAAAGTGCCTGGTGCTCTGTCTGGCATACCTAGCTGCCCCAGCACTCCACTTGTCCCATATCGGGCTTCTGTTCCAGTTCCTCAGCCCAAGGCAGTGACTGCCAGCATGCCCCAGGAGAAGCAGTGGTTCACACCAGGCTCCAGCTCTGGCCCCACCCACTGCCAAGGCAGCGGTCACCAGCAAGCCTTGGGAGAAACCCCAGCCTGACCTGGGTGCTATCTCTAACCCCTTCCACCTCTTCCTAGATCCAAATAACACCCTCCAAGGCAAGGACCCTGGAATACTCCAGGAAAAGCCTCAGCCTATGCTCTTTTTAGCTCCAACTCTTCCAGAAGAGCCACTGGGCATATGCAGACTGCATACATAAGGATACTACTTCAAGAGCAGAATAGGTAACTGCTTTGTCTGATTTCACAGAGAAAAACAGGGAAAGTGAAACAAAAGAAGTAAGACAAACTATATTCCAAACTAAAGAACAAGATAAAATCTAAGGGGAGGGGGGAAACTCATGAAACTGAGATAACTAATTTACTTGACAAAGAATTCAAAATGATAGTCATAAGAATTCTTACTAAAATCAGAATTGAGGAATGCAGTGAGAACTTTAAGAAAGAATTAGAAAATGTAAAAAAAAGAATGAATCACAGCTAAAGAGTACAACAATCTAAGTGAAAATCACATTAGAAAGAAGAAACAGCAAATTAGACAATCCATAAGAACACATAAATGGACTGAAAGACAGGATAGTGGAAACCAGGACAGAAAAAAGAAAAAAAATAATAATGAGGATAAGGGCCCACTGGGACAACATATAATATACTAACATTTGCATTATAGGATTCCCAGAAAGAGAAGAGAGACAGAAAGTGTCCCCTTACCTGAAAATGTCCCCTTACCTGAAGAAGAAATGCAGGTCTAGGAATCAAAAAGAGTCCCAAATAAGATGAATCCAAGGAGGCCCACACCAAAACATATCATAATTAAAATAGCAAAACTTTAAAAATAAAATTTTAAAGGCAGCAAGAGCAAAACAGAGAGTCACATAGTAGGGAGCTTCCATAAAGCTATAAGTTTATTTTTCTTCAGAAATTTTATAGGCCAGAGGGGAGTAGAATGATTTATTTAAAGTTCTTAAAGAGGGGGGAGGGGAAAAAAAAAAACTACAACCAATGATATGACCCAGCAAAGTTATCATTCAGAACTGAAGAAGAGATAGTCGTTTTTCCAAAAAGACATGTAGATGGCCAGCCAGCACATGAAAAGATGCTCCCCACCACTAATCATCAGGAAAATGCACATCAAAACCAGTGTGAGATATCACCTCACACCTGTTAGGATGACAGTAGTCCTAAAGACAAGAAATAACAAGTATCAGAGAGATATGAACACAAGGGTTCCTAGTACACTGTCGATAGGAATGTAAATACATAAATTGGTGCAGCTGCTACGGAAAACAGTAGGCAGGTTCCTCAGAAAAATTAAAAATAGAACTACCATGTGATCCAGCAATTCTACTCCTGGGCATACATCTAAAGAAAATGAAAACATTAACTTAAAAAGTTAGTTTTAATTTTTATTGCAGCATATTTACAATAGCCGAGATAACAGAAGCAACCTACGTGCTCATCAACAAACAGATGGATAAAAAAGATATGAGATAGATGTACACACACTGGAAAATTATGCAGCTATATAAAAGAATGAAATCTTGTTATTTGCAACACATATAGACCTGGAGGTTACTATAGTTAGTGAAAAAAATCAGACAGAGGAAGATAAAAATCTGTTTTCACTTATATATAGAATCTAAAATGGAGAAGGCAATGGCACCCCACTCCAGTACTCTTGCCTGGAAAATTCCATGGACGGAGGAGCCTGGTGGGCTGCAGTCCATGGGGTCACTAAGAGTCAGACATTACTGAGCGACTTCACTTTCAATTTTCACTTTCATGCATTGGAGAAGGAATGGCAACCCACTCCAGTGTTCTCGCCTGGAGAATCCCAGGGACGGGGGAGCCTGGTGGGCTGCCGCCTATGGGGTCGCACAGAGTTGGACACGACTGAAGTGAGTTAGCAGCAGCAGCAGAATCTAAAAACAAAATAAATGAACAAATACAGCAAAATAGAAGCAAACTTACAGAGAACAAGCTAGCACCGAAAGGGAAAGGGCTAAAAAGAGAGGCAAAATACATGAAGGGGATTAAAAAGTACAAACTGCCAGCTATAATATAAATAAGTCAGAAGGCTGTGTTGTACAGCACAGGGAATACGGTCAACATTTTATAACAACTTTGTATGGTTTGTAATCTATGAAAATATTAAATCATTATGTTGTATGCCTGAAACTAATATAATATTTTAAGACCAATATACCTCAATTTAAAAAAGTGAAAGTTGCTCAGTCAGGTCTGACCCTTTATGACCCCATGGACTATATAGTCCATGGAATTCTCCAGGCCAGAAAATTGGAGTGGGTAGCGGTTCTCTTCTCCAGGGGATCTTCCAAACCCAGGGATTGAACCCAAGTCTCCTACATTGTAGGCAAATTCTTTACCAGCTGAGCCACCAGGAAAGCCCAATTGAAAAAAGTATGTATTAAACCATTATAGAAACTGTCTCTTATATGTTCAGTCACAGAGCATCTATTGAAAACTAAAGTTTGAAAGGATCTGAATTCAAATTTAAAACAATATATTGAAGCCAGATCAGAATCAATGTTTAGTCCTCCAATGATGATTTCACTGAAGGAGAAAATCCTTTGGAAAGGTAAGCATAGGATGTTCCCAGGGAAAAACAGGACCCTAAGCCCAGCAGCGTAGGGGGAGACATGCATTTGGGAAGAGGTGATGGCTGAACTATGTGGAGGAGGAAGGACAAGGTTACCAAAAAGACAACAGTGTGGGGAGAGGCTCAGACATGTCAGCACCAGTGGAGCATAAAATGCAAAGAAAATGCAATGGGACAGGTCGAAAGAGACCAAAACATTTATGTCTTTGAAGGCCATGCAAGAGTTGAAACATTCTGAGCAGAGAATAAATATGACCAGATTTATAGTTAAAAAGAATTTTGGGGCTCAAGAGTGTGACTTGATATATATATATATATATATATATATATATATATATATATGATATATATTTGTGACTGATTTGCACTGTTGTATGGCAGAGACTAACACAACTTTGTAAAGCAATTATCTTCTAATTAAAAAATAAATTAAAAAAAAAAAAGAAGGTTGGGCATTTGAGATTGAGTGGAATGGGGACTACATGCCGGATAGAGACCTATAAGCCTGATGCCAGAGCCTAGATAAGAAGTGGTAAGACTTGAGCTAAAATTAATTAGTAGTGATGAAGAGAAGAGACCAAGCTGAGAATCATCCAGGGGATTTTAGAATCTCAGCCGCTGAATCAAGCTGCCTCCTCCTGAGAGAGTTGGGATGCTGTGTTCCCTGGATAAATGACAACTTCTGTGAGCAGCTTGGTACCTGTGGTGAGGCACATCGAGGTGACCTCGGAGGTCCCCGTTTCTCCGAGACTCGAATTGAATTGCTCTGAAGTGCCAAACGTCCTTCTCAGAGGAATAATTGAGAGCCTGCCTTAGTCTTTGCAGCAGTGCTCAGCCTTTCTGGAAGAAGATTCTATTTTCCAAATGAAGTCAGTAAAAGTTCTTATGGCTTTTAATTCACGTCCAGGATGGAAAATCTAATGTTCTCATTCTCTCACTGAATTGCACACAATTCATAATGTTTTTATCTGGCTGTTCAGGGAGAAAAACATCATTGGATTTCCCTGTTATAGAGAGGGGTGGAGAAGGCACAGAGATCAACCTGAGTATATTATCACATTTTCTTGCTAATTACTTGACAGTGTGTCACAGATAAATAAAGATTTTACTGAAAAGGACAAGGTTTATCCTTTGACCTAATAATGAACCTACCATTTTAAAATCTCTCTGAACATCCATAGATTTAATCACAATCTCATTGAACAATAAAGATTTGTTGAGTGATTTATTCAAGGAGCAAACATGTTTTTGCACCCTTCTGTGAAAGGAACTTTGGGGGAGCTATTGACTAGTTACATGCCTGCACCATACATGTGGCTCAGCCTCTCTTATCTCCAGTTCATCCTCTATCAGTTCAGTTCAGTCACTCAGTCATGTCCGACTCTTTGCCACCCCATGAATCACAGCACGCTGGGCCTCCCTGTCCATCACCAACTCCCGGAGGTCACTCAGACTCACGCCCAACGAGTCAGTGATACCATCCAACCATCTCATCTCTGTCATCCCTTTCTCCTCCTGCCCCAAATCCCTCCCAGCATCAGGGTCTTTCCAATGAGTCAACTCTTCGCATGAGGTGGCCAAAGTATTGGAGTTTCAGCTTTAGCATCAGTCCTTCCAAAGAACACCCAGGACTGATCTCCTTTAGAATGGACTGGTTGAATCTCCTTGCAGACCAAGGGACTCTCAAGTCTTCTCCAACACCACAGGTCAAAGCATCAATTCTTTGGTGCTAGCTTTCTTCACAGTCCAACTCTTACATCCATACATGACCACTGGAAAAACCATAGGCTTGACTAGACAGACCTTTGTTGGCAAACTAATGTCTCTGCTTTTTAATATGCTATTTAGGTTGGTCATAACTTTCCTTCCAAGCAGTAAGCTTCTTTTAATTTCATGACTGCAATCACCATCTGCAGTGATTCTGGCGCCCCCAAAAATAAAGTCTGACACTGCTTCCACTGTTTTCCCATCTACTTCCCATGAAGTGATGGGACCAGATGCCATGATCTTAGTTCTCTGAATGTTGAGCTTTAAACCAACTTTTTCACTCTCCTCTTTCACTTTTATCAAGAGGTTCTTTAGTTCCTCTTCACCTTCTGCCATAAGGGTGGTGTCATCTGCATATCTGAGGTTACTGAGATTTCTCCTGGCAATCTTGATTCCAGCTTGGGCTTCTTCCAGCCCAGCGTTTCTCATGATGTACTCTGCATAGAAGTTAAATAAGCAGGGTAACAATATACAGCCTCGATGTACTCCTTTTCCTATTTGGAACCAGTCTGTTATTCCATGTCCAGTTCTAACTGTTGCTTCCTGACCTGCATACAGGTTTCTCATGAGGCAGGTCAGGTGGTCTGGTATTCCCATCTCTTTCAGAATTTTCCACAGTTTATTGTGATCCACACAGTCAATAAAGCAGAAATAGATGTTTTTTTCTGGAACTCTCTTGCTTTTTTGATGATCCAGCAGATGTTGGCAATTTTATCTCTGGTTCCTCTGCCTTTTCTAAAACCACCTTGAAGATCTGGATGTTCATATTTCACATATTACTGAAGCCTGGCTTGGGGAATTTTGAGCTTTACTTTACTAGCATGTGAGATGAGTGCTATTATGCAGTAGTTTGAGTGTTCTTTGGCATTCTTGGGCATTGCCTTTCTTTGGGATTGGAATTAAAACTGACATTTTCCAGTCCTGTGGCCACTGCTGAGTTTTCCAAATTTGCTGGCATATTGAGTACAGCACTTTCCCAGCATCATCTTTTAGGATTTGAAATAGCTCAACTGGAATTCCATTGCCTCCACTAACTTTGTTCATAGTGATGCTTTCTAAGGCCCACTTGACTTCACATTCCAGGATGTCTGGCTCTAGGTGAGTGATCACACCATCATGATTATCTGGGTCATGAAAATCTTTTTTGTACAGTTCTTCTGTGTATTCTTGCCACCTCTTCTTAATATATTCTGCTTCTGTTAGGTCCATACCATTTCTGTCCTTTATGGAGCCCTTCTTTGTATGAAATATTCCCTTGGTATCTCTAATTTTCTTGAAGAGATCTCTAGTCTTCCCCATTCTGTTGTTTTCCTCTATTTCTTTGCATTGATCACTGAGGGAGGCTTTCTTATCTCTCCTTGCTATTCTTTGGAACTCTGCATTCAGATGCTTATATCTTTCCATTTCTCCTTTGCTTTTCACTTCTCTTCTTTTCACAGCTATTTGTAAGGCCTCCCCAGAGAGCCATTTTGCTTTTTTGCATTTCTTTTCCATGGGGATGGTCTTGATCCCTGTCTCCTGTACAGTGTCATGAACCTCCATCCACAGTTCATCAGGCACTCTGTCTATCAGATCTAGTCCCTTAAATCTATTTCTTACTTCCACTGTATAATCATAAGGGATTTGATTTAGGTCATCCCTGAATGGTCTAGTGATTTTCCCTACTTTCTTCCATTTAAGTCTGAATTTGGCAATAAGGAGTTCATGATCTGAGCCACAGTTCAGCTCCCAGTCTTGTTTTTGCTAACTGTATAGAGCTTCTCCATCTTTGGCTGCAAAGAATATAATCAATCTGCTTTTGCTGTTGACCATCTGGTGATGTCCATGTGTAGAGACTTCTCTTGTGTTGTTGGAAGAGGATGTTTGCTATGACCAGTGAATTCTCTTGGCAGAACTCTATTCCTTTGCCCTGCTTCATTCTGTAATCCAAATCCAAATTTTCCTGTTACTCCAGGTGTTTCTTAACTTCCTACTTTTGCATTCCAATCCCCTATAATGAAAATGACATCTTTTTGGGGTGTTAGTTCTCAAAGGTCTTATAGGTCTTCATGGAACCGTTTAACTTCAGCTTCTTCAGCATTACTGGTTGGGGTATAGGCTTGGATTACTGTGATATTGAATGGTTTGCCTTGGAAATGAAGAGAGATCATTCTGTCATTTTTGAGATTGCATCCAAGTACTGCATTTCGGACTCTTTTGTTGACCGTGATGGCTACTCCATTTCTTCTGAGGGATTCCTGCCCGCAGTAGTGGATATAATGATCATCTGAGTTAAATTCACCCATTCCAGTCCATTTTAGTTCGCTGATTCCTAGAATGTCGAGATTCACTCTTGCCGTCTCCTGTTTGACCACTTTCAATTTGCCTTGATTCATGGACCTGACATTCCAGGTTCCTATGCAATATTGCTCTTTACAGCATCGGACCTTGCTTCTATCACCAGTCACATCCACAGCTGGGTATTGTTTTTGCTTGGCTCCATCTCTTCATTCTTTCTGGAGTTATTTCTCCACTGATCTCCAGTAGCATATTGGGCACCTACCGACCTGGAGAGTTCCTCTTTCAGTATCCTATCATTTTGCCTTTTCATACTGTTCATGGGGTTCTCAAGGCAAGAATACTGAAGTGGTTTGCCATTCCCTTCACCAGTGGACCACATTCTGTCAGACCTCTCCACCATGACCCGCCCATCTTGGGTGGCCCCACATGGCATGGCTTAGTTTCATTGAGTTAGACAAGGCTGTGGTCCATGTGATCAGATTGACTAGTTTTCTGTGATTATGGTTTCAGTGTGTCTGCCCTCCAATGCCCTCTCACAACACCTTGGATTTCTCTTACTTTGGACATGGGGTATCTCTTCAGGGCCACTCCAGCAAAGCGCAGGTGCTGCTCCTTACCTTGGATGAGGGGTATCTCCTCATGGCCACCCCTCCTGACCTTGAACGTGGAGTAGCTCCTCTCGGCCCTCCTATACCCGCGCAGCCGCCGCTCCTTGGATGTGGGGTTGCTCCTCTAGACCGCCACCCCTGACCTCGGGCATGAGGTAACTCCTCTTGGCTGCCGCCCCATAAAACAGCATAATATGAACTAATGTAGCAAATATAATGACAGGAAGAAATGATTCACCAGAGGTACACCTAAAGCTTCAATACTGGGCAAGGTAAAGTTTGGAAGGTAAAGTTTGATTAAAATAGTATTGAACAGAAAGGGTCAAGGCAGCCATTTTCTGTGCAGAGTTTATTTCTGTGTAAGAGAGGATAAACCCCGCCCCCCTTTAGGGGCAGAACACATAAACAGTAGGCTGGAGAATAGAGCATTTCATGAAGAAACAGGGAGCTATGGGTCTTTACTAAGGTGTGACATTATTCCTAAAGAAATAAATCATCAATGTCATGATCACTCAGTCATTTCTGAGTCTTTGCAATCCTATGGACTGTAGCCTGTCAGGCTTCTCTGTCCATGGAATTTTCAGACAAGAATACTGGTGTGGCTTGCCATTTCCTCCCAGGGGACCTTCCCAACCCCAGCAG
Organism: Bubalus kerabau; assembly: GCF_029407905.1. Classification (NCBI taxonomy): domain Eukaryota; kingdom Metazoa; phylum Chordata; class Mammalia; order Artiodactyla; family Bovidae; genus Bubalus; species Bubalus kerabau. Next base: position 86,590,737 of record NC_073634.1, on the reverse strand, counting down.
TCAAATTCTGGTCTCCTGTATTTGCAAGCAGATTCTTAACTACTGAGCCACCAGGGCAGCCCAAAGAAATAGAGACAAATATCCACAGTTCTTTTTGGAAAGAGTAGAAATAATAATGAGATTAGCAACTTGCATTTGTTGAGCGTTTTCTATATGCCAAGTACCATGCTAATGCTCCCCCTAGAATGATTTTAATTTTACTCTTCAAAATACTTGTTACTTGCTTCCTTATTTTACCATAAGAAAAATGAAGCTTTGAGAGATAACATGCTTATCACATGCTTAATACAATAGTGTTGCACAGCTATTGTATTAACAGAAGTCCAGTTGGCATTCTGCTATCTAATCCTATATAAAGTCTAGTGCTCAGCTGATCCTATCAAGCAAAACTTCAGCCATCTCCTCCACTAAGCTCAAAAGACTAAACAGTTTCTTCAAATGATCCATAAAAGTGCAAGTAAGTATACACAGTCCAATGTGCAGTAGGGATGAAGATGGAACTTAGGCAAGAGAATCAGTAGAATTGGACAATGCCCAAAATCAAATGAAAAAGGAACATCTTAGAGTTTCCCTCTACTCCTTAGTGAGGAGCTGTGTGGAAAATGGTAACAGAAAATTACTTAGACTTTGTGTATCTGTGTAGTATGTGAATATGCAGCAAGAAAAAATATTTTAAAGTAGATACATGAAACCAGATCTTATGGTAGAAGCTTATACCTTTGAATATTTGGGGGGCATTGTATGGATAGTTGGAGAAGGAAATGGCAACTCACTCCAGTATTCTTGCATGGAGAATCCCAGGGACAGAGGAGCCTCGTAGGCTGCCATCTATGGGGTCACACAGAGTGGGACACGACTGAAGCGACTTAGCAGCAGCAACAGTATGGATATTAAGGAAAGAAAATGGTCAGTCTCATGTCTTTACCTGATGAAGACTTAGAAGGGATGAAGAAATGATAAAACTTAAGTACTTACAAACCATCAATCCTAAAGGAAATCAACCCTGAATATTCATTGGAAGGACCCATGCCAAAGCTGAGGCTCCAATATTTTGGCCACCTGATGCAAAGAACTGATTCATTGGAAAAGACTCTGATGCTGAGAAAGATTGAGGGCAAGAGGAGAAAGGGGCGACAGAGGATGAGATGGCTGGATGGCATTACCAACTCAATGGACATGAATTTGAGCAAAATCTGAAAGACAGTGAAGGACCAGGGGAGCCGGGCATGCTGCAGTCCATGGGGTCGCAAAGAGTCAGACACGACTTAGCAACAGAACAACAGCAAAATACTTACAGATCTGCCAGGTTATTAAAAGGTGAGTAAAGAGGTAAAATGGCCTTTTTCTTTGGAGAGCACATTCATAAGCCACTTAGAAAATAAATAAAGTCTACATGTGCAAAAAGTGAGAGTGTCTGAGCTGCAAGGAGGCTTTTGAAGAGAAGTGGCAAGCCTGAGAAAGGCAGCAAGAGGAAGTATTTTCAAGTGGTGAGATGTCAGAAAGACTGGCATCTCAGATATGATATTTTAAAGATAAAATATATGATACAAAGTGAAAGATAACTTTGATTTGTACCTTGCCTTTATACTGTGAATAATAAACTCTAACCACTCGATTCTTCCTGTAATTAAATTTATATATTTAATTTTATGGTATGCATAGTATTTAATTTTACTTGGTTTTCAGTGCTACAAATTAAAACACAATCACTGGCCCCCAAATTTTTAATGAAGTTTATTATTTACCGCAGACATTTCTAAGAGAACTCACAGAGCACAAATTGAATTCCACTCCTGGATGGGTAAGGAGAAAGGCAAACAGGACATAAAAGTTAAGTGCAAGCAGACAACTGAGTCAATTTTATCCAAATCTCAAAGGACAGATGACCATAGCTAAGATCTGTCTTCCATATTAACATTCACTAAAATAACTGAACTAGATGGACAAGCTTCATAAGCACCAAGCAATCCTTTTTCTTAAAACCCTACTGCTGCTGCTGCTAAGTTGCTTCAGTCGTGTCCGACTCTGTGCAACCCCATAGATGGCAGCCCACCAGGCTCCCCCGTCCCTGGGATTCTCCAGGCAAGAACACTGGAGCAGGTTGCCATTTCCTCCTCCAATGCATGAAAATGAAAAATGAAAGTGAAGTCGTTCAGTTGTGTCTGACTTGTAGCGACCCCATGTAGCAGCCCACCAGGCTCCTCCATCCATGGGATTCTCCAGGCAAGAGTGCTGGAGTGGGGTGCCATTTCCTCCTGCTTAAAACCCTAAGCAAGAGGAAACTTCCAGAAACTATTTTACACAGGTATCTGAGGTAACTTGCTTAGAACAGTGAATAAGAGGAAGACCTTTCAAGACAAACAGCTCAGGACTGACTGTGGGCTAAGCAATTCCACGAGCCAACCCTGTAACCTGGAGCAAGTTACCAAACCTCTTGAAACTTTGATCTCCTCATTAGTAAAATTAGGTTACCAGTACTTTTCTACAGGTTTGTTGTAGGAATTAAATGACATAAGAATGTAAATTATTTACTTCGGAACCAAATATATTAAAAGTACTCACCCTAGAGACAGGCATCAGGACAAAGACTGATAGAGAAGTTTAGGAAAACCAAATTATCAACCCTCAGAACAAATTATACTCCCACCAGCTGGCATACCCAAGTAGCAGCAATATTCAGAAGTCTTCAAAGGACGTGTGTGTGAAAGATTTCTTCAGCTTTATTGTTGTTGTTTGGTCTCTCAGACCTGTCCTACTCTTTTACAACCCCACTGACTAGCCTGCCAGGCTCGTCTGTCCATGGAATTTCCTAGGCAGGAATACTGGAGTGGGTTGCTATTTCCTTCTCCATTTTCCAGCTTTGCCATACTGTAATTTTTAATGTTTCTCTTTTTTCGACAATACAGAGCTATACAGTAAACTCCTTGAGACTAGACCCATTCCGCACTGTTTACCATGCAAAATCCAGAATTATTAATTACTCAGGAAGGGTTTTTTCCCCAATAGAATAAAACCAGATATCTTTACTCAGCAATGATGGCTGAATGTAAACCGTCTTCCCAGCACTCTAAAGGACCTGAACAGGGGAAAAAAAAAAAGTTCTAAAACATTTAGAGCATCATCAGTCTTACAGAAGAGAAGAAATATGGGAATGAGTTTTCTGGAAGAGTTGTCCTTCATTGCCAAGGATGATGAATGACAAGGCTTCAGGCAGATCAGAAAAGCCAAACCAAGGGAAGCAGTGCTAATATGCGAGGGCTCATTACGGAGCCCGTGGTCCCCTCAGCACAGCATCACATGTCACAAGGGATGTCACAGGTCATGAAATATAGGTACTTGCAATTCCCCACTGGGATTGCATTTATCTTGAATTATTTACCACCAGATTTCCTAACAGTGGGAACAGGCTAATAATGTGGTTTTTGTGGGGGTGAGGGGGGTCCTCAATTTGTAATTAATTCATCTCTAGGAGATAGAATGGGGATGACAGAGCCACAGTCCATAAATAATTACAATTAGTGTCTTTATGGAATCATCAAAGTTTCATGGCATGAGAAACCACATTTCCAGCAAGAACAGTCAGTGGAAAACACTTTGGAATAGATTGCCTCTGATTCCTGTAAGGTGGCATTTCTTTCAGGCTACATTAGATCCCATCGTTAGGGTGAATGCCATCCATTGGGGAGATGGATGACAGAATTTTGAAGTAGGCAAAAGTGAGATGGCTTTTCATCAAAGATTGCATTCTAGTCCCAGAAACCATACGTAGAGAAATTGGCTGTGGGAGAAATAATTACAATTCGAATGTGTGGACTCAATAACGCGTGACCTTTCAAAGATTCTCCCTGTCACCTTTGGGATGGAGTCCAAACTCCTCAGCACACTGGCTCCTGCTGCCTTCTCTAGTCTTCTCTTCCCCACTTAAATATTGCTCTTGGGTCTACTGAACTATTTGCAGTTCCCAAAACACACCATGCTTTATGTTTGGGGGCCATTTTTCTTTCTGTCTTCTGTGCCTGGAAGTCTTTCTCTTCCTGCCTGGCATAACTGAGTCCTTAATGATTCAGTTAAAAGGTTGCTTTCCCAGACCCCCTCAGGCATGGATGTTAATTCCCTCATTCCTGCCTTTGGTTATCTCTTCATTCACCTTTGTTATAAGGCCAAGTACCCTGAAGTGCCACTGTGAGGTTAAGATCAGGACGATGTGTCCTTCTTCTTTTTTTTTTGTAAAATGCTTTTTCTTCTTTATTATTTACTCTGTAGTATTTTTTTAAACTTTTTATTTTGTATTGGCAGATAGTTGAAGAACAAACAATGCTGTGACAGTTTCAGGTGAACAGTGAGGGGACTCAGCCATACGTACACACATATCTATTCTCCCCAGCACCACTCCCATCCAGCCCACCACATAACACTGATCAGAGTTCCATGTGCTATAAAGTAGGTCCTTGTTGGCTGTCCATTTTAAGCATAGCAGTGTATCATTCTTTCTGTTTTTTACCAAAGCCTGCCAGAAGGACAGGCTCATGGCAATGTGGTTTTTATGACTACAAAGGATGTCATAAATCTCAACTCTCAAAATAATATATATCAAATAAAATGGATATGAGTTCCAAATTGTATACAAAAATATAAGGTTATTTTGCCATAAAGAAAAATGACAAAAGATGTCATAGAAATGCTAATCTTGTCCCATAGGATTTGAACTGGCCATTATAATTGAGAAATGTGCAAGTTATATATTGAACTAGTTACACATTTGTGGATAACTTGTTTCTTTTACCTGGAATTTCCTCACCTCAACATGTCCAAATTTCATCACTTTAAGCTCCCTCATTGATTCCTCTTTGAGAGTTTTGATGTTAGCTTCTTGAAGACCTGCTCTTCCTTTTCTCTGAGTTCCTATACTCTAATTGCTTTTCTCTTGTAGCACTTATAGCAGCACTTATAGCTATCTCCTTTATAATTACTTAGGTAATTTAGGTAAATTATTGAGTGATTATTTTCTCACTAAATTAGAACTTACTGAGGGTAGTATTCTATGTGTTCTGTTCTGGGTTAGTATTCTCTTTCTCTGTTCAGTATCTGTTACTGTATAACGACACCCCTAAATTGCTTAAAACAATAACAATCATTTATCTATATGATTTGGGGGTGTCAGGATTTGGGGAGGTGCTTAGTTGGGCATTGTTGACTTGGTGTTTCTTATGTAGTTATAGGCAGAGAGTGGCTGGGGCTGGAACAGTGGAAGGCTAAAGCCCCTGGGGGCTAATTGTTCATCTCTTCTCTTCTTTTCATCTATTCTGAGCAGTTCTCTGCATGTTTTCTCTACATGAGTTAGTTTGGGCTTCCTGACAAGATGGAAGCCTCAGACTTCTTCAAGTCAACTCTCCAAGGCAAGTGTCCTGAGACAACCGGAAGCTGTATTGCTTTTATGACCCTAGTCTCAGAAGTCATGGCTATGGCATGCTATTAGTTATTTCAGTCACGTAAGACTGATTCAAAGGTGGAGGGTATAACCAGACTGAGCCTTCTTTAATAATTAGCTTTGGAATGAAAAAGCACAAACACAGTACTATAGTGTATGGATGTGTATTCCTTATTGTAGATTCTTTTTCTCCCATGGAAAAATTATGTAAAATTTAGGGGGAAAACACTCAGAACTATACAATCTGTTCCAGGAGATTCTAGTTCTTTCTGCTGTTGCTGTTGCTGCTGCTGCTAAGTCGCGTCATTTACATTCCAGTATTCTGGCCTGAAGAATTTGCAAAGAGTTGGAAACAACTGAGCAACTTTCACACATTTTCATTTTCATCAACACTGGTTATTGCCAATCTTTCATTTTTGTGAATCTTATTGGAGAAAACAGATTTCATTTTTGGTTTATTTATATTAGTTTGACAATTGATAAATTGAACATCCTTGAATATGTTATTGGTTATTTTTATTCCTTTTAAAGAGAAACTTTCTGCTTGTGTGTTTTGCCCTCTTTGAATTTTGGAAGTTTAAAGTTGTTTCTCTTTTGAGTCAGGTTTATTGGGGTATAATTATCGTAAGAGTTTTATTGATATATAAGTCATATATCATATAACTCACCATTTCAAGTGCACAATTGAATTGCTTTTACAGATTCAGATTCATAGTCACAGACTTCAGGCAATCATTACCACAAACCAATTTTAGCACATTTTCATCTCTCCAGACAATAAAGAATCCACCTGCAATACAGGAGACCTGGGTTCAATCACTGGTGTTAGGAAAATCCCCTGGAGAAGGGAAGAGCTACCAATACCAGTATTCTGGCCTGGAGGATCCCATGGCCAGAGGAGCCTGGCAGATTACAGCCCATGGGATCACAAAGAGTTGGACATGACTGAGCGACTAAGCATGCATGCATCCATTAGCAATCAGTATTTATTAATTTTCCCCTACTCCATTATCTGGTAAGTATTAACCTGATTTCTGTCTCTATAAATTTGCCAACAATGAATATTTTACATGAATAGAATTATACAATATATGGTCTTCTCTGGCTGGCTAGTCTAACTTGACCCTATGTTTTCAAAGTTTATTCATGTAGTAACATGTATGAGTAATTCCTTTATAGTGTAGGGTAATAGTTTCATTGTATGGATATGCCATACTTTATCCATTTATCAGTTTACAGACATTTGGATTATTTCTACTTTTGACTAATATGAATAACATTGCAATAAACAATCATGTACATGAGCCTGTAATCCCACTTCTGAATATATATCCCAGAGAATTAAAAACAGGGTTTTGAAGAGAGATTTGTATACCTGTGTTCATAGCAAAATTATTCACAGTAGCTAAGTTGTGGAAGCAACCCAGATGTCCATTGAAGGATGAATGGATAAGCAAAATATGTCATACAATCCAGAGGAATATTATTCAGCCTTAAAAAAGAAGGAAATTCTGACATATGCTACAACATGAATAAACCATAAGAACATTATGCTAAGTGAGATACATCAGTCACAAAAAGACAAAGACTGTATGATTTCATTTACAAGAGATGCCTATTGAAGTCAAAATCATAGAGACAAAAAAATAGAATGGTGGTTGCCTGGAGCTATGAAGTGGAGGAAATGGGGAATTATTACTGAATAGGTGTAGAGTTTTAGTTGTACAAAATTACAGAGATCTGGAGATGGATGGTGGTGAAGGTCACACAACATTATGAATGTAGTTTATACTACTGAACTGCACAATTAAAAATGGCCAAGATAATACATTTTATGTCCTATGTTTTTTACCTTAGTAAAAAACTAGGGAAAATTCATGTACAATTTTTGTGTATACATATATTTATGTTTCTTTGGTATATATAACCAAGAGTGGGACTGCTGAGTCATACAAAAATTGTGTTTAAAATTTTGAAGAATTGCCAAACTTTTTAAATGTAGCAGTTATACCATTTTATCTTCCTACCAGCAAAATATGAAGGTTACAGTTTCTCCATATCCTCATCAACACATGTTATTTTCTCTTCTTTGTAGACATAATAATGGGTATGAGGTGTCATCTTATTTTGGTTTTGATAACATCTAGTCATGGTAATCAGAGAAGGCAATGGCACCCCACTACAGTACTCTTGCCTGGAAAATCCCATGGACTGAGGAGCCTGGTGGGCTGCAGTCCATGGGGTCGCTAAGAGTCGGACACGACTGAGCGACTTCACTTTCACTTTTCACTTTCATGCATTGGAGAAGGAAATGGCAACCCACTCCAGTGTTCTTGCCTGGAGAATCCCAGGGATGGGGAAGCCTTGTGGGCTGCCGTCTATGGGGTTGCACAGAGTCCGACACGACAGAAGTGACTTAGCAATAGTGATGGTAATCAATTTTATGTGCTTATTCAGTTCAGTTGCTCAGTCGTGTCCGACTCTTTACAACCTTGTGAATTGCAGCATGCCAGGTCTCCCTGTCCATCACCAACTCCCAGAGTCCACCCAAACCCATGTCCTTTGAGTCGATGATGCCATCCAACCATCTCATCCTCTTTCGTCCCCTTCTCCTCCTGCCCTCAACCCCTCAGTCATTTGTGTATCTTTGGAGAAATGTCTAGTCATTTACTTTCTTTACTGACCTTTTAAACATATTAAGTTGTAAGAGCACTCTTTGGCTTCCCTGGTAGTTCAGCTGGTAAAGAATCTGCCTACAATGCAGAAGATCCTGGTTCAATTCCTAGGTTGGGAAGATCCCCTGGAGAAGCGAACGGCTACCCATTCCAGTATTCTTGCCTGGAGAATTACACGGACAGAGGAGACTGGCGAGCTTGGGCTTGCAAAGAGTAGAATATGACTTAGCAACTTTCACTTTCAACAGGACTCTGTATGTATTCAGGATAGCCTGTTATGAGACAAATCTTTTTTTATCTTTTTTAAAAATTCTGTGCCTGTGTTTCACTGTATGGAATGGTGCCATTTGTAGTACAAAAGTTTTAATTTTGTTGAATTCAATACTATATATTTTCTGTAAGCAAAATTATATCCTCTTATGTGTGATTTTCCTGCAAAAAAAAAGGAAAATTTACCTTTTTTCTTAAAAATCTATGTTTTGCAAGTACATGTTGTCATATACCTAAACCATAATCAAGACATACAGAACAGTTTCATTACCCCAATAAATTCACTTGGGCTATCACTGATCTATTTTTTGTCCCTAAATTTTTGCTTTTTAAGAATATCATGTAAATGAAATCTAGAAAATAAAAGTATCATATATTTCTGATTTTAGTGAAAAGAAATTCTATTGAATGGTCCTTTATATTAAAACCTACACCTTTAAAAAAAAAAAAAAACACAGCTCACAGTTTTAATTTCAGGATTCCTCTGTTACAATTTTTGGTGTGACTCTTCTATTGTAAATATATAGCACATCAACATCTTCGCATTCGAATGAGATATGCAAATTTCATGGCCTAAAAGTCTTGAGTCAAGTTTGTGAAAAGGTTATTCTAATTGGATAAATTATAAATGGGATAAGGTGGTAGTTTTCTAACTTTTTTAAATTGGATGGGTTATTTAAAATGAAACTTTGCACAGAAGCTCAGTATGTAAACACATCAAAACCAAGATTTTCTGAATTCTTTTTTTTTTAATTTTTATTTTTTTAGATTATGAAAGTATGATAAAACATTTATAGGAGGCTTGGAAAATACAGAACAAGATTACATATGGTTTCACTATATATTACAATTATTTTTAGATAGATTAACATTTTTAGTTGGAGTTTCAATATCAAACTCTCAAAAATTAACAGAATGAATGAACAGAATTCTCTGTATGAATTCTGAATAGACACTGTGCCAATGCCTCCCCCACCGCCTTTTCTTCAGAACATAGTTTGAGTATACATGGTCTCAGTCTTGAGTTATCTTTGGTTGACTGATCCATTAGAAGCAGTACTTAGATACTGGCCATCATCAGGGTCAGTCTCGGGATGAGGAAGGAAGAGAAATTTGAGAGACAATTAGCCGAAATTACAGGTTGTCATCTCAGGCAATGGTTTTCCTATTCCGCTTTCCACAGCCCTGAACTCCCAGGAGGGAATGAGAAATACTCAGGGACAATGTCTTTACACATTGGGAGGGATGCTACATGGAGGCTGATGAGAATAGTTCAAAGTCATTCCTGAAGATAGATCTGGAATGTAAGTGATTAAACAAAGAAGAACATTCTAAAGACAAGATTAACACTGATTCTGAAAAGGTTTGAGCTAGATTTTCCTGACCCATATAAAATACTGGAGTAAAGAGCACAAGAGCCCTCATAGCACTGAATTCTGCATCTGTGGGTGATGGCATACACTGAGCCCTTCTGCAATAGCTACTACTGACGAGCACTCAGCTTTTATTTTGTCACTTCCCACTATCTGTCCTAGAGGTACAGAGGGGAGCGTCACAGTGACTGGTGATGAGGATCCCCAAAGTAAATGTGTCTTTAAGTTTTCAATTCCAACCTTGTAAAAACAAATCGACCCCAAACTCAGGGTTTCTAACATACAGTATTTATTAAAGTGCCAAGTTTGTTGTTTAGTCCCTAAGTCATGTCTGACTCTTTTGTGACCCTAGGGACCATAGCCCACCAGGCTCTTCTGTCTACAGGATTTTCCAGGCAAGAATACTAGGGTTGGTTGCTATTTTCTCTTCCAGGGGATCTTCCCAACACAGGGATCGAACCCGGGTCTTATTTGCTTAACTCCAGTCCTCCATTCGGTAGTATGAAAAATATTTGCAAAAACACCCAAAACAGAAAGGAACTCTGTAGCTTCCTCTGTAGATACTGTGCTGTGTGAGCGTGGTTTTCAGCATGTGCAGAGGCAAAAAGGACCTGCCAGTGATGGCTCCCATTGTTTCCCCCTTTCTATAAGCATACCTTTCTTGACTACACATAGGGGATTGCTCACAGGACAGTGAAGAAATAGGAGCATTTAGGACCCACTTGATTGGCCCTGGAGAACCAGGTAAGGATGCATTCTATTGTAGGAAAACCCTCATGTCTATACCTGAACAAGAGTCAGAATGAAGTCTGTTCAGGGGAGGGTCAGGCCAACCTAGGACCATAAAGGGATTAAATCTATGAAACACTAGTTCAGTTCAGTTCAGTCGCTCAGTCGTGTCTGACTCTTTGTGACCCCATGAATCGCAACACGCCAGGCCTCCCTGTCCATCACCAACTCCCGGAGTTCACTCAGACTCACGTCCATCAAGTCAGTGATGCTATCCAGCCATCTCATCCTCTGTTGTCCCCTTCTCTTTGTTTAATGAAGGATTGTCTAGTCAAAGCTATGGTTTTACCAGTAGTCATGTATGGATGTGAGAGTTGGACTATAAAGAAAGCTGAGCACCAAAGAAGTGATGCTTTTGAACTGTGGTGTTGGAGAAGACTCTTGAGAGTCCCTTGGACTGCAAGGAGAACCAACCAGTCCATCCTAAAGGAGATCAATCCTGAATATTCATTGGAAGGACTGATGCTGAAGCTCCAATACTTTGGCCACCTGATGCGAAGAACTGACTCATTAGAAAAGACCTTGACACTGGGAAAGATTGAAGGCAGGAGAAGTGGGTGACAGAGGATGAGATGGTTAGATGGCATCAGCGACTCAATAGACATGAGTTTGAGCAAGCTCTGGGAGTTGGTGATGGACAGGGAGGCCTGGAGTGCTGCAGTTCATGGGGTTGCAAAGAGTCGGACACAACTGAGCAACTGAACTGAACTGAACTTAATGAAGGACCTGATGATAAGAACCCTCAAGTAGGGAAGAGGATAGCAGTTAACCAGAGGAGGAAGGAGAAAGTAGATCAGAAAACCAGAATTCAGTGGCTGGAGTGGTTTTCTGGGAGGTGTATGATCAGTACCAGCGACATTTGGCATGAGTGTGGGCATAGTTCAGTTCAGTTCAGTCGCTCAGTCATGTCCAACTCTTTTCGACTCCATGAACCACAGCACGCCAGGCCTCCCTGTCCATCACCAACTCCCGGAGTCCACCCAAACCCATGTCCATTGAGTCAATGATGCCATCCAACCATCTTATCCTCTGTCGTCCCCTTCTCCATGGGCATATGAGAGAACTAAAAAAAAATACAGCCCGTATTTTTGCATGCTTACTTGAGTCAGCCATTGTTCCAAATGCTTTATACAAATTAACTCATTTGCTCCTCATAACTGGTTTATAAATTATTTTTAAGCTCATTTTACAGATGAAAACTCAGAGCCAAAGATGGTGAATAAATAACTTAGGCAAATCCAGACACATAGAAAGCTGCATACCTGTTTTCTCCCTTGAACAAGTCACCACATGTCTGCTCAGCCCAGAGTCCCAATCTCTGTGTCTGTCACCTCCTTCATGCGCAATGGCATCACCTGGCAGCTGAGTGGGCAGAGGTAGAGGAGGGCAGGTGACTGACACCGAGAGGACCTAGGAGGATAAATTCAGAAAAAGCCTGCTGATCTCCAGAGAACAAGATTGGTTTAGGGCCCCTTTTCCTGAACTAGAAGTTCAGAATCCGGAGACGTGTTACCAGGAGCAGAGAATGGGATATATATACCTCTAGGCCGACTAGAACTGAATTGCAGGAGGTCTGTCTTGGGGTTGCTTCACTGGATCCTAAATGCAGGGGTAGGGCTGTGGGAACATTCCAGCTGTGAATCCTGGAGGGTGGCGTGCCAAGTTAGACATGGCAATTAACTAGCAAGCACTTCCCCGTCCTACGTTAGGACCTGTTTGGGGTGTGAGGAATTCACAAGGGAGCAAGATCATTCCTGCCCTGACCCTGTTCCCCAGTGAGTGGCACTGCCTACTATGTTGCCCACATTTTGTCCACACCTCATAGTGCCTCTTTTTTTTAATCACAAGAATAGAAATGATCACTGATATCATTATTTTCTGAGACAAACTTTCCCATGGCGATTTTAATAAAACCCAAATGGAAATTCAATTTATTAAAAACACATCTTTCTTTTTTTTTCTATTTTCTCATTTTCTATTTAATTGGAACATTAACATGAGTCTAAGAAGAGAGAAATTAGATCAACAGCTTAAAACAAAATCTCTTAAATGTCAGTGAAATTGCGCAAAATGTTGCATGCCATGAATTTCCCATCCTTGGTCCACGGGGAGCTGTTTCTGGTAGGGCATGGTCCCTCCCAGGAACTCACCCAACACCATGAGAGCTAAACTTCCACACTGGTCCGAATCAAACTCCAATGTGCATGGATCCTTTTAAAGATAAATGTTTTCACACACCCTGCAATATGGAATTAAAATATTTTATCCTTGTATTGTTTAAATACGCATCCATACAAAACTAGATCTAAAGTCGTTATGTTTTTAATTCATACTACTTTGAAGTCAAAACAAATTAACAAGCTAAAACCAAACAAATTATCAAAGCAAAAATAATTTAAATTGTTAAGAGTTATTAATTGTGCTGAAACTAAATTGCTGCTTGCACTAGGGCTGTGATGTGGACTATTCCTTTAATTTGTGTATGCCTTTTCCAATCTGTTGGACTGAAGTTCATTTTTTTCACCACTTTTTGGACTGCTTCAGAGCCTTCATCCTGCAGTTCAGAGTGATGTCATTTAGAGTTCACTCGGCAGGAGATCATCCTGTGCCTACTAAATCTGCCTTTGTTTTTTTCTCATTAGCCTGGGACAGTTAAAGTAGCCCTGTCTGACTGGTGACAACTCATTTGTAAATATAATTGCAAACTTGGACACTGAAACTGTGAGAAAAGATTTGGAAATAAAGCAGTTTTGCCACTAGTTCAGAATATGCTATTTTAAATTGTTCAGTGATTATCAATGACATTATAATTTTTTTAAAGTCTTGTAGAGAACTTTAAGACCTCTGAAAACTTGTCCTTGGACTTCTGTTTATCAAAATCTATCCTAAAATAACTATGATAAAGAACTATTTCTCACCCTACATGGTTTTCAACCTCTTTCAGGTTTACTTTGGAGGAGACAGCAGATAAAAGCTCGGGCTGGATTTCAGGTCCTCCTGTGGGAAGTTAGGTCGTGATGGCATGGATGGACACGTCCTATGAAGTTTTCAGTTCAGTTCAGTCACTCAGTCATGTCCAACTCTGTGCGACCCCATGGACTGCAGCACGCCAGGCTTCCCTGTCTATCACTAACTCCTGGAGCAACTCAAACTCACGTTCATCTAGTCAGTGATGCCATCCAACCATCTTATCCTCTGTCATCCCCTTCTCCTCCTGCTTTCAATCATTACCAGCATCAGGGTCTTTTCAAATGAGTCAGTTCTTCACATCAGGTGGCCAAAGTATTGGAGTTTCAGCTTTAGCATCAGTCCTTCCAATGGATATTCAGGACTCATTTCCTTTAGGATGGACTGGTTGGATCTCCTTGCAGTCCAAGGGACTCTCAAGAGTCTTCTCCAACACCACAGTTCAAATGCATCAATTCTTTGGTGCTCAGCTTTCTTTATAGTCCAACTTTCACATCCATACATTACTACTGGAAAAACCATAGATTTGACTAGAAGGACCTTTGTTGGCAAAGTAATGTCACTGCTTTTTAATATGCTGTCTAGGTTGGTCATAACCTTTCTTCCAATGAGTAAGTGTCTTTTAATTTCATGGCTTCAGTCACCATCTGCAATTATTTTGGAGTCCCCCAAAATAAAGTCTGTCACTATTTCCAGGGTTTCCCCATCTATTTGCCACAAAGTGATGGGACCAGATGCCATGATCTTAGTTTTCTGAATGTTGAGTTTCAAGCCAACTTTTTTAACTCTCCTCTTTCACCTTCATCAAGAGGTTCTATAGTTCTTATTTGCTTTCTGCCATAATGAAGTCTTAGCATCTGGATAGTCAGTCAATAGAATCAAGTGGAACCAGCCTTAAAACAAAACTATGTGTAGCAGCCCTTAGTTTTCCTGAAAATAGCCCTTTGGGAAACTTTGCAAAAGTCAATATTCTCCCTTGGCACCCTATATTGGCATCATGTGTAAGTCCAGTACACTTATGCAATTGATGGAAGATTCACACCTTAAGGTCAGCTGTCTCGATCTATAATGAATTTTTTTATTGAGTCATGAGCAGAGATTAAGAGACAGTCACTAGCCAAACAGTGACTCCTCTCTGAGCCACAGAAGGCCTGCCTGTCAGGTTAGGGATGCAGTAGAGCCTGGTCCAGGAGAGCTCCAGGTTCTACTCTGGACCCTGCCTCTTGGCCTTGATCAAGGTGTTTCTCTTGGACAGGCATCAGGTGGCTCTGCTGTAAAATGGGAATAATAGCAGCATTTGCTTTAGAAGCTGCAGTGAGGACCAGGGTGGAATAAGACAGGGAAAGTGCTTGTTGCCACAGCCCAAGGAGAACAGGGACTCCTTCAATTGAGCCCTATTATTGACATTAATACAAAATTTGATATTTTCCTTAAGGCATGGGAAAGGTTGACTCTAGAACATAAGTTTTCAAACTTGTCTGCTGAGTAGCTAGAAGTAGTAGTAATGCCTGGGTCCCAGGAGATTCTGTTTTACTTGAATCAGGGGCAGGGGAGACACTGGGATTTTAAAAAGTCCCCAGGTAGTCCTAAAGTGAAAGTGAAAGCCACTCAGTCGTGTCCAACTCTTTGCGACTCCATGGACTATACAGTCCATGGAATTCTCCAGGCTAGAATACTAGAGTGGGTAGCCTTTCCCTTCTCCAGGGGATCTTCCCAATCCAGGGATCAAACCTGGGTCTCCCACATTGCAGGCGGATTCTTTACCAACTGAGCTATCAGGGAAGCCCCAGTTAGTCCAATATGCGGCCAAATTTGAGACTCAGCTGCTATTGAAGAGGAACTCACAGGAGGTGCAGGCAGGTGCCATGAATACTGGAGACAGGAATCCTTGTCCCAGTCTGATGGTTGACCCCTCCCCACCCAGCTCACAGTTTAGATAGAATGAAGCCAACCAGCGTGTGCTCAGTCATCTCAGACTCTGTAATCCCGACTGTAGCCCCTGCTAGGCTCCTCTGTCCATGGAATATTATAGGCAAGAAAACAGTAACAAGTTGCCATTTCCTCATGGGATCTTCCCAACCCAGGGATCGAACCCACATCACCTACATTGACAGGCAGATTCTTTACCAATTGCACAACCTGGGCCAGATTTCAAATAAGCCTCAAGAACTTCAAATGCTATGCTCTCCAGGCTCAGTACAGAGGGAAAAACCAATCCCTCAGGTTGTATTTTTATCTCCAAGCTCCTTTGGGGGAAAAAAAAAAATGAATCCATGCAAAATCTGTTCATTTAAAATAAAAGAAATTCATTCTTCTTCCTTTTTTTTTTTTTAACTGGTTAGTATTTGTAAACATGGCACTATTGGTAAAGAACCCACCTGCCAATGCAGGAGACACAAAAGATGAAGCTTTGATCCCTGTGTCAGGAAGATCCTCTAGGGGAAGAAGTGGCAACCCTCTCCAGTATTCTTGCCTGGGAAATTCTATGGACAGAGGAGCCTGGTGGGCTACAGTCCATAGGGTTGCAGAGTTGGACATAGCTAAGCACATACACATACCAATAAAATTGGTACTTGGAGACACCAAGTCCAGAATTTGAACTACGTAGCCATGGAAAGGTGAAGGGGTGTGTTTTCTATAGTTTACCATCAGCCACTTTCCTTGTACCACTTAACTAAGAGAACCAAGAATTTGAGAATGTCTCTGCAACACCCCTGGCTCCTGCTCCACCTCTGGTACAAAGTCTGGGACAGGACAGGTCAAGGTCACACCTGCACTGGCACTGAACCCCATGGCTAGCTTCTGATTTGTGACGATTCACCCATTTCTTAGCTTTCCATTCACAACCACCTCTTGATAACTGTGCTTTCTAAGGAGACTAAAGGAAAACATTACTGAACATTACATGATCTACAAGTATAGCAAGATAATGGCCATGTGCAGAATGATGCATGCCTTACAAAACAGGTTTATGTATGTTTCTTCATGTTCACAGTAAGACCATAAATACATCTTTCATTTGAATTTTATGCAGGAGACAACAAACGTGTAGAGAAGGTGATTCACTCAGTGGTATGCATCTAGTAAGTGATTAAGCAAGACTCCATGTCTCATGACAAATTCCATGTATCCCTACTGTACTGGGCTCACATCTGGGGTGAGAACCAGAGTCCTGTAGGACTTAAGTGTCTCATTATCTTGCAGTGTCTGCTTTGAGAGAATCTGAATTTCTAAGATCTGTTCTTTCTCTTCTCTCCCCTCCCTAATACCCTCTTCTTTTCTCTCCTTCATCCACTTTCTCATGTTCTTTCTTTGGCTTTCTTTATATCCCTATTCTTTCCCTCTTCCTGTAACAAATCTGGAACCTTCACACGTTGAGCCTCTTTTTACCTCAGTGCATTGGTCATTCTCTTTAAACACTGCCCTATTTTTCCCAAGGGAAGTGTTTCCTTGTCTGCATTGAGATGTGGTTGACTTTGGTCCCAGTGCTGTGTGACTGGAACCAAACACCCCCTGCATTCTAAGCAACTTCTTTTCCCAAAGCACTTGATCCAGATCCCCAGCTGTCACTGCACCTGTGAGGCAAAGGAAATAATTCACAACCTCAAGACTCTTCCCATTT
The DNA here is from genome assembly GCF_029407905.1 of Bubalus kerabau. Taxonomy (NCBI): domain Eukaryota; kingdom Metazoa; phylum Chordata; class Mammalia; order Artiodactyla; family Bovidae; genus Bubalus; species Bubalus kerabau. Next base: position 86,573,613 of record NC_073634.1, on the reverse strand, counting down.
CTTCCAGTAGGCTTTTGGCACTTAGGTTCTCATATGGAACATTGCCCTTCATCATCGTTCGAATTTACGCTTGAAGTCTTCATGTGGTTTGCACACCTTGCTCTGGATTGGATGTCTTCCCAACCAAAGGCAGCTGTTCCTCTGGCTCCATCCTTCCATCCATCCAGCTCCCTATAATTGAGGCACAGACCCTTTTTGAGGTAGGATATACTTTCCCTCTCTTTCAGGAATTCTCTGTCCTACTCAAGAGAGCTTTCATGAGGAAGAAAAAACACCCAACTTCTTTTATGGATCAGTCATAAAATCTGGCATATTTTAACTCATCTGTGAGTTTATTTTTTAAAATAACTTTATTATTTTTGGCTGTGCTGGGTCTTCACTGCTGCATGGACTTTTCTCTAGTTGTGGAGACCAGGAGCTACTCTAGTTATGGTGTGATGGTTTCTCATAGCAGTGGTTTCTCTTGTTGCAGAGCACAGGCTCAGTAGTTGTGGTACATGGACTTAGTTGCTCCACGTGGCCTGTGGACTCTCCCAGCTCAGGGATCGAACCTGTGTCTCTTACATTTGCATGCAGATTTTTTACCACTGAGCCACCAGGGAGGTCCGAGTTTAATTATTTTAAGATTGAGGATCATTTCTTCATCAGAATGTTAAGAAATTATGCTATTGAACTCAACTTTCAGACCAAGAAAGCAAATACTTGGTTTTCTACAAAACTCTCAATTTCATGATATTTTTTTTTTTTTTAGAGAACATGGGTTCCTGATGGTAAGATTATGATAACAATCATTTGAATTAGACCAGACTTTAATTTTGATATTTTTCATGTAGAGGATTACTTTAGCTTCTGAATAATTTGAACCAGTTTTTGGTTTGTTGTATTCAGTGAAGAAAACCAGTTAAGTTTAGAGTTCTTTGCCTCCCCCCCCACCTTTGTTTTTTTTCATTTAAATCAGTGTGCTTCACAGAAAATGCCTATCTTATATGGAAATTGAGGGTTAAAATTTTATAATTTGAGCTTGCTAATATCAGACTTGCATTTGAAATTACATCTATTCCATGTTCCTGAGTTCTGGCATATTTTCTATCAGCTACTTCTGCATAGTTTAAAGATTTAAAGAGAGTCAGTCCCTTATCTGGCTTTATTTTTCTCATCTGTACGAAACTGGATTTGAATAAGTTCATGGTCAATGACCTTTTCGAGTCCAACAGTCTCGTTTATGTTAGCTCCAAATTGCCAGTCTAAAAACATTGGGTATTAAACTTGCAAAACACAATGATTTAGTGTAAATATCTTGTATATCTCATCTTTCTGTGGTTACCCAAAAGGACCAGAATGTAAAGCTATTTCCCTAAATAGGTAAATAATTGTTTCTTAGTCCAGACAAGGTCATGATTTTTCATTTTATTTTTAAATTTTTTGTTTAATAATTACTCAGAGGATTTATATATATATACACACACACACATATGAACAGGCTCATGTGATTTTAGAATTAATTCCTTTTAAAGCTTAACTGTTTTTAGGGTAGATTCTCAGTCATTTCAATATACAAGGATGCTTCAAAACGTTGAAACAGGATTCAGACCTATTCACATTTGAAAGATTCTTCACAAACTTATTTTCACCAGATAGCTCTGGGATTCTTCAAAGCCTGAAATTGCATTAAGTGGAGGGCAGCTCTTTTTTGGAAATCCTTGCTGTCTCTGGTTCTCTCTCTCTCACCAAGTTACTTTCACTGTGAATACCTGCATTTCATTAAAGCAATCAGCCATGCCCTTATGTATTCCTTGTCATTTAACATTCAGGGGGTTAGATGCCTGATCACTCAGCAAGAACATACAATCTTGTGAATCATGGGGGTTTCTCAGAACCTTTAATTCTCAGAAGTCCTTAATTTGAAGAGACAGTACACTAATGTTCTAAACAAGTTCCCATGAGCGCTCCATTTGCTCACATTAATACAAGGTAAATCACTCACTCTGCTTCCATTTACTCCAAATGGGAACTGGACACTATTCCTGTTTCTATCATCCAGAAGACACATGATCTTGACCACTTTCCACCTCTTCCTTCAGAATCCATGGCACACCACCTTGGACCAATGATGCAGGGGAACTGGGGCCATACCTGCTCGCTACATTGAATTGAAAGAGTTTTTCCTGCATGTTTGCATTTCTCCTAATACAGGTATTCAATCTACAGCAAGTGAACTCAGACTTCCCATGTGTATCCAAACATTCCTCACTGGCAGGTGTGAGGAGCTGTCTTATTATTAAGATAAATATTTTTGCTGAAAATATCTGGCAGGCTATTTTGTATTCCCAGAGCATGGCATACCCAGGACTCAATGGCATTATTGTTAATTGTCTGTCTCTCCTAGGAGACTCTGATCTGAGGACAATAGCTCCATCATGTTCATTTTTATGTTCTGCAGCTCCTCATACAGCTCCTAAGGTTGACTGACTCACTGACTCATCTGGTGAGACCAAGTGAGGGACAGTCCTTAGCTCCATTTATGTGAGGGAAGCCAAGTGTTTTACTAAAGATTCTAAAGTAGTAAATTGCCCCAATGGAATTAACCCCATATATCCTGGTAACTTAATTATTTATACCAAAACATTTGTTTACACTATAACCATACTACCCACTGGCTTCCCTGGTGGCTCAGCAGTAAAGAATCTGGCTGCAGCACAGGAGAACCAGGTTCAATCCCTGGGTCAGGAAGATCCCCTGGAGGAGGGCATGGCAACTCATTTCAGTATTCTTGCTTGGAGAATCCCATGGACAGAGGTGCCTAGCAGGTTAAAGTCCATAGGGTCGAAACGAGTTGGACACAATTAAAGCAACTTAGCACATGCTCATACTATTGATAAAAGAGAAGCATATGTGGGATGAAAGGAACTTGAAGCTGGAACTTAACAAATGGATAAAAATTCAAAAAAATTCTACCAGTATAGGGAAGATGGAAGAAAATACCAGAGAGTAAAAACTGAGGTGTGGGGTGCAGGGGCGGAACTTGGATATGGACTTGGTACATGTAGGAGTGAGTGATTCATTCTGTTTAATTGGAGTTAAAGTCTAAGCTGGGAAAAAGTAGAAATACAGATAGTTAGGTAGATTTGGGTCTGATTTTGAAGGGTCTTGAATGTGAGATGCCAGTACCTAAAACTGGTATAGAACAACTATAAATTGCAATGTTTTGTGACAGTCTTTTACATTTGGCTTATACTTATTGACATTTAAAATGCTCCTGTAGGTATTATAAGTTTTCATCTTTTTAAATTACCATATGAGGTAGGAAAATGGTAGATGACTTTATGAGCCTGAAGCTGGATCCTCAATGTGGTTTCATGTTACACCATCCTGTTACAAGTCACAAGGGAAACCCAAGAATACAGGAGTGGGTAGCCTTTCCCTTCTCTGGGGGATCTTCCCAACCCAGGAATCGAACCAGGGTCTCCTGCATCCCAGGAGGATTCTTTACCAACTGAGCTATCTATCAGAGTAGCCCAAGTGTTGGTTAAGTTATAATTAAATAACCTTCCCATTCTCGGGACATATAAATGCTCAACTGCAACATATTTTTTAGGAAGAATTTTGGCAATACATACCCAAATGAGTGGGCTTCCCTTGTGGCTCAGCTGGTTAAGAATTTGCCTGCAGTGCAGGAGACCTGCACTGGGAAGATCCCCTGGAGAAGGGAATGGCTACCCACTCCAACTTTTTATCTATTTTAAGGCCTTAGTATCACAGGTTTTATAATCAAACATTCAAAACTGTTATATCATGGAAGTGACCTGGAATGGGAGTGACCTCCCGCAGTGTCTGCCTAGGTGGGACCTTGCTAAGGCAAGGATTGAGCTTTGGTTCCAGGCTGAGAGGAAAGGGTGAAGGGTCCCAAGGGGGCTGAGACTTGAGGCACACAGTGGTACTTCCTGAGTAGTGCAGACTTGTCAGTTGTATACAGTTAGGTACAAGTTTTCTATATTTCAACAATTAGTCCTGCCTTACTTTGAACACTGACCAAAAGTTGGCCCTATAAAAACTCAAGTGGTGAAAATGCATGCAGTGGACATCATCACAGGGTGTTGATGATACCAAGGGAACAAGTGCTCATCTTTAGGGGAATGGTTAAGAAAATTGTGGTCTATTCAGAAAATATGCTAGTCTGTGGCCATTACATATGGTTTAAAAAAACTAATATACACTTGTTAACATGCAGAAGTATCTGCAATATTGAATGAAAAAATTACTTAATGTGGATAGTAAAAAATGTGAACATATTCCAGATAGCATCACCGACTCAATGGACATGAATCTGAGCAAACTCCAGGAGATAGTGAAGGACAGAGGAGGCTGACACACTCCAGCAGTCCATGGGGTCACAAAGAGTTGGGCATGATTTAGCGACTGAACAACAAACAAAACCCTTTATTAGTTATCCAAGAGGAGATGCTGAGATGGCTGTCTGATATTTGTATCTGAAATTCACAGGGGATGGGTCAGAATTGACAGGAAGATGGTAATCAAAGACAGGAAACTGACTAAGATAACTTAAAGAATGTGGGTAGAAAAGGGAAGATGGATAAGATTGAACTCTGGACCCTCTAAAGTAAAGAGGAGAAGAATCCTGCCACGTAGATCAGGGATTGGGAAACTCTCTCTCTAAAAGGCCAGGCAACAAATACTTTTGAAACTGGAGGGGAGGGGGCAGGGCACAACTTTTAAAAGGATGACATAACTTTCTACTGCTACTGCTAAGTCGCTTCAGTAGTGTCTGACTCTGTGCAACCCCACAGACGGCAGCCCACCAGGCTCCTCCGTCCATGGGATTTTCCAGGCAAGAGTACTGGAGTGGGGTGCCATTGCCTTCTCCGACAGAACCTGAGGACACAACATAAACTGATAAGAACCAAACAGGTCCAAAGTGGCCAATGAGTCAACTTCCACTAGACCTTGAGCCTCAGTTTATACTCATTGTAACACATTAGTGAGCTAAATGACACACCCACAGGGGCCATGACAGTTCATAGGCCAACCTTAAAGGTCAAAAAGTGGGTGGTGGCCCAATTCCTGGACATTCCCACCCTTTACCCAAATTAGCTAGAACACTCCTCCCCCTCATTAGCCTATGAAATTATCCACCCTTATAAAATCTGACAGCCCCATACCCTAGGGCTGCGCTCACCTTCAGAGACGGAGTGTGTTTCTCTCTAAATAAATTCACTTCTTACCTATCCCTTTGTCTCTCACTGAACTCTTTCTGTGATATCAAAGAGCTGCATTAGGTCCTGAGACCAGGTGCATGATTTCAGTTAAAGACCGTAGGTTCAAGTCCCAGCCTGAGTTTTGCTGGTTTGAAGCCCAGCCCATGGGTTCAAGTCCCAATCTGAGTTACATGGTTTCACGTTCACCTCTGAAGGCCATGCTGTCTTGCCTGTGTCTCCTCAACTCTGCTATTGTATCATGGAAGCAGCCACTGACAGAAATCAATGGGCATGGCTGTGTTCCAAGAAAACTTTATCTACAAAAACGAGGCAGCAAGCGAATTTGGCCAGCAGCTCGGATTTGCCACCCCTGGAGAAGATGAGAAGGAATAGAAAAAGCGGTTAAAGGCAAACAGGCCGACTGTGGTGTCATAGAAACCAGGAGAAGATGCTTTAAGATGGAAAGAGTAGCCTATCAAGTGAAATTGAGGAGAATGAAGGCTGAGCATGAAAGCTTTCAGCTTCATGGGTCTGTGTGGTTTGTGGAATGCACTATTGTTTTCCACAATATCCTGAGGCTGTGACTCCTTCTGCCTGTAGTGTCCTCCACCCCAAATCTCCTTCATTTGATGAATCCCTGCTTGTTCTTTTTTCAACTTTTCTTTTAATAAATGAAATATTCTTTAAATTCTACAGGGCTTTACAATTTTCAAAAGTTTCACACACATGATTTCATACAATAGTCCCCTTTTTTTCCTTTCTTTTGGTCCTCAATAATAACTTGACCCCAGAAGCCTTCTTCTATAGTAGACAGAATAACAGCCCCCCAGACAGCTCCACATTGTAATCCACAGAGCCTGTAAATATCTTACCTGTCACCTTACAGATATGATGGAGTAAGAATCTGCTTACTTAAGTAATGGAGAGACTATTCTGGATTATCTGGATGGGCCTGTGTCACCACAGGGGTCCTGGAATAGCTTGAACTATGTCCCTCCAAATTCACATGTTGAAATCCTATCCCCAAAAATCTCAGCACAGGACCTTATCTGAAAACAGAGTGATTGAAGATGTATCTTGTTAAGATGAGGTCATACTTGAGTACACTGGCCCCACTAAGGCAGTATGACTTTGTTGCTGTTTAGTCACTAAGTTGTGTCTGACTCTTTGCAACCCCAAGGACTGTAGCACACCAGGTTCCTCTGTCCTCCACCATCTCCTGGAGTTTGCTCAAACTCATGTCCATTGAGTTGGTGATGCTATCTAACCATCTCATCCTCTGCTGCCCCCCTCTCCTTTTGCCTTCAATCTCCAGTATGACTGGTACCCTTATAAATGGGGGGAATTTGGACACAAACAAACATATACAGAGAGAAGATTATGGGAAGTTGGAGGCAGAGGTCAGAGTCATGTTCCTGCAAGGCAAGGGATGCCAAAGATTGCCAATAAACCATCCAAAGTCAGGTGAGACACCTGCAACCGATTCTTTCTCATAGCTCTCAGGAGAAACCAACCCTACTAACATTTTGACCTTGGAATTTTGAAGATGGAGGAAATGAACTGTGAGCTGAGGGAGGAGGCCAGCCTCTAGACACTGAATTCTCCCTTGGAGCCTCCAGAGAACACTGTAGCCCACCCTGCTCCATTATTTTAGCCTACAGAGACCTATATTGGACTTGTGGCCTACAGACCTTCGTGATAGTAAATCTGCATCATTTTAAGTCACCAAGATAGTGGTAATTTGTTAGAGCATCCAGAGAAAACTAAAATACTTCCCAAGCTTCAAGTCCTTCATATACATTCCCAGCACAAATCTGTCACTCTGGATAAACCAGGAATATCTCAGAGGCAAGTGCCAGGTTTTATTCATATTCTGATCCTTAAAATATAATAAATACTTAGTAAATAAACATAAGTAAATGTATGTTGAATGAATACATCTTTCACCATGTTCTTCACTGTTTTCTGCCTGACTATAAGCTACTTAAGTTTTAATTTTCTGGCTTTGAAACTCATTTTTCTTTACATTGCTTAATCAACTATATTTCATTTCATTGGATTACTTTAAACTCTCCTAAGCTCTTTTGAAATTCAGAACAAAAACAAAAGAAGACTTTGAAGACCCAGGAAGACACAGGACCCATTAGGAAAGTGTCTTTAGCAGAAAGTTGTAACGTGAAGGCACTTGACCTAATTTGCCTGAATATATAAATCACTCCTGAATATATTGCAGTGGGCAGATCTGAATTGGCAATTTCACGGGAGGAGATGAGCTGAGCTGATCCTTATCCATCTGCAAATCTATTTAGTCTTATAGGTGAAATAATAATAAATTTCATTATGGTTTATTGAGAACTTCTAATGATTACAGATATGTTTATGAAGTCATTGATTTTTTTTTTAATATTGCAACTGCAAGCCTGGCTCTTCACGTCCTTGTGCTAAATATTCTTAAGTATGAATGATACTCTACTAAACACTGAGTTAATTATGGATTCTCTAGGATGTCCTTAAGCTTGCAAGCTCAGCAGCAGCCTTGCCACTGAGTTGAACTGTGTTGAAATTTATCTCTGCAACAGAAGAATCCCTCATTTCAGACAATGGAGAGTCAGCTGATAGTTACAATTATGTCCAACCCAACCACATAAAAGCTCCATTGTAACAACAAGTACTGAATATTTCCTTTGTGTGGCTGTAACTCAAACATTTCTCAAAGTTATACATGGTGCATCTTTATACTTTATTTCATTTAATCCTCCCCATAGTCCATGGGATTGCAAAGAGTCAGACACGACTGAGCAACTTTCATTTCACTTCACTGTATATGACATGGCTATTCTTACCACTTATTTGTAGGTAAGGAAAACCAAAGATAAATGTATGGAAAAGACTTAGCCAAGGTCATGTAGAAAGTTAACAGTAGATCCAAAACCTGTGCAGGAACCTCTGACAAAAGTGATATTTGCTGCTAATTCATTGGAAGGGCACAGACTCCATGAGAGAGCAAACTCATTCTCCTACCCCAATGTGATTTGTCCTTCAAAGCCATAGACTCTTGCTTTTCAGATTTGGAAGGGACATTTTATCCAATCTGCCATGTCTTGGCAGGTGAGCTACCTTACCGAAGCACTTGCCATAGGTCAGTGAAAGAGAGAATGAGAATCAGAATGCAGATTTCTCTGCCCTCCCTTTGCTTTCCTCAGCAACACACATAGACGAGAGTTACAGCAAGCAGTGTATCACCCAGGGCCAAACAGTGAAGAAATCAGCATAAAGGTGTGCACCGAGTTTGCTGGCTTCAGTTCAGGAAGAATTCTTGGACATAGCAGGCTAAGAAGGAAGCAAGCAACCAACCAACCAAATGGAAGAATAGCTACAGAAGTAAAGGATGGCATGTGTTTACCTTATTCATATAAAATTATCAATAAATATCATGCAGGGCTAGACATGTAGGTAAACCGGGCCATAGTACAATTGCATAAGAGGGGAATGGAAGGAATAGGAATGCGTAAGAAGATATTTGTATGATTAGCTCCTTCTGCCAATCTGGTTAGGAATGTATTTTTCTAACCTTACGCCTTTTTCCTCCTGTTACTGCTGCTGCTAAGTCACTTCAGTCGTGTCCGACTCTGTGTGACGCCATAGACGGCAGCCCACCAGGCTCCCCCGTCCCTGGGATTCTCCAGGCAAGAACACTGGAGTGGGTTGCCATTTCCTTCTCCAGTGCAGGAAAGTGAAAATTAAAAGTGAAGTCGCTCAGTCATGTTCGACTCTTAGCGACCCCATGGACTGCAGCCTACCAGGCTCCTCCATCCATGGGATTTTCCAGGCAAGAGTACTGGAGTGGGGTACCATTGCCTTCTCTGCCTTTTTCCTCCTACAATATCACTTATCCTTCAAGGCCCAAACCAAAGGTCACTTTTGTCAATGACCCTCTATGATCTTCCCTTGGCAGGTAGAAGTTCTACTCCAAACACACTTTATCCATTTCAGTAAAAAAGCCTACATCTGGGACTCGCTCAATGTATATCAGTGAGTTGGCAGGTGTTCCCTTTCTGAAGGATTCTGAAGGGCAGAGATGCTATGTTCCTCACATCCTGTGATAGCCTGCAAGGACAGGAGGAAACAGAATAAGAGATGACCCTGGAGCTGGTGGAAAGGAGAAGCCTCTAAGGATGTGGTGGAGTGGAAGGGGTATTCATAAGAAAATATTTGATCAACTGACCAAGCTGAAGAAAGAAGATAGAAGTTGGAACCAAGTGAGACGCTGAAAATGAGCAGATCCAGTTTCAGCTGCAGGAAGGCTCAAAGGCTTAACCACTTATTGAGCAGAAGGGCAGTCTTAGGAAGATGGACCTGGAGTGAGGTGTGTGGTTGGTGAGGCCAAGTGGCCTGGGATCTGAATAAAGAAGATGGACATTTGGTGGTATTTCTTTGATGTTCCCAAGATATTTAGCACAGCTAGAATAGAAACAAGACAGATATGTATAAGGATCTGGTTGCTCTGAATCCCATTAGAGCCCAGGATGTAGAAGGTCATCAGTATGTGCTCTGGAATGTTCAGTACTTAGATATCTTCTGTTTCTCCCTACTGTCTGTCCTTCTTTCCATACTCCACCACTGCTCCCCACAGATGCAGGCACTGCTGTCCATCTTTGCATCCCTTTCTGATGCTGTTTCCATTCCAACCATTTAAACACACTGAGCTCATGTCCATCCCCAATACCTTTCTGGGCCTTGCTCCATTACCTGGAATGCTCCTAGCGGGTATCCATATAGCTTGCTCCTTCACTTCCTTCATGCTTTCCCTCAAATATCCTTTTAATCCACAAGGTCTTTCCAAATATTAAAATGAAAAAAGCAAATCATCCTTCTAGCCACCCTAACTCTCATTCCTATTATCCTGCTTCACTTTTCAGCACAGTTTCATCATCTGACTTCCTACCTACTTACCTATTTATTAATTTCTTTCTATCTTCCTCCCAGTAGCATGTAAGTTTCCTGAAGGCAAGGACTTATTCATTTTGTACTTTGATGTACCCAAGGCCCGTGGCCATGCTTGGGTCACTGTAGGCACTAAAGGAACATAAGTTGAATGTAGAAACCAGAATGCTATACTCCTTCTAGCTACAAAAAGTCACCGTTCAGAAAATTGATGCTGCCTGGCTCCATCTACATCCATTTCCTTAACACCAGCTTGAATCTAAATGAAATTCACTGCCTATTTGAATACAATGTGAGTTCAACTGCTGAAATTTCAACCCTTCAGTTACTCCAAAAGCCCTACTTCTAACTGAATTGTAGATTTTGCTTCTGTTTCTGTATTAATAAATCCCAGCATCCACTGAGGCTGAGCCCACCCAAGTTATCACAAAATGTGAGTCTGATGCTTAATACCTCTTTTCTGAAAGAATTGGAAGAATACAGCAGAAAGCACCAGTTGGAAAGCTCTCATGGCATTTCTGCAACCATTCTAGCTCATTTTGGTTGGAAGCTGATAAAGATTGACTACCTTTATGTGGTAGCAATTCATCATGCTTAGAGTCTCTTTCTTTTGAACATCAATCTTATAAATTTACCAGGAGACATAATAGTGTAAATATATTATTCATAAACTAGAGTGAATCCCCACTCACCACCATAACCATTTTGACAATAAATCATAACATGTAAACGGTCTTTTCTTCTTTGTAACTTTTTTTTCTCATTTGGAGACTCAACAAAATACATCTATAAACAGAACAAAGAGCAGCAAAAAGAATTCACTGAGCAAGAGCCAAAACTCATAAAGAGGAACCTGGATTAAATGCACAAACAGGAGGGAACACTGTTGAATTGAGATGATTTTTCTCTTCTGAGCTGCTAAACCATTTAAAAATCTTTGATATTGTATCTTTTACTTGTACCAAAAGCTACAGTTATTCTATGCCACTGAAAATTCTGGATAAATGCCACATACCTAATAATTCAAATGGTTAGAAGGTAAGTCTACTGATTATAGAAAGCAGCTCAGGACTTCCCTGGAGGTCCAGTGGTTAAGATTTTGTAACACAGGGAGTGCAGCTTTGATCCTCAGTTGGAGAGCTAAGATCTCTTATGCCTTGGGACCAAAAAACCAAAACATAAAAAGGAAGCAATGATGTAACAAATTCAATAAAGACTTTAAAAATGATCCACATTTAAAAAAAATCTCTAAAAAAAGGAAAAGATCCTACTCCAGGTGATCTTCCTGACCCTGGGATCAGACCCACATCTCCTGCATTGGCAGGCAGATTGTTTACCACTGAGCCACCAGGGAGGCCCTGAACTTGGGATAGAAATCTCTGATTTGCCTGTCTGGTTTATTTTTGTAACTCATATCAGCATTTAGCAGCCATCACAAAATTCAGATCAATGACTTTCTCAACACATAGAGTTCATGTGCAAGTCAAAATATCAGATTGAAGTAACTTGAAACCACATGGGGTGATCCTGGTGTGCAGTTCAGAAATGACCTGTATCTAAACACTTCAGTGGATGACATCTGGGTTTGGGGACTATTCTCTGTCAATGAATGAAACTGATGTGAAGAATTCTTTGGGTTGATGAGATGATCTTTCTCTCGGTGTATCTTGATATTTTCAAGAGGCATGAAATAAGCACAAATAGGACAACTCTTCTGCTTTGTTGTCTAATTTGTTGATTCTATCAAATAATTCTTTCAAAAAAGATGATCAATCGATGAAACTACAGAAGTAATTAAAGACACAGTCAATATAGTTTCCAAAGGACGGAAGGAAAGAGTTCAGAGAATAAATTTCTTGAAGCTGCTACTTATCTCATTTCATGAACTTGGAAAAATTAGTTAATCTCTCAGAAATGAGGGCTCTTCAGACTGTAAAATGGGCTGGCAAGGTTGAATTTTACTTCAATGTGCTATTTATAGATGCTGTGACATTATACAGAAAGAGTTTGAACATGGAAGAACACCATATATATTGTATTACAAATAATGATTAGTGTTGTTATGAATTAGAAGCTAGGTAGACTTGGTCATTTAAAACCTCTGGGCCTGAGATGTACCCACAGCAGAAGAGGAAAACAATCTGTGCCTGTCTGATTCTCAGAATGGCTAGAAAGTTCAAATGATAACATGTTTTGGAAAGTACTTTGCAAATGATAATGTTTGACAGAGTGGTTAATGCCAATATCTCCTTAGAGGCACTGTCTTAAGAAGTTGCATGTTTCAGACCTTTTAGAACCAGAAGTTGTGATCATAGCTCAGGCTTTCTCTCATTTCATTACATGTTTGGTCATCATCACTCTGTATATTTAATTGAGAGCAAAACAGGAAGAGGGTAGACCAGAAGTAAATGTTGCTGTTAGACACACAGCACAGTTTGAAACAGAGTAGAAAACAGAAGGAAATGAACAGACTAGGTGCCACTTAATTTGCATACAGTCAAAAATAAATGCTGGGGCCAAAATTCAAGCCCAAATCTGTCCCCTGAGAATCTGTACTTCAGAAAACATCAAGGGTCACCGTATTATATCACCTTACTTTGCAGATCAAGAAATCAGAGATTAGAGAGAGAAACTGATTTGCCCAAGGTCACACAACTATGACTGCTGCTGCTGCTGCTGCTAAGTCGCTTCAGTCGTGTCCAGCTCTGTGCGACCCATAGACGGCAGCCCACCAGGCTCCCCCATCCCTGGGATTCTCCAGGCAAGAACACTGGAGTGGGCTGCCATTTCCTTCCCCAATGCATGAAAGTGAAAAGTGAAAGTGAAGTTGCTCAGTCGTCTCCGACTCTTCGTGACCCCATGGACTGCAGCCTACCAGGCTCCTCTGTCCATGGGATTTTCCAGGCAAGAGTACTAGAGTGGGGTGCCATTGCCTTCTCCATGACTAGCAGAGACTAAAATCCTAATATCCAGACCCTGTCTCCTGCCTTTGCTCAGGTGCCTTTGCTCTGGGTTGGACTGTGGCTAACACACCATTTTGGAGAAGGCAATGGCACCCCACTCCAGTACTCTTGCCTAGAAAATCCCATGGACGGAGGAGCCTGGTAGGCTGCAGTCCATGGGGTCGCTAAGAGTCAGACATGACTGAGCGACTTCACTTTCACTTTTCACTTTCCTGCATTGGAGAAGGAAATGGCAACCCACTCCAGTGTTCTTACCTGGAGAATCTCAGGGATGGTGGAGCCTGATGGGCTGCCGTCTATGGAGTCGCACAGAGTCGGACACAACTGAATCGACTTAGCAGCAGCAACAACACACCATTTCAGGCTGAAGGGCACATAACTAGACACAAAGCCACCCCTGCTTCCTTCCTTAAAGAGACTCTCAATTTAGCAGTCTCACTTTGAAAATATGCCTCATGTGAAACCCAGGATGGCCTCTTCCAACTCTGCCTCTTTTTCATATCATGTGTATCCATTTTCTGTGTATGGTGGGTGGGGAATAGTGAAGGTGAGGGTGAGATGACTCAGGAAGTCTGAGTTAGAACCTGGTTATTTGTGATTTTTAAAATTCACAACAGGTGATTCTGACTCACTGCCATGGATGATAATCACAAATGAAGCTTTTTTTTTACATTTATTCATACTATAATAATTTCTTATAATTATTCATACTATAATTATTTCTTAGTTTTATATCCTTAGAAGACTCTGGAATAGGACTAGATATTATTGCTTTTCAGTACATCAGAAAAAGTTATAGTCTTTTTAAGCCATTTGCCAAGAATCACTCTGTGCATTTGTGTCAGAACAGGAGCTAGGTGTCTCCTGAACAGACCTCATTTCACTCCTTTCCATAGTGCCTACCATATTTTTTGTGCCCTTTCCTACTATATCTAAGTATGCTGTTGCTCAGAGAAGAGCAGCAAAGGTGTTAAGAAGTATTTGTTCTTGAATACCCACCATATGCATTTATCTCACCAGTCCAAGATTGGACCCTGATTTTTCCCCCCAGGATGCAAAGAGACAATCAATCTGTCAAAGCTGAACCCACACCATATCATTTAATTAATTTACAGTGAAAAATACAACCAGCAGGGAGAGCAGCTCTTCTTTTAACAAACACTTTTTATCCCTGTAGAAGAGTTAACTGGTAAATCAAATTTTAGCCAGATACTTTTTTCTCATGAAGAAACAGAAAGAGAGAGAGAGAGGAGGTAAGTATCAAAGCTAAGCACCAAATAGCATTAAACTATGACTGTCTGGTATATGTTAAGCTACATTAGAGACACACCAGACAAGATGAACCCTTGACCTGTATCCTGGGTAGTGCATGAATGGGTACAACCAGTGGACAAAACTGCTTGAGGGGAATAATATTTTCATATTGTATCTCCAGTTGGCCATGCAGTAATACTCAGTAAAGGCTTGTTGATTGTTGGAATAAAAAACAATGTCTCAGGCATTGGTCTTCCATGCTTTGAATCCATCTACACCACTTAATCTACACCATCTTAATCATATGCACTGCTGTATATATGATTCTTCTACATGCAGCAAAATGCCCAAAATGCTGCTTCTACTTTATTGCAGTCAGTCCCTGCTGCTGTGACAAAATACAATGAACTGACTGCCTTATACGGAAAGTTCTTACAGCTCTGGAGGCTGGAAGTCTGCGATCAGGGTGCTAGCCTGGCTAGGTCTGGTGAGAGCTCTCTTCTCAGTTTGCAGATGGCCACCTTCTTGTTCTGTCTTCACACGGGAAGGAATATGAAGTGGACAGAGTAAGCTCTCTAATCTCTCTTCTTTATAAGAGCACTAATATCATCATGGAAGAAACACAGGCTGGAATCAAGACTGCAGAGAGAAATATCAATAACCTCAGATATGCAGATGACACCACCCTTATGGCAGAAAGTGAAGAGGAACTCAAAAGCCTCTTGATGAAAGTGAAAATGGAGAGTGAAAAAGTTGGCTTAAAGCTCAACATTCAGAAAACGAAGATCATGGCATCTGGTCCCATCACTTCATGGGAAATAGATGGGGAAACAGTGGAAACAGTGTCAGGCTTTATTTTTGGGGGGCTCCAAAATCACTGCAAATGGTGATTGCAGCCATGAAATTAAAAGACGCTTACTCCTTGGAAGGAAAGTTATGACCAACCTAGATAGCATACTCAAAAGCAGAGATATTACTTTGTCAACAAAGGTCCATCTAGTCAAGCCTATGGTTTTTCTAGTGGTCATGTATGGATGTGAGAGTTGGACTGTGAAGAAGGCTGAGCACCAAAGAATTGATGCTTTTGAACTGTGGTGTTGGAGAAGACTCTTGAGAGTCCCTTGGACTGCAAAGAGATCCAACCAGTCCATCCTGAAGGAGATCAGCCCTGGACTTTCTTTGGAAGGAATGATGCTAAAGCTGAAACTCCAGTACTTTGGCCACCTCATGTGAAGAGTTGACTCATTGGAAAAGACTCTGATGCTGGGAGGGATTGGGGGCAGGAGGAGAAGGGGACAACAGAGGATGAGATGGCTGGATGGCATCACTGACTCGATGGACGTGGGTCTGGGTGAACTCCGGGAGTTGGTGATGGACAGGGAGGCCTGGCGTGCTGCGATTCATGGGGTCGCAAAGAGTCGGACACGAATGAGTGACTGAACTGACTGAATATCATCATGAGGGCTCCTCCTTCATGACCTAATTACCTTCAGGGGGCAGGGGTAGGGAAAGTGGTTTAGGGTTTCAACAAGAGACACAAAGGTGCAACATGCCTTCCACACCTGCCTCCTTTCTTTCTTATCCTCTACTTGACTTTACAAGTCCAATCAAGAGCTTTGTTGCCTCCTTAAGCCAACAACTACTTTTGGATTTAATATCTGCCTTTTAACTATAACATTCCCTCCACAGCATACCAAGAGTATTCAACATCTGGCTTTGCCTGAGGAGACTTTTGGAAAAGGCTCAATGGGAATGGCAGAGTTGAGGAATTGGTCAGGCTCACCTTGAAGTTGCCATTTCGTAAATATTTATTCAACAAAAGAATGCCAGTGTGGGTTAACTGTGTTTCACTTTGGATGAGAAAAGCTAAAATCCTTATATACAGTAGATCTAGAATTATTTTGCTAGTAAATAACACACTGCCCTCTGTTTCCAGGGATCTGTCTGAATAATGGAAACATGACATGACTATATTATTCCCAAGGATATAAGAGATAGATTAGATATAGACATGTATACATATTTATTGCATTCAAATAAAATAATTTTGCAAGCTTCTGAGATACATGAGAGTATAAATGAATCACTCAAACATGTCTGAAAGCATATGAAGGATTTATATCATTTCCAAAATACAAAACATCTCAGAGGCTCTACTATCAAATTAAGACATTGCTTAAATGATTATTTTCTGATACAGTCCCAGAGATTGGTTAGTATTTTAACATGGGCTATAATTTCCAATTAACCTGTATCCCATATTGGAGGATCTTGATGGGAGTCCATAGATTGAACGAGTAAATGAATGAATAAGCCTGTGAGGATTTTGTTCTTTTTGGCCCTTTAAGCAGACTGAAGCCATTTGAGTGGAAAGAGCCCCTTTCTGGGACTGGGAGGGGGCAGATTCCTCTGCACAGGAAAGAAAGGCACCCTGATGAGGCAGTCATCAGTGTACATAGAAAGAGTCTGAAAAGAAACCCTGATATGAAGTCAGTACAGCACACATATCATCCCTTTCCATCTCCCAGGAACGCAATGAGTAGGCAGTTTGGTTCCCTTTTATAGGCGAGGGAAATGGACTCAGTGTGATGAAATAACCTACCGCTTACTCTACAGCAGTGGAATGGCTAATCTTGGACTTGAATCAGCCCACCTGTCTGATTCTAAAACTCATGCTTTTCAACACTGTGCTGACTCCTGCTCTCTGCCTACCCACCCCCTAGAAGGATTAGGTAGGACAGCAGAGCTTCCTAGACCAGAATTACTTGTTTTGCAGGAAGCCTTCCAAAAGAGGAAAGTCAGAGCTCTTTCTCACTTCTTATCTGATTAATCCAAGAATGGAGAGACAGAAGTGGTGGGTAAGACTGTTGGTTTATACTCACCGCGTTCTAGCCAGCAAGCTGTCAGCATGTATACTATGATTAGTTGAAGATTATAACTGTATTTAAAAACCTGGGTGTGACCTCGTCAGGGAGATCAAAGGCAGCTTTTGGGATTTAATGCTGTTCCAAAAACGTCAAGGGAGTGGCCTTTAATTAAGGAGTGAAACTCTCAGCAATACAATAGTAATGAGACCTTTGAAGTTTACGAGCATGTTTCGTGTTTGATCTCATTTGTCATAAAACAAGAAATCACCATTTGCCAAGAGATTCCTGTGTTTCCAGCACCATGAGGGGGGAAATCACGTGCTATTTCACAATATACAGGAAGACGAGCAGGTCAATATCAGGATGCCTATCTTACCAACATTGATGCTGAGGGCCAGAGAGCAGAGAGAGGTACCTTCTTCCCCATTCACTGCCCTGCACTGTGCCAATTGCCAAAGCTGCTGTCTCTCCTCCATCCCTTCCCAACTAATTTCTCATTCTTTCTAGAATTTAAAGGAAAAAATGTCAGTTCTCACAATCAAAAAGCTGAGCTTGTGTCTCACAAGTCTGTTTTTTCTCAACATGATTGGAATTAACCTAAAACTGAGAAACTACCTAGGAACAGTTGGACACATTTCATAGGCAAGATTCCAGTGTGGAAATCAAATGCGAGTGACTGTTATGAATTTGGGAAGCTGTGCACAATCTGGGGAAAAAAACAACAACAACAACTGTGTTTCCATTCTAAGAGATCTAGGCTAGCTATGAGAGGGAGTGAGCTACTTAAAATAGACACAGTGTATAGAATAAAATTTCCTGTATTTCCTGGTGGCTCTTGTCACATCAACAAGACATGGGGGAGGGGGGTGGATATAGTCTTGGATGGATTTTATGGATGCAAGGATCCATCCCACATTCCCCCGAAATGTCCTTCCATTCCCAAAAGTAGTCACAGGTGCAAAGCAATGTTTTCATGAGGATGGCACATGTAGTATTGTATCAATAGAAAACAAAACTGACCTTGAATGATGCTGATCAGTGTGCAAGTCTGAAGTCTCTTACCAGTTGAGTGGATGCCTCTGAATGAAGTAACTTCTTCGTCTCTCACGCACCATCTGCAGCAGCATCCCCCTACTGCCTCCTCCATGAGGTTGTTGTGACACTGAAGAAAAGAACACACAATGACTAATCATCAGAAAGAAGGCAAAATAGGCGGGATTGTTCATTTTTGCAAACAATTCTCCGAGCCCTGCAATAAGCTCCAATTTTTAAAAGAGTGGAACCATTGATGGATCAAAAAAAACCACAATAGAACAGGGTCAAGAAAACTTGGGAGAAAGCAAGAAAATGTTCTCTTGAGAAAAATGTTTCTGGCCTAAGAGGAAAGGATTTAAGTTTTTGAATAAGATAAACATGATGATGAAAGGATAGGCTGGCTTGAACCAAGGGTATTGTATTAAAAGTGACTAAGAAAAAGCAGAACGACTTACAGTCAGCGCTGGCTCTTTGCCACTGGAACTGTTAAAGAAAACTAGATGTTTACTCACCAGAAATGTGACAAAGGGAATTCCCACCTTGTGAGAGATGCTCAGGCATAGAACTTAGGCTCTCCTTGCATTTTAAGACTTGATGAAGGACCACAAAGTACAACAGGATCAATGAATAAGTATGTTATCAGTGACCCAGATAGAAGTTTAGGAAAACTCAAGTTCACATTAAATATACAAATGGATTAAAAACATTCCTCTTGATATTGAGAAATGATTGCTTGGGTAGTATGTGGTAGAACACAGGGGAAGAAGGGCAGGTGCTACAATCATTAACTGGTTGTATGACCATAGGTAAGATATTTCATCTCATTGGGCCTCGATCTCCTCATCTCTAGGAACAGGGGGTTGGATTCTTCAGGGGAATCTCTGGCTCTGACAATCTAGAATTTTCTTCTTCCATAAAGGAGGGGTGGCCAGAAAACAGAATCATTCCTTTGAAAGAAGAGTTTTCTGTGTATTAATGAACATTAAACCTAACTTTGGGATTATCACATCTCTCTCTGTAAACAGCAAAGAACTGGGCATAAGGGGGAAATTGAGCTAAAAAGAGAAAGGAAAGATAATTACTCATATCTTTGTTGCCATATAGCAAAAGAAGATCATGTTAACTATCATTACTCTTAATGCTATCTTCAAAATGACAAGACCTTGCATTATACAGGGTTTCATAATTATCAGTTCAGTTCAGTTGCTCAGTCGTGTCCAACTCTTTGCGACCTCATGAATCGCAGCACGCCAGGCCTCCCTGTCCATCATCAACTCCCAGAGTTCACTCAAACTCATGTCCATCGAGTCAGTGATGCCATCCTGTCATCTCATCCTCTGTCATCCCTTTCTCCTGCTGCCCCCAATCCCTCCCAGCATCAGGGTCTTTTCCAATGAGTCAACTCTTCACATGAGGTGGCCAAAG
Organism: Bubalus kerabau; assembly: GCF_029407905.1. NCBI lineage: Eukaryota > Metazoa > Chordata > Mammalia > Artiodactyla > Bovidae > Bubalus > Bubalus kerabau. The sequence continues at coordinate 86,553,912 of NC_073634.1, read as the reverse complement.
TATTGGAGTTTCAGGATTCCCTTCTCAACCATTGCCTTTTCATTTAAGATGTTGAGCCCCACACTACATCCATCCTAAAGTGTGATTTCTCCTCTCTGTTCTGCTTACTCCTTCCTTTCAAAGTGCACTTTTGTAGAAGTCTGAGTCACAATTTGTGTTTTAGCAAATCTGCCACTGCAGTTCTGTTCTTCCATGAGATGGGCACTTTTTTCACTCACATCCAAATATCTGGTTTCCTCTTTTTACCTGACCTTTGAGGAAATGGCCAATGATAGTCTCAAGGCCTATTGTCCTGATCAGGTGATGGCAACTCCAGACAATGATGCCTCCTTGCCCCTTTCATGAACCCTTAGCATCAAGAAATCCGGTGCCCTCTCCTGGTATGAGTTTACTTTCAGATAGGTGACCCAGTACAAAGTTTGGACAGAACACACAGATTAGCTGAGCAAGCAGTAAGGGTCTATCACTGAATCCTTACTGGTGATAGAGGAACCTCAGGGTGACTAGAAAGCAAGCTCACTTTTGTTGGATACCTACTATGTGCCAAGCATTGTGTTAAGCACTTTAAAGTCATTATTCCATATTCTAGTCACTATGAAGTCATTATCCCATTGAATCAGCATAACCCAGCAACTACCATATGTGGACATGGCATTTGGCACTTTAAAGACTTCATCCACTGACTCATCACACTGCCCGTTTCAAAAAAGTGACAGCGTGTAAGCTGATAGCCAGGTAAGTGAAGACTCAAACTCAAATCTTTCAGCCTCATGTGTACTGTTCTTTTCTTCTATCCTGGTTGCCTCCAAATCAAAACATTAAAAGGCAAAATTAATGCTGTGTGGGCACCCAGTGGAGGATGTGGTCAACTCCCCACTGAGAAGGGGGTTCAGGAGTGACATACATACACACACACACACACACACACACACACCCCTGTGGCTGATTCATGTTGATGTGCGGCTGATTCATATTGATGTATGGCAGAAACCAACACAATATTTTAAAGCAATTGGCCTCCAATTTAAAAAAATAGGAAAAAAATTAGTTCTGATATTGAAACTGATGATGCTACACATGGACCAAAATTATAAGACTGATATTCACATAACAGAACTTTCTAGGATGAACAGGAGAGACACCCAGACTGCTAAGGAATAGCTTGAGTAAAGAAAGAGGCAAATGGTTAGGGGCTGGAGCAGAAACCACTGTGCACACAGCCCAGAATTGCAGGTGGAGGGTGTGCTGGGCTTTCTTATCAGCATGTCCAGAAAGGGGTGAAAGGGAAGGGGCAGGCATAGTGCCTGAAAGCCAGCAGTGGGTACATATCACAAATGGAGTGAGACTCCTTTGCTACAGAAAATGAGCTCAATGGGAAGGCAATGTACTCAGAGTCAAGATGTGGAAAGATCACCCAGGCAGTGGTATTTGCCCTGGAACATTCTTTCCCTCGTGCCCAAACCAGAGTGACAAGGCAGAGAGGCTGTATGTGGTGTCACGACTCCATGGAGCAGCACCTGTCTCATTCTCTGTGTCTAATGAGTCGGCCCAGATGAAAGCACAACACTCCATCGTAAACAATAATCAGCCTCAATCCATCATGAGCCAAATTATATGTTTGTGTGCACTGAAAAGGCTTAAAGGACCCACTTGTGAGTGGTGGCAGAAAATGCTCTCAGCCCAGTGTAGATGAGAACATTCCCAAACCAGCTTCAAACCATAAAAATGCACTGATATTTATTGTGGCCTTAGTAGACACCAAGGGCTTGAACCCACCTCTATAACCAACACATGTGGCAGCTGATCTAACTTCAGCCTAGTAGCATGTGTGTGCTTGCTAAGTTGCTTCAGTCACTCCTGACTCTGCCACCCTATGGACTGTAGCTGCTCTGTCCATGGGATTCTCCAAGCAAGAATACTGTAGTGGGTTGCCATGCCCTCTTCCAGGAGATCTTCCTGACCCAGAGATAGAACTTCAGTCTCCTGCATCTTCTCATTGGCAGGCATGTTCTTTACCACAAGCGCCACCTGGGAAGCCTTCAACCTAGTACAGCTCAGATGGTGCTGTTGCAGCATGCCACTCTGGAGGGTGCTGTTTTCATGGTGGTCCACGTGAACAGCGTCCACTGAGGTTGTGCAGTGAACAGCCCTCAGAGCTATGCCCGGTGACCCTGCTCAGAAGAAAGCATTTTCCTCTAGATCAACCTAGGAAATGGCTGTCCTGTGATTTGAATCCAGGTCTTTCTGACTCCAAATTCCATGTATTAATTACTCTGTAAGATATCAGAAATTGATTTTTAAAATAGCTGAAAGGAAGTAGGGGTTTGGGGAAGGCAGTTGGTTTTCCTTGGGGTTTGTCTTCAGAGTTTTCAGGAAGAAATTTTGCATTCAGTCCAGGACTCTCAAGTGGGAAAGCTGGCCAACAGCACATCCAAGCCTGTGAATCTTAAGTGGGCATTGACCAGGCATTTCAGTGGGGGTGATGACCCTTTGTGCTTGAAATTCCTCAGTTCTGAGTTCAGGAGTCATTTCTGGTGAAGGATCAATAGGATGATGGGGCTTGGGAAAGATTTAGAAAAGTTTATTCACTCTTTTATCAACGCCCATCAGACTTGGAGGAGGAAAGAGCTGGAAAGAGCATTCTAAAGTATTTGGATCTGTCCCCTGCCAAGGGATTAGGTGAAGTAATTCAAATGATGCTAGAAACTGCAAGGCCCCCAGGCTTTGTAGTTTGGAGTACACACTGTTCTGGGTATATTGAGGCACACCTTGGGAAGTAAGGCTCTGAGACAGCCCTCCCAGGAGTTGACAACCTAGCATCACATATCAAGATGGACTCTAGGAGCGGACATTTGGAAAAGCGGCTTGGGGTGGGGGGGGTGACATATACACAGAGCCTTCATTCACTATTGTCAGTCCCTGAGGTTACAATGGTCAACAACCTGGTGAAGGCCCTGCTTCCAGTGTGGAAGCCTCAGGGTCCTTACGGTGGAGAAGCCCAGCAGAAGAGAGCTAAAAGAAACACGGTGGCATGAAAAGGCCCAGCACTGCTGGCTTCGAATACGGAGGAAGAAGACCGTGAGTCCTGGGAGACACATCGCCTCTAAAAGCTGAAAGAGGCAAGCAAACAGACCCCCCACTAAGGCTTCCAGAAGGAACACAGCCCTAATTCAAACCTGAATTTCAGTCCAGTGAGAACACTGCAGACTTGTAACCCACAGAACTATCAGAAAACCAATATGCATCGCTTTAAGCCATTCGCTTTATGGGAATATTTGGTTGGCTAAAAATCTGTTTGGGTTTTTCATACCATCTTATGGAAAAACCTAAAGGAAAGTTTTGGCCAACCCAACATATTATAGTAGCAATAGAAAAAACAGTAAACACTGTGTTTAATGCTAGCCATTCTTACAATTAGTATAGGATAAAGTTCCAAAACAAAGAAGGAAGAGAAGGAAGGACACAGAACAGAGAGGTGGATTTTTGTTGAGAGTGAGATTCCTGTGGAGAAGTGATGAGAGAATGCAGGGTATTCTGGGAAGCAACCAGTGATGGTATGTGCCTTGATTAGGCCACATCTAAGGAATCCCACGGACGGAGGAGCCTGGTAGGCTGCAGTCCATGGGGTCGCTAAGAGTCAGACATGAGTGAGCGACTTCACTTTCACTTTTCACTTTTCACTTTCACCCATTGGAGAAGGAAATGGCAACCCACTCCAGTGTTCTTGCCTGGAGAATCCCAGGGACGGGGGAGCCTGGTGGGCTGCCGTCTTTGGGATCACACAGAGTCGGACACTACTGAAGCAACTTAGCAGCAGCAGCAAGGTTGGGAATATAAGGATGGGAAAGTGAAGGGGTTTTTGGTGCCAGGGTGAGGTGTTTGGGTGCAGTTCTGTACTCAGTGTTGAAGGATATTCCAGAGAATGCGTTCCCATCACAGTTTCCATCTATCTTTCCTCCATCCCACCTTGTTTCCTTTCTCTTTGGAAATTAATCTGTTGAATGCTATCTGCCTTTTCCAAGAAAGCGTAGGAGCTTGAGATGAACATGTACACACTACTATATATAAAACAGATAAACAACAAACACCCAGTGTATAGCACCAGGAAGTCTACTCAATATTCTTTAATAACCTACGTGGAAAAGAATCTGAAAAAGAATGGATATATGTATATGTACGAAAAAAGTGAAAGTCGCTCAGTCGTGTCTGACTCTGTGACCCCATGGACTACAGAGCCCAGGGACTTCTCCAAGCCAGAATACTGGAGTGGGTAGCCTTTCCCTTCTCCAGGGGATCTTCCCAACCCAGGGATCAAACCCAGGCCTCCCGCATTGCAGGCAAATTCTTTACCAGATGAGCCACAAGGGAAGCCCATGTATATGTATAACTGAATCACTTTGTTGTGCACCTGAAACTAACAACATTGTAAAGCAACTATACTCCAATATAAAACAAAAATTATATGAAAAATTAAAACAAAGCAAGAAATCAAAAGAAAACATAAGAAAAAGATAAAAAGAAACCATAAGAAATTAAGAATGTAATTTCTGGAAAGAGATTGCTGAGGAAGTCTGGTTATCAGGAATGGGCACCACTACAGGCTGCCCAAAGGTGTGCAAGATCTCTCTCCAGTTATATTACAACAGAATAATGTCTTCACTGATGGAGAAGGTGGACTTGATGAAAAGCATAGCAGATTAGCTGGAGTTCACTGATATGGACTGACTATCATGACTGTGTTAAAAAACAATCTGTGTTTCTTTGGGCAAGTCACTTCTCTGGTCCATCTCATCTGTGAAATGGGTCTGCTTTATTTGCAGATTGCTGAAAAGATCAAAGGAATTGATGTAAGTGAATGAACTTTGTAAGCAGAAAAATGCAACCCTTGTGTCATCAGCCCTTTCAGTTCCCAGGCTCCTAATAGCACTGAGAGGAAACGAGTCTGTCTTCCTGAGGCCTAAGGGCTGTCTGGTTTTTGGTTTGATCATTAACACCCACGTCATCATCTTCCCCTTCATTTCTGTCTCTTCTTATCTCCCAAGTTTTTCTGCTCCCCTTCTAATCAACTGAATTCTTTGATCACTAATTTTGCTTTCTTGTTAAACAGATCTCTGAAATCTCTTTATTTGTAAACTGGTTTCACAACCCAACTGGCTCCTGCATAATGTACAAGCATGTTAGCAAAAGCTGGGAGGATGGTATTCAACTGGGACGTTTACATAAACAGAAGCAAGATTGTTCTTTGAAAGTATGTGGTCTTCCTGGAATAAATATTCTTTCTGGATTTGATTCTCTGTTTCAAGAAGAGGAAATAGCTTCAAAGCATTAAAAGGTAATTTCTTTGGTAGTATACTAATAATAATTCCATAATTAATCCAGAGGATGACTGCTCCTAAAATTATCTGTTCCCAATACATTTCAAGGTTATGATTTTTATTGATTTTGTCTTCTCTTTACCTGACCTCACATTGAGGTCTGAGTTGGCAATTTGTAGACAATAAAACTACACATTGCTTCCACCATAAAACTGCTTCTGCCACATGTAAGTGAGGAGGTTTCCTTTCAAACCATGCCTTCTCTGTTTCCCTACCTGGAGCCCTGGGCAGATGGCAGGCTGACCCACTCCCAGCAGGACCAAGCAGGTGGACTGTCAGAAAGGGAAAGTGAGAAAGCCAAAGCTTGGCACAGAATCTACTCATGTGGGCAGGATACAAACTAGGAGATTGACCTGTTGATGAATTCTGAAGTACAGCCAGGCAGGGAAATGATGGTCTCCAGAGGGTGTAGGCACGGAGGGGAGTTTAACAATGTCACGGGCATATACACCTGATGCTGGACTTCTTAGATGGGTGGAGCTTAGCACTGAGCATCCAGAAAGATGGTGTCTGTCCCAGCACAGCCTGCCAGCCATGGCTGTTTTCCTGTTTTCCTCTATTCTCACCCACTGGCACATCTTCCTGGCCTCCTTGAGATACACACTTCCAGACAACTCTCTACTGAAAGTTGCCCTGGGAAGATGAACTGTATTTGTTATACTTCAAACTTAAACAGAATGTGAAATCTCAGAATATTTGGAGTGATCACAGAGCTTCATATTCTCATTTTACAAGGCTCCAGAGAGCCCAGATGGTGATGGCTAGTTAACAGAGGGCTAGGACCTTGACACACAGGGCACAGCCCACAATAGCAGTCACTGTATCAGTAACCTCAGATATGCAGATGACACCACCCTTATGGCAGAAAGTGAAGAACTAAAGAGCCTCTTGATGAAAGTAAAAGAGGAGAGTGAAAAAATTGGCTTAAAGATCAACATTCAGAAAACGAAGATCATGGCATCTGGTCCTATCACTTCAGGGCAAATAGATGCGGAAACAGTGGAAACAGTGGCTGACTTTATTTTGGGGGGCTCCAAAATCACTGCAGATGGTGATTGCAGCCATGAAATTAAAAGACGTTTACTCCTTGGAAGGAAAGTTATGACCAACCTAGACAGCATATGAAAAGGCAGAGACATTACTTTACCAACAAAGGCCCATCTAGTCAAGGCTATGATTTTTCCAGCAGTCATGTATGGATGTGAGAGTTGGACTGTAAAGAAAGCTGAGCGCTGAAGAATGGATGCTTTTGAACTGTGGTGTTAGAGAAGACTCTTGAGAGTCCCTTGGACTGCAAGGAGATCCAACCAGTCCATCCTAAAGGAGATCAGTCCTGGGTGCTCATTGGAAGGACTAATGTTGAAGCTGAAACTCCAATACTTTGGCCACCTCATGCAAAGAGCTGACTCATTTGAAAAGACCCTGATGCTGGGAAAGATTGAAGGCATGGGGAGAAGGGGACGACAGAGGATGAGATGGTTGGATGGCATCACAGACTCAATGGACATGAATTTGAGTAAACTCTGGGAGTTGGTGATGGACAGGGAGACCTGGCATGCTGCGGCTCATGGGGTTGCAAATAGTCAGACATGACTGAGCAACTGAACTGAACTGAATCAACTCCTGTTGGGTTTGGTCTCCTAAACTTCATCTCACCATTTGAAAGGGAGGGTTCTGTATGCCACAGTGGGATAGTTGGGGGGCAGGAGGTGCAAAGCCTTCCAAGGTCTCCCTAAAACAATTCCCCCATCACCACCAAAGGCAATTCCTACATAGTAAAGCCAATCATTCCAAATGGAGTAGGTCACTAGGAAAGTTTCCAAAACTGCATCATTGAGTCAGGAAATGGCATCATTTCACTATATTGGGGATGTTAGAGAAAATCCTGAGAGGGCTCTTTGGCTAAATTGGTGTGTGGTTTGATCCCATAGTTTGTGAGGCACAGGACCTGAATGTCGAACAGTAAGGGATGGTTGCAGAAGCTGCTCAGAATGCAATCCAGTGTTACCATGTCATCTATGATGAGAACAAAAGAGCCACCACCCAGACATCACTGGGTCATTTTCTCAAGAGGTTAGATAGAATTGAATCCAGCAAGGAATCTGTGCCTTCAGTATCAGGTGTGGCTGAAATTGCATCCTGCCCTTGGTCTCCTATTGCTGATGATCTTTCAGCTCCACCACCTCTCACCTCCTCTTGCTCCCCCAGTCAATAACTCTTCTTGCCTGGTCACTCGATGCCAGCCCCTGTATGCCAGCTGTTGTATACTATTATTGTACTTTTCAAGGTACTGTACTCTAAAAATGCTCTTCATTTTGTTGTGCTTTATGTTTTTTATGTATTATTTGTGTAAAAAGTATTATTAACCTATTACAGTATAGTACTATATAGCCTGTTGTATTCGTTAGGTAGCTGGGCTAACTTGGTTGGATTTACAAACTGGACTTATGAACGTGCTTTCAGAATGGAATCTATCCATATGTAAGAGACTTGCTGTACTAATAATCATTATTACTATTATGAAGAAGCAAAAAAAAAAAAAAAAAAAGGAAGAAGAGCAAAGAGAAGAAACAAGTGAAAACATGGATGAGGATGCCACTGGCTCCTAAAGACGGCAGGAACTAGAGTGCAGGGAGAAGAGAGGATGAGCAGCTGGTAGACAGTGTCAGAGGCAAAAAATGGCACCCAAGCCAGTTCCTTGCCAACCTCATAATATATGGTGACTCAAGGGACAAGAGCTCCTTAAACAGTCTGGTTTCAAGATGTCTGTTCTTTGGAGGAGAAATTATCTTTTGCCTTCACCTAGGGCAAGAAAAGCTATGACCAACCTAGACAGCATATTAAAAAGCAGAGACATTACTTTGCCAACAAAGGTCCATCTAGTCAAAGCTATGGTTTTTCCAGTAGCCATGTATGGATGTGAGAATTGGACCATAAAGAAAGCTGAACATCAAAGAATTGATGCATTTGAACTGTGGTGTTGGAGAAGACTCTTGAGAGTCCCCTGGACTGCAAGGAGATCCAACCAGTCCATCCTAAAGGAAATCAGTCCTGAATATTCATTGGAAGGCCTGATGCTGAAGCTCCAATACTTTGGCCACCTGATGGGAAGAACTGACTTATTGGAAAAGACCCTAATGTTGGAAAAGATTGAAGGCAGGAGGAGAAGGAGGTGACAGTGTATAAGATGGTTGGATGGCATCACTGACTCGATGGACATGAGTTTGAGCAAGCTTCAGGAGTTGGTGATGAACAGGGAGGCCTGCCATGCTGCAGTCCATGCAGTCTCAAAGAGTTGGATATGACTGAGTGACTGAACTGAGGGCAACTTAAGAAGGACTTGAAACTATTGATATGGACCCAGAATTTAAGGGAAAGCTATCGTCAAGCCTGTGCCATTAACCTATCTCAAAATCCTCTGTCCATGTGGGCTGTGGGCATGACAAGTGTCCTATCCTCCAACAAGGATGTGGAAAAAATAGGAAAATGGAAGGAAGATTTCTCAAGCACCTTGCGGGTAAGGACCCTTAACCCTAGAATCACAGTGGAGGAGGGAGTCTAGCCCTGCCTCTCCCTGAAATGTGCCAAGAAGGAAGCCTAATTTCCTCCAGGTCTCCCCAGGAGTCAGCATGAGTCACTTCTTTTTGGAACCTCGTCTGTCATTTCAGTGTATAAACCTGAACCCCACCCTGTGCATCTTACATCTATCACAGAGTTACTTATAAGCCAGTTCTCTCTTGAGTGATTTGGAAATTGTCTTTGCTCTGGAGGATAGTGAGAGATGACTTTGCATGGACAGAACAGGTAGCAGTGAATCCTTGCACATGTATTTGTGATTCCTAAGCATTTTCTTGGGCTTCCCTGGTTGCTCAGAGGTTAAAGTGTCTGCCTCCAATGCGGGAGAGCTGGGTTCGATTCCTGGGTCGGGAAAATCCCCTAGAGAAGGAAATGGTAACCCACTCCAGTATTCTTGCCTGGAGAATCCCATGGACGGAGAAGCCTGATAGGCCACAGTCCAAGGGGTTGCAAAGAGTCAGACACGACTAGGCAACTTCACTTCTTCACTTTAAGAATTTTCATACGTTCATCTGAGTTTCACAACAATCCAGTTCAGTTCAGTTCAGTTGCTCAGTTGTGTCTGACTCTTTGTGACCCCATGAATTGCAGCACGCCAGGCCTCCCTGTCCATCACCAACTCCCAGAGTTCACCCAAACTCATGTCCATCGAGTCAGTAATGCCATCCAGCCATCTCATCCAATGTCATCCCCTTCTCCTCCTGCTCCCAATCCCTCCCAGAATCAGAGTCTTTTCCAATGAGTCAACTCTTCGCATCTGGTGGCCAAAGTATTAGAGTTTCAGCTTTAGCATCAGTCCTTCCAAAGAACACCCAGGACTGATCTCCTTTAGGATGGACTGGTTGGATCTCCTTGCAGTCCAAGGGACTCTCAAGAGTCTTCTCCAACAAAACAGCTCAAAAGCATCAATTCTTCGGCAATCAGCTTTCTTCACAGTCCAACTTTCACATCCATACATGACCACTGGAAAAACCATAGCCTTGACTAGATGGACCTTTGTTGGCAAAGTAATGTCTCTGCTTTTCAATATACTATCTAGGTTGGTCATAACTTTCCTTCCAAGGAGTAAGCGTCTTTTAATTTCATGGCTGCAGTCACCATCTGCAGTGATTTTGGAGCCCCAAAAAAATAAAGTCTGACACTGTTTCCACATCTATTTCCCATGACGTGATGGGACCAGATGCCATGATCTTACTTTTCTGAATGTTGAGCTTTAAGCCAACTTTTTCACTCTCCTCTTTCACTTTCATCAAGAGGCTTTTTAGTTCCTCTTCACTTTCTGCCATAAGGGTGGTGTCATCAGCATATCTGAGGTTATCGATATTTCTCCTGGCAATCTTGATTCCAGCCTGTGCTTCTTCCAGCCCAGAGTTTCTCATGATGTACTCTGCATAGAAGTTAAATAAGCAGGGTGGCAATATACAGCCTTGACGCACTCCTTTTCCTATTTGGAATCAGTCTGTTGTTCCATGTCCAGTTCTAACTGTTGCTTCATAACATGCATACAGGTTTCTCAAGAGGCAGGTCAGGTGGTCTGGTATTCCCATCTCTTTCAGAATTTTCCACAGTTTATTGTGATCCACACAGTCAAAGGCTTTGGCATAGTCAATAAAGCAGAAATAGATATTTTTCTGGAACTCTCTTGCTTTTTCGATGATCCAGCAAATGTTGGCAGTTTGATTTCTGGTTCCTCTGCCTTTTCTAAAACCAGCTGGAACATCTGGAAGTTCACAGTTCATGTATTGCTGAAGCCTGGCTTGGAGAATTTTGAGCATTACTTTACTAGAGTGTGAGATGAGCTCAATTGTGCGATAGTTTGAGCATTCTTTGGCATTGCCTTTCTTTGGGATCAGAATGAAAACTGACCTTTTCCAGTCCTGTGGCCACTGCTGAGTTTTCCAAATTTGCTGGCATATTGAGGGCAGCACTTTCACAGCATCATCTTCCAGGATTTGAAATAGCTCAACTGGAATTCCATCACCTCCACTAGCTTTGTTCATAATGATGCTTTCTAAGGCCCACTTGACTTCACATTCCAGGATGTCTGGCTCTAGGTGAGTGATCACACCATTGTGATTATCTGGGTCATGAAGATCTTTTTTGTACAGTACTTCTGTGTATTCTTGCCACCACTTCTTTATATCTTCTGCTTCAGTTAGGTCCATACCATTTATGTCCTTTAAGGAGCCCATCTTTGCATGAAATGTTCCCTTGGTATCTATAATTTTCTTGAAGAGATCTCTAGTCTTTCCCATTCTTAAGAAGCTGAAGTTGAACGGTTCTATGAAGACCTACAAGACCTTTTAGAACACCCCAAAAAGATGTCCTTTTCATTATAGGGGACTGGAATGCAAAAGTAGGAAGTCAAGAAACACCTGGGGGAACAGGCAAATTTGGCCTTGGAACATGGAATGAAGCAGGGAAAAGGCTAATAGAGTTTTGCCAAGAGAATGCACTGGTCATAGCAAACACCTTCTTCCAACAACACAAGAGATGTCTCCACACATGGACATCACCAGACATGATGTTTTCTTCTATTTCTTTGCATTGATCGCTAAAGGCGGCTTTCTTATCTCTCTTTGCTATTCTTTGGAACTCTGCATTCAGACGCTTATATCTTTCTTTTCTCCTTTGCTTTTCACTTCTCTTCTTATCACAGCTATTTGTAAGGCCTCTCCAGACAGCCATTTTGCTTTTTTGCATTTGTTTTCCATGGGGATGGTCTTGATCCCTGTCTCCTGTACAATGTCACAAACCTCCGTCCATAGTTCATCAGGCACTCTATCTATGTGCCTTAAATCTATATTTAGGGGATAATCTCACTTTCACTGTATAATCATTAAGGAATTTGATTTAGGTCTTACCTGAATGGTCTAGTGGTTTTCCCTACTTTCTTCAATTTAAGTCTGATTTCAGCAATAAGGAATTCATGATCTGAGCCACAGTCAGCTCCTGGTCTTGTTTTTGTTGACTGTATAGAGCTTCTCCATCTTTGGCTGCAAAGAATATAATCAATCTGATTTCAGTGTTGACCGTCTGGTGATGTCCATGTGTAGAGACTTCTCTTGTGTTGTTGGAAGAAGGTGTTTGCTATGACCAGTGCATTCTCTTGGCAAAACTCTATTAGCCTTTTCCCTGCTTCATTCCATGTTCCAAGGCCAAATTTGCCTGTTCCCCCAGGTGTTTCTTGACTTCCTACTTTTGCATTCCAGTCCCCTATAATGAAAAGGACATCTTTTTGGGGTGTTCTAAAAGGTCTTGTAGGTCTTCATAGAACCGTTCAACTTCAGCTTCTTCAGTGTTACTGGTTGGGGCATAGACTTGGATTACTGTGATGTTGAATGGTTTGCCTTGGAAACAAACAAAGATAATTCTGTCCTTTTTGAGATTGCATCCAAGTACTGCATTTTGGACTCTTTTGTTGACCATGATAGATACTCCATTTCTTCTAAGGGATTCCTGCCTGCAGTAGTAGATATAATGGTCATCTGAGTTAAATTCACCCATTCCAGTCCATTTTAGTTCGCTGATTCCTAGAATGTCGATGTTCACTCTTGACATCTTCTGTTTGACTACTTCCAATTTGCCTTGAATCATGGATCTAACATTCCAAGTTCCTATGCAATATCGCTCTTTACAACATCAGACCTTGCTTCTATCACGTCACATCCACAGCTGGGTATTGTTTTTGCTTTGGCTCCATCCCTTCATTCTTTCTGGAGTTATTTCTCCGCTGATCTCCAGTAGCATATTGGGAACATACCGACCTGGGAAGTTCCTCTTTCAGTATCTTATCATTTTGCCTTTTCATACTGTTCATGGGGTTCTCAAGGCAAGAATACTGAAGTGGTTTGCCATTCCCTTCTCCAGTGGACCACATTCTGTCAGACCTCTCCACCATGACCCGCCCATCTTGGGTGGCCCCACATGGCATGGCTTAGTTTCATTGAGTTAGAAAAGGCTGTGGTCTGTATGATTAGATTGACTAGTTTTCTGTGATTATGGTTTCAGTGTGTCTGCCTTCTGATGCCTCTTACAACATCTACCGTCTTACTTGGATTTCTCTTACCTTGGACGTGGGGTATCTCTTCACAGTTGCTCCAGCAAAGTGCAGCTTCTGTGCCTTATCTTGGACGAGGGGTATCTCCTCACAGCCGCCCCTCCTGACCTTGAGCATGGATTAGCTCCTCTAGGCCCTCCTGTGCCCGTGCAGCCACTGCTCCTTGGACGTGGGGTAGCTCCTCCCGGCCGCCGCCCCTGATCTCGGGCTGGGATAGCTCCTCCCAGCCGCCACCCCTGACCTCTGGCGTCGGGTAGCTCATCTCGGCCACGCTTCTGCATGGCCCGTCCCACCCGGCAACAACTCAGTGGCAACTCTCAAATCAAACATGGAGCTTGTCCAAGATCAAAGACATTGTAAGACAAGGAAGCTCAACTCTAAACCCCAGGTGTCTACTCCAATGCCCTGATGTGTTTATAACCCCCTCTTAGAAGAAGTCTAAGTTGCATGATTGACCTGCTCTCCAAGACACATTCTGTCCTGAAGTTCAAGGGATGGAATATCTGGAGACATTGAGAGTTCTGCTCTAAGGTCTCATAGTGTATTCTTTTTCACCTGAAAACCTGTGTAGGCTACTTAAACTAAAATAGCTTTTTCTTTGAAAGCTAATAATCACTTGCTGCTATAAAATGAGTTAATGTAATCAACTCCTAATTAACATACAATTAAGATGCCTGCTACTCCATAACTAGCCAATAGTCAGAAATAAATAAGAACATAACTGGTGAACCTTTCCAAACCTCCAGGGTTAGGATTAGGGAACTTTGTCTGAGACTTGTCAAAATGCTTCAAGAACCTGATTCACAGTCATTTCCAAAAACCTAAGGGAGAATGTATTTTTATGTATATGTTTATAGCCTGTTTCCCAGAGATATGGAAGCAGCAGACACCTGTCAAGAATTTCCAGTGAAACATTTTTGTTACCAGCAACTTGAGAATAGCAGCCTTAACCCCATCTAATCCATTGGGCCCACAGAGAGTGACTTGCCCAGGGTTTACAGAGCAACTTAGTGGTAAAATCAGGATGAGAGCTTCTAGTTGCATATCCCAAGCCTCATACTCTGCTTCCTTCTGAATGTTAATTCAGATGAGCTCTCTGAAATCAAAGCATTTTAACTGAATCTATTATAAATCAAGCATCTGTAGTTGAATCTTTGTCTCTCTCAAAATCCTTACTCATGTCATGATTTACTCCAGAACCCAGGATAACTGTAAGGCAGAAGAAAAGGGTATATGTCTTAAAAGTTTGGGGGGGGATGGAATATGCTGAATTTCATTTGTTTTAAAATATGAATGAAATGCAAATACAAGTCAGCAACTAAGGTCACAACATTATTAAGCTAAAAGATCTCCCCAGAAGTTTACAGACACCAAAATTAACAGGAAATCTCACTGCAAAATGGAACTCAAGAAATTTCCCTATGCTGCTGGAGATGGATCAGGGAAGAGGAAGGTCAGAGCATCAGTGCCAGGGAAACCCCAGCAAGACTGAAATGGAGCCATCTTAGTTCTTGGAACCTTTCTACGCATACTCATCTCCTTATATCATGTAAATTGTCAACCCTCAAAGTTAGACAAGGGTTTTAGGACTATTCCTGGGTCAGGAAGATCCCCTGGAGAAGGGCATGGAAACCTACTTCAATAATCTTGCCCAGGGAATCCCATGGACAGAAAAACCTGGTGGGCTACAGTCCAAAGGGTTGCAAAGAGTCAGAAAGAAGTTACAGAGAGTCAGAAAGTAAAAGAAAGAAGCTTTGAGAAGGAACAGGTTGTGTTGGAAAGAATTCAACTAAAAGCCCAGAGACATGGTTACCAAATCATGGGGTTGGATCTGGCCTGGAGTTTGGGCAAACTCTTTACTTCATACTTTTATCTGCAAGATTCCCATCCCAAGACTGAGTACGTGGTCATGACAGGCTTTGGGAGAAAGCAATAGCCATCTTCCAGATAACATGAATGTGCTTGGAGCTTGGAAAGCAAATCTTGAAATGCAAGCATTTCCCAAGGCAATTGAATAATAATTTTAAGAAGAACACATTTGTTGGATATGGAGTGGAGTGTGCCAGGGAGGCCGAATTTGGAGTCACATGATACCAGTTTCCACTAGAGAAAGCTCCTGGAAGCTTCTGAACCTCACTTCTCCCACCTGTGTTACCTGCACTTTATCACAGGAATGGTTTGCGATTCTGACTGAATGTGTTTCATAAAATATTAGTGCCTCATAGAAACATAGGGATTATTTCTAATTTCTTGCTGTTCAATTTTTTTTTTGCACCTTGTATGTACCATCTGCAGAAATGGTAGGCATCGCAGGAAACATCTGTTCCTGTCATCAACCTCCACAATGCCTAGTTTCTAGAGGTCCTGGGAACATTTAGTGTAGTCTAAAAGAGTTAATTCCCCCTTAGGTCCAGTTAATTTTGCCAACTCCAGATGCTGTATCCTGCGTTTTGCTGTATTGATTACACATTGCTTTATATTATGTAAATGTACATGCTCTTTGCAAACTGGCAGAAATTACAAGACAAAAGAAAAAAAAAAAAAAATCACTGCAGTGGTCCTGTCTCCTGAGAGCTCATCATCTCAGGAGTTCGGTGACTGACCTTTTCATTTGTCTGAACAAATAAAAAGAAAATTATTGACTTTGTTTTTTAAATATTTACTTGCCTCCCTTTCAAGATAAATTACTAAATAAAAATATCAGGCGCTTGGTTTTATTGTATGTTTTGGAATTGTACCCTACTCCAGGCTATTTTCTTCCCTGGACTCCAGCTGTTTAAGAGTTTTTCTGCCATCAGAGAATGAAATTTGTATTTAAGATGTTATCTTCCATAGGCTCAACGCTGGAGACTGAATCTACTTAAAATTACTATTGAAAGTAATTTTCCCTCCTCATGAATTTCCCACTATTCTCCTGTTGAGACCAGGCTGGCTTTATTTACCTTCATTGTAAATGCTCCAATAATTTTCAAATAAACTTTCTTTCACATACACTATACTACCCCAATGGACCTTATTGATAAGCTGGAAATACATGTAACAAGGGTTATTAGTCAACTGAATTTGTTGTGATTGGATAATTAAATAAAGGAAAGGTACTTGACAAAAGAGATAGGTTTAAATTTTAACACCTTATGAATTAGTGAATAGGATCTTAATGGACTACTCAGCTTCCCACTGTTGGATTTGGCACAGAAGGGGAAGAGAAGCTATCCCATGCTTTCTCTGTATTTGTTTTTAAATTTTTATTTTATATTGGAGTATAGTTGGTTTATAAACTTGTGTTTGTTTCAGGTGTACAACAAAGTGATTTAGTTATACATATGCATATATCTGGGCTTCCCTGGTGGCTCAGTGGTAAGAATCCACCTGCCATTGCAGGAGATGCAGGTTTGATTCCTGAGTCAGAAAGATCCCCTGGAGAAGGGAATAACAACCCACTCTGCATTCTTCCCTGGAAGATTCCATGGACAGAGGAGCCTGGTGGACTACAGTCCACCGGATCACACAAAGTTACACACTATTTAGTGACTAAACAACAATAACATGCATATACTTATTATTTTCCAGGTTCTTTTCCCATATAGGTTATTACAGAGTATTGAAAAGTGTTCCCTAAAGCATACAATAGGTCCTTGTTGGTTATCTATTTCATATATAATAGTGTGTATATGTTAATCTCAATCTCCTAATTTATCCCCTACCCCCCCCACACACATAGCTGTCCCCTTTGGTAACCATAAATTTGTTTTTCTAAGTTTGTGAGTCTCTTTCTGTTTTGTAAATAAGTTCATTTATATAATTTTTTTAAGATTCCACATGTAAGTGATATCATATGACATCTGTCTTTCTCTGTTTGACTTCACTTAGTATGATAATCTCTAGGTCCATCCAGGTTCCTGCAAATGGCACTGTTTCATTCTTTTTTTATGGCTGAGTAATATTCCATTACATACTCCAAAAAAGAGAAGGGGATGGCAGCAGTTGAGATAGTTAGATGGCATCACTGACTCAATGGACATGAATCTGAGCAAACTGCAGGAGATAATGGAAGACAGAGGAGCCTGGCGTGCTGCAGCCCATGAGGTCTCAAAGAGTCAAACACAACTTAGTGACTGGACAAAAACAACACAAAATATCCCACTGTGCGTGTGCATGTGTGTGAGCATCCCATGCTCTCTGAGGCAGCACAGGGAGTAGGAACAGACCTGCTCTATGAATCAGGGGACCTGGGTTCTAAACTACAATCTAGAACAAATCATCTCACGCCTCTGGCCTCAGCTTACCTGCCTTTACCTTAGGAGGCACCAGCAGTGACTAATATCCTTTAGTGTCAAATCGCTTGATATCACAAGATAAAATAAAATTCCATACACAAGCCCAGAGAAAGGGGAGAAGGACTGTCAATTTTTATTGCCCCAAATAAAGAGGTATGTTTTTAATTCTAAAAACATGAAACAATCAAAATAGTAGAAAAGATATTTTTCAAATGTAATTGAATGTTTTTAAAAATTTGGTACTTTTTTTCTCTTGGATTAAGGATTGATGAAAATTTCCTCACACATCAGAATCAAGACATGAAATCGTACTTAGGAACTCCTAGGCTACATCGCCAGACATCATCAGAATACTGCAATTCTTTGAAATTTCATAAAACTAGCAGATCTGAAAGATCCCTTTTTGCTCTAAAATTCAGTGGAACTTTACATTTGAAATACTACAAACCTACACACACACACACACACACACACACACACATATCTACATACATTATAGTTGAGTCTTAAAAAATGGCTTTCCTTAACTGAACGTTCTATTTAGAGAAGGTTAATATCGATTTTAAATGTGAAGGTCAGTTCATATTTTTACCACCTTAGTCAAATGATTAACTTCATGGAAAGGAAACTAAAAGTCTTCAGTACATTTGTACTGCCAAGTACTCTGCCCCAAAGCTTCATTTATCTTTTTAAACTGTGTTTAAGACAACTATATTATCTTAAAATTTTCTTGTTTTGGTTTTATTTTAATGTGACATTTATATGAAAATACAATATCAAACTATGAAATTCTATTTATTTACAAAGTTAAAGAAACTTACAAATGCTTTCCTTGTATTAAGGTTCTATACTTTCATGCTGTCCCCTGTAAACTGGGGATACAATTGTCTGCATTCTCCTGTAGATTGAGGGTCCCTTGACTTAGTTATCTGAAACACTTTTGTGTTCTGAAGAGTTTTAATTATCTCCATTTTGCAAAACTGGCTTAAAACCATAGGTAATTCTGAAATCTCTGGTTAAAAATTGCAAGGTACTATGATATAATATTTAAAAAACATGAGCTAAATAATTTTAAAATAAATTAGCAAAGGTTTGGGGATGGAAAAAATGAGACTGAGGTTCTTTTATCCTTAAACGTTCAAAAAGCTTTCTCACAAGAGACTAATGCTCTGAAAAACTAAGTTTGTCTTAATAGAAGAATATAGAATATTTCAAGAACAATTAGCTCAAATGAGGCAAAATAAAATAGCGTATAAATGAAGCCCATTGTAGACAAATGTGATAGAAAATCCATGCTACATGGATTAGCCAAATTACTCCTCTAGTAACCTGGCTATATCTGAATGCCTGCTTTAAATGAAGATATTCTAGGAAAATGATGAATCTAATAGGAAAGACTGATCTGTTCCACTTTTCTTAGCAACTGTAAAAAATCAGAGTGTCTTTTGCTTTACTTTTGAAGAAAATTACCTGCAATCACATGATATTAATATAGCAGGGCGGGGCAGCAACCATCTGGCCATCCTTGTTTTTTTATTTTGATAATGTACTAGGGACTATACCTGACACATAGTGTCCAGTGGTGAAGACAAAACAGCCCCTCCCCTCAGGGAGCAGGCAGATCATTGCAATGAAGCACAGGTACTTTCCAAGGGAAGAAAAACACAGAGCCATTTGAAGACATGTCAGGAGCACCCAACCTAATCCAGAGCATCAGGGAAGCCTCGTTGGAGGAATTAACTTAAAATCTGACTTTTGAAAGTCTTAACTAGGAAATAGAGTGGTGGTAAGGAGTTCCAAGAAGCAGATAAGAAAATACACAAGGGCAGAAAAGATCAGCAAAGTGAAAATGCTGTCCTTAGGAATGCTCAAAGCAGAGGATGGGCGCAGAGTCAGGGCAACGTGGCAAAGAGCTGTGTGCATAGGATGTAGCTGGAATTAAGACTGCTCTTTAGTAAACTAGGTATTTGCTACAGCTGTTGTTCTTTATTCTGGGGGAATAAAGCAACTTACCTCTGAAGCAACTGATTGATTGTTTAGGAGAACATCATGATGGATCTGTTGCTTCAGAAAGGAGAAGAAGAGGGGTGTGGGAAGCAGCACACTGAGGTGGGAAGCAGCAAGAGCAGAAGGGTCTCTATGAGCAAGGGCACATCCTGCCCAGGACCAGGAGTGCAGGAGGGCAATCAAACCACAGAATGAGAGAGAGAGAGAGAGAGAGAGAGAGAGAGAGAGAGGTGCGGTGAGTGTTCTAGCAGAGAAAGAGTGGAGGGGAATGGGGAGTGAAGCCAAATAATGCTTATGACAGTGATAACTACTATGCAGTTTCAAGTTATTCCAACTACTGTGCTATAAGCCTTCAGTGTTACACACTGTCACTTCAGTTAAGTTAGTCATTATTGTTGTTTAGTCTCTAAGCTGTGTCTGACTCTTCCGTGACCCTATGGCTTGTAGCCCGCCTGGCTCCCCAGTCTATGGGGGTTTCCAGGCAAGAATGTGTTATCATTTCCTTCTCTAGGGGATCTTCCTGACCCAGGGATCAAACCCATGTCTTCTGCATTGGCAGGTGTATTCTTTACCACTGACCTGCCAGGGAAGCCCTCAGTTAGTGATAGCCTTGCATTAAAGTTATATTAGAAGAATTTTAAAAAATCAGGAGGAGGCCCTCCAAAATGAAGCCCAGTACATAGGAAGTGTTTGGCATATAAAATAGATCAACCAGAAACTCAATGGGGAAAAGGAACCAGATGACCAAAAAAACCTCTAAACTTCTCTAGAAGTCTGAAATAGAAGGCAGAAGATGGGCTTTCTGGGGAATGGGGGATTAAGCATGTTCTTTAAATAGTAAATCACCAGGTTAGATGCCCTGGGCTCCCAAATGGCATGCACTCATGATTCCCATATTAAAGAGTTTGGACTAAATTCTAGTGGGAATTGGAAAGCCAGTAAGAGAGTAGTATGTGAGTGACATGACCCTTCTGAGTAAAGGAAAAATAGAGTCAGGTAGGAAGCATTGCAGAGAATGAGGAGGAGCAGCAAAATTAGAGGCAGTCACTCCAATAAAAGATGGCGCCTGCAAAATCTGGGGGTGGGGGGTGATGGCTGTCGAAATGTTGAAAAGTAGACAGGTAACAGAGAAATAAGACCTTAATCTGCATCCATTGAAAAATCAAGAATGAGGCCAATGTGGAGAAAAGTGACCCCTCCTAAACTGTTGGTGGGAGTTTAAGTTGATGCAGCCACTGTGGAAAACAGTATAGCAGTTCCTCAAAAAACTAAAAATAGAATTGCCATATGACCCAGCCATCCCACTCCTGGTCGTATATCCAGACAAAACTCTAATTCAAAAAGATACATGTATCCTTGTTCAAATCAGCAGTATTCACAATAGCCAAGCGACCTTCCATAAATATCCATTGACAGAAATGAATGGATAAGGAAGGTGTGGTTCATATATACAATGGAATATTACTCATCCATAAAAAAGAATGAAATAGTGCTATTTGGGGCAACATGGATGGACCTAGAGATTATTATATTAAGTGAAATAAATTAAAAGAGAAAGAGATATTCTATATCACGTATATATAGAATTTAAAATATGACACAAATGAACTATCTATGAAACAGAAACAGATTCACAGAGAGTGGACTGTGGTTGCCATGGGGAAGCAGGGTTGGGGAGGGAGGGATTGGGAGTTTTGGATTAGAAGATGCAAACTGTTATATGAAGAATGGATGAACAAGGTTCTACTGCAAAGCACAGAGAACTATATTTAATATCCTGTGATAAACCATAATGGAGAAGAGTATGAAAAAGAATGTGTATACATACACACATATACGTGTGTGTGTGTATAAATATATATGTAAAAGTAAATCACTGTGCTATACAACAGAAATTAACACAACACTGAAGTTAACTGCACACTTAACAGCAGCAGCACATGTAGTTAAGTGTGCAGTTAATGCACACTTAAGTGATTAAGTGTGCATGTTCAGTCATGCCCAACTCTTTGCAATCCCACCAGGCTCCTCTGTCCATGGGATTTTCCAGGCAAGAATACTGGAGTGGTTTGCCATTTCTTGCTTCAAGGGATCTTCCCAACCCAGGGATTGAACCCATGTCTCTTGCATCTCTTGTATTGGTGGTGGATTCTTTACCAACTGAGTCACCTTAGTCTGTAAATCAACTATATTTCAATTAAAAAAAAATGACACACATAACTAAATTTAGAAGAGCTGAATGGATGCTGGTGCCATTCACTGAAACAGGAAACTGTACACAAAGCAGATTTGAAAATCACTATGCATATTACATTTTAGATATGTTGGGTTATGATGTCTATTAGTCAGCAAGATGGCTAACAAGTGTCTGGTTGGATACACAAATCAGGAGCTCAGAGGATAGGATGGTATTGACAAAAAAATCTGAGAGGGTTACCAGATAGAAGCCACACACACACAAAACCTAAGCCCAAAAATAAGCTGAAGAAATTTATGAGATTACTCTCAAGAGTATGCAGAATATGAAGAAAAATGTCCACAAGATGTAACTTTAGTATTTAAAAATATATATACTGAGAAGGAAGTCAAAGAAAAGAAGAAAACAGTATCAATTCAGGACAAAAGAATTGAGTTTCAAAAGAAGTAGTCTTCTCTGCCAAATACTATGAAGTGATCAAATAATAAAAGGTATCAGAAACACACATGTCAACTTTATACCATGAAGATGACTGATGAATTCGGCAAGAATAATTTATTTTAACCTGATGTCACAGTGCAGGGGTGGGTGAGCAAGTGAGTTGACCCTAGAAAACTCCACTTAGACATTAGGCTTGACAGGGAAGACATTCAAGAACATTCTAGACCCATGTGCTATGTAAGCACACCTTACATAGCACATAATGCTTCATGCTGAATTTTTTCCCCATCCCTTTATGTTCAACACACCTATCTTGTTTTGTTTTAGTGAATTTCTCACAGAGGCATAAAGTTAGGTCCTGTCTTTCACCCACTCCATCAATATTTTAATTGGTGTATTTAGACTGTTTACATTTAAATTAATTATTGATATGGTGGAGCATAAATCTATCCTTATTATTTATTTTCGGTTTGGTGGTTCTGGTTTTCATCCTTCAGTCCCCTTTTTCTTGCCTCCTTGTGGGTTACTTAAATAGTTTTAAATTTTCACCTTGATTTATATATAAAATTTTTTAATGTATCACTTCAAATAGTATTTTAGTCATTACTCTGTGTATTTCAATACATGCACATAACATAGAATCTCCAATATTGACACTTTACCATGTCAAGTAAAATCTTAATTCCATACAGGTCCCTTTATTCACCTCACTTTTAATATATAAATAATGCATTGGAGAAGGAAATGGTAACCCACTCCAGTATTCTTGCCTGGAGAATCCCAGAGACAGGGGAGCCTGTTGGGCTGTCGTCCATGGGGTCGCACAGAATGGGACACAACTGAAGCAACTTAGCAGCAGCAGCAGCAAGTTAATCATTTCTTCTATTAATAGATGCATTAAGCACCACATCAGATAATATCATAATTTTTGCTTCAACCAAACATAATTTTAAAAAACTCATTCTCAGAAGGAAGCCTTTTATCTCCAGATTTACATGCTTCATCATTCTTTCTTTCTTCTCTAAGCCCACCTCCTTCTTTTGTTACTACTTTCCTGTTGAGAAAAGTTCTTTTAGCCACGCTTTAATGGAAAGTTATGACCAACCTAGATAGCATATTGAAAAGCAGAGACATTACTTTGCCAACAAAGGTCCGTCTAGTCAAGGCTATGGTTTTTCCAGTAGTCATGTATGGATGTGAGAGTTGGACTGTGAAGAAGGCTGAGCACCAAAGAATTGATGCTTTTGAACTGTGGTGTGGGAGAAGACTCTTCAGAATCCCCTGGACTGCAAGGAGATCCAACCAGTCCATTCTGAAGGAGATCAGCCCTGAGATTTCTTTGGAAGGACTTATGCTAAAGTTGAAACTCCAATACTTTGGCCACCTCATGTGAAGAGTTGACTCATTGGAAAAGACTGATGCTGGAGGGATTGGGGGCAGGAGGAGAAGGGGACGACAGAGGATGAGATGGCTGGATGGCATCACCAACTCGATGGATGTGAGTCTGAGTGAACTCCGGGAGTTGGTGATGGACAGGGAGGCCTGGCATGCTGCAATTCACGGGGTTGCAAAGAGTCGGACACGACTGAGTGACTAAACTGAATTGAATGGTTGTTCTGATAGCAACAAATTCTGTTTTCTTTCATTATATTTTGTTTTCCTTCATTCCTGCAGAATATTTTTGCCACCTATAAAATCCAGAGCAGACAGTTCTTTTCCTTCAGTCTTTGAAATATTTTGTGCTACTTCTTTCCGGCTTCCATGACTTCAGATAAAGAAGCCCCTGTTGTTTAAATTATTCCTCTATAGATCATGCATTGCTTCTCTCTAGCTTCCTAACAATGAATTACATGTTAAATGATCCTATTTCCAAATAAAGTCACAGTCTGAAGGGGGTTAAGACCTCAACATATGAATTTGGGGAGGGAGTATAATTCAACCCATAACATTTGCAATGTCAGCCCTTTAAAGATTCCAAGATATTTAAAGATTTTTCTAAAGTATCTTATCCAAATTTTGTCATTTCCAGTGATATGGGTTGCTTGAGAACTATTTTATTCAAAAGAAACATTGATTAGTGTTGATTAACTCATTCATTCAAGCATTTATTCATTGAGTCAAATAACTTGAGCTCTTACACTGTGCCAGGCAGCAGTGATAAAAAGAATAGTTCTATATAAGTAACATTCAAAACTTTATAGTCGACCATGGGGAGGGGAAAAAGCATATGAACACACAGCTATAGTGCAAGTTCAAGCAAGATCAGGTCCAGAAGAATGGTAGAAGGATGTGCTTTGGTGATTTGTAGGAGAAAGATTATTTCCCTATCAAAGTGAATCAAGAGAAGCTTTATGGAGAGAGTAGCATAAGATCACTTTCTAGAAGAATAAGTAGGATTTGAACACAAGTAAGAAGAAACAGGGGCTCCTTGTAGAAGGAAGAGATTGAACACAAGCAAAGAAATGGAGATGCATTTAAGGTGCACAAGGAATAGAAGGTTTGGTTTGCTGTTTTTTTCCATGAATGTTGTTTGTGACACCAACAAATTTGAAAATTTTTGCAGAGCAGAGATAAGGTGTGAGTTGATCAGCAAGAATGAGGCAGACTTGAGAATTAATCAGACCTTGGTCTGAATCCTGGCTCCCACACACCATAGCTGTGTTCTTCACTTGCCTGAGTCAGTTTCCTCACTACATGCTAACAGGTTACTATAGATCTATGAGAACTGAATGCAAAACACTCAGCACTCTTCCAGGTATTCCTTCTAGAGTGACAGGCACAAACATGCATGATTGTGTCATTCGTGTGTTTCACATGAAGTAGGGGATAGTAGGGGCTGCTGTCCACCCTTCTTCTCACCTGCCAAGCTTGTGTGCTGGTTCTAGGCTGCGTTCACCCAAGGAAGAGATGCCTACCTCTCCTTAGCAAGGCACATTCCCCTGCCGAGCAATGTAAAAAATCTAGAGGCGAAATTTTTCCGATTCATGTAACAAAGCAGTAAAGATGTCATGGTTCTGGGCACAGAACAGGTGCACTGTAAAGCCAAAGAGAGCATTGTTTCAATTGACTTTATAATAAAACTTGTCATGATAAAGGTCAAGGTACCTAATGATTTTTTCTAAATAGCTGTACATTGTCACAATTTTTTTTTTTCTGATTAAGAATATCATGAAATCTTATATAACTTCTTTTTGGTGCAGTCTTAGAATCTGAGACAAAATACAAGAAGACAACTTTGAAATCAAACCTCAGCATTCTGTGGCTGTGACCAAAAAAAAAAAAATGAAGATAACCACAATAAAATGTGCACAGATTTAAATATGGATAAGACATAAGAGATACAGAGAGGTGCGATCATTACAACTGTTTGATTAGATAATTAATTATCAATAGTAATGCTCACATGGCTTATCTAATCTTAGCATAATTAAGGAAGTAGCTATCAAAACTGTCCAGTTACACCTGCAACGCTCAAGGGATGCAAGTGGGATTCAAATGTTAGTTGCAAGTTCTACTTAAGTGTATAGAAATTGCCTCCATGAAGCCTTCCTGTCTCTCTAGTCTGCCTTAATTTCTCCTACTTCTGAATTCTCATGACACCATCACATGGTGGAGAAGAGTTAAATCACCTGAAGTCCAATCCTGACTCATGGAGAAGGAAATGGCAACCCACTCCACTATTCTTGCCTGGAGAATCCCAGGGACAGAGGAGCCTGGTGGGCTGCTATCCATGGGGTTGCACAGAGTCGGATATAACAGAAGCGACTTAATAGCAGCAGCAGCAATCCTGACTGAATCCCTTTAAGCAGTACAACCGCATGCAAGTTATAACTTCTCAGCATCAATTATGTCTTAGATTGGGCTGCTGTAAAGACAGAATGAGATAATGTACGTAAACTACTATCCAGGAGTACCTGCCATATGATGCTCTCACAATAAATAGCACTATTAATATCACATGATACTCTTTCTTCATTAATTTCCCCCCACTACATTATGCTTGTTTCTACATCTGTGATGATCTAAACTGCCTCTAATCCTAGAATGCACAGCTATGCTGAATTTATGGTTGAAATCACGATGACATGACCCAGTTAACAATTAATAGTAACAGATATTAAAGCAGGCAAACATTTCGTAAGAAAAATTTGAGTCAGGGGTTATACAGATGATCAAAGACCTGGGTTAGAGAAGAGCTGCAAAATGTCATACACAGATCTGTCAGCCTCTACTAATTCACTTGCCTCAGAATAAATTAATGTTTTTAATATAAGCTTAAGTTACAATGTGTATTTTCCAACAAAGATAAAGTCAAAAATAATTATGGGCAATAATTTTACCTTATGCAATATGGTCTATTGTGTATTCTTGATAGACCACAAAGAATGGAAGACAATTGCTAACCATGGTTATCTTGTACCGTTTCCAACAGTAGCAGAAACTTACATGATAAAGGCTTCCCTGGTGGTCCAGTGGTTAGGAATCTGCCTTGCAATGCAGGGGACACCATGTTGATCCGTGGTCCAGGGATGATCCCACATGCCAATGGAGCAACTAACCCGTGCAGCACAGCTACTAAGCTCATGTGCCGCAACAGCTGAAGCCTGTGCACCATGGAGCCCCTGCTCCATAACAAGAGAAGCCACTGGAACCAGAAGCCCGCATGCTCCAACTGGAGAGTAGCCCCTGATCTCTGTAACTAGAGAAAGCCAGTGCACAGCAACAAAGACTCAGCAGCCAAAAATAAATGCATTTTTAAAAGAAACATACCTGATAAGCTACAAAAGTGATGAAACACACATCCTCTGCCCTGAAGTTTCCATTTGTAATTCATCTCCTCACAAAAGGACTTAAAGGATGAATGTATCTTTCCATCTGATTTGAAGGCTAATTTATTTTGAATTTATCTGATAATAAAAGAAAAAGCAATTTCAATTTTCACTCTGAACTACTAGCTTGGATCTTCAATCTAAGACAACAATTCTTAACAGAAGCCAGTATGGAGAGCGGTAAAGGTTTAGGAGTCAGACCTATGTGAAAATCCTGGACCTACTATGTACTAATTTTATAGTGTAATTTTAAATTACAATACCAGCCTGAGACACAGAGCTTACCAGGATTACATGAGATAAGGGGTGACTCGCTTAGCATGGTGCCTGGCAAGTAAGCAACTAGTAAACAATAAGGATTCTCCTGCCATGAAAATTATCAGTCATAGTGATCACATTCAGATACGCGGTGTTAAAGGCAGGCTTTAACAGCAATATAAACAAAAATAAAATCCCAAGACAATTATAAAAATGTGAGCGCCAGGAAGAAGGGCTATTTGTCTCTTTTATTCACTGCTTTATGTCCTGAACTAGAGCAGGCTCTGAACCAGAGCAAGTGCTTAATAAATATTTGTTGGATGAATTAATAACAAGCTCTAGGAAATTGCATTCCAGAGGACCCTCCAGAACTGGGAAGACATCATGGTGCTCATTTTTCCCTCCATCCTCCCAGCATGCTCTCTGCTGAGCGATTGATGGCTTTAGACACAGTTGTGAAGCACCAACACCAGCATAAAGCTTTTCAAACATGAGAATTTTCTGTACAGCAAAAGCTCTCCAGTCAAGGGTCTCTTATGTTTCTTAAGTCACCTAAATAGAAACGACTGTAGTTCTCTTGGATAGAAAGGGATGTGAGTTACCAAGAGTGATAGACCTGGATACAGGATGGTTGGTCTCAGGCCTGCCATTCACGAGCTGTGTGGCCTTGAGGTCACCGCAGTGACCACACACCGGTGTAAGTCAAGGGCTTGTGTATGTTATTAAAAGTCCGAGATACTCCACAAGAAAGGAAAATCAAGTTATGAAACATTCTGTGAATCGGTTTCCTCCTCACACAATAGAAAAAACACCCTGGTTCATTTGCACCACAGAGTTCCTGAAGAGATCAAATAAATGCCCCTGAAAATAATCACTACACAAAAATATTTTTGTTTGTCCAGGAAAATACTTTATCCCAGTAATAGCCACAGCTTATAGTACATAGCTTTTACAACTATTCTAAAGGGGGAGACTGAACAACTAGTAAAGAAGCCAACTGGAAAAAAACAAAACTGGCTATTCAATGGCCAAAAGTTTGAAAGATATATTTCATTTTAGAATTGTAATATCATTTTAAAATTGAGTTGTTGTAGCAGCTAACTTTTTTTTTTTTTTTTGGTGTTTCAGCCCTAAAAATAGTATGTAAAAAAAAAACTTTCTGCTCACTTTTTAACATATAGTAAAGAAGAAAAATAATGATGCGGGGAAGATCAGTTTATTCTGATTTTGTCTACAGAGGATATAAGCGTAGGCTATTTCTAATGATCTTTTGTCTCTAAAAGGAAAAATAAATGATACAGATTTCAAGGCATCTTGTGTTATCAGGGGAAAAACTAGTTGAAAAACATGCTGCATTCAAAAAATAACAAATTCTCAGCAGACCAACAGGGTTGATCCTCCCTATCCTCAGTATCTGCCTGCAGAGCACAGAAGGGTTCCTGCCTTCAAGGTTCTGGGGCTGGGATGCAAACACAGTATAACAAGTGTTCCAGAAAACTGAGATCTGCTTTGTCACTGGAGAAGCAGAACACAAAATCTGGCTGATGCAGGGAGCATAACCAGGGAAAGACACCAAAACAGAAAATTCTGGGAGCTGTTCTGAGAGGCCCAGAGTGTTTGAAAGTGAAGTCGCTCAGTCGTGTCCGACACTTTGTGCCCCCTCCCCCCACCATGGACTGTAGCCTGCCAGGCTCCTCCATCCATGGGATTTTCCAGGCAAGAGTACTGGAGTGGGTTGCCATTTCCTTCTCCAGGGCATCTTCCCAACCTGGGGATCGAACCTGGGTCTCCCACATTGCAGGCAGACTCTTTACTGTCTGAGCCACCAGGGAATCCTAGAGTCTTTACACAGTGTTTATATAGGAGTGTTCAAGGATGGTCCCAAAGTGTTTATACAGAAGTTCAAGGATAGCCCCAGAGTGGAAGGGCTAGGCTGTGTATAACAAAAGCAGTCACCACAATCCTAAATAGCAATGATTCCTGGGTAGAAATGGGACACATTTGAATGCATGTGTATTTGCTTTTCTATGGTTTCCAAATCTATAAGAAACCAAATACTTTTGTAATGGGAAAAAAAATCGAATAAAAATGGTACAGCTCAAAAATTTATCCCAATGATATTGATGAGATTTTAGTATCTTTTGGGTTTTATGTTTTTCCAGTTTCAATACTTCATCTTCCTAGGCCATAAATTAATTTTTTGGAGCCACTGTATAAAAAACCCCTTCCCCCTCCAGCTCCCACTGAAGCTCCTTAAAGAATAGATTAGGCTGCTGGGCTGCTTTTCCAGGAATTATTTAAACATTATCTAAATGTGTAGGCAACACGTTGCTGCCATCTGCTTTTAATGAAGATGATAATGATGAAGATCACAGCCTTGTGGGTGACGATTCCATGAACATGCATACGTGTTTACAAAGCTGTGGGTATTAATTTAGATCACAGCTCTGGTAGGACGAGAACAGTGTTTTAACATCTTTTTGCTTCTGCTTTCAAGGATCTCTATTTCCAACCTAGATATGTTGTAGGTTTGAGGACTCTCCCATCTCCCACCCCCAATCAGGTGGCACTGTGATAAAGAACCTGCCTGCCAGTGCAAGAGACATAAGAGACACAGTTTCGATCCCTGGGTGGGGAAGATCCCCTGGAGAAGGAAATGGTTACCCACTCCAGTATTCTTGCCTGGATAATCCCTGGACAGAGGAGACTGGTGAGCTACAGTCCATGGGGTCGCAAAGAGTTGGACATGACTGAAGTGATTTAGCACAGCACCCAATCCTACTGGGTTTAATCTTTGAATGCAATTTCAAAGAATTAAAAGTCAGTGGGGATCAAAGTAACAACTTTGTGAATCTTAGAAACTGTATAGGAACCACCAACGTAGGGTTTCTGAAAAGAGTCGGTTTGGAGACTACTACTTGGGTCTGAGGACCAGTGTGACTCCCTCACCCCATCCCTCTTCATGCTAATGGGACCTACGGGAAGGCTTTATCAGATTCTCTCATCTGGTCACAAGCTAAGAAGCTGTACTGGGACGAAAGGTCAGTGGAGTCTTATCACATTGATACAGGAAGCAGAAAGGAATTACGGAGCCTTGAGGCAAGCAGAGAGAGAGAGAATGACTCTCAGGAATCAGATGAGTAGAAACTCAAGAAAACTGCTAGAGAGAAAATCTGAAATGGCTCAGTGCAATAGTCGCCCTCCTGGGGAAAAGAACAGTGTCTTTCTTGACACTGGAATAAAAGGTTGACTGCATCTTCCTCTTCTCCCTAACTTTTGTTGCCTCTTAACCCATTGGGTCTAAAGGCCAAGACCCTGGCAGCCAGGAGGGCTGTGATCGATCATCAGTTCATTGCAGGATCTGGATTCTGACTGCGAGCCCAGGACGACAAGGGCCACTCCTACGATGTGGGCAGTGCAGCTCTTGTTCCCAGAGGTCCTCGGGAAGAGTCAGGACATTAGTTAAATTAGCATCACAGGTTTCGTCCTAGGCCATCATTTCTTCCCCTTTTCTCATTCCCAGTATATCATCCA
This sequence comes from Bubalus kerabau, assembly GCF_029407905.1. Classification (NCBI taxonomy): domain Eukaryota; kingdom Metazoa; phylum Chordata; class Mammalia; order Artiodactyla; family Bovidae; genus Bubalus; species Bubalus kerabau. The sequence continues at coordinate 86,523,358 of NC_073634.1, read as the reverse complement.
AATATCACCTATGAGGATAAACAATTAATAGTAGCATTAAAAAAATGCCTCAAATTTGAATGTGTATTCCCCATTACTTGGACTTCCCTGCTGGTTCAGACAGTAAAGTGTCTGTCTACAATGCAGGAGACCTGGGTTCGAGCCCTGGTTTGGGAAGATCCCCTGGAGAAGGAAATGGCAATCCACTCCATTACTATTGCCTGGAAAATCCCATGGACAGAGGAGCCTGGTAGGCTACAGTCTATGGGGTCGCAAAGAGTCAGACACGACAGAGCGACTTCACTTTCACTTTCCCCATTACTTTCCAAGAGAAGAAATAAGCTGAAAATCTCTCTGCTTTATAAAGTTTAGAGGACTGAATTTGAAGATCCTTGCTCCCCGTGTTTGGTAGAATAACAGCCCTCCCCAACTCCAGTAAGATGTCCACATCCTAATCCTTATATTATCAATCTTCTATTGAGAGCCCAAGTGTGACCTTATGATTTATGGGCGGGGGTGTGCAGGGGGAGAATCCGTCTATCATACAGCTTCTTCTCTGATTTAGACAAGTGCACTTGCAGAGACACAGTCTCCTAGGTTACCCGGCCCTCTGAAATGCCACCTCTGTTCGGAACTGCAGGTTCAGACCTCACCTGAAGCACTCAGTGTACAGTTTCTATGCACCAGTGGCATGGGCTCTTAGGCGGTTTCCTCACATTTATCATGTTTCTCACAGGAAGCTCGCCAAACCAACCTCATTGCCTTGTTTCCCCCGTGATGTTATCCAACCCCAGCAAGACACTAAGGCATATTTATTTCTGTGTATGACTGGCTATTGCTTCTACCTCTTGTTCTTGTATTACACAGGCTTAGGAAGCTTCTCTCTTAAGGACAGTCCTTGGTTTTCCATGTTTGTCTCAGTTTAAAATTACCTTCAGCAAATTCATGTATTTCCAAAAGCATGTGTGCTTCTGGGGACCAGTAAGAATCAATACGCCTTAGACCACATGCTTCCCCAGCAAATCTTCCTCTCTCTCAACCTCTGCATTGTCCAGGTCTTGGCTCACCTGTTCTATTTCCCTAGCAGTGAAATTTCTTTCCTCATTTTTCTATCACAAAGGCTAGGTCTCTGAGTGTTCTGGTTCTTTTCTTTTTCCCCCCTCCTCCTTCTCAGCAGGCCAAGTGAATTTAAAATGTTCTAACCTACTTTGTAAGTTGCTTCTCTTTCTTCTAAACCAGATGCGGGGCTAGCCCTGCTCATGGGAAAACCCGGCTTGCCTTCCCCTCACTTTGCTCTTGGGCTAAGCACTCAACACCTTCAGAGGATTTCATTTTGTCCCCAGCCTGAGAGATAAAAATGCAGTCAGTTCCAGGTTGGCCAAAAATAAATGTGACCTGCCACTCAGGGGATCTCATTTCAATCATGTTGACCTTTACAGCCGAAATTTAGGATGTTATCTGTCCTAAATCTCTCTACCCCTGAATGTCCTAGCTGTGTTCTCCTCGTAGGATGTAGCACACCTGTTCTCACTAGCCGCTGTATCTTAAAAACTCAGTAAATATGTTATGCTGATATTCCCTTAGCAATCTGCATGAATCTCATGTACCCTCATCACACGTCTGTCCCAGGTGTTGGGGTGGTTTCCATCTGCCCTCAGGATTGGCAGGCCACTTCTCCCCACCTCCCCCAGCTGCTGCTAAGAGGAGGTCTCTCAACAATGTCCTCCAGACAGTCTTTCTCTGGGAACCATCCTGGCTCACTCTAAGAATGTGCTGATTAATGTGGCTAAAACTTAGGCGAGAAATCCAGTCTCTGGTCTAGTAACCACTAAATCATCCTCTTCATTCTTAGTTCTTCCTCTAAAAGCAATTAAATATGGTGCACCTACTTCTCCCACTCATATCCGTGTTCTCAGATTTTGAGTTCTCAGTCTCTGGCTAAGAAAATCCCTCTCTCACCCCATTTCAATGGGCACATCCTCCTTCAGTTTTTTTTTTTTTTTTTTTCCACTATTCTGCTCATCTGTCTCTGAACTGACAATAAAAACATGCACTTTTTTTGCTTTGTTTTTTGAGAAAGACAAATACCATATGGTATCACTTACATGTGGCACAAATGAATCTATATACAAAACACAGGCAGATTCATAGACATGACTTATGGTTGCCAAGGGTACAGGGAGGAAGTGGGATAGACTGGGAGTTTGGGATTGGTAGATGAAAACACGCTTTTTAAAAAACCAATTCTGCTCTAGTAAAACTGACCAAACTTCACGCCTGAAAACAGTCTGCTTCAGACATTCAGGATGTTCTCAAGGTTTTTTCATCTAATAGCCTTTCTGCCTCTGTCCACCAAGTTGGGGAAATCTTCCTTTTTATTTGTTCACTGATGATATGTTCAGTAATATAATATCAGCCTGTCACGGCAATACCATACACAACCTGCTCCAGCTTTCTAGGCCAACGCTTGGCCTTAGCAGCTCACGTGAGCAAGGACTCGGATTCTCCAGAAAGTTAACTTTCTTTCTGCATGGCACAGAGTATGAGGAAATGTTTGCCGCTCCATTCCTATGACTTGCCCCTCATGCTGTCTTCCTGTCTGAAATCTCGTGAATAGAAGTATCAAACAGTAAACAGACTAGAGCTTCTACTTGGGCCTAGGCCCCAACACAAGACTCTCAGTCTAACTAGACCTAAGTGAAGCAGCTAAACCCACTAAGAGGCCCATGTTGACATACACAAGGCATCCTAGACCGAAAAGGTGGAGCAGGGGCCTCCTCAAAATGGAACGATGACCAGCAGAGATGAGTTTAACTCACTGAAAAAGAAAACGGCTCAGCCACTTGAGTCCGCGACCTGGAAGACACTGGCCCGGTAGTTGAATGCAGGGCTCAGGGGCCATGATTTGGGCCAACAGGATGGTCTGAGCCCCCTTTCCCTTGTTCCAGAACAAGCCCCAGAAGAGCCAGACTTCTTCAGCCAGCCCAGAAGAGCCAGCCTCCCTCAGAGAGCCTGGGCGTTCCACTGCATCTTTTCTTGGGCCCCAGAAGCAAAGACTAGAACCCTTAGAGGTGCCTTGCTCCCTCACCCTCAAACACAGGCCAAAGGGTGCGAGACTCCCATTTCCAAGTTTTGCGGCTGAGCCTTTCCTCCCTGAGCCCTGAGTGGAGGCCCCCTTTCTCAACTACAGACCAAAGGGATGGTAGCCCCAACCCCTGACCCTCTTCTTTCCTGTTGCATGGGGTTATTGTTTTTAAAACTCAAAAGGGAAAAAGAAAATACTTACTGTTTCCTGAGGCTTCTAGGGAGGAGACTGTGGACCTAAAGCAGTGGTTTCCAGCCTGAGACTTGGTGGCGCAGCATTGGCATCACCTGGGAACTTGGAAACACAAGCTTATTGGGCCCAGACCCACCAATCAGAAATCCCCAAGGGCGGGGCCTGGACGTTCCATTTCACAGGCCCTCCAGGTGATTCTACTGCACACCCTAATACAGAACCACTGCACTATAAACAAGGGCATATTACAGAAATCAGAATAGTTACTTCTCTACATGTGAAAAAGGGCAAACATGAAGAGAAAGAAAAAAGCCCACTCCAAGACTTTCTCTTTGTGGAGAGAGAAAGAGATGCCTAGGGTGGGGTGGGGGGGAGGTAGTGCGGAGAGGAGTTTATATATTTCTTTCCTTGTTGTTGCTCTTTAATGCCTAAGTAATGTCCAACTCTTTGAGACCCCACGGACTGTAGCCCACCAGGCTCCTCTGTCCATGGGATTCTCCAGGCAAGAATACTGCAGTAGGTTTCCATTGCTTTCTCTAGGAGATCTTCCCAACCCAGGCATTGAACCTGCCTCTCCTCTGGAGTTGGCAGGCAGATTCTTCATTGCTGAGCCATCTGGGAAGCCCATGTTTCTTTCCTACCAAATGATTTTGCAGTAATATGAAAAAATGAGAAAGAGTCCCTGAGAACCAATTCTGGAGGATGGAAATCAGTCTTCTCGCTGCTATCTTTCAGGGTTATTTTTATGGAAGTCAAGTTTAGTATTTTACTTTAGCTACCTATTCCTATTAAGTAAAGCCTGTTAGCTAGCATGGAAAACAAGGCCAGTCACAACTTGCCTCAGACCATCTTTCGACCTAATTTAATCTCACGTTCAGTGCTATGCATCAAATGGAGAAAGCAGCTTGGAAAGGAAAAGGAGAAGAGTTCCATCCTCTAGTCTCCTGTATCAGAAGCCCCCAGGAAGCAGGTTAGCAATGCAAATGTTCCAATACAACCCCCTTGGATTGTCTATGGAAGCCCCAGAAGTTGCCTATGCCTTTGCACTTATCAAGGGCTTCAGATGAGTCATCTGCAGGTGTCTGTAAAGCACCTGTTGAGAAATTCTATTCCACATATTTAATAACCTGTGATTCCTGGCAAGTGCCTAGACTTTAAGCAAGCACCTATTAATTTTGTTGCGATTTAGTTGCTAAGCTGTGTCCAACTCTCTTGGGACCCCATAGACTGTATCCTGCCAACCTCCTTTGTCCATGGATTTTCCAGGCAAGAGCACTGAAGTGGGTTGTCATTTCCTTCTCCAGGGGATTTTCCTGACCCAGGGATTGAACCTGTGCCGCCTGCATTGGCAGATGGATTCTTTTACGCTGAGCCACCAGGAAAGCCACCTATTAATTACTAAGTGGTTAATAGTCCTTGTTTCTACATTCAGATATTTCCACTTTGTAAAGCCCTCTAGCCTACCTTATTGTACTATCCTAACATCTTACAGCATGAAAACATTTACTTACGTTCAACATTTAAAACACACAATAAGGACAGATAGACTTCACATCATTCTGACTGCCGTGTCTAGTACTGAAATGCTTTCAAACTTGAAAGGCAGGGACACCAGAGGCAGCACAGCACTGTACGCAGGATTCTAGACACATCAATAGAACTGCTCTCATTAAAGTCTTCATCTGGGCTCCTTTTCCAAGGAGGCCTTCCACCTCTCACTTCAGGTGGCTGTTCAGGGTTGTTCTGCCAAAGCACAGCCATGATCACTCCTTCTCTTAATTTTGCCATTAACTTGTTTTTCCCCTTCTCTGCAGAGTCTCAGAACAAACAAATTCCGTTTGCATGAATAATGCTCTATCTTCCCAGGTACAAAGAGAAGTGTAAGTCTGTAGAGCCGCACAAGGAAACTTAACCAAGTTTCACTTCCAAGGCTTTGCCTGCATCAAAGGGCTTGGAGCCCAGTTGGGAAAATCTTTCTTTTCTTTGGTTAATCTTTTGAAATTCTTTCCCTTCCACTCCCAGCATTTTAAATTCCACTTCATCAAATGAAGCACCTACATTTTGGTAACAAAATGGGAGTCAAAACCCTGGATTCCAGTTCTAAATTGCTACTAAGTGCTACATAAGTGGGGACAAGACATTTGGCCCCACTGAGACTCAGTTTTCCTATCAGCAAAATGGACCTGATGAGGAGGTGAATTAGGTGGTCCCTAAGATATTTGTTCCTCAGAAGGAAAGCTATATGACAAACCTAGACAGTGTATTCAAAAGCAAGGACATCATTTTGCTGACAAAGGTCCATCTAGTCAAAACTATAGTCTTTCCAGTAGTCATGTATGGATGTGAGAGCTGGATTATAAAGAAAGCTGAGTGCCAAAGAATGATGCTTTTGAACTGTGGTGTTGGAGAAGACTCTTGAGAGTCCCTTGGACTGCAAGGAGATCAAACCAGTCAATCCTAAAGGAAATCAACCCTGAATATTCATTAGAAGGACTGATGCTGAAGCTGAAACTCCAATACTTGGGCCACCTGAGGCAAAGAGCTGACTGATTGGAAAAGACCTTGATGCTGGGAAAGAATGAAGGCAAAAGGAGTGGCAGAGGATGAGAAGGTTAGGTAGCATTACCGACTCAATGGATATTTTGAGCAAACTCCAGGAGATAGTGAAGGACAGGGAAGTCTGTTGTATTGCAGTTCATGGGGTTGCACAGAGTTGGACATGACTTAGCAACTGAACAACAACAACAAAATCCTTCAGGTCTCCTAATGCTGATGGGGGTGTGTGCCATACTTCATCCGAATCCAGACAGTGTAAGGCACCTTGAATAAGGATGACCTTACTCCCAGGTATTTCTCTACTCTGATGGCAATTTCCTTACTGACATATTTGCAGACTCAAGATTTTAAGAGCTGAGGAAGGAGAGTGTGATGGACTCAGAGCTATTTAATAGCGTGCTGCTGCTGCTGCTAAGTTGCTTCAGTTGTGTCTGACTCTATGTGACCCCATAGACAGCAGCCCACCAGGCTCCCATGTCCCTGGGATTCTCCAGGCAAGAACACTGGAGTGGGTTGCCATTTCCTTCTCCAATGCATGAAAGTGAAAAGTGAAAGTGAAGATGCTCAGTCGTGTCCGACTCTTAGCGACCCCATGGACTGCAGCCTACAAGGCTCCTCCGTCCCCGGGATTTTCCAGGCAAGAACACTGGAGTGGGTTGCCATTGCCTTCTCTGTTTAATAGCCCGAGGAAAAGTTTTTAAGAATTGCCATTTCACATGTTGTGCAAGAGTGTTATTGAATCCTTACATTTCTCTCATTCTTATTTTAAGAGAGAATGTTGAGGCTTATTCCGGAGCTGGAAGCTCTGTGAGCCTGAGATGGAAATACAGCAATGAATTAAAGCAGCCTGGAGTCAGTGGTCACTGACCAAGTATATGAATATTTGGCTCTCTCTGCTGTTAATGGCAGATTAAAAGACAATGCATGGAAATGGTTTCATTTTACTTTACCAGGCTAAACTAATGTAGGTAATTAAGATCCACCGCCTTATTAACTTCAAATGGCTATGTAGAGAGTCACATAATTCTGTTACTCTCTAAATATCAAGGTTTATCCATATAGTAAACACAAAATTATATACAATCAAAGGTCTGGTTATCTGTTCATGTTCTATCCTTAATGATGCACATCCCTTTAGAATACTCACGCTGTGTCCTTTGTTTCTGAAGTGTGGACAAGAGGGTACCAGAGGTTAATGACATACGAGTCTCCCAACGAACCAGTGACAAAGACAGGTCTCGAAGAAGAAGCTCTCATGGTAGATTAGTGCTCTTTGAAATTAGTCATTGAGGGGATTCGTTTTTATTAGGAGAAATTCTTTCAATTTTATTGTTCATGGTCCATTGAGCCATCTGGGATCAAGGGCATTTTGGACATTGGGCAGTGGTGGAGTGGGGATGAAAAGAAGGGAGATTGCTTCTCAAATGGACTCAAATGCTATTTATGTTTTATAATTTGCCAATAAGGTAAGCTAAACCCCAGCCCCGTCCCTCTCAAAAAGGTTACTTAAAAAAGCACACTTTAGAAATAATCTAATTCTGAAAATGTGTTGTCCTGGGTTTATGGGGCTCTAAACAATTTGTCATACAGGGCACAGTAAGCACAGCCCCATCGAGGATGCTAAGGCCTGGCTAACCCCAGAGTGAAATTCAAGAGTCCAGTAATTCAGAGGAGCTGCCAAGAGGAACCAGGAAAGTAAAGGGCCAGGAAGTCAAGTACAAGCTGTGTCCTAAGGGTGCCCAGCATCAAGCGGGAGAAACTCACTTCAGCCACCAGTTGTGAGGATTGTGCTTCAGCCAATAACAGGGGACAAAGTCCAGGTAGTGGAAGCCAGGTAGATCCAGCAGAACATGAGAAATGTGCACAAATCATCACTGGGACCAGGTCGGGAATATCCATGGTTTATTGACAAACTCCTGGCCCTTGGGGTTTGCCATATGACTGAACAGATAAATGGACGCTGGCAGATTATCTATGGGAAAAGCGTTTCCTTTTCTTCCTTTTCACAAAAATATGACAAATCATGTCACAATGTTGGCAGGAGTGAGAATCACTGGGGAATCCCCAGGGGGACCTCCTCAGAAAGTGATCAGTAGAATCATCCTCTTGAGAAAGATCTGATGAGACCCTTTGTGTTTTCAAGTTAAGAGAAAGCTCACCCCCAGCAAGGGGAAGGAAGGGGGAGATCTGGGTTCCTAAAGTAACAAACAATTGCCTGAACATGTGTTACCTCCAACACTTGGAGAGGTGGCTGTGCTTAAAAACTCCAGCTCAAAATGTTTGTTTTCTGACCTTAGAGGCCAGCACAAAAGCACTAGCTGTGGACCCATCTTTGTCGTGGGTCAGCCTTCTGAGCCCCTGTCCTGACAGCTCAAAATTTCTGCTGGAGAGACCCTGCCTCCTCACTATCCTGCATTCCTGATGTCCTTGTCGATAAGTGGCAGCATGACCACTGGTCTACCTCAGCCCAGATCTTTGCTGAGTATCCTTTCAATCAAATTTTGTTACTAATGTGGCTGTTGTCTCTTCCCTGAGCACAGCACAGGGGAGTGGGCAGCCCCACGCTGAAGATTCACTGCAGCGGAGAATGACAGCATCCTGGGTCTGTAGCCACTGTGGGAGGGGGACTTGGAGCAGTTACTTGTGCAAGGATGCAACTCACCAAGGTCACGTCCTCCTCAGCCACTAGCATCTCCTCTGCCAATCAGAGAACGCCCTTTCCCTCCCGTCCTCGTCCTCGGGAGTACTGCAAGACCCAGTATTCGGAGGAGGAGGAAGATTGTATGGGGGAGGACTGACTGTCAGGGCTGCTACTCATTATCACTGGGAAATAGGAGTGGGGCTGGGGGTGGGGGGAGGGAGCATTTGTATTCTAGAGACAGAAGCTTCCTAGTAAGCACACACCATTACCATGTAGGGGGCATCCCTGTTTCAGAATGAACAAATTAATGAATCGATGGATGGATGAATTACAAGAGAGCTGTCCTGCTTTAGAAGCGCCAGCAGGACACACAGGTCTTGACTTTAGCCACTCCTATTTCTGCAAGAAGTGACTTTGGAAGCCTTGACTAAGACCTCAGAAAAGTTTGATCAGACGCAACATGATTGATTGACATGAATGACATGAGCATTCCCTAGGGATGCGGAAAGTCAGTCCTAGAACCCATCATCTCAGTAAGAGGCTTATCCAAGCTCTTCTGTGTTACCAATGCCAGAACTCAATGCTGAAAGCAGTGTTTGGCAGCTGTTTGGAAAGCCATCTTGTGTGGAGAGCATGTCCTGGCTTGGCCAGCAGGAGACTCAAGTTCAAAGCACAGCCCCACTTACGACCCGTGAGAACTCAACAGGAAAGCGAGAAAGATTTGTCTCTTGCACTTTTAATTCTCAAAACTGAGCGCAGTGTTGTTGTTGTTAGTTGCTCAGTCATGTCTGACTCTTTGCGACCTCATGGATTGTAGCTCACCAGGCTCCTCTATCCATGGGATTCTCTAGGCATGAATACTGGAGTGAGTAGCCATGCCCTCCTCCAGGGGCTCTTCCTGACCCAGGGATCGAACCCAGGTCTCCCCATTGCAGGCATATTCTTTACTGTCCAAGCCACCAGGGAAGCCCCTGGTGTAGGAACTCAATAAAGCAAAGAGGAGGGAAGAGAGAAACAGGGACAGAGGAGAAACTGCTGGCCTCCCTCATGAACTCGCTATGGTGAGCCCTCAGGGAGAAACCAGGTAAGATGTCTTGTGGATCAAACATTGCTAGGTAAGTTTTGTGGGACAAAAGTTAGCCTCTAAACACCACACTTGGAAGTTTAGTTAAAAGTCTGACAGTCTCGTTTTCAAAAGGCAAGGGTACTTGTTGAAGGTGCAAAACAGAAGCAGCTGCTATTGCCACAGTTCTGTTTTCAGCTCCACAACATCGCCGTTGGCCAAAAGCACACACCTCTGAGTCATCTCTGAGTTCAAAGCATTCAGCAAACAATGCCAAGGCAGAGCCACTGGAAACAGGCACCTGATTTCCATGACAAATATGGCAATGCTGTATTAGCTAATGGAGTCACTTTCTGCATTGCCAGAGGGGCATATCAGTTCAGTGTCTCAGTCGTGTCTGACTCTTTGTGACCCCATGAACTACATCACGCCAGGCCTCCCTGTCCATCACCAACTCCCAGACTCACGTCCAACTTACCCAAACTCATGTCCATTGAGTCCGTGATGCTATCCAACCATCTCATCCTCTGTCATTCCCTTCTCCTCCCGCCTTCAATCTTTCCTAGCATCAGGGTCTTTTCCGATGAGTCAGTTCTTCACATCAGGTGGCCAAAGGATTGGAGTTTCAGCTTCAGCATCAGTCCTTCCAATGAATATTCAGGACTGATTTCCTTTAGGATGGACTGGTTGGAACTCCTTGCAGTCCAAGGGACTCTCAAGAGTCTTCTCCAACACCACAGTTCAAAAGAATCAATTCTTCAGCATTCAGCTTTATTTATAGTCCAACTCTCACATCCATACATGATTACTGGAAAAATCAAAGCTTTGATTAGACAGACCTTTGTTAGCAAAGTAATGTCTCTGCTTTTTAATATGCTATCTATGTCGGTCATTACTTTTCTTCCAAAGAGCACACAAATTGGAACAGAATGAAACCTTGGCGGAGTCACCCCAAAGGAATGAAGATATCAGAAGTCATCCCAGCTGGTTTAAAATTGAACTGTTTCAAAACCAACTCATAACTGATGCCAAAAGAATAGTGTACCCATTAAAATATGGCATGAGTAAAGATTTACAAAATAAAAGTTCAGCAGTATCTCCTGGAAGGATCCACCCAGGAGTTTCCTGTACAGAACAAGACCCAGTTTATACAGCTCATGTGCTTGGTCACAACCCCCCTCCTTTGAAACATGAAGGGTTGGTTCCCCTGGGGCCAACTCTACCGAGAAGTAAACACCAGCACATGTTCACAGGCCCCTGTTTACACCGAGTCAGGAATAAATGTAGCTGGTGGCAGAGGAAGCCCATCTGGGATGGCATCATGATTGGATGGGAGGGACAAGGAGATATGGGGCTGGCAGTGGGATGTGATACCAAGCCAGGGAGACCGATGCCTAGCTATACTCAGGGCTAAAGAGCATCTTTAAAGAGAAACACATTCTTAATCATTTGTTGGGTTTTCAGCAATACACTTGGGTGGACAAGAGAACAGGTTCTACAGCCAGACTCTACCTAAGTTCCAACCATGACTTTGTTTTTCTAGCTTCAAATCTGGCTGAGTCATGAAACTTCTCAATGGATAGGGGTAGATGATACGATCTACCTTGTCAGCTTGTTGAGAAGGCCCTGGGCTGGTCACAGCCACAGATCAAGTGCTTGGTAATCATCTGTTCTGTTGAAGGCTCCCCACTGGTGTGCCCAGGTCAAACGCTTGAATCAAAGTCAAATAACTGTGGCAAAAAAGTGATAGGCGTGTTCGCAAACAATATATCCTTTGGCCACAGGTATCTCAGTCTTCACCAACAAGAACTATAAGGAAGAAGTGTTTTCTGTATGACGGACATGAAAACTGAGGTCATAACTGGTGTTCAAAGTGTCACAGCTGATAAACATGCCAGTCTAGAGTCCACGGAGCCCTGCTTCTTGGAAAACAGCACAAACAAGGGCTGTGTTTGTAAACATAGATTTTACCACAGCCCGAAGGATCTGTGCAGACAACATGGTAGTGTTTTTTTGTTTTTGCCACACCATGTGGCATGTGGGATCTTAGTTCCCTGACCAGGTATCAAACCCAAGTCCCCTGCATTGGAAGCATGAGGTCTTAATCACTAGACCACCAGAGAAATCCCAACGTGGTTGTTTTTGAAGGAGATATTAGTCTGATTCCAACAGCAGCAGGAAATACAGTCGGTTCTCTGTATCCACAGATGCTGTACTACACCATCTTATATAAGGAGCTTGAGCATCTAAAGATTTTGGGATCCTCACAGATTTCTGAAACCAATCCCCCTGGTTACCGAGGGACAACTACAGTCAGCAGCTGTAGATAGGACATTCTCCTAAAACTACAGAGGCAGATCACCAGCTACAAGTGGGGACCTCTGAGGCAGAGGCATTTAAAAATGCTGCTTCTAATCGTTAATGAAAGATACAAGCTGAAAATTCAAAGATCCTGTTTAAAAATGTCCTTTAGGTTTTGTCCAGCTGAGCAAGGAAAACATCTAACCCAAAACCTGGGAATATCTAGGGATGTCAGATTTTGGCTGCAAACCAGGAAAAAAGGGATAAGGTCTTTGAGAAAGGTCTGATGAGTCTCTCAACTCCTGACCCACCAGGAGCTATGCCTAGCAAGGGTCCTCTCCTCCATCCTAGATGGAGATCAGCAGAGACGAGCTCTGAAAGTTTGAGGAAGGCGAAGCACCATGTGGCCCAGATTCATCCCTAACCATCATCTATATGCCTCAACAATCTCTCTGGAGAAGCTCTCTGTCTATGGTGCTAAAGGGAGAAGATATTTTTTCCATGTCTTATAGACCTGCTTCTTTGCTGATACAGGGAATCCCACCTCCTGGCCCTCAACTCTGCTGGACAGGCACTAATGATTTTATGCTTTTATTTTACTTCTTTGAATAGGAGGAAGATGATCACCAATAATGTATATGAACGCGTTTTGTAACAAACAAAAATAAAGCATTATACAAAAGCGTATAAGAGAACTTCCCTGGTGGTCCAGTGGTTTAGAATTCACCTTGCAATGTAGGGGATGTGGGTTCGATCCCTGGGTGGGGAACTAAGATCTCACATGCCATTGAGCAACTAAGCCTGCACACAACAACTAGAGAGTCCATAGGCCACAACGAAAGACCCCACGTGAGGCAACAAAGATCCTGCATACTGCAACTAAGACCCAGTCAATTGAAATAAAAAAAGAATAAATAAATAAAATAAAATGCTTTAAAAATGTATAAGGAATGATTATAAAGATAAATGTTATGAAGCAAAGGAAAAAACCCTAAATTTTAATAACAGAAGAGTAGGTAATGAACTATGGCTTATCTACATGATAAAGGGCTAGACGGCCATTAAAAGTCATTTTATGATGAACTTTTTAGGATGAAAGAAACTGTTCATGGGCTAGCGCTATCTGAAAATCATACACTGCACATCTACAGTTAAGTTAGATGGATCGACGGAGATATGGATGGATGGATGGAAATGGAATCAATGAGAAGGAAAGGGAATGGGAGAAAATGATAACAACATATAAATATATAAATAGGATTTATCTCAGAATGGGTGTACCAGAGCTGAGATTTATTTTCTCTTTTATTTTTATTTCTTTCATTCTACCTTGCTTTTTGTTCTGAAAGCAATTGAAGGTTGTTTACAGCATACATACAAGATAAGATTAAGTTTGAGGAAATGCAAGCAGGTGAGGAATAAATATAAGGAAGATAAGTTACAGCCAGCAGGGTGGCTGGTATGTGGGATGAATTCTGTGAAGCTCTACACAGTAGATAGAGATGGACCACACGTTCACCCTTGAGTTTTCCAGCCACCAACACGAGAGGGAGACACGGAAGGTGGTATGACTTCTACTTCATTTGGAGGACAATGAAGCATTCCCAAGAAAATAAAGCAAAATGATTCCATTTAAGAAAACAGGAGAGAAAGTTCTCCTATGTTCTCTGCTCAGCAGGACACTGTGAACACTGGTAAATGGTGGGGCGAAGTTTGTCATCCTCTGTGACCCAATGAGTCACCTCCAGGGGATCCAAGAAGCCTTTATGTTACCTGAGGGCACAGTGCCAAAGTAAACGTAACAGCTGCTTTGGATGGAGGGTCACTATTATTATAATTCTAGGCTTTGTGCTGACTGCTACAAACTGTCTCATGAATCCTCACACAGGACCGTCCTCATTCCTCACAGACCTGGAAACACTGTAGAGAATAACTCAGACTCAATAAGCAGGCAAAGGGCAGGGTCATAATTCTGATTCTCCACCCACAACACAGTTCACCCTGACGCTCTCTGCTGTGCTGTGCATAGTCGCTCAGTCGTGTCTGACTCTTTGTGACCCCGTGGACTGCAGCCCGCCACAGGCTCCTCTGTCCATGGGATTCTCCAGGCAAGAATACTGGAGTGGGTTGCCATACCCTCTTCCATGGGATCTTCCTAACCCAGGGATCAAACCCAGGTCTCCAGCACTGCAGGCAGATTCTTTATCATCTGAGCCACCAGGGAAGCCCATCATCACATTCTATTGCTCCTCAATCCGGAACAAAAAGCAAGGCTCCATACACGGCAGTGGCACAGTACCAACATAAAGCTCAGTGAAAAGTCCCTAGAAGGGATCACTCTTCTGCTTTTAGTATCTCCAAGTTTTAGGCTTACTCTTTTAATTGTCCAACCTCTTGGATTCCCTGCACCATGTCTCAAGCCCTCCTGACTTGCACTACTCCTAACTGACTTGCAGAGTTCTTGAGGCATCTCTTTCTCTCTACCTGACAAGGGACCTCCCTTGGAATGCAGAAAATCACCTTGGTTTCTAAATAAGCTCCTCCTTATCCTGCAGCTTCTACAATTCAAATATACTGCCCATCAATAAACTCTTTCAAGGAGGTGCATCTTCAGAATGAAATTAAATCAACTGTGAATACATCGGAGAAGGCAATGGCTCCCAACTCCAGTACTCTTGCCTGGAGAATCCCATGGATAGAGGGGCCTGGTGGGCTGCAGTCCATGGGGTCGCTAGGAGTTGGACATGACTGAGCGACTTCACTTTCACTTTTCACTTTCATGCATTGGAGAAGGAAATGACAACCTACTCCAGTGTTCTTGCCTGGAGAATCCCAGGGACGGGGGAGCCTGGTGGGCTGCCCTCTATGGGGTCACACAGAGTCGGACACAACTGAAGCGACTTAGCAGCAGCAGCAGTGAATACATCACCGAGCCCTCCTAAACAGTCCTTCTCTGCCTCATTTATCTCCTTGACCTCTCACCTCATCCTTTTGAGCACATGTTCTATTAGACCCAAAAGGTGGAAGAGGTAGGGAGTCCCAGGAATTTAAAATGATATTAAACTGACCAAAACAACATTAATAGAACTGGTAATGTTGATTGGAAATAAGTGCCCTCATATATTCACATTTGGAGTACAAACAAGAATAGCCTTCATTCTTGAGGGCAGTTTTATAAAGCATGCGAACAGTGTTGACAGTATACAGAGCCTTTGACCCAGAAATTCCACTTGAGTAGATTGTCCTAAGGAGACAAGGATAAATGAAGGCAAATTTTAGCTGGTAGGAAGTTTTCTAACACTGCTCTAAGAAGACAAGCCTGGAAACCAAGTATCTAAAAATAAAAGTTTGTTTAAATAAATTGGGGTCTATCTTTAGAAAGTAATAGCACTGTATCCACATCAAAGCGACATGCACACATCGCTATATTGAAAATAATCAACAAGGACCTACTGTATAGAATGCGGAACTCTGCCCAATGTGATGAGGCAGCCTGGATGGGAGGGGAGCTGGGGGAGAATGGATACCTGTATATGTGTGACTGAGTTGCTCTGCTGTGCACCTGAGACTGTCACAACATTGTCAACAGGCTAGACTCCAATATAAAATAAAAAGCTTTAAAAAAGCAATGTTGCAGAGCAAACTATATTTATTGACTTCAAAATTATTTTTCTCTTTTATGTATTTAAATTAAGAAAATTGGGTAACAAAACCATTTCTGTAGCATGATTCTCATTTCTCAAATAAACTTTGAATATGTATGTGGAAGGGAAAAAAAATCTAGAAAAACATAAAGATATACTCTAAAGTGTTGATAGTAGTTATTTCTAGAGTTGTTATTACCAGTAGATTTTAATTTCTTCTTTTTGCATAAATTTTTTTTAAACTAACCTATAGTAAAGATGAATTACTCTGTTAAAAAAAAAAGAAATTTAAAAACCAAATAGGAAAAACACACCAAGGCCTCAGTGTTGCATTTCTGTATACCTTGAAAAAAAGAGCCAAGATACAGAGTAAAAAGCTGATAGAGCCAGGTCAGAACATTCTTCTGTGTTTGTGGCATTGCCATATCTGTGTACATGTATGTGTGTGTGTTCAGTCACTCAGATGTGTTCGACTCTTTGTGACACCATGGACTGTAGCCCGCTAGGCTCCTTTGTCCATGGAATTTTCCAGGCAAGAATACTGCAGTGGGTTGCCATTTCCTCCTCCAGCACATCTTCCTGACCCCAGGGTCAAACCTACGTCTCCTGTGCCTCCTGCATTGCAGGCAGATTCTTTACTGCTGAGCCACCAGGGAAACCCATGGTATTGCCATGGGCAGAGCTAAAGATGTTAAAACCCTTCACATTATGTGGGGGTTGATGGAAGATATCCATGTAAGTATGGTATGATACTCTCTCTTAAGGGATGCCAACCCAGGGATGTCAATAAAAGTAACCCAAAGCTTTCTCTAACACTTTCACATTCAAACCAATTTTTTATATTTTTAAGAAATTTCCTTTCAGCCAAACCTTCCCCATCCTTGATTTCACAAGCCCACACCTACTTCCATGGATCCAGCAGGGGTTTATTATAGCTTTCATGGCAGCAGAAAGCACTTAGTAATCAAAGATAATTCTGCTCCCACGTGAATAAACGCAGTTCAGACTTGTCTGTCTCTAAAAGGCCTCAAAGGAATAGAAGGCATAAATGCGTATGATTTTAGTTCTAAACTGTTTTTAAAATATGTTCCAGTACACTTAATAGCAGAGTGAGCCAGTGTACATCAGCACTTCTTTTTCTTGAAAGTTGCTACCACGTGTGACTGAACAGAAAGATGGATCATGGCCTTTCATCTAAAATAAGGATCCCAGAAAGTCAATGTTTTCCTTTGCCCCTTTCCTTTTCCCTAATTTGGGAAAATTTTCATCCTCTAAAGAAAACGTATTCAGTTTCTAGTAGAAAACACAAATATGACCATGTTCTACTGTAGCGAATTCCAAATAGCGCCTGTAGCGGTGCCCTTGCTCTAGTTTTGCACTACCAAGCAAAATCTAGGCTTCCAGGTAAAATGTCAAGGAGTTTCAAGGCTCAGGTTCAGGTCAGTTCAGTTCAGTCGCTCAGTCATGTCCAACTCTTTGTGATCCCATGAATTGTAGCACACCTCCCTGTCCATCACCAGCTTCAGAGTTTACCCAAACTCATGTCCATCAAGTCAGTGATGCCATCCAGCCATCTCATCCTCTGTCGTCCCCTTCTCCTCCTGCCCCCAATCCCTCCCAGCATCAGAGTCTTTTCTAATGAGTCAACTCTTCGCATCAGGTGGCCAAAGTATTGGAGTTTCGGCTTTAGCATCAGTTCTTCCAAAGAACACCCGGGACTGATCTCCTTTAGAATGGACTGGTTGGATCTCCTTGCAGCCCAAGGGACTCTCAAGAGTCTTCTCCAACACCACAGTTCAAAAGCACCAATTCTTCGGCAATCAGCTTTCTTCACAGTCCAACTTTCACATCCATACATGACCACTGGAAAAACCATAGCCTTGACTAGACGGACCTTTGTTGGCAAAGTAATGTCTCTTCTTTTTAATATGCTATCTAGGTTGGTCATAACTTTCCTTCCAAGGAGTAAGCGTCTTTTAATTTCATGGCTGCAATCACCATCTGCAGTGATTTTGGAGCCCAAAGAAATAAAGTCTGACACTGTTCCCACTGTTTCCCCATCTATTTCCCATGAAGTGATGGGACCAGATGTCATGATCTTTATTTTCTGAATGTTGAGCTTTAAGCCAACTTTTTCACTCTCCTCTTTCACTTTCATCAAGAGGCTTTTGAGTTCCTCTTCACTTTCTGGCATAAGGGGGTTGTCATCTGCATATCTGAGGTTACTGAGATTTCTCCCGGCAATCTTGATTCCAGCTTGTGCTTCCTC
Source organism: Bubalus kerabau (assembly GCF_029407905.1). Lineage (NCBI taxonomy): Eukaryota > Metazoa > Chordata > Mammalia > Artiodactyla > Bovidae > Bubalus > Bubalus kerabau. Next base: position 86,505,628 of record NC_073634.1, on the reverse strand, counting down.
CAGCCCAGCATTTCTCATGATGTACTCTGCATAGAAGTTAAATAAGCAGGGTGACAATATACAGCTTTGATGTACTCCTTTTCCTATTTGGAACCAGTCCGTTGTTCCATGTCCAGTTCTAACTGTTGCTTCCTGACCTGCATATAGGTTTCTCAAGAGGCAGGTCAGGTGGTCTGGTATTCCCATCTCTTTCAGAATTTTCCCCAGTTTATTGTGATCCACACAGTCAAAGGCTTTGGCATAGTCAATAAAGCAGAAATAGATGTTTTTTCTGGAACTTTCTTGCTTTCCAATGATCCAGCAGATGTTGGCGATTTAATCTCTGGTTCCTCTGCGTTTTCTAAAACCAGCTTGAACATCTAGAAGTTCATGGTTCACATATTATTGAAGCCTGGCTTGGAGAATTTTGAGCATTACTTTACTAGCGTGTGAGATGAGTGCAATTGTGCGGTAGTTTGAGCATTCTTTGGCATTGCCTTTCTTTGGGATTGGAATGAAAACTGACCTTTTCCAGTCCTGTGGCCACTGCTGAGTTTTCCAAATTGGCTGGCATATTGAGTGCAGCACTTTCACAGCATCATCTTCAAGATTTGAAATAGCTCAACTGGAATTGCATCACCTCCACTAG